>NC_138344.1:127977704-129370204 GCF_046562875.1 Panthera onca
TAGAAAATTGACTAAATATATGTATGATTATCATGTTTTATCTGTTTTTTTTTTTTTTTTTACAAATACATGGCAAAGCACATATTATGTTCATTGTCACACAATTATCACATAAAGTAGCTTACACGATGACAGAATTTCTGAATTCCACGGCAAATAGAAGATTAAATGTGAGAGAAGCTTGTCAGATGAAATTATATATATTGTCTTTCAAGTCAGTACATAATATGTATTTACAAGATACAAGACACTCAAACTTAACATTTGTATTCAATGTAATATAAAATTGTGTCCAGCCGTAGTGTAAAAAATGAAGTACACATCACAAGGCTTTTAAAGAAGATGAGGGACAATATTTGGTATTTGTGCAGTCTCTCTCTTTCTGTCTCTCTCTGACTCTCTCTCTCTCTCTCTCTCTCTCTCACACACACACACACACACATACACACACACACACACACACACAAATTGACACTCAAATCACTGGCATCTCCCACAGCCTCTGATCAATTTTCAAACTGTCAAAAGTGTCATCTGTGATATCAAAGGGTTAGAGGGAACGGGGTGTGTTTCCATAACAGGGACAAGTTAACAAGAAGCTTTATCATTCTATTATTCCTCTTCGGTACAAAATTATAATATCTAACTTTACGCTAACTCTGAAAAATGGATAAGTAACTTAAACATAACTCTACAAAAAACTGTGACTGACTATTATACTAATACTACTCTTTTTTTTTTCTGTGTGTAACACATAGACGTTTTAAAAATTGGCTGCATTAAATGGGTTAATTGTAAAAAGAAAAAGAGCCAGTAAAAGATATCTACATACATCTGTTGGAATTCTTAGACAATTAACTGCGTAAGTGGATAACTATTGTGCATATTTCCCATAGGCACACAGAAACATTTCACATGCATATAAAAGGAAAGAATAATAAAATAGCAGGACCATCATTTCTCCTTCTAGAACAAGCTTTTCATCAATATAATTACAATGTGAAATTTATGTATACATCTGAAAAAGAAGGTGGCCAAAAAATTTCAGTTATTAAGATGGATATTTGAAAAGATTTATAATCTTTAGTAAAAAAAAAACTAAAAAATACATTACTTTTCTGTATGTCTATTTTTTAATTTTTAAAGTTTATTTTTAAATATTTTTAAGGTTTATTTATTTTTGAGACAGAGAGAGACAGAGCATGAACGAGGGAGGGTCAGAGAGAGGGAGACACAGAATCTGAAGCAGGATCCAGGCTCTCAGCTGTCAGCACAGAGCCCGATGCGGGGCTGGAACTCACGGACTGTGAGATCATGACCCAAGCCAAAGTCGGACGCTTAACCGACTGAGCCACCGACGCGCCCCAATTATTTATTTTTTTTTTGAGAGAGAGAGAGAGAGAGAGAGAGAGAGAGAATCCCAAGCAGGATCTGTGCTGTCAGCGCACAGCCCAACATGGGGCTTGATCTCATAAACCAGGAGATCATGACCTGAGCTGAAATCAAGAGTCAGATGCTTAAATGACTTAGCCAGGAGCCCTTGTATGTCTTTTTTTTTTTTTTTAAGTTTATTTATTTATTTTGAGAGGGAGAGAGAGTGGGGGACAGACAGAGATACAGGGAGAGATAGAAAACCCTAAGCAGATTCTGTACTGTAGGTGCAGAGCCCGATGCGGGGCTTGAACTCACAAACTGTGAGATCATGACCTGAGCCAAAATCAAGCATCAGACCTTAACCGACTGAGCCACCCAGGTGTCCCTTCTCTATGTCCATAAAAGTGGTGTGAAGTCATCACAATGATCATTATTAAATCTAATTTCAGTGACAACCAACATATCTGGTACCAGTAAAAAATAAAATAATTTTGGGGCACCTGGGTGGCTCAGTCGGTTGAGCATCCAACTCTTGATTTCACCTCAGATCATGATCTCATGGTTCTTGGGATCAAGTGCAGGCCTGCTTGGGATTCCATCTCTCTCTCTTTCTCTCTGCCCCTCTCCCACTCTCACTCTCTCTCCCTCTCTCAATATAAATATTTAAAAAATAAATACAATAAATTAATGTTATACTATTAATAAAAGTAAATGTATTTAAAATATTTTTAGATATTCTTTAACTTACCCTTATAATATTTCTATTTGAGAATGTTTTATAATATAAAATAATAGTTTCTGGTGTGTGTATGTATATGCACATGTGTAAAACAAATAAACACAACTCATACTTTGGGAATCCAAGCTTTGTTTTGTTTTGTTTTGTTTTGTTTTTTTTTTTTGTCATTGTTTCTGGTTTTTTTTGTCATTATCATTGTCAAGTTGTAAAATTTGAAAACCACCATTCAAGCCAACCCAATGAAAATTATGCATTAAGATAAACTTAACCAACAATACTCAATTTTTATTACATTTTTAGAAGAATCAATGTTTTATATTTTATGGCATGGAGAAATTAAAATATTAACTATTGAAAATATAAATAAATAATAATTAATTTTAAAAGTCAGAAGGACCTAACAGTAAAGGAAAATCAACTTGTTTCTATTTGTCCAAACTTAAATGAAATATTAACTCCTAAATTCAGAGGTGTCTTTAGAGAAACTATAATTTAATCTTTCATCACATTCAAGATTTCCCTCTACAGCATTCCTAATAGTCAACATTTAGAACTACTTTGTCATTGCTATTCAGTCCCAGGAGGCCGTTCCCTTGCCAAACAACTGTTTTTATAGGATAGATCATTCTAATCATTAGACTCTTTTTCATAATAGAAATTTACGTCCCTTTCTTCTTGGTCTTATTTATGTTCCCCAGACCCAGACTAATCCAGAGGAGAGATCTATTCCAGATACAGTTGATAGAATACTTGGAAGTATCATATATGGTGTTCAGTCTTCTCTCTTGGCTTAATATTTTCATATACTTCACATAATCTTTTTTATAAATGTCTTTTTCTTTCATTATATTAACAAAATATGATTTATAACTTTCCCTAAGTGTACTGGTCAAAACTGTAGACTTGATTCTAATAATAGTCTTGATTATATAAATTTTTGCCAAGAGTATTTGGATTGTAATCACTTTTGTATCCACCATGGCACACAATAACATTGCGGTTCACATATAAGTCTCAGTAACCATGTTCACAATGATTACGTATACTGTTCCACATGAATCTCATTGACACAGAAGACAACATAGCTATGAATCTTTGTATTTCTATGAACTCATCCTAACACCCAAGACCCTGTGAGACTCATAAGCAGATCTATTCTCCTAAAGGATAAACATGCCTATGTGTATTATAGACCTGTTTTCCAGGCTGGGTTTCTTGGAAACATGGCTCTCCACCCCCAACCTCCTCTCTAATTCCCATCCCTGACTTACAAGAACTGTCATTTTTGGTAGGAGATTTTTTTTCCATTTTACAAATGAACTGCTTTTAACAAAGTAGCTGGGGTTATTTAGAAGTGGGGAGGAACAGAAGAGATATTGTGGTAAATTAACAGAGGTGACCGTATGACCTTCCACGAAGAGGATGTAAAGTATATAGAATTTCAGAGGAACTCAAAGAAAAACAGATATATGAAAAAGGCAAAATGACAATATGCCCAGAATGAAGTTTTACCATGCTCTGAAGCCTGTTGTAAGCAAGCTTCATTCTATAATGGTTACAATGAGACTCACCACTCATGTCTGTCTGCAGAAAATCTGATCTAATGAGAATACATACCAAATGTCCAGCTTACAATATTTTTCTGATAAGGATGCTCGGTGTGGGGAAAAAAAGATTGGGGGATTTTATGGTACATAATAATACCATCTGAAATGAGAGATCAGGGGTGGAAGTGCAGCCTGGAGAGTAGAAGCTGGAGCCAAATATGAACAAAATGAGTTGATAACTGAATATTTATTGACATTGCAATATGCTTAACACTAACTATGTGCATAGGGTTCCAGGGCAAGTATAAATGTTGGCCCCGGCATTGGGTGAGCTTATCTTTTATCAAGGAGATGATGACAGTGATAATGATGTAACGAGATGATGATGACGATCTATATCTAATCGGAACTGAGTGCTTACCACTCTGACAAGTATTATTCAATTTTCATAGAATTACTCATTTTCAGATAACAAAATTTACCGCAATGAATTGCCTACCAGTCAGGTAAAGTCACAGAAACGTGGACACCAAGGCACATAAACATTAAATAACTTAGGCATTAATCTAAGCTAATGAATGATTTGTTAAAACAATATTTCACACTAGGTATAACTGTAAGCCCATGCATTGAACCACAGCTGCATCATATCGAGTAGCAAGTAGAAATAATAAAAAACTTTTTCCCAGAATTCAATACATTTGGTAATATAATGTATTATATTATGCAAAATCTGGGGTCTCAGACGATTCAGATTTATGTTAAAGTTTGAGAGGACCTGAACTAGGGAAATGCAGGGGCATTGCTAGTGGCTCTGATGGTCCACTTTGCACCCATTCCAGATGTATGGTGGGAGACTGTTTTATATACTTCTAAAAGTTTCGTTTTCCTTCCTTCAGATTTGCAGGAAATGTGACAAAAATATTTTTGGATTAGCTAAATACAAGAAAAACGTTGTCTGTATGCATCTTTAAACAACGACAATGAATTAGATATAAACTAAAGCCTTCGTGAAAAAGACAATATTATAGACTGACAATACTCCAGACTGCTGGAGAAAGTTAAAAAAGATAGATATCATTATTATGAGTCAGACGTAGATCCCACAGGGAGGGATTCATGAAGAAAATAGGCTATGAGCCAGGCTTTCACTGATGGCTATAATTTAGACCAGCAGAGGGCGGAAGTCAGGGTATCTTAGACTGGAAAAAAGCGAACAATGAGTAAGGTTACAGAAGCAGAATTGTTAAGGAAGGTAAGGGACAGAAAAGGAGATGGCATGTTCCAAACAAGAGTGGAAACGGCCAATGTGAATGAAGATAGATGAAGAGACCGTAGCTACACAGTGGCGAGCCTTGAAGACCAGAGAGAACCCTACACAGCAGGCACATTCTTAGGTCAACTTAAGAAAGAGTACATAAGAGTTCTGAGAAGAGTACTGGTATATTGAAAGTCATGGAAAGGCACACAAAATGATCAGAAGGAGAAGGGACCAATGTTAGAGAAATCTGTTAACAACTTACAACAGCAAACGAGGCATAAAATGATGAGGGTCTCCAATAAGAATATGGTGAGTTAAATAAGAAAGATGACTTTAAATGAATTTTGAAAATCTCTACACTGCAGAGGATTTTTATCAGAAGATCTGTAAATGGACTGAACACTTACTTTGTCCCCATGGAATTCTGTGAAAGAAATTAAGCTTAAATGCTGGTAGCTATAGCAAGAAAGAAACATTTCAGTAATATGAACAGACTCAACTTTTTTCAAGAAAACTATAGTTTGCACTCAAATGCAACATTCTCTGCTCTACTAGATTTTCTTAAGGAATAAAGGCCCCTTGAGAATATTAGATGTTTCTGAAAAAGTTTGGATATAAGTACCTTGATAGAATTTAGAGCTCATTTTTAGTGAACAGAAATGGGAATTTTTCAATTGCCATTTTATCATCCTGAAATAGTTAATGACCTTTATCACCAGGGAATAGTGTAAAAGAGAATGAAAATAAGTTGGTATTATGAATTTAGCTCTAACTGGCATTTTATCTTGTGATATGTACAATATTTTACTTTTATAATGGTTACATGCTTTATCTCTCTTCACGTGTCTTAGTTGAAAACAATTCTAAATCAAAAAGCAAAGGAAAATGAGTATATAGCTTGAGGACTTGTGTTGAATTGTGAGAATATAAATCACTCAAAACAAAATGGGGATAGGAGCAATGTTTACATGTAAATTGTATGTGAGGCAGATGTGTTAGCAGATGTGTTTTGTTCTTTTGAATAGCCTCAAAGTTTAAATTAAATTTTGGAAATGAAAAGACAACAAAAAGGTTACTATCTGTTATAATGGATGTCTTGATTTCAAATGTAATATCGTCTCTTTCACAAAAGCTTTAGTTTATATCTAATTCATTGCCGTTGTTTAAAGATGCATAAAGACAACGTTTTTCTTGTATTTAGCTAATCCAAAAATATTTTTGTCACATTTCCTGCAAATCTGAAGGAAGGGAAATGAAACTTTTAGAAGTATATAAAACAGCCTCCCACCATACATCTGGAATGTGTGCAAACTGGACCATCAGAGCCTCTAGCAATGCCCCGGCATTTCCCTAGTTCAGGTCCTCTCAAACTTTAACATAAATCTGAATCATCTGAGACCACAGATTTTGCATTTTCTAACACACTTGTAGGTGACGTTGATGGGGCTGGTCTTTGGACCTCGTGCTCAGTAGTGAGGCTTAGAACAGGTTTCTCTAACTTGGCACTATTGGTACTTTGAGTAATTGTTGTGGGGACCGTCACATGCATTGTAGGATGTTTAGCAGCAAGGATGTTTTCACCAACCAAAATGTCTCTAGGCATTGCCAAATGTATCCTGAGAGGCAAAAATCATGGCGAGTTGAGAATCACTGTTCTAGAATACTCATTCACCTGTTCTTCCAGACCAGTGTCTTCCCTTTGGGGTATCTGTATCTCACGGAGTACACAAAGCCTTTCCGTAACATAAACAGTTCTAAGGAAATCAGTATCCCAATGGAGAACTTCCATATGTACTCTTCCTTAAATATATCTAAAAAACATGCCTACAGCATAGGTAGTAGGCAATTTCTTCTTTCCTATTCCCTCTTCACAGTCATCCTCAAAAACTTCATGAAAGGTCCATCTCACAAGCATCCTGAATCTTACCATGGTGCACTGCCCCATAAACAAAAACTGTGGGACACCAAGCTAAAGAATGATTTCAGAATTTGAAGCCTCAGGGACAAAAAGCCCTTGTTGGGATCCCTTGTTGGGATACATGTATTTATCTTTCCTCCATTATTCTGTTAAGGACAAACTATAGTGTTTAAAAACAATGTACTTTGGCTAGTGGCAATATATTCCGAAATCACACATATGGTAATATATTATAAAGTGATGCAGCAGAAATACTGGAAATTTTTATTTAACTTAGTCACCTCTTCCTTCCTTCCCTTTGTTATTATCAAAGAAAGAATCACTCCTAAAGAAGTATCTTGTGAAACCAAAGCAGACAGTACTATATATTAAAAAAAAAAATCAAAAGAGGCAGTTCACCAAAAGAACAAACATATTTCCAGAGTCTATGCCCTATATTTATTTATCATGAAATTAGAATTTAGAGTGAGACAGATATCATAGAGATATGCACGAACACTATTATTTGAATTGAAAATAAAGTAAAAATTTTCTGAAAAAATATACCTGAGTTGGACAAATGGTTAGAAAATTAGGACTTGCTTTTCCAATTAGATTTTCTGAGAGGTATGTTTTGCAAACTGAAGGAGCTAAAGCTATAGCTAAAAAGTTTGATGAAAATATATTTAAGATACATGTAAAATAAAAACAACCTATCAAAAGTTACTGTGCTAGCAAAGGCATATATAAAGCTTTTTGAAATTTACAATCCTTTCCAATTATACAGGTTTAACATAGGAACTTTAGGTGAAAAAGCAATATGCATAATGAATTGTGATTTAATAAATCTTAGTGAAACTTTCAAAAAATATTTCCTAGGCACTGAGAAAGTGAATGACTCTAATAATTTGCGGGGGGGGGGGGGGGTGGGAAATTTTGCAAGCAGAACTTTCTATGATTTTTTTAACTGCACCAAACTTAGAGGGTCTAGTTGAATTTTTAAGTGATAATTAGAAATGATTCTCAATGATTTAACATCCTTAGACAGTTGCTATATATTTGAAAGTAAAGTTAAAAAATATGTTTGTTTACATGAACATAGTTTCTTAAGGGTTTACAAGCATACAAAATGTAACCGATGTTGAGCCCTGAATCATTATCATAATAAAGCAGTATTTATCCACCCAGATACGCGAACTTTGATACAGAAAGTCCAGTCACTTCATTAAGTGCGCTTTCGGTAACAGTCCGTGTCTGCTGCAGTGACGGAAAAATGCTCTCCGGATTTCTCTTCAAGAAGGGAATCTCTGTTGAGCAGCAGGCCTTGCAGCTAACCCAAAGTCCTCAGCTGTTAGTGCCTTTGAGACCTGATGTGTCAGCTCTCCAGCCAGGGCCATGTTCTTCCTGGACAACCCTCCAGCCACTGACTGGGCTTGGCCACTGTGGCTCTGTGCACGGTTTCTCTAATGGGTGATTTTTCTCCGCAGTCTCCAGTGAGTTGGCAAGACTTGGCCAGACATACCTTGTGATCTGAGGCTCTGCCGCACAATCCCTCCTCTGTCTGTTATTTTTCTCAGGTATTCTCCACTACCCCACCCTCACTTCAAACCTCTGGTGGTTCTAACTCACTGTGTGTGTGCTTCCAGAGGGATCCAACGAATACAGTGTTTGACAGTTTCATAATCTTTCATTTGTAATGATATATTGTTACACTTATCAATTGAGTGCAAACACTGTTAAAGTTGTTTCACTCCAGAAGAAAATTTTAAACTCTTGGCTTATGTAGCATAGTAAAATTGTAAAGCCAGTTTGGGTACTTACTTTTCTTACACAGAAGTATGAGAGGGTGAGTAACAAAAGATTTTCAAGCATCATTATGTGTCCTTAGGCTTAAATTCTGGAGTTCCATTTCAAAGAGAAAAAGAGATAATGTTAACATTTCCGATAAAGGAAAAACCTGTGCATATAACATTTTTAAGTGGATGGTGGGTTTAGAAGAGTTATTTAGATTCTATCAAATGCATTTTTTTATATCATTTTATTTTTTTAATATTTATTTTGGATAGAGAGAGACTGAACATGAGCAGGGGAAAGGGCAGAGAGAGAGGGAGACACAGATTCTGAACAGACTCCAGGCTCCTAGCCGTCAGCACAGAACCTGACACGGGGCTTGAACACACAAATGGTGAGATCATGACCTCAGCCAAAGCGGACGCTTAACTGACTGAGCCACCCAGGTGCCCCCACTGAATGCATTTTTTCAATGATGCAAAGTTTTATTTTAACAATATCAGTAATTACCTAAATCAGAAACTATCTTTTGTTAATACTTAAAATTAGGGTAAAAAATCGTAGAGATTAATTTTAAAATGTTGACAGGAATCAAAAGGACTTCTCAGATTTCATTTACAGGGAAAATCCAAATAACACTGTAAATCCTGCTGTCATAAATGGTTATTTTCTTTCATATTTCTGGTTTCTCCTCATGTTACTTCCATTATCTGATAAATTGGCTTCTGACTTCACAGATAAAAGAGAATCACCCAGGAGAAAAGCTCTGTCTATTTCATCCATTTCTCTATCTACTTTCTAGTGTTGGGGGCCCACGTACTGGCTTTTTCTCCAGAGATTATGGAGGGCTGTACCTTCTTCCCTTGTGTAAGGTCAACTCCTCCATTTATGCACTAGTAGTAAGCTTTTCATAGATTCGAAACTTCCCTGCAGCAAGTCTACTCTTTTTCTCTGTTAAAAACAAACCAAAAGCCTCTCTGGATCTCTCATGCCACTCTAGCTACCATCCCATTTTGGTGCTCCCCTGAACATTCTAAACAAACTTTCACCACCAGACTTGACCCAGACAGCTGCTCACAAGGTCTCCAATGCACAAGTCAGTTCTCAATCTTCAGTACTTGATTAATCTAGCAGCATTCCACATACTTGTTCACTCCCTCCTCTTTACTCTCTTCACTTTCCTTCACGGTCAACAGACTGCCGCTCCTCTCCAGCACCCCACCCTCCCATCTCTGTGCTGGTCGCTGCCATTCCTTCCCTGCTGCCTTTGCTACATCTCCTGCTTTTCTCACCTTTTAAAAGTTGGGGTGACCCAGGGAGAACGCTTGGGCCTCTCTTCTTTGCTACCTATATTCACTAGCTCGGAGAGCTCTCACCCAGCCTCACAAATTTAAATAAGCAGAAGATTCCCACTTTTAAATCTCTAGCCTGGACTTCCCCTCGGACTACAGATTCATGTATGTGTCTTATCTACACCATCTGTACTTGGCTGTCTGAGAAGCACTGCATAGATCACAGGTCATAAAATCCTTGGATTATTAGCTCCTTGGCTAACGCTACACTTAAAATGTATCAACTATTTAAATTTTCCTCTATTTTCACAATATATCTGGGGTCTCACTGCATTAGGGTAACACTACAGCCTGGGTCTTAACAGTTATTATATTTTGCCAAAGTTTTACTGTAATAGTCTCTGCAATGGTTCTCTGACAGTTTATTATGAACACAGCCTACAAAATTAGAGCAGAAGTCAGATCATGGCTTTATTCTGCTCCAAATCCCCCAAGTCTCCCCATCTTACTCAGGGCAAGGGCCAAAGTCCCTATAAAGCATCAACAAGACTCCTCATAATCCTTCCACCCCCTTCACCCTATTCATCTCTCTGACCTCATCGCCTAATAATCTCCACCTTGTTCACTCAGGCTCTAACCACATCGGCCTCCTTGCTGCGTCCATGACAGCCATGCTTCCATACAGGGCCTCTACAATTACTACTTTCTGCCTGGAACAGTCTCCTTCTGGATATCTACAGGATTCCAATCTTGTCCTCATTCACGTCTATAAATGTCACTGTCACAAAGAGGAACTTCCTCGTCACCATGTTTAAAACTGCCGTCACCCCCCACCACCCTCGTGGTACATTTATTCCTCGCTTTATTTTTCTTCATGGCACTATGAAGTTATTATATATGTGTGTGTATAATATTTATAACCCCTTCTCTTAGAATGAAAAACCCATGAAGACAGAGAAGTTTCTATCTTTTTTCACGGTATTAGAGTCTTATGCTATAGAATGTACTCTTTAAATATCTGTACCGTGAGTAAATAAATGAAAATCACACAAGGAGAGCCAAAAATGACAAATCTTTCTTTATTTGCTTGAAATTCCATTTGAAGAAATCCTCTCGGCCGGATCAGATGACTCACAGGTGACAAAAAAATCAACTGTGAAGAATTTAGAACTGTCGATTTCAACTACTATCCTCTTTTCCTTGAGCAAACACATGAATAAAGTATGCAACTATTATATATTAAAATGTAGTTTGTTGGTCTTTTGGAGATGACAAAGAAAAAGTTGAACTATTTTCAAATTGAAACAATAGAACATTGAACTCATACCTGTTTTTTAGGCTATTTTTGTTTATGTAATTAAACTCATTTTAAGATTGCAAAGGCAGAAGGCTGATTTCCTCACTGTTTATTGTATAAATGGAAACTTTCATTGTGTCTCTAGAACTAGAGTAAGTAGTTTTAGGACAATAGTAGATAAAATCAGAGAGATAAAGTGTCACTGACCTCCTACTCACTCAAAATTCAATCTAATTTCCTTGCAAAGAATCTTCGTTCAGCGGAAGTAACTGCAGCAATGTCTGTGAATTTCCAATGAAATGAGTAACACTATGTGATCATGAAAAGACAGCCTTTCCCTTTCAAGTAATTTAGATACCTGTCACTTAAGAATGTGGGATGCTGAAATGCCAGGCACCAGAAAGAGTGACTTAATAGATTTCAAGAAATATTGCAAGTGCCCTATCTTAGAACTAATGGTAGAGTTTTGAATTCCATCCATTCCACCAACTAATCCATTCTTCATTAAATTTTAAAAAATGTGCTGGGCAACTGAAGTGCTATTGATTTTGAAACTATGGCACATGAAGAAGTTGTTACACTAGTGTTGTTTCCTGTATTTGCTTTAAAAAGTTGGGACACACAGAGTAAAGCACTTTAACTTAAGTAGATATAGCTGAGTCAACATTTATCCAGGGTACTTTGCTCTAAGCCCAGGGTGACAGAAAGAAAAACATAAAATTCTAATCATTAAGCTCTTGAGAACATTCTAATGAACAGTGACTGACTTCTGAACACCACAGGGTAAAATTTGAGAACTTCCTAAAATAAAAAGATAATAAGCTGCCAGTGTAAAGGATCCAATATTTTGAGAGTGAACACTGAATTGAACTCCTCTACTCCCATATGGGAGATGTATGTGTGAAAGAGGAGAGATTGGACATGAACACATTCCCCAACTGCAGCATGGAGAAGGCAATTTGATTCCACTGCTATGTAGTTTGTATACAAAGCCAATGTCTTTGGTTCTCTGAGTACAACTTTTGCAGAGACAGCAAGGAAAATAATAAAGCAAATACTTTAGATACATTCTATATCCCGGGAGAAGTGATTTGCGCCCAGTCAGTGGGTTTTGCTTATAAGGTGAGTAGAGAGAAGAAACATTTTTTTTTTCTAACAGCTGGTGAAATGATATCATCTCCAAAGCTGAATGGGGAGAGATCCTCCATAAATGTCACCATCCCACATTCCAACTACCTGGCAAAAATTTATGTGAACTTTATTTTTTCTGCTTAACAACACCTGCCAATCTTACTCCCTTAAATTATCTTTAGGACATATTATTAATCTGTCTCAGTAAGGAGATTCAACATTTTCCATAGATAGTTAAGTTCTTCACTCAAAATGTAAAATGGAAAAGAAAAACCATAAATATTCCTTATTGACAAAATGTGTCAATTAATGTATGTCACAAGAGAATGCAAACTCTAACTTTAGAGGCTAACTCTCCTATCTTCTCTTCAATGTTAAAGCTTAAATTATCATTACCATAAAACCAGTTATTTCAACTAAGGCTAAAGGAAACAAAATCTGAATTAAATCTGTAGAACTGTACTTTCCAATTTGGTAGCCATGTATAGCCTATTTAAATTGAAATTTAAAAAAGTAAAATTTGGTTCTCCACTCAAACTAGCTACATTTCAAGAACTCCATAGTCACATGTAGTTTGTGGCTACCATACTGGACAGCACTGACCAAGTGCTACACATATGTATATACACATACACACACACACACATATATACATATATAATACCGTATAAAATATGTAAGTACTCTATAAAATATAAAATTACACAATGATACAATCAGGGATACTGGAAGAGAATGAGAAAGACCATTTGGTTCATCTGGAAAGACAATTTAAAGCATTCATATATTGAAACCTCCATATATATTCATATATTGAAACCTCCAGCTGAGGCAACTAAAAAATCCTCAGCCATTATCCAGGATTGTTAATTACGAAGAAGTTCATCATATTGATAGTGGTTTTCCTGAAAAGTGTTAAGTTTATAAAGTAAAAAATCAGTTCTTTCTATTATAATAAACAAAAAAGAGAAATTATATTTAAGAACAACCATTAATTATGTCTCACCCTTTCTGATTCAGACTAAACAGACTAAATGTTGTGAGTTAAATTCAGAAAACCATACGTTTTTATTATTGCCTTAAGTCATGAAATCCATAAATAGACATGGTATTCCATCAATATTTTGATTAGGAGAGAATACCAGACCTACCCCTGGCAATTTTTCAGAAGAAACATGCTATGTCTTCAATTATTCAGCTTAATTTAATGTTTGAATGTCACTCACATATTTAATATTTAGGTGGTTTCTCTTTGTCTACATAGTTTCATGTGAAGGCCACTTTTAAAGTGTGTAAGTAACTTTAGATTTAAGTTAAAATGTGCATTTTACCAGTTGAAAATTGCTTTTCCCTGAGAGATTTCTCTGAGATGGCAGACTAGGTTGTAATAAAGTCAAATGTTTTGTCCCTCTTTCTATTTGTCAATCTGGGTCTTAAGAAGCAGTAGAACTGAATGTCAACTCCAGGAGCTCCAACATCAGAGGCTAGATATATAGGAACAGTAATTAAGAAAGCTGGTGAGAATCACAAAAGCTGATGCTCTTGTTTTGAAATTTGTTTGGTTTTATCTGTGTCTCATTTTTTGGTTGCACCTTCTTTCTTAAAAAACAAGCAAACAAACAAACATTTAAAAAGTGAAGTGGGCTATATTTTGGGAGAAAAAAAAAAAAGTTAGAAACAAAGGAGTGGCCAGAAGCAGTTCATGATAAGGAAGGGAAAACATGTGGTAATCAAGAAAGTAAAACAAAAACAAAAACAAAACAAAGCAAACAAACCAAAAAACACACCACACTCATAAATAAATAGGAGACTTTAATTGAAGAATGGCCTATGTCTTCATAAATCCTTTTGTTCTGTAAAATATGTGATTGTTATAATCTGTATAACCCATATTTCCCCAAGTTTTACCAGCCTATAGGTACAAATAGGCCACATTCATAAGCAAGTTTAACTTAGAAGGTTCTTTGCCCAACATGGCTTGTCCCAACCTTCATATCTCCTTAAGTTATTTATGCAAGTCACAGAATAATTTCATGCCTAAGCAAGCCTACTTAGGAAACTATTTGCTGCTTCCACCAACAATGTTCTCTACAAAAATAGTATTAGTGGTAGACCTAGAACATTCAGGGTGCCATTCTTAAGCTCTTTTCCGGTTTGTGGTGAGAACAGGTATGGAGATTTTAAAAGAGTTATCTTACAAGCTGTCTCTTATACCCTGTCACCTGCAGTGCTACAAATTTATCCAGAAGTGCAACTCCAAAATCCCGCTCTCCAGAGGGCATAAAACCAAGCCTTCAGACTAAAAGCTCTCATGTTTTCCTCTTCTATCACCTTCCTTCTCCCTCCAAAAACATAAAGACACAAGATTTATTCTCTTACAGAAAAAAATCAATCAATCAACTGATCTCTTATGTGTATCTTATTGTTCAAATGGATACCTGGCGGGGTGGGGTGGGGGGGTGGTTAGCACCTTATGAGCTCTTTCAAAGTTTAGACCCTAAAGCCTAGTCTGTTCCCAACTAATAATGCCATGCCACATTTCCATTGATCTTGGTGTTATTTGAGTAGGTAAGCAATGATGTACTTTTCAATCCAGAACTAGAATATTGCAGATGAGAATCTGTCTCTTCACATTTTTCATACCCTTTAAGCTTGCTGCTTACTATTTTTCTGTTATATTTGGTAAGAAGTAGTTTTACTTTTTTTTCTAGCTCCAGAGGCAAAACTTGGGCTTCAATATGGTTTCTAGAGGAGTCATTCCAATGATGACTGCAACAATAAAATCCTGGTTTACATTTCAGTAATTAAGGATTTAGATCTAAGCTTTATAAATGTCCAAAGGGGGGGGGGGAATGAATGTCATATAAGATAGCCAAAGTTTGAAAAAGTTAATTGACTAAAATGTGGTTTTACCCAGTTTTTGAGCATAAATGAAGGAATGATAAAGTTATAAAAATAGTAACAACTAAGACAAATTGGTTTTAAATCAAGTTTTTATGGAATAAAGCACTAATTCTTTCTTTTCTGCCTTCATCTGCTCTCTTAAACTTGGTACAGCTTCCAGTCAGGTTAACTCATGACTCAGACTTGGGCTTATACTGCCAATGTGCTTTTTCCACAAAACAATGAGCAAAGACTAATGTTGAATTTATACATAATATATATGAAATGTATATAACATATAGGAAATATATATTTATATATAATATATATTCTATATATTATCGATAGAGATAAAATCATACCCAGAAGATTCTCTATAGAGACAAAACTAGAAATAGATGAAAAGCAGAGGTAGTTGATCTTATTGCGATAGGTCACAAAAGAATTCAAATCCAAGCACACTGGACTTTGGGAGTTAATACCTTGCTTGAAAAGAGGGAGAATAAGATGTCCATGGAAGAGATTAAAGGCCAAGAGCTTGGATGGGACATAAAGGGGAAGGGGTAAGAAGAAACACTGCTTATGAAAGAGAACTGTGGAGTGTTCTATATGCCATAAATTTACTACGCTTCCCTGTAAGTTAGCAGCCAGCTGTTATGTTTGATGCTAGACTGGAATAGGCCTGAGGGTTGGGAGAAGAATCGAGGTGCTGTTTTGTGTGCATGCGGATTTTCTCATTTAGACAATGGGTTAATAAAGTTGCCTCAATCTTCAATCTAACATAGGGCTCAACTTACCTCTATAGAGCTAAGGATGCTAGATGGGGACATGAAAGTAAAAATATTTTTCCCCATGGGGTGCTGGGTGACTCAGTTGGTTAAGCATCCTACTCTAGATTTTGGCTCAGGTCCTGATCTCAAGGTGGTGAGATTGAGCCCTGCCTTGGGCTCCACACCAGGCATGGAGCTTGCTTAAGATTCTCTCTCTCTCCCTCTGCCCCTCCCCTCCCTTAAAAAAATATATTTTCCCCTTATGGTGAGCATTTAATTATTTTATATGGTAACAAGGATATGTGAGATATATATATATATATATATATATATATATATATATATATATATATATATAATTTTAGTCATGTTTTGTATTTTTTTCCCTATTATAGACTCTCTAAAAATGTTCTAATTTTGCTCCTCCCAACCTTGCTACTCAATGCAAATTTATAAAAGTAATGTTAATCTATGACTCCCATAAATTGCTTGATTCTGGTCACTGAAAACCCTCTTCTCTATCAACATACATGATATTGAGTACTGCACTGCCCTAGTCAAGAAGAAAACTGCATTGCTTATTCTAGAAACAACAGTTTAGTGGATGAGGGACTAATGTCTGAGCAACACATTGTTGTTGTATGTTAGAATTTTATAGGAACCCTAGGCTCCAAAAGAACAGCTAATAAAAATTTTCCCTTTCTAGCATACAATATAAACACCTGAGGTCATCCTTTTGGAGTAAAGGTATTACGTAAATATTAGAGCCATGTTAATAACTTTCTAGTGCACATGCCTGCCACATGCTTGCACATATAGACTTTTTAAAACCAGTGAATGGATTCGGACTCAAAAAATGTAATTTCTTTATTAAAATGAAGTTTATTGTTTCTTGTTATGAATGGCAATAAATTTTTTGTAGATATCTGGAAAATACAAGAAAAAATCAGTCTTTGATCTACTTTCCAGAGGTCCCACCTGTTACCTGTGTGATCCATTGACTTTCTTACACTTCTCTCACTGAAACTATGCTGGTCCAGTAACCCTAAGCTTAAGATATCAACACAGCTCTTATCTGCTCTCCCTTCCATATGCACAGAAGACTATTTCTAAAAGGTTGTTAGTGACTAGTTCCCTCCTTTGGTCTTAGACTAAATAGTGAAGAATGAAGGGTGTAGGCAGGGAAACCACAAAAAAGATACAGGGGTGTTTTTGTTGGTTTTGTTTTCCAAAAAGACCATAAGAGGCTGTTTACATTATGGCAAGCTTTGATTTGAACAGGTGGTTCTTTGAGACTCATTTGGTACAAAATGAATTTGATTATTTGCAAAGTATGGGACTAAGTAGACCAAGGTGTGACTTAAATGTAGATCAGTTGACTTCATTGAGCAATAGCAAATGTCTACATCTCATGGTCATAAACTTTCACCTGACATCTAAAGAAACACCTTTCAAACATCTGCTGTTGTTCCAAAGGAAGCAGGGGAGAAAAAAGCACATTGATCAAAGATGCAAATCTAAGTAATCACACACTGGGTCTTAAAGGGAAGTTTTATTAAGTTCTACAGGTAGTAAATGATTATACATATATCCATCTATATATATATATCCATCTATATATATATATCCATCTATATATATATATATCCATCTATATATATATCCATCTATATATATATCCATCTATATATATATATATCCATCTATCTATATATGTATATATATCCATCTATCTACATATATATATATATATATATATATATATATCCATCTACCTACCTATATATATATATATATATATATATATATATATATCCATCTATATATGTATATATATCCATCTATATATATATAGATAGATGGATATATATACATGGAATATAGATGGATATATATACATGGACTTAGGAACAAAAGATGTGGCTCATGCATGTTCATTGCAGAGATAATCCTGCCTCTCTACTTGAAATTCCGCAATGGCTCTTCATTTCCTACAAGGTAAAGTACAATGTTCTAGGTGTAATATATAATGCCCACCACAATCTCTTTGTTATTTACCTCTCCAGCGTCCTCTTCCACCATTCACATTTAATTCCAAACTGACTTTATTTCTCTGAATGCATGGCACTGCAATCTGCCTTTGCACTTTTACTCATGCTGTTACTTCATCAGTTTTCCTTAAAGAATCAGGCCAATTGGGAGCGCCTGGGTGGCTCAGTCGGTTGAGCGTCCGACTTAGGCTCAGGTCATGATCTCACAGTTCGTGAGTTCGAGCTCTGCATCGGGCTCTGTGCTGACAGCATAGAGCCTGAAGCCTGCTTGGAATTCTGTGTCTCCCTCCCTCTCTGCTCCTCCTCCACTCATGATCTCTCTCTCTCTCTCTCTCTCTCTGTCTCTCCTTCAAAAAAAAAAAAAAAAAAAAAATCAGGCCAGTTAACACTGCCTCTTAGAAGCCTTCCTTGATAACTCTCCTACAGTGGATATTGATGGTGTCCTACCCAGAAGCCCTTTACTGACAATGTGCTCATATGCGTCATCTGTTGGCATATTGGACAATCACAACTCACCGTTTCACTCTCCTTTGACTTTGAATTTCCTTCAGTCAAATTAGAGCCTTTTTTTCCTACAGCAAGATACAGCCAACTGCAGCTAGGCTGTAGTTCAAATCCAAGCCATCACCTGTTTCTGTGAGTAACTGGAACACTGCCAAACTCATTTATTTACACATAGTCTTTCACACTACAATGGCAGAGTCATCATTGCAACAGATACTAAATGGCCCAAAAAGACTAAAACATTAACTATTTATATTTTTACCAAAATTTTTTGATGATCGCTAGAGGGTACAAAATGTGGGAAAGACTGTTGTAATTCATGCTCCAAAGTTAGCTTCTCATAGGATCATACTGAAGCTGAACTCAAGCCAAGACTACATTACTCTTTAGCTTTCCCCCCCATCCTATTCTGCTTCCTTCATTCCTTTCCTGAGAACACTCCTAGAATAAAGCATTTAAGGATTCACTGATCCAAGTTCTACTTCTTGAAAACCTAAGGCAGTTAGTACCTGAAGTAGAGAGCAGACATTAACGATGGGATTCTAGAGTTGACTTCTTACTGATGAAGAGCAACCATGGCTTCCTTACTAACTGTGGGAGGAGTTTTGATAGTCTCTGCATCCCTTACATGCATCTGTGTGATTTCTAGTCTAAGACTTTCTCATGTGTGCTGGGATGGGAAAAGGTGGAAATGGATGCACTGACTGGTGCAATATTTGGGATAAAATGAGAGATGAGGTAGAAATAGCAAGCACATATGGAATTGGGTGGCTATCACTATGCATCATTAAATCCATGAAAAGAAAAAATAAAAATAACATGTTTAGATCTATTAACAAACAAGTGAAAGCACAGTGTGAGAGTCAGGACTCCTTAGACTCCCTCAATGAGAATCCATCTCCTGAACATCAGGCACAGCTGAAGATCAGAGATCCTGAATTCTCAGCCAAGGTAAGTCTACTATGCCAGAACCGAGGCTCTGATAGGGAAAGCGAGGACTTTGAGACTAGATACAGAAATAATCTGGAAAGAACTTTCTATATTCAAAGACCTAGATTCCCCAGTTTCTTCCAAACCCTGTGGGCCTGTTGAAGTGGCCCTTATTGGAAGAAATAGTCCTCCCTTTTGTTTGACAATTACACAAAGGCCTCAAATCTGCTAATGCCTTTCAGGACAACGTTTGCCCTTCTGAGGATCTGTTACCATCTCACCTCCCATGCAACACATTCATAATCAGAGTCACAGCTCAGCAACCAACTGATGACTTACTGGGTCTGTTATAGGAAGGAAGATGCCATTTGTCAAGGAGCAGTAGGACTGGCCACCATGTATACCACAGAATCTGAAGTGAACTTAAGGAGTGGAATCTAAGGATACGGTTAAAAGCAAATGGAGAGAACAGCATATAACACTGATAAGGGAGGGCTAATTGACACATGGCCACTTAGTACTCTAGCAAGGGTCTTGTGTTATATGTAACACACTGTTGGCATGGCCCAAATGGCTTAGCTGATTGGCCAGTGACCTGGCTGGAACAGCAAGATTGGAGAAGTCAGCAACAAGATCTGGGAAAGATGCATGTGGGCACAAGTGATGAGTTTCTTTGAACTATATCAACACCCACCAGAAAACATCCACTACAGAGGTGGCACTAAACCAAGTGAACAGAATGACTCACTGAGTAATTATGAGCCAGCTCCTTTACTTGGCTAACTACTGGCCAATGAACTTTTGGAAAGAGTAACCATGGCTAAGGAAGAAGACATTATGTTAAGTATTCTCTCTCTCTCTCTCTCTCTCTCTCTCTCTCTCTCTCACACACACACACACACACACACACAAATAAGGAGGAGGAGGAAAAGAGGAAGGGGAGATAGAGAAGGAGAAAGAGAAGAAGGAAACGTTCAGAGGTGATAGATAACATATTATAATAATAATTTCACTGGTGTATTCTTATTTATACACTTATCAAGTGGTATATGTTAGTACAACCTTGTTTTTATGTCAATCACACGTCAATAAAGTGGCCTAAAAAAAGGAAAAAAAAAAGAGAGTGAGAAAGAGAGTGGCCACAGAGGCAGAGATGGAGATAAACATTGTTTTAATACCATGAGCAATCTCCCACCAGGTCTGAGATTCCACAGTGAATGCAGAAAAATACCCGTATCATCATCTTCCATACACATTGCCATATTTATAATGATGTTTTAATTGGGTTTGTTTAAAGATATGAAGAATGTACAATCCAAGCTTCTCTAAATATGCCTCTTGAACTGTCCTTGATGCATCTGTGGAAGTTGATTCTCAGCTTAATCTTTAACATTTTGCTAATTCCTACAACCTTAGCCTAAGATTGCACCATAAAATAAGCCTCAGGTTGTCTGTTATTTCAGCTTTTTTCTTTGATAAGGTAGCATTCCATAAGGGTAAGAATTTTCCTGTAATGAGAGACATTTGTGATGAAAGCTTCTGCTATATTTCTGTCTATAGACAATAAATTTAAGAATAAGATCATGGGCCCTTGCCTTGAATCTGTGCACAGAATGAAACATAGGGAGGGGCTAGAGAGTCTGTTTTTACTAATCATCATTATTCTGTAAAAATGTCAACTCTCCTCTCATTTTTATCCCATGTGGACTTTATCACAGTCCTCTCTCTGCCTTTCATTAAATGAGACCCCTGCTCGGTTGTCCTTATGCCCCAAAGTGGGTCATCCAAGGTCAAGGCTAAATTGTAATGGGGGCAGAGAACCTAAAGGAAGGATGCCCTGGATTTACTCCCCTTGAAGGGGAGGGTGAAAGGATATCTTGATCAAAGCAGTAATTTTGGAACTGAAAATTGGGATGTAATGTTTTCTTTATTGTTTAATCATGGGATGAACCTAGAAATTCACAGCCTTCTGATATAATTTGTAACAAAATTTCTTTTTGAGGTGCAGAACAAAAATTAGGAACATACAAGCCTACTTTTAAAGTGTGAATGGGGCATTTTAAAAATGTATATTCTGAAGCAAGATACAATGAAGCTGTATTTCTGAAGAAACATGTATTTTGCTAAAAAGTGAGTTCTTAATCATCATCTAAAGTACATTTTCTCCTTTTGAGAATTGTTTGGCTCAAAACTTTATAAAAGGTGTAAATGTAATAAATATGTTTGGATAAGATTTCCCTGTAATTTCCACCAGCACTAAATATTCACGCAAATTCACTCATATATCAAGATGTAGATAAAGCAAAGGTTTTGAAATCAGAATTGATTTTAAATCCAAGCTTTGGAAATGAATACTCTCTAACTAAACTCTCTGAACTTCAGTTTCCTCATCTGTAAATGGGGATACTCCACCTTAAAATTTTCTTTTGACTACAAATTTGATGACATACATCAAAGTGCCCAATATAGAAATGGTAGGATATCAGTTGATCTTTGTTGTTTTTTTTTTTCCTATTATTATTCTCTTCCTTTCCTCTGGAAAATAAGAAATAAATTGATTCCTCTATTATTAGTGCATGAATATGTGTGAATTTTGCAACATTTTCACAGTTTTGTTCTTTTTTTTTTTGAAAATCAAATTTGGGCTATTTTTTTTTCCTTTTTACAGTGTAATCAGGCTGAGGTAGATATAAGAAATACCTTTTATGTGATATTGAAGTTCAATTTATGAAACTAAAACTATATATATAACAGTAACTTTTTAGGGATTATTGCTTTCTGAGGCAAAGTGCTACAATAGAAATTATCTTTGACTTCCAACGAAGTCTGGATTTGATTCACCATCTATAGAAATTATCAAACTTCATATTTCTTGACTAGGAAATACACACAATACAATTAGCACTGTGTCAAAATGAGTTAATTGTAAAAGTGCTAAGAAAAATATAGAGTATTAGTTACCTTTGAAATAAAAGTTAGCTACCTCAGTGAAAATTAATTTCTCCACATAATTTAATCTAAAATATTGACAGGATTATATATTTAAAAAAATAGTAATATTTTGTCATTATTTTTACCCTTATTGCTTCTCTTACAGTCTCCTGAGAAGAGCTGATTAAACAGGAATGTGAAGGAAAAAAAAAAAAAAAAAAAACAGAACTGTCATTATTTTTACTTTGAGCTCAAGACATAGTAACATATATCTAAAATTGACTTACTTCATTAAATCAGTCAGTCTAATTCTGATCCTTGAAATAGATGTAGACATCTTAATAAATAATAAACACAAATGCCAGAGAAAACCACCATAATATCCTCCCAGAAAATATTAGAATGAATTAAATCAAATTTATATTAAAATTTTCATTTGTATGTAGCCATATATTAGATAATTTTGAGGAGTATTATAACTTTAGTTGTTTTTGTTTTTTTCATTTTTACCTAGGAATCCTAACTGATGCAACATTGAGAACTTTAATATCACCAGTAACCTACAGATCAAGAGGTGTCAACAACTTAAACATAGTTTGCAGCTATTTTTAAGTTCAGTTAGTTTCTCCTCCTGGGCATATGGACACAAAACCAAAAAATACCCTTCTGTAGGCTTCTATAAGCCTTCTTTTCCTTCCAGAGGGCGCCGATGAGGCCCAAACTGAGTAATGTCATAGGACTTTCATCTCCATTTTGAAGTGCATACATGATCTGGATCTGTTTATTTAGAAGCTTCAGATTCTCTTGGGTTATTTAAGCACATAGAAATAAAAGGGAAAAAGGAACTAAGACATATATTTTCCTGTAAGACAGTGGGGAATCAAAATAAATAGTTAGCAAGTACAGATGATAGGTCAGGCCTTTTCCTTCAAAATTTTCCTTATATATTCTTCCCATTACATTTCATTTGTAAATTGAAGGTTGAGATAAATTCAACTTACATCCAATTTTCTTGCTGAATGTGATAGGAGATATGACTACACTACCTATTAGATCCTGCACTAAATTTCTTAGATAATCCCTGATAAAAGAAATGAGCACCATGCAACAGATTCCTTCAGAGCCATCTCTGTATGACAAGGGGACAATGCTTGTGTTAAAAAGGAACTCTACTATCTGAAAAATATGTGAATTTTGAGCATCCGACTCTTGGGAGTCTGGGAGTAGGGTTGGTAGTGCGCTACAAATGTTATAACATGGATGAGCCATGAGGACACTATGCTAAGTGAAATAACTTAGTCATAAAAAGACAAACCCCGTATGATTCCAATTATGTGAAGTATCTATAGTAGTTAAACTCATAGAGACAGAAAATAGAATCGTGGCTGTCAGGGGCTGGTGACAGAGGAAAATGTGGTGGTGTTTAATGGGTATACAGTTTCACTTTTTGCAAGATGAAAATTGTTCTGGCTGTTCTGAGTGCCTACTGATCACTTCCCTCTCACATATTGACTCAGGAAATATGATCAACTAGATCTTTGTATTTCACCTTCTATAGCCACTGCCATTTTTTTTTTAAATCTTACTCTAGTGCCTAATACTTTGCAAGTTTTCCCTAATAGATACAGTACACCTCTTGCATGCCATCTCTCCTTCTGATTCACGGATTCACTCCTGACTGTACTTTAGAATCATGATGAGAGCTTTAATTTTAAAGCTCAGCCTTACCCTAGACCATCTAAATCAGATATGCTTGGTGTAAGGCCAGGATATTCTCATGTTTAAAAGTCTGATCAGGTGTGGTTTGAGGACAACTGGTTAAACCTTTCCTTATTTTTCCTCCCATTTGGTCGTACCTTTCTTTGTCCCATTCCCTCTAGGTCTTAAGAAAAAGAGAAATTTGGGGTTCAGTCAGTTAAGCACCTGACTGTTGCTTTTGGCTCAGGTCATAACCCCAGGCCCCACATGGTTGGACTCCCCACTGAGTGTGGAGCCTGCTTAAGACTGACTGACTGACTGACTCTTTCTCTCTCTCTCTCTCTCTCTCTCTCTCCCTCTCCCTCCTCGGTCCTCTCCCCCACTTATGTTCTCACTGTGTCTAAAATACAAATTTTAAAAAGAAAAAGAGAAATTAATGTTTCATTAATCCATCCTTAGGTGTTAGTAATTGATATTACATAAAAATTATCTGTTCTTGGGGGAAAAAGCAGATATAAGTATTTGTATTAGCAAAATATAATGACAATGAATGGTAATTCCTTGTATTGGAAATATGTTCTTTCAGTCTTTAACCAAGTAGATTATTTTTGCTCTTTCTCACAAATATGTTGGAGTTGACTACCTACCCCATCTATAATTGAGTATATCCTAAGATGTATATTTCAGATGTGGCAGATTTTTATTATTCTCTTTGAAAAAAATGGCAAGCATCAAAATATGTATGCCATAGCCTTTTCCAAACCACAAAATCACATTCTTTAGTCAAATAAGTTTAGAACAGCCTTCCTCTTATAATCCTCTCCTGGAAATTAACATTCCTTGGTTTGTGAAAGACCCACAATAGTCTCAAACCAAATAAACACAGGCTTCTTTGTACATTACTTAACATTTTAATATATTTAATATCATAACCATTCATTAAAGTATGTCTGAATGCTAGTGTTCAGTAGAACACCATTTGGAAGATGTCATTATACAGTGTTATGGGCTGAATTCTTTACACCAAATATCTATATGTTAAGGTCCTAACTCCCAGTATCTCAAAATGTAACTGTATTTGAATATAGGGTCTTTCAAGTGCTAATGAAGGTTAAATGATGACATTAGAATTGTCCCTAATTCAATATAACTGGTTCCTTATATGAAAAATAATTATTACGACATAGATAAGACTATATGAAAGCAGAAGGAGAATAAAAGAAAGGAAAGAGCCCTCAAAATGAAAGCAGTTCTATAAATACTTTGATCTTAGGCTTCTAGCCTCCAGAGCTTTGAAAAATAAATTTCTATTGTTTAAGCCACCCAATCAATGGTACTTTGTTATGGTAGCCCTAACAACATATATATGATAAGGTCATATATTGCATGTTTTCAGAAATTTCCTATTTTTAATGAAAGTATATGTTAAAAGAAGTTAATTAGGATATAGTTAATAATAATCTAATATCAACAATTATAATATTAATACTACTGTATATTTCCAGTGCACTGTAGCCTGTAAAACATGGCATTCCTTGTTATTCCTAATAACCTGAAGTCAGGGTAAGAAGTATCTTTCATAAATGAGGTGAAGGTCAGATAGAAATTAAGTGATTTATACAAAACCACATGTCCAGAGACAGGACCAGAGCCCAGGCCCTCTGATTCCATGCCCAGGATTAAAACATAGAATGAAGTTGTTATTACAGAATTGTCTCACCATAAAAAATCAATAACCCTTCCCAAATGGTAAATTAATAGCCCACTTGTTCATTTAAGAATTGCCCCACTAAGAATAATTAACGGGCTTCCATCTGTGGGATTTTTTTTTTCTGGAAGCCATCATCTATAAAGAAAATTTTAATGAATCATTTAGAATTTAGATAAAAAATACTCTACCATCAGATTGTTCAATATACAACAGAAGTCTTTATAATGTGTTTGTAAATATTTCTAGGGAAACTAGATTAATACAACTCCTAGTAAAAGTGTGCAGCTGTGAAATGAGGAACATGAGAATATTGAAACTAGGGAACACAGTGAACTAAAAGAGAAGGGAGATGATATAAATTAAGCATGAAAAGAATGAGAGATTGCAGAGTCTGGGGGAAAAGATGTTATTCTATAATGTTAAATACAAACTATGACTTTATTTTACCTGATATATTGGGAATTTATTTTTTTAAGTTTTTATTTAAATTACAATTAGTTAACATACAGCGTGATATTAGTTTCAAGTGTACAACATAGTGATTCAACAATGCCATACAGCAAGTGCAGTCCCTCATACCCATCACCCACCCTGTACCCACCTCCCCTCTGATAACCATCAGTTTGCTGATATATTGGGAATTTGAACCTATTTAATTCACTATATAATGCCTGAAGATATTTAACAAATTAGGATATATTTTATTTAAAGCAAACTACTGAAAAAGAAAGCATTTTGCACAATACGATTTTCACTGCAACATCAATTCACCACCATGATCTAGACAATGGATCACTCTGATCTGTCCCATGTATACTAGAGATAACTAGGAATGCAGATATCCATATATGCAATAGTGGGTCAATGAAGGTGTCATACAACTTATTAATACACAGGTCCTGAAGTATTTAAATTTCTGATACAGTTTTGAGTCATGATAATTTACATGTGCCAACTAATCAGTATATTATGAGTCAATAAATAACCAATGTTCTTTTCTACTCCCATTAATTTTTAAGAGTATTAATTAATAAGATTATCCCCATTTAATGTTTCTATATTTATTAGGGTTAACAATGGTATGTTTGAGAAAATGCAGAAGGAAACAAACAAACAAAAAGCTATAACGCTTGTAAGTGGCCCTCAATACGCCACCTGTCTTCAGAGTAAAGCTTCTCCTTTAGATGAATTTAAGGTATTTGTTTGCTTTCATTATAATAAAGCACCATTATTACCTACTCACTCATGTGCATTTGAATCATGACAGGAAGAGGTGTCAGCACCTACATAAAGATGACCATTCTACACATGATCAAAATTACAACATAATGATTAATATCATGCCGAAAGGGAAAAGCAAGATTTCCAGAAAAAGATCCATGAAGGGATTCAGTTGAGTCATGTTTTAACTAGAAAGCAGAGGTTATTTCTGAAGAGATGAGACTTAATTATACTAAAGTATTTGTAATCAGTATTGGACTATTTTTCCAGGCCTACGATTGAATATTTCAAAATGTTGGAATCAAAGCACACTTGCCATTTGATCTATACAGAACCCATCAGCGTTTACATTAACTCAGTGAACTATTTCATAGTATTGTCAATTTCTCATCAACTAGTCCAAAAAATGGGCGTATAAAAATGACATTCCCTTTATTTCTGGTTGTGTCAACTTAAATGATCAATGTGAGAAAATACCACATAATCAAAAAAATGTCTTCCGTATTTTAGTATTTTAACTGTAATATTTATCAACAAGTTCACCACAATTTTGATCACAAAAATGTTGAACATACCAAACCTCAACAGAAGGGCGACAAATAAATACATTGTAGAGCATTTATGTACCATGTGATAATACTATGTCATTATAATGTGTATTAACAGATTTGAGTAAGTCCATAATACGCTTATAATAAAACATGGCAATAAACACAGATAAAATGTGGCAGGAAACCCTAAACAAATATGAGATCACTCGTATAAAAATGCATTGAAAATGTATCAAAAGTATCTTCAATGGTGTCTCTTTATAAAGATTAGAGATGATTTGGGGGTACCTGGGTGATTTGGTTGAGTAACTGATTCTTGGTTTTGGCTCAGGTTCAAGATCTCACACGTTCCTGAGATTAAGACCCACGTCGGGCTCTACACTGATGGCACAGAGCCTACTTGGGATTCTGTCTCTCCCCCTCTCTCTCTCTGCTCCTCCCCTTGCTTGTATGCAATTTTTCAGCCAGAACATCACTTAACCTCTCTGAGTCTGATAACTTTGTGTAGTGTGGGGAAAACATTGTCAATATTGCATGCACTCTTTCAGACCTACCACTGACCTACCACTGCAGACCCAAGCACTGGACAACTTCATTTCTCATGCAGAAGCAAGCTGTCCCCACAAATGTAACCCTATCATTTTGCAGTGGAGAAATACGGGGCTGATTTCTTACCTTTTTCCTGCAACTGTGAAGATAAGAATAGTTACTTAATATTAATGAAATCTGACTCTCGGACTTTCTTCTGCTTGATTTTGCATTTAAAAATAAACACAATTATTCAAGTCTTTTAACAAGTGTTATCAGCCTTCCCTTCATGTTTGATGACTCTGTCCCAAATCTATGACTGTGTGTAATGATTCCAAAACCATTAATCTGATGAAGCCAACCAGTAATCAATGCAGAAACAAAGACAAAAATGCAAAAGCATTCCAAGTGAGATTTGACAAAAATGACTGTATCTACAAAGTATTCCAATTTCTCTAATTGGTTAACAAGGGAATGCACTGGGAGAAAATGATCTACTGAATATAATACTTCAATAAATGAATTCCCCAGGATCTCACATTTTAAATGATCTGATTAGTAGAAATTTAAAAGTTGAACAAAATTCTCTAAGTGTACATTTCAACTCCCCACATATTGCATGTAATGCATGCAAGACACTTTTTCAATGATATGTTAAATAAACTGGTTATGACACAGAGAGAGATAGGGAAGAGAGAGGGGGCTGTTAGGACTACATTAGAAAGAGGGAGAAAAGATGGAACTTAAAATTATTTGCTTTGAACCATCCATCAAAAGATTATAAGTGACTATAGCAGGAGGTTTCGCATGTTGGTAATATTTTCTCCTCTACTACGAACTTTGGTCTTCTACTGTTATAAAGAGGATATCAAAACTTCCAGTGGAAAATCACTGTTATTTCCTGCTCCATCTATAACATCTCTATGTGTTGGAGAGAGGTGCAGCCTGCAATGTCTCTGGAATTCTCTAAATTCCACCTGCATCATTTCATTCAGTTCAGGACATAAATACTATCTTATCTTCATCAATCCCAAATTTATCTACTCATCAATTTTCTCTGTCACTCAAATGTTCAATTGCTTTTTATACATCTTCATTTCAGTGAAATTTAACTTAGTCCCTATCCTACAAAGTAATCCTGATCTCATGGTCACCTTTGAAGCCTTTTCCATGTCTGTTACAGGCAATAACTTTAATGAGCTGCTAAGGGCCAAATCTTGTAGTCATCCTTAACTGTCTCTTTCCCTTGCCTTCATCCTTCAGTCTATGATCTAGTTCTACTAGTTTTGAAATTAAAAAGATATCTAGGAGCACCTGGGTGGCTCAATCAGTTAAGTATTCAACTCTTGGTTTCAGCTCAAGTCATGAACTCACAGTTGGTTCATTAGTTCAAGCCCCGATCAGGTTCCGCACTATCAGCAAGGAGCCTGCTTGGAATTCTCTCTTTCTCCCTCTCCCTCTGCTTCTCCCCTGCTCACTCTCTCTCAAAATAAATAAAAATAATTTCTTAAAAAAGATATCCCAAATCTAGACACTTCTATCTCATCATAGTGCCAAAAAAAAAAAAAAATGGAGACAATGTTATTAACTATTAGATTTAAAAGAATAGATCACATCAAAATAGGCATTGAATTAGTATGTAGCAGAAAAACAAAAATAATTTTAGGACTATGGAATTAATCAGCTGCTATTAAAAACAAAAGGCTTCGGGGCGCCTGGGTGCCTTGGTCGGTTAAGCGTCCGACTTCGGCTCAGGTCATGATCTCACGGTCCGTGAGTTCAAGCCCCGTGTCGGGCTCTGTGCTGACAGCTCAGAGCCTGGAGCCTGTTTCAGATTCTGTGTCTCCCTCTCTCTCTGCCCCTCCTCTGTTCATGCTCTGTCTCTCTCTGTCTCAAAAATAAATAAACGTTAAAAAAAAAATTTAAAAAAAAAAAAGGCTTCTATGATAAAAAAATTTAATATTGTGTTAAACAGTTTAAGTTCATTTGTTATTAGGTTTCTACAGAGCTTTTATTTTTATTTTTTTAATGTTTATTTATTTTTGAGAGAAAGGGAGACAGAATGCGAGCAGGAAAGGAGCAGAGAGAGGAGACAAAGAATCCAAAGCAGGCTCTGAGCTGTCAGCACAGAGCCCAATGTGGGACTTGAACTCATGAACTGTGAGATCATGACCTGAGCTAAAGTCAGAGGCTTAACTGACTGAGCCACCCAGGCGCCCCTCTACAGCTTTTAATATAGAAATATTCATCAAGAATTTCATGGAGGACAATATAATAAAAAGGCTACCGAAAACACAATGGAACATAAAATCAATTTATTTGAGGAGAATTCGACACTAATTTAAGAAATATAGCCTTCAAAAAAACTTGCAGATATATGTTTGTTTTTACTTCCAAATTCAAGATGTTTATCCAGCATCAACTTTGTTCTTGTTTTTGTGGTTGTTGTTGGACCTTTTTACTTTCCCAAACTCTGAACACTGGAATATCCCAAGATTTAGTTCTATTTTTTTAATTTGTTTTTAATTTTTAAATTTTCAATTTGTTTTGAGAGAGAGAGAGAGAGTGTGTGTGTGTGTGTGTACGTGCAAGTGGGGGAGAGGGGCAGAGGGAGACAGGCAGGGTGCAGAGGGAAAGAGAATCCCAAGCAGGATCTACCCCTCCCCTGCTCACTCTCTCTGTCTCTCTCAAAATAAATAAATTAAAAAAATTAAAAATAAAAAAAATAAATCTCTTCACACACACACACACACACACACACACACACACACACACACACCCTATTGGTTCTGTTTCTCTGGAGCACCTTAATTGGTACAACTACTTACCTGATATTATGCATTCCTTTGTGTATTTTTTCTCCCTGTATCATTAAACTGGAAATTTGTGAGACAAATTTTGTTTCATTGATGCACTATTACATATCATCTTCTAGAAATGTGTCAGCGACGTAAGAGCTCACAAAATGTGTATTGAGTGAATAAATACTATTTTTGACAAGCTATGTCAGGATAATTAAAGCAAAATAACAACCAAACAGAAAAACAAATAGCACTTACTTTAGTAAGTCAACCATTGTACTTCTGTGTTTTTCACAGTATTTGTAATAAACGGTCTGTATATGTCCTTACACAAAGTGTAAAATTAATAAGCAATATCATCTTGCATGACTTCTTATTTAACTCCACAGTCTTTCAGTATACATTTAATATGTGCCAGGAATTTTCACGTGTTATATTTAATACACATAAACATCTTACAAGGTAGGAAACTGTATTTAAAATACAAGAATACTAAAGTTCAAAATGGTAATCAGGATAAAACCTACTTTTGTCAATAAGGCTGAGTGCAATACTGCATTTAATAAGAAAGTCAGGTTAAAATATAAGCTTTGTTAATAGAGTGAACGTAGATAATCAGAAGAAACAAATATTCCCGTGTTTTATTCAAATTTCCAATGTCATTGAGTGCATTATGCTTTGCTTCATTTTGCTACAAAGAAACAATTATATTATGGGATGAGGGGTTGTCAAGAGTTATATGAGAGATCCTATTGTAATTTATTAACAGATGTGGAATATGAAAATTGCAAAGTTTGAATTCTTCAAATTCACTCTTGATTTTAAAAGCCAATTAAAGATGCAAATAAATATTAAATATGCATGTTAAAACAAGACTGTGAATGAAGCACACTGACCTCGTGACTTGATAGATAGATAAGGGCAAAAGCTGAAAAATATTAATTAGTAGGAACCATGATGTCTGTAAGGATATAATTAGCTGTGATGGTGCTACTTCATATGAATTTTACACTTATTCTATCCTCAAATTATAAAGTTTATCAGAATTTCTCATGTGACTTCCTACCTTTGTGACAATGACTTATCATTATACATTGACCATTAAAACTCAAGGCAATAGTTTCTGTTTATTTTTGTAGGAAATTATATTTATTCGTCTATATTTGTTGTAGAAAATTTAGTTTTATTTATTTAGCTCACTAACTATGACTTTGCTGATTGTGCTATGATGAACTCAACAAGCATAAAACCTGGTGATTAGCCACCTGGTTCCCTCCATGTAATAATTATCACACAAGTTTTTTTTGTTTTGTTTTTTTAATGACCATGGCAAAGACATTCTTATAGCCCAACACCAAATTCTGACTTTTTCTTTAATAGTACCTACCATATTATGCAGAGGGTGCTCAAATAAATGTGGATTCAACACAAATTACCAGAGTTCACCGTATCAAAGAAACAAATGAAGAAAAAACAAAACAAACAAACAAACAAACAAAGGCATTGAAACCATTTTGTTAGTAACTTATACATTTATATGAGGGCTGATCTCAACGACCCTGATTATTTTCTTCATATCAGCACACAAATTGCCATTGTTACCGTTTGGATACATTTTCAAATATCCAACTATACTACTATAAGAACTGACAGCCTGTGAAAAGTCTGAACTTGCTTATAATTTTTCTAATAATGGAACTCAGAGCCAGGAATTTATCAAACACTTGCACTTTCCTCATAATGTTTGGGGATATTTGGAAAACATTTTACAATCTTCACTGTTCAAAGGAAAACACTGTCTTTGCTTGTAATGACCAAAGCATTTACTTTTTTTGGAAATGTTTTCAACCCAAAGAAAAAGGTTTTCATTTAGAAATGTAAACATTTTGGCTGTCAGGGAGGTACCAAATAAAAGATTCCCTGATTGCTTTAAATGAGCCATTTAGAAAACCCTTGCCAATGTAGACACAGTTAGTCAGTATTCTACAATGTGTCAAAGCGTTCCACCTTCTTTGGTGCTTTGTAAATCACACCAGGGATTTGAGTAAATTAAGTTAGTTTTTTTCACTAGAAACCAGATGTTGTACCTCCACTGAGTTTTATTTGGGAAAACAATGCATTATTAAGTGACTATGAGCCATGCAATCAGGAAGAAATATTGCATCTGGGTGTCAAAATTTATGCGAAGTTTCAACCTGCTGCAATAGAAAGTCTTCAAATACTTAACCCCCGCTAACAGAAGTCTGGAAATAACATAAAATGATTACTAAATTTTCTAAATTCCAAAGATGTGTGACAGACCATAGACAAAGGTCAAAAGCATCCCTATAAGAGTCAGCAAATAGAATGAGTTGTCTAAAATGAAATAGGATGTGTGTGTGTGTGTGTGTGTGTGTGTGTGTGTGTGTGTGTGTGTGTCTGGGCACGCATGCACACATGTGTGTCAAAAAGCTCATGTCAATAAAACCAAATGGAATCAGAGACCCAACTGAGCCAGCACATCAAGATCCTAGAAGGTAACTAACCAAACTATGTAGAAAAGAAAGGGTAAAAGAGGGAAGTTAGAAGTTAGAATGGAGGGAAGCAAAAAGAAAAGGAAGGAAGGTGGGAGAGAAGGAATGAAGCATGAAGAGAGGGAGAAAAGAAAGGAAGAAGAAATGAAAAGAGGAAAGAGGGAGAAAGAAAGAAAGGAAAGAAACATTTAGAAATTGGAAGCATATTTATCAACTCAAATGTATGTCTAAGACCTCCCAGATTGTGGCTGTAAGTAATTGCATTTTCCTCACCCACAAGATTTCTAACTACTAAGAGATTTGTCCCCTTAAGAATATTCCAGTTTTGGGGCACCTGGGTGGCTCAGTCAGTTCAGCATCTGACTTATGCTCAGGTCATGATCTCACAGTTCGTGAGTTCAAGCCCCACGTCGGGCTCTGTGCTGACAGCTCAGAGCCCGGGACCTGTTTCGGATTCTGTGTCTCACTCTCTCTCTGCCCCTCCCCTGTTCACACTCTGTCTCTTTTTCTCTCAAAAATAAACATTAAAATTTTTTTTAAAAAGAATATATCAGTTTTTCTGGGCATCCTCCAAAGAGCATCTCACAACTTGTCCACTGCAAATCATGATATAGGGTCTGTTCCATTCCTCTCCTCTTGCTTTTATGTTTACTTGACCCTGCTAAAGGAGCCTGTGAAGTCAAAGTCTAAAAACTTCCAGCTGCTGCCCATTATGTTACTTCCATTGTTCTTTTCCTAAGGATGTTAAATCATGTGGTATAACGCATCTTCCATGTATCCTCAAGGAATTCTGAGATATGTTGAAATACAAGATGTTGATGGTTTGTACGAAAAAATAGGAGAATGACCTCTTCCATGATTAAGGTTCATATTTTCTGGGTCTCTAGCCACAAGCACAGATGACTGACTGTCAGTCTAGGTGACATACTCTTTCTTGAATGGTTAAGTCAGCTTCAGGCTCTTTCTTCTCTACTGTAGGAAATCAAACCTAACCCAAGGAGCTGGCCTTGAAACACACGTTTTCCCACATCTTACTCAGTCTCCCACTATTCGCATCATTTCCTAACCCCAAACTCTTTACTTTTCCAAATTTTCAAAGAAAAACAGTGCCTTCACATGCCAGTCTATGTACAGAGATACAGGGGAAAAGATGCTCATGTGCCAGCAAGTTTGTACTAATTAGCATCTTGGAACAGGTAACTCCATACATACATAATCATACCTAATTACACATGTATTTATAGTTCCTCAACTCATAGTCTTTATATTATAATTTCAGTTATATATAAAGCCCCTTTCCTGGTTGCCCATATCATTAAGCTTACAATTTCCTGAAAATACGCTCACAAGATTTCATGGAAGGAGGAAGAAGACATTTCACACAATCTCATTTTCAAGAGAGAAAAGGTATCAACAATCAACATCTGAGAAGTATTTTTATTTGACAGATTTACTTAATTCATACTGGTTGCCTTAGTGAATGTATTAGCTTCTATGGCTATGTAACAAACAAACAACCTCAACACATAATCATTTAAAACAATAAACATTAACTATAGAGGACAAACTCATGGCTACCAGAGGGGAGGTGGGGGGGATGGGTTAAATAGGTGACGGATATTAAGGACTGCACTTGTGGGGATGAGCACTGAGTATTAGATGGAAGTACTGAATCACTATATTGTACACCCGAAACTAATGTTACACTGTATGCTGACTGGAATTTAAATAAAAACTTAAAAAATAAAACAATAAGTATTTATCACTGAACTATTTCTGTGGGTCAGGAATTCAGGAGTTTAGCTGAGTGGTTGTGGCTTCTGTTCTTTCATGAAATCACCGTCAGGATACTGGTAAAGACTGCAATCATCTAAAGACTTGACAGGGCTGGAAGATATGTTTCTAAGATGGTCCAAATGTTTCCAACATGGTTTTTGAAAGGAGGCCTCTTTTTCTTACTACATGGACCTCTCCATATAGAATCCTTACAACATGGCAGCTGACTTCTCCAGCAGTGATTAAGCCAGGAAAAAGCAAGAAAGAAACCATAATGCTTTTCAGGACCTTGTCTCAAAAGTCACATATCTTCTGCCACATTCTCTTTAATTAGAAGATAGTTACTAAGTCTGGCCCACATTTAATAAGAGAGTAAGAATTAAGCTGCACCTTTTCAGAAGAGGAGTAGCAAAGGCTTTTGCATATATTTTAAAATACCACAGGAGGAATATGTACAATATTTGACAAAGGTTCACACAGAAAAAAAATATGGACAAGACTGAATGAATACAGACTTCTATCATTAGAGAATCTGCCTAAGATACTTTACTTTGGGAAGAAGATGAAAATAATTTAATAGATATTGGATGTGTTTTGGATGTATATAAAAGGTTTTCGTCTATCTCAAGGTCTTTACTTGGCTGAAATAGAGATAGACTCTATTCTCAATCTCTTGTTCCTTTTTGTTGTGGTTGTTAGTATGTCCACAATTCCATTTCTAGTAAGTGATGAGAAACTTCATTTCACTTCTTCATTAAAATGATAGCATCTATACTGGGAGATGGAATTTTGGAGTGGCCTCAACAGACCACTTATAGGACACATGGGAATCACATACAAGATTTTCTGACCAGGAAGCCACAAAGCTACAGACTGAACCATACTGTCATTGGCAGGACAGTTCAGGTACCAAATGGCCTAGAGAAACATGGGAATACAGGGAATATATACTAATATAATAAATTATATTATGATACAAATATGTCTTACCATTACATCTTAGAGATCAACTGTAACAGCAACAACAACAAAAATGAGCTATTTCATTTTTTTCTTTGAGATTAGCAGTTTAATGGGTAGGTGTAGGGTGGATATTAGACATCTGGTTTAGCCAGAGTAAGTACTGACAGTGGCAGTATAAGCAGCAAATTTTTATAGCATTAGCAATTCAAATTTAAGTATCAGATTAGTGTGGTATTGGAATCATTCATTGGAATATGTTTGGAGGCCACAACTTTTCTCAGCCACACTTCTTTTTTTAAGCAAAATAATACGGTGTTTCTCAGCGTGTTTATCAAAATATGCCATTCAATGATATTAAAATTACTTGATGTTCAACCATAACTTTTATATCATTTACAAAATAAAAATTCATGTAAGCCATGGATCTAATAGGATGTTCTACAATTGTGGTCCCACTGCCATCATTCCAACTTTAGCCCACTTGCAGCAAATCCTGTGATGTGGGCATCTAGGAGAAGCCCTGGCTCTTATCTATTCTAATTCTACCTCTGTAGGATTTAAATTGTGACTTGTTTTCAGGTTGCCATTTAAATATCATCTATGAGACACATTGAAAAATAACTCATTATCAGATTCAATTATATGAAGGCAAATCCTAATCATCCTTCTTCTGTCAAACAAATGAGGCATTCCATTAACAGAGACTTTAGGAATGACCATTTCAAAATAATTTGTCTGTATCTGAGTTTAATATATACACTTTAAGAAGTTACCTGAACTTACAAGGACATGGTTGTAACAGGACCTGTTTTTATTTTTTCCCATACAGCCTCAGTATCAGTTAGCTTTTGCACCCAAACTTAGTGATTAAAACAACCACCACCATGTATTTGACTCCTAATTCTTTGGGTGAGCTAGATAATCTTCTAGACTGAACTACCTCTGTTGATATATGCTGAACTCAGTCACGTGGCTGTAGATATTTGAAAGGTCATCTGAAGGATGGATAATCTAGGAGGGTATCACCCCTACACATGTGGCAATTGACAGCCAGTCACCCGGGACAACTGAGGGGACTGTGCCACATGTTTCTCATCATCTAGTAAAAATAGCCTGGGCTATTTCAAATGGCTGTCCCAGGGTTTTCCACCACAGCAAGAGAAGGAAAGCCACCCTGTGCCATCATGTCTGGAATGGCTCATCATGTAAAGCATATGACAGGGCTGATGCAGATGCAAGGAGGAGAGACAGGCTCCACTACTGATGGGAGGATCTCTTATGTCACAATGCAAGGGTATGAAATGAAAATAATTTGCAACATTTTTTACAGTGTAGAATCATCCTGTTATCTCAAACTTTGTAAGAGTACAGGGGTTTGGCTGGGTTCACAGAATAGGTGTAAGTAGTGTGTAATAGTGAAATGACCATAAGCTTTGGAGTCAGAAAAATGATGTGATCATTCATTCATTCATTCATTCATTCAAACATTATACATGTATTTGAATATGGTGATTATTCCAAACAATTCAACAATCATTGATTCATCAAATGTTTACTGAGTGTCTCTTATGTGCTAGGTACCATTCTGGGTACTAGCAATATGGCAGAATACAATGGTAGAGAAAACAAGGTTCTGCTCTCATGGAATTTGTATTCCACACAGACCAATACACACACACACACACACACACACACACACACACACACACACAGCAGAAAAATTTTTCAAAAGAAGAAACAAAATAATTTATTTGACATAGTAGGTCAGTGAAAATCTCTTTGAGGAGGCGACATTTCATCTGAAAACTGATTAACAGGAAAGTATTTATCCTTCAGAATGGAGATCCTAGTATAGGAAGTAGAGGAAAAATCAAATACAAGATCCTAAGGCAAGGATGAGCTTAATGTTTCAAAGAATAAAATGAGACAAGTGCCTGGCCAGAATTGTATGGGCAAGGTAAAGGTACAGGGAATGAGACATGTTCATTTTCAGTTACCAGGGGCATAGTCTATAAATCAGGAGGGTTGAATATGGGTCATAGGTACGTACATCCCCCTGACCCTATAGACTCTCTGCCCCATGGGAAAGGGCAGAGCTAGAGCAGGCCTAGAGTGGGGTCCTCTATAGCACAAAGTCTAAGAAAGTGAAACTTATTACCAGTCTAAGGGTGCAGTCCCTGACTACAAGGATTTCATAGTCTGGCTGAGGGAATATTATTTTAAATACACGATAGAAAATGCTTGTTGAGGAATATACACATATTGCTTGACCCATAAAAAAAGACATTACATGGGTTATAAGTTATAATTAAGAATATTTACTTCATAGGGTTATTCTGAAAAGACCCATAGCAAGACCTAACGCATGATATATTCCTTCCTTTAAAAATAACAAATAGGGGTGCCTGGGTGGCTCATTCAGTTAAGTGTCAGACTTCAGCTCAGGTCATGATCTCATGGTTTGAGCCTCGCATCAGGCCCTCTGCCATCAGCACAGAACCCACTTCAGATCCTCTGTCTCCCTCTCTCTCTCTCTCTCTCTCTCTCTCTCTCTCTCTCTCTGCCCCTCTCCCACTCACGCAAGCACATGCGTACACGCACTCTCTCTCTCAAAAATAAACATTAAAAAATAATAATAAATAAAAATACATACCTTACACAATGTCAAGCCTAATAGGAATCACAAAGGAAGGTTTTATAAAATTTAGTCATTGCCTAAATGACCCCCCAACCCTGTCCTTTAACATAATACTTGCACGTCTGGCTCCATCATTCCCTAACTCTCTGTGTTTCTGAAATCCACACCTCACTATCAGAAACACAGATGTCAGCTTAATCTCTTTATATTACACATCTGTCCAATACTTCAGATCACACTTGCCAACATTAGTGTGAAATATCTATTTATGATTACATTTGTAAGATATGGATTCAGTCTCTCTTTGATTATCTATTACAGCAGTGGTGTGATTGAAAAACTACATGCCAAGAAAAATTATCTAATTTATGGTGGATGTTCAAATGCTAGAGGAAAATTCTTCATTATTCCACAAGGAAGATGAGCACAATTTTACAAAACAATAGGGTCAACATTTTAATTTATCTTGAGTAATCATTCTTTTTATATTTAAAAAGGCAAGCATATTATTCATTTTAGTTGTTTTGCTTGTTTTTAAAAATTAAAAAAAAAACAATTTGAATTTGTATCTATATCCCTATTTCCTTAAGATGAATGACTGACTCAATACATGTTGGAGCCTCAAATCTTGATTTATACTTCTTGGTAGGCATCAAATGCTCTCTGAACCAAAATCACTGGTGAAAACATGAAATCTTAGTTTCTTTTCATGATGTCTTTCTCTCCCATTCTATTGTGTTTCCGATCACAATGCTTCTCACTCTTCTCCCCACAAACCCCACAAACACACATTATACAGAAATTATTTATAAATACACAAACAAATCATTTCCCTTCACTGTTCTTCAGACTAAAATAATAACTCATCAAGAACAGCTTAGACAAGCAGTTATTGGCAGGGCTCAAAGCATCACGTCTACTAAATGATGGTGATTTCATTATGTCATGTGGAAACTCATTTTCAATTTTGCAGTGTTGGTATATTAATTAATATTTATTCAGTTTTTGGAAAAAGGAGAGCATCAGTCAAATAAATATGTCCAGCAAATATTAATATCTTTATCTATAACTCCATGATTACTGACATTTATTCATTCAACAAATATGTATTAATCTCTCATTATGTCCTAAGTACTGTATTGTACACTTGGAATAAAAAGCTATATAAGACATAATTGGAGAGACAGCCTTGTAAAGGATCATGAAGGCAGAAAAGATGACCCTTCTTACTCTTGCTGGGGTGGGGAGTATCAGTGAAGGTTTCACAAAGGAGAAGATGCATGAATAGAGACTCCAAGAACAAATTAAAGGTTTACTGGTTTACAAAGAGAGAAATAAACAATAAAAAAGGACACCCCTGGGCTGAAACATAAAGGTGTGAAATGCCCTCAAGCAACCTGGTCCAGCAAGTGTTTTGGTTTCACTGAACCTCGGGTCTTTCTATAGCAATGACAGGAAATAAGGCTCAAAATATTGGTAAGGGGCAATGGCAAAAACAAAACAAAACAAAAACAACAACAACAACAACTTCATGCCAAATTGAAGAGTTTAAAATTAACCTGGACCATGTGAAGAAACATTAAAGAGTTCTAAGCAGGAGTGTGGTTGGGAAAAATTCATTTGGAAACGGCATAGAAGATGGATTGATCAACAGAGAAACAAATTAGAAAGCTCCCCTGTCTGAGCATCTGAAGGAAGTTTATATGATACAGGGATGGGATGGACTTCACAGACACAGAAAGTAGAACAAATCATGCTCCTAAATAGGAGACCCACAAGTGGGACTAGGGAGACCCCAACACTATTGGTTGTCCACACTGGAAGTTTTTATCAGCTTTTCCATGATCATGTCCTAGAGAAATGTTAATTTTTTTAATCTTCTCCACTCAGTCAGAAATACATTTTACTTTATGAGCCATACAGAAGTTTTCTATAACTCACCATTGCCCAACCTCTATCCTTTCCACACACATCCATGGTTCAAAGAAAATATTTCATAAAACTGTCATCCTTAGTCCACAAGAGCCATTTGGACATTGCCAGTTCATTTCTATGACATAGAAAATATGCATAAGCCCTCCTAAGCTGATTGCATTACCCTCTCCTAGATGGTGATCAGCAGTTTGAAACACTAGAAAAGAGCCTCTGGATCACTTGAGTTAATAGTTGCCTGTGTCCAGGTCCAGCCACGTGTATGCTGCCTAAAAGATTGCTAGAGAAACAGATTTGGAGCAGTTATCCTGCTCAGTCAGGGGCCCCGATACCGAAGAAAAGCCATTATTTCTTAATTAATTTTTCTCTGTCTATAGTTCCTGTATCACTAACTACCAAAGTATCATTGGTTACAATAACACATCTTCTGTTTCTAATAAATCTTCCCTGGGTATGTCAGAGCATTGTATTTTAAAGTGGTTTAGCACTAATTATACGCTACTATGTGTTACATGAATCAGAGCAAGTCTTAATTGCCTTTATTACATACTCATTTTTATTTGTATCACTTGGAAAATAGCTCCAAATACAATACTGCTATATACATCTATGTACATATGCTATAGATAGTTTCAACACACAACTATAAATTTCATTATTACCCCCATAAACACAAAGCAAAAATTCCTTTTAACCAGGTAGTCTTATTCTATGGAAAGTTTGTTCGTTTATTGGCTTCTTGAAATGCTGCAAATAGCTAACATCAATTATTCTCTTCTTCCCCTAGAACATCAGTTGCATGGGATCATCTGGAAATATTCTTCCACCGTAAGTTTCTCTGTATCCATTAAGAGTCTATCTTTGTACTTACAAGTAAGCTTTAAAAAGCTTTCCAACCTTTTTATATAGTGGAAACTTTTCAGTCCCTTTCATAAAAAACTTACCTACTTACAGAAAGCAAAATACCTTAATGTTTATGAATAACCACTCCTCATTCTTGCCTACCCCAACATAAACATCTATTTAGTTGGTTAGTCAGTTTGAAGACTGAATATGATTTAGACTATGTTTATTACATAAACTGTATTTCTTGTTTTAATTAATTTATGATCTATCTGTATCAGATACATTACGTATATCTGCTTATTGGTTCTGACCATGGATCGGTAATCAGACAACTGAAAATTTTGTGCCCTCTCTTGGTCTAAGTTAATTAATATTAACTATTAAATTTCTAATTAATAATAAACTAAATTCCTTGTCTGTTAAAAATGGAGATGATGAGAGTATCACCTTATGGAATCATTATGAGAATTGAATAATATATTGCATATAAAGTACTTGACACAGTGTTTTTCACATAGCAGGTGGTTATTAAATGTAAGCTATAATTCTTGTTACAGAAATGTGTGACCTGAATGCCTTGGCATAACATGCCTCTAAATGTGTCATCTTCCATCTTTCAATTTTCTCTGACATTGAAAAGCGTGAGTAAACTGCTGGAGTTCACATGACAATCAAAGGCTGGCGATGGGTTCTATCATTTTGTTAAATATCTCAAATAATTTTTAAGTATGTCATTACCCATTACCATGATTTATTATTTATTTCACAAATATAGCTTTGCAAATACATATATTGCAATTATATAATGGTGTTCCCTCAGTGTGCTCATTCTTCATCATTCCCAGGAAGTTAAAACTTTGCAAACCAGCAAAGCCCGACATACATACATACATACATACATACATAAAAGCTTCCCCAATGCATTGATTTTCTACCACCCTTGTACAACTGAAAACCATTGGATTTACACAGTAATATTTTCTGTAATGGAGAAATACATATTAGAACACTTAAAATTATAATAATAAAAATTGTGATAATCTGTTTAAATTCTTCAAGTTCTTTGAATCTACTGTACAATTACTATAAGTACAGACATAACTGTCTCTGAATAAAGTTTGATTTAGAATATGGTATATTTCAGAAATACTTCCATTGTAATTATTATCTCATATTCCTAGAAAAATTGTTATAGAAGCTAATGGAATTTCTAACATACATTCTATCTCTACCACCTTGCCTCATGTTTTGTTTTGTTTTTTCTTTCCCTTTTGGATAATATTTAGTTACTCATTTGGTAAAACTTAACCACAAACAGAACTTCACCTACAGCTTAAAATTCTCAGTTCTCTGGGGCGCCTGGGTGGCGCAGTCGGTTAAGCGTCCGACTTCAGCCAGGTCACGATCTCGCGGTCTGTGAGTTCGAGCCCCGCGTCGGGCTCTGGGCTGATGGCTCGGAGCCTGGAGCCTGTTTCCGATTCTGTGTCTCCCTCTCTCTCTGCCCCTCCCCTGTTCATGCTCTGTCTCTCTCTGTCCCAAAAATAAATAAAAAAACGTTGAAAAAAAAAAAAATTTAAAAAAAAAACTAGTTTAAAAAAAAAAAAAAAAAATTCTCAGTTCTCAAAGTCAAAGGGTTTGTAGGTTGTTCCATAAGCTTTGGCATTGCAGTGTTCCCTAAGAGGACCTCTGAGAACTCCACAGGAAAACGCAGGAGTTCTTCCTTCAACTTTAAGAATGGCTAGTTCCATTCAGTGGATGCTGAGCAAGGTTCTCAAATCCTTTTAAAATCCATTCATATTACCTTTTAATTTAAAAGCATATATCCTTCACCATGTGGAATAGTATTTCTTAGTATGTGTTCCTAATCTCCAATTTCAAGTAAAAACTGTAAATTCTTCTTCTAAAAATTCTGACTTTTAAAAATCTGTGAATTCAGTGGACCTAAGGTTCAAGGACTTACTCTTCCCCTGACCTATGTTCACTTTTGTCATCCCTCTGTGGCTCAATTGCTTCTCCTGTAAAGAAAAATAATTATATCTATCTTACATGTTTGTCAGGAGATGTAAATGAAGTAGTACACACAGAAAAGCTATGAATATTATTATGACAATTTTTTTTTCATTTAAAACCTCAATAATTTATGATATATTTTCAACTGTCACCCTCACAGATTCTTTATAACTTTATAGTGGAGCACCCCTGCACACCGCTTTGCATGTCTTCTCATTTTTTTTTAAATCTTCTTGAAGTGAAGAAACCATAACTGCACACACCTTTACAGATGTGTGTGTGTAACCTATCCCTCACCAGGAGAATAATACTCTGATTTGTTTCCAGGGTCCTTCCTCATATAGTCCCATATTTTGTTGCCACACTTACACAGTCTTGGATAGAGCTGAAATGACTGGGGAAAAATCAGCTCGGTTTAAAAGACATTTCTGGTTCCACTCAAGTCATTGGGCTGGGCCAAGTTATGCAATGACAGATCAGGAAAACATAGGGGATAATAAGGACTCAGCAGAGGCAACGCAAAAGCTCCAAGTGTGGACTATGAGCCAAGAATAGGAATAAATTCCTCAGAGACCTTTTTTGAATGCATATAGTTTTTGTGTTTTATTCTTTACCATTTTATACTGTGGTAGCTGACACGAAAGCTCATCAGCTACTTTTCTGCTCATTCACCCAGATACTTAGGATATTCTTATAATCTATTCTTACAAGACTGATTCTGCATGTCTAAAAACTGATCAAGGTCAAGTATAAACTCAGAGATTTCACTAGTTTTTCAGCCTATGTGTAACGTAATTTAAAAGGTATTCATCAATACTTCAGTGTTTATATTCCCTATACAAACAAATACAGTATTACTATTATCCTTTATTAAATCGCATCCATAAAAAATCAACAAAAGCTGCCCCATTCCACAAATATTCAATTTTTAAAATTTACCTCTAAAGAAGAGCATTACAGCATATTTTTGCAAGTATAAGCAGATCATATATCCCAATTCACATTTATCTAGGCACAGACACCCCTACCCAACAACCCTGTGAAGTGAGTTAGGGGGAGAGCCTTCTCTTGTGGAAACAATGTGATCTTCTGTGTAATGAGTTAATAAATCATAATTATAATAGGGTTCACAGAATTTGTTAAATTGCTAGGACTAACAGAAGGTAGTCTTTGGCATCAGATCTGCCTGAGATTGAATCCTGGCTAACAACTTAATCAGATGACTATTTCAGAAAATCAGGAACCTCCCTGATCATTTGCATGGACACATTAAAATTACCAGACATATCACATCTTAAAATATTTCTCCTCTTTTTATTAACTTGCTTTTTTCCCCTACAGATTATTTTTTAACGTAGCCTGCTTACTTTTACCACTCTTTATTTTTAATAATTCGTCTATAATCACCCTCTCAGTAGTCTCTAAAGTTTGCCTTCCTGTGTGATTGCATAGAGTTTTCTCCACTCTTCAACTCATATAGGGTGTTCTCCATTCTTCCATTTGTTGGAAATGTTTAGCTTATTCTGTCCCTCATGAATCGCGTTAAGCTTCCTTAAGAAGCTTGCATTCTGCTCCCGTCTTGTTTTGCTGCTGTGTCACTTCAAACCTGCTTCTTCAGCAAGTGCTCTGAGATGCTTGCTTCTCTTCCTGCCGTGATGCGCCAGTGACAAACCACCCTGCCCCCCAGTAAGTCAAGCTGTTAAGAAGTGTTTTTACTTGAGGGGCACCTGGGTGGCTCAGTTGGTTAAGTGACCTACTTCAGCTCAGGTCATGATCTCGCAGTTCATGGATTCAAACCCCACATCAGGCTCTGTGCAGACAGCTCAGAGCCTGGATCCTGCTTCAGATTCTGTGTCTCCCTCTCTGCCCCTCCATTGCTCATGCACGCTCTCTCTCATTCTCTCTCTCAAAAAAAAAAAAAAAAAAAAAAAAAAAAAAATGAATGGAAAATTTTAAAAAAGAAGTGTTTTTACTTGAGCTTGGTAGAGTCCCACGTAAGTTTCTTAAGTGATGGAGCAAAATGCAGTATGTACAGCAAAACCCAAACAGTGTGCTATGCGGCCACTCTGCCTTAAGTCAATTGTGATCTTTCTTGAGTCTGCAACATCTCTTTGATAGAGTTCTTGCCCTCAGTAATGACAACTTTATAAAGATATTTACATGTTTAACAATCCTGAAGAGTCTAGGTGAACTTTGACCTCCACAGCAAAGGGCCGTATTCAAGGTCTTTTCTTTTTCTTTTTTTTTTTTAACGTTTATTTATTTTTGAGACAGAGACAGAGCATGAACGGGGCAGGGTCAGGGAGAGAGAGGGAGACACAGAATCTGAAACAGGCTCCAGGTTCTGAGCTGTCAGCACAGAGCCCGACGCGGGGCTTGAACTCAAGCATCTCGAGATCATGACCTGAGCCTAAGTCGGACGTTTAACGACTGAGCCACCCAGGCACCCCAAGGTCTTTTCTTAAAATGACTCTTTTTGAAAAGAAATCACCTGCATTTAGATCAACTCATGTGACGAGGTCTACCCAAATTCATTCGTATTTTAGGTGGGTTATGGTCTTCCTGTATGTGGTTTATGAAGCACTGGCTTGAGTTGGTCGCAAATTTCATTTTATTACTACCATCCTTTAACACTCTCCCACGACCACTCCTCACTGTATGCATTAGTGCCGGATTTGCCCTGCACAACTCAAGAGGGCACTGTTGTCATAGGAAAAACAAAAAAATCTGTACACCTTTGCCTATGGAATTGGCATGGCCAGTATAGCCATTTTCTTCACTTTTTTCCTATGTTGCCCTGATGTACGTCTCCAGCTCCACCTCCTTCCACTTGTCCTCATCCTGCACGCTATATTTGTGCCATGCTGCACTTCTTTGCTCTAAACGAGTCATGCGATAACGTTCTGTGACTTTGCAGTAGGGCACAGCAGGTTCCATATGGAATGTTGTCATCATCTCATGTGCCATTTCCACTTAGTCTGTAAGTTTGACTTGGTTCCTTTGTGAAGATTTCCCCATAGAGATGAACAGTCTTTCCACTCCTCTCTGATCATCTTATATCTAAATCATATTTGCATTTGTCTCAGCGTTTGTCTGTCTCCCCTCTGGACTTCAAGGTCTCTGAGAGTGGGACGTGCCTTGTTCATCTCTGACCCACAATGCTTGGCATGGGTCACACACGAGGGGACCCTGAGAGGACTAATATGGCAAATCCAGGAAGGCTCCCTTGGTTCCATTGTTGGCCCCAGCCTCCTCCACTTATACATTGTGTTATTTAGTCAAGTTACTTAACCTCTCCGTGATACACTTTCGATAGCAAAATGGAGTTTGCAGTAGTATCTACCATGTCGGGTCACTGAGATTATTAGTAAAGGAGTTAATACGTGTAACATGATTAGAATGGTGGTAATGATCAGCACGTTGAAATATTAGTTGTTAGCAACAATATTGCTATAATTATTATGCTTTTTATATTATCACCTCTTTCATAATGTTGTCAGAGGGTAGTTCTCAAAGTTTGGGGTAGATAAGAACTATTAGAGATATGCTTTTAAAACTCAGAATGGTGGGCTTTGGGGTCCTGGGATCTGCATTCTTATAACTAATTTTTAGACACACTTCCAATATTGTGATGATTAGGGGATCATAAAATGCCTTGAGTGATCCTAAAATTCTAAATTATCATAATGTTTATGTACATTCACACCATTCAAATAAGAAACCCTTTTTCCTAGATAATCCTCAGTGTCAGAAAATTATATTTACCTAAATATACATTCTGTTTCTTTACCATATTTGGTTATTTTAGATCTATTTTTGGTGTCTAGCATTCATAACATTAATAGTAACGTCTCACATGCTTATTTGAAACACTGTGCAATTTTAATTCACTGTTTTACTTGCTTTTTGTAGTGATATTAAGCATCTTTCATAGATAAACTAGTCACTCACTTAAGCAACAACAAAATGAAATTAATTTCTAAAATGTTCATGATTAAGTACACAAGGAGAAATCAATAAAAAAAAATTGCTACCTTGCAAATTTTCTTTCACCATAGGTAGGAAAATAAATTATCCTTCCCAATATTTATATTTTAGTTGAGGTTTTGTAAAATTCTGCCTTCACCATATATTATATTCAAGGCAAAAGTTGTTTGCTCTAAAATGCTATATTACCAATTGTTTTTAAGGGAGAGGGGATTTGTAAAGCCTACAATTTGGAACAACTTTGGACAGAAATTCATATTGATTTTTATTTGACATATAGAATCTAGTATAAAACTCAGACAAAATATTCCCCCCAAAAAGATGTGGACACTATGACTAAAAAGCTTTTTAATCAAACACCCACACATCTGAGTGTTTGTTCTTGTTATTGTATGCTTATAGGAATACTTATTAATAATTAAATAGAAAATATGAGGAAAGAAAAATGTAAGTTCAACATAATGACTGAGAAGTACTTTTAACATATACAATAGGTTGCTTTTGAGCCAAGACAACATTCCGAGGCCACAGTTTCTTCCTTTAGACTCTCTGTGGTAGCCATATGCAAAAATGATGAGAAATTAGAGACTGCAGCACAAGTGAAAAAAAAAAAATCCCTGCTGTGAAGAGATGGTCCAAAATTAATATTAAGCCATAATTTTCTCTACATTGAATCTTAAGTTAAAATTATTCACTTAATACCAAGAGACACATTCAAATATCTAAGAGCTGTGAAATATAAGATATAAAGATTATTTGTAAATGGAACAAATTAACTTCCATGAAAGTTGGTTATATTCTGTTGGGCATCCTATTTGAGGTTCCACCTTATTTGTCTTTTGTTCCTAACGGCATCTTAAAAGACAGTCTTATTCCTTTCAATACATACGTTTTTAGCAACTGCTACATGTTGAGCACTGTTGTAGGTGCCAAAAAGAGAAAAAGGCACAGGCCCTGTGGTCATGGAGCTTACATTCTAGTGCTGGAAACACCTATTAACATGATAATACTTGAAAATACATGTGATTCCGTGAAAAATGCCATGGAGGAAACTAATTCAGGGTAAAGAAATGAGGGAAGAGTAGCAGGCGATATTTTAGGAAGTGGAATCTGGACCACCCAAAGAAATGTCATTTCCTCACAGATAAAGTAAAGGAATCAGTCTTGTAGCTATCTGCAAGGAGAGCTTGAAGCTAGGGGACTGTGCAGGAGGGAAACAAACTGGAGAGTGCGAAGGTCCTGAACAAGACATGTTTATGAAGTTCAAACTTTGGACTTTTCCATTAGCTGCCTCTAGCCACTCTAACTACTTTAAAACTTGGAAACATTAATCACCTTCTAGTTTTACACTTTCTGTCTCAAAGGCATAAATTTTATCTTCCTTTTTTCTTTTAATAATTTGCCAAAAATAATTACAAAAGCACTACATGACTTCTGGTAAAAAATTAAAATTATGTAACAAAGTTCCCCTTTGTTCCAGGGCCATCTCATCTCCCATTTTATAAGTAAATACTTCACTTACTTTCCATACTTTACTTTTCATTTTTTCCTTGCATTTATACGCATACCTATACATAGGGCAAAATATTTGGAGAGTTTTTGTGCTTGTGTTGGCATATGTACATACATACACAGACACACATACACACACACACACACAACTATGTTTGCCTTATTTTTTAAATTATTTTTAAATTTTTTTATTCTTTATTTATTTTTGAGAGAGAGAGAGAGAGAGTGAGTGAGCAAGCACGAGCAGGGGAGAAACAATGACAGAGGGAGACACAGAATCTGAAGCAGTCTCCAGGCTCTGAGCTATCAGAACAGAGCCCGACACAGGGCTCGAACTCACAAACCACGAGATCATGACCTGAGCCAAGTCAGACGCTTAACCAATTTAACCAACCCAGGCGCCCTGCTTTTTTTTTTTTTTTTTTTTTTTTTTTTTTTAATCTAAGACTATATCTATGTCAGATCTCTGAAGCTATGTATACCTTGGAATTAGTAGTCATTTCTGTTCATATTCAGGTAAGAAAAATAAATCCCACTTCTCAACCCCTCTTATTTCTTTGTTGTTGTTATTGCAAATTTTTTAAATTTAAATTCAAGTTAGTTAACATATAGTGTATATTGGTTTCAGGAGTAGTCTTTAGTAATTCATCACTTACACACAACACCCAGTGCTCATCTCAACAAATGCCCTCCTTAATGCCCATCACCCGTTTAGGCCATCCCCCTACCCACCTCCCTCCATCAGCCTTCAGTTTGTTCTCTGAATTTAAGAGTCTCTTACGGTTTGCCTCCATCTCTGTTTTTATATTATCTTATTTTTCCTTCCCTTCCCCTATGGTCATCTGTTTTGTTTCTTAAATTTCACATGAGTGAAATCATATGATATTTGTCTTTCTCTGAGTGAATTATTTTGCTTAGCATATTTCTATCTTGTTTATTTAAAAACTGAATTTACCATATTTAATCCAAATAAGTACTAAAATTGAATTCATATATACCAACAAAAAACTTTGCGATGCCCGTCTGTTCATCTTGTCTTCTGACTCTAGTTGCTAAATATCTATTAAAGTATGTCCTATTAGAAAATATTTGTGTGTTTATGATGCTTCATGTGACATCAGCCCATGACCTCACTTGCCATGATTTTCTTTCTCTTTTCTAACCACTTGAAAATTCTGCCCTGTATCAGGGTCTCAATCTGCATTATTTCTACAATCAACCCATAGCAGCCAGTTTTGTTTTCTTCTGATGGTTACAGGCTAGAGAACAACTAAAGTCATTTTACATCTTTTGTTTGCTTGGCTCTTTAAACTGCCCAAGGCTTTGCAAAAACAATCTTAAAATATAGTTATGGTGGTTTTCTCAAAGCATATTTTAACGTTTCTCATAAATGGTTTTTTGGATTTTACCACCTGACAAATGCACAGAACCAAAAAGAAGGGGATCATTTTTTAACTTCCATGAAGTCAAAGTTTGAGGTTTTAGTAGGCCAACGAGTTCTAAAGAGTTATTTTTTTTTCCCGTTTCATGTGCAACTTACAAAAGGCTCCTACAATATCACAATTATGCTTACAATTTCTTCCCACTACTAATTGAAATACAAAACTTGTAGCCACAAGCACCCACGATGACCACAGGATGACGGTGAAGTGGCCTGTGGTCAGCAGTGATTCATCATGCCTAAAATGTTCGCAATTAAACTTAATGGAGGGGAAATAGGCCTCTCTTTATAGGCAGTTGTCCCCCTTTTTTCCCACTGATTCAACCATGTTATTAAACACAAACAAGAACATATTTTCCCTAAAATTCACTATTTGACTCAAGTGTCTATTAACTCAAGTTAACCCAAATTAACTCAACTATCTGTTTTCAGCAGTATTTAGAGAAATAAAAGATAATTGTTGTTGATTTATATTTTTAAAACCAAAGATGTTAATATGAAATAGGGTGGGGAAAAAAAAAGCAGAATGGAAGTACAACCCAGTAGAAAGGAAGCTATAATTATCTAAACACATTGTGGCCAAATCACGTTCCAAATTATCATTGTAGATACCATAAAATATATTTTTTACAGTCTTTAAACAGAGTGCTGGGATCAGACATTTCCTCTCCTGTACATACTTCAAAGAATATGAAATTGAAAGAAAAACAAAACCAATAGAGTAGAATATCCATAAATAATATCAAGAAATTATTAAGCTGACCATCATAATTGTTTATCTACACTTTAGGCTACCAAAGATCCCATCAAACCAAAAAATAGTCATAAATCATACCACTCCTGACAGTATCTCCTTTTGTCCTTCTCTGTTTTCAGTTATACATAAAATTAAAGAATCACAGAATGTACCAGATTGTATTAGATATGTAATATGAAGAAGTTTTCCTTCATACTCAGATCACACACAAATAAAAATTGTCACTGTACTGACTCCAAAGTAAGGACACGGTCCCAATGTTGGATTCTCATTGCTACCTTAAATTCCAAGAGTTTAGAATAAATTGAGAATACCTTTCAGAATTCAAAGTAGGAGTCCGCCATTATTTTATAGGTTTCCGAAAGAGAATATTTACTGTGCCCCTCCCAAAAGAATATTTAATCTGAAAATTACCAAGTTCTCTGAACAAATGGGGAAAATGAGTAAGTTTTCAGTTCATCTTGTAAATATGCAAGAGTAATTTCTGTACAGTTGAATTAAGGATTTTAATGATTTAAGTACCCTGTATATGAAATATTTTACCTGTAAAACTTTAGAGCCTTTGTGGAGTTTTAAATTATATTTTGTTACTTGATAGTATTATGGTGCTATTTTAAGATGTCTATCTTAAAAAACCCAAGACACAATAATTCATAAGGCCAATCTTTCATATAAAAACAATACAAAGATTCCTGTAGCTGGTAGAAGGAGTCAGAATGGATCCTTAGATCAAAAAGAGTAAATTCTTTTTTCTTTTTTTTGATGTCAAGTATCTGTTATTTTCAACCTTATATTTTTTTTTTAATTGTAGTTGATATACAATGTTACATTACTTTTAGGTGTTAAGATTACATTCTTTATCCTCCCTTTTTCTGTTGTTATTTTGTTATTCTATTCTTTGTTTCATTTCATTTACATGTTCAAGGAATATTTACCCAAGATGCGTATTTTGTGTTCTACACTATTCAGGCACCTGGATACAAGAAGGAAAGTAAGACAGAATTCTGTCACTACATTTTAATGTAAACAAAGGAAATACATACCGGGGTATGTCAGAAGGTGATAAGTATCAGAGAGAAAACTAAATCAAGAGTTTGGACAGGATGTGCAGAAGACAGAGTTGATTGTAATTATAATTACAGTGGTCTAAGGACACTCTTTGTATCATGGGACCAAAGAATTGGTTAAGTTCAGCTAAGAGTAGGTAACATAGGCCTACACTTGAGCAGATCCATTTCACCTTCAGAAGTACACAGACATGGATATTTATCCCACACAGCTGTTAATTACATGTGGTTTCTCCCATAATTAATTAGATATGGCTTTGACCTTTGTCTTTTCTTTGCTTCATGTTACAATCTTTGCATCAAGCCAAACCTTTTTTTTTTTTTTTTTTTTTTTAATGGATTCTTAATCTCCCTTTGGTACTTAGTGGTATTCAATTACATTTTTCAATCTTCTTGTTTTGCTCCTTTCAGTGAGAGACATGTAGCAGTAATGTGAATTCACTGTCCAAAAAATTATCCATTTTCTTATCCAATCTGCTGTAATTGACAGATTACCCCATTTTCCAATAGAATACATGATTTTATGAAGTACATCTTGTGTACTAAGGTCATCACAGAGCTTGACAGAAATCAGGTATCATCTCAAACAGCTGTTCTCAATTGTGGCTTCATTTTCACATCACCTGGGTAACTTTAAAAATATTGATGCCTGCACCCCACATCAAGAGTTTCATTCAATTTTCTGAGTGGGACTAGGTATTGGTAACTTAAAAAATCTCCCAAAGGGCACCCATTAGCAGCCAAGGTATATGACAAACTGAATTGAGCCTTTTACTCAATGAACTAGCAATGCCAGCAGGACCTGGGTGCTTTTTTAGAAATACAGAAAAGTGGGCACCGTTCTAGACTAACTGAGTCAGAATCTGCATTTTTAACAAGATCCTAGGTGAGTTTTATGCATATTAAAGTTTAAAAAACACCGCTCTAGATATACTTATTACAAAAGGACTGTCAGTTTTGTAAGTGACTGGAACCCTGATGCAAATTGGAAAAAAAAAAATCTTCGTATGAACTAATTAAGGAAAGAAGAATGTGTATTACTGTTAAATAAGAATGATGGAATATTTTAAACTAAATATCACTTTACATATCAAAAGACTCTGAATAATTAATAATGATGATTTGGCTCCACTCTAAAAAATATAGAAATGTGTTTGTTATAAAGATATTCTACCAACTTTTAGAAATAACTTATGCCAAACAAGTTTTCTCAAGTAGGCTCCTATATCATATTTCTTTTGCTTAGTTTTAGTTGGTTAATCTTTTTATAAGAAATTAAACAAAAGTAAACATTTTATAACTATCATCATAAATTCCAAGGTAATACAGCTAGCTTTAATGCTATTTTACTCTTCTGGGAAGCTATTTGACTGATGTTAAAACATCTGTATGCAGTTAGGGCATATAGTATGTTATCCAACCTTTACTCACCAAAGAAATGCCTGGAAGATTTCTTAGCCTAATCTGTCCCTATCCAGCTACATTTATTACCAAAGTAAAGATGTCTGAGCAGGTGGATTTGTTAATAGCAACTGGCTGTAACACTTTGCTGTGTGCATTTCAGTTCCTTAATCTTTAAGGATGAATGATGGCTCTATCCCACACACACTACCACAACCAAGTAAAATATGAAATATTACTTTCAAAGAACAGAAATATATATATGTGTATATATATATATTTATGTCTATATATATATATATATATATAGAGAGAGAGAGAGAGAGAGAGAGACATAAAATACATTTAAAATGAGGTAGTTCTGTCATTTACCACAAGTCAAAACTATAATAAAATGTCCTCATATGAAGGCAAAGTGTTACAGTCTATTACATATTCATATCTTCTTTTTAAGTGTTGAGCCATTATTAAGTAAGCAATTACTTGGGTCCTAACTGAATGCTGTAAATTCTCATCCCCCCCCCCCATGACCCTAGAGAAGTAACTGTTCTCTAAGATGTGTCATTTGTGTCTTACGTGAGCCATTAATCACCTTCATTGATTTTAGATGAACTGAAAGTGATACCTATTTAACAGTGATACCTATGCCAAATTAATTTCACATCAAAAATGTCTCTCTGAAATTATATCCTTCATCCATATTCCTGACTATAGGTTTACATAATTTTTATCATAATTTATACTCCATTTGACCCTCATAAGATTATTTTTCTCATTTTCACAATCAGGTTATGTTTTACTGTTTGAATGTAAGAATCCTATTAAACTGTTTCTAAGTCACATATTGCAAATCAGAACTGGTTGTATGAATTCAGAACAAGCATAAAATGCCCCTAAGGAAAAAAAAAAAAAGACTCTTCAGGAGATAAGGAACAAAGCTTCCCACTTTTACTAATATATTTGAAACCCCAAACTTGAAATGGAGATCTAAATTTGCTCAACATTTTAAAAATAAAAATGCATATAAATGGTTTTGATATGCAAGCTGTCATTTAAAAACAACTTGAAAAAACTGTCATTCCTTTTCCTCAACAGTAGCCCTTTGCTACTAACTACAGAGAAGAGGAAAAGGGAATAGGATCGAGGAATGGAGAGAGGAAAACAGGTATGTGGAGGAAGGCAGAGAGGTAGAGAGTGGGCAAGTAACATTTCAAAATGAGAAAGTTCAATAGTTACAAGTGTATATTAACAAAATGTAAATTTCCTTTGCTTGCTGCCAGTGGGAGAAAGGGGGATGCTTTAAACATCTCTGCTTATATATAATGACCGACACAAACTACATTAAAAGAACATTACAGCTGTTTCAGGAAATTCACAGTTCAGGGTGAAATATACCATATGTCCTCAATACCTACACACAACAGGGGGCATTAAGACAGCTATTAGGCTGACTCCCCGTTGTGCCTAGGTACTGAAGGACATATGGTGCCTTTCACCCTTGACTAACGTTTCCTTCCTTTCATTGTTTCCTGCAGCAACTTGAGTGCTTTCTGAATGCTGTTTTTCAATGGAAGGAAATTGAGTCTTCACCAACAACTATCCCCCACTACAATACACACATATACATAAACATCTTTCTGCTCAAAGTGATTTTTCTCTATATAATACACTGCACTGTATTTGGCAATACACACCCATGACTAATCAATCTGGGAGCAAGTTAAACATATAATAATGAGCATATTTCTATGTGTGGGCTGCAAAATAGAACAATGTATAATCTCTAAATTAACGATGGAAACATTATAGATACTGACAGAAGAAACAAACAAGATGTGGTTAACCAAGAAGGATTAGCAGAAATGGAATACAAGTAATTCACTATTTTCTTAACCACTTGAAACAAAATGCATTTTCTCAAATTCATTCCTAATGTTCAAGAAGCTACTTTCCATGAGCCTGCTGAATCTTAACAATGTAAGAATCATCCCTTTTTTTTTTCTCTTTCTCAAGAAACAAATACTACATATTTACACACACAAGTTTCAGCAGGAATGACAACAGGAAAAAACAAACTGTAACGTGGAAGCAAACCAAATGCTCTAGTAGTCACTGTCACTTGCCTGCACTACGGATACTTGTCCTTCTTCCCTGTTTACCAAAATTGATGTAGTTTACATGTCTGTCTCAGGGAGGGGCGGTCTTATACCAACCTCAAGATTCAATCTATTTTATTTAATGGTGAGCATGGAATGAAACACAAGCCAGTAAGGGCTTACGGTTTCCGCAGGCACTGCTCCTGGAAGAAGTTGCCTCACTATTAAAAAGCAAGCCGAAGCAAAGGCCAGACTTCCTTTGCCGCAGTGTGTTGCCAAGCCTGCCTGTGCAAGGCCTAGAACTCTGGCAGCCACCTGGAATGCAGGACAGTTGTTAAAGCAGAAAGAAGAAAACAAACAAACAAACAAACAAATCCCAGAAAGCAAAAACCCTCACTTTGGTCCTTGCTGACCTTGTTGAGGCCCCAGTCAAACTGTATCTAGTACTTCCTACTACAACTCCATGACACGTATTTAAATCACTTCAACAATGTTGTGATTTTTTTTTTCCTTCAAAAGATATATGAACATATCTTCTGACCATATTTGCTGAGGACTCAAGTTTAATGCAATGCTCATGTAAACATAAACTCCCCCCAGATAGCCATAGCTTGGAATGTTTATATTTCATGAGTATTCAGAATAAGAAATGTTGTATAATACTACTTGGTTTCTCCAGTATGTGAGACTAGGCTAACCCATTTCTTTTTGTTCATTTCTTTTACTCACACTTAGGAAACTTATATAAAGAAAGAGGAGATAGACTGTATGCTTTTTAAATAATAGTTTAAGAAAGTACATCTATCATATTTTTAACCACCTGGCTTTCAGAAATACTGCCAAACTACCATCAATCATATTTTGTTCACATTGGCTGGTCAGAAGAAGAAGAAAAACTAAAATATTTCAGCTTTATTCCCTCACTTACTTACCTAGTGATCTAGTCCTAACTCATTTTCCTCTTACCAAATCCCTAAAGATACACTACTAAATGGGAAAAGGGACAATGATAAAATGGGGAAAGGTGGCAAGGAAAGCAATTGAAGAATAAGAAAAGTGGGCCGATGGGATATGTCAGAAAAGGCACTACATGTCTTCGGGAAGACATAACTACAGGACCACCGCATACTGTGTGTGACCTATGCTTGATCACCGAGGACCAAGTCCCAGGGATACCAAATGAGAACTCAGAGGACGTGTCCAGTGTGTTTTAAGGGACAGCCCTGGTGGGGATGGAACACAAGGCAGCTCATAGCAGAAGGCATGACACTTGGAGGAAAAGGAATGAGTTGAAGTCCAAGTGCTGCTATTTTCTCTCAATGTGCCAGTGGTCCTGGCCAACTGACCTAACCTAACCTTCAACCACTTGTGAAGAATCCTACATAGGAAGAATCATACTTAAAGCAGAGCCCTGTGGGAAGATGAAACAAGATCCCACATAAAACACACACACTGAAATGTGTAATTCACATGTTCAGCACACCCTCCAATTTTTCTGTTTCAACAGCCCTGAGACATCAATTCCTGGGAGCTGGTGAAGTTTCCCAGCTGGGTTTCAAAGACTCTTACCAGGATTGGCCCTGAGCATTGCTGAGAGAAAATTAAAATGACAACATCCTAGGTTTATTTAACTATCTTAACTTTGCAAAATATGTATTTTTCTCATGTCATATATAATTTATTCTAAACCGCCAGGAGTCTTCTAAACTAGATATCATCCCCTCTTTCAAAGCAGAACCCAGTCATGAGAAATCAGTATTCCTATTTAAAACAATCTACTTATTGAATGAGAATTAGAGCCCCATCAACTAATTCTCAGTCCAGAAAAGATTCAAGACATATTTGAGTCACTGGTACAGAAATATATCAACCTCACTTTTGCCAAATTATCCATTAAATAACTGTCAAGTTTTATTACTGTCATTCCCATGAGGTGATTAGAGTCAGGTGAGCACTATATCTCCTCTTCCCAATAGCCTCATTATCAAATGGTACCTGAGCCTAGGCTACATTTGAGTACGAAAAAGAAAAACCCAAATCTCAGAAGCTAATATAACAAAGGCATACGTCCTGTCCATTGGAGGCTGACTAAAGGCTCTGACCTTGTCCTTGTTGTTCTCACTCAGAGACCCAGACTGACAGACAGCAACTAAAAGGAACACTGCCAGAGGCCATGGCAGAGAGCAAAGGGAGAGGCCCTGTAATAGCAATTAAATGCTCAGTCAGCTTACTAACGATGAACCTCACCATGCAATGTCCCATGGAAGACGAAGAGGCAGAAGTATTCAGTGCAAACAGTAGTGATTGCCCCCATATTTCACAATGAAAGCAATTCTTAGAAAAATTTGCCAAACAGGCAAACATTTATTACCAATCAGGCATGAAATCAGTCATATGATTATTTTTTTAACCTTTTTTTTTTTTAATCTGGTCAATCCCATAGTTGAAAAACAACATATTGTTGCATAGAGTAGGGAGAACATAGAGCCAATGAATCTCTAGACCTGATCTAAAGGTACTAATGAGTTAAGCTAGCTGGATTCTCTAACTGGTATGACCCAAATAATTATGGGGGCAGAGCTGATGACATATCTTAAACATTGTTCATTTCATCCATTTCTAGCAAGCCATATACTAGTTAACAAAATCTTTGTTGTAGATTTCTATAAGGATCTTTGAAATTTTTGAATAGCCACCTCTGGAGAGGATTTCTGTTTAGAGCACATCAAATGCAAATTGACTTTTTGCTGCCAAACAAGTCACCTTAAAACTCAGTAGCATACAACTATAAACTAGTATTTCTTATGCATCTATAGAGTCTGGCTAACCTCAGGTAAGTTCCTCATTTATCTGTGGTTGGCTCTGCTCCACATGTCTCTCCTCTTTGTCTAGGAATAACAGACTGCCAGGAATGTCCTTCTCTGGCTAAGGCAGAAACACAAAAACTCAGTCAGAAATACACAAGTTACCTTGAAACCTTGGTGCAGAATTGCACACTGTTATTTCCACCTCCTTCATTGGGCCAAAGCAAATTACATGGCTGAGACCACAGTCAATGGGCAGGGAAGTTCTTCCCAGTCATGGTGGGAGATTATCACAAAGTTACAGAGCAAGCCACGGATAGGACAACAGATGTAGAATAAGTACAGTCATTACTGCAATCTAGCACATACTCCAACCGAAAAGATAAAAATTAACTCACATACTCATACGTCACTTTTTTTGCATACTAGTTTTTAAGTTTCACAACTCCCACTGCCTTCAGTGGATTTAGATCTGTGTAGAACCCCACCAACATGACTCCTAGCTAGGGTCTCTGACAATTACTGCTTTAGTAAAAATCAGTATCTTCTGATAGTTGTAAAAAGCGTTTGAGCGGAACACAAAGGAAAGGAATTAGACCATCCTCCCTGCAACCTGAAGCAGAATAAAGACTCAAGATAAAGGACTTAATTCTACATCTATTCTGAGTTAAGATCAAAGACAGTCAATCCTCAGAATGTGAAACAAAAAGTGATATGCTTTTTTGTCCCTTTCATGTATAAAATTATACAGATGACTCACACTTGTTTGACCATACACCTGCAGTTCTTGCTTTGCAGAGAGTAGGTGCAGAATTGCAGAGAGTAGGAAAAAAAAAAATGGTGCTCTGTGAGATGTTTAAAAATAAGTGAGCTGGAATGATGCTATAGAATACATAAATTTCAGGAAGAATCTAAAGAGAATTTTAACTTTACCTGATACCTGGTCAAACTGTCATCACAAAAGCCTGCTGGTGGGGAGAGGGTTTTGGGGAGTGACAAGGTGTTAAGTTCTCTTGAGCAGAGAGTCTCACAATAAACTAGAATAATGCATGTGGTTATCTTGAAAACTGCAAGACGTATCATCATTTTCTCTGAATTTTATTAAGCAATTCTAAAGTTTATTGGCAGCAGATAAAAGCTGATATCACAACTTGGTCCATGTTGGTTTCTGCCATGCAAAGGAGACCTAACAGTGATTTTGTACAGGAAGCATATGCCCTCTTAATTACACAAAGCATTAAGTTACTTACAGAAGAATCGGGAACCATATGGTCCATTAGAATCAGAAGTCAGAAGGTAACGGAGAATAGGATTTCTGTGCTTTCTAGCTAATCAGAGATAGCATGCAATAGGAAGTGCTTTTCACAAACAAGGAACCAGTGCAGAATTTCATCTTTTCATTTGGCTTATTCAAAAGCTCTTTACATTATTCTAAGAATGGCTGTGGGAGTGAAAAACCCACCTTGATTGTTTTGACCTAATTTGTCACATCTCTAGAACAGCACTTACTAAATTGCATCATGATGTCACTGTTTATTTACTCACAGAAGCCTGGGCTCTTCTGGGTCAAGGGCTCCAGCTTATACAGCTGGGTTTATCCATTCTCACTCTTAGCAAATTCTTACTTAAGGCTGAGTTGTTTCTGATATCTCTAAGACTGCATGAAGTCTATCCCAAAGCTAATATTATATTCCTATAGAGAAAGTTGCCATTTTGTAAAAAGAAAAAATATGAATAGCATTCACTTTCTGTATATAGTAGATCCTGATGATGAAAGATAATTGAATGACCATAAAGCGTGTGCTGCTCTAGAAGGTAAAAATGGACCAAGTAGCTTTATTTTGAAGTTGATACCTGTACCAAGATTGATTTTTAAGACCTGTTTTTCAAAAAAGACTTTAATAATCATTTTAATTTCTAAGTCACTAAAAACCTATATTTACAGTACATTCTCGAGTGTGTAATGTTGGAACAAGTTTTGTTTTAGATTCTACAGTATCTATGTACTTATGGTCCTTGGGAAGACGCAGCCACAAAAAAGAGGGTGAGCCTTGATTTTGACCCTGAGTTTGTGGTGAAAAGATAGAAGAGTTAAATTTGCTGGCTTTCTATTTTGGTTTGCAAAGCATTTCAGGTTGTAGGACAAGTTATGGGGAGGAAACCCACCATATTCCCCAACATATAAAAGCATTTCACTTCATTCTTTAACAGTATTTCATTAAGTTCAAAAAATATTAGAAATACTTTTGTAAAAACAAATAAGAAAAACACCTTTTTATGCAGTTACCTTATTTACAGTGCTTCTTGGAAAAAATCAAATTTATTCTAGTGAAGCATCAGAATGATATTTTCAAATAAAGGAAAGGACTTCAGTGAGTATCAGTAACCCTTTCAACAAATAAAAGCCGAAATACTTTAAGATTATCATTTTCTAAGTTGTGAAATTAAGTAGCCTTTTTAACGTCAAAAATATGCCATGGGCTGTCTCACATAAAATAATCATGAGTGTATGTTAAATAAAAAATAGATGATGGTAAAAACATACTGAAATCAACAATTCTTTAAAATAAATGTGTAGTTGTATTAACTACCATATCATGAAAATACATGCTTGTACATTTTCAAAAATAGCATGTGTTTCCACGTGTGTGTGTGTGTGTGTGTGTGTGTGTGTACTATATACGGTCAAGCAGACCATTCGTAATTTGCATCTACTTTTGGAAGCAGTTTATAATAATTTTGATGCCTGTCCTCTCTCAGGGCTACACGTGTTAAGATTCACTGAAAGGAAAGTGTGTAAATAAGTAATAGTACAAAGATATCATTTTGTTCAAATGTGGGAATTTACTGACTACATTTTATTGACTTTTGCCAAATGTGATCGTAACACTTAGTGGTTCCATTTCATGAGGTTTGGGGTTATGAAAAGAGCCTCCTCCAGGACTGAAATCCCAGGTTCACTGCTACACTAGCCATGGCCAAACAAGCCCAGAGGTCTCAAGCTCCATCTGTTTGTGTTGTATTAAATATTTATTGGAGAATAAAAATATTAAAAGGCAGTATAAATCCATGGTGACTGCACATGTGGTCCCCATACTGGATAAGTCTCAAGAAGTAGAAAATTAGGGAAGAAGGTGAAGAATTACAATGGTGCACATGTGCAAAGGGTATTCTCAAATGTAAAGAAATAAGCACATTATTTAATGGAAAATTCTCATTTTTATTTATTTTATTCTCAAATTTATTTTCTCAATTCTGAGGAAAAAAGTCTTTGAAATTTAAGTAATTATAAAACCAAAAGAAAACCAGAGAAGCACAGAGTTAAAAGGTTATAGCATGTTTTTACCATAATAACATCTTATAGATGTTACTTTATTAATAAAAATGTACGTTGTACAAAGGTCTCCATAACATGTTTTAAGTCCTGTGTTACGTTTCTTCTGTTACACACCATAGCCTGCATTTCAGCTATGCCAAACTACAAGCAGATCTCCAAATTAGTGTCCTTATCCCCATCTTTACACCTGCTGTGCCTGGAATTTTCTCGGTAACTTCATACTCCTATTTCAATCTCAGATCAAATGATTCCATTTACTGAAGCCCATCAGGCTTTTTGGGGTCTGAGTTGCTACCCCTCACCGCTCAATACCACATGCTCCCTCTGCTATACCTCCTGTGACTTGTAAAAGCCAAAATTTTCACACTTTTCCTTAGATTATACGACTCTAAATATAAACACTTCATTAATCTTTGCATTTCCAGTGCCTAACACATAACAAGCCCTATGGAATAAAGTCTCATTAAGTAACATGTATATATTTGAGACGAAGCCAGCCAATTTATGATAGATGGAAGGTGTGTATCAAAGATATCAATGTTTTCAAATATCACACTATTTTTAACAAATTAAATTTAAAAAGTATAGAAAATTTACAACTCCTTTATTTTAATACAAAACAGTATTTTTCAAAGGAAATATATGTTTAAATGTACATATAAGTAATATAATCAGCCTACTGTATTATGCCTTTATAAGATCATTTTAAAACCTGGCATCAATTTTTATCTTTCTAATATGAAACACTAGCTTTACTCATCCTATAAACTCCCCAAGTATATAGTCCGTGCCATAGAACTCTGTGTCTCAACAAACTAACTCATTTATCTACAAAAATAAACACCAATAAATGTTTAATTATATTGACGTTGATGATATGAAAACTGACATATATTCCCTAATTTTTATGTAATGCAAATAAGTGTAAGCTGTCCTGCTGTGTGGATGCCTTTGTCTTCTCTGGCTCAGTTAATCATCACAGAGTGAAGTGACTGCTCCTTTTGCCTAAACTCTTTTCTTGGCCCACTGCCTGAAAATATTTTATTTATATTTGAGGATTCAACCTACCCCTTCCAAAGCAAACTCTTTCCAACCCTCAACCAAAATCAGTAAAACACCCCCAACTCTGTGTTCCCACTGGACTTAATGAATGATATGTACATCACACTGGATTATAATGGTTATCTCAAAATATGACTCCTTGCCTTGAAAAGGGCCATGTAGTCTTCATTTACATATCCCCAGAGATTCACATAGTACTCTGCCCTTTGCAGATCTCAACAAATGTGTGTTTAATGAACTAATGAATGGATGATGTTAAAGACAAGCACACATTTCACATGAGTGTGCTGTGGCCATTTCAGTAACATCATATGAATGTCTAAGCAGGAAACCTTGAGCAAAATCAAACGTATAACACTGCTTCAAAAACACTGATTAATCACTGCACACCACCTGAGTCTTAAGTATAAACTGAAGTCCCGTGAATCCTGTAGGAAATCAATAAACAGTAAAAAATGATGGAGAGGCTATTTTATTAAACTGACTACATATTCTTTTTGAGAAAAAAAGTTTTTGAGATCTTTTTGAGAAAAACACATTCCCATTAAAGTAAATATCACTGACAGAATTCAAAGATCAAAAATACGTTCATGATTACTATAGCATACATTATTAGGATATACATATTCTTGCTTGCACGATGTCCTACAGAAATTGTGAAGAAATTTCACATTTGCACATCAATGTATAAGTCACCAGAAGGAATGGTTATAAAAAGAAATCTTTACCTATTATAAGAGGAAAAAGAAAAATCATTTGAGCCATATCGTTTGGTGGAACCCAAGAAATAGTTGAATAAAAATGGCATGCAACCCCCTCTCAAATACACTTATTGTAAAAAAAAAAAAAAAAAACAAACAACTTTAAATATGACTCAATTGCCACTTTATCCTTAAACAACTTGGAACACAACTCATAATAAAAGATAAAAAAAAAAAAAAAAAAAAAAAAAAGAAAAGAGATCTTTGGCATCAGCCTATGTCTCAAGTCTCAAACTCAAGACCAAAAAATCTATAGGACTTAGGAACATATATATTTTTGTTGTTATACATCAAACAGGTTTTTTTTTTAAATGTTTATTTTATTTTTATTTTCTCCAGAGACAGAGTGTGAGCAGGGAAGGGGCAGAGAGAGAGGAAGAGAGAATCCCAGACAGGCTCCCTGCTGTCAGCATAGAGCCCAACATGGGGCTCAATCTCATGAGCTGTGAGATCATGACCTGAGCTGAAATCGAGTTAGACGCTTAACTGACTGAGCCATCCAGGCACCCCTCAAAAACAGTTGTTTTAGAGAGTCGTGGAACAAGGCAAATAAAAACAGCTAAACACCTACTGTCTCACGACGAGCTGCTTTATCTGCCTGTCCTTGACGTGATTTTGAGTTTCTGACCACTGGCTTAAACAAAACTTCTGTTTCATTTACACCCGTGTGTGCCAACCCCCTCCCCCAGTGCTACAAACAGCATGGTCAGCTCCATGGAAAAAAGTGAGACTGCTTCTCTTTTGGTCACAATGATTTAGTTGGTATTTTGCATCATATCTACTATATGATAAACCCTCAAAAATAGCCATTGAATGAATTAGCAAATAAATAACTGAACGAATGAGTAAATGTCATCACGTAGTAACAATCACTGGGAAAAATGAAGTGTTTAGTGGACCACTAGTTAGAAACCTACTTTATATATGAGACTTCTGGAAAATGTTACAATAACAACCATTTCTTCCCATAATGTACTATGTTTACATGCATTACTCCATCTGTATCACACTCTCCACCTGACGGGTAAGGAATTGCATGTGGTATGAAAGGTGAAGGAGAACAAGATAAGAGAACACATTAAAATAAAGAGCAACAGAATCACTGACCACAATTTTTAACAGTCAACAAATAGAAACCAACATAAAAATTATTTTTGTTGACAAAACTGTAGTGAAAACATGGTCACTTAGGTCAGCAGAACATAACTGAATTCTGAAGGAAGAAGGTGCTGAACACTGTTTTTAAGTGCTCTTTCAAGTGGCTCAGGCTCACCAACGTCTGGCCATATTCAACTGAAGTCCATTATTTTGCTGAGAAACAGGAAGGATACAATTCTCATTTCTGTTTTTTTAATATAAGCTTTAGCAACTTAAGTAAAAATCCTAAAAGCACTTCAATACACATTTTCTCCTGTTGGTCTTGAAGTTATATATTAAGCAACATATTCTTTACATATGTTTTCTCCACATTTCCTTGTTCACGTAAATCAGGTAAAATAGAATTTGACTACATTCTACCTCAATGCTAAACAGAATGGGTTCAAAGTGTATGAAGAAGTTTTTCAGGGCTCAGATTCCAAGAAAGAAAATTGGTTTGTTGACTTAATTATAGAACAATTACATACCAATATTTATTCAATCCATCTTTAGTAGTGTAGTTAAAAGCACAGTTTTAAAACATATACATTTTATTCTGCTTACATCTCATGATTGGAAGGAGAAACAGTCTCCACAGCAAACACAGATATCTCCAAACTAGGAATTGTTTGCTCTTTTCTGTGTTTACAAATGCTTTGTTGGAGAATGTTGAACTTTTTATCATAACATTCCTGAATAATGCAGTGGCAAGATCTTATTTGAACTGTTTATCTGTGTTAAACTTTGCATTTTTCTCCTCATCCATTACAACCAGAAAGCCAACTTCTTAGTACTTCCTTGCCTCAGGGCTTTCTATAAGGAAAATACAGAAACTACTTATAGCCGTTTTGTTTTATGCTGTTGTTGTTGTTTTTTCCTCTCGATAACCTAAATTCTTTGAAAATAATAATCCCTGATCTTAAAGGAGAAGTTAACAGAAAGAAATGCTTTTAGAAATAGGAGAAAAAGAGGAAGATTCCCTTCTGGTGAAGGCAAAGTATAGGATGCCTGGTGGTCTAAACTGGGGAGATATGTTCCCAATTTCTAAACCCTCTGGTCAGAGCTTTCCAAAGCCTCAGAGAAGAATGGCCTCATGGTGCACATGGTGGATAAGCCCAGCCCTAGCACCCAGCTCCGTGCACATACCACCGAGAATGGCACAGAAATTTCAAAACTAATAACACGGGGAGAAAAATGTGCTAAGACACTCTCAGCACAGACATTACTTTACATCATCAAGTTAAAGGTAAAGTAAAAGATGGTTATATCTTAATATATCATAGTTTAAATTTCTAAAGAAAATTTAACGCTACAGATCTTGACTATTAAAGTACAATGAAGTATTACTTTGATATAATTAATCAGATTGTGACTATATAATACTATATTGGAAGAGACTTAGCATATATGTTTCATCAGACATGAAGATTCCTGACCAGATTAGGGACTATGTACATACAGAATAACCAATCCAGATCATTTATTTTACTACCTCTATTGATCAAAATAAATGAAGTCACTTGGCCCTGAATCCACATGACCCACAGATAGAAGACACTGTAAAATTTACTTTATTAGTGAACATGAAAATTAAATAGGCCAAATATAACCCAAATATGATCTGCATGTCCACTTTTCCTGTGTTTTGATTTAGGAAAATTCTAAATCTTAACTTAATGATACTAATCAATGTACCCCTTATACCTCTGCAGGCTTTGAGTTTTTAAAAGGTGTGTAATGTTTCTTCTAGATATACTTTAAGACAGATTGAGTTTTCATGCAAGACTCATAGTAGGTACCTAATCAATATACACTGAAAAAACAAATTATACTGGCAATACATAATCATTATAAAATATTCAAATACTTTGCAAATACTTAGGAAAAATATGAAAATGTCCCTTTATTCTCCTTAGACAAAAGCACTGTTGAGTTAGTACTCTTTTTTTTTAACTTTATGCTTATTTATTTTTGAGAGAGAGAGAGAGAGCGCACACAAGCAGGGGACAGGAAGAGAGATGGGGAGACACAGAATCCGAAGCAGGATCCAGGCTCTGAGCTGTCAGCACAGAGCCCGGCGCAGGGATTGAACCCACGAACCGTGAGATCATGATATAAGCAAAGTCAGATGCTTAACCAACTGAGCCACCCAGGCACCCCGAGTTAGTGTTCTTCTATATAGTCATTCCCATGCTTTTGCACAAACACGTATATGTGCATATATACATATTTTTACCTAAATGAGCTCAAAATACCTATTTTTCTATAACTTGCTGTTATGGGTTGAACTGTGTCCCCAGGAAGATATGCTAAAGTCCTAATCCCCGGTCCCTGTGAATGTTCACTTTATGCAGAAATAGGGCCTTTTTAAATGTAATCAAGTTAAAATGAGGTCACTAGGGTGGGCATTAATTCAGTGTGACTGGTGAAGAAATAAAAGGCACAGAGACGTGCAGAGAGAATGCCAAGCGATGACAGAGGCAAGCCAGAGATTGCTGGTGCTACCAGAAGCTAGGAAGAGGCAGGGAAGGGTCCTCCCCTCGAGTCTTTGGAGCAAGCGTGGCCCTGACAATATATTGTCTAGGACTTCTGGTGTTCAGAACTGTGAAAAAATAGGTTTATGTTGCTTTAAGCCACCTAATTGTGATAATGTGGCATGGAAATCCTGAATCTGTTTTTGTTTTTTTGTTTTTTTTCACAAATAATAATATTTAGACATCACTTCTAGTGTCCATATGTATACAGTTACTCCCTGGTTTTTTTGTACAATTATACTTACTGCAACATGTTTTTAACACCATTTTTTTTTTTTTTTTACTCAAAGCTAGTGAATGGCCAGCAGTTTTTAAGGTTTCTTTGTGAGCATATTTCATAATTTACAGAAAGCCTATTTGAACATCAAACTTTGCAAACATGCATCAAAACTCCCAATTCCCATAAATGCAAACATAGCCAAACATGTGCTCCCGGACATTCATTTCAATAATGTTGTGAACTTACTTAAACACACAGATTTATTTTCCCCTTGACATTTAAAACATTAGATCAGCCTATCACTAGTAGGTTATTTGTGGATAGAAATAATTCTGTCTTTCCACTTACATTTTTGTTAAAACGTAACACACAGGCCATAATGTTAACCACCTAATGAATTTCCACAAACCAAATGCAGCTATATGATAACACAGATGAAGAATGGGTACGTTATCAGCACTCCTGGAACTATTTTCTTGTTTCCCTTCCGTCATTACCAACACCTGCTCCAAATTTGGGATTTTTTTTTTTTTTTTTTTTTTTTTTTTTTTTTTTTTTTTTTTTATCCATTATAAACCAAAACTGCTTGGTAATTTTCATTTCAACCTCAATATTTCCAAGTGTTCTAACCACTAGTCCACCAACCCCACTGGGCCCTGCTAAATTCTCCTGCTCATTTCCTGCCATTTGCCACCTCCCACTCTGTGCTTCAGCCACACTGAGCCACCACAATCCCAGAAACCCACTTTGCCCCCTCATGCCCCTGAATCATTGTTTTTCTCATTCTTTGTGTCTTAAACGCCCCTCCCTACCCTATGGGCTCCTTTTTCCCCTGGCTAGCTTGTACAGCATCACTTCCTCCAGACTTTTTCCTATTCCTTTTCCAAGAAGGGGGTCCCCTTCTGAGTCCTTCATGAGCATACTTTTCTTTATCAGCATTGCAGCACTCACCACACTTTCAGGAATTTGCCTGGATCCTTCTGTTGATGGCTCCCACCAGCAAGAGGACCTCCAGGATCACCTGTGGACCCAGAAATGCCAAAATGTGTATATTTCAATAAAAGAGAATACATCTTTCTGCTTCAACTTGTATGTCAGAGGGGGGAGGTTAAGGGGCTCCTGGATGGCTTAGTCGGTTAAGCACTGGACTCTTGATTTCGGCTCAGGTCACAATCTCCGTTTGCGAGCTCGAGCCCCGCCACCAGACCCTGCACTGGCAGCACAGAGCCTGCTTGGGATTCTCTCTCTGCCCCTCTTTCTGTCTCTCTCTCTCTCTCTCTCTCTCAAAATAAACTTCAAAAAAAGAAGAGGGAGGTCAGGAGCAGATATTTAGGAGGTCTTGGGATCTGGGTGCCAGGAGTTTAAGGTAGATCTTTCAAGTTTGGGGACTAACTGGGACTGGACAAAGTTTGTGACATAGCAGTTTATCATCAGTGGACACGGGGAGGTGAGGACCTTGTCACAAGCCCTGAAAAGCAGTTGTCTGAAAAGTGACCTGTTTGCCCAGAGGAGTCATAACCTGTGATCCTGAGATGCAGGCTTATTTGTTCAGGAGAGTCCTCCTTTGGTCAAATACACTAGGATTCAGGTAGTTCTTGAAGCAAAGATAAAGTTCCGTACCGCATGCACTCAGTGTCAGGGGACCAGTCACGTCCACCTGCGTCGTCAGGTCACCAGGTAATACAGGACATCCAGGAACCGCGCACCCGCCCACCACTACGGCTGGGCTGCCCGAGGCAAGCCTAGTTTTCGGTGTCCTCTGCCGCCCTCCTTCCGGCGCGGCTGCCAGGGTGGGACTCTCCCGCGGGAGATCCCGCGGGAGATCCTGCGAGCTTTCTCTCGTCTCGCGAGGTTTCATGCTACTTCCCAGGGCCAAGATCCCTCCTTGCGCGTTTGTCTTTCGCCGTCAGGCCTAGGGGCAGATTGCGCTACAGAGGCTCGCTGAGGTTGGAATGTGTCCGCAACTCCGCTGGGGGTGACTTCTGTCTTATTCAGCCACGTGACTGGCAGGTGTGTGTAGGTGAGCACTTAATGCTGGGTATTGTTGTCATTTGGAAGGCTTAGTTACGCTCAGGATTATAATCACAAATCCGGGAGCTGTTATTATTCGGCTTTATGGGTGGTGGCATCTCCAGGTATCACACCAAAGTGGCAGGGCTGAGGTTCCAGCCAGCTTCCAGGATCCATGCTCTTTCTTTTATATTCTGTTCTTTTGTGGGGTCTGTTTGTTTTTTTAAGATAAAATATCCCAGGGGTGCCTGGGTGGTTTAGGAGGTTAAGCATCTGACTCTTTGTTTTAGGCTGAGATCATGATCTCATGGTTTGTGGGATCGAGCCCCACATGGGAACTCTGCACTGACAACACAGAGCCTGCTTGGGATTCTCTCTATCCCTCTCTCTCTCTCTTTGCCCCTCCCCACCCTCTCTCAAATATATATATATATATATATATATATATATATATATATATGACAAAATGTCAACTTCTTTGTTGATGTCAGGATGTATTTTGGGTTTAAAACACATACGCTACATGGGGCACCTGGGTGGCTCAGTTGGTTGAGCCTCCGACTTCGGCTCAGGTCATGATCAGGTGTGTGGGTTTGAGCCCCAAGTTGGGCTCTGTGCTGACAGCTCAGAGCCTGAAATCTGCTTCAGATTCTGTGTCCCCCTTCCTTTGTGACCCTCTCCCACTGATGCTCTATCTCTTTCTCAAAAATAAACATTAAACACACACACACACACACACACACACACACACACTACAAATGGTTCCACTGAAGAGTTACTGTCACAAACTAATTTTTTCTTCCTATGTCCAAATACTCACAAAGAGCCGATTTCCAGAGTACCTGAAATATGGCACAGGCCTGTGAGTTGGCTCCACGGAAGATTTTTGTGTAAGCAACACAAAAAAGATGGTGTTTGTTTCTCATCTCCTGGACATATCTAATCAAGCCACTTGCTTATTTTTTAACTCATCTGTGTCCAGAAGCACTGTCATGTTTTGTTTGGTGCCATTCTCATTCAATTCATACCCAAAAAGTCCAGAAGTAACTCAGAACTAGAAAGTGGCTGGAATGTTAAGGCTGACCAGGGCTCTTGCTACATGATAGTTGCCACCTGACTGGAATGTCTAAGAAGAATGACAGGAATTACAGTGTTCTGCTCAATTTGAAGAGGACTTCCCAGAATGAGGTGAAGGACCAAGAAATCCACCTGCCTGCTTGGTGGTAGCTCTCCAAAGGGCAAGGCCAAGAATCTTCTGGATGTTTTGTCAAGTTGACATGGTACAGAAAATATACAGAAAAGCAAGGGTGACCACCAACTACGTGGAGACAAATGATCTCAGTTCCCTCTTCTCTAACTTTCCAATGCCATGGTCCTCAAGGATAAGCACTGAAAGTGATTCATTTAAATTCACTACTTATATGAGCAAATTAATAAATAATCCAGATATCAACTCTTTAAGGGAATGGGTTGAAAGTGAGTAGAGGCCACTGTGAGCTACAAATTAACCTGAGCATATTTACTGAGAGCCGTTGTCACTGTCTAATTCCTCCCTCAGAAGTGTTGAACTGGAGGAAATGCAATTAATGGTGAATGCTGAGTGAGCTAAGGTCAAGGCTAAGAATAACAGTCAGTGCTATGGAGAGAGTAGGTTAAAAGGAGGTACCTTAGAAGTCAGAGATCAAGAGCAAGCATGGGAGGCAGGGAAAGCCATCCAGAGCTAGGGGAGGTGTAGCGGCTGAGGGTCACCACCTCCCAGAAGACACTGAACCAGGGAACTATTTAAAGGTATGAAAGCAGCCATCACTCCATGGAGATGGGCGGATCTGGAAATCCAGGACAAGCTGACTTCAGTGCAAAGCTTCTTTTACTTTTTCTGCTCTAGGAATTGTTCAAACTATAATACATTCTTGGGGCTTTGCCCTAGGAAGCCACGTGGCTCCAGTGCCACAGCTGACAACTGCTAAGGACTTTCAGCTTTCCTCATAAGGCAAAGTTCCCGTCTGTTCTAAATCCCTCATGATTAAAACTTTTAAAACCCATCTGGCTACATTTCAAATAAGGAAGACTTTTGAGACTCATAGAACAAACTGGGATGTGTAGTCTGCAGAGATAGTTAATAATTTTAGGATTTGATTCATGCCATTGAAGAGAAAAAGGTTCAAAGGCCAAGGGAACCGCACACTTCATAACAGAGTTATTTTCCCACAACAAATATGGGTAACAAAACTTGAGCAGTGATATGATAGAGATGGGAATGTATGAAGCAGAATAGCATCTGCAGTTTTATTAAAAATGCATATTAACCCAGATTAAAATTACATGGGCTATCAATCCTCTTGTTTCAGAGTATGTTGAATGCCAGCTGGGTTCAAGGGAAAAAACTTACCTTTTCCCCTCCCTGCTAAGCTCTAATGTTGCATGGTTTGCCAGATGCATGAGGGACTTGATCCGTCCCTGGGGAATGCACAACAGGCCAAGAACGGGAGTTAGACACCTGACCTGGGTCCCAGGATGGCTCAAAATTAACTCCATTTGCACCCAAAACTGGAAGGCAACGTTTTTCAAGGTGTGGTTGTCAGTCCTCGCAGCTAGGTGCCTTTCTTACTATCTAGTTGGTTGTCACAGAAAAACAAACAATGCAAAGCCAAAATACCACACCGAAGTCAATTGGCCTCATGCAACAAAAGAGATGAAGCCAGATATTTGATGCAGTTATGTAACTGTCTCAGGTAAAGAGATTTGTTTAAACTGTTACGTCAATTACCTGAGTGTGTAGAACTAATTCTATGCCAAAGAGTTCTGCCAAAGTTAACAAGGCATTAATCTATTAATTCAAATTGAACATTAAGAAGACTGAGTTTGACTCTAAGACCTGATATTTTGATTTGTGCAATGAGGCAGGAGTTCTGTTTTGATTTCTTCAATGATGTTAAATTTGACTGTATTGAGCTGCAGGGACTAAAATGCTTCTGATCCAAGGAAATAATGATCATATAACTCAGATTTTAAAGTAATAATAAAAGCTTACATAACAATATAGTTTGAACATGTACAGTAGCAGAAAGGTCATTTTCAATCCCTTATTTATGAAACTGACCCAAATACATGAAATATTAGACAATTTCTCAGTAAAATTGGTTCAGGCATTGTTTCCCTGAGTAGAATGTTTACAACTGTGTCTTAAAATGTCTCAGATATATTAAATTTCTCTGATCTCTCAATTTTGAATTTTTAGGAATATAATAATAATCAAAACGATTCCTCTAGTAAGATCCCATAGTGTCAACACATTTTGTATTTTGTGAACCCTCTTTTATGTTAAGAATTTTCCACAACTTAAGCTAAGCAGAATAACCCTATGGGGAGAAATAGATTTTTTGAATTCGCTATTTTTTTCAGACGATTTTGGGGAGGTAACAATTTCTGCCTAATTGCATTTGTAGCTAAGCATTACTTTCTAGAACAATTGATGGTTTTAAAGATATCTCATTGTGATTCTAATGATTTTTTTTTTATTTTCTCTTTCTCCCTCCCTCTCTCCTTCTCTCTCTCTCTCTCTCTCTCTGTTTTTACCCTCTAGTAGTAGTAATAGTAGTAGTTACATAGCCATGAGGTTGAAAAACAGAAGTGTACCTTTGAAAGTTACCAGATTTAGAATCTGTGGTACAGTATAAATATGACTTCAGAATCTCCTTAAACTAGGAGAAACTGCGACCTAGGCTAATTTTTTTTTTCCCATTAAAGTTACAGTTTTTATCAGCTGGTTGGCCCATAATAGAAAGGAGAGCATTTCAAACGTGTTTAGAAAATGGTAGGTAAGCAGGTCATTGCTGTAGTAAGTTATTCAGAGAAGGTGACTGACTGCTTGATTGACTTAGGAGCTGGACCCAGCCACTCATCTTCTCCCCTGCCCAAGGGATACATGCTCTGCTCAGCATTCCCGTAGTGGGGGGCACGTCCAAGAATGCAATTTGGAGAGGACAATGTGTTGTTGAGACTACCTGGACAGTATATGTGGTGACTGAACCCACGTAAGGCCTCAGCAGTAACTTTTAGCATCCTGGCTGGTAGGTACGGAGATCCCTCATCTTGCAGCTGCCCAGGATGGGCTTCCTAGATAATGTCCTTTGCTCGTTAAACCTGCTCACCTACCACTCTGGAGTGGCCAGCCTCTTTCTGCCATCTCTCCTTGCCCTTGAGTGAAGGGGCAAGTTTGAGATTTCACTTGCAGAACCCCGCGTGTTTGGAAAAGACCGTAATTAACTCCAACTTTACCTAACTGCATCTTAAGACAAAAGATTTCACCGTATGTGTGATTCTAGGTAGCATACTTGTGTTTTGTGACCTTTGGCGGCCACAAACGTAAATAAAGATTTCCGAAGTGACTTCTAAACCTTTTTTTCCCTTTTCAATGTCCTAAGACAGCCTTTTTTTTTTTTTTTTAGTACAACTGTTAGATCCTGGCATTTCACATGTTTTTCTTGTATACCCCTCTTATTAGTACTACTTGGGTTACCAACCATTATCTAACTGATGGCACCAAAGGATCTCCAGTGTTACCTCATCCAACCACATTTTTTTTTCCTCAAAACTTCCAACCAACCTGTTTAGAACATTGTCATTAACTTATGATTTAGGCAAAAATGGTACTACCACAGATGCCCTGGGCAGCCCTCCTTTCAACTTTACATTAGGATATGCCCTGTGCTCTGGTCTCCAAAGTTTCTAGGGAGAGCGAAATAATAATCTCATATACCACATCCATTGAATTGAAATTTTGTCTAATTAGCACATTCCCTAAAAGAGCACAGACTAGCTGTTCATCCAAGACATAGGCTATCCTGAAATAAGAAGCTCTTGTCAGAAGCGAAATATAAAATCCACACCCACACCTACGTCACTGGGTGCTAACCTGTGGGCTGAGTCTCGTCAAAGGAAAACGAGACATCTGACAAAGTCTACTGCTTTGTCAGCCCCATTCTCATTTTTGCTATGCGGCAAAAATCTTAACAGATCAATCCTATCCCCTTCGATTTGAAAAGGAAACCTCTACTCCCAGCTAAGTGCAAAAATTTCTGAGACCAATCCTTCAGAGTGTGTTTCATCATAAGTGAGTACGAACCTCTACACTTGATTAAAATAAGTTGAACACACTGATGTCAATTATTACTGAACACAAGAAGGGTTCATAAAAGCTAGCGAGAATCATTAGATTATGGAAATGATTTTTATAGGAGAAATGATTCTCTCCCCTGCTTTAAATGTGTTTTATGTACATATATGTGAGAATGATTATGACTTTAAAGTTTATTGCAGGAAATGTCTATTCTTCCCAGTTCTGATTTTTTTAATTCATGATATTTTCACATTTCCTTTTGCCTTTGTTCTGGCATTTAGCTCTCTGGAGCCATTATTCAAAGTGATACTTAATAGCCCCAATAAGAAAGCAACATCTTTCAGTAATACACATGACTGCTTAATGATGCAAGATCATCTTAATTCCCTCTCCCTGTGTTTTATTTTCCTTTAGGGGGCAACAATTCTAAAGGCTTAACTCTGTCTCAGCTGGTGAAAGTTGAATTGCCCTGCTGAGTGCTGTGGCATTCTTTCTCTCCTCAGTTGGTCCAAGGAATAAAAACCCTAATGGTCTTTTGAGAGTGAACCATTTGAAGAGTGTTAGTGGTTTGTGTCCAAAACTTTGTTGCTGGGGGAATTGAGTTAAGCAGGAGGGGACAGAGAGGCTGCTGTTTCCAAAACCTCTTAAAAGACATAAAATCACACCAAGTGATATGTCATTTTACAGATTTCTCCCTTTAACACCATTTTCCCAAAGGCTGACCTGCTAGTTAAATCAGGAAAGAGGAAATATGGCCGATCGCTTGGAATAGAAGAGGAAGAAGCCCAGAGAGCAACAGAGTGCCGAATTCCAGGTTTATTACAAAAGAATGAACAATGGGTATGCTGCAGGCGTGATTAGCCCTGGGTTACCTTTTTATGAATATCCAAACTGTTCTGGCTTCAAACCCCGTGTGTTATACTGTTGGCTCCCCACCTCCCCACCATAGTTTTTTTTGTCTTCCAGATAATTCCCAGGTTCCCCAGCGGTGCTTGATTCAGTCCTGGTAGTCAATCCACTGCAGCTGAAGCAGAGATTCTGACGTGCTCACGGAGGCCAGACTCTGTAAACTCAGTCCTGCCCGTTTTCCCCAAGGGAAGTCGGGTGGCTCCAAATGCTTTCAGCCCTCCCAGAATTATACAGTGGACAAGGGCAAGGGACCAGTGCCAAAGCTCCAGCCCTCTGGTAATTACAGGTTTCTGACCAGGCTACGGTCTCCCTCCCACCCAGTGAAATCACACGTTGGCTGCTTAACTGATTGTCCTAGTGCTGGTGCTGGTGCCCTGGCAGGCAAATGGCACTTCAGCCAGGCTGATCTGGATAAAAGGAAACTCTTCCTTCAACATTGCCTTTCTGCCTTACGGGTGAAACCATCTCAACCACTGAGACTAGGTTCAACTTTACAAAAGTTTGTACGGAGGTGCTTCTGGATAAGATCTTTCCAGATCCTCAGGGTTGAGGGGCATCTTGATGGGTTGCCTTACAGCATCAGTGCAGCCCCTGACCCCTACCCCGGCCCTCGCTGTCCTAAAGCGAGCCCGTGCACAAGAGCAATTACGTGTGCAGCGCAGTTTAAACCCCTGTACTAAAAAGGAAACAAATTAAGTCCTGTAGCTCTGCCTCCGTCATTTCGGCTTTTGTCACTAACAGAGCTCTGATCTGCTCCATCTGAAATGCCACATGCAGGTTAATTAGGCTCATGAGGAACAACACAGGCCCATCACTGAGCGCATGTGAACGAAATTCCCCTTGCATGATCCTCTGGGCCCCATTTTACTCCCTTAGCCCTCACTCAGTGACTGACCCTCAATTGGTGACTAACACAGAAGGAACAGAATATGTGGCTCAGCCCATCTTGGAAATTTCAGGTGTGTTACATTATTTCTAAGGCCTGCTTTAAAATGGACAGGTGGAGACCCTTGTCCAAAGAAAAGGAAAAATGTAACATTAAAGCTACTAATATATAAAACTATTTTCTCTTCTGCGGTCTCCCTCTTAACCTTCATGATGTCTTTGATCCGCTACTTAATGCCACACTCCCTTAGGGGTGGTGGTAGTCATGAGGCCAGCGTAGATGCTGCCGGGTTCCCAGGTGAGGCCCCGCTCTGCGATTCAGTGATGCACACAGCAGCATACTGCTTCCAAGTCCCCCCTTCCCGCAGCTGCAGAACTGATCCATTGGGTGGGGAGGGAGCAGCCGATATCTTCCCTTCCCAAAGGGCCATCTGCATTTCTAAGTCATATCAACGGGTGACCTAACAAGTGGTTGCAACCTCTGCAGCGGGACATACTCCGTGCCTGAATCAGGAGTGACTAAGAGGGTTGATCCTCACCTCCAGCCACTGGGTAAATACTCCCAGCCCTGAGCAAGGATGACCACCATTATGCCCCATCCCAAGATGTTGCAGGATACCTGTGTCTGACCCAGACCTTCCCTCCCTGTACCTAGGTCCAGGTCCCCACAGAGTGAATTTGGGGAGGCCGGAGGTGGTAGTTGTCGGGCAAGGGCAAGGAGGCAAAGGTCAAGATGACCTGGGATACCATGGACCCAAGAAATAAAAGGTTTTCCTCAAAGAGATGGAAAGAAAGCCAGAGATGGGCTACGAGTGAGCTGAACACGTATTTTAAAATTAAATTGTTAAGAATTTCAAGGCACCGGCCACACATCATTGAACTCCAAGCCACGGCCCTTCTGAACTTAGCAGCCCTATGTAAATTCATGGATCACATCTACTGCAATGGGCCTTATTCAGGTGGTCTCCATTCTCTTGGCCAAACTCAGCAAGACTGACTCAGCCCCTCTGGGAGGGTTGGAGTGGGGCTATGGAGATTTGCTTTGACAGTCTGAGAAATGTTAGTCATGCAGAATAGTGTTTGTAAGTCCATGTTCCCGCATACCTGACAGCTGTGTAGCGAATGAAGGTGACATTTTGATTTGATCTTCAACTGCCTGAGTTCTCTCTTACTCTTGCTCACTCTCTCGCAATGAATTATGAATTCCCTTGTGCTCCTATGAGAGCAGGACAGAAGGAGCGGTTGTTCTTCTCTGCTACTCCATGGCATATGCTGCACCCGAGAAGCTCCCCAATGCAGGGGGTCCCCCTCTGGCCCAGTGTTGCCTATGACTTGGAAGGCCAGTTTGCCTATCCCAGGGTTCTATTCTAGGCCAGTTTGCTGTATCCCTTATCTTAGTCTTTCAGAGCTGTACAAAGCTGTTTCCCTTATCTTACTCTTTCTGGGTAATTGCATCATTATCTGTTGTTGTGGTTGCTGTCATTCCTTTTACTTATTTCACAATTCAAAGTTGGTCAAGGAAAAGTGGAGCTATTTATTGAATCCTTTTAGATAATCCTAAAACACATGTGATACTTTCCTCAATCCCTCCTTGATTTGACCTTCTTATGACTTTCACACTGTTGGGCATCAGAGCTCCCTGAGGGTAGATGGCATATCCTCCAGGATCTAGATTTCAGAACTCTGTCTTTGTTCTTCTGTTCCTTTTCTGAATGTTCCTTCTCTTTTCCTCCATTTGTTCCATAAACACTCAATCTCCTAGGATTCTTCCTGTTTTATCATTCTATTTCCTCCCTCAAAACCTTTTTTTTTCCCTGCCATGTTTCCAAATACCACCCATATGCTGATGGTTCTCAAATTTCCATCCCTAGCTTTGACACCTCCTACAAATTCTAGAACCAATATCCTAGTCCTTACTAAATATTAGTGTCTGGATAGGGAGCGTCTTCTAGAAATATATGGCCTAAAGTAAACTAATCCTGTTTTCCTTTCTAAATTTGCTCCTCCATTTATACCTCATTACATGGTGAGGAACCATAGGCCACAAAGTGTTCCCACACCAGAAGTCCTAATGTCTGAGATTCACTAATCCGCCTTTTCTCTCCTAGCACATTCACCAAATAACCAACTACTATCTGTTGGGTAATCTACATAGTTTGTTTTTTGTTTTTGTTTTTATTTTTCAGTATGCCACCTTCACCTCTATTTCTCTGATTTGAGATCATCTTCAGTATGAGTCTACACTATCCAACTTCTCAAGAGAATGTATAGAGAAGCAGAAGTTGTCATCAGAAGATATTAATTGATCAATCAGTGTTACTACCTGCCTAAAACTGGTATCTTTTTCTACGTATTATCTTCCTCGAAGAGTTCATTTTCCCATGCTTGCAACAGTTGCAAAGTCTGCCTATGCTATGTAAGTTGTACCATGTAAATTGGTTTCAAAATTATCTTGCTTACCTTGCAAAAGAGGAAAGATTCAAAAGAGCAGAGGAGCATGTTGTTGCAGAAGATCTCCTATACCACAAAGAGTTGGGTAAGCCGTGTACTGCAAAATTGTTCGGGTGGTATTCTCTATGTAAACATCATAGTTGTACATTTATTATGAAAATTTTGGCTTTAGAAAGGGGTGCTTTTCTTTTTCCTTTTTTTTTCCCAATTCAACAAGAGTTCTTGCGTGGCCTAGTAGAAGGCTACAAATCATACACAAATCCATTTCAAATGAGAATTGAACAGGCTTAAGCCAGTTAGCAACTTTAGAAAATATAACTAAAGAGGACAAAAATGGTGTGAATCACAAGACATTAAGACTCATGGGGGAAAAAATAATAAAATTCTCAGATATCCTTACCAGTTTGACTTTTCCTGAAGTTAGCAACATTAAAGCCAAATGTAAATTTCAGAACTCAAAATGTATTATCGCATAATTTAATAGGCAGATGTTTACAGAAAGCATTAAGATGTGTAATTTTTATTAATTACAAGAATGACTGCATAGCTTGAAAATAGCACCTGAATGCAATTTAATGTAAGACAAAATAAACTTTCTTCTTAATGTTACTTTTATCTTTTTTAACATAAAACCACCATGAAAGCATTTGTCACATTGTTTGAGATACTTAATTTTCACTTTTAGTGTGTTAACATGAATTGACAATTGTCTCCAGCTATTTGTCATCAGCTGAGAGAAACCTACCATACTTACTGAGCTTTTCAGTGCTCAGAAATCTGACAGGTTACTCCAATGCGTGTTTCTTCACTAGCTCCTAATGTTTTAGGGGTACATTCGGAGTTCCAACCAAGTTCTCTAAGATTCTACCTTTTTTTTTTCCTTTTCAAGTCTTACCTTCAGCCTCATGCCATATAACATAAACACAGCCTACATGAGAGCACCACATTCTCAGCAGTGACGATCTACTCATCACTATGTTTTCTTGAACAAACCATGCAGAATCAGGAGTTGGCATTTAGCATGTCATTTCTTTTACTTACAATACTTCCTCTCACCCAAGGTGCTTTACTTAATCATTCTTTAAAATCATACTGTGAGGCTACACTTGCTCCAAGAAGTCTATGATGTATTGACAGCCATAACCCTTCTCCTTGTAACCAATTAAGACAAAATGGTACCCTTGTCTTCAGAGCAGTATCTGAACACAGCATGTGCTCCTTTTGCTGCATTTACCACCTTGTACTACAAATACTTACTTAAATGTTTTCCTCCTTGCGACTCTGTGAACATCTAGAGTATGTATCTACATGTATGTACACGCGTGGGCACCTATAATTATTTTAAGGGACCCATAAGAAAAATAAGGATGTGCAACAAAGTCTAGTCTTTCCTCTAAATGGGTCAGGGCTGGCCCAGGTCAAAGGTGCCCTGCTTTGAAATGACCCTGACTGTCATTTCTCCAGCAGATCTTTGGATCCTAGATACAAGGCTCCCTGTAATGAAGGGACCAGAACACTCCAGGGAAATTGATCCCTTAAGGATGGAAGTAAGAAAGCACTACTTCTTGAAGTGGGATGAGAGCTTTATTTCTAGGCTACCCACAGACCACATCCTTCATACACCACAACACCTCGTTGTTGCTTTTTTTAAAGTCTTGCTCTCTTAAGAAGTAATTGTCAGCATATTTTCACGTCCCACGTTGTGTTGTCTAAACAGCATAAGATCTTATGAGTTAGGTATTTTCAACAATGGGACATAAGCAAATCACAGTATACATTATTTATATTTTTAGCACCTTCATAGATAACTTCATGAGGGTATTTTTTTGCTCTCAGTGAATGAATGCAAGGACAGATAATGTGTGCCTATTTTCCCCACCTGTGAAAGTTTGTCTCCTGTCTTTTCATACTTCAAGACAGTCACATCTGAGCATGTGAAAAATGCATAGGTTGTTCTCAAAAAGGAAGAGAGGTAAAACAGTGTACCACACAGCCACCACCTTGGGCAGGTACCTTAGAGGGGAAAAATCATCTTTATGGCCTGGAGGCAGAAAAAGAATCTTAGGGATGGGTTAAAATGGGCATTGGACAATTCAATAGAACAATAACTCAGATTCAGATATCAAAGAAGAATTGAATTTACTTAAAGGTTGAGTTACACTATGGGAGGATCATATAGAATCAAACTGGTTAGGTTTAGAGAAACCGCAAGAGTAATTTGCTTACATACTGGGGATATAGTGGGGATAGGGAATGGAGGAAGCAGATTAAAAATCTTCCACTCCCACCACAGATTATAATCTGTTCTAGATCTTGATGGTCAGGATGAAACTTTCAGGTATATAAGATGCGAGCTGTGAAAAAGATGTGGAAGAGGTATATGAAGGAGAAATCAAAATTTAGAATTAAGTTAGATATAGCATTTGACACTTTCTTTAGAGACGGAAACCGGGGTAGTTTAAAGCAGGGATCTGCTTAAACTGCTTAGTGAATAGCATCTGAATCATCTATGAATTATTCTAGTTGAACTCAAAATAGTTTGGGTAGGTTGGAATCTACCGGCTCAAATATCCAGACAAAGGATGAAAACAGAATTATAGAAGGTGATAGGTCCAGTCAGTACTCAAGAACAGGGACAACCAATGAATTTAACACCTCTGAGACTCGGTTCTTCCCTGAGTTTTAATCTGTGTTCTCCTCTGGCTGTCAGATGACATCTCTATCAATGAGGTTAGGCTCCCACTTCATAGGGAGGAAACAAAACCACAGTCTCCCCCACTGCCCACCCACCCCTGCCTTGCATCTTACTTCCCCATCCACAGCTTTTGCTGTCAGGGGAGAACATACTCTGTCATGTTGTGCTTTGAAATACCCTGGAAGAGACCACATTAGAGTAGGTTAACAACTCTTGGACTGATTTGGAAAGAAAGGCAGGGCGTCACAGTTGTGAGCTGAATTGTGTCCCCCACAAATGCATATATTAATATTCTAACCCTCAGTACCTCAGAATGTGACTGTATTTGGAGACAGAGGCTTTTAAAGAGGCAATTAAATGAAAAGTAGGTCATTCAGGGGGTGCCTGGGTGGCTCAGTTGGTTAAGCGTCTGACTTCAGCTCAGGTCATGATCTTGCAGTCTGTGGGTTCGAACCCAACATCGGGCTGCGTGCTGACAGCTCAGAGCCTGGAGCCTGCTTCATATTCTGTGTCTCCCTGTCTCTCTGCCCCTTCCTCCACTCACGCTCTGTCTCTGTATCTCAAGAATGAATAAGTGTTCAAAAGTAGGTCATTCAGGTGAGTCTAAATGCAGTACATGGCTGATGTTCTTATAAGAGAGGAAATTTGGACACAGATGTACAGGGGGAAGACCGTGGGAGGACACCAGAAGACCCTGTCTGCAAGCCAAGGAAAGAGTCCTCAGAAGAACCCAATCTTGCTGACACCTCGATCTTGGACTTCTACCCTCCAGAACAATGAGACAATACATTTTTGTAGTTTGTCACCCAGTCTGTGGTACTTTGCTATAGCAGCCATAGTAAACAAACACAGAAACAGACCCATGCTCCCTACTGAGCGTCACATCTTCATCCACAGCTTCTGCTGTCAGTGCAGTATGTACTCTGCCATCTCTTGATTTTAATTGTCCTGGAAAAAGCCTTCAGTTGGCCACATTTGAGTCAATTAATGATTCTTGAGTGAATTTGGGGAGGGAGGCAAGTTGTGTCTGGGGCTGCTGACCTCTACATGGATGAGCCAACTATGGCTGAAGAGCTAGAGCCAAACAGGAAGTCATGCACTGAATGGGTAAGATTGTGTACATCAAAAAGTTCTGAAGAAAAGTGGTGTACATCAAGAATAAAAATTGAGTGGGTTAAAAGAATCCAGTACAAGATCTTCATCAAAATTCCAAGAACTGCCTTTGGAGGTTCTAGTTCTTTACACAGATCACCTATATGCTCAGGAAGCTTTATAGATGATTCCAATAATGAACTAGTTTAGGAATCACTGGTTTATAGTCGAGGTGGAGGTTACTCCTCATGTTCTTTTTTCTTTTTTTCTTTTTTTTTGGTTTATTTATTTTTTAAAAAAAATTTTTTTTTCAACGTTTTTTATTTATTTTTGGGACAGAGAGAGACAGAGCATGAACGGGGGAGGGGCAGAGAGAGAGGGAGACACAGAATCGGAAACAGGCTCCAGGCTCCGAGCCATCAGCCCAGAGCCTGACGCGGGGCTCGAACTCACGGACCACGAGATCGTGACCTGGCTGAAGTCGGACGATTAACCGACTGCGCCACCCAGGCGCCCCTGGTTTATTTATTTTTGAGAGAGACAGAGACAGGGCACGCACGGGGGCCAAAAGTGGGAAAGAGAAAGGATCTCAAGCGGGTTCTGCACTGGCAGCTTGAACTCATGCGGGGCTCAAACTCACAAAACTGTGTGTTCATGACCTGAGTGAAAACCAAGAGTCGGATGCTTAACTGATTGAACCACTCAGGCACCACTCTCCATATTCAGCAAAGATGCCTTTACCATGGTTTCCCTTCATTTGGTATAAATAGCCAAGAATATCCTAATTTCAGGTTAACAATGAGAGGTTAGTTCCCAAATCAATAAGCGTCATGATGAAGCATGTAAGATACCTCAAGAGAAATGTTTTACATACTTGGTTTTGTGACTTGTAGAAGCACCTCGACGTTTCATTTAAATTTGGCTCTATTTGACTTCCATCTTTACAGGAATCTAAGTTGAATGGAGATTCAATGAAACATCATAGGGAAAAGAAAGTAGATAAAGGCAATAAGAAAACATTTTTGGCACCATAGAATGCAAAATATAGCCATGACTGGGATAAAGCATCACCCAATGGAATAAATTCCTGAAATTTTTGCTAAAATTGAAGTCCACATTGCTATGGTAGATGCCCTGGACACTTCACAGCTAAATAGATGAATTAAATTTCTGACAGCTTCATGTATGGCAATATAATAATTTGTTTTAGTAAAAATATATCAAATTTTTATTAAACAATTTTTATATATTTTCTTTACCTCTCAAGCAGAGTTTAATCATTCACTTTATTCCCACCTTTTACTTACAAATATTTTATATGTTTATAATGGGAACACATTAGGGACTTAAAACACTGAAAGCAAAGTGAAAAGACCATCCTCATTAGCATTAAGATATGAAACAAGTTAAATAAACAGTCAGCTCTACATATGGCTAAAGTGTACATAATATCTACATCAGGATAATAAACATTGAAGCTGATTTGGAGACTCAAGTTACCTGAATCCCAGCTTAGTGGGATGACAGGGATGTGTGACCATGTTGCCACGTATGTGGCAGAACTAGAGGTAGCAGACTTTATGCTACAATGTATTTCATCCAAATTTGTTCCTCTGGAACTCTCTGATATAGGTAGACCGGTCAGGGAAATTGGCTGTAGCACATCTGTTCTGTTGAAGCTGCACAAGTGGTATACAGTGGCGCCTACTAAAAATGAGGCAGCTGCTGGGGCACCTGGGCGGCCTCAGTTGGTTAACTCCTGAATTTGGCTCAGGCCATGATCTCATGATTCAGGAGTTCAAGCCCCACATCGGGCTCTGTGCTGACAGCTCAGAGCATGCTTGGGATTCTCTCTCTCTGCCGCTACCCCAATTGTGCTCTCTCTCTATCTCAAAATAAATAGATAAACTTAAAATAAAAAAATGAGGCAGCTGAGGGCAGCTCTAATCATCACCTTAAGGATGGAGTGTGACTGAATGACACAAAGTAAATGACACAAATAAGAGACGCAGAAATTCTGCATTAGTGGAGTGGTAGTAATGAGAACTTTTCTTTTTAAAAAAAAATTTTTTTAACATTTATTTATTTTTGAGACACAGAGTGTGAGCAGGGGAGGAGCAGAGAGAGAGGGAGACACAGAATCCGAAGCAGGCTCCAGGCTCCAAGCTGCCAGCACAGTGCCTGAGGTGGGGCTCGAACTCACAAACCATGAGATCATGACCTGAGCCAAAGCCGGATGCTCAACCGACTGAGCCACCCAGGCACCCCTTTTTAAAAAATTTTTTAAACATTTTTATTTAAATGAGAACTTTTCCATAGCTAGTGAGTCGTCAGTCATGAAGAAATCCAGAACTGATGAACTGCATGCTCCAAAGATGTGAAGAAACTAGCTACTAACCATAAAAGGATGAATCCAAGGCCAACTGCATTCTGTTCAAGGTTTAATAAAATCGTGATGCTAATATACCAGGGTAAAATGGACTATGTATTCATTCTTGGTGCCCATTATAAGAGGGGGATGAAAGGTTATCAAACTTGCAGTTTACCTTAGACACCCACAAGTTTAGATGGGAACCAATAACTCTATTTAACACAAACTTCCCTCCTAGGGAAAGAACCAATGCCAATTTGATTCACCAGTCTTACCTGGTTCTTAGCACAATGCCAGCACATCTTAGGGACTCAATAAATAATGGATTCAATTAATAATTCACAAGTGAATCAATGAATGATGAATGAATGAATACATGGATAAATTTGGAAGCATCGCAGGGGATTATGAAGCCTTAGGCAGCAATCTTGAAATTATAAGAGCAAGGAGATATTTCAGCTTCACTTTGGAAGAATACTCACTATAAGAGTAGCAAACAGCTGGCTGAACAGATGTTTTTGAAGAATCAGATTTGGATTTCTAGTCCAAGCAGAAGCTGAGCATTGGAATAATGGGCTCTTGGCAAGGCATAAAGCAAATCTCTGGAGGATATAATTGAGGATATTTATCCATAAGCTAACTGCCCTGCTCGCCGTGCTTTGCACTGAGTCCAGAGGGGAGGCTTGTCCTGAAAAAAGAGTAAAACCAGTCACGATAGACCATTGACATGCTCAGACTTCATATCTATATGAAGTCTGTTCAACTATATGAAGTAACACAAAAGCTGGTAACTTGTATAGATTTTGCATATTTTGAGGTATGAATTTATTTTTTAAATCTTTTTAATGTTTATTTCTGAGAGAGACAGAGAAAGAGAATAAGCTGGGGGTGGGGCGCGCAGAGAGAGAGGGAAACACAGGATCCGAAGCAGGCTCCAGGCTCTGAGCTGTCAGCACAGAGCCCAGCACTGGGCTCTAACTCATGAACTGTGAGATCATGACCTGAGCCAAAGTGGGGTGCTTAACCAACTGAGCCACCCAGGCGCCCTCCAGTATGAATTTGAAGTGACAGCCCTCTGAGCTGCTGAGCAGTTGCAAGTCACTTAGCTTAGGAGTGAGTTCATCGCCCTTGGGAGCCAACATCTCAATAGGACTTCCTTTCCCACCTCCATGAAGCAGAGAGCGTTGCATTTCTTTCAGTCGTTCATGGATCCACAGCCTGGGACATAGTCACAACGGTAGAAACACTCCCCCATATCCCATGGAGTCTTAAAGGATATTGATCACTATTTTTTTCAAATACTTAACTGTCTAATGTATAATAATTATTATTGTAGAGATTATGATTGATACAAGACTATAAGACATGATACCTTCCAGAATGGAATTAGACTGTAATGATATGCTATATATATATATATATATATATATATATATATATATATATAGGCAAAAATGTGTGTAATATGCATTTAAAATCAAAGATCAAAGGTCAGTTAAAGACAGGGAGAAAATTGCAATTGTGGAATGGGAATATTATTTTCTTCTAGGGAGCAATAAGGAATAGACTGAATAATGAAAATATCTTTTAGTGACCCATGAAGAATGGGTAAAATCTGATCTTGTGTAAATAATAATAACGGAAACAACTATTTATGAGCTCCTACTACGTGCCAATCACAGTTCTTCTAGATTGTGAGGAAGAGAGATAGCTAAGCTAAGCTAAGCTTAATAAAGAGATGGCAAGCATTCAGTTTCGTAAAGTCCAAGAATTTTCTATCTGTAATGTATCACAAGTCTCAACATCACATTAGGTGTTGCTGTTCAAACATCAGCTTCAATCTGCACTTCTCTGTACATGGCTCACATACTCTGTTGTGCTAGATTTTCTGCCTGGGAAAAACTTTATTTACAATCTGTGTACGTTGATGAGATGAGATGAGCCCCTTGACTAGGGTGGTACTATAGGAATGGAGAGAAGAAATAGGTACATTTTTTTTCTTTTTTTTAAATTCAAACTTGAGTTTAAACACAATGAATAGATGGAGAGAAAGAGAGAAAAAAATATGACCATCATTTATGAGACTGGAGGCACCTTGCTATAGCTGCCAAAAATGTGTACAAAACAAAGACATTTTATTTACTTTAAAAAAATTTTTAACTGTTTTTACCTATTTTGAGAGAGACAAAGACAGCACAAGTGGGGTATGAGGAGGGGCAGAGAGAGAGGGAAAGAGAAACCCAAGCAGGCTCAGTGCTGTCAGCTTAGAGCCCCATGTGGGGCTCGAACTCACGACATGTGAGATCATAACCTGAGCTGAAACTGAGAGTCATAACTTGAGCTGAAACTGGGAGTCAGAGACTCAACCCACTGAGCCACCCGGGCGCTCCATAAGACATTTTAAATATATATTACTCATTTGGTAAATGAAGAGTAAGTTGTATATGGATGAACAAATATGAGTGGATAATTGAGGAAGGTAGACAGATTAGAAACAAAGATAAAATAATTTTAAGAGGGTGAAAATTCTGAATGCAAGGTTGTTATAGATATTGAAATGTCAGCATTCCCCTAGTAAATAAAATTTTAAAAGCCACATATATTTTCCAAAACATTAAAATTTCCCACTTACAGCTTGCTATTTCAGTATTTTGAGAACTTTCCCAATTTACTTCACTAAAACTAAAATTGACACTCTAAATAATCTGGTTTTTATTTTTACAATTTTGGATGAATTCATTTAGAGTAAAGCCTATTTCATCAAATAGCTGAGAATTTTGTCCCTAATTAATTAGTTGAAGTGGAAACTTTAGAACTCTACATTTGAGAGCCTCTTAATGGATACATAGTGTTCTAAAATAAAACATCACTGGGGCAACACTCTACAGAACCCAATAGAGACATGTCTGAAAGACAAAATAGCTCAAGAAAGAATAAAGGCAAAAGGAAAAAGTATACTCACGTGTCTCCCATTCTGTATTTTTAATGTCAAAAGTTATTTCACACATCTTATTGCCCTTTCAAGAAAGCAATCAAAAAAAATAACATCATTCCCTGGGGGATTTGGAGGATCTAAAGTGTCTCTTAATTCTACAATTTGCAGTTTGATTGCTTTATCATTGTCCTTTTTTAACAGCACTTACAGCACTGGTGGATGAGTTCCAGAGGATGATGACATAGAAGTAGCTGTTCTGTAATTTGTTAGAAAATTTGAGAGAGTCCCTCTTAGCAACTTCTAAACAGATCCTGAAAATCTGCAATATATTCAGGATTGAATTAGGGTTCTGAAACAGCAAATTTAGGAAAAGCTGTTATGCCTTAAGTTCAGTAGGTCAATGATTAGGAGGAAAAAAAAATAGTGAAGAGGAATTTTAAACCAAAGCAAAAAGCATATTATGTAAAAGAGTCAGGGGGTTCCAAGTCAAATGCTTTTTCCCTTGCTCCCATCTCCAACGAAGAAACAAATGTGTTTCCATGGTTTTAAAGCCACTGGTTGAAAATGAATAATTGATTTTCTTTGCAGATATGCAGGTAAAATCATTTAAACTAAATTTTACACCTCCAATTCTTTCAGTGTTGAATAGGCAAATAACGTATAAACGTAGGGATGGACAAGTTAAAATGATAGTGTAAGACAAAGCAACAAAGTCATGAAGCTGAGAAATAAAAAAGAAATACAGAACTTAAGAGGAGAGTCTGAAAAAGGAAGAGATCCAAAGAGTCAAGGAGAAAAAGTGGTACCTAAAATTACGACTATTAATAATGAATCAAGAAGGCACAGTGCATTTATAATATATACTCACATGTCCAATAGGGTGAAATAGTGACTGATATTGACAGCTTTGAACTGTTGTGTGGAAAGATACTGCCTGCCAACTAGAATGATTCAAAGGCAGAATCAAAGTTAAGCTGGATGAGAAGGAGAATGAGGGGGGAAAATGTTGGAAAGGAGATCCCTAAGTAAATGTACAAAGTGGCATATATACTGCTTGCAAAATGAGGATGGATCAAGATTAATGGTCTGCAGATACTCTGCCCGTGCTTTTCAGGAGACTGTTTTGCTTTATTTATCTTGGCTGCCACAAAGAAGTAAGGCCTGGGCACACTCAGATGTGTCCCACATGGCGGTAGAAAGCATGTGCTTTCAGAAATAACTCTGGACTCCCATTAGAGAAGCACATTATCTACATGCATATGATGGACTGAAATTGCTAGGTAATTATATTTCTTGATGTTAATTTGCACCTTTTATATGACGCTGATTGTGGTTTTGTGCTTTTTCTTGATTCTTTTGGACAAATCTCTTCTCACAACTGAAAAATAGTCGCAGATACTTACATGTCGCGGATACATGGTATGTGGTGCTGTGTCTATAAAAGCCGTCATAGGGGATCATTAACAGATTCTAAAATGATTACTCTGCTGAAGTGAGCAATCAGTTAAAAATGGGTAATATAGAACTCTTATCCTAAATCTATAAAACGATTATTACCCAGAGCCTGCAGAATACAAATGATTAGAAAAACAGACGAGGACCCAAACCATGTAGTTACAATCACAACTTACAATAAAGCTGATGCCAACATCATCTTCGTCTAAAGCCTATATGCCGTGAATAAAAACGAGTTTGGTGATATTCATCACGCACCAAAATAGTAATCTGTTTATTAATTATTTTAAGCCCCATTTAAATACAGCCCTGAAAATACATGTTCAATTATAAAAAGAAATCATATGTATGTTGCTTTATGGTTTACAGAGCACCCGGAGTAAAGGCATCTTATTTAATCCTTAAAAATCTGTCAAATAGGAATTGTTATGTTTAATATCTTTGGTGGAGTAAAACCGAAACTGAAATTGATCGAGTTTTCTACAATGTTTCAGCTAAGAAGAGGAGATGTGGGAATTCAAACCAAAGTTGTCTCATTGCAATTCACTGATTAAGCTGAGAGAAATTTGAGGACCTCTCATGGGTAAGGCGGAATCCTGTGCCCAGGTGGTAGGTAACACGATGACAGTGAGAAGGTCTGTTCCCTTGGGGACACTATGTCTCCAAGCAATTATCTACATAGTTGTTTGAATGTAATTGTGATAAGTAGTGTGAAAGACAAGAAACAAACAAACAAACAAACAGTGTTATAACAAGGGACCCACCTTAATTTGTTAAGGTTAAGAAAGGGTTCCTTGAGAAAGTAAGCTAAGGTGGAAATCTTATGACAAGTTATTTGGCAGAAAGATGAGGGCTGGTCAGGGCAGACGAGGTAGTATATGGGCGGGAAGACTCTGAACCTGGCGTAATTGTGGCATATGTGTAGAATGAAAGGCAGTTCGTCTCAAAGGAACAGAGAGAAGGAAACAGTGCCAACTGAGGCAGGTGATGTGTGCAGAATCAGGTGGTGCTGTTCTCTTATTTTCAGAGCAGTGGCGAGCCATTGAAAGTCTTTACTCAAGGAAGTGATATAGTAGCAAGATCCGATTTGGGTACAAGGCAAAGCAGAGAATTAACTGGAGTGGGATAAATCTCCACACAAGAATGTAATATATTGGGGGGCCTATTTGATATGAACGGCTGATAATCTCACCTGTTTATCCTACACCTGCCTGCTGGGAGAGGAAAAGTCACAGCTAGAGACACAGTGTACTGAACTCAGGAGGTTCTTGCATGATATAAAAACTCTTTTTACTGATGCAACACAGCACTGAATTATGCTTTAGTTAAGTCCAGACTTTCCCTTACTCCAGGTAGCTGAAAATTATTGATGGTTCGCTCACATGGTAGTCCTAAAATTCCTTTAACCTTGAAATTATTAGAGAAAATTGGGGTGGGGGAAAGGATCCATAGGTCTAATATGCAAAGAGTTGCCTAAATCCAAGGCAAGCCACTCATGGAAGAAAGATATCCCTCCTCTAATTATATTTTATAATGCTTTCTCATAAGGGAATGTAAAGCTTTTGCTCACACCATTTTCTCCACCTGGAATGCTCTTTCTATAAATTTTATAAATTCCTCATGGCCAAATCTCATTCATTCCTAAGGCTACCACATCTGAAAAGCATTTCCTGGTGGTCTGAAGCATTCTCCTCCTTCAGAATTTTATAATTTCCATGTAATCATTTCTGAGTTGTTCAGAATATATAAAATATATAGAATGCATATTATATATATATACTGTATGTATGTAAATATATATATATGTATGTATGAGAGCATCTATATACTCGCATATATACTTATGTTTGTGTGTGTGTGTATGTGTACTCCATCTAAAACCTTCACTTGCATCAGGCACTTGTGTATTTTTAACAGATATGGAAAAGATATAAAATTCTTATTTTAAACAAGCAAATGGGGGTGCCTGGGTGGCTCAGTCGGTTAAGCGTCCGACTTTGGCTTAGGTCATGATCTCACGGTTGGTGAGTTTGGGCCTCACCCCCATCCCCCACTTGTTCTCTGTCTCTCTCTGTCTCTCAAAAATAAATTAATGTAAAAAGATTTTTTTTAAAAAGCGAATGGAATTTTATATAGCATTAAAATATAAACAAGAATGTTTAATGATGTAATACTCTTATAAATATATGTGATATATATTTAATTTATAATTATATTATATATTATATTATATATTTATTTTATTATATATTATATGTATTTATTATATAATAAATATATATGATATATAATAAATATATATTATATATCTCGTCCAAGAATTCTAATGAGGCAGAGGAGGGAAAAAAGCTTGACCCTCTGATACCTATAAATTGTTCTTGACCCAAATTCCAACAATTTAGCCTCTGGAAGTCCATAATCTCTCTTGCAAACATATGATTAATTTCAGCATGTCAAATCCCTATCAGGTTCTCTCTTCTTCAATGTACCTCTCCTTGGTCTGCTTTGCAGAATCGTATCATGTGCTATCTCAGGTTATGAACTCAGATTTTGGTCACTTTCCAACCACATTTAATTCTACTGTATGTTTGTGAGTTTTATGATTGTTTTTTTGGATACCTTGAGAGAGCCACGAGGAGGCTTCCTGTCAATCAACAGTTTTGGTGTTTCTTCCATCTCTGCCTCACTGCCCATTTTCTTCCTCCCAGATTGCCCATGGAAAATCCATATTATTCTTATTCTATAATTCAAAGCAACTTTTTTTTTTCCCCTGTAGTGATTATGAAACCCAGGGGTTAATATCCAAGGGCTCAGCAAAACAAAGACCCTTCATTGAAAAGGATTCAAGCTGACTCCCATTCTTCCATGCAGTCATGAACATAGAGGCAAATGCTTCCCACTTGCCCCACCACCCCCCACAAGACAATCGCATAAATACTCACAGTGAAATGTAAAGGATCAGCATGTGCTTCTTCACCAGCCCAAGAACAACGCTTATGGAACTGTAGCTGTCAGTTTCTCAATGTTTCTTGATTGACTTTGACTGACAAAAAATAAGTGAATAAACTAATAAACAAGTTGCACACTCCTCAGGGCCAGGGAACAGCCGTGTTATCTATTATCCTAACACACTGCTGGGCTCATATGAGCTTACGTGTGGGCTCATATGAGCTTACCATTACGTGTGGTTGGATCCAGAGCTAAAATTTGGAAGAGTTTATTATTTGTATTCCTAAATACACATTTGAATACTTTGCAAATGTTTGTAAATCAAATTAACTGTTAATGCCCCTGCACACTGTGGGATTTCACCGAGCCCCTTAGTTATCATGATTAGTTATCATTTATTCAGTTTTTGATGTTAAGAAGGCTTTAAACACAATAACACCCTGCTGTCCTAAACATTATCAAATATGTGCCTCTTGCTTTGAATTGTTTGCAATCGGTAATAATCTAATATTAGATAATTGTCACATAATAAAAAAGATAATTGTGCTGTTACTGGTTATACTAATGTTGTCTGAATTAGAGGAGGGAGATGAATTACTTAATAGAGAAAGAAAATAAGACACATGGTCCACGTGGATGGAAGACCAAGACAAACTGACCCCATGTTTCAGTTTTTAAAAGATGGCATTTCAAAGTATGAGTCTGGTTTTCCATAGGATCACTATATTTAATTAGAAACTTTATTTTTTTAAACTGTTTTTATTTTTTTGTCAATAAAACAATAATTTATGTGAATCTTTAGATTGTGACTGTATGAATTAAGGTAAACTGCAGACAGAGTGGATTTTAAAATATGTGGCATTATTGGCTCTCAGTCTAAGAGTTCCGTGAAGCACCTCCCTGGCGTGGGGCAGGTTGGGTGCCGAGGGGTGGGGGTGTAGAGGACAATGTTGTTCGACACACTGGTGGATTCTCACTCATATCAAGTGCGCATGTCATTTCCGTATAGAAATACTGGGAGCTAGAGCTAAGCATATTTCAGTTAGTTCATAGAAAAACAAAAACAATCAAGCCAGGTAGACTTTGCCCCTCTGCTGTAAGGAAAATCAAAGGTCAGGGGGAAAGGGAAAAGAACGAGGACTGAAGTAAAACCAAGGCCTATAAATGCTCTTCATTCTTATCTCATGGCCCCAGTGAATCGTCCTGAATTATTGAACCCTGGGCTCTATTCCAGGCACTATGCTCCAATTTGTATTCATTTTCTCCTTCACACCTCAGCACAAGCCTTTGACATGGGGATTATTAGTGTTCTTCTCCTTTGTAAGATGAAATTGCAGAGAAGTGATTTGCCCCAAATCATATGACTAGAAAATAGCCTAGTAAGAATTCAAATCCAGGCTTAATGGATGTTTGAAACATCCGTAAGATTGTAATGGTGTAGGGGAACATAAATGGGTCGCCTGTTGTTTATGGCAGATCTGGAAAACAAAAACTGGTAGTATCAGTAAGCTATGCCTGAAGAAAAAAATAGGTAACGCAATTTAAAAAAAAAATTGATCATGCTATGAAAGGGAACGGATTATTTATGGCTATTATCTTAATTAATCCTCACAGTTATTCTATGAGTCAATCGTGTAATCACGAATTTACTGCTGGGGAAAATAAGGCTGAGAAGTTAAATAACCACACACAATTCCAGAATTTTTAGCCTGTAAAGCAAGGATTCAATTCAGAACTGCAAAGCTCATAACACTATGCATCACATGGGGGACATTTATGTTTATCAATAATGACAAAATAACATTAAGTATTATAAATACAGATTCCTCTAGAAGTAATTGAAATAGTGACTATGCCTAAGTCTTTGTTTTCTGAGCATTTGGCATTGTCACAGATAGTAGAATGGTAAGCAAGAAGAAAATACTGTTACTGCTCTGAAGGAATAAATATTTTTTTGTGCCAGATGCAAAAATAAAAGAGCAAATAATTCAAATCCCAGATAAATAAAAAAAAGAAACATAAGAGACAAAAAAAAAAAAGCACTGGCTAAAACTATGGGGGAGGGCATTCAAAGTGAGAAAATCGGTCAAAGCAATTTTCTGAGTGAGATGTTGTGAGAGAAGATTGCCCAAGAGAAGTGGCTATATTGGGCATTTGTGGAAATTCAGTTTAAAATATAAGTCTTTGGGGCGCCTGGGTGGCGCAGTCGGTTAAGCGTCTGACTTCAGCTCAGGTCACGATCTCGCGGTCTGTGAGTTCGAGCCCCGCGTCGGGCTCTGGGCTGATGGCTCGGAGCCTGGAGCCTGTTTCCGATTCTGTGTCTCCCTCTCTCTCTGCCCCTCCCCCGTTCATGCTCTGTCTCTCTCTGTCCCAAAAATAAATAAAAAACGTTGAAAAAAAAAATTTTTAAATATAAGTCTTTTATTAAATATAAATTTTGTTAAAATATAAAATATATTTTATTTTAAAATATAAATAAGAAGAAAGAAAGAAAGAAAGAAAGAAAGAAAGAAAGAAAGAGGGAGGGAAGGAGGGAGGAAGGAAGGAAGGAAAGAAAGAAGGAAGGAAGGAAGGAAGGAAGGAAAGAAGGAAGGAAGGAAGGAAGAAAGGAAGGGAGAGAGGGAGAAAGGAAAAACAGAATGACAGAAAAGATAAGCAATTATCGAGTATCTTAAATAGCCTTCCAAGGATTATAATTGATCTGCTAGGCAATATATAGGCACAGTATAAGATATTTATAATTATTCTTTAAAATACCTTTTAAGACCTTGGGAGGACAAGGCTCCTGCAGCTTTCCTTATAAATTCTGTTCAGATTGGCCCAGGGAATAATGCAGTCACTTGAATTAAAAATGAACTTAAAGACCATAAGTAAAAGATAATGATTAATAGGTACAGAGCCTTCTGGGGGAAATATGGAGTGGGCTCCTTCAGGTTTGCTGCTAATGATCTATAAGAGGGTGCAGACAGCATGTTAATGAAATTTTTTGATAACATTAAATTGGGAGAGGCTGGAACATAATTCAGACCAGAAAAATATCTGTTACAGAAATGACTGTGAGAAAGTTAGGAACATGAAGGAAATAATAAAATGCATCCTGGGATACTAAATTCTAAGTAATATATCACAAGATAGATCTTTAATATAACCAAAGTAGAGGATATCAGTGAAAGAATAACTACACCTGTCTTGAAAGCTAAGGGTACAAGACAAATTATCTATAGGACACATGAGCATGGTTGTTTTTATTTTATTTTATTTTTTTTTTATTTTTATTTTTTCAAGAGCATGGTTGTTTTTATATGACCCAAATAGGGTATTGCAACTATTGGTCCTTAGAAGAGAAAATTTGGGGGGTTCATGAAGGCCTTTTGTTTGTGTTGGAAACTACTGAAGGAGTGAGAAGGTCATTGGAAAAGAGGGCATCAAATTTATCTTCTAGAGTCTTACTGTACAAATGTATACATAAATTCATTCTGGGCAGGTAACATGAGAATATTAGTTTTCAGAACAATCTTTTGTGCTCAAAGAAAGAATTATGGCCCGCTCAAAGAGTAAAGTATCATAAACATAAAGGGGTTTCCACATTATAATAAATTGAGGCCTAAAAAGGAGGAAAAAAATGGCTAGGCTCACTTACACAGATAAAGAAAGTGGAATAGACTACTTCTCCCCAAATTCCTAAGAACAAAGAACACTATCATGTTGAATTCCAATAGTAAAGGCTTTCTTTTTTAACTACAGATTTTTTTTTACTTTTATTCCCATGAAAGTAACTACAGTGACAAACATTAAGCAACTTCTTTTTTACATACAAAAATTATTTTATTATTAACAATAGTATTTTCAGAAAAATTGACTTATTGTAGCACTGTAAGTAAGTGTAAAGTTTCTGAAGCCAAATATGAACTCCAATCCTGGGTCAACAAATATTTAGCTATGCAATCTTGGGCATGTAATCAAACATTTTCTGTTCAGTGTTCTTAATCTGTACACTAATATGACTATCTACCTTAAAGACTCAAAGACTTTTGGGATTCAGTGAAAAAAAATGCATATAAAACCTTTAGATGCTCAGCAATACTTATATAGATTGTGTTTGTGGAACATAAAATCATCAACTGTTGTGGCTGGAAGAGATTTTAGTGATTATAAGCCCAACCTCCCCAATATACAGATGAAGAGTCTTAGAATAGAGATGCATCCCTTTTTTTTTAAGTTTATTTATTTTGAGAAAGAGAGAGAGAGAGTTGAAGAGTGGGCGAGAGGCAGAGAAAGAGAGGGAAAGAGAGAGAGAATCCCAAGAAGGCTCCGTGCTCACAGCACAGATCTTGATGTGGGCTCGACGTTACAAACCATGAGATCATGACCTGAGCCGAAAAGGAGAGTCACTTACTTAACCAACTGAGCCACCCTTGTGCCATAATGTCATCACTTTCTCAAGATTATGGAAATAGTTGGTAAAAGAATGGGGACAGGATTCTTATGTCATAATTTCTTATTCAGGGATATTGTATAGTTGTCCTATTATACATACCCCAGATATTTATGGAGAATTTTAGAAAGTTACAAAATGCACTAATTTTATTCTCTTCCATAGGTTCCACTTGTCTTATCTACTGTCCCCTCACCCAGAAACAAATTCAATAGAACAGTGAAATGTCCTATGAAAAGTTCCATTAAGGCATCATTTCAGGGACAACCTTCTATAGGAATAGTACACTGTCTTTCACAAGGCAGTATATATGCTGAACCAGTGGCCTGTAATTGTGCTCAGCCCTCATATCTAGAAGACTCAGGTCCAGGAAATGAGAGGAGGATATAAAATAAACCTCTTAGAACATGACTTCCAGTGGTACACTGTGGAATTTGTCCTTTTCTTATCTGCCTTGAGTTCAGTCGGGCTATGCATTTCCCTAAGATATTTTTTAGTATGGAATCCAGTGAGTGTTCAACTGAACTTGGAAATAAAACTATACCTGAATATTTGGGCTCCTCTTTCCAGGGGTCTTTCAGGTCAAGCAATATCTTTCTACACTCATGGGACAATCCATCTTAATTAGCAGAGGACATAGTACGTATGGAGCCAAAAATGACTATGTCTAAAACCTAGATGATTCACAGGAAGTCTTTTTGTCTGTTCTCAGTAATAATAGTGAATGGGAAATTACATGGTACATGGTCCAAACAGGGCAAGGTAACTAAGGGTTCTGAACCTTTGAGCTTGAAGATATAAGTCAATCTTTCAGGAAAGCAACCCACAGTCAATGAAGTGTCAATGTAAAGGAAATCTAGAAGGGGGAAAAATGAGTGATGAAGAACATCACTCATGGAAAAGATGTTTCTTCACTAACCCTCTTGTATTAAGTATTTGCAGAGATTGTGACATTGAAGGGGTTTCTAATTCAAAGGATAGATAAGAAAGAGACACACAAAAAAGCTAAGTAGTGGGACACTTGGTGGCTCAGTCTGTTAAGCGGCTGACTTCAACTCAGGTCATGATCACAGTGCTCATGAGTTCAAGCCTTGCATCAGGCTTTGCACTGGGGGTGCGGAGCCTTCCTAGGATTCTCTCTCCCTCTCTCTCTCTCTCTCTCTTTCTCTCTCTTTCTGCCACTTCCTCACTTGTGCTCTCTCTCTCTCTCAAAATAAATAAATAAACTTTAAAAAATCTAAGGAGTAACAAGGGAGGCTTCCTGCACAAATTACTTGTCTTTAAAAAAATAATGTTTTTATTTATTTTTGAGAGAGAGAGAGAGACAGAGACAGAGACAGAGACAGAACATGAGCAGAGGAGGGGCAGACACAGGGGCAGACACAGAATCTGAAGTAGGCTCCAGACCCTGAGATGTCAGAACAGAGCCCCACACAGGGCTTGAATCCACAAACCACGAGATCATGACCTGAGTCAAAGTCGGATGTTTAACCGACTGAGCCACCCAGGCGCCCCACCAATGACTTCTCTTGATTCAACAGCAGGACTTTCATGGAAATCCACTCGACACTTGTGCATACACCTTCAGAAGCCCAGAAACTCAGGAGGTCAACATCCCAGAGCCAAAAGGAGATGGTAACCAGTGAAAACATGCACAATCTTTTCTCCCCTGAGACCAAATTATCCTTAGATGGATTTCACATCAACCCTCAAATCAAAGAACAAGTGATCTTTACAGGTGATCAGTTCAATATTGCATTAGATCTTTCCCTATCACTCTCCTCCTGTCTTCACTCTTGTTTTCGGATCACACTCCTCATGAATTACTTGTATTTTGTGGTTAACCCAGTTTTAATTTCTGGAGATTCCAGGCTAAGACAATACCTAACAATAAACACCAAATATGGCTCAAAACCCCTCCTTCCTCAGTATCCTCTGTCTTTAAACTAGCAACCCCAGGCTTTCCACTGTATAAGCCAAACAACTTTGGAATCATCTTTATCTTCTCTTTATCATAGTTCACGTCCAATTTGTCACCATTTCTTATTGTCACTACCTTAAAAGTACATTCAGAATATAATCACTACTATGATCCTGGTCTGAGACACAAGTATATCTTGCTGGACTTATGGAGTATCCTCCTGATTAATCTCTAATTTATCCTTCCTTCTGATAGTCTACTTTCAGCACCGTAGCCAGACTGATCATTTTAGAGCTTTAGTAAAATGTTCTACTCATCTTTTCAAAACCTTCCAAGGTCTTCCCATGTCATTTGAGTAAAGGCAAAAAACCCTTTAGTGGCCCACATTTATAACTTTGACCTCCTCTTCCACTGTTTTTCCGCTAGACCACTCCTCTTCCACCATTTTGATCACCTCATTGGTTTTTGAATATTCCAGACATAAACTTCCCTCAGGACCTTTGCCATTTCCTCTGGGTGGAATATCTTCCCCAGAAAACTACATGCCGTATTTCTCTATTTCCTCCAAGTTTGTCAAATATGTTACTTCTTATTTATAATTCGGATTCTTTGTCATTACTATGGCCTGGCATTCCTTATCTTTCTCCTTGCTTTTTATTTTCACCATAACACGGATTACGACCTAAGGTAGATTCGTTATCAAAAGATGCCATAATGCCATAAAAATCTATTCCATCCTTGTATACATGTTCATTTGCAACAGTTCTTGGACATTTTCTCATCCAAGGAGGAAATATATTTTTTCCTTGAATCCACATTCCTTGAATCTGGGGTAGTTTTATGACTTTCTTTGACAAAAAGAATATTGTAGAAATGGTCTCGTGGGAACTCTAAGCCTAGTCCTCAAAGGGCTTCATAGGTCTACTTTTTCTTTCCTAGAACACTGTCCTGGATTCACCATGTGAAGAAGCCCACTGGAGCATGAGGCTTCTGAGGCAAGCTTCCCCAAATCAAGCCTGCTGGACCAGGTAACACCAGCCAGCACCAAATGTGAGACATGGGACAGAGGCTATCCTAGACCATAGAGCCCTAGATGAGTCACTAAGTGGTTGTGGCTGCAAGATTGACCTTGGGGAAGACCCTGAATAATACTCAGCTGAACCCACCCAAATTTCTAACCCACAGGATCATAAGCAAATCAAATAGCTTCCATTTCAACCAACTAAGTCTATAATGATTTGTTGCACAGAAATAAATACCGATGTCATCACCTGAATTACCATTTCTTTTATATTTGCAAATTGCTATTTCTTTCTCTCTCCTCCAAATAAAATGTAACCATCACAGGACAGGGATTTTTTTTTTTTTTTAAATACGTTTTCTCTTTGTTTAACTGCTGTTCTCAGAACCTAGAATTGTTCCTGGTATATAGTATGTGCAATAAATATTAATTAAATAGTAGATGTTTCTTGGTAAGTACAACCTAATGGTTACAGCAGAAATGCTTAGATGCATGAGAAAGTCTTTTATAATCTGTGAATGTAATTCCTTTGATAAACATTGGTTAGGAACACAATGAGTAGCCTCTTTAGCCTTGCAAATCAGTGAAATGGAGAAAGATTTAGGGAACGTCTATTAAGTTACTATTTTATATTTGCTCAAAATCTCCAGTGGTAAAATAACCACTTAAATGATTTCAGAATCATTTTGCTTTTAATTTAGTCTCATCTGGGGTGTAGTTTATAGAGTGATATCAAGCTTTTCCCATATTGTCTGATCAACTACATTAAGTGAATTTTTTATTAAATAATCATCCAAGAAATTATACATCTTTGTACATCATTGAGGTGGAACATTCTTTTTCAGTGTAAAAATCCATAATCATCTTAGTCAAATAGAATGGAAATTCATTGACCAGCTATATTCCCATTGACTAGAGACAGAGAGACCAGCTGGGAATAAAGTCATTGATCTCAGGTCTCCAACTAAGCATTTACATTCTTTCACTTCCTGGGGAAAAACTAGAAATTCAATGGATTTTCTAGACATTTCCAAATGTGTTTCTTTCTCATACCTAGATAAAGAATGTTATATTTGTGAAATCATTCCAATTTCCCAATAGATTTGGTCTTAAAAACTCAGATATGTTTACGTCAAGCAGGAAAAATCGTACTTTAATGAATTTTAGCTGCACTTAAATATTCATATTAACATGTTTCACCAGTCATATTGAACTTACAGAGAGTGCATTAGAGCTCTATAACCCAAGTAATTAAAAGGATGATGGTGATGTCATAATGGCAACCTTGAGGCATGCATAGTTCTATTAGCATTTTGTTATTTTCATCATTCTAATTCCTGTTATATTTAGCAATGAAATTATATGGTAAAACTGTGTTCTGTGTAGAATATAATTTTTCTTTCCTTTTTATTTTATAGAAGCTTATAGCAGAGCCCAAGCTTTCAGACCATTTAAATTATTCCTTTATTTCTCTAGATAGATTTTTGTCAAATCATGTACCGTGTACTTTGCAATTAGTACCAAAGAGCAATTTTCCCTCAAAAATAATGTTTCCCCAGGCTCAGAAATAAGGATGCAATATTTGTATTATGAAATCTGCAAAGAAGAAAAGGAAATATTCAATCTGGTAAACTGTGTATGATTCCAGGAAGGGGTGGAATACGAATCAGAACAATGAGTTAATACTTAAAATGTCCAACTATAGACCACATTTTGAGGGAAAAATAGCATCACAAACTCAAATTATCGATAATCACCCAAGGGAAATAGTGAAAGACTTATTAGGCAAGTTTTAAAAAGCTACTGAGCACTTGAAAAAAAATCCATTCTGACAGGAAGGTACATTGCAAGAGAGCATCATGGGTTTTTCTTTTCCAATGCTTTTGATCCCTATGAAAAGCAGAGAAAGAAGAAATTGAGATTTGAAATTCAGGCAAAATAGCAACCATAGTCATTTCTACATATGCATTAATAAATACCAACTGTAAGATGTTTTGGTTTACTTTTAGGAATAAATGAATCTTAAAAAAATTAATCAGAGCTTGATTCTGGCAGAAGTCCATCTTTTGTATCATTAACAGTACTCTCCTGACATGTAACAACATAACATACTAGTAATCTCCTAAATAAGAGATGCATTTTTTATGTTGATGGTAGAAACATCTGGAGAAGCAAACGGCCTTATTTTGATTTTATATTCCTTTGGTCTAATACTTCATCCACCCTCTCTGTATAAGTAACCATTGTATTTCACATAAAACTGCCAGTTGCGTGGCTAATAAATACGACCCCATTATCTGGGCAAAGTATCCCTTGATTCAGGACTCTGTACATCTAGAGATGAGTGTGATCTCTAGGAGAGTTTAATAATAAATGGTATGGAAGCCAGGTGTAACTGTCAAGTTTCCCACCATTCCCTGGTATACCGTTTCGGATAGTGAAATTTAAATCAAAGAAAAATGTGAGCTTCGTTTCTAACTATAGATCACAAAATATACACTTATATCAGAAATATGCTTCTATAAACAGCCCAGAGAGTAACCATATTCAAATGATTAAGTGTAGCATTAGCCAAAGTTTTCCTATGAATGTATCTCCAGATAAACCCTTTCTTAGGACCAGAGCTTGACAAGGGTGGTTTCTTCTCTGCTGGGCATTTAAAAGACGGCAACTTGTCCCCTCTATTAGGAGACAAAATTGTGTACTTGGCAAACCTATTATTTCCAGTGCTTAAAGGGATGGTATTGAACCATTACAACTAAATCAGATGCACATAGAAAAGAAATGTTGTGAAAAAAGTAGGTTTTAATGAATAGAAGTTATTTGATAAAATCAGCAATAACACGGACCAATATGTATTAAGCATGTAAAGCATGACAGGCACTGTGCCCACAGCTTTACAGATATCATCTGGGTTTTGTCCTATTACAATCCTATAAAGTGAGCACTATTATGCCCATTTTACAGATAAATCCACAAGGATAGGAAACTCTCTCAAGGCCACATAGTGGTCAGTACTGGAACCGCACTTCCATTCCTATCTGGCAGTTACATAAGCAGTTCAAGGATATTGGCACTTTTCCATTCATTCATTATTTTACTCATTTAACCGATATTTATCGAGCACTTACTCATTCAGGGTTGAGTGCTTATGAACCTAGGGCGAGGACCTGGAGTCTGGCTACAAGCCTAGATAAAGACAGGGATCGTAAACCGCTCCTATCTCAAGGGCCAACTCTGATAAATTGGCAGCAGTTGTCTGAAAAGTAAGTTATGGATTCTATGGCTCAGGTCAGGTCAGAAACCAACAATGGTGTAGACAGATGAGCAAAGTCTACCATGCATGTTGATGTAGGAATAGCCACACGAGTCTCGAGTATCTGACTTCCTTGAATTAGTGGATAATGGAAGAATAGGAGAAAAGCTCAGAAGTCAGAGGTCCAATGGGAGCTGAGTAAATGGAAACGTGAATACTTTAGAAGTGATATTAAAGAAATGTGAAGGGTAATTAAAAGAAAGAGATAAAATCTGAACCTACCATGTAAGGCCAAATCAAGGGTAAGCATAAAGCAGGCAGATAATGAATTGGATACTAAATAAATAGGTGCAACAGAGAGGTGCCACCATTCAAGATAATGGTGGACGTGTAGTCAGGAAAATGGGCTGTCCCTAGAAGAGGAAAAAACAAAAACAAAAACAAAAACCTAGTATTCCAGAGAGATAGTGTGTGGCTTTCTTCCCAAGAAAGAACTTGGGTAACTAAGATAATATACCTGTTGTAGGCTCTAGTGACAGACTATCACTATGATCTGTCTAGACTAAGAGGTAACAGTTGCACTGGGTAGAGGTGGACACAATGGAGAGAAGGATGGTTGGGCTTTGTCAGGCTCATCTTAATATTCCCCAACTCGCATGACTGAAACGTCAACTCCAGCCCAGCCATAGGGCTGAGTTTAGTTTCTCCAGACCGGCTTTTTGGCCAAACAAATTCCTGGTTTTCGTATTTCTTTTGGTGATGCACAACTCTCTTCTCCCAGGTAAATATGGGAGTTGACAGCCGTTAATCCCACTCCAGTAGGAAAAGACCCCGCCAGGGCTAGCAAGGAGCAGGTGCATTTTCACTCACCTGGATCAAACTAGAGTCCCCTGAGAATACACTTTGTGCAAACAGCCCTTATCCCACTTGGCAACTGGAGGATTTAGCACAAATTGTGAAGCCTAGAGCCTACAGTTTAAGACAAGTGGCCTGGAAGAGAGATAAGCACATACTTCTCAGATGCGTGTGGTAATTAGCTCCCAGCAGTATAAAACATTCAACACTGAATGATGAATTTTAATTTTATTTCAAAAGCCTTTTCAAGGGGAAGGTGTCAGAGCTTAACATTTCCTACTAGATTTTACATAAATGGCTACCTGCCAATTAGAATCTGTTTTCCAATCATTTGTGATCTAATATATGAAAATGAATTATGCGGTTCAAGATGAAACAAAATCTATAATCCTCTGTCCAGTGCTGAAATATTAAATCACATTGAAGGGGTGAGCAGTGAAGGGGAACAAGCTGTTGATTTGTACATAAATAACAAGTGTGTTGTGCAATCAGATCTCAACTGAGCTAGCAAAGAATTTGGCTCATCTTGTTGTGGGGGAAAATGCGGACTTCTAAAAGGTTAGTGACAAAATTCAGTATCTGGGAGACCAAATCAAGTCATATTCTCAGACAGGAGGACTCAGATGATGAGTCTGGCAAAGAGGCATGTTTGGTGAAGGAAAGGAGAAACTACCAGTCTACCCTAATTTCTTAAGAAGTGTGCTGCTGCACCATCACAGGGCCCATGGGGCTGAGTATGGCTTAGCATTTTTTTTTTTTTTCTGGGGAAGGCATCAAACAGAAAGGGACAGCTGATTCTGTACCTCGAGGCAACACATTTTAAGGCAGCTTATTTTCCATTGGAGCCGTAGGGCTAAGTGCACTTGGTCATACCAGGGTATTTTTTAAAATTAAAACTGGATAGAAAAGCCCGAGGACTCTGTGGGTTTTGTATTCTCTAATCCAGTGTCTTTGAAGCCTTATTGGATATGATCCTGGTTTCAACTGTGTCCTCCAAAAGGATACGTGAAGTTCAGATCCCCAGTATTTATGCATGAGAATTTGCTTGGAAACAGGGTCTTTGCAGATATAATCAAAATAAGATGAAGTCATACTCAATTAGAGTGGGCTGTTAATCCAATATGACTGGTGGGCTTACAAGAAAAGGAAAATTTAGAAGTGTACACAGATAAACAAGGGCAGAATATTCCATGACAACTGAAGCAGAGATTGATGCATGGCAGCTACAAGATAAAGAACACCTGGGGCTATCAGAAACTGCAAGAGGCAGGAAGAATCCTTTCTTAGAGCCTTCAGGAGGACCATGGCCCCGTGCAAACCTTGATTTCAGACTTTCAGTTTCTAGAACTGTGAGATAATAAATTTCTGTTGTTTTAAGCTATCTGGTTTGTAGTAGTTTATTAGGACAGTCCTAGAAAACTAAAACAGTTATCCTTATTCTAACGGAATATATTCAGAATGCTGACATATCAAACAACAAAGTTGCTATGGTCAAAGCTGGGATGAAAAGTCACAAATCACCACCTGAAACGTTCCCAGTCCATTGTCCAGTGTAAAGCCTGAGGCGTCTCTGAGGAACATTTAGCTCTCTCAGCAGCATGAATTAACCATGCTGAGCCTTTTGTTTTAATATTAAAAAAATGTATTTCTAAATTGTCACACATCATGAATATTCTAAATGAATTTCCATAAACTGGGGACACCCATGTAATGAGTACTCTCATCAAGCATTGTGACATCACTGCCTCTCATATTCCTTCTATACCCCAAATGGCGTCTCCTTACTTGACTGCTAATTGCCATGTCCTTTTGATTTTTGAAATAATGGGCAGCCCTTAAATCATTTTTGAAGGCAGGGTTGTTTAAAAAAATTGAACTGATTCTCTGTCAACTTTCTTAAATATCCAACAATCACCTTTGTATTTTTCATAATACTTAGAAATGTGGCCATCTGCCAGCCCATGGCAATATCAAACCCATATGTCAATTTAATTTAAAAATATAAATATCTCCACTTAAGAAACTTTTAATACTTATCTAATGCAATTATAAATCTTTTTTCCTTTTTTTTTTAAAATTCTGTATGACTTCAGTAGGTTGTCCGTGTACCTTAAAAAATTACTATCTTGCTGTCTTGTTAGGCAAGATATTTTCCAAAAACAATTTTTTAGTCCTATTTCTTAAAACGCTTTGCATGTGAGGAAGTTATGTATAAATTAAAGGAATTGAATCTAATTAATTTTAATGTATTTATAGGCACTCTTCTGTCTAGAGGAAAGCTGGATATGTATAGACAAAGTAATATTATTATTACTGTACCTACATCTTTTCACAGAATTGTCAAAGTCAGTGGCACTCATTCAGTTGGTTAAGCGTCCAACTCTTGTTATTGGCTCAGGTCACGAGCTCATGGTTCATGAGATCAAGCCCTGTGTCTGGCTCTGGGCTGACAATGTGGAGCCTGCTTTGGATTCTCTCTCTCCATCTCTCCCTACCCCTCCCCTACTTGTGCAGGCATTCTCTCTCTCTCTCTCTCTCTCTCTCTCTTTCAAAATAAATAAATGTTAAAAACATTAGAATTGATAAAGTGACTTGTAAAACCTTCTAACACTCGATTAATGTTCATTCTGTGTCAAGTATTGCTCTAAATGCTTTTACATATTTTAAATTGCTTAACCACATAACAACCCAATGAGATAATGGTGGTTATTTTTCACATTTTACCACTAAGGAAATAGGTCACAGAGAGTCTGGGTAAATTCCCTAAGGTTATAGACAAATAGAGCTCAGGTTTACACTTAGCCTGGCTAACAGTTGGAGTCCAAAGCTTGTTATACAAGCTTTTGACAGAACAACGTTCAGCACAGTGATAACATTATAGAAATAAAAATGAAGACAAGAAAAAATAAATACAAAAAAATCCAACCACAAAAATCCATATATTTATGATGTTGAGCTCCAAAATGTTTTTATTTGTGCCTCTTCAGAGTAATCACACAAACAAACCAAACAAACCCAACCACTCAACTACATAGATCTTACAGAAACCCATCTTTTTTTTTTTTTAATTTTAAAGAATAGGAGCTTTTTAAGAAGCTTTTCCAAATATTAAATTTGAGAATTAATAACTCAAATTACAAATGCATGAATGTTTTGACCTGGCAATCCTACTCCAAAAGATTGATCGAACAGATAGACCTGTACACACACAGAAATGATTCATGTGCAAGGCTAATCATGAAAGCCCTGGGTTTAGTAGCTAAGAGTTAAAAACAACTCAAAGGTCTGTTATTAGGGATTAGTTGGAGACTGTGCATCCTATATGCAGACATGAGAAGAGCTCCAAACATATCCATAAATGAAATGAATAAATAAATGCCCACATCAAAGTATGCAGCCTAATGCACTTTGTAAAATAAATTGAGACAAGAAGTACATCTACTTGTACATGCATGAAGATACACTGGAAGGATACATACAAGTTAAAAAAAGACAAAGGTCTTCTTTTTCTCACATGACACAAATCTACTTCTAACAACCTCCCATCACTACTGTTCTGGCCCAAACCACCATTATTTTATGCCCAAATAAATATAACAGCCTCAACCCTTGAACCTTCCAGCCATTTCAGCATGGCAGCCCGAGTGAGCCTCTTAAAAAGATGGGTCCCTCTTCTGCCTAAAATGTTCTCATCTCAGAGTAAAAATCAACCTATTTTATGACTTAGAGAGCTTTATATAATTTGGATCTAAGTTATGGCTTTTATCTTAGTTCCTGATAATCTTTCCCTAACTCACTTAACTGGCCCTATTGCTGTCTGGAATTTAGAAACGCACTCATTAATTAACAAAACAATGCATATAATGCATATTTTTCTTCTGTAATGAAAATATTATACTGCTTATCAGATGCTCTTATATTTTAATATAAGATGGCATGTGTGAATATCCACATATTTATATACACAAATACCCATGCACTCAAATATATAAAGAAAGAAATTTTCATAATGCCAAGCACAAAATAGTGTTATGTTTTGTTTTTAGGGTTGCTTGAAAGTCTCTATGGATAGGCAAGAGATTGAGAAACCTGAAAACAATTTTGAGAACAAGATTCAATGGTTGGGTGGGAAGGAATTCAGAAAATAAATTACAATAAGATAACAGATTGGTTCAAAGTAGTGGAAATATTGCTAAACAGCTTAATACTGTCTTATCCATTAGAAGACCTATTATCAAATCTTAACAATGAATTGTTTAGGTTTTTTTTTTTCCTATCAATTGTATTAATAGTTTCCAAATGTTCAAAACCACCAAGCCACCTACAATTGTGTGGTGATATCGAAGTATAAGTTCTCATTTTATATCTCCTTATGTGTAAAAAATAATACCTTAGAAAAATTTCCGCTGCAAAATAATCTTTTTAATTCTTAATTTCCCTTTTGAGAAGGAAAATAATTCATGTTTCTGAAAGAAAGGAGAAAAGAAAAACTCTGAAAAGGCTAAGTTCTCTGAAAAAAATCCTTCCTTCACTTACTTATGCTAAAAAATCAATAACAACAACAGCAACAACAACAACACAACAGCAGGATATGCTTGCTACAGATGCAGATTGAACTTTCGACTGAAATTGTGAGTACGAACTATCTCAGGTAATAAAATTTAGGCTGGTAGAGTTTAATAGCAAGGAAGTATAAGTGAGGCCAGGAATGAAGTGTGGTTGTGGACCCCACGTGGCTCTAGGATCTTCTCAGTTAGCTGTTGACAAACATTCATTCCAACCGTCCACTGTTAAAATGATTCAGTCTCCATTTCCATTTCTTTCTGATCCCCCAGGCCTCCAACTTCTACTTGCTTAAGAGTAAAAATTCTGTCTCAGCTCATCTTTTTATGTTGAGTCTCACATTGTGGGTTGTTGCCCAGTATTCATTCCTCACAATCTAACCAGCTACTGCCAGGGAGGCAAAATGACATGAACCATTGCCCAAACTGTGGTGTGAGCAAATTTTCTGAAAAAGGAAGCTAGATGAGATAAATCCCCAACTGCTTATTTAACATACTCCAACCCAATATGTCTAATACATGTTTCCCACTCTCTAGGAGAATGCCAAGTAAATAGGTGATCAATAAATATTTGTAGAATGAAAAAAAACATCCATGTGCGCTAGGCATATATGCCCACATTCTTGGGACATCTATCCAAAGCTCTTAATTCCCAACATAACCCAATGCTTTTAGGCACAACTACAAGGTAATGACCCCTTCCACAATACAATAATTGCATCCAGTTTCTGAATCTATAGGTCCATTGTCTATAGACAATGACAAAGTGTTGTTCTTAAAGTCATTGCCAGTTGCTGAGTTCTTTCCTGCACTTGCTATCCTATAGTCAAGAGGTTGGCAAATTCCAACCAGTGGGCCAAGTCTCTCCCACTGTCTTTTTTCTTATAAGCAAAGTTCCATTGGAAAACAGCCATGCTCATTTGTTCATATATCACCTATGGCCGCTTTTAAAATACGTTAGCAGAGTTTAGTACTTGTGACAGAGACCAGAGACTTTATGACCCAGAGGATTAAAATATTTATTATCTGGTTCTTTACAGAAAAAGTTTGGTCACCGCTGCTCTAGTTAATTCATTCTATTAATTCAACAAATACTTAACAAGTACCTACTATAAGCTAAGCATTGGCCTAAATGCCAGGGATTTAGAAGTCAACTAAACAAAGTCTTTGATGATTTACAGGTTATATTCTGGGTGGGACGGTGGACAGACAATAAGAAACGATTACATATTATGAGGAAGATTTGAGTACTTTAGATAAAAATTGACAAATGATAAAGTAGTTGGGTATTGGGCTCACCTCTCTTGCTCTTTTATCCAGTGTTAGGCTAATCATGAAAAAGTCTTCCAGTAAGGTGATATTTGAGTAGAAGTCGAAAAGAAATAAAGAAGAGATTAGTGTGGATATCTGAAGGAAGTGTGTTCTAGGGAGGTAATAATAAATTCTTTCTCTAACAATAGAGCTCTAAATACACAAAATTGAAAAGTTTAAGGGAGAAATGGGAAATTTGAAATAATAGTTACAGACCTAAATACCCCCACTTTCAATGATGGGTGGAACTATGTGGAATATCATAAATGAAATCGAATATTTGAATACAGTATTAAACATAACAGATATCTATAGGACCCTCCACCCAAGCATAGTGGAATACATATTCTTCCCAAGAACCCATGGGGCATTCTCTAGGATAAACCTCATGCTATTCCATAAAACAAGCCTCAATGAAATTAAACGTGTTGAAATAATACAAAGTATATTCTCAACAACATAGAATTAAAGTAGAAATCAACAGAAGGGTATTTGTATAATTCAAAATACATGGGAATTAAACACACTGCTAAATAACCCCTGGATCAAAGGGTAAACCAAAAGGGAAATTAGAAAATATTTTGAGATAAGTGAGAATACAGATAAAACCTCAGAACTGAGAAGATGCAGCTAAAGCAGTGTTTATGTAGAAATCTATAGCTGCAAGCACCTAAATTTAAAAAAAAAAGATCTCAGGGCACCTGGATGGTGCAGTCGATTTTGTCTCAGGTCATGATGCCAGAGTCATGGGATCAAACCCCGCTTATGATTCTCTCTCTCTCTCTCTCTCTCTCTCTCCTTCTGTCCCTGTCTTCCACTCACACGTTTGCTCTCTCTCTGTCTAAAATTTAAAAAAATAATAAATAAAAAAAAATCTCAAACTAATAAGCTAGCTACTGAAAAGAGAAAAAGAAGAGGTAGCTGAACACAAAGCAAGAAGAAAGAAGGAAATAAAATTAGAACGAAACTAAATGAAGTAGACATTTAAAAAAAAATAACAGAGTAAATCAATGAGCAAAGATTTGTTCTTTGGAATGATCTATAAAATCGACAGTCTTTAGCTAGTCCAACCAAGAAAAAAAGGGAGAAGACTTAACTTATAAAAATGTGGAGTTTGGGGAACCTGGGTCACTCAGTCGTTTAAGTGCCTGACTTAGGCTCAGGTCATGATACCATGGTTTGTGAGTTCCAAACCTGCATCAGACTCCAAGTTGACCGCGAGGAGCCTCCTTGGGATTCTCTCTCTCGCCCTCTCTCTCTGCTCTTCCATGACTCACACCTTCTCTCACTCTCAAAATACATAACTAAACTTTAAAAAAATACAGAGAGAAAGAGGGGACATGACCAACCTCACAGAAATAAAGAGGATTTTAAGGGAGTACTGTCAACACGTGTATGGCAACAAATTAGATAACTTAGATGAAAGTTCTTAACATCTTAAAAAGATACAAAGTACCAACATGACTCAAGAAAGGAGAAATAGAAAATCTGAATAAAACTTTAACAAGTAAAAAGATCAAATTTGTAATTTAAAGCATCCCACTTAGAAGAAGAACCCAGACCAGATGGCTTCACTGATTAATTTCACCTAAAATTCAAAAAATAACTAATGCCATTCTTTCACAAGAAGAGACAAAAACAAGTTCTCTACTCATTTATAAGACTAATGTTGCCCTGATACCCAAACCAGGCAAAATAGCCAAAGGAAAGGAAACTATAGCCCAATATCTCTTATAATCAATATCTCTTATAGACATAGGAATCCTCAACAAACAGTGACAAACAAAATCTAGGAACATATAGAAAGATTTATATAGCATGGCCAAGTGAGATTTATTTCACCAACACAGTTTGACTTAACAGCTAGGGTGAAGAATGAAGTATTTACTCCTGTTTCAGCTGTAAAAGAAACTTACATCTGAGAGTTTGAAAACAATGGAATCAAAAAATGGAAACATAATATGAATAATTGCATTCCAATTTCATGGCCATATATTGCTATTCTCTATTCAACTGATGATATCAGAAACATTATCTCCAATTGGACTCACTATCCGGTAAACTCACAGCAATCCTCCATCATTCTTGAAAATCCAACAGTTTTTTTTCTCTAGCAATATTGGGAAACCAGTCTATTGCAGTGGTGTTAATATCTTCAGTTCTTATGGGAATATCTATGACCTCGTTGGAGTAGGGTGGAAGTAAGCAGACTTCCAAGTTTTTTAATTTACCCTTTGTCCATAAGACCCAATATCAAGATTTATAATATTTAGAAACTGGAGAGATAATTTATGTCAGATAAACGTAAACCAAAAGCTCATTTATAATCAGAGCTTGATTTATAAAGTGAACCTGACCTCCATCAAATTACATTTGTGTTCTGGACATAGGAATTACATTGCCCCAGGCATTAGTAGTTGTTTTTTGTTTGTTTGTTTCATTTTGTTTTTTTCCTCTTCCTTCAAAAACAGACACCAAGATAAAAAGTTACAGGTTCTACCAAAAGAGGCTACAAAAAAATTTCACATGGTGATCTTGTAATATTAGAGGCCACTGCTTTCACAACCACTCCCAGGCCAGTTTTACTCAGGAATTTAAGGATGATAAATCAATTCATGGTTAGAAACTGTAGGATCCAATGAGTCGTTTGAATCAAAGGACTTATTTCCAAGTCTTGCTTTTGAAATTAAAACAAGAAAAAGGAAAAAAAAATAAAAAATTTAGTGTACAGCCCTACTGAATATATTTTTTCCCTTAAGAAAACTTTAGTCCATAAGATCTACCAAAAATCTCTACATGTTTAAGAGTCATTCCTCTGCTGATAATAAATGATCATCCACTTGCATATACCATTTAACTGGCCCTGCTTGACCAAGACATTATTTGATGCTTCTCAAACTTACTGAGGTTGCCATTGAGCTGCCACCTTCATCACCAGGATTCCTGGCTGAGAAAAAAAATGGTCAAAAGTGTCAATTCCAGTGTGTCAGGGCTACTTTAACAATTCTTGAAAAAATGGGAAGAAGAGAAAATACTGCGAGTCAAATAATTCAGAGGTCAGTGGACAGCATACCTGGGACAGGTAAGTCTAGCATCCCTGGCTCTTGAGTTCTTTAAATTCCTTCGTTTAAATCGTGATAATGGTTTCGGTCATTTGATGTCAGCTATCACAGCCAGCCTTGAATGTAAATTGATATCGGTTGATTCAGCAAATTCTTCCATCCACAGCTGGCTGCCTACACGAACACACTGAAGGCAGAATCACTGGAATGAGACACCAGTAAAATTAATTTGGCTGAATGTAAAATTATGGTCTGTTTTGGCAGTATCTGTCAAAATGCAAAAGATACATTCTCTTTTGCCAAGAAGTTCCACTTGAAAAGGTTCAGATATTCTGGTATAAAATTCCCAAGATGTATATAAAAATGTGTTCGCTGAAACATTTTTTGGAGAGAGCAAAAACCTGGAGACACAAGTTGATCAATCGGGAGCAGGTTTCATAAATCACAGTGTATTGATACAATGGAATTCTAAGCAGTCTTTTAAAAAGATAAAGCAAATCTATACATACTGCCTTGACTGGTGTTTATGATAAATTTTTTACTAGAAAAAAATTAACTTAAGAACAGTATACATAATATGAATAAAATGATAGCATTAAGGTACCATATCTGTTGCAGATCAGCAATGTTAGCAATGTCTACCTACCTCTGGTGATGAGATTATAATTGGGGGACCTTTTATTATTTACTTTCTTCACTTTTATACATTTGATTTTTACAAAGACAAAAATTAATTCTATTAACTCAATGATAGAAAAGTACATAATATCATGTTCAGTTTTTCCCAGAAGAGGTAATGAAATTTTTTACTCTTAAATTTTACGTCAACACTTAAGCTTCCCAGGATTTGCCTTGACCATTCCTATTGTCCACGGGACATCTTTGTGAACGAGAAAATTTCTCTGGGGTTAGCGGCGCATCCTTGGACTCTGAGTAGACTAAAGATATTGATCACTTACTGTCAACTTCCTAGGAACTTTGCTTTAAACAGCAGAGCTAGCCAGCCCCAGAGGCCAATCCCTCTGAGATCACTTTGGGTAGATCATATAACTGGTTGATAAACTGACATAAATGATAAAAAGAAGAAGAATCCAAAATGCTTATAGGGGTGATTTTTATTAACCAAAGGATTAACTCTTGTTAATTTACTACAGGCAAATAACTGGAGGCTATCGCTCACAACTGAACTCAGGGAATCATAATCATGTCCAGCGGTTAATTTGGACCTGGCTGGCTCAGTTGGTAGAACATGTGACTCCCGATCTCGGGGTCATGGGTTCAAGCCCCACGTTTCTTGTGAAGCCTACTTAAAAAAAAATATGTGTGCCTTAATAACCTGGAATCATCACTATTATTTCATTATTACTTTAGACATAATAAACCCACATAATAACCCTGTGAATATGGCCTCTAATCTCATTTATTTAATTAACAACAACTAAAAAAAGTAAAAAAAAAAAAAAAAAGCCCATATTGTTTGAAAAAAAAAATCATTGATTCATGAGAATATATTTTTTTTAATGTTTATTTATTTTTGAGACAGAGAGAGACAAAGCATGAACGGGGGAGGGTCAGAGAGAGGGAGACACAGAATCCTAAACAGGCTCCAGGCTCCGAGCTGTCAGCACAGAGCCTGACACGGGGCTCAAACTCACGGGCCGCAAGATCATGACCTGAGCCGAAGTCGGCCGCCCAACCGACTGAGCCATCCAGGCGCCCCAATGAGAATATTTTCAAGATGTTATGCATATACACTTAGAACATAATTAATGATCTCATTATGAATATTCTAAAATCTATGCAAGTGTTTAGTAAGTAACAAATATCATCCCATAGACAGCCGTGTCAATAAACAGTTTGGCATCCAGAAGAATATATTCTGGCAATCACACATTTCTTTCTTTTCTATTCTATCCTTCCTTTTTTTAATGGAAGTGTAACTGACACTTAATTTTACACTAGTTTTAGGTATGCAACATGGCGATTCAACAACTCTAACAAGTGTAGCACCATCTGTCATACAACACTATTACAACACCGTTAACTATATCCCCTTTTCTAAAAGCAAGGTTTTTGAACAGCATTCGCTTACGCCATTTTGAATGTGAATTCATTGCCTTATCTGTCCTTATCAGAGAAGGCTGTGAAATATAACTTGCCTTTTTGAGTACATTAGGATAGGCTGGGATAGGCTGCAGTAATAAATAAACCTTAGAATCTCATTGGCTTCTCCCTAGAAAGATTTATTTCTTGTGCCGCATTTGGGGCAGCTCCCCTCCAGCTTCAGCTATTGCTTCTGGAACAGGTGGTCTCTAAAATTTTTAGAGGAAGATCTGGAGGGACATTGAAGATGTTTCTAAAAAGTAAAGTGTGCCTGAAGTCAGTCTGTATCATTTTGGCCACATTTCATTAACTTGAATTCAGAGAGATGGGCCCAGGCTCACTGCATGGGAAATTGCTGAGTTACCCTGGCTGCGTGCTTAGGGAGGCCAAGTGAACTGCAGAGCAGAACTTTCTCTCTGCCATACAATCCATATACACAAATGTGCAGGTGATTTGGAATTCCGCACGTTGATGAGCGTCAAAAGTAAAAAGCAAAATCATCTTATCGATGATTAGAATAGGGTTCAGAACACAGCAGTAGCTCTAAGAATATTGGATTAACTGATGTAAAACCAAATCTTTTTATTAAACTAAATAATATTGAACTGATTACCTCTAGGACTGACTAATTACAAAAAGTACCTCCTATTCAGGAATTTGTTTTCAGGCATGCTTTAAAAAAATTCGCATTTGCATTTCATTTTTTTAAATGTATCCCATTATTATGATTACAATGAAATTATCCATACACTTACCTTAGTTTCTGGGAACAATACTGGTTTTCCATACTGGGTACTGTGTGTGTTTCCCTTAAAATCATTAAATAAGACAAGTTATGTACATTATATAACAAAATATGTTAACTATTTAATCATACAATTGGTATAAACACATAGCAAGAATTGTGTTTGCATTCCTAAAATAACTGAAGTTTGAAAATCCCATGTCTATAAAGCTTGACTTCAAGTTACATATTCGTCATAAATTTGAAATAGAACTGATATGTGTAGGTAACCATTAGAAACAGAGAAGCTCATTTGGACTAAAGCCAATACTAAAAATGGAAAATGAATTCACAACTCACTTCTCAAGTCTACCCTTAGTGTTATGTAAGTCACTTGTCTAAATTTACATACATTATTCAAGGTTAGTTATTGTTTAAGCTAAACAGACAGTTAAGTTTAAAAATAAAAAGAATAAAAACAATACATGAATTGGCTAATTTCCTCTACTTGCCCTTAACAAGGTCAAGTATCTGACATCCTCAGTGTTTGTGTGTATAGATGTATGCCTGTGTGTATGTTTGTGAAATGTTCCTTAAATTAGAATGGAAAAATACCACTTTCTAGAAATTGTGTTTCAAGTTAAATATACTTGATAGATGTTCAAAATATTTCCTGAGAGCCATATATTAAGGAAAACTTATTTGACGTGATACTAAGATATTATAAATAATATATAGTATTGTAATTCAGGATAAATGTTGGTTTTCAACAAATATTTATTATCTGACCGCATGTGCTAGATTCTGGCACTATAGAAAAAAACAGGCGCTGCCCTTCAAATAAAGGGGATGGCAGACACCTATATCAATATGCTAAATGCCAAAGACTGGGAGACACCAATCATCCCGGAACAACATGGAAGGAATGCCTAAATCTACTTGGAGGTATATAAGTGGGGGATGTTTGATTTATCAGAAGGAAATGTGTAATTGTGTTATGTTAAGAGTGCATAGAAATTTTCCAGGTATTCAAATGTGCTAAAACTGTTACAGGTAAAAGAATATTGCCAGTGTGCAAAGGTGGTGTATTTGAGAAACTCAGAGAACTTCAGTACAGCTGGAGGTAGGCAGAGGGGTGGGGGCCAGATACATAATTTGAAGACCTCAGTGTAAAATGGAACTGTATGCCCTTGCCAAGGAAATATGTCTGTGGCGGGCGGGGAGGGGCGGGGGTGGGGAAGGGAACTTTCTGTCTTCACAGGGTCTGTTGTTCCACCTACCCAGGGGATCACAACTTCCATGCTAGAATGTACCCTAGGCGCCGGGTACCTAGACAAGGGTGGGTATAAACTTCCCACCAATTCATCTGCCATGTCATAGAGCATGTGGCCCGTGGTGCTGCCTGACCAAGTGGGACAGCTTGCCTTTCGCGGAGTGCCATGGGGAGTGTGTGGGACCCCTACCTTTCTCTACTCTCCTCAAGCCCAAACCCAAGACACTCCCCGGCCAAAGCCAAAGGCAGTGAAATGCAAGTCTGGCTCCGGTATTGTAATCCAGTCATCATCCCCAGCTGAGAGTGGCAGAGATCACCACGTGGGTGTGGGGAAGGGGGCCTGAGAACATGTTCTGGAGGTGGAGGAGGGGATGGATGGGCCACGTGTGAGCCCACAATCCAAGACCCTGACACATGCTCCTCTATCCACTGAATTTCGCCTATAAAACATAAATTAATAATAATAAGCATCTGAAGACAGCGACTCAAAGCATCAGAACTTAAACTGCTCCGGTCACATGCCAGGGAAGCTATACCTGGGGCAGCAAAAAAATTAGAATGATTAGAAGTTAAGACCGCCTATGTTTTCATGTTTATGTGTTTGGACTTTATATTACAGGTAAACGGTTGGCAGCAAAGGACTTTATTTAGGGGCGCCTGAGTGGCTCAGTTGTTTAAGCAATCGACTTCAGCTCAGGTCATGATTTCGTGGTCTGTGAGTCCCAGCCGCACCTTGGACTCTATGCTGACAGCTCAGAGCCTAGAGCCTATCAAGGGATATGAATGAGGAGCGCCTTGGTGGCTCAGTCGGTTAAGCGTCCGACTGTAACTCAGGTCATGATCTAGCAGTTTGCAAGTTGGAGCCCTGCATCAGGCTCCGTGCTGACAGCTCAGAGCCTGGGGCCTACTTTGGATTCTGTGTCTCCTCTCTCTCTCTCTCTCCCTCTGCCCCTCCCCTGCTCATTCTCTGTCTCTCTCAAAAATAAATAAACATTTTTAAAATTTTAAATAAAAAAGAAAAACAAACAAAAGCAAAGGGCTTTGTTTAAACCTCAAGGACAAGTAGTAGCATTATAAAATTGAAAAGAAGTACAAACTAAGAGTCTGAAACATTGCAGAGTTCTCACAGTAAAAGTGACCTTAGGGGTGCTTGGGTGGCTCAGTCGGTTGAGTGTCTGATTCTTGATTTCAGCTTGGGTCATGATTCCAGGGTTGTAGGATCCAGCCTCGCATTTGGCTCCCTGCTGAGGATGGAGTATGCTTAAGATTCTCTCTCTCTCTCTCTCTCTCTCTCTCTCTGCTTCTCCCCTGCCATATATATATTTCAAACTCTTATTTTTATGACTGAATGAAGTTCACCATCACTATATTAGGCCATGCTTCTATTGGGTCATATTAACAGAAATGTATGATGATTTGATTTCAAAATCAAATAAATTTTGTAAAATGCTGAGTCCCTACAGATTGAATTTCCTTCACATGTTTAATCAAATGAAACCAGGAGATGAGTATTGCTAAAATACAAAATCTCAATGCATAACTGCCTTCTTACAAATTGATATTTACAATGGAGATTATATTTAAAGCCTTTCTGTTACAAAATGTGTACACAACAACTTTGTCGGAAACCAATAAATAGACTGTATTAAAACCACAGGATACTATGCCATTTGAGTCCTAGAAATTAAATTAGCTCCTGGAATGTACAAACGCTTGTCCCGCCCCCCCCCCCCCCCCCCAGAATTTTATAAAATCAAGGTCATGATATTTTCTAACAGTTTATTTGATAGAAATCTCAACACATTAATAATCTGATTGCTCCAAATTTACATGCAAAGACTTGCATGCTAAATTTAAAGTCATTATCTTCACTGAGCCAGTTACCTACTCTTTGTAGAATTTAAATAATTTTTTTGGTGAACACGGCTGCAGTGATTTTGCTACAGACTTATTGTCATAATATTTACAAAATGCTTCTGAGCCAGATTTTTGTCATAGAATTTCAAGCTTAATTTAACTTGTCCTACAAACAGACAAAATAGAATGGTGTCATAGCCAATAGGCAAACACAGAAATGCGTCAAACTCATGTTTCAAGACCGTGAGTTTATCTAGGCTAACTTCTTTGTGGACCCTGTGGCCCATCCGTGAAACTTTAATTATGAGAGAACTCTTACTCTCACTTGCTCCTCCGGCTGCCAGATAAAACTTCTGCAGTCAGTGAAAGCTTTCCTGGTTCCTGACTTTCATGGCTCCATCCCCTGGTGCCATATTTAATCTTGTTCTCCAACCAGTTAGTCTGCGTTTCCAAATCTACTCCCCTTGTTATACATTATGGAGACCTCTGTTTTGAAAGATGATATTAACTAGACAAATTTCACTGTGGGGAAATGACTTCTTGCTTCAGTTTTTTTTTTTCTTTTTAGGTCAAAAATTTTAAATATTGTTTAATCAGTCTCTACTTGAGGAAAACAGGTAAGTGTTCTGTAGTGACTTTAAAATGAAGAGTTCAGGAACACTTTATTATACCATTTCCATCTTCCTGAATTCTAATAAGTAAATCAGGATTCTCTAAGTGAGGAATAGAAAACTACGACTTTTGAGGACAGATAGATGAAAGACTGCTGGTATAAGACAAGAGAATATGATGGAAAACTGGGGAATCCATACACTCCCTAAATCCATTCAAATTGCATTTAACATTTTTAGCTAACTCTACTAACCAGCAGGGGCAGATTATTTTCAAGAATGGTCATGAGGAGGGTACCCGCGTGGCTCAGTTGGTTAGGCATCCGACTTCAGCTCAGGTCATGATCGAAGTTCTTGAGTTCGAGTCTCACATCGCTGTCAGAGTGGAGCCTGTTTTGGGTCATCAGTCCCCCTCTCTGTCTGCTCCTGTCCCACTTGCACACGATTCCTCTTTCTCCTCTCTCTCTCTCTCTCTCAAAAAATAAATGAATTTTAAGGGAAAAAAAGAAAAAAAAAAAACAATGGCTATGATGATAGCTCCCTTCTCTCATGCCTTTCACAATAAGACTTTGTCATTCTCATAACCAAAGACATTACCATCCTCATCTGCCTTTGAATTTGGCCTGTCCCCCTAACTAATTTTGGCCACTAGAATGCAGCCAAAGCTGTGTGGCTTCCAGAGCGCATCTTTATAAGCTCTTGTAGTTTCTGTTTTCATGCTTTCGGAATGCAGACCACTGCCTATAGACCTGCATGCTATGAAAGAGGCCAAGTAAGCCACATGGAAAAACCGTAAGGAGGGAAACCAAAATGACCTTGACAGCCTCTGCCTATGTCCTCTCCTCTCCCAGTAAAGTGCACCCTTAGTAGTGATCCCAGATGAGTCCAACAGAGAAACCATCCAGCCATCCAATGGAATCATAAAAAAATAAATGAATTGTTGCTGCATAAACCACTGAGTTTGGGTTGTTATTCAGCCATAAATAAATGCTACATTACCATACTCTTATCTCCCCTTTTGTGACCCCAGCTCTAAACCCATATGAATTTCAACTAAAACTTTAGGACCTAGTGAAATAAAATTATATTAATTAATTAATTCTATTAAATCGTTTAATGCTTAGGCAGCTTTTCTTTCAGTCATAATGTAAGATCTCATAACATGCCTGATATAAATTCACTTTATAGATATTTTTTTGCTCTACATCAATTCAAGTTTTTGAGCCTGGTTTACAAATGATAGGTGGCAATTAATTTTTTTTAAAGTGTCTTTTTGCTGACAAAGGCTGAGTTAACATAGTAATTTGACCTTTAGCTATAAACTCACATTATTATTATTCACACTGTTTCCTGAATCATATTCCTCACTGGGGGTGGAGAAAACAATTGGAATTCAATATGGATTTTAATATAAGCCCACACACATGTCTCATTGCACTAAGCCAAAACCCAATTACACAAGATATTGTATAGCAAAAGTCTTGAACCTTACTTGATGCGTAGAGAGTATATTTAGTAACACATTCCTTTCTTCTGTCCTTTCTTCCTTGAACCCCTATGGTGATCCTATTTCAGCCAGGGGACATCTCTCCCTGACTACCCAGTCACGATGGTCTACCTAGAGAACTCATACCTGGCAAGATGCGATTTAACTATCAGCTCTGTCATGAAATCTTTACTGATTCTCTAAAGCAAAGTACATTATTTTCCTCTGTGTAGGCCACTCTGCCTGTGCCTGTGTCTGTAACAGTATCCATAATATTTATTTCAATGTATTTGTTAACATGTGCGTATCCCTTCCCATAAACGTTAAATTTCCTAAATCAAAAGACCACTACCTTACTCATCTATAATCTCTAGCGCATAAGAAAATACTTTGTCCGTAGTTAGAAACTTGATAAATGCATTTTAAGGAGTGAATAAATGAATCCCCTATTTATTTTTGTGACTATATAATCTTTATTCACAGTAACCTTTACCTTAACCTGCTTCAGCCATTCCTATTTTTGCCTTCCAATTTTTATAATATTACATGTAATGCTGTATCTCCCAAGACTTCATGAATGTTATCCCATCACATGCTGGCACAGATAGGATAGAATATGAACGTTATTTCAAATATTTCCAGCAGGGCTAATATTTTTGTTATTGTTGTTTGTAAGCACAGTGCTAATTATTTGCATTAATTCCCATTCAGTTTTGAACTGCCACTCAATAGCTAAATGAATAAATAGGTGACTTAATTGGTTAAGCAAATCCCAAGTACTGTATTCATTGAGTATATGAAAGCTACTTTAGACAATAAGAGACTCATCAGTGATTAAAATCACACAATATTATCCTATTGAAAGATGTAACCCCTTTGACAGTTGTTATCTTTATGATATAATTTATTGGATAAAACTGCAGTAAAAATGCACCTACCCATATAAGAGACTATTATGTGCTACATGAATTCTTTGGCTTTACATCCCCTTTAATTACACACATAATATGTGACTTTTTTCTTGCAAAAATTTAGCCTACAAATTGCAAAATCTTCTTTGAGTACATCTGCAACTTCTATCTCCTTTACTTCCATCCTAGGTACTTTCTAGATATTGTCAAGCTGCAAATTTTTTAGTATATCTATAAAGCAGACTTACATGGTTAAGTTCAATTAAACTCTGCCTTTATGAACCTGTCATTTTGCCCCAAGGGGGGGAAAAATGAAAAGTAAGTTCCATTAGTGGCATGAGAAGACCTCAAATCTTAAATATGTATTTTCTTTGAGCACACGGTTAAAAATCATAAAACCTGACGTTCATAATTTGAAATTGTGTTTTTAAAAGCCCACTTCATTTCAAATGGTATTTATCAGGTAAAAAGAAGCCAGTCTCTTATGTTTTGTGATAGCTTGCTTGGATGTAGTCCAAAAGGTGAACTGAATGAATTTATAATCTCCTAACTAGCAGCATACCAAAACAGCATGGGGTAGCAGCAGCAATGTGAGGTATATTTGTTTGTCTTGCTTTTATCAACATTAACATCTTTTGCATTGCAAGGGGGTCCTCTTCAGGTTAGAAGGACAGCTATGTTTTATGCCAGGTCTCCTTCCTCCCCATACCTTGTCCTAGACATCCTCAGAGCCTCTTCTAGGAGGGCCTCCTGGACCTTCATTGTGAGAACAATGAGGCTCTTCATTAGGAGCAGTCACCCCAGCAGCCCTGCTCGATCCTTTATGGTTTCTGTGTGAGCTTGACTGATTACCCAGGGAGCATATACTATGCCTTGTCAGATTGCTTGTTAAGGAGGCTGGGACTTGATTTTTAAGGAACTGAGGAGAATACGTTTGAGTCTTGAGTGTTCCACAATACGGTTCCTCTGGGCACACATTACAAGAGACTCAAGGAGAGGCAAGTACCAGGTTGCATTTAGGCAGAGCTGGAAAAGCTCTGTGTGCTGTGATGAAGTGCTTTTAACATCGCACAGTGTAATGTAATTGAATTCTAATAGGAGGTTTCTGTCATGAAGTCTTTTCAGCCAAGAGACCTATCAAAGAACTTGGGTCACTTACATCACCATTTAAAAGGTAGATTTTATTCCACATGCCACCCCTGGGGTTAACTGAAGCATGAGATCAACAAGGGACCCATGATAATTATATTTACATGAATGTTACAGAATATATGTATACACATGCACACACACATGAACACACACACAGACACCTAGGCATACACATATTTGTTTATTCAGAAAATATATCTTCTCTCATTCAATGATTGGTGTAGGGGCAGATTAACACTATTCAGTGTTTCTTTTTCACTATTTGCAAAATAAATGACTTGAAGGTAAGTAAGAAACTTAGTTTTGTGTCAGATATATGATTTATGCTGCATCAGCATAAACACATATTTGCATATATTTGTGTCTTTTAAGTGAAAACAGAGGAATACAGGTTCAGGGTAGAGATGGAATTCCTAGGAATTTGGAAACATTTATCTCGGATTTTGACATTAGTCTTCCCTGTGGCCTTGAGCATTTTCATTAACTTTCCTACATCTCTTCATGATTCTTCAACAGTAAAATGAGATCCATATATTAGATAGAGGTTGGCAAATTGTGCATGAACCACTAAATATGCCTTCTATAAAAATAGAGATTTTCAACCATAAAAAAAAAAAAAACCTTAGGTGCCACACTTAATAAAAGATTGTATTTACTATTCCATTTCTCCCAACCATTAAAAAGATGTCAGATAAACAGTCATCTGATATCTGGCTCCACAAGCTTCTTCCCACCTATTTATAAGGTGTCACAGTTTTAAGATGTACTTGGAAATTATTTTACTCTGCACATTTAAATGTTTTATTTTGAAGCTGGAGAAATGAAAAATCTCCAAAGTTCTCAGACCTTGGATTGGATCAATCAGAAGAACTCGTATTTCTGGAACTCAGAGAGCAGCCCAGCTAAGTAATCTTTGATTAAACTAAGTGATACCATTAGAGGCTCTTGAAGCAGATCACTCTGTGCTCTTATAGGATCTTTTCACTCATTCATTTTTCAAAAATTATTAATTTTAAAAATTGAAGAACTAGAATCTGCTATTCTAGCACAAAATCAATAGATTGTATGCATTCATTATCAACATAAAATACTTTATTATTTTACTGCGTGATCATATGTGACAGATATATTTTAAATACCAGCTACCAGAATATTACTGTAGTGAAATCTATAAAAGCTTAAAGAAACCTTTAGTCCTTTCTAAGCATAAAAAATATTCAGTTATGCAGAAAACTAATAATAGTGTACAGAGAAGAAAGAAAACAGAATAAAAGGGCATGATTTATCTATGTATTTATTTGAACTCTCCAGATAATAGTATTTATTCACAAACTATTTACACCTTACATAGCACTATCAACAATAGTCAAAGTATGGAAAGAGCCCAAATGTCCCTTGATGGATGAATGGATAAAGAAAAATGGTATACATATACAATGGAGTATTACTCGGCAATCAAAAAGAATGAAATTTTGCCATTTGCAACTATGTAGATGGAACTGGAGGGTATTATGCTAAGTGAAATTAGTCAAAGAAAGACAAAAATCATATGACTTCACTCATATTAGGACTTTAAGAGACAAAACAGATGAAGATAAGGGAAGGGAAACAAAAAATAATATAAAAACAGGAAGGGGGACAAAACAGAAGAGACTCATAAATATGGAGAACAAACTGAGGGTTTCTGGAAAGGTTGTGGGAGGGGGGATGGGCTAAATGGGTAAGAGGCAGTAAGGAATCCACTCCTGAAATCATTGTTTCACTATCTGCCAATTAATTTGGATGTAAATTTTAAAAAAGAAAAAAGAAAATTAAAAAAAGAGAATATTGCTCAACCATAAAAAGAAAACAATGAAATCTTGCCATTTGCAATGACATGGATGGAACTAGAGTGTATTATGCTACATGAAACAAGTCAGTGAGAAAAAGACAAATACCATGTGATTTCATTCATATGTGGAATTTAAGAAAAAAACAAATGGGCAAAGGGAAAAAAGAGAGGTGAACCAAGAAGCAGACTTAACTATACAGAACACACTGATGGTTACCAGAGGGGAAGTGAGTGGGGGGGATGGGTCAGATGGGTGATGGGGACCGGGGAGGACACTTGTGATGGGCACCAGATGTTGTATGGAAGTGTTGATCTCTGTGTTGTACACCTGAAAGTAATATTACATTGTATGTTGACTAGCTGGAACTCACATAAAAACTTTTAAAAATAAAGAAAATAAATGAGATTTTCTTTAAAAAAGATTAGAGCATTGTACCAATTAAAGAGACTTGGATTCCAGTTATATATTCTTTACTTGTTAGCTTTGTGACCTTACACAAATTACTTTATCTCCCAGATGCTGAGATTTTTCATCCTTATAATGGAGTCTAAACTGGCATTTGACCATATCAAAACTAGTAATAGGTCACTTTCTCCCCAAACTGATTAATAACATAAATCTGATAGATTCAAGAAGAGCCCCAAAACAAGATAAATGAGACTGGTTTCCATTTAAAATATTTTAGAGAATGGATAGAGTACTAAGCAAAGAGAGAAAATTTCAGAAATTATACAGAGGAAAACAGATTAACTTAAAGTATATAACTATTAGACTGACAGCCGACTTCTCAATAACAATAACAGAAACCAGAAGGGAGTCAGATATCTTCAAAATGCTCAAAGAACTCAATTTTCTTAGAATTCTACCCATCTAAACTGTCATTCAAAATGACAAGAAAACAAAGGTATGTTTCACAAAGTTAGACTAAGACAATATGACTGAAAGTCCATTATTAAAGTAACTTTAAATCATGAATTTCAAAAGAAAGTAATTAAACTAGAATGAAAAGAATGAGATATTAAGAACAGTAGTGGACAAAGAAATCTGTATAAGTAAAAATTACAAACAAAACAAAACAAAACAAAAGTAGACTCCCGGTTTCAGTTTGGCACATAAAGAGCTTGGAATCATTATCCTGTTCTAACAACAAGAAAAACCTGAACAAACCAAATAACAATAACTGTTCTTGGATCCATCTTAGAGTTGAGATTGCAGAACAAACTATCATCCCAAACCTGGAGAGATTAGTTCACAAAATTACAGCCAAGAACTGCTTATCTAGAGGAGAGGTCACTATGCCAGAAACTGGTAGGAATTACCATTTAAGTGTTGATTTTGACAAATTGCTGGAGGAAAAGTATAGACTAACGTGAGTGAGAAACTCCCAGTCTTAGAGGAACACAGACACTTTTTTGGGTTCCGTCATCCTTCACAGTGAAGGCCCCATATCCATTCCTTGCTCTCTCTCTCTCTCTCTCTCTCTCTCTCAACATAAATAAATAAACAATTTTTTTTCAAAAGTTTAAAAAAAGAAATTAAAGAAGATCTAACAAATGAGGACAGATTCCAAGTTTGTGGATTCAAATTCATAATATCAATGTAATCTCACTAAAAAGTCCGAGCAAGGCATTTTGTAGATGTTGATAAACTAATTCTAAAGTATATATGGAAAGGCAAAAGTTCCTAGAATAGGCAATATTATACTGAAGAACAAAGACTACCCAATTGCAAAACTTAATATAAAAATACAATAGTCAAGACATTATATTTTTTGTGAAAGAACAAACATGTAGATAAATAGAACAGAAGAGAGTGCAGAAATAGATCAAAACAGTCACCTTTTCTTTGACAAAGGAGCAAAGGCAATCAAATGGAGAATGGAGAGTAATTTTAACAGATATTTCTGGAACAATTGGATGTCTATATGTAAATTAAAAAAAAGAACCTAGACAGAGACCTAATAACTATTACAAAAATTAACTCGTAGATTGTAGACCTAAATATGAAGAGAAAAACGAAGAAGAAAATTTTTGTGACCTTGGGTTGGTGATAAGTTTTTAGATACAACATCAATAGCACAATCCATGAAAGAAAAACTTGTTAAGTTGGAATGCATTAAAATTAAGAACTTTAAATTTTAAATTAAAATTTGCTCTGTGAATGCATTGTTAAGAGAATGAAAAGACAAACTGCTGAGAGAAAATATTTGCAAAACACATATCTAATAAATGACTTGTATCTAACATATACCAAGAATGTTTAAAAGTTAACAATATAAAAACAACCTAATTTTAAAAAGTGGGGAGAAGGATTTGGATACCTCACCAAAGAAAATACACAGATAGCAAATAAGCATTTGAAAAGATGCTTGACATTATTTGTTGAGAATGAGGGAATTACAAATTCCAACAACAGTAAGCTACTACTCTACATCCATTAGAATGGCTGAAATCCAAAAATTGACAACGTGCATTACTAGCTAGGACGGGGATTAATAAGAATTCTCATTCATTGTTGGTGAGAATATAAAATCCTACAGTCACTGTGGAACGCATTTTAATAGTTTCCTACAAAGCATAACATATGATTTTCTTACCTTATGATCTAGCAATCATATTCCTTGGTATTTACCCAACTGATTTAAAAACATTTATGCTCCCACAAAAAAACTGTATAAGAATGTTTGTGGCAGTTTTATTCATAATTGCCCCAAACTGGAAGCAACCAAGATGCCCTTCAATTGATGAATAGATAAAGCAAATGTGTACATCCACATAATGGAATATTATTCAGCAATACAAATACATAGTTAACAAGCCAAAATGACTGAATTGTAATCCATGTTACTGAGTGAATGAAGTCCTCTGGAAAGGCTACCCTTCCAATTATACGACGTTCTGAAAAAAGCAAAACTGTGGATCCAGTATCAATATTTTGATATCATTATATCAAAATCCTGGGGTTCAGGGGTAGGAGATGAAGGTTGAATGCCTAAATCACCAGGATATTTTAGGTCTGTGAAACTATTCTGTATACACTGCAATGGTGGATATATGATTATGGATTTGTCAAAACCCGTAGAATTTTACAGCACAAAGAATGAAACTGTTAGAAGACTAAAGTCAAAAGAAACTTTATATCAGTACTGTACTCTTGTCAATAAAGTTGTTTCTCATGGGGATGAGGGTTAGCAATTCTGATACTGCTATACATGAATAAGGATATTGAAAATTAAGGAAATAGATAATAGATTGTGGGAGCCAGAACTTTCTTTCATTGTTAGAATGGAAGTTTATAGATAAGCAAGAGGAGGAGGCTAAAATGGTCCGTGTGGTAATTAATTAGAGTTTGAGATAGCAGGATGAACTCATGTTTGGATTTCTACAGACAGGGATGTTAGTACATAAAAGTATGAGGAGATACATGTTTAAACACAGGTTAGAATACACACATACATTTTTCTGCTCTACAGTCAAGAGGGCAAAGCAGCACTCCAGAGCAATGAAATTGTCTGGGATCCAGGTCTTGGTTTTTAATTTCATTGTACAAAAAAAAAAAAAAAAAAAAAAAGAAAGCATTGACTTTTGGAGAAATGGTTTATTCTAGGACTCAGACAAGAAACTAACTGGAAGGTGATCCTGGAGTATCTCATAGTGACAGAAAAGTAAGAAAGTGCTAAAAACAAAACAAAAGAGCACAAAACACACACAAACACACACACACACACACACACACACACACACCCCGATAATGGGTTAAAGGGACACAGGATTCAACTAAAAGTGCTCTCAATGGCCAAAACTGGAATTTGAGCAATAAAATACACTGGTTTTGGATTTACAACTGAAAGTGTAAAATAAATATTGATGACTCTACATTGATACAAAAAATAATAAATAAATAAATAAATAAATAAATAGATAGATAGATAGATAGGAGAAAAGAGACAAATCTGCTGTGCATAAGATGTCCAAATATTTTATACAGATATTCCAACCTCAAAGAGGTAGACCATAATTTCCCACTCTTTAAGTATGGGTTGCTCATAGTGACTTATTTCAAAAGAGTACAGTATGGAACTGGGGAAGACGAAAGAGTAACTTTGCAATAAAGAAACATGGGGTCAAACATTACCCTGTCTAGGTGATCAAGGTTAACATCAACAGTCATAGATTATTTTGATAGCATACGTCCTTGCTATAATGTGATGAACCTGACTTTATTTCTGTGGTCTTCCAAATTCTCATAATCCCAGTCACATCACGTGACAAATCTGACAAGTCCCATTTGGAGACATTCTATGTAATAACTGACCAGTACTCCTTAAACTGTGAAAGTCACCCAAAACAAAACAAAAAAAGCCTCAGGAGTTGATATTGTCAAAAGAATTCTAGGGAGAATTAATGACTCTCTAATACCATATTCTGGATGGAATCCTAGAACAAAAAAAGACAGTGGTAAACTTGAAATCTGAAAAAAGTGTCAGCTTGAGTTATTAATAATATACAAATACTTGTTAATTTGATATAATGAATTTAATATATTTACATAGTAAGATAAAAACATCTCAGGCAAAATAAGATTATTATATAAATATAAATGTAATATATGTCAAGAATCAATCAGTTCTATACTTGAATATATTTAATAACATAGCCTAAATATGTAAGATAAATATTTACAAAACCAAAATGAAATTTTGATAAATCCACCATCAAATTGGAAAACTTTTTTTTAAAGTGACAAGTTAGTGTAACCAAAGGAAAAGACTGAACAATACAAACTTTAAAAAAGTGATAATTCTAAAGAAACTCAAGAAGTGATCAGGATGAATAGAAATTAATGAATAAAGCAGAATCAGAAAAGAAAGAAATAGTAAGGAAGATCAATGAAACTGGCTCTTTGAAAAGACCAACATAGTGGCAAGAGTGTTAAGGACACAAGACTGAAAATACAAATAAAAATTATAAAAATGGGAAAGTATATAGCTCTAGATAAAATATAGGCTAAGAATATGAGAATATCATGAACTTTATGCCCAAGAATTGAAAACCATAATGAAATGCATAGTATCCAAAGACGTAACTTACCAAAATTAACTTAAAAATTAATCAGTCCCAGATGAATCAGTCCCCTTTCACAAACCTGTGAAATAGGTTAAAATAGTCAATACTTAAAAATATACCTATTAAAAGAGAGGGGAAAAACACCTACCTCAACAGAGATCATTGTTGAAATGAATGTTCTTCTTCAACATCTAATGCTATGCGAAATTTTTCTAAAAATACAAAAAAATTGAATTTCCCTTGTTTGTTATGTGAGATTATTATAATACCAATAACAAAAACAGATAAAGATAGTATATTACAAAAGTTAGGCCAGGGTACCTGGGTGGCTCAATTGGTTAAGTGTGTGACTCTTGAATTCAGCTCAGGACATGATCTCACTAATATCATGATGTGATATTAAGCACCACATCTCTTTCCCTCTCTCTCTGCCCTTCCCCGACTTGTGCACACACATGCATGCTCTTTCTCTCAAATAAATACATAAACTTTAAAAGATTAGGCCAATATTTATGAATTGAATCTACAATTATATACAAGACATAATACATAACCATGTTGAGTTGTTCACTTAAATGTAAAAGTGATTTCACTTTGAAACACACACTTATTAAAATACTAAGAAAAAAAGATGGAAAATAATTTACTTGATTGTCCAAAGAGTGCTAAAATAAATAGAGAAATATTAGTATAGTATCCTTAACGTAAATATAAATTTTGCATTACATACATATCTATTTATATTTGTATTTATATTTGTATTTATATTTATATTTATATTTATATTTATATTTATATTTATATTTATATTTATATTTATATTTATTTATACCTGCTAGCATTGCTTCATTTGTACAACCAATGTTTAAAACACAGCCAGTGCAGTAAGACAAGAAAAACATAGCAGAATATAGCCTTTGGAGAGAAATATCATTGTTACTAATCATTAACAATATGATATCCTAAACAAAATCTGAGAGGATCTACAAGAACAAGCTAATCAATTTCTTTTGTAATTCCTTAACTGAAATATTTAGATCCATATGTTTCAGAATTAAGAATTTTTGAGTTCTAGAAAGGTAAAAAGGTCCATAAACATACATTACATAACATTGCCTGCAGTTTGGGAGCAGCGTCCCATAATCAAATATATTAATGTTTTCAACAAAACTTATGAATATTCACGCTAATTGAGACAAAGACTGTAAATAGCCTCACATCTGTTCAGATCAGATTTGGCCTTGGAATAAGATTGAGTGCCAAATTTACTTTTAAAAACTCTCAGTTTTTAGAGCTTTTTGAATTTCAGAATTATGAATAGGGGATTATGAATCTGTTGCAAGAACAGAGTTCAGCATGATTGCTATATAAACGCTAAATAAACAACAACAAAAAAAACCTAAACAATTCTTATATACTAGCTACAGAAATTAGAAAGTACAATTTTGAAAATTTTAACAACAAAGAGCTGTAAAAAGAATGAGGAATAATGACAGAAAAGTATTACCATTTTTCAGATAAAATTATAAAATTTGAATAACATAAAAAATAAGATTCAAGTACATGGAGAAACTTACCATATTTATATATAGAAAGATGCAATACTGCAAAGATTTCCTTGCAATGCAATTATGCAGAGTTCAATAAAATATCAATGCAAATCCAAAGGGATTTTTTAAATATAACTTGACAAGTAGATTGCAATATTTATATGAAAGAGAAAAGGGCCTTGAACAGGTAAATCTATTCTGAAATAGGAAAAAGTGGGAGGCTTCAAAGCAAATAGCAAGACAAAATTTTTGAGTGATTTGGAGGTGGATAAATTGACCCGTGGTACAGAATAGAGATAAGAGAAACCAACTCTTTCTATGGGATAAATGTGACCTTAGGAAGCAGGGAAACATAGGCTATTCAAACAATAGTAGGAGCAAAATTGCTTATCGATAAGAAAAAAAACAAAGATTTAACCTCATAACAACCACTCATTGAGTAGATAAAAATATACACATTTAAAATATTTTAAACACTAATAAAAACATATGGTCATAGATTTAGAACGGTGAGGTAAGAAAGGATTTTGTCTGCATTAAAATTATTTTTTTTCTGAACTTAAAGTACACTGTAAAAAATTAGAGAGCAAACTTCAAATTGAGAGTAGATATTTTCTCTGTAGGTGTCTTCTAAAATATAGATATCTATATAGAGACAAACCTTTAGAAATCAATAAGAACAAAAGACACAACTCATTTAAATTATGGGAAAATTATATAAAGGTACAAATCAAAGAGGAGCAAACTTAAAAATACAAACTTAAAAATACAATACAAACTTAAAAATGAGAAATATCTATTCTCATCCCCGCAAAAGGCAAATTCAAACAATGAGATGTCATTTCATATCCCAAAGCTTGGCAAACACTGAGAGGTCTGACAATACGTTTCAGTAAGAATTGAAAAAGCAGTATTTACAAGCTGCTGTAAGGAAATGGGATAAACACTTAGTAACCATTTCACAATATCTAGTAAAATTAACTATGTGAATAACGTGCAACTTGTAACCTATCAGTTCTACTTTCGGCGTATATCTTGGAGAAACTTTTGAACACGTGTACAAGAAAACAGACTAAAAAGTGATCATACCAGTACTGGAAATAATGGGTTAATTGTAAAGGTCTTTCAGAGGTGCCTGGGTGGCTGTCGGTTGAGCTCACTCTTGGTCCTGGCTCAGGTCGTGATCCCAGGGCTGTGAGATTGAGTGCCATCCGGCTCAGCACTGAGTGTAGAGCCTGCCTACATCTCTCTCTCTCTCTCTCTCTCTCTCTCTCTCTCTCTCTCTCCCCCCACCCCCCCACCCCACCCCCCCCCCGGCTGTCTCCTCACACATTCTCTCTCCCTTAAGATAAAATCTTAGAAATATCATAAAGGTATGGGACGCCTGGGTGGCTCAGTCGGTAAAGCATCCGACTCTGGCTCAGGTCATGATCTCATGGTTTGTGGGTTCCAGCCCTGCATCCGGCTCTGTGCTGACAGCTTGGAGGCTGGAGCCTGCTTCGGATTCCGTGTCTCCCTCTCTCTGCCCCTCCCCTGCTCATGCTTTGTCGCTGTAGGTCTCTCAAAAATAAATAAATGTAAATTTTTTTTAATTATAAAGGTCTTTCATGTCTAGTAACAGAAGAATGGATACATTTTGGTATAATAGGAAAATAGAATGTAAAGCAGCAGCTCAAATTAATACACTAGAGGTTCAGTTATAAAAAGGTTATTGAGTGAAAAAATCACGTACAGAAAAATACATACATTAGATAGTGTATGCATTAAAATTTAAACCATAAAAAAGAATATAAATAGATATAATAGATATGTGGTCATATTATAACTATATAAAATGTCCTATTTGATATGTAAAATAATGCATATTATATATAAATATTTCATAAACATATACAAGATATGCTTAAACTGAGTATACAACTTACTACCAGAAATGGGACAAAGAAGGGGAGAAGTAGCCAAAGACTGGAGATGACAACACAGGTAGCCGTGTCTTTATCATCATTTCTTTAAAAGGTAACGGAAAAAGATCTGCCGCTGGTATTAACATTATATTTTGCTCAAATTCACTTACAGAAGTGCTCGCTTGTATTTTTAAAATAATCAGTGTGCTTAAATTTTATTGTAGGGATAATTTTTCAAATCCATCGAGACGCTTTGGTCTTCTGCATCAGGGCCGCTGCCCAGTTCTGCCCCTTCCAGTAACCAGTCAGTCTCCTAGCAGGGAATATGGAACATGGACAGTGACTGCTCCAACATCTTGTAGGTTATTTTAGGTCTCAGGTTTGCACAGACTTCTCACCTCCTAATCCTGCTAATCCCCACAAATTCTAATCTTATCTACTTATTTATCAAATTAAAAAATTCCAGAAGTGCTACATGCAACCATTGCAAAAGTGTGTGTGTGTGTGTGTGTGTGTGTGTGTGTGTGTGTGTGTGTGAACGCCTGTGCACATGCATGCACACCTGAAGATGGGGGCATGAATAACCTCAAATCAATTTAAGCTTTCCTGAGCAGAGGTTGAGATCCACTTGCAGAGAGGTGCCTGGGTGGCTCAGTCAGTTAAGCGACCGACTCTTGACTTTGGCTCAGGTCATGATCCCAAGGTCATGGGAGCCAGCCCCACATCAGGCTGGCACTGGGCTTGGACAATGCTTAAGATTCTCTTTCCCTCTCCCTCTGGCCCTCCCCCATTTGCACTCAAGCTCTTTCTTAAAAAAAAAAGATCCACTTGGGGAAAAGGCACCCAACACCAGTGACTTGACTTGCTGTTGGCTTTGTGTTTCTGACCCATCTCCCTAGTTGTCTCCTGAGATGACTACTCCTCCATCTAAACTCATGGGTCATCTCACCCATAACTTCTGGGTGTGAGGTATTCATTTCTTTAATTAAATACTTAGGAAAAACTTACTCTATGCAGCACTGTTCTAAGGCCTGAATTCTGAATGACTGAAATGGAAAGGGCATCAAAATTTTGTACGATCTTTACGGAGTCAATTTAAATATTTTTCACATCCAAAAAAGGATGCCCTCTTCAAGAGTTTCTTAATCCACTCTAGGTAAAGCTGTGATCTACCTCAAATTTCTCAAGTCATACCTTGGATGTCTCACTTGTCTTAAACAAACACTTCCTCAACTAGACGTGGGACCCCTTTGTCCTCCTTTTTCTACTTGCCCCACTTCATCAACCATGGTTTCATTCCACTCCACTCTGTGTATGTCCAAATCATTTCCCGTATGTCTCTCTAGTCACATCTAAGGTAATGCCTGTGTGTTACTGCCACGGTAAAAGTACCCGTGTACATATAGCTATGGAAAAAGAACCAATCTTAATAATTATTTTGGTCTGGAGTCTTTATGCAACTTTATACGTATATTTATTAATTCTGATTATCCTAGTTTTTGTCGATCCATGTATCAGGTATTATTTTTCTTCTTTCTGAATAACTCCTTTAACATTAATTGTATTGCAATGAATTCTGTCAATTTTTATTCTGGGGTGTATATATATATAGAGAGAGAAAAATTTATGTCAAGGAATTGTCTCATACAACTGTGAGGGCTGGCAACTCAAAAATCTGCAGAGCAGCCAGGCAGACTGGAGACCGAGAGAAGAACTGATGTTACATTCTTGAGTCTAATGTCCATCTAGAAGCACAATCCCTTCTTTGAGGGAACTCAGTTTTTTCACATAAGACCTTCAACTTGTTGGACAAGGCTCACCAACATTATGGCGTGTACTCTACACAAAGTTCACTGCTTTAAACGATAATCCCATCTAAAAATTACCTCCATAGCAAAATCCAGACTGCTGCTTGACTACAAACTGGGCATCTTAGTTCATCAAGTTGATACATAAAATCAATTATTATATTTCGTCTTTATTTTTGAAAGGTATTTTGTGGGTGTAGAATGCTAGGTTGACAAAGGTGTGGTTTTTTTGTTGTTGTTGTTTTGTTGTTGTTCTTACTTGCAGTCCTTTAAACCTGCCATTTCATTGTTTTCTACCCTGCATGGTTTCTAGGGAGAAATTTTCTGACATTCTTACCTTTGTTCTGTGTATATGTGTCCCTTTTTTCAAGGGGGGTATCTTATTTTAAGATGCTCTTTTTTTCACTATTTTCGACAATTTGATATTATTTCTAGCTCTTCTTCTTAGGGTTTGTGGTGCTTGTTGGTTATACAGTGCTATGGTCTGAAGTTTCACTCCCCCCGCCCCCCCTGCCAAATTAACATATTGAAATCCTAATACCCAATGTTGTGGGGGTTGGAGGTGGGGTCTTTGGAAGTACTTAGGTTATGAAGGTGAGGCCTCATGAATCAGATGAGTGGCTTATAAAAGAGATCCCACAAGGCTCTCTAGCTCCTTCCACCATGTGAGGACACAAGGAGAAGGACCTTGTGGAAGACGCCCACCATACAGGCAGCCTAATCTCAGACATCTGGTCTCCAAGCTGTGAGGAAGAGATTTCTGTTGTGTTTAAGCTACCCAGTTGGTGGTATCTGTCATAGCAGCCCAAACAGAGTAAGGCATTTAGATTTGTGGTTTTCATCAAGTTTGGAAAGTTTTCAGCTATTATTTAAAAAACGATTTTTAATTCTTCCCCTCCACTCCACCTCTGTCCTCATGAATCCTCGATCACTCCTCTGCAAACCGATCTTATTCTGCAGCTCATTCCATCTCTGTCCAATTTGGTTCCAATCATTTTACTCACTGGACTTCATTTTAGATGTTTTCTAAACGCAGAATAGTAGTCAAGTGGGCTAGTTCTTAGAGGTGTTCTGAACCGGGTCTTGGCAGAAATGGAAATCGGAGGAAGTTTAAGAAGCAGGCCCTGGTGTTTATGATCATCAGTACTCACAATGTCTCCAAGACCCTGCCTTCTGCTCAGCTCTGCCTCAGGGAGGGACTAGAGGAAGCAGACATTGACATACCTTGCAGTTTAGGACATCTCTCTTGGGCAAGGTGTCACTCTCAATTTCTGGTAGGCAATCAATCTCTATTAACTATTCTTTTAGAAAGCCACCACTATGACTTTAGTTCGGGGGAGATGTTAAGACGTGCTCTCCAGAGCACTGAATTTTCCACAGAACCAGGACCACTGCCCCATGGCAAGCCCTAGGGAAAATACCCAGTCCAAGTCTTGGTCATACTCTTTAGACAAGGTCATCCTTTGGACCCCTTTGTCCTCAAGTTTGGAAACAATTGCTAATTTGCAGCATAGTTCTGCTTTTTGTCTAATTATTAAGATCAGTACTTACAGGATTCAAGGGATGCCTGGGTGGCTTAATCAGTTAAGCATCCCACTTCAGCTGAGGTCATGATCTCACGGTTCATGAGTTTGAGCCCCACATCAGGCTCTGTGCTGACAGCTCAGAGCCTGGAGCCTGCATCCGATTCTGTGTCTCCCTCTCTCTCTCTGCCCCTTCCCTGATCATACTCTGTCTCTCTCACTCTAAAAAACAAATTAAACATTTAAAAAAAAAAAGAGAGATTCAAAACTGGTGGTTTTTTAAAAATTATTTATTTATTTAAGTAATCTCTACACTAAAGCGGGGTTCAAACTTGTGACCTTGAAATCAAGTGTCACATGCTCTTCCAAATGAGCCAGCTGGGGACCCTAAAAACTGTTGTTTTTGAGAAATATTAAAATGTTACCACAAACACTATTGGGTTAATATTTTCTTGTTTTCTAAGAGGCATTGGCAGTGTTTCTAATTTTTATTCCTACGTGAAGGAAATCCAGATTAAGGCACATTAAGTCAAAATTTTCCTATAAATGTGAAAATGTTAACATTGATTAGTTAAGACGAAAGTCTGTCCCTAATCCTTAGTTTTCTCAGAATTAGTACTTTGGAAGTAATTAATGGTTATTTTACAATAATAATTGATCCCATGGTACACATACCCTTCCAGTGCAACTCATTAAAATAAAGACATTTAATTTGATAATCAACTGTAATACCACTCAGCTAACAAGATGTAGCATCATTTACCGGCTTCATAGTCATTATATATGGTAGAATAATAAATAATTAACCTATTACAGGAACATCTGGTAATCCTTTAATCAGTGTACCCTCAGCTTATTTATATAAATCTCAATTTGGTCTATGTTGCTTAGATTTCATGAATTTAATTTACCTTTGATGATTAAGTAACTAATTATTTGGTTACTCTATTATGGTTTTTACTCTAACATAATCATGGGCTAATCAGAGTACAACATTATAATCTATCACCTTATATACTAAATGCACTTGTATAAAAGAATAATAAGGCAAACAATTCTTTCTAAATATTTTAAATATTTTCATATCACCATGTAATATGAAGAAAAACATGGAAAGCACATAGAGATAATGTGGAGTAATGAAAGGCAAAATGATTTTTCATGTAAAATTATGTGTTTCCTTTTATTGCTTCTTCATTCATTATAAAATGTGAGTGATCACTCTGGCTTCATCACAAACTTATGAAGAAGAGCGTATTATTCCCAATTTACAGATAGAATGGTGAGGCCCCAAGAGTTTAAGTCACTTGTCTCAATTATTAAGTGGTCCATTTGAAATATTTGCCTATTTTATCCCAAAATTTATTCACTGTACCATATTTTTTCTTTATATTTTTATAACAAATATGTAAATAAATATATTTATTTCAGGGATTTTTAGGAAAAAGGAATATAATCTTTCCTTAAATTGTTGTCTGTTGAAATAGATACAACAGAAAATGCAGGAAGAGGAGGAGGAAGAGAGGAGAAAACCAAGAACAGGAAGAACATGAACAAGAATAAAAAGATGACTTCTTCCATCATTTCACCCATATCCCTATCTTATAATCACATTAACATGTTTCTCTCTCCTGTTAAAAAGAGGTGTCTGTTTTGTTTCAGTCTCAGCTTACTGAGATCCAGTATTGGAGCTGGACCAGACCTTGTGGTCCTTATTATGATTGCAAAAGGCCCTCAGCAATAGCCATCAGAAAGCTGGAAAAAAGAGAGAGAGAGAGAGAGAGAGAGAGAATGCAGGCCAGGGGTCCTGCTTTTACTGGGGTCAAGAGTGGGACGTAGGGTTTTAGGGTTCACTCCTTATTGGAAAATTTAAAATGGAAGAATGGGAAATTAAAGCACAGGAAGAGAAAAAAACCACAAGGTACCCAAATGGTCAGTCTATCAGACCCTTGTGGCTGGCAGTGTGTTTATTTGAGATGGCCATCCTTGAAGTGGATGCCTCCGTAATCAAAGCTTAAATAAGGAACTTTTATTACTAAAAGAAAGCCAACTGTCAGAATCTATGCCACAGTGGCATAGCTTAATAGCCAATGTTTGTTTTTATCAGTTTATTTTTGTATTATTTCCGTATCTATTCCAGTTGTTTTTATTCTGGGTTGACCAGACATGGTGAGATCATGAAGCTTTAAAGCTTCTTTCTTAAAACAAAGTTCTCTGGGGTAACATAATATATAGATTTGAGAATAGAAAGGACTTATTCGGGAAACCCTGATGGTACTTCCCAGAGTACTGTTAAATTATGTATATGTTAGGATCATGAAAGTCCTACTCACTGTATTTCTCTATTATAGGATAAAGGTGAGTAGAATTCAATTAAATTGACAGAATAACAATTATCAATAGCAAATTTATAATTTCTTATGACTTATTACATATCAACATGCTTTGATAATTATATTTGATTCCACATTTGTCTTAATGTAGACATTACAATATCTTTCATGGGTAATCCAATGACAAAACAACAACAAAGACACAGATGCTCAATGACTAATTCAAGTTCTTTATCTAAGAATATGCAACTAACTCAATGTCAAACAGCAAGTCAATTAAGAAACCAGTAAGAAAATGTCTAATTCTAGAGCTAAATGTTACCAATAGGCAGAAATCACTTTTTAAAAAATGTTAGCTACCCTTTGAAATAGAAACAAACCAATCTCTTAGAAGAGAAAGGATTCAAATAATTTCCATGAACCTGACCCAGTCTGAGACAGTTCTCTTAGAACAAAGACTTTGAAGTGAAAACCTGACAATTTGTTATATTACCAATTTAGAAAATAATCTCAAACCCTACTGATACAATGCCAACCTGTCATGTTACAAAATTTCCCCCTTATTTTGTCAGATCATTCAGCATAACAACTGTTTTCTCTAAATCTTTCAGTGTTCTGGAGCAAGGGTTAGAAAAAAGCTGTTTCTTATCTATTAGGAATCTTTCATACCTCTTAGAGGTTGTTTTTTTATTTAATTTTTTATTTTTTAAAATTTACATCCAAATTAGTTAGCATATAGTGAAACAATGATTTCAGGAGTAGATTCCTTAATTTCCCTTACCCATTTAGCCCATCTCCCCTCCCACAACCCCTACAGTAACCCTCTGTTTGTTCTTCATATTTATGAGTCTCTTCTGTTTTGTCCCCCTCCCTGTTTTCATATTATTTTTGTTTCCCTTCCCTTATGTTCACCTGTTTTGGTTCTTAAAGTCCTCATATGAGTGAAGTCATATGATTTTTGTCTTTCTCTGACTAATTTCACTAAGCATAATACCCTCCAGTTCCATCCACATAGTTGCAAATGGCAAGATTTCATTCTTTTTGATTGCCGAGTAATACTCCATTGTATATATACCACATGTTCTTTATCCATTCATCCATCAAGGGACATTTGGGTTTTTTCCATACTTTGGCTATTGTTGATAGTGCTGCTATAAACATGGGAGTGCATGTGTCCCTTCAAAACAGCACACCTGTATCCCTTGGATAAATGTCTAGAGTAGTACAATTGCTGGGTCATAGGATAGTTCTACTTTTAATTTGTTGAGGAACCTACACACTGTTTTCCACAGTGGCTGCACCATTTTGCGGTCCCACCAGCAGTGCAAGAGGGTTCCTCTTTCTCCGCATCCTCACTAACATCTGTTGTTGCCTGAGTTGTTAATGTTAGCCATTCTGACAGGTGTGAGATGGTATCTCATTGTGGTTTTGATTTGCATTTCCCTGATGATGAGTGATGTTGATCATTTTTTCATGTGTCGGTTGCCCATCTGGATGTCTTCTTTGGAGAAGTGTCTATTCATGTCTTTCACCCATTTCTTCACTGGGTTATTTGTTTTTTGGGTGTTGAGTTTGATAAGTTCTTTATAGATTTTGGATACTAACCCTTTATCTGACATGTCATTTGCAAAAAATACAAATGGAAGGAACACTTCCAAACTCTTCCTATGAAGCCAACATTACCTTGATTCCAAAACCAGACAGAGACCCCACTAAAAAGGAGAACTATAGACCAATTTCCCTGATGAACATGGATGCAAAAATCCTCAACAAGATATTAGCCAACCAGATTCAACAATACATTAAAAAAATTATTCACCACGACCAAGTGGGATTTATACCTGGGATGCAGGGCTGGTTCAATATCCACAAAACAATGTGATTCATCACATCAATAATAGAAAGGGCAAGAACCATATGATCCTCTCAATCGATTCAGACAAAGCATTTGACAAAATACAGCATCCTTTCTTGATAAAAACCCTCAAGAAAGTAGGGATAGAAGGAACATACCTGGAGATCATAAAAGCCATATGTGAATGAACCAATGCTAATATCATGCTCAATGGGGAAAAACTCAGAGCTTTCCCTCTAAGGTCAGGAACAAGACAGGGATGTCCACTCTCGCCACTGTTATTCAACATAGTATTGGAAGTCTTAGCCTCTGCAATCAGACAACACAAAGAAATAAAAGGCATCCAAATCAGCCAGGAGGGGGTCAAACTTTCACTCTTCACAGATGACATGATACTCTATGTGGAAAACCCAAAAGATCCCACCCAAAAACTGCTAGAACTGATTCATGAATTCAGCAAAGTTGCAGGATATAAAATCAGTGCACAGAAATCGGTTTCATTCCTATACACCAACAATGAAGTGACAGAAAGAGAAATCAGGGAATAAATCTCATTTACAGTTGCACAAAAAAAAACATAAAATACCTAGGAATAAATCTAACCAAAGAAGTGAAAAATCTATACACTGAAAACTATAGAAATCTTATGAAAGAAATTGAAGAAGACACACACAAAAAAAATGGAAAAAGATTCCATGCTCCTGGATAAGAAGAACAAATATTGTTAAAATGTCGATACTACCCAAAGCAATCTACATATTTAATGCAATCCCTATCAAAGTAACACCAGCATTCTTCACAGAGCTAGAACAAATAATCGTAAAATTTGTATGGAACCAGAAAAGACCCCAAATAGCCAAAGCAATCTTGAAAAAGAAAACCAAAGCAGGAGGCATCACAATCCCAGACTTCAAGCTATACTACAAATCTGTAATCATCAAGGCAGTATGGTACTGGCACAAGAACAAACACTCAGGTCAACGGAACAGAATACAGAACCCAGAAATGGACCCACAAACGTATGGCCAACTAATCTTTGATAAAGCAGGAAAGAATATCCAATGGAATCAACACAGTCTCTTCAGCAAGTGGTGCTGGGAAAACTGGACAGCGACATGCAGAAGAATGAACCTGGCTCACTTTCTTACCCCACACACAAGAATAAACTCAAAATGGATGAAAGATCTCAATGTAAGACAGGAAGCCGCCAAAATCCTCTAGGAGAAAGCAGGCAAAAACCTCTTTGATCTTGCCCACAGCAACTTCTTACCCAACACGTCTCCAGAGGCAAGAGAAACAAAAGCAAAAACGAACTACTGGGACCTCATCAAAATAAAAAGCTTTGCACAGCAAAGGAAACAATCAGCAAAACTAAAAGGCAACTGACAGAATGGGAGAAGATATTTTCAAATGACATATCAGATAAAAGGTGAGGTTGTTTTGAAAAATAAGGGTAGGAAATAGAATCCATGAGCTGGAAGGTACCAAGATCTGTATGTGTTTCCAGTCTCCTTCTTCCCCTCCAACATCCTCTTCCTCCCCCTCCCCCTTCTCCTCTTCCTCCTCCTCCCCCTCCTTCTCTTTCCCCTTCTCCTTCTTCACTGTGATTTTTCTGTTACTGATATTTCCTGCAAGAGATTAGGACACATCAACTGTACAATACATTCTCTGATGATCTTTCTGCACTTTCTCATAAGTAAATTTTTCATGACTGGGAGAGCATGTGTACTACTAATCCTCCATGGGAGTTACCCCATTCTACATCAGAAAAGATATTCTCACTCAGGGTCAGGGCTTTGTGATAATATTTTTTTTCAATATATTAAGTTTATTATCAAATTGGTTTCCAAACAACACCCAGTGCTCATCCCAAAAGGTGCCCTCCTCAATACCCATCACCCACCCTCCCCTCCCTCCCACCCCCCCATCAACCCTCAGTTTGTTCTCAGTTTTTAAGAGTCTCTTATACTGTGATAATATTTTTAATGATAGATGAGCATTCATACCACTTACATTTCTGATACTGTATGTAAGTAAGAGAGAGTATTCACATGGATGTTTGTATGTGCACATTAGTTTTACACTTCCTGCTGGACTGCAAGTTCCTTTAATGCAGAGACCAGTTCTCAGGGAAAACACAACCAGTAAGATGTGTATACTTTTGTGTATGTATGGATGTAGAGAGAAAGAGAAAATTGGCACATATAGTCTTGGGGTCTGATAAGTGCAAAATATGCAGAGCAGTTCAGCCCAGCTAGAAACTTAGAGAAGAGTTGATGCTGAAGCTTGAGTCCAAAGGCATCCTAGGGGCAGAAATCCCTGTACTTTAGGGACCTCCATATTTTATTTTAAGGCCTTTAACTGATTGAATGAGGCCCACCCACATTATGAAGGATACTGTATTTTATTCAAATTTTATTAATTTAAATAGTAATCTTATCTTTGTAGAGATACTTAGGTCTGCATTTGATCAAATATCTATGTACAATGGCCTGCCTGGTCAAGTTGACACAAAATTGGCCATCACACATATCATAGGTTTTGATCACTCACTGGGTTGCATACCCAGGATAGACTTCAAAAAGTTGAATGCTTCTTCATATTTCACGTATTGGCTTGTATTTTGTTTTCCCTTTGGAAACTTTTGTTGATCATGACTCAGTTGCAATGACCCAGTTTAATTTCTATATTTTAAGACCAATTCCTGGATTCAAAACTTAAAAAAAAATAACTAAATGAAAAGAAAGGAATATGCAGAAAGTAATTTGGTTTATCAGCTAAATGTGAATGGTAAAGGGGGAAACATTTGGAGATACATAATCCAGTCATTAATTTAGTAAGTTAATTTCTTTCTTGAAATTTTGTTACTGTTAAGAAATTAATCGTAGATATTATTAACAGTAACATTATATATTTTGATCATTAGAAGAGGGGCTTATTTGATCTCTGTCATAAAAGTATTATATTATAGTGGTGTGATATAATACAAAATCTGCAGTAGATGGACTGTATCAGCCCCTATCATTATTCCTCTAGCGTTTCAAGAAAGTATGTGTATATTCAAACAAATTATTTTTCTTCTGGCGGGTTCAATTAGTTACAACGGCCGTCTCCTACTGGCAAAGTCCTTGACCAGCAGGTATTGTCTTCTGGGGACAAGAAACAAAATAGAAATTATTTAGTTCCAAAAAGGCTTGATATTTTTTCATTATGAAAGACTGGGCACATCACCGTTGGTGAGCTTTGTCTCTTTTACTTCAACCAGCCCCTTGTCTTTAGACCACCGATATGCTCCCACCCAAAACCGATTCTTTAGTATATTATCTAGTATACTAACAAAATCTAAACCGAGATATTACTAATAATGCCTTGCCATCATCACACTGCTAATTTTGCTTGCAAAATTTTTGGCTTTGAAAAAATATGGTCATAAAAAGTAGAGATTCACTAACCATAAAAACTCATTCCACTCCATTCATTAGTTGGGCAAATCTATTCAATATCTTAGTAGCAGCAGGCACTGAAATAAATTTAGAAAAGCAAGCATGGTCAGTAACCTTATTTTCACAAGGTCTATAAACCCCTATACACTCCTAGGTGTACATTCATATTCCACTTTATTTTACATATAACATGTAAATATTTTATTGGATAAAGGAACTGACAGTTGGACATTAGGCTCTCTAATAGGTCACAAATGGTCACTGCAACCCAAAATCTGCTCAAGTTTTAGAAAAGAGTTTATGGTCCGTTATTAAAGAAGAATTTGAGGTTGATTTTTGTCCTGCTTCCCCTCCCCTCACTTATCTCGTATCCTTTTTATACAGCATCATCTTGGGGACAAAAAAAAAGTACCATCTGTGGAATAAATCTCAGAAAGAGGAAGACATTAACTATGAGCATTTTGCTAGTTATCACACAGTACCTTTTGCCCCTTAAAAAATGATTCTTTTGAATAATTTCTTTTCAAAAGGAGCTAAACACTAGCAGTAAATCACAACACCTCTTGGAATATATAAAAAATAATCAAATATCCTAATGGAACTTTGAAAAGACTCTGATGCTCTGTTACAGTAATTGGCACTATTCTGATTCAAGTATTCTGTCACAATCCCCCTTCACTGAGAAAGACAATTGCTTAATGAATGCAAAGGACCGCAGGTCATTGAGGGTTATTTCAGAGAGCCTGTGGTACAGTAATTCATGCCCTGAGCAGTGAGAGTGGCAGCAAGGATGTGTTAATTACATTAATTTTTTTATATTAATGTGCAGGGCAAGGAAAAACAGGAAATAAATGTCAGCATCCTGTTGATTTTTTTTTCTTAGCCCTCAAGGTGGAAACACACTTACACAACCATGCAATACAAAGAAAAGAGCCGCATGTTGTCAAAATTGATATAAAACTTAACTCCTGCAGGATATGGAGAAAGACCTACATGCTCGTTTGCAGAGAGAAAAAAAAAATGCTAATCAGAGAAGTTAATCCTGTTTTTATGGACCTGTGGTCAGTGAAAGGATTAAAGCTTTGTAAACATGTTCTAAGCATTTCCTTTAAACATCAGCTAGCAGGATATGCTTATCCAGCTCTCTGGGCATGCATGAAAACTAGACAGAAGATATGAGGTGATTTGTTGTTCAGTCTTTTATATATATTTAAAAAATAGATTAGGAAACTACTATTTAATTTTCCTCACATGTAACTGCCTGCTGATCAAGCGATGTTACCAAGTTCTTCTTTTATTTGAAAATGACTTTCCTACCAAACTTAGATACACCCCAGTAGTTCACAGTTCTTAACATCTTAGATTTAATTCTGTTTTAAACCTAAGGACCACACTACTCCTGTCCTCTCTAGGTAGGGAAGACCAAAGAAGTAACTGGGGGCACTCGAATTCAAAATTTCCTCACCAACCATGTGAAAAGATACCTTGTTTCACATTAAAAGGAAATTCCTTTAGTTTAAGGGGCTGGACTGTGAGGGCAGCATGGGATATGGAGATCAAATAGACTATTAGGGATTGGAGAACCCAAGCAAGACTAGGACAGCTTACAAAAAAAAAAAAAAAAAGTTGGATAAGGACCACCTCACTGTCATATGTAGCATAAAAAATTAAAGCAACCTCAAATCAAGATATACACACCAGGATCAGAAATAAGACTGAGGATCAGATCATCGGTGGTCAAGCAAATCCTGCTTTCAAGTTCAAAAGTTTAGAGGTGGATGTGCACTGGAAAATCATTTGCAAACAAATGACATGATGAAGACAAGGCCCCTTAACCATTCACTAAGTATTGGCTCTTGTCATTCTGTGACTCTTAGTGTGCTAGGTCTTCAAGATCAAATCAAGGCACGCTTTCGGCCATCAAGATGTCCGCAGTATAGTTGAAGATGTCCAACTAATAATGATTCACCATGTAGGCCTATGAAAGGGTGCTACAGGAAATAGCATAATGCTCTTGACCTAGCCAAGTGATGCTATTTAGGGTGAGGTTGAAGCCAGAAGGCTCTGGTTCTCTAAATGCAGATACTGAGTGTTTAGGGTACAAGATTTTATTAGGGATCAACCTATAAAGGAATGAGGAGTTGGCTCAGGTTACCAGAGCAAAATATACAGATAGGGTGGCTTAAACAACAGAAATTAATTTTCTCAAAGTTTCAGAAGCTGGAAATAGAAAACCATCATGCCATCAGGGTTAGTTTCTGGCAAATTCACTCTTCTTGTATTGTAAATGGCCACCTTCTCTCTGTGTCTCTCATGTGGCCTTTCCTCTGTCTGTGTTGGAGAGATTTCATCATCATAATGATGTCATTTCTAATGGATTAGGGCTCTACCCTTAATGACTTTATTTAATCTTGATTAATACCTTAATGGTGTTATCTCCAAATAAATCACATTGGGGTTTAAAGCTTCAACATATACATTTGGAGGGGGGTTGCTATTCAATCCATAACAGGGAGGAAACATTAGAAGACGGAGAAAGTTAAAGCACTTGCAAACTTGAAAAGTCAACATGGTAGGGACCTCTGGAGTGAGTGTCCCACACTGTGTTAAAATGGCCAGAACTTGGATGCAGACAGCCTTGGAAAGGACATAACCTTGAACAAAGCAGTTGTCCACAACTGAGAAGATCCTGAAGCTGCTGACAATTGAAAGCCAAAGCCAAATGATGACGACATTCTTTACAACTGGGTGGCCAGTCCATCCCTGACGTGATCTGGGCATCATATCTCTATGTCCACCACAGGACACCTACGGTAATTTCATTAACTTCTTTATTAAACCAGAAAAGGAAACAACTGATTGGAGACAGGGATTAATATTTTTTCAGTTTATTTGTTTATTTTGAGAGAGAGAGGGAAGGAGCACGAGCAGGGGAGGGGCAGAGAGAAAGGGAGAGAGAGAATCCCATGCAGGCTCCGTACGGTCAGGCAGAGAAGCCGCAACTCAGGGCTTGAACCCATGCACCTTGAGATCATGACCTGAGCTGAAATCAAGAGTCAGACACTTGACCAACTAAGCCACCCAGGTGCCACAAGGGATTAATTAGTCAGGAGAGGAAGTGTGAAGGCCTTCAACCCATTGACTCATTATGTATTGACTCACCACATTCACCTATCCAACTTTTCCCTCCTACTGTATTCTTCTCAAATCCAGTTCAAGCTTTGCAATCCATTACTACAATTATTTGAAAATATAGTAAAACCTCAGATTGTGAGTAACTTGTTCTACAAATGTTCCACAAGGCGAGCAAATATTTCTAATAAATTTTAACTTGATAAATGAACCATGTCTTGCAATACAAGTAGTACATGAGGCCGAATGTCACGTGATCACAACTGAGCCAATGGGTCTTGAAAATCGCTTTGATATACAAGTGCTTTGGTTTACAAGTATGTTTCCTGAATGAATTATGCTCCCAAACCAAGGTTTTACTGTATTTTAACTCCAATGTCTCCTATGATAGAAACACACCTCCAATGCCCTGACACCTGCCCTAACCCCTGGAAGAACTGACATACATACTTTCTTTGGGCCCAAATTCAGCTGAATGCTATTGCAGACCAATCTAGGGGATAGGTGACATTAGCTTTATTTAAACACTTGTCACAGCCTATCATTCCAACTCCACTCTGTCTGTAGTGATCATTCACACATTCTCATTGTTCCTCACATTCCCCATTCCTCCCCACTGCTTTGCTTTCAGGTGATAAATCTGTCTTGAGCAAAGAGATACCATTAAATGGGCATCCTTTTAACTCCCTACTTCGAAATCAACAAACCTAACAGCATCACCAGCTTTTTTTTTTCACCTTTGTTAAAATAAAGGAAGTGTCTTTCTCTTTAGGCCAGTAGAATCTGTCCATGTGTGCCCTGAATAACATTCTGGATGTCTTTATTCTGACAAAATCCCTTGTATATAAGTATCATTTATTCTTTCCTCTCTTCTGGATCATTATCATCGCAATGTGAATATTTTGCCTCTCCAGGAATTATTTTGTTTTTCTACTTCCTGTTATATCCAAACTTATTCAATTAATGTCAGGATCCATATGTACTTCCTCATGTCCCTTTAAACCAATCCACTCCAGGCTGGTGTCTGTCCCCTGTTGTTGTACTGAAACTGTTCCTGTCAAGGCCACCATGGAATTCATGTCGCTAAATGCCTATTTTCTGGTCCTCATCACTCTTCATCTTTTAAATGCATTACAACTGGTCACTCCCCTTTTCTTAAATACATCTTCACTTGACCTCCATGACATCTAATTTTAGGACTTCCTCCTGAGTTTTCAGCACCCTATGTTGCCTCTGCCCTATTCTTCTTCCTTCTTACCTTTAGATTTTGGAGTTCCTCATGTCTCTGGTTTGTACTCCCTTCGTTTTTTTACATGTCTGACTAATGTATCTACAATATGCCTTGAATAGTATCTGTGTTCAATGATCTCGGAATGTGTATCTCGAGAGCTGACCTGTCCTCTATGGCCAGTTCTTATATCACCAACTGCTTCCTTGATTCTTCTGTTTATATTTCTCAGTGATACCACAAATCCCACACATCAGAACTGCACTTGTGAACATGTTCCCTAAACCCCTTTTCTTGATTTCTTCATCTTCATAATACGACTTATTCTCTATCAAGGTAATCGGTCCATAAAGGTGAGATTCAACTTTGGTTCCTGTTGCATCATCATCTCCACATCTGATCCATCAACTGGCCCATTGCTTCGGCCTTTGGCAGCTAGCTAAATTGATTGTTCTTTGTCACCACAATTACAGCCCTATTTCCAGCCCCCAGCTGTGGCCACAAGAACGCTGTTAGTGTTTTCTAACTGGCTTCCCATTCGCAGATTTATGTCCCTGATGAATTCCTCATCAGGATAATTTTTAAAACTATAAATTACAGGGGTGCCTCCATAGCTCAGTCAGTTGAGAGTCTGATTTCAGCTCATGTCATGATCCCATGGTTCATGAGTTCAAGACCCATTTTGGGTTCTGTGCTGACACCTCAGAGCCTGGGTCTGGCTTTGGATTCTGTGTCTCCTGCTCACTGCCCCTCCCCTGCTCATGCTCTGTGTCTCTCTCAAAAATAAATAAACTATAAAAAATAAATATAAATTATATCAAGTTTACACCATGTCACTGCTTTGGTTAAAGTGACTACCAGTTTGTAATTATCCATAAAGAAGCTTTTTTTTTTTTTTTTTTTTTAGCATGCAATCTAAATGTCCATCTATATCTGCCAAGTACTGAATTGTGTCCCTTCAGTATTTCTGTGTTAAAGCCCTAACTTCCAATGTGATGGTATTTAAAGATGGAGGCTGTGAGGGTAATTAGGTTTAGATGAGGTTATGAGGGTAGGAGTCCCATGGTGGATTTGTCCCCATATGGGAAGAAATATCAGATAGCTTTCTTCTCCTTTTCTTCTTCTTTTCTTTTTCTTTCTTTCTTTCTTTCTTTCTTTCTTTCTTTCTTTCTTTCTTTCTTTCTTTCTTCTTTCTTTTTCTTTCTACAATGTAGCCAAGTAAGAAGGTAGCTACCTGCAATCCAGGAGGAAAGACTTTGCTGAAGAACTAAACCATGAGAAATAAAATCTTGCTTAAGCCACCCAGTCTGTGGTATTTTGTTATGGCAGCCAGATCTGACTAAAACCTGTATCTGCATATATCTATATCTGTATCTATATTTATAACTATTAGAAATGTGTGATTTTTTTAAAGTAAACTCTACACCCCACATGGGCCTTGAACTGATAACTCAGAGATCAAGAGCCACATGCTCTACCACTTGAGCCAGCCAGGCTCTCCTGATTTTAAAAATAAATATCTATATTCTAGGTTTCATGAGCATTAGGACAGTGTCTGTTTTATTCGCTTATTATATCCATGCCTAGCCAGAGACTCTCTTACGTAAATGTTTCCTGACCTTATGAATGACAGGAAATAAACTGATTCCAGGAGTTGATGACAGATACAGTCCTTGTTAGGTCATCACATTGTTAATAGTCCAGACATGGAGATGCATAATAAATGAATAAAGGCATAGCTCCAATAAATGTTGGTAAGAAAAAAAAATGTAGGGTACGAGTATGTGTACACATGGGTATCTGTATGTAAATGTGAGCCAGCAAAGCATGGGAGAGGTGGAGGGAAGCGATCTGCAGAGAGAGAGCAGCGTGGAGGGAACCCAGTGTCTCCACCAGGAAAGAGAGGAAGCTAATATGAATGGAACACAGGAAGTTCTCTTCTCAAAATGCCCCAAGCATATTATTTGAGGCTATTTCTCATGAACTGGGATTCTTAAGGCTCCTCTATTAAGAATCTGCAAGTTGGGGAGCCTTGGTTGCTCGAGCCACATTGGACTTGCTACTGTCAGCAGGGAACCCACTTGAGATCCTCTGTCTCCCTCTCTATCTGCCCTGCACCCTCCCTTCTCCCCCGCATCTCCCTCTGTCTCTCTGCCCTTCCCCTGCTTGAGCTCTCTCTCTCCCTCAAAAATAAACATTAAAAAACAAGAGTCTGCAAGTAAATTTATGTTATGGCAAAAAGGGTTGAATTTATTGATGTATGAATTGAAGAAATTTAAAAAATATATATATTAATAATTAAATGAGTTGTTCAGGGACATGTGTTGATCAATGATATGTGGAAGTTTCATGATATTCTGGAGTAACAATTGGTTTTACTTAATCAATATGCTGTATATTTAATATTGTCTTACATGCAGGGTGAGTTGTTTTAATAAAATGTATCTCTATAACTATTAGGAAAGTTTTACAAATTCTGGAAGTTTTTGTGGCCAAGCATACGAATCAGTAAAGGTAGTGATTCAAGGCTCTCTAAACACCATTGAAGGACTCAATGATATTAGTTGATCGTCTGCCCAAAAAAGGAAAATGCTTATCATAGACCACAAAATGAAGAGATGGTAAGTTATATTTTTCTTTCCATTCCTTTCTCTAACCAAGAAAGTCTATATATCAGATTATGGTTTTGTAATAATTTTCCCAGAGTAATAATACATGCAATGAAGAAAAAAAAAATCTTACTTTATTCAAGTTCAAGGCATCATTCCAAGCCTTAAAATCTTCATGACAGAAGCAATGCTAATTAGTATAACTAGTGATTTTTTATTATTACTATTGGATTGAATCCAGTGATTCTCTTCAAGAGACAGATTGAGAAAGAAACCTCTTGTGTTGGGGCTTCCTGACTATAAACAACTTAATGCTTAATTAAACCACTAAAGCTGAGAAAATAGAGTTTAGGGCCCTAGCAAGGGGTTTGGTTATAGTCATCCATAAAAAAAGGAATCCAGGAAATTATTCATAGAACTCCCAGGACTCATTTAAATATTGCTTAGAGACTGGAAACGCATTCCTTACAATACGGGGAAATATCAAAATCATTCCTAGATGCATTACATTTTGTATGTGTTGTTTACATTTAAAGATATGGGAAGTGCATTCACCTAGACAGAGGCTTAAGTAAAGGGAAGCAAATAACAACAAAAAAGACTATATTCTCATTTGTATTTTGCAGAAGTGACGTCAAAACTATAAATCTTATAAATAAGTATTTCAAGTTTCACTCAAATATATAGATAATTAGAAAAGATAATTAGAAAAGATAAATTAGAAAAGATAGATAATTAGAAAAGAAAAAAAGTGTGTAGTTGTGTGTTAATTTTTTTTTCTTTTACAAACTTTTCAGAAAAAAAAAATATTTGCAACCAGCGGGAAAGTGGGCATGTTCTTGGATACAAACACATATTGGTCAACAAGGAACTGTGTAAAATCTGGGCTAACCACGTTTAATTGCTAGGAGTTATAACTATATCAGTACGGGATATGGATCATTTTGGACACAATAATAAGAGCAGTTAACACTGTGCCAACTATGTTCATGTCTTTAGGTGCTCTATTTTAACTTTCAATGCAAAGAGACTAGTATCTAATAGTATCTCCAATATACATATGAAGAGACAGAGAGGTTAAGTAACTTGTACAGGATCACACAGCTAGTAGGCGGTAGAGTTGGGATCTAAACAGGGCAATCTGGCTTCGTAAGACATGTTCCTTAACCACCATACTCTTGTGAAAGCAGGTCAGGAGACAAATGGGTGGGAGGGACAGTACATGAAAATGAATTAAATAAAAATGAATGAATGAGATTAGTGTGGTGTCTTGTACAGGTAGGCACAATATAAATTCAACCTGACCTGCATTTTGTCATGCTGTGTTATGATAACAAGTCTAACCAACAGTAACTACAGCCCTTAGAATGTTCTTTTAAGCATAATAAATACAAAATGACACAATATTCTACAAATCACTAAAGTCATATATTAAGTGCTTATCATGTATTAAACTGTTTCATCCCACAAAAATCTTATGAATTAGGTAATGTTTTCATTCCATTTAATGGATGGGAAAATTGAGGCACAGAAATGTTAAGAAATTTGCCCAAGATCACATGATTAATATGTTTTTAAAATTGGGTTTTATTTATTTATTTTTTAATTTTGATTTTAGAGAGAAAGTGTGTGAGCAGGGGAGAGGGGCAAAGGGAGACAGCAAGAGAATCCCAAACAGGCTCCACACTCAGAGCAGGGCCTGGCGAGTGGCTCACCATGGGGCTCAATCCCACCACCAGGAGGTCAATACTTGAATGGAAATCAAGAGTTGGAGGCTTAACCAACTGAGCCACCCAGGCGCCCCTGAAATTGGGTGTTAAATGAAGGTGGTCTGGCTCCAGATGCTGTGCTCTTACTATTCTACTGTACTTCCTGAAGCATTCTAAGTTTACAGCCTGTTTGTAACCTAAGTTTACAGCCCATATTAGGCCCTCAAGTGCACCAGAAGTCCTTCTAAGCTACATTTATGACTGGGAGCAGTCAGAAACTATGGGCTCAGATTTCAAATTGTGACTTACTGATGAGCATGGATTTATACCCAAGAACACGCCTAATATCTTGAAAGTTTGCAAACACTCTTAAAGTTCTTTCAGCATAATCATACATCGCCATTCATAGTTTGGTGCAATGTTCTGCTAAAACACATTTTCAGTAATATTTATCTCTGAGGTCATTCATAGCTGAAGACAAGAGACAACAAGATAGTACAGTAGATATACAGACACTCAGAATATAGATTCAGTCTTAAGAAAAATTAGCATAGCCCCATATCCATACAGAGTAATTTTGGGGACCAAAGCCCCAATGAATCCTTCTTTATCTGCTGATATGTGCTGAAAACAAAATCATTAACTTTTCATGAGGTTTACTATCCTCTGCCATCTTGTTCATTGTTAACATAACACTATTTTTCCTGTATCTGTTCTTCTAGGTCCAGTGAAAAGACTGGGAACTACATTCCCAGAATGCTTGGCAGTGGGTTCTGGGTTAGATTCAGAAAGTGAGAGTTACTTCCCAGTGATCTGGCAGCATAGAAGTGGAGGCCATCTTTGATTGCTCCTAATGAATGCAGAAGCTGGCTACCAGATGAGCTGAGAGCAGAAGAGAATGTTGGCCAGGAGATTCCAGGTGTAAGACAACCTGTTCTACTGCTGCATGTGCCTGAGCTCAGAACCAGTAGCTTCCTCTGATTCCAGTACCCACTGGTTTCCTGAAGGTACTGGTGGCTTTCTTAACCTTTATGTCCCTAGCCTCAATAAGTCCCTTGTTGAAGAACAAACCTCAACCCTCTAATACTGTTTAAATCACTCTCTTCACATACTTAGGATAATTTCCAATTTCCTGATTGAACTCGGCCTGATAAATGTATTTATTCATTCCTAAAAGACCAGGATTATTATGACCTCATGTTTGTAAAGTACTGGCATATATATTTTTTCCCTTCAGTTTATTCTAAAATAAGTCTAGAAATTTATAGAGTAGGTTTTATCTCCCAATACATAATTTATCAGAGCCCTGATCTCTCTGATTTTTGTCAAGAATCACCTAGAGCAAACTAGTGATAAAATTAGTTTGATTAGTGGTTAGTCCAACTAATCACCAACTCCATGTTCTTTGCACCATACTCAGTAGTCTCAGAACAGCTTTTATGGGGGGGGGGGGGGGGGGGAGGACTGAATTCTAAGCTATACTAAAAAAAGAAAAAGATGAAGTACCATGAGCCACTGAAATTTAAAGCTCTTTTAAAACGCTTACATGAGGTCTGGGGTTATTTCTCAATACCATAATGACTCTGCAGAAAGTTTAATCACCATTTTGTAATATAAGCTATACCTGCTTTAATTAAGCACAAAACAAACTTAATTTTAAATTATATATATAGATATATATATATATCTATATATATATGCTTATGCAATCCAATTTCCCTGTGAAAACAAAAATAGAAAAATAATTGAACATCAAATATATCAGCAGCAGTGGTCTCTTAAGTGTGGTATCTTTTTAAAGTTCCTCCTTTTAAAAATACTGTTTGACTGTTTTCCGCTTCCTACTGAATTAAATAGGGAAAAGAATGAAATTGAAAGCTTAAAAATGGCTTTTAATTAGCAAATCTTTCTTGTATTGTATTTAGCATTTCCATTAGAAGAGCAAGGCCCTGTGGAATTATTTTTAATGCATATTTGTTTTTTCTTTGAAAATTTATTTGATTATTACAGCAAATGAATTTTTTATAATAACATTGCTTTTAAAATTATAATATGCTGTATATCAAACTAGGGAGTTGACATCATATTAACTGTATTGTGTTTGCAAGAAAAAGCTTTATAAAATGGATTATCAATTATCTGTAATATTTTCTGCATTTATTTGTGGTTAGAGGAGGTAATTTTACTCTGTTTATAAGTTCATTATTCCATCGATCGTATGTTCTTCCTTTGCACCCCCATTTATTTTTTCTATTATAGATATATCCATTCAAAATAATTCAGATTAATTTTCCCCATACATACCCTTTAAGGCAATGGGGGAGAAAACATATTTGTTTTCTTCCTTGTTTTCATTAATTTGCATATACTATAGTTAGGGTTTTCATTAATTGGTGGATTGAGTTCTGTATTTCATTACAACTAAAAACTATTGAGATGTGGAATTTAAAGAATCACTGAGAGATTATGTAATGCATTCAGAAACAATGAATATTTCCGGAGAAGCAGAAGTCACAGCAGCCATTATCAATATAATGGGTTTCACCAGACAGGTCTGTGTTGCTACAGTTTTGATTGACAACTTCATCCTGCTCCTAGAATCACAATTTCATTGACTATTCACTGGAAAAGTCTGAAAGATAGAGTATGAGCAGATAAACATTGCAATTACACATAAGGGCTTGGGTGGCCTCCTTAAGTTCTGTGATTTCACTAAAACTTCTCATGCAAACTGATGTTGCTATTTAGAATACATTGACCAGATAATTCTTAGCAATCACGATAATACTAATTCCATACTGGTGCTCTTACCACCAAAGAAGCAGTGACTAAGACTTATCAAGAGCTTCTTATCTTCAAACCCTGACCAAATGCTTTCCATGTATTTATATAAATCTTTTTTTCTTTTTTTAAAGCTTATTTATTTTGAGAGAAAGAGACAGAGAGAGAGCATGCAGGATGGGTAGAAAGAGAGAGAAAGAGAGAATCCCAAGCAGGCTCTACATTGTCAGCAAAGAGCCTGATGCGGGGCTCGAGCCCCCACAAACCGTGAGATCATGACGTGAGCCCAAATTGAGAGTCGGACACTTAACGGACTGAGCCATCCAGGCATCCTGTATTTACATGAATCTTAATGTAGTTTTTTACAGCACCCTTACAAGGGATGATGAAGTAGATTAAGAATGACCAAAAAGTGGTATTAGTATCCTGGGACTTGAGTAATGAATTATCACAAGGTCAGTGGCTTAAAACAACAGATCTATTTCATCACAGTTCTGAAGGCCGGAAGTCTGAAATCAAAGATGTCAGCAGGGATGTTTCCTTCTGGAGCCTGCAAAGGAGAATCTGTTCCAAGTCTCTTTCCTAGCTTCTAGTGGCTTCTAAGCAATCCCTGGAGTTGTTGCTTTGTAATTGTATTTCTACCCCCATCTCTGACACCAACATCGCTTGGCCTTCTCCCTCTGTGTCTCTCTGTGTGTCTTCCCTTTTTCTGTCTCTCATAAGTACACTTGTCATTGGATTTGGTACATATGCTAATCAAGATTCTTACCTTAATCCCATCTGCAGAGACCATTATTTCAAATATGGTCACGTTCTGTGATTCTAGATGGACATAAATTTGGGTGGTAATGATTCAATGTACTACAGTGAATATCCACTATATAACTTATTATTTTTACCGACCCCATCAATTTAACAGGAAGAACAACAGGTCAACAGTAACTATAAGCTTTCTTTAGTACACATGCTCAAATTAATGCCAGTTACATATTAATAACATTTCCCTTCATTGCTTCACTCCTTTTGATAATATCCTAAACCCTTCCCAAACTTCTCCTAATATCCCTCCTTCCCAAAGATGGGAAACTACCCAAAGTACAAATACCTCCTGACTTCACTTCTAATGTATGTTTACATTGTTGAATTCTTTTTACCATAGGAAGGGTTCCCTATTTTCATGACTACCGAGAACACAATATAAGCGAAACCTAAATTAGCGTCTCCATTCCATTTTTTTCCTTTGCCAACTGGATTTTTGCTTTCCTTCCTATCTATAATCAAAGAATGTCTTATGAATTTGTCTCCCCCTAATGTTTTTATAACCTTATAATTGTAACCTTATATTGTAACCTTTAATCAGTTTTCACTGACTTGCACACTCTTTTTCTACTAACCAATGCTGATAACTTCCTTTCCTCCAAAACAATAGATTCTCCCTCCAATCAATAATGAGAAACCAATAGTTTTCACTAGAGATTGATGAAGTAAAAAAAATACTTCCTTGTGGTTGAAATGTTTTTATTACTAGTAGGTGTTTTTTGTGTCAAAACCCAAGAATAATGTTGTTGCCCATGAAAATAATGCTTCAGTTCTCTTGCTTCTGTCCATATATATCAAGTATAAGTATATAAATACAATCATCTGGGATTTTACATTGCAGTCCTTATAAAAAGTACCATTTCTCTATGGTTCAGTGAGAGTTCAGGATTTATTTTATGTAGTGGTTGCTTTTTAAACCTAAATGTGAGTTCTACTTAGAATTCTGCTTTTAAATGTATTATTTTCTAGTATAGTAATTATAACTTTAAAATGCCAACTTGGAAACAAATAATATATGGGAACTCATTGATTTGTCACTTGGCACAAAACACTTCCATCAAAGTAAAAAAAAATAGAACATTTAAAAATTATTCATAAATAATTTATGAACTGGATAGGAATCAAAGTGGATAACCAATAACCACTTCACAGGGCCTATCAGCATAAGTGGAGGAGAATGGTAATTGAATGAAAATGGGGAAATTTAACTTTCTGCCACTATTAAGAAGTACTAGACACCAGGAAGACCACCATATTGGATACTACATTGTTTGCCAGAATTGACTTGGCCTATAGGGAGCTACATGAGTCTTCCTTAACCTTCACCAAGTACTACAAAAAACAAAAACCACACTTTTTTAGGATATACTTAGGTAAGGCCTAATTAATGTCAAAAGGACAAGGCAGAACAACAGCGGGAAGGGGGGTATAGAATCAGATATATTCACTTACTCAGCGACAATGGAGAGCATGGCCAATTTAGTCATAGGAGAGATTCATCCTAGTCAATGGAACACAGCAAAGATTTAGGAGTTAGTGATGGCTATTTCAGTTTGCAGTATTCTGGTATTCTGGTAAACCATGTTATTTTATTTTATGTTTAAATTACTTTTTTATAGTACAGTTTACACACAATTAAATGTACCTATGGAAAAATCTATGCACTGGTGTAACTGCCGCTACAACTAAGACTCTTTCCATCATCCCAGAGAGATTTCTTCTGCCTCCTTGTAGTCAGGAGCCCAGCTCCAGCCCCAGAAAAATGAGTGGTCTGCTTTCTGTCACTAAAGATTAGTTTTGCCCATTCTAGAATTTTATATAAATGAAATCACACAGTAAGTAGTCCTTTTTGTCTGTTTAATTCAGCACAGTGGTTTTGAGATACAGCTGTGTCGTTACATCTATCAGTACTTTGTTCCTCTGTATTGCTGAGTAGTATTCTACTGTATGACTATAATCCAATTAATTTATCAGTTCACATATTAATGGACATTTGGATTGTTTGTAGCTTGTCACTACTATGAATGAAGCTGCTATATTGCTGTACGTGTTTTTTGTAGACCTCTATTTTCATTGATTTAAGTGAATACATGGGAGTTAAATTGCTGGGTGTTAGCGTAACTGTATGTTTAACTTTATAAGAGACTCTCAGAGATTTCCATTTTGCAAACCTACCAGCAATGTATGAGAGTTTCAGGTATTTCACGTATTTGACAATTTGGGGTATTTTAAAAAAATCTGTGATTAATTTTCTTTATTCTTTATGAGCTAATTTACCACTTTTTTTTTTTTTTTTTTTTTTTTTTTTTTTTTGAGAGAGAGAGAGAGAGCCCCAGTAGGGGAGAGGTTCAGAGGGATAGAGAGAGAAAATCTTAAGTAGGCTTCACACTCAGCATGGAGCCTGATACAGGGCTTGACCCCATGACTCTGGGATCACGGAAGGAGCCAGAATCAAGAATCAGGTGCTTCCCTGAGTGAGCCATCCAGGTGCTCCAATTATAAGGTTGTTTTTTGTTTGGTTTGGTTTGTTTGTTTGTTTTCTCTTTTTTTATCCATTTGAATAGATTTCTATTTATGTCTCATTGTACTTTTAATTCACATTTCCATGATTACTAATGATGTTAAGCATTTTTCCCGTGGTTATGTGGTTACTGGTCATTTGTATATCTTCGTTTGTGTTATTCCTGTTTCACTTTCTGCCTATTAATAAAAAATGGGTTGTCTCCTTAGAACTGAGTTGTAAAAATTCCTTATTCTAGATACGCTTTCATGGGAGAGGGGCTATGTTAGACTAGGATAGATCCTTTTCTCTCCAAGTCCTGGGGAGAAAAATCAAAACTGCTACAACTCAGTACCATTGTGCAAAGAGGTACAGCCCAGATAGAGAGGCTAGTTTTGAATAATCTACTCAGGGGAACTAACATTTCAACCTCAGTTTAAGTAATGCTGCTAATGAACAACTCCTACATCATAGAGGTTTCAACTACAGCTATTTACTTTCTTGCTAATATCGCATGAAGGTAGAAAACAGCTGCTGCAGCTCTAAGCTGCAGGTCAGTGCCAGGCTATGGGGTCTACTCTTTCTGAGATTCAAGCTGAGGGAGCAGCCCTGATCTAGTACGCTCTCATTCTCATGGCAGAGGGAAGGAGAAAGGGAGACAAGGCAACCACCTGGTGACAGAGACAGTACACCTTCTGCTTGGGATGAGGTGTGTGCTGTGTTCACTCACATTCCATTGGCTGAACCCAACATGAGTAGACTGGGGTGAGAATGCATACCCACGATAGGGATAGGAGAGTGAAGATCTGTGAACACCAATAAAATGAACCACGATTGGCTGGAAAAGAAAAAAAGACCACATTCCAGGGCAGAGGGTTCTCAATAAGAATCACATGTAGAACTGAGGATAAAGCCTGCACATGACAAGGTTGAATAAATGTTCACTCTTATTTTCATCATTTCCTTCTATGTAGGCCAGACCCTGTGTCACATTATAAGAATTGTTCCCAGGACACGGTAGGAAGATTTTAACAGCACTGATACAATCAAATTGCTTAGAGATCGGGGGCACTGTCATCTCTGGTTTCTTAGTTTAGACCTTTACTCAGAATGAGAGTGAGACTTCATTCCAATACATTGAAATGTTGAACTATGAGCCATGAGAAATCTGACATGTTAAATGAAGGGGTAAAGGTATTGATAATCAACTTAATATTGGTATGCTTGTTTAGACACATTTAGAATTGATTTCTATGCTTGTGTGTGAAACTATTGCATGACATAAATGTGCATTAGTTTGTGACAGTTGTAAAATTTTAAATAGGGGAAGTTGAGAAAATGTACCTTTGCTCCTTAAAGCACCTTTTTCTAATCCCTCTTAAATCATCTTGTATTAGAATTCTGTATTTTTGTGTGCCATCTTCTTTAGACAGTCATATCCCTCAAGATAGAATTATGTCTCAGGGGTTGGAGACCCTATAGATGAACTAATGTAGAATATAACACTATAACAGGGTAAAAATATTGCACAAAAAGTTCAGCAACAACAATAACAATGATGACAATGGTGATGATAGTAAGGACAAAACCTTTTACAGCTCTTACTGTGTTTCAGGCACCATTCTAAATACTACACTTACTAACCCACTTAATTTGTATGTCACTGAAACAGGTGCTATTTTTAAACCTATGCTACATAAAAAGGAAACTGATGCCAAAAAGATTTAGTATCTGGCTCAAGGTCCAGAGAGCTGCCACTCAGGAGGTATGTTAGATTGGTGTAAGGTGGCCTACAGTGAACCATACTTCCTTCTATTCACACCCTGTGTAATTTCCTTCCACGTTGACTGTTGTCTTGCCCATGTGACTTACCTTAGCCAATGGGACATTTATAATGTGTGATGCAAGCTGAACATCTGGAGTCCTAATTATTTTAGAATACTACGTTTTACAACCTAGCCACTATGTTAGATGTCTTGTTGAGGCTCCTGAGTGATGAGTGAACATGTGTGAAGAAAGATGTTGAGACCACAATGAGAGACATATGTAGCCATCCTGACACGATAGCTGAGTCCAGTCCTCAACAGACCCACTAGGTCAGAGGAGACGCGTAAGTAACCTAAGAGGGGTGGTGCAGAGACAGCAGAACATTCTAGACAACCCAAAGTCTTCTGAGAAATAATAGTTGTTTTATGCTACTAAATTTTGGATTGTTTCTATACATAGCAATTTATAACTGAAACAGGAGGCAAGCCATGATCTGCCTAGGAGAATTGTGCTGTCATTGAAGCAGCTAAAAAAGAAATTGCTATATATCCACCTCATTCTTTTTATCTGAATTTTCTCACACAATCTGCCCCCAGTCATGATCCAGTCCTGCAGGAGACTTCTTGCCACAGAATACAACATACCAACTCTGTTTGGAAACATGATACAGAACTTGCTAGATTAAATAACCTCATTTCCTTAAGTTCCAGGTATCTGATTTTTGGGACAATGTCAAAACAATCTCTGATGAGATTTCAGCAGTGACCATGGGGGTTTGGTTACCAGTAGGTATTTGACACATTTTTTTCCTCATTCTTGGCCAAGTGCTCCTAAACCAAATCAGAGGTATTGTTTAACTGGCTGCTGATTAATTTTTCAGACAATGTAGTAATCAGCTATCCATATGAGCAGTTAATCAGAACAGTGAGAAAGAAATGACATCTTTAGACCACATTTTATTAGAGTCTAAAGACCAAGTTGGTCCTTAGAGTTCTCATACCAGAAACGTGACTGTTAGCCATTAATCTACCTTTAGGTAGATTTAATCCACCTTAATTGACCTTTAGGGATAGAGACATCTTCCTCAACAAAATCAGATGATGCTTTGCAGTCACAAGGAAATAACAGATTCATCTATATATCAGATATATTTTATGAGATTTTTCTATAGGAATTGGCTCACAACTATGGAGGCTGAAAAGCCCCATGATCTGCTGTCTGCAAGCTGGAAACCCAGGATAGCTGGTGGTGTAATTCAGTTTGAGTCCAAAGGCCCAAGAACCAGGAACTCTGATGTTGTAAGTTTCAGTCCATGGACAGAGAGGAGATGAGATATCTTAGCTCCATCAGTGAGGCAGGAAAGAAAAAGGGGGGGGGGGGTGGTGGTGGAGGGCAAATTCTTCCTTCCTCAGGCTCTTGCTCTAGGCAGGCCCTCAGTGTACTGGATGACACCCACCCACACTGGGGAGGGGGTTCTACCTTACTGAATCCATCAGTTCAAATGCTAATCTCATCCAGAAACTCTTCACAGACACACCCAGAAATAGTGTTTAATCTGGGCACCCCATGGCCATTCAAGTTGACACATAACCATTACAGATATTCATAAATAAAACCCTCTAGTGCCAGATGTTCAAAAATCCAGGATGATGATGATGGTGATGATTACTTCATCTGAGTTAAACTCTTATTAGAGTACTTTGTATGGAAACAATGGGAAAATCGTTGCCCTATTATATTTGTTCTTGCTCAAAGTCCCTTCCAATGTTAAGCTAGGGCCATTCTTGTTTCCTCTTTAACATCACCTGGTCTTCTCTTATGCTTTGGTGTTCTCAGGTTTAAAATGGGTTAATAACACATACCTCACAGGGCTGCTGTGAACATCAAAGAGAAAAAATATATATTTAAAATAACATGTTTACCATAGAACTTTGTGTGCAGATTATCAATCAAGTTATACACCCCATGGAGAGCAAACATTATTACAGATAAAACATATAAAATGCTCTCAAGCTCTAAAGTTGTCTACTACATCTCTGTGTTGGACAACTTAATACATTGCACAGGCCTACACCTCCAGGGCAACTGAAGTTTGAAAGCAATGTGTTCATATCAGAGCTTACCAGAATCGAATACACCCACCCCAATGATTCACAGGGCATATAAGAACTGAAACCTCCTTGAAATCAAAATGAAACACTCAAATACTTAAGTCCATGATATCTAGCTTCTGAGAATCTGTAAAAACACAGTGGTGGTGAAATTGTCTGCTATCTCAGGCACTTTTATACTTTACACCTTCCCTCCTACCTGGCTGGGATACAACTTTGTCAATACACTAAATAGTTTTGAATCAACTGGAGCATAATCAGCTCCATGGCCAAGGTTATGCTATTTATTTTAATGTCAGAATGGGAGCTGATGAGATCATTGTGGTCCTTCCATTATCTAGTGATAGAGACACATTTTGTTTTAATCTCTTTCTTCTAAATCAGTGTTTGCTACTGGCAGTTCATATCAAAATGACTTTTGGGACTTTTCCATGTTTTGTCTCCCTTTCCTCAAACCAATGGGTGTAAAATGAGGGTTCAGGCATGTGCATTTTGAAAAATCTCCCCCTATAAATTTGATGGGCACCCCTGATGAAGAGCCACTCATGAAACTGAAGTGATCTAATCGTTGTATTTTTTTAAAGGAAAAAAATCAGTTACAATTTCACTCAGCTTCCTTCATAATAATTTTATGTTGTATACATTGGCAAAATCTTTACTTTTCAGATTTTGCTACATTAATATCATTTACTCTTGATACAACTCAGGGTTGCAAAACTGAATTCCAGTCCACTACTATCCTGTAGCCAGCGTAACACCTGGCCTCATACGGGTATGAAACTTCTCTGATATCGGCCCATGTAGTGGAAAGGGAAAGGTCTTTTTCAGAGTTCATGATCATGGCCTTTGAGTTGTTATTTTCTCCCAGGGATAGAAGGAAAGGAGAGAAATAGCCCCCACATAGTGATTAGAAGCCTCAGTCACTATGTTCTTTTTAAAATTTTTAAAAATATCAAGTTAGAGGGGCGCCTGGGCGGCTCAGTCAGTTGAGCGTCTGACTTTGGCTCAGGTCACCATCTCACCATTCATGAGTTCAAGCCCCGTGTCAGGCTTTGTGCTGACAGCTCAGAGCCTGAAGCCTGCTTCGGATTCTGTGTCTCTTTCTCTCTCTGTTTCTTCTCCACTCTCATTCCATCTCTCTCTCAAAAATAAATAAAGATTACAAAAACAAATAAAATAAATAAAAATATCAAGTTAGAAATAAAAAGGAGTCAATAACCAGCAGCTAGTCAAAACCATGTGTTTTGAGTAGTCTATAAATTAAATGACATATGTACATAATGATATATATGTAATATAACACACACCCCCATTTATACAGAAACATACCATGGATATGACAAATATTAATATGAATAAATGTAGAGAGTGGGCTTCAAAAAAACATCTCAGAATAAAGTCACTTTTAGAACTTGAGAAGTTCAGAGACTTCCTGATTGTGAGACTCTTGACAAGACTTTTTTAAACAACTCTGTTGTGGTACAATGGATATACCTACATTGCATACATTAGATATGCAATTTTGTAAGTTTGAAATCATCACCACAATCAAAATTATGAATTTACCCATCGATCCAAAAAGTTTCCTCATGCCTTAACGTAATGTCTCTCAAGCTCCTCTCTTTCAGGTAACCACTTATTTACTCTCGTTAATATTTATTTTTTTGAATTATATACAAATTGTTCCATACAATAAGTACTCTTTTTCTGTCTTTTTTTTTTTTGTATTCAACATAATTATTTTGAGATTCATTCATGTTATAGTATGAATCAATGGTACATTCCTTTTAATGCAAGTAGTATTGTATTGTGTGAATGTACTGGTTTGTTTATCCATTCATCAGTTGACAGACATTTGGGTTGTTTCCAACCTTGGGCTATTACAAATAAAGCCATTATAAACATTTGTATGTAAGTCATTGTTTGGCTACGTGCTTTCTTTTCTCTTGGGTAGATACCTAGAAGTAGAATGGATGGTTCATCTGGCAAGTGTGAGTGTTACATTTTATAAAACTTCCAAATGATTTTCAAAAGTGTATGATTTTTTCATTCCCATCAGCAATGTATGAGAGTCCAAATACCTCCACGTTCTCACCAACACTTGGTATGGTCAGTCTTTTTAATTTAAGCCATTTTCATACCACACACATATTGGTACCTTATCATGGTTTTAATTTGCATTCCCACAGTAACAAATGATGTTGAACTTCCCGCCATGGGCATATTTCCCATCCACTTATCTTCTGTGGTGGAATGTCTATATAAACCCTTCATCCATTTTTTAGAATTGAGTTGTTTGTTTTCTTATTAAGTTTTGGAAATTTGTTATGTAGTGTGCATACAAGTCCTACATCAGATAAGTGATTTACAAATATATTATCCTAATCTGCAGCTTGTCTTTTTATCCTTTAACCAGTGTCTCTTAAAGAACAAAAGTTCTTAATTTTTTTTCTTTTGAGAGAGAGAGAGAGAGAGAGAGAGAGAGAGTAGCTGCATGAGTGAGCAGCGGTGGGAGTGGGGGAGCAGAGGGAGAAGGAGAGAGAGAATCTTAAACAGACTCCACAGAGCCATAGAAGGGCTTGATCTGACAACCTAAGATTGTGAGATTGTGACCTGAGCTGAAATCAAGAGTCAGACGCTTAACCAACTGGGCCACCCAGGTGCCCCAAAAGTTTTTAATTTTGATGTAGTCTGTTTTTTCTTTTATAGACTTTGATTTGTTGTAATAGCTGATAAATCTTTGCTTAACCCAAGATCCCAAGAGTTTTCTCCCATGTTTTTTTCTGTTTTTTCTTTTTTTGGAAGTTTTATAATTTTATATTTGTGTTTTTGAACCATCTTCAATATTTTTTTTTTTTATACAGTGCTGATAGGGATTTAATTTTACTTTTAGTTTGCATGTGTATTTCCAGCAGGAGAGTCTGCAGTGTGTGAATGGAGGTCTGGGTTCTTGGATTTCCCACGAAAAGATAATACCCAACAATCCCACTGGAACAAAGACAGCCACAGGGAAAGCAGCAACCACAAAGCATTTGAGTAAAGCAAAAGTACACTCTCAAGGTGGGAGAGCAGGCAAGTTCCAGGAGGTGGCACTGGCCCTAAGTTGTTTAAGGATTGGGTATCTGTTATAGCTCTCTGGGCTGGGAGGAGCTGAGACTCACAGTGGGGTGGTCTCTAAATGGAGGCAGCTTGCAATCATTTGGGGGACTTCTCCACAGGTTGGGAGCGGGAGTTTTTGACCCTACGATGTTTGTACCAGAACAGTCAAGGCAGCCTTTCTCAGATGGGGTAGGGGGCTATAACTGCAAGGCAAATGCATTATAAGGAGTGTAGGGGTCACCCTGGGGCAGAGGTGGGAGAAAAGAGCACACGCCCTGCACCTGTGGCTCTGGATATGTCAGCCTCAAGGTCTTGGAAGCCACAAGGTCAGCGTCTTGTGCCCCCGGCTGCTAATGTGTAACCTATGTATCACTATCCTTGCCTCCAGCTCACGTCACTAGCATTCCCCCTCAAGGACTTGGGACTCTGCCTTGGGGCATTCCTTCCACTGCTTCTACTGAACGTAGGGATAGCCACTTTCTTTAACACCATTTGTCAAAGTGACATTTTTTTTTTCTCCATTGGATTATTAGGAAGAGATTTCTAAGTTAAGATGTATAAATATAAAACAGATTACACCAAAATAAGTTTAAACTTCACTTTTGGAAAAATGCCTGGGTTATTGAAGAGAGATTCTGCTTTGATGTACAGCTACGGTTGATCTTAAGTACATTGGAAGAACTGAAACGTGGAAAAAAACAAACCAAGTCAAACACAACACATAGGTTTGGAGTTTGTTTTGAACGTGTGGTCCAGCTAAATGAACCAATTGATTCTCACCTACTTTTACTGGCTGTGTTTCTTATCATTTAGTCAAATATTCACCTATTTTGAATAGGGGATGGTAGCCTACTGCTGAGGACTAGACATCCTACATTATTAAATTTCTTTTCAAGGCATAAGTTACTAAGTTGGAGTAACTACATTATTAGAGGGTATAAAGGGGATTCTTTCTCCCGAACAGGGATCTATCCCATATTGAGTTTCATTCTGCATATGAACTACAAAGCCAACTGGTCAAAAGATTTCCTTCTACTCAGTCTATTTTGAGAGGATAAAATATATGACATATGATATTCCTGCTATGAAAATTTCAAGGTCTGCGATGGTTATATTGTATCTTTGTATTATTTATAAAGTTCATCCTAATTCTGTAGACATGAAATGATATTTGAAGTAAAATATTATATTTTTCAGAGTTACTTTATAAAAATAAAAACATTTTAAACTAAATCACTCTTGCCTTCTCCTTATGAATGCAAATAAAATCCTTAAAAATAGTGTAACTTGAACCAATCAATAAAATGAGAGAAGCCCATAAACCTGACATGCCTTTGATGATCACAACCCCTGATGCTGGAAAATTAATTTTGAGGCTCTACCAAGAAAGCTCCAGTTCCCACAGGAAGCAAACACATACGCTTGTGTGCATGTGCGTATGCACTTACACACACACGCACACACACACACACACACACACACACACCCCTGAGAAGTCACTACTTCTGCTTTATCAAAAAATAAAAGCATGTTTATTGCTTTATAAACAGTTCACAAAGTCTGTATAAAGCAGCCCTATCTTGTCTGGAGTTCCTCCCAAATAAACTTTTATTTTGTTGTTGCTGTCTATATATACATTTTCCTTGCATAACTTCTGAGATTTTCGGGTCAACATTATCACCAAACATGGGTATTCAGCTTGGAGTTAACGGTCTGACATGATACCTACCAGTATGTCTATCCTAAGGATGATTCACAAAGTACATTTTTTTATTAATTTCTTACAATTTTGTGTTTTTTTTCACATTGTATTAAAACAACTGGAACCAAGACTTGTGTTTCAGGGTATATGTAACTCATTCATGACCTATCGCATTACTGAACAGTTATAATGGTACATTAGGACATTGTAGTCAATGTAGCGGGTGAGTGCTGTGGTCTATCATAACCCTCTAGTGTTGGAATCCTGATGCCCAATGGGATGCTATAAGGAGATGGGGCTTTGGGAGGTCCTTAGGGCATAAGGGTAGAGTCCTCATGAATGGGATCAGTGTGCCACAAAGAGACCCACAGAGATCCCTACCCTCTTTCACCATGTGAGGACAAAATGAGAATCTTTAACCTGGAAGGTTCTCATCCCATCATGCTGGCACCTTCTTCTCAGACTTCCAGGCTCTAGAACTGTAAAAAATAAATGTCTGCTGTTTACGTTTTGTCTCCCCCATGCATAATCTTTAGTGCCTGACACATAGTAAGTACACATGAATATATACTGAGTGAATAAGTATCTGTGAAAAATCAAGTATGAACAATTCTAATTTAGCATTAATATTCTATAATATAGCAAATTTTTTGAATGCTGATGAATATCTTGCCCACTGGAATAGATTCTAGAGATACAAAAAAAAAAAAAAAAAGAAAGAAAGAAAAAAAAAGAAGACACAATATCTGATGTCAAAGGGCTTAGTGTCAATTCAAATTTGGTTAATCCTGAAATATTTAAGGTGATTTTGGAAGCAAAGATCAGTAATTATGACTCATAAATTGGCTCATAGTGTATATTTTTGCAAAGTTTTATAGATCATACCCAATGTCATAACCTTATATAATTACTTTCTTTTTTAATGTTTACTTTTGAGAGAGGTGGAGGGAACATTAAAAGTAATGTTTACTTTTGAGAGAGGGGCAGAGAGAGAGAGGGGGACCCAGGATCCAAAGAAGGCTCTGCACTGATAGCCGCAAGCCTGATGTGGGGCTAGAACTCAGGAACCGTGAGATCATGACCTGAGCCGAAGTTGGATGCTCAACCAAGTCACCCAGGCGCCCTGCCTTGTATAATTCTTTACCACATCTGCTTATTACCATTGTCTTCTACAAGCTAAAGGGCTTTACGAAGCTCAGGCTTAGTCTAGTCCTGTCAAATGCAAACATAGGCATAGATAGTGAGATTTAAGCAAAATGAGTAGGGGCGCCTGGGTGACTCAGTTCGTTAAGTGTCTGACTTGGGCTCAGATCATGATCTCATGTTTCATGGGTTTGAGCCCTGTTTGGGGCCCTATGCTGACAGCTCAGAGCCATGAGCCTGCTTCGGATTCTATGTCTCCCTCTCTGCCCCTCCCCTGCTCACGCGCTCTCTCTCTGTCTCTCAAAAAGAAACAGACATTAAAAAATTTTATAAAGCAAAATGAGTGGTGGTGTAAATGCTTACCAGGTTCTTCCCTTATTAACTTCCAACACAACAGTTTTAAATGTGCATTTTTCACATGACAAAAATTACTGCAAGTTAACCCACCTTCCTTTTACAGGCAAGTAATGAAACTGATTAAAATCAAGTGAGATCATGATTGATTAAACTCATGATCAGAGAAAACTTCTGGCCTTTATTTATTGTTGAGTCGTTCACGAGACCATCGATAGAATTTGTCTCAGTCAATGTAAACTCCTCAACGATGAGCATTGGGCTGTACATTGTTTTCTATATCGGTAACCAGTGCAAGCTTCATTCATGCCTTTAACTTGACTTGTAATTAGAAAATCTAGACCAGCCAGCCACGTCTTAAAACTCAACTGCAGGAGGCAGAGCTAAGTTAATTCTTTTTAGGGTCTCAGTGTCGTGATAGCTACATAAAGGCCAAGTTTAGAGAAAAGGGAACATGGAGAATAGCTGGCAAAATTTCAAGATGGAGAAAGATTATCATAGAAATACAGAGTCGAGGACATCTGAAAGATCTTTGTCATGGCTTACATTGTTTTACAGCCCCTGTGGGCACCATTCAAAGAGGTGCTATGACTTGTGAGCTTCGCAAAGTTACGGACACAGGCAGAATAAAATTGCAAGTCTTTTAATTCCTAGTTGAAGTTTCTCCCCAGTCCAAGAAGCTTTCAAAAAAAAAAAAAAATTATACGCTGTTGTTTTAATAAAAAGTACCTCCTTTTATGCCTGAAACTGATTGCAAAATAAGTTTCCTTCCCAACACATCCTGAGAACAGAGAGCTTTAAACCATATAGATCTTATATTCATAGAGCCCTGCTTCAAAGAACAATATTCAGAGGAGGGGTACTCATACAAAAGCAAATAAATGTTAAGGCTATTATATAGCTGACTTAAAATTTTAGTAGCAATAGTGTGGTAAAGAAAAATAAATTTCAAGATGTGCGACTAAAAGAAACTCTATCCTTTAAATCTATCAAGCATTCTGGTAAATGTTCCTTAACTTGTCACTGGTGAAACAAATTCAATTTGCCACTTCAGTTCTAGCAAAGTGTCATCAATTTTCTTCTCCTTTTCCTCTCTGTACTCTTTTCTGTGCAATTATCAATTTCTGTTGGCTTCAAGTATCACCAATTTGATTACAGCTCTTCACATGTATATTTCCATTCCCGTTTTTTTTTTTTTTTTTTTTTTTCTCTTTCTCTCCAGACTGAAATGCATTGCACTCTTGTATCTGGGATACTTGTAAGTGCTTCCAGTTAAACATTGTAAGTATTAAGCACATCTTCATCTCATTTCAAAGCCTTCTTTCCCTGCATTTCCTAATCCATGTGATAGAACTTACACTCCTACTGCTGCCCCATTCCTCACACCTGTTCACATCTGTTAATTCTAGCTCTGGAGCGCCTGGGTGGCTCAGTCCGTTAAGCATCTGCTCAGGTCATGATCTCATGGTTCGTGAGTTCGAGGCCCCTTTTGGGCTCTGTGTTGACAGCCCAGAGCCTGGAGCCTGCTTCGGCTTCTGTGTCTCCCTCTGTCTCTCCCTTCCCCACTCATACTTTCTCTCTCTCTCTAAGATAAAATAAACATTAAACCAATTCTGGCCCTAAATGGTTCTTAGATTTGTTCCCTGCCTTTCATTCCCACCACCTCTACGTGAGCCCTGGAACTTACCGCCTCCTATATGATTTCTGCGGCTCCTGCTTATTTCTCATACAGCTTGGAGTTGGGGTGATCATGTCATGCCCACTCTACAAGGAATATTCTAGAGCTCTTAGGTTGCTCAAAAGCTCTTTGCAGTTGGTACCTGTCTTTTTTAACTTGCCCCACCTCACATCAAGTATCCTAAACTTTAGTTATCCTGTACCTCGGCCACTTAAACACTTTCTAGTTCCCGGACATACTTGGCTCTACATGCTTCTGAGCATACTTGATACGATACATATCCCATTTTTATGTGCTGAAATCCAACATATTCAACAAGATTTGGTCCTCTTGCCTTCCCCATAGAGCAACAAGACAACTAGTGGAGCAAGTCCCTCTCGCTTTTATGTTTCCATAGCAATCTGTTCATATTCTATTCTATTATTCTATTCTATTCTATTCTATTCTATTCTATTCTATTCTATTCTATCCTATTCATATTGTGACTCTTACCAATTGCACTCTAGCTATTTGTGTCTCTAGCTTTCCCAAATGCTGTGAGCTCCCTTAATCAAATCAGAAACAACCATAGTACTTAGAGATTAGGTAACATTCAATGTATGTTTTCTGAATAAAGGAGTAATGGTGAACAGGTAAATGCACACATGAATGAAGGAATAATGGGTGAAGCAAACACAGACCCCTGATTTCTTGTCTCAGGCACAGACTGCAGTAGGGAATAATTAGAAAATGTACCTAAGCCTGGCACTGTACAAGTAGACTCATATGGGATCTAACATTAGGCAATCAACAGAGCTCTTCTCCACAAATACCACCCTGTGAGGTCCTTGATGCTTGCAATTCTTTTAAAGTAGGGCAAAAGTTTTCATTATATGATTAGGGAAGAAGATAAGTTTAAAAATACTGCAATCACTAATTCATAGCATGATGGGCAGTAAGGAGTCAATAACATTGAAGTTAATTTCTGCCCCTTATAGAACATTACTCCAGATCCAGGCTGCCCGAGTGTAAGACCCAACTCAACAATGTTTGACCAATAGGTAGATGTCTCTGTGATGTGGTTTTCTCATATATAAAACAAAGAGTATATTTATAGGACTATTTTAGATGTGTTATAATAATAAAACTCAGTAAGTTAATAATGTGTGTGTAGTGCTTACAGGAGTGCCTTGTACTTAGTTTATGTTTTATAAATTGTTATTTTAAATTTCCAACAATTTATAATTGACATCAGGACTTCTCTGGAGGAAAATGTGTAGTAATAGATAGAATGAGGTTTACCAGAAGATAAGGGAAATGGTACAGAGGGGAAATGGGTCAAGGAGGTTAGAACAGGTCTGTGAAATGCAATTTCTTCCCTGGAGTGTAATTGTACGTTTACCAAAATTTTTAATTTGGCACAACAATGATCATATCATTTAGTTTTCAGATAATAATAGTAAGGTGATTTTTTACAATAAGAGGGATAGGTATTGATGGAAGATGATCAAGACTCAGTTTTCAGGAGAAAAAAAATATCGGAGACAGAATTAGGAGGCATTCATTCACAATTGAAAAGAAAATAGCCATTGTTAAAACAATAACAACAAAAACCTGTAAGGAAAGATGGAAAATAGGAAGATAAAGACCTAAGGATAGCTCAGTGTAAGTGAGGGAGAGGGAAGAATGTTACTGAAAATGTCAAACCTGAGTGTAATTCTGTAAAACACAACAATAAAATAATAAACAAACAAAAACAAAAACAAGCAAAAGAAACCCCATTAATCTTATTGATATGCTGTAGGAGAGGAAAATAGTCCCTTGCCTAAAAAGCAAAAATTACATGCTCAGTTTTTACTTTAAAATGGAGATATATTCAAGGAAAGGAGAGAGGAACAAAGATCAAAGTGGATCAATAATATTGTAATTATGACTTATTTCTCCATCATGTTCCTTATACAAACAAAAATAAGAAACAAAGCATAAGGTCTCCCTTTGCCTAAAAAGACCAGACTATTTGTACAAAACATTTTAGACCATGTCCTACGTTTGTGTTCATTACATACCAGAAAGCCTTTCAGAGAGTAAATTGCACTCATTTTAGATTCTTATCATTAACACAATTCATACTGATCTGCTGCTCTTTCATCCCATAACAGATAGATTAGCAGGAAATTATAGCCAGGTTGGTAGAAATATATAAATGCAATCTGCATAATATTTATCCAATGTATGACACTATGTATGTATATCATAAAAACATATTAAATATAAATATAAAACATATATTTATATCCATATAAAACATATTAAATGCAAACATCTGAAACATATGAAATGTGTTTTAAATGAAGGGAAAACAGAAAAAAACTATAAAAAATAAAAACAAAATTTCAAGATACATAAGTGGTTTGGGACTTGTTAAAACAGGGACAGGCATCTCTGGCTTCAAAAGGGCAGTCCTGTAGTATCTTAGAAAATAACGATAATGGATAGTTACATTTACAAGTTTATGATATCATGATAAATTTAAATTATAAAGAAATTATGCAAAATATTTAGGAAAGGTCTCCTGTTTTTATTGTTAAGTTTTGTACTGTGTATATGGAAAAGTCACCTATATGAAACATTTTATATGATGATAATGATGGAAAAAGGAGGCACTGTTTTTATTTAGCGGTACCATTAAAATCACGGCATGATTGTAAATTGCCTTTCTCACATTCTAAGTAGTTGAAAATAGCTGAGCTGCTTCTGATCTCCTATTATGGCCAGTTCTAACAATGAATCTTTTTTGACATTAATTGGAAAACAAAGAGACACTAGAGATTATTATTTTGAGTTGCCTAAATGTTAAAACTCTTTATTAAATTTAATTTAATTCAAATAAAAATTCATTGAAATTAATTAATGATAACAATGTTAACTATTAGTTGTAGTGTAACTTCCAATAATAAACACCTCCGAAATGTTAAGAGGAAACCTAATCGACAATGCCTGGGGGGAAAGAACCTGCCTTTCACCCTTTCCCCAACCTGTAAATATTTCCTCCATTCAACACAAAGAACACAGGTCCCAAGGAGCCCCTCAAACCATTGGAATCAATCAAGCAACTCTTGTAGGCAAAGGACAGAACAAAAGGCTCTCAGGGATCTGTACTGTGGGCTAGGTATGGGTGAGAAAAATAATTTAAGCCTTATTCACAAATCACTGAAGATCCACTCTGAAGCTTCCTTATTATTCACAAATCCATTAATAAAACACACTAAACAGTGGTGCTAAAGAGATGGCTAGATGTTCACTAAAGTCGCTCCTTTTCTTTGGTCAAACCACTGGATGACTTTGGCAGCCTCTTTTGAGATGCAAAACTCCTTGTGACTAAGTTTTTCCCAAAGGAACACGAGTAGCAGTGTGTTGGTCAAATCCTCCCATGGGCGTTGCTCCTTGCTCTTTTCCTTCCTCTGGAAGCACAGACCATGGCAAGGTCTTCGGTAGGGTCTGGCTGAGCACCAAGGCCCAACGAGCCTGGATCTCTGTGTGTGATCCTATGGGGAGGGTTGTCCTGCAGACATTAACACCAGCGGGTCACTCACATAAACGAACAGTGAACAATGGCGTTAAACCATTGAAATTTACCATCTATTGTGTTCCTTCCCCAGCTTACCTTAACTAATTTGAAAACTGAAGTAGAGAGTTTGGAGTTAAGTAAACCTAACTTCCAATTCCCATTCCCAATTCGCTAAATGTGTGGCTTTGGGTAAAGTCTCTCAAACTGCAAAGACCTCCATTGTCTGATCTTTAAAAAGGGGAAAAACCTATGTCAGAGTTTTAATGAGATAACATGTAATATTCTTTTCCTGAATTTTATTTTTTTAAATTGTTTTTTAAGTTTATTTATTTAGAGAGATAGAGAGGGAGTGGGGGATGGGCAGAAAGAGAGGGAGAGAGAAAATCCTAAGCAGGCTCCTCACTGTCAATGCTAAACCCGATGTGGGGCTCGAATTTACAAACCATGAGATCATGACCTAAGCCGAAATCAAGAGTCTGATGCTTAACCGACTAGGCCACCCAAGCGGCCTTCTTTTTCTGAACTTTAAATGAGATAAAATACGATAAAATATTTAACACAGAGCCTAACAAAATACTTACAATGGGAGTTATTATAATTAGTTTGGTAATTAAGTACCATAAGTACTCTTCCAGGAAGAGAAAATAAATATCTGAATAGTTTTTAAGACTATGCATCTAAGTACAGACTCTGTCCTTGATATAATCTAACTGGCAATTCAGTCTTCTCTACACGAAAGCTGCTTAAGCAAGGGGATCCTTACGGGTTGATAAGTCTAAATATTTTTAAATTCAAAGATACGACTTTGCATGTAATCCAGACTCTTGACGGCAAGAACGTAGGACCATCTTTGTGGGTTACCTAATGCCCAAGTGCACACACAACACAAATACACACATATGCACCACCTATTTATTTAATGAAGTGTTTTCTAAAGAGGCACCTATATTCCATGTTACCAAGTGAAGGTAAAATGACTCCAAAGAGATAAAAGAAAACAATTACTTCACTGTTCCTAGGAAGGGGATCTGTATAAAATATTTGAGGTTGATGAGAACTGAAGTCCTTATTCTTATTTGTGTTCTATTCATTCCACAGATAAACTAAAAAGAACAACAACAACAAAAAGAAGTATATAGACAACAGGGGCAAAATGTCATCCCAAATAATACATTGATACTACTTTAAAATAACCATTTCCAGAGGCGCTTAGGTGGCTCAGGCAGCTAAGCACCTGATTTCAGCTAGGATCATGATCTCACGGTTCATGGATTTGAGCCCTGAGTCGGGCTCTGTGCTGACAGCTCAGAGCTCAGAGCCTGGAGCCTGCTTCGGATTCTGCCTCCCTCTCTCTCTGCCCCTCTCCTGCTCGTGCGCTCTCTCCTTCTCTCTCTCTCTCTCTCAAAAATAAATAAACATTAAAAAATAAAATAAAATAAAATAAAATAAAATAAAATAAAATAAAATAAAACAACCATTTCCATAAATGAGGTGGTCAATATTAGTTTTAAAGCTTACAGATCTCAAGTACCCTGGAACTTGATTCAATGCCAGTATGAAAGAAGGGTGAAATAAGCAAGACCTTTCTCTTATTTTTTTTTTTTATACCTCTCAATAATAAATTGTAACATGCCTTTGTCTACATCTTTCTTTAGACATATTAGTGCTATTTTGGATTGCAAAATTTTTATCCCACCCTACCGGCTCTCCCTCCCACCCCTTTGCCTTTTCTTTCTTCACCATTGTTCCTCTAAACTACAAGACCATCTGTTCACTTGGCAGATGCGAGTCAGTTCTCTAATTGTTGTCATTCTTAGCAGAGTGCAAACCCGGCACAATCCGGAGGACGAGAAGTACTACATTCATGAGTTAGCCAAATGTATATTGTTGTCGAAATTACTTGTCAAAACGTCAAAGGGAACGATATTTGATTTTCAAAGCACAGCATACATCCACCCAGATTACAATATGAGGGCCTTATTATGCGGTTACTTATGCAATGCATCATTCAGATTTTGACGCAAGTAAATGGCATGAGCTCTCACAGGCTCTGATTTCTATTGTGTAGAAGGAGTATAGGAGTTAGTTACAAAATCCTTTGTTCAAGCAGTGAATTGAGAGGTTTTTCTGAAGTATATCAAATGCATACATTTAGAAGACAGAAATCTGTGGTATGAATGCGCGTCACTTTTAAACAGCCTCGCTACATGATAACCGGGATTTAAACAATATATTAAATATATTAAAGGTGGAATTGGAAGATTTTCAAGGCGAAAAGCAACAAGATACCGTATTAGGGTTCTACTGCTGCTGTAACAAATTACCACAAATGTATTTACATTTTGTAGATCAGGAGCCTGGCACGGGTCTCCCTGGACTAAACACAAGGTTTCAACAGGGCTACATTCCTTTTCAGAGACCGGTGAAGAATTCATTTTCTTGCCTCTGGTAGTTTCCAGAGGCCACCCTTTTCCTTGGCTGTAGGCTGCTTCTCTCTTCATAGCCAGCAACAATGTTGCATCTCCTTGATTTTTCTTCCTAGTCACACCTCCCTGCCTGCCAACAGCTAAGGAAGCTTCATTGCTTCTGCTGAAATTATGTGATCAGGATGAGCTCACCAGGATAATCCAGGTTAATGTCCCCGACTCAAAATCCTTCATCGGAACCACACCCACAAAATCCGCTTTTCCAGAGAAGGCATCATACTCACGGGTTCCCAGGAATCTGCTATAAACATCTTTGTGGAATATTATTCTGCCCACCCACAGCTATCATCCATCTGTGACTCCTCTTTCACAAATGACAAATGGAAAGCATAAAATAGGTTACGTTAGCTCAAAGTCAAACACTGAAAAGAATAACACTGTAACCCCAACACTCCAATTCCCTGCCCTTATAAATGAAATATACTTTTCTTCCTAATTTTACATGCTTCTTCTTGCAAAAAAAGAAATTGATCAAAGGGTTACTCTGGAAAGTGTTTGCACTTCGTACATGTGATAGCAGACCCAAACTATTATTTGATGATACAAATCAGTTACAAGTGAAACTTTTCAGCAATGCATAGACCACCCAGAGTTAGAGTGGGTGTTTAATTAAATTATATACATTGTTGATGACAGCAATGATGACGTCATATCACAACACCTTTCCAAAGGCTCTAAGAACTGCTTTTAATTTCTAATGGATCTAGGAAGTAATCTGAATATACACAGATTAAAGATAGACGAGTAAGAAACCGAACAATTAGAAGTCTGTGCATGTAAACCTTCTACACATACTTATTAAATGGCGATTCCAGGCTAAATGTAGAGATAGATGCTGGAGATAAAGGATAAATATGGTATGGAACTACACTGAATGAGCTCAGTGTGATTGGGAAACAGGTACATATATAAATTTTGTACCATGTGTTCTAAAGGTATATGGAAAGAGAATCAAGGGAAGCAGTTAGCACTGAAAGGGGTCTCAATATTTGAGATTGGTTTTGAAGGATAACCAGGATTTTGAACATTCAGATAAGTAGCAATACGCTGTCCTTTATTTTCTCAGGAACCATAAAATGATATCAGTTTAATCAAATAAAAAAATGTCTTGCAAAATTAGCCTCTAGGAAACTTGCATGCTTCACATCAAATTTCCACCCAACTTTTCTTCTGTATTGAAAAGTGTGAGTTTAAAGAGAAAGAAAGAAAGAAAGAAAGAAAGAAAGAAAGAAAGAAGTAAAATGAAAGTGTAAGTCTGAGGATGAACAATAGCACAATTCACTCAGGCCACAGGGTTGCTTTCACCAATGAGCAAACTTTAACTCTGGAGCTGAGTCCGCAGCAGAGGCCCTCACTGACTGTTTAAAGCCACATAAAATATAAGCTTTAGCTCTGGAGAGTGTCAAAACAGATTCTCCTTAATAAAATGTTCACTTGTTTTCAAGAACGGCTAAGCCACATCAAAAGTAGGCACTTTGGGGTGCCTGAGTGGCTCAGTCCATTAAGCATCCAACTTTGGCTCAGGTCATGATCTCATGGTTCGTGGGTTCAAGCCCCATGTTGGGCTCTGTGCTGACAGCTCGAGGCCTGGAGCCTGCTTTAGATTCTGTCTCCCTCTCTCTCTGCTCCTCCCCTGCTCATCCTCTCTCTCTCTCTCTCTCTCTCTCTCTCTCTCTCTCTCTTCTCTATCCCTCTCCCTAAAAAAGAAATAAAAACTTTAAAAAATAAAAAAAAAACTAGACACTTTAATTTGGGAATATTCAATAAATAATAACATCATTAGTAATGACTAAGATTTTACAGAATATTTTGGAACGTGACAATATCTCACTATGCATTCAAGTATTCAGTAAATATTTGTTAAGCTACTATTATTCACTGGATAGTCTTCTGTGCATTGAAGAAGTGAACTAAACAAGCTGTTCTCTAAGAGAGATGAATATATAATATGGCAGATGATAGGAAGTGTTATAAAGTTAAAAGTAAGAGAAGGTAATAGGAAAATGGCTTAGTGGTGATGTTAACACAAAAGATTTTTTTTTTAAGTTTTTTTATTTTGAGAGAGAGAGAGAGAGAGAGAGAGAGAGAGAGAGAGAGAGATTGAGAGAGAATCCCAAGCAAGCTCTGAACTGACACCACAGGGCCTGACTCAGGTCTCAACCAGGGGCTCCATCTCAAGGACCATGAGATCATGACCTGAGCCAAAGTCAAGGTTAAGCGTAACCAACCGAATCACCCAGGTGCCCCAAAACACACGATTTCTAGGGAAATACTCTAAGGTCGTCTTTGAGCACAGAACTGAGAAAAGGGAATGAGGAACGTTTACAGAAAGAACAGAAAATACAAATGCCATAGGGAAAGCCCAAGTACAGTTTTTCTCATGTACACCAAGAAAAGCAATAAGGCCAGAGCTGTGCAGGCAAAGAAAAATGTAGGAGATGAGGGCAAACAAGCAGCTACGGAAGCTTCTGTGGAGGACCCTGTGGGATTTTGGTTTCAGTGCAGTGGGAACTTACTAGCAGATTTTCAACAGAGCTGTGACATGACCTGACTTACATCTTAAAGAGATTTATCTGCCTTCTGTATCGCACAGGGGTAAGCAGAGAGGTCATTAGAGACCCACTGCTCTTGTCCAACTGAGGTATGAGGATGGCCCCTCTTTCAATATGACTTTGCAAACTGGTTAAATGGAAAATTTATTTCAGTACTTTTTCAAAATGGAGATTGTAGATACATCTGTATTAGCGCAAAATAATAAAAAAATAGTTAAATCCATGTGGACAATAAAAGATGTAAAATTTGTAGAATTTTGAATAACTACATAGGATTCTTGAATAACACAAAGATAATTAATACTGAAAAGTGTTTATGAGAGTTATTGCCGTCATTATTTGTAGGACATTGTTTAGAAAATACCTACCTATAATCAATGAAGTGTCACACTTTATTCACCCTCATTTTAAACATTTGTGCTGAATGGTTGTAATTTTTTAGTAAAAGTTCTTATTAAACTATTTATTATGTATATTTCCTATATATATATTAGAAACATACATACATTTTATATGTATATATATACATATTAGAAAAATAATGTCTTAAAATTATTGCAACTTATGTATATTGCTAAATAACATTTTCAGTTGTAACTCTAAGCATTTTCTTGGGAAAATCAAGATTCACCCGCTATTATCATAATAGTCAAAGCCTAAATCATAACTAACATGTATTTATACAAATAAAATCACATCCAAACATGCACACTTTAAAGTTACTAAGGAAGTCTTAAACAACTCCATATGTTTAAAATTCCCTTTGGATTCTAATGAAATATTTGTAATATTTAGTTTCTGGGCCATATGTGCAATCACTTCAAAAATTTCTTGGTAACATGGGTAACTTTTTTTTTTTTTTGGTATCGGTTGCTAAGGTTACAGACTTTTTTTTTCTTTGCTATTAACAGACTATATTGGGTCTGTAACCTGAGTCTCCTGGGCTCTCAGATTCTGATTGCCCCATGTCTCATTTTCTAGGCTTTCTTTGTATCCAATGCCGAATTTTCAGATTCCTGCCCTGGGTCAGCTGACACTACTGTGCTTGCTAAGTGTATACACCCTTGTCCTCCATGAATAAGGGCTTGATTGTGCATTGATTAAAATGGCTTATTTTACTGTTAAAGTAAATTACACAGAAATGGCATTTCCTCCCAAACAAAGAAAAATAATACCATAATAACACAAACTTGACACTTCCCTAATGCTTTAATCTGACAATCTCAGCACACTTAACAAACAGCAATTAATTAACCCTTACAACATTCCTGTCAGGAAGGTCTGATTACACCCATTTTACAAATGAAATGCTAAGAGGTAACCTAACTTGAACAAGGTTACACAGTTTGCTCATGACAGACCAGGGACCATAACTCAGCAGCCTTGGCCCTATGCTCCCAGGCAGTCAACAAGCAGTCAACAAGTACTAATCAGGAGAACGTATTGCTTCTGTTTATACTATGAAAAATCCATATTTTGTAAGAATCCATGGATGGTTATGCAGACGAAGGCTTTATTACATCCATTCGTAATTCTCATCCAACCTTATCACAAAAAGGAAAGAGAACTTGAAAATCCATAAGCACATCTTTTCAAGAGTACTGCTGCCTTAAAAAAAAAAAAAGGGCTGTGTTAAATGTCAACCTGTAAAATATGACCAAGGAAGAAGTTTGATGGAGGGGTGGAAGGCTAGGTTGCCATATGTGTGAGCTAGAAAGTGTAGCAGTCAATACATTCAATGACTTGATTTTCCTGGTAAATTTTCATCCATGCCTGATAATACAAGGAAGATTGAAAGGTTTCTTGGGATTCACATACACAAGCAGAATTAGCCTGTAAAGAAAATATGAAGCCATATGAGAACATTACTGTATACCTCCATCCGGTTAGAAAGCTCTTTTTTTGTAAGCAGTAAAATTTAGTGATTGCGTGGCCAGTCATGTGGCTTCATCAAAAGCTGTGCCTGCAGTTAAATTGGATCCCATAACATCAGTGAGAATGGCAGGCATCGCACTGACATGGTAGCTGTTAAATCTGGAATCATCAAACTTCAGTTGGCTCGTGACATCAAGGGCAGAGAGCCCACATCTTTTCCCTTCTCAGGCTGCTCGGGAGAACATAAACTAATCAAGCCCCTCATTAAAAGTTATGTTTCCTCAGAAGTGTCTTTAATGAGAATCTGATTTTAGTCAAGGCATCCCCTGCCTAACGCTCCATGCAGTGAATGATCAACCGCTAATTTGCACTTAGGCCGTTATCATAATCACATAATGGCAAAATGTGCTCCAACACCGTCTATCCTCTTCTTGACCATGGCTCCATCTCTACTTACCCCTCTCCCTTGACCCAAAGCAGTTAGCTACCTTGGCTCTACATGATGTTGAATCCCAGGTATTTTCCTGTTCATCAGCCCTATTTCGGGACCATATCTTCAGGTCATCAGCGCCTCCCACCCAACCATTTCAACCCAGTCCTCTCCAGCATCTCATCGTCTCTCGTTCTCTTGAGGCTGCTGCCACAGCCACTTTTCCACCCTCCAATCCCAGGGCAACATCACTATCTACTTTCTGTTTATTTTCCTCAACTCTTGCCTGTCCATTCCAGGAACTTTCATCAAATACTGCTAATCATCTTTTACATGTCAGACCCTGAATTATGATATGTGGACTGAGCGGTAATTTTGTCACAGACTGTGCCCTGCAGCAGCTTATAGTTTAGAGGGATTTCAAATGTGTTAGTTTCCTCCTCTGAATACAGGATCAGAGTATGCACATTTGTGAAGAAAGCACAGGAGAGGGTCACACAATTTTTTATGGGAGAGCAGTGGCAAGGAGCCAATGTAGAATCCTCACATCTAACTGACTCCACATGGGCCCCAGCTGTCCCCTGTTCCCTCATCCACTACCTTTTCCTTGCCACTGCTCATTGTCTAATGTCCTAAACTTATTTATTTTGCAATTCTACTGTCTCCTCTGAGTAGAATGAAAGTTTTAGGAGGACAGGAATTTTGCACTGATTTGTGCCCTGGGTATGGTGCTCAGTAAAAGTTCAAGAAGTATTTGTTGCATAAATAACTGATCCTACCTCCACTTGTGACGTTGACCCTGTCCTGCTTTCCAGTTCTGAACTCTTAACACTTTCACAACTACACAAGCCTGCTCACCAAATTCTCCTGAACTTAGAGAAAGCAGAGCTTGTTAAAAAAAAAAGAATATATAATAAGGAATAAATGTAAGCTGGAAGATCAAATAAAGTCAGTGTTGTGATGAAAACTGAATAGGGAGAATGATTTTGCTATTTTACTTAGTCAGAAGAGGCATCCATAAAGCAGTTGATGCCTTAGTAGAATCAACTGATATAATTCACTGCAACACAAATTAATATTCATACGATTTTCCTGAAGCTTTGGCTATAATGCAGATTTGATTCAGTAGGTCTGCGGTGGGGCTGAAGATTCTACATTTCTGACAAGCCCAAGGGTGATGCTCATGCTGTGTGCCCGGGGAAGCAGGATATAACTTATAAATTGGAGAAAAGTAGATTAAGGAAAACAGCAATAATGTTAACACAGCAGCTGAAATTCTTACTGGATACATTAAAAAAGGAAATATAAATTGAGGTCCATTTGATCAATCACTTGATGGCAATTTGGCCTCAACGGCATTTAATGTATTTTTGTTTTAAATAGCTTGACTTAATTATTTATTTCTTAGTCATTATTGAAACATTAAAAATACAGATGAAGAAGAAAAAGAAGTTGCTTATAAATCTATCCACTGGAGAACACTAATTCACTCTCGTTTTTTTTTTTTTACATCTTAGAATTATTCCATATGTAATTTTTTATAACAATCCTTTAACATTTAATACACAGTTTGATTTCAACATCATTAGTCTGCATAAACTTCTTTGCCATAGAAAGTCACATTTTAATTACCCAATACATGCCTGTTCACAACGGGAAAATAGAGAAAAAAAAAAAAAGATCAGCATAAAGAACAAATCAATCATAATATCAATACCCAATGGATATGCATATGTAATATATGCAATTTGCCTCTTTCTAGATACTTTTCTATATGTACTTCTACCTGACTTCACTTGTAATTATAAAAAAAAGGAACTTATTTTACCCAGATTCTTAAGTTTTTTTTTTAATTCTATAATATCATTCTAAAGAGCATAATATTCTATTATAAGAAGATACTATTCTTATTCAAACCTTTACTTTAGGTATTCAGAGTGGTTCTGGTTTTGAAAGAAACATCTTTGCACTCTGGACCTTTTTTTTTGAAAGAATAAATTTTTAAAGTTGAAATTACATCAGCATATTCATTTTTGAAGTTTTTTGGTTTGTTTGCTTTATATTTCTTTTTTGGTGTTTTCTTTATTTTAAATGTAGTCAAAACCGCACTTCAAATATTGTTTTATATTTAGAATTTTGCTATCTATGTGAGTATACTCTTTCTACATCTTATCCAGCAATTATTATTTTTTTAAAAACTTTAGCAATATTATATGTAAGAATGTTGTACTTTATAAATTACTCATGTGGGATCGTTTATACTACTCAAATGTCTTCATATTATTAGTCTACTGAACTTTTTCATTGTTTCCCTATGGATGCTAATTGTTCATTTTTTTCTAACAGATTATCTTTTATTGATTCAAATTAGCTATACTGCCTTTAACAAAGTGATAATAGTTTACATATAGGTGGCAGTTACTCTGTGTACAAGGCTAAGATTATAATATTCATTAGTCGTTTTGTTTCCTTACAACATCTAATGTTGTTCAAATTTACAAATTTGAAAAATCTCTTTATATAATAGGAATATTTACCATTTGTCCATCGTATATGTTGTCATTTTCTCCCAGTTTGTAATTACTTCTTTGCCTTGTTAATGGTGCCTGTTTCTTTATTTTTTTCTCCCTCACATACAATTTTTAATAATACATTACACAGACACACCTTTTTTTCCCAATCCTCAATAAATAAATGTTAACTACATTTTCTCCTCTTTTATGATTTAATTTCTTACATTTAACTTTGTATTCCCTGAGGGATTTACTATGGTATATGCTGGAAAGAGAATTCTTAATTTTTACGTACAAACAATAATCTATTTGTATCTAAGATCTAGGTTTTCAAATAACCTATCTCTTCCTTACTGAACAAACATCACCAGCTTTAGTATATTCATAACTTTATTAATAATTTTTTATTGTTTATAATTTTCTTTTCTCATCTATATTTATAATATAGAAGAGTGCATTTGCTGATATTACTTGTCTTTTTTTCTAAAAATTATTTGGTTGTCATTACATAGAAAAAGGTAGAAATTGCTAAATTCATTCATTAATTTGGAGAAAAATGATACATATTGATTGTTAATCTTCCAACCCAAGAGCATGGTGGATCATTTTGCTTACTCAACTCTTCTATTATGGTCAACAGTAATATATTATAATTTTATTTAAAGAAACATGCATTCCTCATTTAGATTATTTATACTTTGGGTTATGATGAGTAACTTATTTTCTTTACTTTCACCTTTTTATGGTCAGTCTTTAGCAGAGTAACTTATTTTATTTGTAATTTCTACAACTAACTATCACATTCAAATCTCTAATTGTAGTACTTTTCAGTTAACTTGTTCAGGTTTTTCAAGGTAAAGCATAAAATTTACAAATAATGATAAAAAAATATCTCTGAAAAATAAATACATTAAAAAATTAAAAAATAAAGGGGGAGCACCTGCGTGGCTCAGTCAGTTGAGCATCTAACTTCCACTCAGGTCATGATCTCGAGGTTCGTGAGTTCAAGCCCCACATCAGGCTCACTGCTGTCAGTGCAGAGCCTGATTTGGGTCTTCTGTCCCCTTCTCTCTGCCCCACCCCCTACTTTCACACTCTCAAAAATACATACATACATGCATAAGTAAATTAATTAATTAGATTAAAATAATAAAATAATGATAAAAATTTATTTTCTTCTGTCAAATTCTTGTTTATTTTATTGTCCTATTATATTGGTCAGAAATCGGAATATAATGCTGAAGAAGTGGTGGCAACAAATATCTATAATTTATTCATATCCCTAATGATAAAGTATCTGGTGCTGTGCCATTTGACTAGTGGTGGTGACTATTTGAGAGAGATAGGTAATCTTTATCATTTTATTTTTTTATTTTTTATTTTTTTTTTTAATTTTTTTTTTCAATGTTTTTTTATTTATTTTTGGGACAGAGAGAGACAGAGCATGAAAGGAGGAGGGGCAGAGAGAGAGGGAGACACAGAATCGGAAACAGGCTCCAGGCTCTGAGCCATCAGCCCAGAGCCCGACGCGGGGCTCGAACTCACGGACCGCGAGATCGTGACCTGGCTGAAGTCGGAGGCTTAACCGACTGCGCCACCCAGGCGCCCCGGTAATCTTTATCATTTTAAAGTCACTTCCTTTTATTCACATATTTATATGTTAATCTTTCAGTAAAGAAAAATGGTTTTGAAACGTAATTGAACATCTTTTTTAGCATGCATTGATGCTAATATATTTTCCTTTGTGGTTCTTGTATGATAACAGATGCTATCAATAGATTTTGTAAATGTGGAACCACTCTAGAATTTCTGGAATAAATCCTAGTTGGTACAATTTATTAATCACTAATATGCAGTATTCATTTAAGTATCTGGGATGCTAATATTATATTTAACATCTTTTCATTAAATTTATGTGAGGCTGTTTTTTGTTTGCTTTATTATTTGATGTTATCAGATTCATAGAGAAGGTGAATTGATTGAGAGGCTTTAACTATTTTCTAAAACTTTTAAAATATCATGAGACAAATGTCGGAAGTTTATTGAACTGGCATGCAGTTATTGCCTAGGGCTGCATGAAGAATTAACCACAGATTGGGTGGTTAATAGAACAGTTATTGATTCTCTCAGTTCTAGAGGCATGAATCTGAAAGCAAGGTGTTGGTAAGGCCATACTCCCTCTGTAGGCTCTAAGGAAGAATCCTTTCCTTCTTCTTGGCTTTGGTGACTCCCGGCAATTCTTAACCTTGCTCAGCTAACAGCTGAATCACTCCAATCTCTGCCTCCGTCTTCATATGGGCTACTTCCCTGTATGTATCTCTGTGTGTCCTCTCCTTCTCTTATAAGGTCACTGTCATTGAATTGAAGGCGAACCCTAAACCAGTATTATCTTACCTAATTACATCTGCAAAAGCCGTATTTCCAAACAAGGTCGTGTTCTGAGTTCCAGGTGGACATGAATTTTGGAGGGGACACTAGTCAACCTACTACATAGCCCATACAATCCTATGGGCCTGATGCCTTTTTCATTATTTATTTATTTATTTATTTTGCCTGTATATAGATGAAAACATGCCATCAAAAAGAAAAACAAAATGAATCAATATACTCACTCTTGACCTCCCATGTTTATGGCATTAGCATATCAGGTGATTAATTAAAACATAATTCAACAGAATTACTATAGCTTTTAACATTTATTGTACAGTCGCATATGTAGAACCATTCAAATTGGTTTGTAAACACAAATGGGACCTCAGTCAAAAATATTTTAAAGCTGTGCTTAGAATTTGTCCATTTTATCTGCTCAGCGTTTGATCAGAACAGAAGCCACTTCTTATATTCCAGATGCAATGCTTTTGATGTTAATTAGCGCTTACGTGATCATTCCAACAGCCAAGGGAGTAGAGGCCAGGGAAGCTACCACCTTTGAAGGTCATGAGGGGATGACTACCAATAATCTCATGAGGTGACACTAAAACTCTCAACTTGCAAAGCCCAAGTGAGTGGATCTCAATAGCTTTCGGGAAGCCTCTGGGCCTTTGTCTATCTGCAAGTTTGGCTGGGGCAACCTCCAGAAAATAGTGGCTTCTTATTCACGTCTACCTTACAAGTTCAGCAGGAGCTCCTCTCATTGACAGTTTTCAAACCAGGACCATAAAGGAAAGGTGACTCTGGGAAACAGGGTTTCTTCCTTTCACAGGTGTGACAGGGGTGCCAAGTTGGCATAAAGTCATCTGGCATTTCTGGTACCATGTAGATCATTCCTGGTGCCCAGCAGTGCTCAGGGACTCAGATGGGTGGGGCCTTTGGTTATTTAGCCATTGACAATTCTCTAGTTCTCTTACATACCGTGAGGAAACAGAGTTGAGAATCTTACCTCTAAAATAGCGAACTTACACAGACACGTGTATTTTATTATTTATGTATGTATGTATTATTATTTTTTGATGTTTATTTTTGAGAGAGAAAGAGAGAGAGAGAGAGCAAGTGGGACAGGGGCAGAGAGAGAGGGAGACAGATGATCCGAGGTGGGCTCTGTGCTGACAGCAGAGAGCCCAATGTGAGGCGTGAACCCCATGAGATCATGACTGAGTAAAGTTGACACTCGACCAACTGAGTCACCCAGGGGCCCCCAGACACCTGTACTTTAGATCTTTAACCCAATTATTTGCTCTTTGAAATACTGCCCTATCTGCTGAATGTTTCCAAGTGAAACAAGGGTAATAAGGAAGATTAAAAAAAGAACCTAAGATTCTTAAACATATAATAACTTTTTATATTCTTGCTATTATATTTGTAAAGATACAATTAAACAATAAAATTTATAATACATTAGCTATTATAACTGTTGATACGTATGAAATTTCAGAGGCATCTATTTGCCTAAATATAAACATTATCAGCAATATTAAACTATTTATTATATACTATGTACCAGTCACTGAAATCTAATAGCTTATTTAATGCTCTCAGCAACTCTATTAGGTAAGTACTAAATGTCAAAACCCACTTTTTAACCACAATGGTTCTGAGAATGGTAAAAAGTAAAATGATTCTTAGAAGCCAGATGAGGAGCTTCTGGGTGACTCAGTCCAACTCTTGATTGCAGCTCAAGTCATGATCTCATGGTTCATGGGATCAAACCCATTGAACCCAACATCAGGCTCTGTGCTCACAATGCAGAACCTGCTTGGCATTATCTCTCTCTCTCTCTCTCTCTCTCTCTCTCTCTCCCTCTTCATCTCTATCTCTCTCTCTCTCTCTCTCTCAAAATAAATAAAGAAGCATTTTTAGAAAAAGAACCCAAATGAGAGTGGAATCAATCTTTCTATTAATTGGACAGATAGCTGCTATTCATTAAGTCACATAGTTTATTTTGTAGTGAGTTAAAGGCCTAGTTGCCAAACATAATTTGATGAAATTCTTCTTAAAAGAGCCCATGTGGTCAATTTGTCTCAAATATTTACATTAGGGTTTATTTATCCAAGCGTTTGTTCATTATATATCCCTCCTTTTACAAACTAAGCAAATGAATCCTGCCTTTTTTAAATTAAGAACTCTTCTATAGTCCATTTTATCACTGGTGAGCAAAGAAGAACCTCAAATCATCAAAGAAATTCAGTCTCTTATTTTAAGGTCTTGACCTCTTTGGAGGATAAACAGAGCTACTTCCAGCAAAGGAAGGAAAGTGAAGAGAGCTCATAATTTAATGTCAAGTATGTCAGTTTAACTGGAAATGTTCAAATCTTAATAGACTGTAAATCAGGAGATCCTATGACAGAGTAATTGAGTTAACATTAGCCTTTCACCTTCATAAGCTCGGGGATGAATCTGACCTAGGTTAAGGGGAAGAAATTCCATTAATTTTCAGGTGTCCACTGGTCTGTGACCCAAAATTGCATTAGCCCCACTTTGGTTAGAGATGGTTTACAGTTAGAGAATTCTAAACACCCTAGGTCACGTTTTGAAATCACTCCTATATGTACTGACAGTGGAAGGTGTTAAGAAACAGAGGAACATTAACTCAAAAGACATCATCTGCTCTGGAAGCATATTTTAAAAATAAGGTAAATTTTGAAATATAATCAACAGGATTTTTCAAAATAAATATCTAACAAATATAATGCATTTTGTATCATATTGTTTTATAGTACTAATATTTACAATAATAATTTTTAAAGTTAATTTTTGAGAGACAGAGAGACAGAGCACGAGCAGGGGAGGGGCAGAAGGAGAGGGAGACACAGAATCCAAAGCCAGCCCCAGGCTCTGAGCTGTCAGCACAGAGCCAGATGTGGGGCTCCAACTCACGAACTTAGAGATCATGACCTGAGCTGAAGTCCAATGTTTAACCCACTGAGCCACCCAGGCACCCAAATTACAAAATTTTTAAACCATATATTCTTTCATCCCATGTGTTGTGGGTATCAAATACACGCCCACAGTAGAGAACTTGAACTGATAAGTAATGGGAAAATAAAATGAACTAAAGTACATGTAAATGTGTTCAAAGTACATGTAATGAAATAAATGCAAAATAACCTGGAAGGCGTATCATGTTTTGCCAACAGATGAATAAGAGTACTCACTGTTATAAAAGCAATCACTTTCATAAATGAGTGAAATAGGTATAAGTGGGGGATGTGAGGGCAATCACCCCATTGATTGCCAAGGTTGATTCGGCTGATCTAGCTGGCTAGACAAGTGTCCCTTTCCTCCTTGACTGCTCCACGTGTATCTCTCCCCAGGCTGCATGCTGGGTCGAAGACCTTCAATGATAGAGGATGACCATTTTTTGGTCAAGGGTACATGAGTGTCTGAGCTCCCCCTGCTAGAACATCCAAACAAGTTCTCAAGGTCCCTTTGGAGGATAATGTAGGGTAATCAAGCTTCCAGGACTCCAGACATATCCAAACAAGGAGCTGAATGTGGCAGTCTGTCTTTTAGAAAAGAGAAAGAAAGAAAGAAAGAAAGAAAGAAAGAAAGAAGCATAAGTTGGTAAAACTTCTCAAAAATGATTTATCAGTATATGCCCACATATATTAAACATTTAATACTCTTCACCAGATTGTTCTCCTTGAAGGAAACTTTCTTAAGAAAATTATTCAAACATAGATCTATGAGAAAAGTATATATAGCATATTTGATTCAATATTATTACAATGATAAAAAGCATCCAAAAATCCAAAACTACAATAAAAGAATAAAATTAAGATAGAGTGTTATCTATATAATGGAAAATGATGCAACAAATAGCAAAAGGTTAGGAATTATATCATGAAAAGGAAAACAGTGGTGGGATAATCATTATGGAAAAATGTAGAATAAAATAGCTTTAAAATATGATCTCAAAGTTGTAAAATAAAATTTGAACCTACTTTAGAAAAGAACTAAAAGGGAGTCAAATACATTTTTAATAGTGAGTATTGTTGGGGCGCCTGGGTGGCTCAGTCGGTTGGGCGTCCGACCTCGGCTCAGGTCATGATCTCACGGTCTGTGAGTTCGAGCCCCGCGTCGCGCTCTGTGCTGACAGCTCAGAGCCTGGAGCCTGCTTCAGATTCTGTGTCTCCCTCTCTCTCTGACCCTCCCCCATTCATGCTCTGTCTCTCTCTGTCTCAAAAACAAATAAACATTTAAAAGAAATAGGGAGTATTGTTAACTTTGAGATTGTGGGAATGTTTGACATTTTCTATTTGTGATGTTTTAATTTGGAAAATTAATACAACGAGCTTATTGTACTTTAATATTAAGAAATTAGGACATGCCTATTAAAAACGTTTTATTTCCTATCCTTTTGCTTCAGAAGGGCCCAGTAGCTAAACCAAATATGAAAAGTTCAAGTATGATACTTTAAAAAAATTGCTTGTACAGTAGCAGATAAAATTTTATAAAAATTAGTCATCTTAAGAGCTCTCATGCCAGAAAGAGTAAACACAAAATGTCATAAGTAAAATTATATTTTTCTTTGGTTCTAAAGTTATTATTATAAGCAGTTTAAGTTAAGTGTATAAATCATAAACTAAATCTACAAGCTGGAAATTCTTTGGTTCATTATACATTACTCGGTTGCTCTTTCTACGTGCGAGAGCGTTCTCCCCTCTCCCCGCTGAACTCAAGCGTTGTATAGTGTAAGCTTAGCGGGATCTTCTACTATTTCCAGGTCAAAGAGGCTAGTAAAACAATACATGAGACTCCATGACTAACTCAACCATGCATATTTGGTGAGGCACAGGACAATTTTCTTCCCATATAGTTAAGGATATTTTGATGTTATGGTTAAATAAGTGTCATTCGTCACAATTAACAGTTGCATAACCCTAATTATAATTCCCCCCATTGATACTTTTTATGCTTAAATGGATACATGAACTACTCAAGACTCAGGGTGACATATTAGAAGGTCAGAGGCAAACCATACACCCAAGGAAAGCCCTCTATAATGACTTTCTTTTCAACTTATACTTATTCCTTTCACTCCTCTGACTCAATCATTAGAGAGTAACAAAGCCTATAAGGTAAGCCATGGGCCTTTTCCATGTTTAGTCAATGACAACTTTAATTAACTGTCAAAATCAGAGTGGTGATAGTGTTAATAAAAATATTTGGAGGGAAAGTTGGCACAGAGTCTGGATATAAAGGAAAAGAGTATAAACAACAACAATAACAACAAAAAAACAGAAAATGACCCTCACTTGTTTTGCACCTCTTGAAACAAGAATTTGAGAATATGGATAAAAGAGAGTTGGGAAAGAGGAGTCACCATAGCAAAAGAAGTGGTAGAAAAAGGTCAAAAGATACACTCTTCCAGAGAGAAAAGGAATGGATTTTTAGCATATGTGTATTTTAAAAGCCCTTTTTATCTTCTCTGTACCTAAGAGAGCTTTTCAAATGTTCCAAGAAGCCGCCTGGATGCACTTACCTGGTAACAGGTGGACAGAATGAGGCATCAGTCTCAGAATGTCACCGCATATTATGTTTCCAATATGCTCTTCTAGTTTTAGCAAGTCGGCTGCAATGAAGGTGCAAAACAAACACATTTTAGGCTGCCTCTGATTAAACTAATGATAAACCAATAACTGCTGTTAGGAGAAGAGGAAAAAAAAATACTAAAGTTCAGGCTGTTAGGATGCATTCCATCTCCAGTTAAAGATTTTCACGCCCGATAAGATTTCATTTAAAGCAAAGATTAAGCCATATGTCGTTTTAGTCATTGATATTTTAATTTGCATATGCCGATCTCATGTATAGGAAAACTGTTCTAAATCCGTAGAGTGGGCGGTACTTAGCAATTCAGGGGAAATGCAGATTGGTAGTCAAATGACTTAGAACACGGTGGCTTTACAGAAACCTAAATGTTGGTGATTGATTCTGCCCTTCTGTTACATGAAGGTGCCCTCTTTATACCCTCTGCCCAACCACTTCCCACCGAAGCCTATGAGACAGAGGACAGGTGGCATTCCTAGGAGAATGTGTTCACTTGTCTAGGTCTCTTTTCACCCATCTATTCTTCCAAACATCCTTCTAACCGATGCATTTTAACAGCATACAGCCAACAGAGTTAGTGGTTGAGGCTGGACAAATTAAGAAAACACAATAAGTTAGACATTTTCGCTTAAAGATCTGCTTCCGTGGAAGTTTGGACAATGCAATGAGAAAAGAGCTGTAGCAAAAGCAGATTCTCTCGTCGGCCGAGACCTGCAGTGACGGTAGTGAATTCCCAATTATACACAAAATAAAATGTCCTGTATTTTGATTTTAATAATACAATTATACTATTGGTACCTCTTTTATGTTGCAAACACATAGGCTGGTGAAACTGTGAAACCTTACAAAATTTAGGTTTTGGGGGGCATTTGCTTTGGATTTTAGTATCCAAACATAGAAACCATCTTCCATGAGATTAGGAAAGAGGACACCAGGTATCTTTCAACTCGTGACCATAACCCACGTCAAAATCAGTTCCAACATTTCTGTACCTCTAGTGATAAATCACAAATTTAAAATACATGTATATATGTATGAATTCATATATGTATTCGTCTACATATATGTATATATTTAAATATATTTATTAAATATTTATATGGCTATATATATATATATAATAACTAATATTTCCTGGATATCTTGAAGCATGATTTTAAAATGCCAAACCTGAAGCAAATAGGATTATTATTTAAAGTTATCATTAAATAAGTAATTTTTTTTTTTATTTTTCTTTCCTCTCCATGTTCATTTATGTAATTAACAATAATGGACACACTCACTCAATTGTGTGTTGCTTTATTAATAGAAAGGACATGCTGTTTTATGTAATAAAATTGTGTAAACATCTCTCACAAAACCTATGCTCTCACGCTTCTCTTTTATTTACATATCCAACTGATAAGTCAGGACAAAGATGAAAGCCTGTTAACACTTACCACAGACCTTAGAAAAAGTGATTTTTCCCTCATGAAAATATGACAAAGAACCATTTTTCACATTTGCTGAATGAGAAGTAAACTAATCTCTTTCTGTTTAGACACCTGTGTTTTCCCGTATTGATGCAGTCTGAACTGTTGTCCTTGGTGCTAAGCAAACTTTAATTTGGTATGACCTCCAGCAGGTCTGCTTTTAAATCTGTAAAAACGCCAGCTATAAAATCACTTGCTCAAAGACCTCTGCCTGGGGGTAAAAATAGCCACCTCACATTAAGGATACCTGGAGTAAAAAGACACCAAACAATGGCTTACTGTATTTCAAAGACCAAGTAGGCACTGCAACATTGGTAGTATCTTGTTCCAAACTAAGTCCAATGACACGTAACAAGCATGCATACAGTTTAAATATTTGCCAGTTTCTCCGACATTTTGTGTGCTCAGTTGCACCCTTCAAGAAGTTGAATCTCGTGGTGCGGTTATCGGTCTCGCATTTGACGGTCAAGGAAAATACTCCTTTTCCAAAAGAATTAGTGCAGCTTGTTGAAACATGTGAAAAGGGATGTCACCTCCAAATATCAAGTAATCTGTGAAATGAATTTAGAAATACTAAAGAGAGCTTAAGGTTGATTTCAATTTTTAAGATCTACACGATAAACTCTACTGTTGTTGACCCATGACCTCTCCTATCAATTGCGTTTGGTAGCTCTGTCATTCGCCTTGCTGAGCAGCGACTGCTTTTCTCCTCCTTTCTCTGCATGTCCAGTTTCCTTTGTCTCCTAATATTGCTCCCCAATCATTTCTCCATCATCTCCATTCTCCCCCCCACCATGTCCATTTCTCATCATGCCTCACTGATGGCAGATCTAGCCCATACCTACCTCTCTCATTTTTTCAGAGTTCTCTGCTTTTTCTTTATGTGATAGCAACACTGGATTCAGTTCAATTCCCTCAACATCCATTTGGTTTAGTTATTCATCCTTAATGGCCATCTCTCCATTTGCCTATTATTATTATTATTATTTCTAAGAGGGAGCTCAGAAGTAAATCTTCTCGGATTTCCTTCACCTTTAGTTTTATGGCCCTCCTGTGTACTCCTGTAACATCAAGCCCATCCCCATTATTATAGTTAATACACTGAATTGTAATTATTAGCTTCAGTGTCTGAGCTTTTTGAAAACATGGATTTTCTTTATTGTTCCCAGTACCAAGTAAGAGTTTCTTGAATGAATCAATCCCCCAGTTTCAGAATTCATAATGGATACTTTTCTATTAATCATTTAATAAGAAATAAAATTTTTATGGGGCACCTGGGTGGCTCAGTCAGTTAAGCGTCCAACTTCGGCTCTATCATGATCTTGCAGTTGACGAGTTTGAGCCCTGCGTCCAGCTCTGTGCAGACAGCACAGAGCCTGGAGCCTGCTTCTGATTCTGTGTCTCCCTCTCTCTCTGCCTCTCCCTGCTCATGTTCTGTCTCTCTCTGTCTCAAAAACAAAGGTAAACATTTAAAAAATTTTTTAAAGAAATAAAAATTTTAGAAAAAATACTTACATATTTTCTTCATACCTACATATCTTCCAGTCAAAGGAAGAGCCTACCTCTCAATACTTGAAAGGAAAAGCTAAACCATATGACTTGATTATCTAAGGGAAGTTGGGCTTGTATGGAATAGTCTTAACGGAGCAAAGAGCTGATCTTATACAAGGCCATTAGAGGTGATGGGTCGGTGATCTTTCAGAAGCAAGAGTGTGGCTCCTAGAGCCAGCTGTTGCTGACAGCTGACTTTCACTCGTAGGGGTGGCAGTAAGCAATGGGCTTTTGGAAGCATGGTTAATTATGTGAAGTTGTCGCTAAATGATTAGGATCTAAAATCAATAAAAATTGATTCAGGCAACCAGTTTTTTCCCCTCTCTTGAGCATATGACTGTTTTATTCTCCCTGTTGGCAATGTCTTTTTTTCACATCCTTGCACCTGTTTAAGATTGTCAAAGTATGTGCTTTTAGTGTCCTACTTAGATGCCATTCTTTTCTATTCACTAAAGTAAGTTCTCCAAGACGTTTAAGTATGCAATAAGAATGCTATTTTGCTACATATACTCGAAGGCAGCATTGCAAAATTTTAGGAAATATAAGGAACACTTTATTCACAGAACATTCGAGTTACCTCTCACCATTATACCCTTTAAGTTTTTTTTTTTAATGTTTATTTATTTTTGAGAGAGAGAGAGAAGACAGAGCACAAGTGAGGAAGGGCAGAGAGAGAGAGGCAGGCACAGAATCCGAAAGAGACTCCAGGCTCTGAGCTGTCAGCACCAAGTGCAATGCAGGGCTCGAACCCATGAACCATGAGATCATGACCTCAGCCAAAGTTGGACGCTCAAACGACTGAGCCACCCGGCTACCTCAATTATATCCTTTTATTTACTGAGGTTTAATTGGCTAATACAATAAAAGGTGGTTTTATTGGTTCATTTTGTTGTTATCCCCAACAAAACTTTTTTTCCACATGGCACAAAGATTGGTCACCTACGGCAGGACTTACATGTCCCTCGCTCCTATCTTTCTATACACTCCATAATAAATTCACTTCTCCAGGAACTCATGTGTCTCACATTCGTCACAATTCATCCAAAGATATGACTTTGATGGGAGGTCTTCTCCAGCTAAAATAATTCATTGATTCCTTTATTTACACAGTTCATTAAATATTATTTAATCAACATATTATTATTGCATTCAATATTTTTTCATGTACAAGTGATCACACCTCAAATAGACTGCTAATATTCTATGAACACATATTACCCTATGGAAAAGCACTTTGAAAAATATTTTAAACTATTATTATCTTTTATTATATCTAGTGCAATACAATCAATTTACGTACAGAATTATTTTAGACAAAAAGTAAGAAAACTATATATATGTAGTATAACACATGTACATAGATACATACACGCAGGTACAGGGAATATGGGATATGAAGCATAATAGAAAAAGGAACTAAAGAATATGATCTTTCTTTCATAGCAATAAACTAAGGTGCTATCTGAAAATATTGGTAGCTCACTACTACCCCAAATTGCCTGTAAGTGTAATGATAATCTTTTGGTAGAGAGAGTAATAAAGGAAGCAAAAATAATAATTGAAACCAAGCTTCAGTTGAAAACTTATGAGAATTCCCATCTTACCATTTGGAATTATAAATTCAAGATTTATTGCCATTTACTAAATCTTTTAATTTATCATCACAAACAAAAATGTCTTGGCTGTAATTCATACATAGAGTGTGAAATTTAGAACAAATAACCAAAAAAAAAAAAAAAAAACTATAAAAGAACTCACGCTTAAATTTGTTTTTCACTTTTTTGTATTAATTTTTGAAAAAAAAATAGACTTTAAGCATAAAGTCTACAATGAATACGTTTCCCCCCATGCCACTCAAGATTTTGAAGGCTGTTTTAGCCTTCGATAATCCAAATATTGCAACCTACCATCTAAAACATAACAAATATATTTTGCTAGAACAAATTTACTCCATTAATGAGGCAAGAATTACAAGGCAACAATCTAAGAGCACTATTAATTTATAAAATCTGTTTCATGGTCTATCTATCTACTTTACTAAAAAGTGTGTGATCTATATAATTTAATTTTCTTTTAAAGCAAATACATTAAAAAGTTAATTAACATATTTGCATTAAAACATTATCTAGGGGATTCTAGCATTTCTTCTAGAACTCTTTATCGAAATGGTGACATAGAAGCCACCTGAATTTCCCTTGTCTGGCAGATGCACCAAATATGTAACCACGGGTGGAGCGATTCCCCCAGAGAGAGATCCAGAAAAGAGTGTGTGACTCCTGCATGTTGGACAAGTGAGAAAACACCCACACTGAAATGGGTAGAAAAGGCTGAGACATCTTCTGGCTATAAACTCCACCTGGGTACAATGATAGACAATTGGGATGGAACCCCTAATTCCCAGCTTTTCCCTGAGGAGGAAAAGATTTGGACCACACATCTAGTACCTAAACTTTTAAACCTGTCAACCAGTGGCTGGGACCCCAAATTGCTTAGCTCTGAAAGCCAATGACTTTGTGCTCATGAGTCCCACACAACTATAACAAACAAAGAAGGAATGAACTGTAATGCTAGCACTCACCGTGGTTCAGCACAGAGGGGACCATCTCCCAGTTTTTCCTTGCAAGGGCTTTGACTGCATACATCCCAGCTGCTGCCTGAGGGTTTAGCTACTAATCAGCCAGCATCTGGGCGCTTACCACAAGCTTCCCATTGGGAAACTTACAAAAGTCTAAGCACACTTCTCACTACCAGGAGCCATTAGTAGCAAGATGGAAGATTGGATAATCACAAAAGTTTCAGAAACAAGCAGGAGCTCAGACCAGACTGATTGACAAGGTTCCTTTACACATGACCAGTCTGTCAAACCTGGAAGGGGTGACTATTTTATTTAATATTCAAAAAGCAACATAAAGAGACAAGGAAAATCAAAACACCAGACGAAAATATTAAAAACAAAAGCAGATAAATCTCCAAAAACTGATCTTAATGAAATGGAGATAAATGATTTACCCAGAGTTCAAATGATCACAAATATGCTCACCAAGGTTATGAGAAATACATGAATAAAATAAGAATTACAACAAAGAGATTATATTAAAACCCCTACCAAACAGAAATCATAAACCTAAAAAATACAAGAACTGGGCTAAAAATTCAATGAAAGAGTTCAACATTAGTCTACATTAAGCAGAAGAAAGAATCAGTGAACTTAATGACAGGGAAGTGGAATTCATCCAATCAAAGGAACAAAAAGAAAACGAAGAATGGAAAAAAGTAAAGACAGCTTAAGAGATTTATAGAATACCATCAATAATACCAATATTGGCTTTTTATGGGTCCCAGAAGAAGAAGAGAGAGAGAAAGGAACAAAAAACTTATTTAAAGGAATAATGACAAGAAACTTCTTTAACTTGGAGGAAATGACAGACTCCAGATCCAGGAAGTCCAAAAAAATACCAGATAAGGTGATTCTAAAGAGACCCACATCAAGATATATTATAATTAAACTGTCACAAGTTAAAGACAAAGGGAGAATTTTTAAAAATAGCAGGAGAAAAGCAACTTGCTACATATAAGAAAACTCCAACGATTATTAGTGGGAATTTTGGGGGAAGTTTTGCAGACCAAAAAAGAATGGGTTTATATACTCAAAGTGCAATAAATAAATAAATAAAATAAAACACAGGAACAACAAAAACTGTCAATCAAGATACCCTAACTGGCAAACTTACCTTTGGTATTAAAGGAGAGCTCAAGAGTCACCCAGGAAAACAAAGGCCGAAGGAATTCATTGCCATAAGACTGGCCTTACAAGAAATGTTAAAGGGAGTTCTTCAAGTTGAAATAAAATAAAATCAGTAACGGGAAAATACATAAACGTATAAAAATCACCAGAAAAGGTAATTGGTAGTTATTTTCAGAATACTTTAATACTGAAATAGTGGTGAGCAAATCACTTAAAATTCTAGAATAAAGGTTAAAAGACAAAAGTATTGAAATAACTGTAATGATAACAATTTGTTAGCAGATACACAGTATAAAAAGAAGAAAATTATGACATTAAAAACATAACATGTATGGGAGGATTGTAAAAATTTAGAGATTTAGTATGTATTTAAAGTTAAGTTGCTATGAGTTTAAAATAGACTGTAATAAATATATTTCGTGTAAGCCCTATAGTAACCATGAAGCATAAATATATGGTTGATTCACTAAAGATAAAGAAAAAAGAATCAAATACTATCACTACAGAAAATCATCAAATCACAAAAGAAAAGAGCAAGAAAGAATACAAGGGAAAAAGGAATGAAAGTCAGAAAACAATTAACAAATGCCAATAATAAGCCTATATTTACCAATAATTGCTATACATGTAAATGTACTAAATTCTCCAGTCAAAAACATAGAGTGGCTTAATGGGGGGGTGGTAAAAACGAACTGCCCATATGCTGCATATAAGAGGCTCACTTCCGATGCAAGGACACGTGTAGACTGAAAGTAGATATTCCACCCAAATAGAAACAAACAAGCAAATAAACAAAAGATACAAAGATAGCTCTCTTATTTAGAAAAAAATAGACTTCAAGGCAAAAATGTTATCAAGAAACAAAGGTCATTATATAATGATAAAGGTATCAGTTCTTCAAGAGGATATACAATTATAAATATTCATGCACCCAATTGTACACACTCTTGAAGAATTGACCCTTTTATCATTATCAAATATATAACAAATCTTATCAGATTTAAAGGAGAAAATAGTTACCAATGCAATAACAAAAGGGGACTTTACTACTGAATTTCCAACAGTGGCTAGCTTGAGCATCCAAATAGAAAATTAATGAGGAAACATTGAAGTTAAACTACATATTACACCAGATAGGCCCTGAAGACATACTCAGAACATTCCACCCTGAAGCACCAGAATATGTTTTTTTTTTTTTTCAAAAACATGTGGAACATTCTCCAGGAAAGATAACACATTAGGCCACAAAAACAATATTAATAAATTTACAAAGAATGGAATCCTATCAAATATCTTTTCTGACAACAATAGCATGAAACTAGAAACCAATTGCAAGAGAAAACTGGAAAATTCACAAATATGTGGAGATTAAACAACATGCTCCTAAATAACTAATAGGGCAAAGAAGAGATCTTAAAGAAAATCACAAAGCTTCTTGATATAAATAAAAATAGAAACAAAACATACCAAAGTTTATGGGATATAGCAAAAGCATTTCTTAAAATTTGTAGTGATAACTGCCTACATTAAGAAACAAGAAACATTTCAAATAAACAACCTAACTTCACATCTCAAAGAACTAGAAAAAAAAGCATAAATAGCCCAGAGTTCATAGAAGGAAGGAAACAACAAATAGCTGAGTGGAAATAATTGAAATAAAGACTAGAAAGCCAATAGAAAAGATCAATCAAATGAAGAGAGGCTTTTAAAAAGATAAAATTTATAAGGCTTATGCTAAAGTACCTTAGGAAAACAAGACTCAAATACATAAAATCAGAAATCAAAGAGTAGATATTAACAACTGATAACACAGAAACACTAAGAATCATATGAAATTATTATAAATAATTATATACCAACAAATTATATAACTTAGAAGCAATGGATATAGTCCAAGAAACATACAACTTACCAAGACTGAATCATGAAGGAACAGAAAAATTTGAACAGACCAACTGCTAGTGTGCAGATTAAATTAATAATCAAAAATCTCCCAACAAGTTCCAGGACCAGATGACTTCATGAGTAAATTCTAACTAAACATTTAAAGAAGGGTTAATATCAATACTTTGCAAACTCTTCCAAAACAATGGAAGATGAAGGAACACTCTCAAACTCATTTTATGAAGCCAACATTACCGTGATACCAAAGCCAGATGCTACAAGATACTACAAGAAAAAGAAAATTACAAGCTAATACCATTGATGAATATGGATACAAAAACACCAAATTTAATGGTACATTAAAAGGATCATACATCATCATCAAGTGGAACTTATTTCAGAGATTCAAAGAGCATTCAGCATCACAAATCAGTCAATGTAATATACACTACATTAACAAAATAAAGAATAAAAATCATATGATCATCTCAATAGATGGAGGAAAAAAAAACACATTCGACAGAGTTCAACATTCTTTCATGATAAAAATTCTCAACAAAATGGATATAGAAGGAATTTACTTTGACATACTAATGGCCATATATGGCAAGGCCAAGTCTATCATCACACTTACAGGTGAAGAGCTAAAAGCTCTTTTCTTCTAAGAGATCAATAACAAGTTGAAGATGACCACTCTCACCACTTTTATGCAGCATCATACTGGGAAATACTAGTAGAAGTTAGGCAAGGGGCACCTGGGGGTCTCGGTTAGGCATTGGCTCTTGATTTCAGCTTAGGTCATGATCTCACAGTTCATGGGATGGAGCGTTTTGTTGGGTTTGGCACCTGCAGTGAGGACCTTGATTGGGATTCTCTCTCTCTCTCTCCCTCTCTCTCTGTCCCTCCCCCAGTCCTTCTCTCTCAATAAATAAAGTTTTTTTTTTTAAGAAGTTAGGCAAGAGAAAGAAATAAAAGGTATTCAAATTGGTAAGGGAAAGCTAAAATTGTCTCAGTTTGCAGATGATATGACTTTATGTTGAGAGCCTTAAAAACTTCAGCCAAAAACTTAAAACAAATAAACAAATTCAATAAAGTGTGGGATACAAAATCAATATACAAAAATCAGTTGCATTTCTATACACTAATAATGAGCTATTAGAAAGAGAAATTAATAAAAAAACTATCTCATTTACAATAGCATCAGAAAGAATGGAATACTTAATAAATTTAACCAGGGAGGTGAAAAATCTAAACACTGAAAACTATGAAATATTGATGAAAGCAATTGAAGAAGATACAAATAGATGAAACATTGTTAAAGGGTCCATACTACCCAAACCTATATACAGATTCAGTGCAGTTCCTATCAAAATTTCAATGATATTTTTTTAAAGAAAGAAAAAAATATATATAAATCCTAAATTCATATGGAATCACAAAATACCTCTAATAGCCAAAACAATCTTTAGAAAGAAGAATAAGTCTAAAGGCATCCTTTATTCCTGAATTCATCCTTACTTCCTGAATTCAGACTACGTTGTGAACTATAGTAATCAAATCAGAGTGGTATTGGCATAAAAACAGACACAAAGATCAATGCATTAGAACAGAGAGCCCAGAAATAGACAAATCCATATATGGATAATTGATTTTCAACACAGACACAAAAAACTTACAATAAAAACGATAATTTTTTCAGCAAATGCTGTTGGAAAAACTGGATAGCTACATGCAAAAAGAGTGAGACTGGACCCTTATCTTACACCACTCACACAAATCAACTCAAAATGGATTGAAAACTGGAGCATAAGACCCCAAACCATAAAATGTCTAGAAGAAAACATTGGACGTAAGTCCCTTGATATCTGTATTTGCAATTAGTGTTTGGATTTGACACCAAAGAAAAGGTAACTAAGCAAAAATAATTAAGCAGGACTACATCAAACTAAAAAACTTCAGTGCCTCAAAGGAAACCATCAGCAAAATGAAAAGGCCAACTATGAAATGGGAGAAAATATTTACAAACCACATATCTGATAAGGGGTTAATGTGTAAATTATGCAAGGAAACCATGTAACTGAATAGCATAAAAACTAAGTGATTCCATCAAAAAATGAGCAAAGGACCTCAATAGACATTTTCCAAAGAAGATATACAGGCACATGAAAAGATGTTCAGCACCATTCATCATCATGGAAATGCAAATCCAAACCACAATGAGATAAGCCTTCACACCTGTTAGGATGGCCATAATCAAAAAGATAAGAGTTAAAAAATTCTGGTAACACTGTGAGGAAAAGGGAACTCTTGCACACTGTTGGTGGGAATGTCAATAGGTCTAGCCACTATAGAAAACAATGGAATTATGGAAAGGCCAAATATGGAAGTTTCTCAAGAAATTAAAAATATAACTACACCTATGATCTAGCAATACCACACGAGGGTATACCTGCAAAGGGAAGAAAATTATTATTTCAAAGAGATATTTATGCTCTTGCATGTATATATGCACACACAGTGGAATATTATTCAGCCTCTAAAAAGGAGGAAATCCTGCCATTTTTTTACAACATAGATGAAAGCAAAGGATGTCATGCAAAGTGAAATAAGCCAGACAACGAAGGACAAACTGCATAATATCACTTTTTTTTAAGTCAAACTCATAAAAACTGAGAGCAGAATAATATTTGACAGGGACCAGAGGGTGAGGAAAATAAGGAGACTGGAAAAGAGTACGAACTTTCAGTCATAATATGAATAAGGTTGGAGAGTTGAATCCATAACATGGTGATTATAGTTGACATTACTGTAGTATAACTGAAATTTGGTAAGAAAATAGAACTTAAATGACCCCACTAAATAAATAAATAAACAAACAAACAAATAAGTAAATAAGTAAGTAAGTAAATAAATAAATAAATAAATAAATAAAAAGTGATGCATGTGTTAGGTAACAATGGTGGGAATCCTTTTACAATGTATACATATATCAAATCATCACAAAGCACACTTACCATATATTACAATTTATTTGTAATTCCTCCAAATGGCTAGAAAAAATCATCTAGGGCCAATTTTAAAAAAAAGGGGGTGGGAGGGAGGGGAAAGTGGGTGATGGGCATTGAGGAAGGCACCTGTTGGGATGAGCGCTGGGTGTGGTATGGAAACCAATCTGACCATAAATTTCATATTTAAAAAGTAAGAAAATGAACTCCTGCTTTGCTGCTTTTTTGCATCTCTAGGAAAAAAAATGTTTGTGAAAAATTGAAATGATCTTTTAAACAAAGTGTGAAGACTATTGGCATTTTTTCTTCCTGTGTCTATACTGGGATGGCGAGATTCGACAGACCTAATTTTACTGTATAATCTCCTATACATCAGGTCTGGCAGGTCTAACTTTAGTTTTTGCTTCGTTCTGCATAAACAAGGAACATGGCATATGGCATTAATCCTGATTTCACGAAGAACTTGAAAGAGTTTCATAGGTTTATCATAGAACCAGTTGACAAGTTCAAAAATATAGGCCCTTCATCTGCCACTAAAATGACTCTGAAATTAGTTTGATCACCTAATAAGTTCGGATAACACTTCCCTCTCTTCTCAAAACACAACCCGGGAGGAAAAGCAAATTTGAAACAGCCTCAACGTTTGGTGTCTTTCAGAAGATGCCCCAAAATGTGAATGGATGCCTGTTTGTCCAAATTATTTTTCCACCGAAATGTAGCATAATCATTAATGCATGAAAGAGTGTCTTCTTGCCCACAGTTCTCACACAGGCTGTGCTGTAAGGAGGAAGATGAAAAGGAGAAGGGAGAAAAGCCGTGATCTGTTAGCTCCCTCACTTCGAAAAGCCTCAAATCAAGAAAATGACATGTAGCTTCTTTTACAGTGGGATCAAAAGAAACCTACAGACAGCTGTGTTTTTGTGCACATGTATTTTTTTAAGCAAGTTTATAGTTCGAATTTTAGGTTTCAAAGACCAGATGTGGGTGATAATAGAAACTCCCACGTATACTTGAGAGGAAGAATGAAGGACAAAGGAGTTGCTTTACCAACTGAAAGCACATTTATTATTTATTTAGTTAGTTAGTTAGTTAGTTATTTTTAAATCCCAAACTGTAACGGTAGAATATCACACAACAGGAAATCATTTAAAACCATTAAAATCCACCAACCCCTTGGTTCCAAAAAGACCGTATTCAGAGACATGCATAAAAAGGATAAGAGGATATGAGCCACGCTTTAATCAGGTGGGCAGAATTCTCAGCGAGCTTGGCTTTGGACTTCTGCATAAAATATGACCCACTTAGGTTTTGTGTGTTTTTGTGTTTAGTTTTGTGCTTTTTCTTTAATTAAAAAAAGAAGAAAACATATGTACAGATGGGTTCTTTCCATATTTAGGGAGGGGCATGAGAAGCTGGGAAGAAGAGAAAAAAATAAAAGCACATATTTAAAGTAGTAGGGTTACAAAGGAGAGACAAGACAGGTGGAAAATAAAATGGAAGCAGTTTGGAAGGTGGAGGGTCAAACTTTGTAAAGGATCAAGGGTGAGAAAAGCAATAGCTTTGATGTATAACCAAGAAGAGTTTTTAAATGGAAACAAAGGAATATCTGTTTTCTAAAACCCTAACGGTATTTTTATTCCCTCTCACAATATTCAGTGTATCTTGACTTAATTTGATCAGCATCGCAACTCAAAGATGGAGAAAAGGTGTTGTAAAAAGCATTCCTGCAAGATACCGTGATTTTGATTAGCATCGCTTCTTAGATCTTCCTTTTGCCTTTCACAGCTTTATTCCTGGTATACATATAAAAACACCTATGAAAATACACCTCTGGCAGACTCAAAAATTGTCGTTTAAATCTATTTCCAAAATATTATAATATTTTCATCGAAGGCCTTAACATTGGGCAACTATTCAATCCAAATTGTGCCTTTGTTTCACTTAGGAGCTGGAGGAAAATGTTTACTCTTTAAGGAGTGCAAGACAATGTACTTGGTTTCATATGCCTCCAGCATCATTAACTTTGTTTCCGAAAGCAACTGCTGGAGTTCTGAGTTTCAATTTGAATATTTCTTAATTTGTTGGAAGGTTACCTTACAGGCCAGGCAAGGTTGTTGCTAAGAGTAAATTAAAAAACAAAAACAAGAACATCACAAGCACAAACTACAACTATGCCTTGGAATCAGGAACCATCAACATTACAATATAGGGTACTTACACAATTAACAAAGGAGAAAGGTCACTGATAGCTGACAAGACCTTCTGTCATGTTTAACACCAAGATCTATATTAATAGTTCTAACTAATTAATAGAATAACTACATAGAGGACAGAGAGGTGGACAAATGGACAGACAGATACATAGATGATAGATGGATACAGATATTGATATAAGTATATGCCTTTTTATTCTTATATGTTAGGTAGTAATTTATTGGAGAAATTGGAATTTAGGGAAATCCAAGGAACTTGTCCAATATCACATAGTTATGGAGTGACATAAACTATTATCCCTAAAGCCCACTGTTGTTTTTTAATTTTTATTTTTACATTTATTTATTTTTGATAGAGACAGAGCACAAGTAGGGGAGGGGAAGAGAGAGAGGGAGACACAGAATCTGAAACAGGCTCCAGGCTCCGAGCTGTCAGCACAGAGCCCAATGCGGGGCTCAAACTCACAAACCGCGAGATCATGACCTGAGATGAAGTCGGACGCTTAACCAACTGAGCCACCCAGGCTCCCCGTTTTTTGTTTTTGTTTTTGTTTTAGTATCATGAATCAGTAAGTAGGTTCAAATAGCACACATTTGTTATTTCTTATGATTCTACAGGTCAGCCAGGTGGCTCCCTGTGACTAGGTTGACTCAACTGGTACAGAGCTAGAGTTCAGCTAACAAACCGAGCATACGAGATTAGCTGGGGTAGGTAGCACTCCCTCCATGTGGTTCCAAGCCAACTTGGACTTATTCACATGATGGGAGAAGTGTTCCACAGATCAGTACAAGATGCAAACACAAACCCTCTTCAAGGCCTTGCTTCCATCATGTTTGCTAGTGTTTCAATAACCAAATAAGTCAGAGGATCAAGCCCGGATTCAAGGGCATTAGAAGGAGACTTCCTTTTGATGGGAGATGTGGAAAATGGATAGACACAGAGGAATGGAAGATGTTATGGTCATTTTTGAAATCTACCAGACCATGGAACCTATGACACCACAAAATCACACTCGCTGTTTGTATGAATATGTAGGTGTTGTACCGTTTATGTCTACATATTGTGTATTTCTATGTGTTTTTTGCTCAGGGGGCTTATGAAGCAGTGAAAGGAAACAAGAAAAATGATTCCAATATTTTTTATATCTTATATGAAAGAACAAAAGCCATTAAGGAAGCTCAAACTAGAGTCTCACACGTGGTACTTGAAATGTCCCCACAATTGTATGTGTGTCCTTGTTTTTGCCTTTTCTTCATTTTGCTCCCCAGAGAACTGGCCCACACACTTTGTATTCTGTATCATTGCTAACATTTTAAAAATATGGAAAGTACATGTAAAAATCTGGATTTCTGGCCTTTTTTGAAATATCAAAAGATCTGGCAACGCTGGGCTCATATGGCCACATGACAACAATTCACTGAAGATGGGAGTTCTTTAAATGAGGTGAGAGATCCAGTTTACCACCCTCTGAAAGCATTTCCTTTTATTTCCCTCCTCACATGGAGGCTGAAGATTTTAGAAAGACAGGGCACAAAGTGGATGACTAGAGATTATTTTATTTTTTATTTATTTTTTTAATATGAAATTTATTGTCAAATTGGTTTTCATACAACACCCAGTGCTCATCCCAATAGGTGCCCTCCTCAATGCCCATCACCCACTTTCCCCTCCCGCCCACTCCCCCCCCCCCATCAACCCTCAGTTTATCTAGAGATTATTTTAAAATGCATTTCTAGCCTCAGTGATTCTTGCTGTAATTATCATCAAGACCAAAAGCCCCTTACCCCTGACTTAAGAACTAATACTACATGGTTAGTAATTAACATCATTAATATCTCTTGAACTTGGCATCATCAATTAATTAAAGATAAGGTTTTGTTCTCTTGGGAATTTAGTAAATTGCATATAATAACTATTCTGTGTATCTGCCGGGGTGGGGGGCAGGCGGGGGGGGGGGCCGGAAACCAAGATCACTTCACAGAGAGGCAGGAGACAAGAGCTTCAAAAAAATTCCGTCTCTAACTGTCAAATCTGAGCAAATCACTTATCACCAACCTATTTCCCCACCAGTTAAATCGAAATAATACAAAAAAGACTTCATGACCTTCCAGGGATGCCTTCGGTCTTAAAAAAAAAATTTAAAAAGACAGATGGAATGCACATATTTTCGGGGAGGAAGAGGGAGGGGAGCTGAGAATCTTAAAAGTGTGCCTCAGATTCTGTTAGGTTTAGTCATGCTATTTGAATTTAACAGCAGAATCAACACTAAGAATCTTTACCAGCATCTTGACTTGTCAAACCTGTACTAAGCAAAATGCTCAGGCTTATCTGATTGCACCGAGACTCAGGTGCACAGGTACTAGAGTGTCAGACAAAATCAGAGATTTTTTTTCCTCTCCTTTAGGCATAGTGCCATATACTTGACCAGACATATTTCCCAGCCAACCTCACCCCCTATTTGTTTTCTTTTTGTTTTTTTTTTTTAGCTGTACTGTTTCCTGTCTCAGCATTACAGAAAGATGACAACATTCTAAGTCTACTGTATGTAGGCTCATTCTCTAAGTCTATCTCGGGGCGGGGGGAATGCACCCTATGAACAAGTAAAGGGTTTTTTGAACAATGTGTTCCTTCCATCTGAAACAAGTCTTTTTTAAAATAAGACTACAAATACATATTGCTTTGAGTCTTGACACTTGAGTATGTTTCCATGAGGGTACCCCCAGCTCTGTGACTCTTTAGAGTATTCGGTGTTTAAATAGAAGTCAAGGGGCACCTGGGTGGCTCAGTCGGTTGAGCGTCCGACTTTGGCTCAGGTCATGATCTCACGGTTTGTGGGTTCCAGCCCTGTGTCGGGCTCTGTGCTGACAGCTTGGAGCCCGGAGCCTGCTTCAGATTCTGTGCCTCCCTCTGTCTCTGCCCCTCTCCTGCTCACACTCTGTCTCTGTCTCTCTCAAAAAATAAGCAACAAAAAAAAATTAAAAGTAAATAAATAAAATAAATAGAAGTCAAAAATCAAACTTGGGGAAGCAAATATTTACTTTCTACAGCTAACTTTATATCTGGTTTTGGTTTCATAGGTTGTAGTGGATTAAAGATGGCCTCCAATTCTGCGATACTTATTCTTTTGAAAGGGTTAGTCTGTTCCTCTTCCTCTTGAATTTGGGCTAATATGATGACTGGCTTTGCCTATCAGAATAGGGAATGACTAACAGAATGAGGCTTCGACTATACTGAAGTGAAGCCAGGTAACTCATGAGGTCAAGCTTTAAGTGATTTCAAGTGTCTACTCTCATCCGTCTTGGAATGTTCCTTCTTGAAACTCAGCCACTGTGCTGTGAAGAAGTCTAAGTAGCCAACAGAGAGAGCCACATGAAGGACAATGGAAGTCAGCTTGAAGTCATAGCCCCTAGTCAACACCATCTGTTCAGTGTATGAACGAGACCATTGGGACCTTCCAGCCTTGTTTGTGTCCCAGCTGATACTACATGAAGCAGAGAAGCCACAAGGTTGGACTCTGCCCACATTCCTGACCCGTAGCATCATGAACAAATAAAATGATTGTCGATTTAGGCCACCAGGTTCAGTAGTAGTTTGTTTCACAGCAATAGAAATCTGAGCAAATGTCCCTCAAAATGTTTTTGGGGAGGCTGGTGGGAAATTGGTTACAAGAGGCTTATTCTCATTTACATAAATGTGATGGTGGTTAAGTTTTCTGTTTCCTCCTGAAGGAAGACAACAAAATGGATGATCGTCACATATTCTGTATTCATCTTAAGAATCTGACAAAGGGGGTCCAATGAACTCTTGACTTATGAAGGATAGTTGCTTTTATTTACTCAGGCTCTGAGAAGGCATTCTTTTGTTCTCATGTGAACTAGTTTGTTTTGAGGAGAGGGTGTTGGGGGGGGGGGGGGAGGCGGAGAGGTCAGCTCACTTATTTCCAAAGAGTAGCTCACTTTCAATGGTCCTCTTGAGATCCATCTGCAGTAACAGGGCTGGGACAAGCAAATCAGAAATGAGCAGTCTTATTTTCCTATATATTCTGTTGGCAGCAATTAGTGAAAAAAAAAAAAAAAGAGCCTTATTAGTATCTCCTGTCTGAAATGGCTATGCTTACTAAAAGAAATCTAAAGTCCAACAAAGGTATGCAACAGTTCTGTGAACTCACACCCTCCTTGCTCTCGACCAGTAAATGAATCACATAATTATCTTTCCTTTTATATGAACATTTCAATTGAGAATAAAACACACAGGGGTGCAGGCAGGAATTCAGGATGTAACTTTTTTTTCAAAACATAGTATTTCCAGCCTACATTATGGCATCTGTGTTCACCAACTCAAAGCAGAACTTGGCGGTGAACACAAATACATTCACATAAGCAGACGAAGCCACAAGCATGAACAGGCTGATTTAAAAGCAGGGTTTTCAGTTAATGGGTGTATTTGGTGTAATGTTGACATCTACATTGTACTGGAAAGTGTGGTTTTGGAATTACTTAGCTTCCCTACTGCTGTAAACTATCTTACTCTGCAAAACCTCCAGAGTGACAATACTTCCAAAATAGGTGTCGGGTGTTAGCCATGCCTTGTAAATAGGGGAAAGTAGAATCGTTTTATAAACCAGAAGGCTGAGGCACAGACAGACATTTGACAAAATGAGTTGGTGGTCACAGCCAGGACAAAATGCGGAGTGCTTATAACAATTTATATTCTTCTATTTTATCTCTTAGAGTTCTCAAAAACTGCTCCCCAACCGATCATTTCTGATGAAAACTCATGCACTTTGTTGGTTGATGGCTATAAATAACTTTCTTATTCTCTCTTTCTTTTGCCAAGTAATAAGCCATTTTACCCTCTCCACCCTGGGGATTAAAATTCTCTTAACTTTCATCATCAACAAAACCGGAGTTAAAAATCAAGAGTATAATTAGTCTTGAATAATGCTTTAATTATAATGTAAAATATGACACCCAACAAAAGAAAGAAAAGCTCAGCCTGTTTTTTTTTACTTTCTTATGTATTTAATTCGTTAATAATGAATTAAATAGAAATCTTATTCAAATCTACATGGCATTTAATTGTGTGTTAGGAATGCTTTTGCTTAAAGAATTTATAATACCACATAACTTTTCTGAGCGTTTACTATGCACCAATCGTTTTATGTGCTTTTTTTCCCCTCATTAATTCTTAATAAGAACCCTCTCAGAAATTATTTTTTTTGTCTTTTCTTGCAGTTGAGAAAACTGAAGCTTCATAAGTTCAAGTAGCTTGGCTACATGTTACTCTCAGACTTGAGACAGGGTTGGGATTTGAACCCAGACCTCACCAACTCAGGCTTGTTATTCTAACCCTCTTATTTACTGCCTTCCCGTTGATGGTACTGACACCCGGGAAACCACAGGCTTCTCTGGGTTCAGTGAGTAAGTGAAAACATCATTATTTTGCACCTGAGGTAAGTTAAAAAAAAAATCACTGATTGCTTGGGAAAACTGAAGCTAACTGGTCATGAGTGATTCTAGTAAAGAATCCTAAACTCATTCATAGTGGGATACTGAGTAGTTTGGAGACACTAGACTTTGGAAGTATAATTCAGTAAATATCGCAGCGAGAGAGGGACTACAGGTGAGCACAGATGTATTTTCTGTGTCATTTCATGAGTTCATACGGAAATGCCATGAGCTAGAAGGGTTGAAGCCTACTGCTAGAATTCGACGGAAACTGTCTCCAGGCCCCATCATGCTGCTCCAGACAACATTCCAACATGCTGCCATGCAGCTCTGCGCTGGGGCTGGCCTCCTTATGCCTCAGGCTAAGGACCACGTTTGTGTTTGGCATCATCATCATGTGAGGCTTGGATATTTTCAGCATGATGGGATCAATCTGTGGAAAATTCACTTGGCCATGCCAGGAATTCTGGCAACATTAGGCACTTGAAAAAAGAATACAGCAACTTTGTAAAATCTGACCAGTCGGGTGAGTGCGTGTGTGTGCGTGTGTGTGTGTGTGTGTGTGTGTCAAGCGGAACACTTGTCCTTATTTGCCCCTTTAATTGGGTCTTATCAGCAACACGAGCTGTTGTTGTTCATCACCCTCTTCTTATTGTCATTGTCATTGCCCAGAAGTAGAACATCCAGCTGGCAACTTTGAACACTTGCTGTTTATGACCAAATTTATTTCTTTTTGATGGCAGACAAAAAGAAAAAAAAGAATGGCGTGTAGGAAACTAGTAACTGAAAAGAAGAGACATCCATTTTGGTAAGAGAATATTGCCCAGTTTTTAATGAGTAGTCAACATAACAAGGTCCCAGAATACTTAGTTACAAGTATATAATAATATACTTATTCCCCTACCTTGCAAATTAATCTGATTTTTGTGCGTACTCTTTCCTCATGCTTAATCTTGAGATGAAGAGGCTGTGACCTGCTTCTCTATTATTTGAATATCACCCAAACACTTAACTTGTCTCTAGTCCACTTCCATCCTCATCCTAAACACCCAATGAGCCTGTGACCATGAGCATCAACCCTGGGTCAGATGGCTTTATATGAAGCCGTCTGCAACTGTAGGACTCGCAACGTACATTCCTTAAGGCCACATTTGCCTTCTCTTTAGGCAAAGTGTAGTTCTACAATTGTCTAGGTACTCAGTGATTATGGTACTGGGTTAAGTACTCAAGATCCAAAACATCAACCCTCAGATTACTAGTAAGTCATGAGTGAAGGGAAAAAACAATAAGTAGACCATGAAGCAGTGGCTGGCACACCACAAGAATTCCAAAAGTATATGTAGAGAATGGGTGGATTTGTAAATAAACAAATAAGACACGGTCCTCATTCTTCTGAGGGATAACTCAGAAAGAATAGGAATGGGTACTTTTGCAAACTGCAGTTCTGGAAGAATAGAGAGCCAGCTTGACAGGGGTGAACATGGTCGAGGAGCTGACTCATAACAGGTATTCCTTACGCCCCTGCAATTGACCAGTCTGACTCCCTAATATTCCAGGGAGTGTAGACTGGCTCTTACCGTGATGCATTAATGATAACCCTGCCCAGTGTCTGAAATAATAAGCAGACCTTTTCTGTTCAAATGAGTTTTACCACCTTAAAAAGGTAGTAGTGAATTAAGTAGCCCAGTGCTTTAATACTTAAAAAGGCCACGACTGACAAGACATTTATTTCTATAGCATTTTGCTGATTTCAATGAGTTCATATATATTTATCTCAGCTGATTCTCAAGTGACAGGGAAACAAGCTGGAAAAATATGTATATCCTGTGGTATGGATGAGGAAACCAGGGGTCAAGAACTTTGGAAATAATAGGTTGTATTAGGCGGTAGCAACAGGGCAAAATATGAGTGGTATTTCATTACTGATTAGTAGGATTACATGACAGGTGATGGAGAATAAATTAACCCTAAGCCATATCTGAGGATATTTCAAACCCAAGAGATTTTTTGCAATTTAGATGTTGACAGCCACAACAATAAAATAAAATAAATGTGACAAGTTGAATCTATATTTCAAAGTGTTTCTTCTCAAAGAGTTCATTAACGGAGAATGAAACAAAATAAAAACGTTTGTCCTACTTAAAATGTATGTCATATCTCACAGTTTTTCTGCTGAAAGCCTATAATGGTTTCCCAACTCAATCAGAGTGAAAGTGAATGTTCTACATATTGGTCCTTCCTACCCTCTGACCTCATTTTCTATTATTGTTCTACTTTAAGGGGGGTTGTGATGGTTAACTTTGTGTCAACCTGACTGGGTTAAGGGATGCTCAGAGAACTAGTAAAGCATACTTCTGGGTACCTCTGTGGAGGGGTTTCTAAAAGAGATTAGCATATGATTCAGTAGACTAAGTAAAGAGAGCTACCCTCACCGCTGTGGGTAAGCACCTTCTAATCTGTTGAAGGATTACACAAAAACAACAGAAAGGAAAGGAAAGGTAAATATTTTCCTCTTTTGTCTTCTTGACCTGGGATGTCAATTTTTCCTGCCCTTGGACATCAGAACTACTGGGCCTTCAGACTCTCGGACTTACACCCATGGCCTCTGGCTCCCAGTCCTTCAGACTCAGACCGAATTGTACCAGAGACTGCCTTGTTTCCTCCTCTTGCAGAAGTAGACTGTGGAACTCTTTGGCCTCCATAACCACGTGAGCTAATTCCTAAAATAAATTTCCTCTTATATCTATCTGTGTATGTCCTGTGGCTCTGTCTCACTAGAGAATCCCACTTTTTTTTTTCCCAATTGAGAATCCTGACTAATGCAAGTGTCAAGCAGCTACAAATATTAGCTCATTAAATTTCATAATGACCTAATCATGGTCTAAGTAGTATTCTCACTTTATAGATAAAGAAACCGAGGTCCAGAGTAATTCAGAAACTTGCCCGAGGTCACACAGCATGTGATAGGCTGACACAAGCAGAGGCGATCTGTCCCCAGAAAGCATTCTCTTATGGACACAGCAACACTGTCTCTGTAGCAGTCAGCCCCTCCAGCTATACTGGCTTTCTTGCTATTGTTTGGCATACCAGACAGCTCCTGTCTCAACTCCCAAACCCTCTGCATGGCAAGTCCTTGCCTTTACAAATCTTGTTGGAGGGCTTCCTTTTCTCCTTCATGCCTTTGTCTCAGCGATGTCCTCCTTTATTATTCTATTTGAAATTGAAATTTCTAACTCCCTCTTCCTCCAGGAGGAGTAGACAGGATCAGTTCACGGTTGTATCCCTAGTACCTTGGACAATTGCCAGATACATCGTAGACAGATATTGGTTGAATGAATTAATAAACTTGAAAATGCTGCAAAGTCTCTCTGCAAGAATTCTGATTCAGTAGGTCAGAGGCTGGTCATATATATCTGGGTTGAAAAAAACAAAACAAATAAAACCAAACTAAACATCCACTTAGGTGATTCTGAAACAAGTGATCCACAATGTTATAAAACATTATGTTATGGACAAAAAAAATTTAAAAATAAAAAAGGAAAAGGAAATCTTTTAGAGAAGCAAAAATGTGTCAACCACACTTATTTTTCCATATCTATATGTTTGGATTTTTCTGACATAGTAATTTTTAAAAATTACGACTTGATATAAAGAATTTAGATTACTATGCTAATGAATTGAGAGCACTTGATTTGCCATTTACTAGACAGAGTATTCCAAAGCACTAGCTGCAGGAGTGTGATCTCCTTACTTCTCAAAATACTCATGAATACTATAGAAATATGCAAAACTTTCTAGAACTAACTAGTTCTACAGATTCAAAGTTAATTCCGTTTGGTGATTATCTGATAACTTTTCTTTTTCTGCATAATTTGAGAGCAGCTGATGAATTGGCAGTCTAAATTGCGAGAAGTCCGAGTCATCTGAAACTGTTAGCAGTGATAGGAACTTGCATTGAGATTTTCTCAAAAACTATGAAAAGAACTTGTAATAATCAAAAGAACACCCTAACGAGGATGAAGAAAAATTGGGGGGAATGAAAAAGAAATTTGAGTGGACTGGAGAATAAGCAGACTAAAGAAAAATACTAAGAATTAAGAAAAAATATAACAGAGGGGTTTTTTAAACATCATTTTAACACAAAGTTTAATTTATTGCGATTAGGATACTCAAGTACCTAATAAAATTAGAATCTGACCCATCTAGAAGACTTAGAAGGAAGTTGCTAAATGGTCACATTCCACCTGAGAAGCTAACTAAGGGGCTTTAGAACAGAGGCACAGGGACTCACCTCAAGGAATGGGCAGTAGTGTTTCTTTGCTTTTGCCCAGTGAAGCCTCTACTTTCATTTGGATCACAAGCAGGAAGAGGCATTTCTTTTCATCTCAACATGTGAAGATCAAACCACATATAACAAAATTAGAAACACAGAGCATACATACAACAGAAAGAACAAAGATTGAGAAACAGACAGAGAGAGAAAGGGAAAGATGGTTATACTATCACATATCCACTCCGTTTACTGAGTATTTTTGAGTCTAAAAGTGTTTTGCACCATATAATGGAAAGCAATGCAAACACTTCCATAAAAGCAACTGGTAAATGCTTGATAGTTATTAACCAAGTGTATACATTCAGAGGAAAACTTACTAATAAGTAGGTCACTTAAAAAGTGGCTTCAAAACAGAACAGTTGGCCAAAATGAACAAATCAGGAGACTATAGATGCTGGAGAGGATGTGGAGAAACAGGAACCCTCTTGCACTGTTGGTGGGAATGCAAACTGGTGCAGCTGCTCTGGAAAGCAGTGTGGAGGTTCCTCAGAAAATTAAAAATAGACCTACCCTATGACCCAGCAATAGCACTGCTAGGAATTTACCCAAGGGATACAGGAGTACTGATGCATAGGGGCACTTGTACCCCAATGTTTATAGCAGCACTCTCAACAATAGCCAAATGATGGAAAGAGCCTAAATGTCCATCAACTGATGAATGGATAAATAAGTTGTGGTTTATATACACAATGGAGTACTACGTGGCAATGAGAAAGAATGAAATATGGCCCTTTGTAGCAATGTGGATGGAACTGGAGAGTGTGATGCTAAGTGAAATAAGCCATACAGAGAAAGACAGATACCATATGTTTTCACTCTTATGTGGATCCTGAGAAACTTAACAGGAACCCATGGGGGAGGGGAAGGAAAAAAAAAAAGAGAGAGAGAGAGGTTAGAGTGGAAGAGAGCCAAAGCATAAGAGACTCTTAAAAACTGAGAACAAACTGAGGGCTGATGGGAGGTGGGAGGGAGGGGAGGGTGGGTGATGGGTATTGAAGAGGGCATCTTTTGGGATGAGTCAACAACTGTGTGTTGCATGGAAACCAATTTGACAATAAATTTCATATATTTAAAAAAAATAAAAAAATTAAAAAAAGGATTAAAAAAAACCAAAAAAACCCCAGAACAGTTGGGTGTTGGAATTAAGATGAAAGTCATCTATTGGCCAGACTAGCTAAGAGATGTAACAATTTCATAGACAGGGGAGCCCAGAAATTAATATCAAGGTCCAATGAAGGCTTATTTTTTTATTTTTTTTATTTTTTTAATTTATTTTTTTTTAATTTTTTTTAACGTTTATTTTTGAGCCAGAGAGAGACAGAGCATGAACAGGGGAGGGGCAGAGAAAGAGGGAGACACAGAATCTGAGATTCTGAAACAGGCTCCAGGCTCAGAGCAGTCAGCACAGAGCCCAACGTGGGGCTGGAACTCACGGACCATGAGATCATGACCTGAGCTTTGGACGCTTAACCGGCTGAGCCACCCAGGCACCCCGAAGGCTTATTTTTTTAAATGGGTATAGATAAATGTATGATCTAAAATAAATATGTGTGTGTATATATGTGTGTGTGTGTGTGTGTGTGTGTGTGTGTGTGTGTGTGTGTAAATGAATACATAACTCTCATTCCAGAGTTTGACTTCTTTATTATTTGATAAATCGTCTGGTAGCTTCTTGATAAGAAAAATTATTCTAAAGAGATATTTTTTGAGCTGGGTATATATTACTCATCTTTAAATGTTTGTTTTTGTTTGTTTGTTTGTTTGTTCCATTCTAACAACAGCCAAAATGGATTGGTCAACACCAATGAGTTTGGAAAAGACCCTCAAAACTCATGTGAGAGTATGGCTCCATATAACACATTTATTTTGGTCATATGAGACCGTGTGATGGGCTGTGATGAGGCTCTTAGGGTGGGCCCAATCCAAAATGACTGGTGTCCTTAAAAGAAGAGGAAATTTGGACATAGAGATACCAGGGAGGGACATATCCAGAGAAAAGACAATGTGCAGATACAGAGAAAATGGCATCTGAAAGGCAAGGAAAGAGGTCTCGGAAGAAATCAAAGCTTCCAACATTTTGATCATAGACTGCTAGTGTCTGGAACTATGAGAAAACAAATTCTGTGTTTTAAGCTACCCAGTTTGTGGCATTTTGTTATAACAGTGTCAGCAAACTAATACAGACCATAAGTAGAAAAGCCAGTTGAGGCTTGCCCAGACTTAGAACCTACAGAAACTATGAAGTAATTCAAGAGTATTGTTTAAAGCCAGTAAATTTGTGATAAGTTATGCAGCAATAGAAAACCAATACAACCATAATCTCTTGGGTCTTACAGTTTAGTAGTACATAGTAAGTAAATAGGCTTCTTTTAATGTCAACCCCAAGGGCACAGATGAACAAATTAGACTGGACATTAACTATATATATATATATGTATATATATACATATATATATATATAACTAGTGTATATATAGTGTATATATGTATATTACTATATATATAGTTCTTATAATATGTAAACAAAAAAATTAAATAACTAATTAATATATATGTATGTTTATATGTATATACTTATACTATATATATATATATATATATATATGTATGTGTAAGTATATGTGTATATATTATCATTTTTCCATTAGTAAAATGAGACATTAGATTTATAATGTTGGTATTATTTCGGTTCTAAAATTCTAACTCGGGTGCTTTGTCACAATGGCTGTTTTGTCAGATAGTATTCTATTAATCAAGACTCTCTTATTCATCATCCAGTATATTAGTATAAGAATATGTATAATAATCACAACGTTGACCTTGAGGATTTGAGGGGTGTTACACTTCTTTGAGTACCTTGATAATATAAAAATTACATTCAGTAGAATTTGTACATATGTAAATGGTAATGGATGATCTTTGTTTAAGTATATGTGATAATTTAATTTACTAGAATATGTGATTTTTGTAACTGTACTAGATAATAGAAAAATGTCTATGATTGTCATTACTTAGAAAAAATTCTTAAGGAGAGGAAACTAGCAGTAATTGGAAGCCACGGTACATCGATAACTTTCATTCCAATTACAACCCTTAGAAGTCGCTGAGGACAACAGCCAATATACATTGGGTACTTCAGTGGATTAAAGGACATGCTGAGAGTTTGCTTTCCAATCCTGCCAATAATCATATGGGTTTGGCATCACTAATATGCCCACTATTCAGATGATGAACAGAGATGAACACATGATGAACATAGAATCTTAGAAAATTTCAGTAATGTTTCATTGCTGGCAGGTGGTTATCTGTGTATTGCATTTATCTTGAACTCCAAAAGCATGTGTTTGATGTTTGAAAAATTCCAGAATCTAAAAAATTCAGTCATCTAGATATTTACAAGTCATCCAGAGTTCGGTACCAAGAAAAAAAACAATGGAAACGGTTCCCAATTTTACTTGATAATGGCTTTTTGAAAGTCGAGCATGAGACCCCATTAGCCAAAGGCTCCAGAGTATTGCTCTGCCTTTGAAGAGGAAGCTTACCTGAATCCAGAAGGGACACTATACCGTGACTCACCTCAACTCATAAAAACAGTCCTACACACTGCCATACCAGTTACCTGGAGGCTCGCATAGTCAGAGAGCCACTGTAAGTTGGAAAGGACGTCTCCAATGGGTTGGTCAAACCAAATGTTTGGTGTGCAGACAGAGATTCTGTAAAATTGGCCCTGGAATTTGGATTTGTCTTGGAACAATTTTTCCAATTATCTCTATCCTTTCTTCTGTTTAAAAAAGGTAATGCAGATATAATTCTACAGAACTCATTTCCTTCTAAAACTTAGGAAGTTTTACCAACTAGAGGTGTTTGAAGGAAAGGTTATCCTGTGAGAGAAATAATTGTTCCCTTGAAAGATTTTTTTTCAAAATTCTTTATTGTAGAAAAAGCTCATTGAGCACTAGTTTCTCTCTAAAGAAATTAAGCTCCGATAGCTTATGAATTCAAATGCAATGCAGCAGACTCCCAGACATTTTAAGATCCATTAGGTTATCGAGCCTGTCCTTCCATAGCCTACTTTAAATTCTCTGTGCAAGGTGATTAAAAGTAACATTTAATAACAGGTCAGTTGACAAGTAATTATTTAGCACCCACAGGGTGCAGAGCTCTACAAAAAAATGTTCTGAATTAAAACCTTTAAAGTTACATAATGGGAAGAGAGACAATAATGTCATTTTTCTCTGAGCATAGGAACATATTCAGTCCTATTTTCTCTCATATTTCGGGAAGATAAGCTGTCAAAAATTATGCAAAAAGTTAATAATAACCTACATTTTTACAGTATTCTCTCTTTTGTCAAAATTCTTTTCCATTTTGTTGTAGGATCAAAACACTCATTCTGTGGAGTAGAGAATGCATTATGTTCCCATATATCAAATGAGGAAACTGAGGCCCAGGATGGTAAATTATAAATACACACAAATGGGGGAGCAGCCTGGATTCTTGTCTAGTCTCTACTTCTCCTTCTAGCCTCCTTAGATGATACAACATGATAGTTCATAAGGATTTGCAGATTCAGTGAGAAGCTCACTTGCCCTTTGAAGCTCTTATTGGACCTGATCTTGAATCCATGTCCCACACACTTTGACTCTGGTTGATACTTCCCTGGTTATGCCTACGGGTAACCCTGCTGGGTCCACCAATCACCCATTTCCTGTCAGGCCTCTGCACAATAGCATATGCACCCTTATGTATAGACAATATGCAATGTGAAATTCACATGCAGTAGCCTCCAGCCAAACAGCATTTTCCATTCCACTTTTCCTTCTTTGTTCCAGCAGAGATGCCTTTTTAAAATGCAAATTAGATTCTCAAACTCCTCTGCATAAGTGTTAATGGCTTCTCTAGAATGTCTAGATCAAGACTAAGATCTTAAAAAGGACTTCAAGGCCCTTCTTCTCCTAAATTCCTGATCCCTCTATCCTCATTCTAATCTCCCACTTCAACCCCACATTCTTACAGTTCCAGGAGCAAGCAGTTCCCCTGGACAAGGATGCCCTCTTCCACAATACCCCACTCATACCTTCAGCTAGTTCATTCCTGCTCAACCTTCAGCTTGATGAAGCCCATAAAATGAGATCAGATCCCCTCTATTCTAAATTCCTTTAATACTCTGCTTTCTTTTTTTAAAAGGATTGATCACTAGAGGCAAATTTTGAATTTTATGTGAGTAAGCTCACGATAAACTACCAGAATGCCAGGGCAGGGATCATCTTTTATGTTTTGTTCACTATTGCTTCTCAGTGCCTGGCACGGGGCTTGAAGCATCGTAAAGGTTTCAATTATGGATGGAGAAAAGAGGCAGAACTGAGATAGAACAAAAGCATTTATTTGAGGTCTTAGAAATGCAGTTCAAGGAACACAGATTCAGGTAGCACCCAAATTGTGTCCCACTAGGGAACGAAAGTCAGGGGGTTTTAAAAACAAAAAGGAAATGATCCTATATGTTGTTTACAGACAGTTTTGATTGGTGTTGGCAGCAGAAAACCAATCTTGGCTAAACATACTTGGTTGCTATGGTTATTGCTAAGCAAAGGTCCATTACTCTAGCAAGTTGCAGGTGTTTATCTAAGGTTTGAGACCTTAGACTATTTGGGGTTTGGCCCAGTTCAAAAGTTTATAGTTCTACCCAGTGAGGATATGCATAAGGTCTAACTCCTTAATGGCCTCCCAGCTCCATTTTAAAACCCCTTGATATAAGTGACTTTTACCTTTCACATAAAAAATGTAGTTTGAGTGTTTAAAAAATTGACTACCATGATTTTCACTCCAGTTGAGTTGCAAGTTATATTATTTAAGGGCATAAATGTCTGTTTTACCTGTTATATTGGCACATTTCATGGTGTTCAGCAAATGGAAAATGCTCAATAAACATTTGTTTAATGAATGAATGAAGGTTGAATGAGTTCCCCACATATAATCCTCTAGTAACCATGTCAGGAAAAGACATGTGACGAACTTTGTGGAGAATTTTTGTTGATGGATATTATTTTCTTATTGTTATTTATTTATTTATTTAATTTATTTATTTATGTTTGAATCATATACAGTTATCTTTGGTATGGATACAAATTGTTGAACATAGTCAATTTCATGTAGCTCTTCAGCCTAATACTTTCTATCACCAAATTAATATACCTGTTATGGTATATTTGACAATAAAGTAGAAAAACATATGCCACACTTTTGTTAAAACTATAGGATTAGAAAATGGACAAGGAGGGGAACTCCAGGATACCAATAGATTTTTTTTATACTATCATTAAAAGAGATATAGTCTTAGCACAATTAAACTTAGCTCTGAACTTCCTGGTAAGAGAAGAAAGAAAAGTATGATAGACTGAGACTTGTTTTAGTGATCAGGTTCAAATGCTTACATTCCAATAAAATTAATAATCCTTTATAAAATGTTGTGATGTCTAAATGTTAAGTTCCATAACCATAGCTTCTCCTTTTCCATTGGATTTTATCCCAGAAATGAGGTTTTGGTTCTACTCATAAGCAAAACATTGAACTTGCTCTAGATCTGTTAGTGCTATAAAAAACTATTTTATTGAGACATAGATTTATTTCCTGATGAATTGATTTAGCTTCATTGTCCACATATATGATATTCACCAGGAAAATTTGTAATTCTATTTTGCCTCATGAGCTTTATTCAAATATTTTAACAGAGCTAGAAAATGTTCTATAGTTCATCGACCTAAATAAAGATCATGAGCTATGTTTTAGTTGCTTCTCACAGCAATCCCACCTCCTCACTAACAGTTAAACTGATTTATACCTCCAAGGAACATTTAAAGCCTTTAATAATCTCCCAAGATAAAAAAATGTGTTTATTTTTTATAATAAAATATGATAAGAAGTAGAATGCTTTGGAAAGTTGGTACATAAAGAAGCTCAAGAAAAAGGAGAAAAAACAATCAATAAGAATTTATTGAGTTGAACAGTCCCCTCCAAATTATGACCACTCAAAAATCTATGAATGTGACCTTATCTGGAAATAAAGTCTTTGCTGACGTAATCAAATTAAGATGACATCATACTGGATTAGAGTAGGGCTGGATACAATTCTCTCCTTATGAGAGGAGGGAAATTTGGACACAGATGTACACATAGGAAAGAAGGGCATGAGAGGACAAAAGCAGAGAATAGGGTTGGGCTTCCATAAACCAAAACATTGAGGATTGCTTGGTGACCACAAGCTAGAAGAGGAAAGGAAGGATTCTACCCTAGAAACTCAAGAGGGAACCTGACCCAGCCATCTCCTGGATTTTGGACTTCTGGCCTCCAGAAATGCAAGAGTATAAATTTCTATGGTTTAAAGACACCTCATTTGTGGTTATTTGTCCAAATGACTTTGGGAAAGTAATACGAGGAGAAAAAAAAGTAGAAATTGTACTTTATTTCCTTTCCATTGACTAGATTTCTAGACCAGAAATACTTCTCAGACATATCAGGTCCTTCCATCTCCACACATGGGAAGAATCACTGAAAATGAGAAGGTGGGAGGATTTGCAAAAACAAACCAAAACCAAATCAAAACAAAAAAAAACCCTAAAAAACAAACTTGACCCTGAGGTTGTAAGAGTGGTCTTCGAATTGTTTCTTAGATTCAAGGTAATGCCTTACAATTGGTGGCACTTTCTACTAATTTGATCCTTGAGACACCCTTAGATGAAGTGAAAGCAGATCATAAAATCCTCAAGTGACACATGAAGAAACAGTTTCAGAGAGATTCCATGACTTTTCGGAGTCATTCGAGTCATTCAACAAATCCGTATAAATGCTTGAACTGGAATCTATATCTTCTCACTCAATACTTTATTTTTGTGGTTCTGCCATGAATCTCACAATTAGGTATGACTAGCTTACGATTTTCTGACATTATATTTGACCTTCCCTTTAAGACTCAGTACCAGCAAATCTGTGGGCTGAGTTGCTTAACCAGGGAGGCCCTTGTAGGGTTACAGACAGAGGGGGAGATTCCACTCCTTCTGTCAACTCAGACACATTGAGGATCTGCTGTAAGATATACTTGAAAGCACTGGAAAATGTATGTGGGTTGGGAATTAGATCTCTACGACAGGCAAAGGGCATTGAGGAAATGAGAGTTTAAAAGAAATGAAAGAAAAGAGTTTAAAAGTTGTTGAAAGTGCTCTTGGGAATATGATTTATGGCATGAAACATAAAAGGCCCATAACAAACAACAGAATAAAGAACAGTGGCTCCCAAGTGTCAGGCCACAGAAAAGTGCCAGACTAAAAGCAGGAGAATTCTCTGGGGAATTTATTAAAAATTGCAAGACCAGAACTCTTGTCCAGGGAATTCTGATTCAACAAATCTGGAGTCAAGTCCCTTGGGAAATTCTGATGCCTAGGTGAGTCTTGGCATTATTGGTTCAGAAGAGGTATAAGGTTGCACCTGTAGTGAAATTCTTCTTGACCTCATCAGTACCTGTCCATGATTGCCTAATATCCTCATCAGCCAAGGCCCAAGGAATATCAGATACATAATATAGAACGATAAGGAAACTGAGGCTGAGGATTTAGTCTGATGCCTCTCACATCAGGTACAGCGGTAAAAATGTCTGTGTTTTCCTGGGCAGTGTCTCTATAAGCCTTGAATTTCTTTTCCACTAAGAGACACAGGTTATTGGAGGGCATTTTTTGTTTTACATAAAATCAAACAGTCATTGGTGAAAGTGCAAAGTTGGAAACATACAGGACTTGTCTATGACTCCTTCCAGTACAATTCTTCCACTAAAATCCTCTTCTGCCTGTTGTGGCATACTGGATAGGCAGGCGAAGCAAATGCAGAGGACACAAGACAGTAGGATAGATGAATTAGCTCAAAAGAGGAAGCAAGATGATTACCCTTTGGGATTTACTGGATCTATGAAGTAGTTTTGTGCATAATGTACGACAGAGGTGACATAATCTTTGCAGTTTTCATGGCTTCTAAATATCCCAGTCGAACCTATTCCTTACTTATGTTAACTGGCAGTCCCCACTTCTTCTGGACCCATCTCTCAGTTTTTAACTGCTGCTTATGTTTTCAGAATATCTCCACCCATTCTGAAATTAAACGTGCCTTGAATATTATTTAATAAAGTAATTCCCTTGGAATAAGTGATACAGGCTACCTCTTCCAGAGGTACTTTTCTGCACGGGGCTTTCTTCTCTCCAACCACAATTTTAAGCATAAGTGGCAAATCCATGGAAGAGTTACCTGAGGCTTCTTGCTTTCCAAGTACTCCTTAAATTAACCTTGAAGACAGCTGTCACCTTCACTATTCTTGAAGCCACTCCTGACTGCTACAGACATAAAAGTGTTACCCTCACTTGTTTCTATAGTTTTTATGTTTTTTCTCCCCTTTTGCTAATAAGCTTGCTTTAGTTCTACGTTGATTCATTAAATGCTTAAATCAATCCAGTGAAAGTACTATTCATATTTCCATTTTTAGCTATTAACCCCCCTCATTATTCCCTTTCCAAGGATTTGAAATGATTTTATAGGAGTTAAAAATGATAATCTAGGGACTCGAGTGTCTTCTCAGAAGGCCCTGGGGCTTTGATATTCTTCAAAACTTGTCTGCAGAGTCTATCTCTCTTACAATTTTGTGCTATCTACACCTTCATTGGAAAACAGAATAATTTATCTTGTAGATTTTCATCATCTTTGGCTGCTGGTCCCTGTTAGGACAAGAAAACAAAGAACAGAAGATTTAATTTGGTGTTAAGCACAGAAGGTACTTGGTATGGGATTACAGAGACAGTCGATTTTGTTTTTTCTTTTCTTCTTTGCCATAATTCAATCACACACACACACACACACACACACACACACATACACACACACACACACACACACACACACAGATTGAGAAAGAGAGAGAGGGAGAGCATTGTGGCTTTATAAGCCGGGAAGAAAGCAGTTAACTTCCAACTGTTGCATAGACTGAAAATCATTATAAATACTAATAAGAAAATAAATTTGGATCCTGGATCTTCAAGTATTGGAACCTGTCCAAGATAGAGTTAGCAATAGAACAATAGGTAATACCCTAAAGATGGCTAATTAGCCCCTGCTTTGGAATTTCAGTTCCCATAGGATGTTTCTAATGATTATTTTCCACCACCATTACCTGCAGAGGCTTGTATAACTTGAAGGGCGGAATGTGATGAAACTAGCTCCTTCCAGATTCTCCGACTTTATTATTATCAATGGGTGTTTTATAAAAGCAATGAAGCACCTTTTCCCTAGCTCAGACCTGCGAGAATGTAACAAGGTGTTTGAAATATGCACACATATGCTCCCACCAAGACACACATAATTGGAAGCAGTTAACCAATCTGACCAAGCAACAGTCTTCTATAAAGAAGATTGGCTTGTCTAACATGTATGGAAGACAGGCATAAATTTTGTCCAGTATATGCAATGGAATTTGCATCTTTAGATCGGGACAGGCCAAGCTAGTTAACCAGAGACCCTATAATTTACAGTAGTTGTCTTTAATGAGGCCATTGAGAGATTTGGGAATGTATGCACAAAGCAGGGGGAGTGAAAGTGGTTCTATAATAGAAAACAGAGGTTTCTGAATGTAGTTTGGGAAGACAGAGAAGGGTATAGTAAAAATTAGCATAACAGCCTTGTCTATAGAAACATTCTTTACTTCTAAGCTTTCATTAAATCAAATACTAAGTGGCAATTACTGAAATACAATAGGCACATTCAGACTCTGACAACTCTTAACTTTCTGGTCTTTATAAACCATTTGTTCCAAGTCACATGACATCCCCATCACACGAGGCAAATGTTATACCATAGGCTTCAGTGCCCTGTGAAACAATCTAGAGTTCTCTGAATGGCTCAATTATTTGGGGGTAATTCAAGACATCTCTATTGAGGCATCCAGTGTTCAATGCATGTTTAAATAGACTCTTGGGCCCTGGAAAGTATAAACTTATGCAATGCATAGGTTGTCATCTGTTTCAGAGGGAATAGAGCTACTTCCTGATTCGGAATTGTTAAATTGGGGGCACACACATAGGATAATGTGCAAAATGAAGCCTGATGCTGTAAATATTTATTACGCAGTGGGAGTTCATAGAGGCCTGCACTGAGGAGCTGAAAAGTATTTCATGTTTTTTCTGTCCACCTAACGCTGCCCTATTGTTCAATGTATAGTTACTTCATGCCTCACCATCGTATGGGGTTCATCAGCAATTATATTTGTATTTGACCAATTTGGAAACTGAGACTCAGACACAAAACGGACTTGTTGCAGAATTAGCCTTAATCTAATGACATTTCGTAGAGGTTAAGAAAAAAGAAAAGTAAACTGGAGTGGGAGAGTTTTCTCACAAGATAGTCACAAATCACGAGGATATTTCTGTCTTTTGGACCTTTTACCCAAGTTTGATCTGCATGCTGTCCTTAGAAACTAGACGTGTCAGATGCGCTGAAAAGCAAGTCACAGAGGCATTTAGGGAGGCCCAGCTTATAAAAGGGTCTTGCCATACAGTGTTCATTTTAAATGTACAGACATAGATTTAGTCATCGTTGGGAGTGAGTTGAGGTAAGTTTGGGGAACAGGAAATGGCCTATCACTGGCTGGTCCTAAGTAGCGACTGAGGCTTACGTACATATCTTTGGGGCTTAAAGCCCCAACACCATATTCTACCCACTTTACTCTCTTCCACACATACTTAGCAAACTGTTCTGTTGGAAATTATTTTCTCATGAATACTAGACTTCAAAGTAATGTTCAACAATGTTTAGTCTATAAAAATTCTTTTGTACCTTGAATAGCATTATAAAAAAGTGGGGGTGAATAAAATCTGGATCAAGGCTCTGCAAACTTCTAAAATTTCCTGGGATCCAGATGGATCTCCCTACCTTTCCTGTAATCCCAGATCTCAGGTCCGTGTTCTTACCTTTCATATGCATCCTCACATTTTTCCAATCCAATTCAATTTCACTAAGTCTGCCATGTTTCTTTTGAGCATGTTGTTTAAGTATATAGAACTGTATAAATTGGTGGGATTTAGGGAGGGCAGTGACGGGAGATATGAGAGGGTTTCAAAAAAATAAATACATTACAAAGCCTTTGGTAGATTTAGAAGGACTATAAGAGAATCAAATAAAAACCACATAATTAATGACTAGTGTGTCCATGTGTGTATATGTGTGTGTGTGCATGTACACACACACACACACACACACACACACACACACACACAGTTTCTTTGATGATAGAAGTCATATGTAACAAAATCCTATGGATAACCCCATTTTTAATTCTATGAGTACAGAGACTAAAGCTTTCTCTTCTCAGACCCTCTACCAGCGCCCCCTTGATTTGCACCAAAGGTCATGTTGCCTTTTCTCCCTGAGAGTCTAGTGGTTGATGTTAATCCTCCCTCAGAAAATTCTTCAAATCCAGGTTCCTAGTCTTAGGATTCTTACCTTGTTTCTGTTTATCCTTACTTTGCACCAGTAATCACCTGGCTTAAACACAATCATTTGAGAAGCTTTACAAAAACTTTATTACTATGAAAAGTTTCAAGCATACACAAAATATAGAGAATAGAAAAATCAGCACCCACTCTTGTCTGTTTCAATACTCAGTTCGTAGCCAATTTGTTTCTTCTAAACCCACTTTGACCCGTCAATCTCCCAAATGAATTTTTAGCAAATCTTGGATATTTCCTTCTGATCAAAAATACATCAATGAATATTTTAGAAAAGGAATATTTTGAAACATAATTACATACCACGGTCATTCATTAACTTAGAATTAATTCCTTGATATCATCAGTCAGTTTTAAAATTAACCATATTGATGGGGCACCTGGGTGGCTCAGTCGGTTAAGCATCTGACATCAGTTCAGGTCATGACCTTATGGTTTGTGAGTTCGAGCACCATATTGGGCTCTGTGCTGACAGCTGAAAGCCTGGAGCTTGCTTTGGATTCTATGTCTCCCTCTCTCTCTGCCTCTCCCCCTCTCCAGCTCTGTCTCTCTCTCAAAAATAAATAAACATTAAAAAACTTAAAAAAATAAATAAAAATAAAAAGTAAATTAGCCATGTTGTTTCATAAATTGTTATTTTAAAGCTTATTTGATTGTATCAGAATTAGAATAAGGTTTATGTATCCCCGCTGGTGGTTGATATATATCTCTTCAGTTTCTTTTAAAATATCTTTTGCCCTACTCCTCTCCTGGCTTCTGTTTCTTTCTCTTTCTTCCTTACTATTTGTCAAAGAAACTGGGTTGTTTCTTTTGTGTCTCCCCATCTGGAGTTTGCTGACTGTCTTCTCAGGTGCTTTTGCATACTCCATCTTGTGTATTTTCTGAAAATAAATCTAGATGATCAATTAGCTTCAGGTTTGAGTATTTTGGAAGGGCAGAGTCATGCCATGTTTGCTGGTCTGTCATTTTGTAAAGTGAGAAACAATTAATGATTATTACCTAGATTGATTATGTCAACTGGAGTGGCAAAATGATGCTATTCTAACTTTAACAGTCTTTCTTCATTTATTAGCTGGACTATTTATCTTAAAAGAATTTTCTATATCCAACTAATTTTTTGCTCTGAGAAACAATGTATATAGAAAAGATAAGACTAAATGCTTTATTAGAGGTCTTTTTCCTGTTCTTACCAGTTTCCGAAATGATGTACCCATGCCCTAGCATGCTTCTATGATGACACCTATGTGTGTTTTGTTTTGTATTTATCTTTTTAAAAAAAGGAACCAAGAAACAGACATAGAATTAGCCATTTCTCCAGGGGGATCTTGGTTCCTTTTCCCAAAAAGTGGGTATTGAGAGACCACAGTCTGGTGCTGGTAATGTTAATTGCTGCTGAGATTTTATGCATTTTCAATAGTCAGAGTTAGAAAGTATGTACTTACTTTTTAAGACGACTACATCATGACTGATAAAGAATTCTTACTTAACCATATGAATCATATATCTGAATCACATTTTTATATCCTCCAAACCCCATTCTTAAACATATAAGAATAATTATGTATTTATATTAGCTCAAAATGCACATACAACTCTCAGAATAGCATTATTGCCACAACCACCATTGATATGATTACTAAAAACAGGAACCCTATTTGGCACATATATGTCTTATTCAGCTCAAGCTGCTATAAAAAATACCGAAGACTGAGCGGCTGAAATGACAGAAATTTATTTTCTCTTAGCTCTGGGGACTGGGAAGTCCAAGATCAAGGTGCAGGCTAATTCAATTCCTGGTGAGAACCCTCTGCTTGGCTAAAGACGGTCACCTTCTCACTGTGTCCTTACATGGCAGAGAGACAGAGTGCTCTGTTATCTCCTTCTGTCCTTATAAAGGTACTAATTCTACCACGAGGGCTTGATCTTCAAGACCTCGTCTAAACCTGATTATCTCCCTAGGGGCACCTGGGTGGCTCAGTTGGTTAAGCATCCGACTTCAGCTCAGGTCATGATCTCCTGGTTCGTGGGTTTGAGCCCATGCAGGAACAGAGAGCTGACAGCTCAGAGCCTGGAGCCTGCTTCAGATTCTGTGTCTCCCTCTCTCTCCTCCCTTTCTCGTCAGGTGCTCTGTTTTTTTTCTCTTTCTCTCTCAAAAATAAATAAAGATTAAAAAATTAAAAAAAATAAAAATAAACCTGATTGTCTCACCAAACCCTCATCTCCAAATATCATCCATTATATTGGGAGTTAGAGATTCAGCATATGATTTTTTTCTGGAGTGTGGGTTTCAGTAGGGAAGCACAATTCAGTCCATAGTAAATGGTTACATGACTATATTTTAAAGTCACTCGGAATGGATTAGCTGTAATGCCACCAACTCAAAATATAAATAGGTGTATTATTTAATTTCACTTTAGATTTTTAGGAAATATTAGTTTATTTTATTTTGTTTTGTTCTCATGTAAATATTTCCATGAATCCAAACTGAATTCTACAAAATCAGATATCATCACAAAAGATGATTTTCTATTCTTGTTTTCTTTACACCATTTCTTACTCCCATGTAAGAACCATTAAAAAATGTATTGTTTAGCCCTTTAGAAAGCATATTCGAGAGACATATTCTTCGGACTTACTTTCAGTCCACCAAGTTAGAATATTTCTCTGAGTCCAGAAGGTTCTGATGCACCACTCTGGTTACAGCCATACATACTCTACTTCAATAATTTCATTTATTCCATGTTCTCAGTTATAAGTTAAAGGCCAGTGACTAAACAATCTATTTCCAACCGCCAATCTCTTCTGGATAATAGATTATTAGAAACTCTCACCTGAAAATATGACGTCATCTTCTTTTATTATATTGAAAGTATCTCATTTGGTAAGGACATCTAAGTTCTTATACTGACAAATTCTTGGATGTCTTCATTTCTTTCTTTATTCCTTACATTCTCTCAGTCCTGAAATTTCTTCAGAATTGTTCCTCAAGGTCAGGCTTCTTTGTCTATCTCAACTGTCACAGCCTTTGACTGGACCAGGGGTGTTCGACCTCAGCACTATTGACATTTTGAATAGGATAATTCTTTGTCACGAGGAGTTTTCTTCCGTATTGTAGGATATATAGCAACATCACTGGCCTCTAGTCACTAGATGCTGGTGTCAACTCTCTAGCTGTGACGAGAAAAAACGTCTGCAGATAGAACCAGCTGTCCCCAGTAGGCGTGTGGTAGTGGTCGAGCAGGAGGGGGAGAATTTGCTCCAGCTGAAAACCAATGGTCTAAACCTCCGTCATCTAAGCTCTTCAATGACAACAAGCCCTCACATCTCATCTCCCTGCTTCAAATATCATCAGCCTTCCACACTGCTGTTAAAGTGATCTTATTACAAACTATGCTCCTGTGACACTTACACTTCAAATTTTTTTTCTACTGAACGCACACAAATTCCATAGTGGGCTATAAACCATTCTTCATGAAGAACACATCACCTTCCACCATCACATTCTGTCTTTCACCTCCTTCCTCCATTCTACTTATTTTTATTCTCTATATACTGACAGCTGATTTATTCCACTTCTCCAAATCTTCCATTTATTTGTTTTGTTTCTCCACTAAACACTTTTTCTTCAGCTACCTGCCACCTGTTTTTGTTTTCCTTTTTTTTTTTTTTTTTAGGTGCAAAACCTCCCAACACTCTTTAAGGTGGTTCTCAAAAGTTATATGGCGAATGACGCTTTTCCTGACACCCCCATCTTTTAAAAAATTTTTCAGCTATTTATTTTTTTTTAGAGATAGAGACAGTGTGAGTGGGGGAGGGGCAAAGAGAGAGGGGGAGGGAGAGACGGAGACAGAGAATCCCAAGCAGGCTCTGCCTCCCTGTCAGTGCGGAACCTGACACAGGGTTCGAACTCATGAAAACCTGAGATCATGACCTGAGCCAAAATCAAGAGTCAAACGCTGAACTGACTGAGCCACCCAGGCGTCCCTGACAGCCCACATCTAACATGCGTTGTAATTCCTTGTTTATACTCCGTCTCCCTCATTTTTTAGGCAGCTCCCTGAGGACACTTGGGTTTACTCACAATGCCTATCACAGTGCACAGAAGAGGCACCCACTGTGTGTTCATCCATACGCACCTGGAGTGGTTCACGTCAGTTGCAGTGAAATAAGGACGTGAACAATGAGATCTTTCCTTGCGGGTTTCAGGGTGCTGCAAAGGTTGATTGACTGACTGCATGTGATCCAAAGTACAATATAAGAAAGAAAAAAAATAAGCACTCTTCTTTCAGGGTTACTCTTAACTTGAAAATGCATTGTATTACCACTAGAATTTGAAATAAAAGTTAGTAGTCGTTAACAAAAGAAAATGGCACCCATGGCATTTCTAAAACTGAGTACAGAGTGCTCCCGGGGTGCCAGCAAAGGTCTGTTCCTCCTGACAGCACAGCCTCCGATCTGTAACACTGAACCTCATTACTCACCTGTGCCTTTCAGGGGTGACTGCTATCTATTGGCCCGTGCACACCCTTGCACGGATCCGGGAGAGACAGCCAGGGTGGTATTGAGACATTGGCTCGGTTAGCCTGTCTGAAGAGAAAGCTATACTTGATGTGGTGGGTGATAAGTGGCCAGATAAACAGAGAGAGGTGGGGAAAAGTTAACTGTACGTGATTCTCTTGCGAAGCTGCATATGGAAAAAGAACATTTGTAAAATTTAGAAACAAAAGTAAAAGAAATAAGGATTGACCATTTTTTTCAGAGCAATCTTTCCTTATGAAAGCTTATTCTTAATTTCGGCATTTGCTATTCCTGCTATAAATTATGTAAGCTCTCTATCTTCTCAGATGACGTAAGAGGAAAAGGCAAGGAAAATAAACATTGGCCGAATGTATTCTGTATGTCGGTACTAATGTTGCCAAGTATATAACATCTTCGTTTTATCTTATTTGGAAACCACGGCTTTGTGAGGTTAAGAATATGCTTGCGGACATTAAACTAGTGAGTCTTGAGGCATAATTCAAACGTGACCCTTTGTGACTGTAAAGTCTATAGACATTTCAGTTGCCTGTTTCTTCCTCTTTTGTTTATTACTTTGAGAATTAATAGCCTTCATTCCACCATGTTGGAGTTTAGCACACAAGCTTATGTTCACTATGTCACATGGACAGAAAAATCTCCTTCCATCTGTTGACTTTGTTCTTCACACCTGGCTAGGGATGGAGGAAGCCAGTGAAGGATTACTCAAAAAAAGTTCTAGTACTTGTTACCAATGAGGGAATGATCAAATTATGAAACTCAAGTTCCAATGTAAATATTTTAGGAATAGCTGAGTCTAAGGTGAAGTATGTCTGTCGGAATAGATTTTGGTTTTTGGATTATGACATTTGTGAATTTTTGCTCACTGATGGAAGCAGGGAGACATTTATGGTAAGGGCAGGATCCAATCCTTAGAAATCCTCTCTTGGTTCTGCAGGTAAGATTGGGCAATGTAGAATGGATGTAGTACGTCAGAGCGGGGAACCTGAAGTCAATCTCGGAGAGAAAATTCTGATGTCGGGACTTGAGAAAGTTAATTTAATCAGTCTGTAGGGACCATTTCACCTTCCACGTCTAAAGAGAAAGATGATGAGAGGAAATAAGGCCAAAAGAAAAAAATGTAGAACAAAGGGAGCTGAAGGCCAAGATTATGTGTTCATTTCTAATTTTTCCAAGAGCTTAATGAAAACAAATGTATCACTAAAACCACCTTATGTTATGTGAAGATTTTAGATATGGCCACCTCCCCATCTCCACTGTTCTGACATTAGTCCATTATGTTGGTTAAATGTGTGTAGCTGCTTGTCCAAAATAGTTTTACTAGCACTAGTCACTCTTTCCCACGTATCAAAATTATATCAAATGCTTCATAAAATTGCAGATTCCTAAACCACCTTCTGCTGAATCAGACTATCTGGTAAAGCCCCTATTGAGTCTGCTTTTAGTAAGCTTCCCTGTTGATTATAGAACACACAAATATTTTAGAGCTACTAGTTTAGTTGGTGTCTTCTTTAGGCTATTTCTAGCTCCATTATTTACTTTTTAAAAAAAATGTTCATTTATTTATTTTGGGAGAGAGAGAGAAAGAGAGGGAGGGAGAGAATCCCAAACAGATTCTGAGCCGTCAGCACAGGGCCTGATGCAGGGCTCGAATCCACAAACCATGAGATGACGACCTGAGCAGAAACCAATAGCTGGAGGCTTAACCAATTGAGCTACTCAGGAGCCCTTCCATTATTTCCTTTTTGAGGTGCAACTCTCAGACACAGATGTATAGTTCAGAGTTAACTTCATCAGCATAAACCCATTAGGAAATGTGAAAAGTTTGAAAAACTCCATTAACTGTATTTACATGGAAGATCATTTCATACCTATGGAAGTATTTAGTGGAATTAGGAATAGTTGCCCACATAATAATCTAAGCATGTTCATTAAGTGTACAGGTAATTGCCACATAGCGCTTCTGGCGAAGCATATCCAGAAAACAGAATAACTCTAAGGATCACCAGGTCAACATTAAGAACGAGGCCAACAGATTAGATTTGGAGGTAGCCATGGAGACAGATAAAAAAACTATTCATGATATACATATATATCATATAGCAATGTATATATACACATATATATACATATATACATATATATGCATATATACATATATATATGTATATGTATGTATACATACATATATATGTATGTATGCATGTATATATGCATATATATGTATATATGTATGCTGAATCACAATATTATATATATATATATATATATATATATATATATATATATATATATATAGTGAATCACAAAATCATCCTGTGAAGTAACTAAAACTGGTGTAATTGCCTCTTTTTTATAAAAGCAGAAGGAGATCCTCAGAAATAAATCTAAGTTCCCAGAAATATACAGCTACCAGGGAGAAGAGCCCAAGTTCAGGCCTTTTTCCATTTGAACACTGTGATTTTACACAATTGAAAAATAGTATGTGTTTGATTTTGATATGGGTTTTCCTTCCTGATGATGCCTGCTGTATGACCTTTGGAACACATCAGGATAGGAAGGCACGTCTCATAAACTGCAGTTGATTTACCAAGCACATCAGTTCCTTGCAAAATTACATTTTGGGGAAAAAAGAGGCCAATCTACAAGAAATAATAACAATAATGCCACATTCTTGTGATCATTGGTAGGCCTAACAGTAACATTCCAGGGAACAATTCTCTTTTGATTCATTCAGAATTTAATTTTGTTGAACGTCTCATTGAATCATAATTAATGCTACAAAAGCAAGATTTAACAAGATCTCTGGGGCAGCCTTTTAAATATACAGTAGCTAATTAACTATAACTATACAATTTACAAACACATCTATTGAAAACTTGAAACCCTGCTGGTAGATGTATCCATTTATTGCATGTGTTAGATAGACATTTCATCATAAAATTATTTTCACTCATTTGCTGATATTTTAAGACTTGCATTACAGTTAAATAATGTGCTTAAGACAACATTTTTTTGCCTTTAAAATGAAAAGAAAGTACACGTAAGGTTTGATAAATGTTACTTTGTGACACTTGGAAACTAAAGCTGACTGGGGATGTAAAATGCTTACAAAAGTCAAGCATTTAAGGAAATTTCCTCCAGTAACTGGTTCTTTTTCCAAGTGTGGAAAGACTCTAAGTTCTAATGATACCAACAGAGATATACACACAAAAAATATGTGTTTTACGGAAAAGGATTTTTCAAACATGCCTTTTGCATTCCAGATGCTTATCCTCTGTGTGTGTGTGTGTGTGTGTGTGTGTGTGTGTGTGCGCATGTGAGGGCTTTACTTGTTGCCATTTCATTGTTAGCACCAGACAGCAAGAACTTAGCCTGGTTTGTCTTTGTGGCAAAAGCTCCTAATTTGTGCTAATTTATAGTTCATATTCAATAAACGTGATATTTGACTAGTTATCAATTTGGAGGTTATTATAGTTCATAGTGCCCTTCAAGAATCACATGAATGCGGGGTGCCTGGGTGGCTCAGGCGGTTGGGCGTCCGACTCTGGCTCAGGTCATGATCTCTCAATTCGTGAGTTCGAGCCCTGCATCGAGCTCAGTGCTGACAGCTCAGAGCCTGAGTTCAGAGCCTGGATCCTGCTTCGGAAGCTGTGTCTCCCTCTCCCTCTGCCCTTTCCCTGCTTGCTCTCTGTCCTTCTGTCTCAAAAAATAAACATTAAAAAAAAACTCACATGAATGGAGAAAGAATTGGTGTTATATGGTCCATGTATATGCAGATTATATACAGAAATAAATAAGCCTCCAGTAATTGCTCTAACTTGGCTATATAGACTTATTTTTCTTAAGAATAAATGCTGATTTATTGAACTTATAGCATGGATAAGGTCCAGTGTGAAAAGTGCTACCTATGTTGTTTCATTTAAATCTCAAAAATAAAGCCTTGTGTGGAAAGTATAATATCCCCATTTTATGAGTAAAGACACTTATCTTCAGAGGGGCTAAGTAATTTGCCCAAGGTCAAAATCACTTAATTTAGGGGAAAAATTGACAGCAAGACAAAATTACGATTGCACGGCCAGCCCCCAGTTCTCTTTACAGCCCATCAATTTCACTTCTTTATGTTGGCATAACATTTTCAGGCTGCAGTTCTGGAAGGAGAGGTCAAAGGAAGAGTTGATAATAAAGTAATCTGAGGATTTTAAATTCACTCTAATTTCTACTGATTGCTCTCTCTGATCCTATGCTCTTCTACCAATGAGCCTAATTTCTCAGGTTCCCTGATGCTCCTACCTGCTAGGGTTCTGAGCTCATTTTCCTCTTCATTGTCTGATAGCTTTCAAACTGGAATCTCTATGCCCATGACCTCTACCTGTTACCCTGACTCTGATCCAATTATGCAACTTTGTTTGATTTGCTTCTGTTGTTAACATCGATCAATGCACCATCTACCATGAATTAACCTTTTGCAACTCAGGAGAAAGTCTGAGTCTTTTTCCCTAAAAACAAAACAGAACAAAAGTACCTAACTAACATTAGAATTTAATCTCCACTCAATATTCAGGGAATTCTTATCCTTGTTTTTTATTTTATGTTCACTCTGAGTACCTTCAAGCTTCCCTCTTGGATGTTCCGATCTCCCTGACGCTTCACATGTAACCATTGTATTTCTGTTCCATTTGTCTCTCTTTTTTTCCATGACTTCCCCTTCCTTTTTCTTTTTCTTTCTCTCTTTCTTTCTTTCTTTCTTTCTTTCTTTCTTTCTTTCTTTTCTTCTTTCTTTTCTTTCTTTCTTTTTTTATTTTTATTTTTTAATTTATTTTTAATTTTTAATGTTTATCTATTTTTGAGAGAGAAAGAGAGACAAACAGACAGACAGACAGAGAGGGAGACACAGAATCTGAAGCAGGCTCCAGGCTCTGACCTGTCAGCATAGAGCCCTATGCAGGGCTCAAGTCTAATGTTTAACCTCCTAAGCCACCCAGGTGCCCCTTCCTTCCTTTTTCTGTACCATTCACAACAGTTAAAATTATTCAATATTGATAGCACAGTCCATAGTACTGGGGGCGGGGGGCTACTTAATATTAAAGTTTCATCCCTAGAAGAGATTCTCCTGAGCAAACCTGCAGTGTGAGTTGTAAAACTAGTAGGGTGTGGTGGTAGTAATCTAATAAATAACAAACATTTATTTTATGATTTGCTGTCTGCCTCGTAATTTGCTAAGTACTTTGCATGTATTACCTCTTTTGAGTTTTATAGTAAGTTCCAGGTAGATCGTACTCTGTTCTAAAAATGTGGAAAACTGAAGCTGAAGAATGTTAGTTGCCCAAGATCCTACCGTGGAGTCAGGATCCAAACCTATGTTTATCTAAATCTAATCAGAGACTTATTAGCCACTGAAAGATGCCTCCTTCTTATAGAACCTTTCTCTATGCTCATGTTTCTCCTCATTTCACCAGAAAAAAAGTAATGCTTGTATGCTTACAATATGTCCAAGATCACACAGCTGGTATATGAAAGGGCCAAGATATTACCTTCCCCGCCTTAATCTTTTTAGGATATTCTGGAAGGAATGATACATAAAAGTATGATTGTTTTTATAGATTTAAGGTATGCTGCAATAGAAAAAATCGTTAGTTTGTTAAGAATATCTAGTGTTGGTTCAAAGAAACAATTCTATCACTCCCGAGAGCTGCTTTACTCCAGGCAACCTGAGTCATCCCAGTGAGCCAACAGAAGCAGCCATTCCATAATGCTTGTCTCCCTGTATGAGTGCCTTTTACAGCCTAGCTGAGTACTTCAGTCAAAACCGTGCCAGACATGGTAATAGGCAAAGCTTCTTTGGGGAAGCCAATAGGAGATGTGTGAAAGACTGCAGAGCCTCAGATGGCGCTAAATTGTTTTTCTGTCACAATGAGTCAGCCTCGTCTCCCAGGAACATAAGATACAAGACCTAAGGAAGAGATTCTGGAGTCTCATCCTATAAACATGGTGTTGCACATAGAAAGTTTAAAGATCTGTACTGTTCACTATATTTCTGCTTGGTCTTTTGTCTTTAGGAACTCCGGAAACCATCTTCCCCTAGGATATAGCATATCTGGAAAAATAAATAATTACTTTTGGAGATAAACTTTATTGTATTTCGTTTTGTTTTGTTTTTACAGTTTATTTGTTGATTGAGAGAGAGGTGGAGAGAGAGAGCAGGCACACATGCGAGAAGGGGAGGAATAGAGAGAGAGGGAGAGTGAGAGTCCCAAGCAGGCTCCACATTCAATACAGAGCCTGGTGTGGGGCTCAATCTCACCATTGTGAGATCATGACCTGAGCCGAAATCAAGAGTCATAGGCCTAACTGACTGAGCCACCCAGGCACCCCTATTTTATGTATTTATTTTTATTTGAGAGAGAGATAGAGAGAGAGGGAGAGAGAATCTTGAATCTTGAGCAGGCTCCATACTCAGCACAGGTCCTGACCCGCAAAGGCCCATCCCACAACCCTGGGATTATGACTTGAGCTAAAATCAAGAGTCGGTCGTTACTCAACCAACTGAGCCACCCAGGCCTCCTCCGGAGATATCCCTTAATAGTGGCCACTGAGTAAGAGTCTGGGGAATTTGAATTGGCTGCTTTCAGAGAACAACAGGAGCATTAAACAATCCTATGTTAAAACCGATAGGCAGTTGCTTTGGTATTGGGTTTTTTTTTTGGACAAAAACAAAGACTTCACTCATTTCCTTGCTGAGATCCTTTCATCTATTCATGCTAAAGTGAGGCATAATAAAGTTTAACAGAGCAATCGAGGGTCTTAAATTCAGTAAAGGGCTGGTGAGGATCTTAATCTTTTTAATTAATGAATTAATGAATTCTTTTTTGAGAGAGAGAAAGAGTGAGCAGGGAAGGGTCAGAGGAAGAGGGAGAGAGAGAGAACCCCAAGCAGGCTCCATGCTGCCAGCGCAGAGTCTGACACAGGGCTTGATCTCATGAACTGTGAGATCATGACTTGAGCCCAAATCAAGAGCTGGATGTTTAACCGACTGAGCCACCCAGGCTCCCCAAAGTTCTTTAAATATTAAGACTGTGAGCAGTATACTCATTCTCTCTGAATTTCAGGGTCCCTATCTGTTAAAATGAAAAAAAAAAAAGAAAAAAAAAGTGTTTTCTTTTGAGTTTAAGGAGTCGTCTGCTAAGGCAGTCTTTGTATTTTGGCATTTAAAATCCTCAGCTCAGGCCTGGGCATATCTGTACCACTCAAGTCACCACAGTTGTGTGCCTGGGTAGTAGTGACATGTGTATAGCTTGCCACAGGACACTGGGTTAGTCATTTCTCAAGTGAGTGACCTTGGACTGGACACTTAACCTCTCCCTGCCTCCATTTCCTCATTTGTGATATCGGAAGAATAGTAGTAACTATCACATGGGGTAGTTTTAACGATTAAGTAAATTAATATTTATAAAGTGCTTTCATATTTCCTAGTAGAACCAGTGCTTCTTAAATAAATGTGAGAATTTGCCCAATTTCTGGAAAGAACCTGGACCCTATGTTCCATGGAGCCGAGCGGAATTGCTCTGAAGCTTTTATGGAACATGGCCTCTCCAATATTTCACTCACTTGAGTCATGCTTGCTGCTTGCGACCTGCAGGTGTTTGAGTTTGTGGTTTCTGCCTGAATGGTTGTCATCTTAAAGATAGCGCATTTTAACTAAGAAAGGTGTGTCCGTTTGGCTTACACTAGAAAAATGAGGCTCTTGTTTTATATGCATGGATGTGGTGGAATTCCCCATCTCTGACTTTGCACCTCGTTGAAGTTAAGTAAGCCTGCTCATCTCTGCCTTGGCTTCTACAGCGTGCTGGAAGTGTAGAGGTAGAGCATTACCCCCCCCCCCCCCCCCCCCCCCCCCCGGCATGCCCATGATGGTGATAAGGAGGATGCAGGTTGGCGAGGCTGGGTAAAAAAGAATCTAAGAGAGGGAACCGTTTGCTAGATCTCACTTTTGATAGCCTGGCTGAAAAATCGTAATAGCGATTCTCATAGAACTCTTACGAGGTATGTTGAGCTTCACAATAACTCCATGAAATAGGTATTATCCCTGCTCTACAAAGAAACTGAATCAGAAATCTTAGAGTAATGCGCCAAATGGTAAAGCAAGGATTAGAACTCGGGAATTTTGGCTTGCATACACACAAACACACACACAGAGGCACGGACACACACTGAGACAGAAATTCAGAGATAAAAATAGACATTTGGTGCATAGTCTATGGTCTTAGTGTCACCAGTGTGGCTTGAACCCAGATAATTTTTTTCACTGACTCTGTGCCTTGCACAGGAAACATAATCTCTCTGCGTTTCGCTATCAGTAGAAATGAAAAGAAATTGCTTGACTTTTATGATGATTATGAGCATTAAGACAATGTTTATGAAACAGAGTAAATGTTCAAGTAAATTTTTGTTGTGACGTAATATCAATAAAGACACTAATAAGTAAATATGGTGACTATATCTAAGTATCTAATACAAAGCTCAGCTCTTAGCTAGTTAAGACTATATGTTCATTTCATTATTCTTCAGAAATGATGCACTGACTATCCTCATGACAGAAATATATCTAACAAAGATTACAGAATAACCTGAGGAAAACAGACTAAGACTCTCAAGGGAAAAAAAAAGCCAGCTGGGAATGCAAGAAAGGATCACTTTGCCAGAGATAACGTTTCTACAGTGGTGATATTGAAGAAAAGAGTTAGTTATTCATATTTAATGGATGCAAACAAATCTTTCAGGATGATGCAATATTGGAATCAATACATCTAGTCTCTCAAGAGGTTTATATTCTTTTCAAACTGTTAAGTTCTGTGCAATTACTTTCCTTTCTTCTCAAGGTTGAGAAAATTTAATAAGATGTTACGGGGTTTGGAATGCCAATACTGAATACATAACCAAACCCAGGTAACTGTCGTACCCCGAGGTAAGGCTCCCAGGCCCAATTAATAGCAGAGCTGTTCCTCAATTCTCTTGTAATCAGTGGACAGGTAACTTCATTATATTCTGAAGTCCTTTGGGAAATGGTCTTCTCCGCTTAAATGCATTTTGGTGCTCAATGCCCACCTCCCCTTCTTGGTGCCTATTATAACGCCTTGTCCACAGTCAGTGCCAATAAATCATACTTATATTCATCATGTTGAAAAGCGAGCCAAATAGTTTCTTTTCTGATATAGTGGAAATCAATCAGAACTTTACCAACGTTCTATATTTTAAATATAAATATAAATATAAATATAAATATAAATATAAATACACGTATATATGTATATGTATACATATATATATCCATTTTCTACACACAATATTTAGAAATTAGAACAGGGTTCTCTGCTTAGGGGCTCATGATGCTGAAATCAATATGTTAGTCAAGCTATGGTTCCCGTCTAGTGCTTGAGTTTCCCTTCCAAACTCATATGGTTTTTGTCAGAATTTCTTTTTTGTGGCTGTAGAACTGAGGTTCTTGGCTACAAAGGGGAAGGTACTAGCAGTTTCTAGAGGTTTTTCAGTTTCTTACATAGGTACTTGTAGGAGCTTCCCCAGCCAGTTTACTTCTTCATGGATCATCACTTTTATTTCTAAGCTCTCTTGAGTGACAGCCTACACTCTGTTACAAGGATTCATTTGATTAGGTTAACCTCACTCAAAATAATCTCCTTTTTGATTAACTCAAAATCAACCGAAAAAGGACTTTAATTGTACCTGCAAGACCAATTCACTTTTGCTAAATAACATAAGCAAATTATAAAAAGGTTATTCTGTCTTAAACACCTGTCTTGTCCTGTGCATACTCAAGGAGAGGACATTATTCAGGATTTGTACACAAGGCGGGTAGGATAGAGAAAGCTATTCTGGAATCAAGCCGATCACAAGTGCCAATGAATCTTTGCTAGATTCAGATTTAAAAACCGATTGATAAATATTTCTGATGGATCATTTAGCAATACAACTGAATAAGGACATTCAATAATCGATTATGGTATTAACTGTATTCTGGGCTTAATTTGGTGTTATTTATCTTCATAAGATGGATAATTTGTTCATTTTTTAAAATTTCTTATCCTTCCTATAATTTGCATTGCTTCTTCTTTGTAATATTTATTCCTTATTTCTGTTACTTCTTAACTGATTTCTTTTTCTTTTATGATATCATTCTTCTTTTATTTTATGTAATTAAGTTTGTAAATTTATCTTTAAGCACAGTGCTGGCTGCTTTACATATATTTTGATATTTCATTATCATTTAGTTTCAACTAACTTCTAATTTCCATTGTGATTTAGTATTGATTCATGTATAATTTCGAATTACAAATGTCTTTTCATTTCCAAACATATGGGGACTTGACATTCATCGTTTTATTTTTGATTTCATATGAACACTAATCAGTAAACAGTGTGTATGATTCCAGCTCTGTAAAATGAATGAAAACATGCCTCAGGTACCAGTATGTGGTCAACTTTTGATATGTTCTATTCTTATTTGAAAACAATGTATGTTCTGCTTAAGTTGGGGTCTGTATATGGCCATCATATTTATGCCACTCATCAAATTTGTTAATTATTCTATTGAATTTGCTTTTATTCCCAATGATTTTTGCCCTATTTTTTTCTTTCTTTTAAATGTTTATTTATTTTTGAGAGAGAGAGACAGAGAGGGAGAGTCAGAGCATGAGTAGGGGAGGGGCAGAGAGAGAGGGAGACACGGAATCCGAAGCAGGCTCCAGCCTCCAAGCTGTCAGCACAGAGCCTGATGTGGGGCTTGAACTCACAAGCCATGAGATCATGACCTGAGCTGAAGTTGGAGGCTTAACTGACTGAGCCACTCAGGCACCCTGCCCTATTTTTTCTATCAATTAACTGAAAGATATCCCACAATGGATCTGGATTTGTCTTTTTTTAGAATATTTTTTCTGCTTCTTGTTTAAGTATTGTCAATTTTTGCTTTAACTATTTTGAGGCTCCTATTATGCCCATATTATGTCATCTGCAACCCAAAAAGAGAGGCCTCAGAAGAAATCAACCTTGCTAGCACCTTGATCTCAGAATTTTACCCTCCAGGATGGTGAGAAAATCAATTTCTGTTGTTTAACCCGCCCTCCCACCCCCAGTATCACAAACTCCAGTTTGTGATACTTTGTTTGGCAGCCCTAGGAAACTAAAACAATGTCAATTTTAATTCTTTTATTTAGACTCCCTATGTGTCTGAATTCTTTGTTCTTTTGCTTGGTGTTCATTCAATTCCTCTTGAATGCATTTTTTCTCTTGTCACTTCAAACATTGTTTTATGTATTTATTAAAAACATATATTTAAGACTTTGGTTTTTGACCTATCAATTTTGTGAATCCATAAAATGTAAAATCTTACTAAGACAAAGTGGTTAAATTTTTCTGTGAAAAAAATGACAATGACAACTATATCACTTAAGAGCACACTGATTTCAAAAACGTGATGTGTTAAAATATTCAAGAATTAATGCCTATGTACCAACTATCTGATTTATGATATAAATGATATAATTTCCAACACTTTTGAAACTCATGTGTATTTTTCTGATGATATATCCTTGCTTTATAGCACAGAGATCTTGTTTATCTATAATCTTGCCAAATTTGTACCCTAAATAACTTGTTTTGTGTCATCTTAAAATTCTTCCTGAACTAAATTATAGCACATGTGCTTTTCTGTGACTTGATTTTTTTTTTCTCATTGAGACTGATTCATGTCCATGTTCTTAGCTACAACTGTTGTATAGTATCCCACTGTGTGTGTGTGTTTGTGTGTGTGTGTGTGTTTGTATGTTGTATACTATAATTTATCAATCCTCCCACAGATGGGTTTTTGAGGCTATTTCCAGTGTTTTGTTCTTATAAGTTATTTTACTACAAATATTCTCATAGCCGTTTCCCTGGGACATGTGTGTGAGAGTTTTACCAGGGTATATACCTACAAGTAAAATTGTTAAGGGTAGATGAAAGCTTTTCTTATTCTACCAACCAATGCTCTAACGCTCTTCCATTCCTTGAATATCCTGAGGGGACGTGAATTCCCTCCTGGGGAATGGATTTAACATCTACATTCAAGGACTTTCGGGAAGACATTAGAAGAAGAGTGTTTCTTAGGACAGGGATTGTGACTTTTAGCCATATTTTGGGGAACCCAAGGGGAACCTGACAAGGCAAGGTGGAGCACCCCTATCCGCTTTGTTAAACATAGGTGTGAGGTTGGGCTCTGCTGACTGGAGATGAAAGTCCCAGGCTGCAGTATAGTTCATGTCACAGAATCCACCAGTAAAGTCACTACTGTCTTGTGAAACATGTAAATTCAAAAACAAAACCAAGTTTCATTTTGAGAATATGTGGTTTTATTTATTTTCAAAAAAAGGATGCTGAACTGGAAACAACCTGGTCCCTATCTTTTGGTTACTTTTATTTATTTATTTATTTATTTATTTATTTACTTATTTATTAATTTATTTTGGTTTTTGGTAGACTTCAAAACTTACTATTACTTCAGTTTCTGATATCATGGTATCAGTGACCTCAAGCCCCCCATTATCCTCTGCTGACTGAATGATGGTCTCCATGCTGTTCTTCTCCAGTTTTAAACATAATGGTCAGGTGCAGAACACAGGGCTTTGAGATTCTTCAAGATTTTTTTTTTTTTTTTTTTGGAAAAAGAGAGCGATAGAGCATGAGCAGGGAAGGGGCAGAGGGAGGGAGAATCTCAAGCAGATTCGAATCCCAGAACAAAGCCCTATTCAGGGCTCAATCTCATGACTGTGAGATCATAACTTGAGCCAAAATCAAGAGTCAACACTTAACCAACTGACCCACTCAGGCGCCCCCTAAGATTCTTTAATAAAGAGCCAGTTCTGCTGGATTTCTATGCTGTGAGACCTGGGCCTGATATTTGCATAGTAGAACTGGCTTTGAAATCCATTAAGAAAGATTAAATCCCTCTGAGTCTCTTTCTTTCAGGACTGGGGGCCATGTTTATGTAGTAGGACAAATTTTGATTTTTAGCAATTAACCTATCCTGCTGGTTCTTTTAATTCCAAAACCTGGGACTATTATTTGTTCAGTATGATGGGTTTTGAAGTTCATAAAGAAAGAACCAGTTGATTTGGGGTTCTTAATTACTTATATGTTGGCTCTCCTCAAAGTTTGAGGAGATTCTTTGCAGTGGGTTGTCGTTGGTGTTTTTGTGGGGTAAGGAGATGTGTCCTCCATCCACGAGGCTTCTTTGGCCTTTCTTTTTTTTTCAGTCTTAATAGTTCCATAGTGCACTAAGGACCAGCAAAAGTTGATATCAGATTAGACTTGTCCTACCATCTTATGATGATGAACATGTCTTCTTGGGAGAGTTCTTTCCTTTTCTTTTTTTCTCCTCTATGCATCAGTGTGGGTTTGGGAGACTGAATCCATCCTGCTCATTTCCATAGCTTTCATCCTTCAAGGCTGGGCAAAGGATCTCGCTGCTGGACCACTTGCTTTTTCTGCAACAGACTTGCTGGTAGTCTCTGCTCTTGCAGTCACCGCAGCCATGCTATCCTCTGGGGAGAGACTAGAGCTTCCACTGGTATTATGGCACTCCACTCTGTCCTGCCAGTGCTGCCTTGAGTCTGCACACTCAGTTGCTGGCACGTCCACAGCGTCTGCTAGAGTGCCACCCCTGCTGCTCCCCTTTATCAAGCACTGTAGAGGTCATGGTTAGGAGACAGTGTGCTCCCATGAACACAGAAGGTGTGGCAGGTATGTTAGATTCCTTCCCCACCAGCAGAACCAAAAAAGGAGGCTCCAAACAGGACCTGTGCCAAGACTCCTGATCTTTACCTGATCTTGGTGGCTTTCTCTCCACAGTGCTTCATGATGTCTTCTTGTCCTCTCCCTCAAACACAACTATATCCATTGTGTCCCCAGCAGGGATGGTCTTCAGGCAGATAACCTTTCACTGGTGGTCTCAGGAAGTAACAAATGTAGTCCCAATAAATGAGAACATCTTCTGTTGCATCGGAAAGATTACACGACTGAAGGTAAAAAGAACGGCCAGTGGCAAGCATTACAGCTGATTTTTATGATCATGAATGAATGGAGAGTTCTGCAAACTTCAAGGGAAGCATCCTGGCTAGTTCTAAGGCCATTGTAAGCTTTGGTCTCTCCTCTGGGTGGGCTCAGCCATGGTGGACCTAACCTTCACCGCTTGTAGCTCATCATGCCAGCAGCATGACATCAGATTGTGTGAGGCTGGGACTAGTGGAGGTTCACAGTCACCATTTGAACAAAGATGTGCATATTGATCACTTCTCTTTGCTAATCTGCATGAAGTTCATCTCAAACAGCGTGTTCTTAAATATAGTGCAATCTCCTGTGCACAGCTGCAGTGATTTCTTCTATGGAGATGTTGAGCATGCTCACTGAAAGTTTTGCATCCTGTAATATATGGTAACAGGGATTGGCTGTCTGCAGCTATTTTGTCTGGGCAGGACATCTGACAGGGCACCCTATGCTCCTCTTACTTTGCTGGCAGGTAAGAAAACAGCTAGCCCCTGCAGATTCCTTTTCTGCCTTCAGGTCTCCCAGAAGAAAGTTCAAAATGACAGAACACCAGTGTGTGCACTGGTTACCAACCACTCAGCTCTTTGTCCCAGGACAAGAAGATCTGGGAGCCTGGACCCAGACCATGCCCACCTGTGTGTGACGATGTGGGAGCATGTTCTAGAAGGGGTTTTCATGAATCCTGACACTTGGCTTCATCAGCCCTCTCCTTTGGGATCCAGCAACTACTCTTCCCCTCACCCCTGGAGCCTCTACCTCCGCCTAAACACCTCAACAGGCCACTCTTAAATTTCTCCTGCCCATTGTGATTGGTCGCCATCACCCATCATTTTGTCTTCATTACCCCAGTGACACCCTCAGGGCAGGAACACCACCATTCCCATGAAAGGTGTCACCACCATGCAGCAGAGAGCCTTCTGAGGAATGATCCTTTTTTTGGTTTTGGTTTTTCTTCTTTTTCAATTTTTTAAAAAATTATTATCATTAAACATTGGACACTGAGAAGTTGTAGAGATAAGTCAAGGCTCTGGAAGCTTACAATCCCTAGAGATAATTCAAGTTTACTTCTGACAGGTGGTCAGGCTAAGAGACTAGCATTCTAGGATCACCTTAATTTTCTTAATCTCAATCCTTGCAAGAGGTATTCTATGGCTCCAGATGCTTATAATCCCTAGAGATAATTCAATTTTACTTCTGATATGCGGTCAGGCTAAAAAACTAGCATTCTAGGATCACCTTATTTTTCTTAACCTCAGTCCTTGTAAGAGGTATTCTGTGGCTTTTTCCATTCACCCCTACTTCATGATCCCAAACCAAAGCATAGGGATTTATCATACTCTTTCCAGCCTTGATGGCCCTGATCATCAGTTTTGTCTGCCTCTTCTTGTCAGACTTCCAAAAGAACTGCTCAGTTTTTCTACCTTTTAGGCAACTCTTCCAGGATCAGAAAATGTCACAAAGCGTAGAGTGCTCCCAGTCCTGAGATTTGTTTCACTGCACAGGCTTCTCCTCCAGAATCTTGGCCTCCTCTGTCACCACTACCTGGATTTTCTTTGAGGTCTTCAAGCACTTGTTTTATTTGTAATTATCTTAATGGTCCTCATTAAAACTAATTCAGAAGTTTGGTTGAATTAACCTAGTCCAGAATTGCTAAAAATAGAAGCATCCACACTGTCTTCTCCATCTTAGAAAAATTGCCCAGCAAATAAGTGGCAGACCAAATGTTAGAGCTAAGATCTGCCTGAGCCTGCAGTTTATGTTTTTCACCATGCTGCCAAAGGAGAAAGGTAAAGCTTCCAGGAATGTGTGAACTGAGGGAATCAAATGCTGGACAAAGTTCCTTAAAATGCCACCTCAAGAACAACATTACTGCAGAGCAAGCTATAACCTCACTATGGCATGAACAGTTATTAGCTTTGCAGAAGCCATTGTTCCATGGCTATGGTGTATCTATGGATGATAGGAAACAAATTGCTGTCACTGAGGCTTCCACGGAGATTGTAATTCCACAAAAATCCAACTTGATCAAGACCTTTCCAGTTGGGCATTAAAACAGAAACAGGCTTGGGGCGCCTGGGTGGCGCAGTCGGTTAAGCGTCCGACTTCAGCCAGGTCACGATCTCGCGGTCCGCGAGTTCGAGCCCCGCGTCAGGCTCTGGGCTGATGGCTCGGAGCCTGGAGCCTGTTTCCAATTCTGTATCTCCCTCTCTCTCTGCCCCTCCCCCGTTCATGCTCTGTCTCTCTCTGTCCCAAAAAATAATAAAAAAAAAAAAAAAAAAAAAAAAAAAAAAAAAAAAAAAAAAAAAAACAGAAACAGGCTCACGACAACAGAAAAAAAAAAAAAAAGAGAGAGACTGGTCTAAAGCTAATGCTCATCGTGACAAAATAACCAAATGGAAACCCTTGTCTCCTTCAAAATGTTGGTAAAGCGGGTGTGGAAAAATATCTAACAAACTATTAAAAAAAAGGACTGGCTGATACTTTAAGTATCAAGTAATGAAAGTCTTCTACAAAGGTAAGGGACCCTATTGGCTTTACATAAACAAAAGAGGAAATTCAGGAGGGAAGAGTGGGTCCAGGGGTAATGTGCATTGCTATTAGATATTTTTATTGAGCTAATGCAAATTGAAGTCCTTGAGAGCTACCAAAGGGGGGGGTGATTGATAAATAAATATTTGCCAAAAATGAAAGCATTGTATCCAAGGAAGAAAGTAATATATTCAGTTCTTCTAAAACTTTATTTTAAACATTGGAAACTGAAAAAGGAAAAGTTCAAAGTACATGAAAGGACTTAACACCATCCAATTAAGCTTTTCTCAAAGCCATACTGCTTGGAGAACCAACCTCACAGCCTGACATGTTTTTAAATACTAATTTAAAACATTATAGAGCATAATATTTTAAGTTTCCAGTTAAATATAAACTGAATGGATATAAAATTGTACCCAAACAAAATTCTTCTATGAACAGAGAACCCTTGCTTTCTGTGCTCCAGAAGAATGAAAAAGAAAAATCTTCAAAAGAATTTGCAAAGTAAAACCATCAGTAAAGCATTTTTCATACATTTGTTGTGGTATTTACTTGGCATTTTGAACATTTTCTCTCGGTGTGACATACCATTTTGCACATATGGGTTATTTTATTATTAACACATAATGGAATAGTTAGACAGGCAATAACATTTCATGCATAAGCATGTGAAAATTATTCTAGCCTTTCAGATGAATCTATACTTGTTCCATAAATTTTTCTTCCGCTTTCTAATTCCCATGCCTGTACTTTAGGCTGAGTTCAAATTCCTTTCCCCATAATTTTACACACAGCAAATAAAAGTAAAAATTTCTTCCAAGATGGAAAAATCTATTTTGTCTATTGGGGTAGTCTTAGGCAAAAGCATATTCCTTTACTTAAAGTATTATGTTTTAAATCAATGGTCTTGAAAATAATATAAGGGACACATTTGTTCTCTAAGTAGCCCAAATGGTCTTATCAATTTTTATTCACTTAGCCTATAATGTCTGCATCATTAGGATTTGAATGATACCAGTGTTAGCATTAAAAAAAAAAATGTCTTGCACATTTTTGCCATATTGCCAGAAAAGTTTGCTATTGTTTCTACCTTTTCACTTATGTTTTGTCTTTAGAAGATGAGCATTTGAAAACACAAAAAGACTGAGAACAAAATCAACTGAGTCAGTCATTAAGCCAGTAGTACATTAGCAGAGCAAAATTTACGTTTAAAAGGAAGATTCAGAGAATGAGACTCAGGACTTGAAGGTTGTAATTGCCATGTAGTGGAATTATTGGGTCCAGGTTTAGAAAGGTAAACTTGGAATTCTTACTCTTTTGCTTAAATCTTTACACATCTGGAAACTTATTAAGTTCAAGTCCTTTAACATGGCATAAAGACTCTCCAACATATGGTCCATGCCACTGCTTTCCCCATCAGTCTATATATCACTATTCAGGGGCTTGAATTTGACACTTCAATAATATTCTCTTTGTTGTTCCTTCATGGCCTTACTGGTCCATGCCTCCACCTTTGCTCCATTCTTTGCTTGAAGAATTCTACTCTCCTTTTTAATTCAGGAAAATGTGATTGCCCTTTCCATACATGATCAGGTGTCTCTCTATACACTTCCATAGTTTTTAATGAATATTTATGTCATGGCAATGACTGTATTTTATTATCACCTATGTATATGGCTTCCTTCCCACAGACTATGAGAAAATGGACTTTGTCTACTTTGTATCTTTTTCAGGGGTACTTTATGATTGGAAAGCAAAGACACTCTAGGCTGGTGTAACAAATAGGCAAAAATCAAAGACAGGGATGAGGGGGAAAATGCCTTGATTGGAAAACAAGGGAGTGTGTAAGCTTGTTTTTGTTGTTGTTGTTTGTTTGTTTTAAGTATATGTTAAATCTTATACCTTGCTTGACAAGAGACCATACTATTCACTTGTAAGAGAGACCAAGTCCTGCTCTTATGAAGCTCCAATTCTAATAAGAAATACCACTAAATTATGAAACCAAACTAGTAGACAGCCAGAGGGGTCAAGTATTAAGCTGAGTAATGGGGAGTCACTTTGTTGTTGGTACTTTGGAAAGGAAGTGTCAGAGCAAAACTGATATTTGAGGTAAGGTAGTCTAAGTGTATGCAATAGATAATGAAAAAGAAAGAGTTCAGTTGCTAATGCATGAGTTTATTTTGATGTGTTAAGAAGGGAAAGAGAAAAATCTAAAATCATATTTTTGAAAAAGGGTGTTTACTGTATTCAAAAACAACTTTGAAGAGAATTAATTGAAAGAGGCTTTGGGGGAAGCGACACTTATATACGAGAAATAAAAACTGAAAAAGGAATTTTCAACATGGAAACAAAGAACCAGAGAAGGAAGGTAAGTCTACAGCAAATTAGTTGTATTAATGGTCCCAGTATTTTTGTCTCTCTACATCTTTTGATGATATCTTCCCACTCTGACTCTGGGCTTGACAAAAGGACTTATTTTGGCCAATGAGACAAATAATAAATTTGACACAATCAGAAACCTAAATAATCACTTGTATATTTCCACATCCTCTTTTCCACCTCAGCCAAGCCAGTTTGAGGATAAGACATGTGGAGTGGAATCAAACCACCTCAGCTCAGATGTCCCTGTCATGATCCAACACGTGGGAGGACCCAACCAAGATCACAAAGATTTCCAGTCTACATGCAGCTTAATGCCAGAGTATGAGTGAGACCCCAGAGCCCAACTCAAATCAACAGAAATAGCCAGCCATCCTCTATATTTATGGGTGAAAAGAAATGTTTTTTACTGTATGTTAATGAGGTTTTGTAGCTGTTCGATACACAGCATTATTTTGACTATCAATTCCTCATGTAAGCATCGTGGATTCCAAAGAAAATGCTGTCAGGAAAGGCACATATTACGGGTTGAATTGTGTTCACGAGAAAGAGATATTGAAGTTATAATCTGAATACCTGTGAACGTGACCTTATTTGGAAGTAGGGTCTTTGCAGATGTAATGAAGGTAAGTTGAGATCATTAGGGTGGGCCTTCCTCCAATGCGACTGGGGTCTTTGTAGGAAGCAGAGGTGAGGCCCCAGGGGAACACCATATGAACACTGGGGCAGAATTTGAGCGATCTATTAACCCAGGGATAGGAAGGATTGCCAATAACCACCAGGAGGTAGGAGACAAGACTGGGAGAGAGTCTGCCTCACCCTCAGTCTACCTGAATCCTACCAACACCTTGAACAATCGGGTGAGAATAAGTTTCTGTTGTTCTTTTTTAAGCTACCCAGTTTGTGGTAGTTTGTTACAGCAGCCCTGGAAAACAAATACAATATATGACCAAGGATCAATAGCTTCAGAAAACACGGCTTTATTTAGGGAAGCCTAAAACATAGGCATAATACTTGGCTAAGGTCTAAGAATTCTTACACATTGCTCCAAAGAAATATATATATATATTGTACCTGATGTTAGTAAGAAAGACTCTGGTCCCTATAACTGCGAGTACACAAGTATCATTTCTTCTGTGAAAATTCATAACCTGCTGAGAAATGGGGTAAAACCAGAAATGTCCACTCATAGCTTCTTATTTATCTTTACAAATCTATCCTTCTCATCTTGCTCCCCTCTATTTTATGAGATTCTTTTCCTTCTAGGTAGAAATAATTTTGCAAAGTCTGAGCTAGAAGTCACATTTATGTTCCCATTTCATTCTGTGCACTGGTAACATTGGTAATTTTGTAACTAACATTTTTTTTTCTATTTTCTACCATCAAGCTCTAAATTTGTGAATTCAGTACTATGTATATAGTCTTAGTTCAGGGCCTTGGACAGGTGCTCAGTAAAGATTCATTAAGTGAATTATATTATTACTAACAGAGCTTTCCTTAAGAAGATTCTAGTCTTGAACTTGTGTTCTTTCCTAGTTTGTCATCAATCTATCAGATTCTAAATATGACAGAAAGCGGCCCTTCAGTATTTTAATCACTGAAATAGTCTTATCTTGTTTTTACCTTTGACATTTATTTTGCCATTTGTTTTTTTTTTTTTTTTTTTTTTTTTTTTTTTCAACGTTTATTTACTTTTGGGACAGAGAGAGACAGAGCATGAACGGGGGAGGGACAGAGAGAGGGAGACACAGAATCGGAAACAGGCTCCAGGCTCTGAGCCATCAGCCCAGAGCCTGACGCGGGGCTCGAACTCACGGACCGTGAGATCGTGACCTGGCTGAAGTCGGACGCTTAACCGACTGCGCCACTCAGGCGCCCCTATTTTGCCATTTGAACAGCTCATTGGCAATCTTTCGTCAAAGATAGGCTACATGAATATATAGTATAGTGATTAAAAGAAATGTTTTGGAATGAGACATACCTACTTTCAGTCTTTCCCTGATACATAAGCTGTGTGATACATAAGCTGTGTGAACATGGCAAATTACTTAAATTCATTTTTTTTAAGTTTATTTACTTTTGAGAGAAAGAGAGAGCACACATGGAGAAGTGGGCAGAGACAGAGGGAGACAGAATCCAAAACAGTTTGAGGCTTTGAGCTGTCAGTACAGAGCCTGATGTGGGGCTCAAACTCACAAACCATGAGATCATGACCTGAGCCAAAGTGGGAAGCTTAACCAAAGAGCCACCCAGGTGCCCCAAATCACTTAAAGTCTTAATCTTATTTCCTCATACATTTGAATTAATAATGCATGAATTAATAATGTATAGGCTTGTCCTAAGAATCAAATGACAACATATTCAAAGCTATTAAAGCATATTACCTTGAATGCAAAAAATAATGGTTTTGAAAAAAAAATTATGTATGAAATCTATTGTATTAGTTTCCTAGGGCTTCCATAACAAAGTACCAAGTCTGAGATTAAGATGTCAGTGGGGATGGCTTCTGAGGCCACTGTCTGTGTTTTATAGATGCTTGTCTTCTAGTGTCTTCCCCTGCATCCCAATCTCCTCTCCTTATAAGGACACCAGTCATATTGGATTAGGGCCTATCCTCATGACCTCATTTTATTTTAATTAACTCTTTAAAGACCCTACCTACAAATACAGTCACATTCTGAGGGTTAAGACTTCAATATATGAATTCTGGGAGGACATAACTCATCCCATAACAGCCTATTTCAGTTTCATGGTTGTCAAATCAAAACAACGTTTTTTATGTTCTCTTTCATGCTTAGTTCATTATCTAAAGTTCTAGTTTCATGGATAAAATTAGAGGTGTTTAGCTTTTATTATCTATCTATCTATCTATCTATGTAGCTTTTAATATATCACTATGTCAAAAAATGACTGATAGGGAGCATAACCTTTATTTTTTAAGCAAAATTCTACTCTAATCTTCCAGTTTAAAATGGATTTTGACAAAAGTTATGTAACAGCTGTTAGAATATTGTCACAATACTTTATATGTCCCTACGGATATGGAGTCTTTCTCTTTCTTTTCTATTTCCATCACATTTTATTTATGCCCTTCAAGACTGTGCACTGGCACAATACCCATTAAGGCAACTTGTGTCCCCACAGGCCGCCTGCCTATTCAATTCTGTAGAATTTCTCTCCTTGCCTCCCCTAGGACATTGCAAAGAACATGTTTCTTTTTGGCAGTTAGTGCTTGGTGCATGTATGATTCGGGAATGTTACTAAATCTGGTAGATTTCAACATTTTTAAAACTAAATATACTAACATACATATCTAGATGAACACAGTTCATAATTGTCTATTGCTGGGAGAGTATTGTTAATTAAAGTGTAGACATGGGGCACCTGGGTGGCTCAGTCAGTTAAGTGTCTGACTTTGGCTCAGGTCATGATCTTACAGTTCATGGGTTCAAGGCTGCATGAGACTCTGTGCTGACAGTTCAGAGCCTGGAGCCTGCTTCGGATTCTGTGTCTCCCTCTCTCTCTCTGCCCCTTCCCAACTTGTGCTCTGCTTCTCCCTCCCCCTCTCTCTCTCTCTCTCTCAAGAGTAAGTAAACATTAAAAAAAAAAAAAGTATAGTCATAAAAAAATACCCTGGTGTTTGATATCAGGGTATTAGATGTAATCACAATGGGGAGTATTTAGCAGTTTTCTTTGTTATAGTGAGGGATTGAATTGCCAAATCCAGCTATGCAAATGAAATCAACAAAAATGCCTTGAACATCTACTGTGTTCTGTTTTTAACTGCAAGGTGTGGATTACAAGGGAGAATGACTCAGAGAAAATCCTATCCCATCAAATAGGAATGCAGTTAAAGCCCATGCCTAATACGTGATGGGTCAGTAGCATATTGCAATATTCTCATGACAGCTGTTATCAGTATGTCAACAATGGTCACATAGGAAATCCTCTTTGTCTAGACAACAGTAAAAAATCGCATGTAGATGTTTTTTGCCTCGTGTAAAATTATAACTTTTACTAAAATAAATTTTCCATCTTTGAAATTTAATTTGTACACATAATAAAAGCCTTCACAAATTGAAAAAGGGTCTTTAAATTCAACAAAGCTTAAAAGCTGTTTTGTGGTTTTTGGCTGCTTTCACATTGATTATTGTCTTCGAGATGTAGTGTTACCAACTAAAGAGGCATCACAATTATTATATTGATAAGGTCATTGAAACTCAGTTTACTTAACTTTCTTCATTTTAACACCTCTATTCTCTAAAGAATAAAATAATTGGTGTTGGGAAAGCAGGAAATCTATTCAGAGGAAAAAATTAAACTTGCATCCTATTCTGCCTTTTGTATGCAACAGTCAATTTTCTCTGAACCAAAAATTTGCAGGAATGTCTGGGTGGCTCAGTTGGTTAAGTGTACAACTTTAGCTCAGATCATGATCTCATGGTTCCTGAGTTCAAGCCCGTGTTGTCTCTTAGCTCTGCACTGACAGACTGGAGGCTTGGATTCTGTGTGTGTCTCTCTCTGTCTTTCCTCTGCTTGTGCTCTCCCTCTCGAAAAAGTAGATAAATATTAAAAGTTTTAAATAAAAAATGTGCATTTGAAAATGAAGCTATAAGCAGGTAAGAATAGATTATTTTTCTTTAATAAATGATAAGACTTTCTAAGCAAGAACAAGTACCTCAATGTCCCAAAGAATATAACTGATTGAATTATATGTTTATAGTTTTTGTGTGCTTATAAAAAAATTCCCTTCAAAACACCAAAAGGAAATTAACAAAGTCACTTCGTTAAACAATTAATTGATTCTAAATATCAGGTTGCATTTGAGGCATTAAAATATAATTTCCTTTAAAAAAATTTTTTTAATGTTTATTTTTTTTTTGAGAGAGAGTGACTGAGCATGAGTGGGGGAGAGGCAGAGAGAGGGAGACACAGAATCTGAAGCAGGCTCCAGGCTCTGAGCTGTCAGCACAGAACCTGACCCAGGACTCAAACTCATGAACCATGAGATCATGACCTGAGCCAAAGTCGAATGCCTAACTGACTGAGCCACCCAGGTGCCCCCAAAATATAATTTTCTTAATATAAAATGTTTTCAAATCAATAAAAATAAAAAATCAAAGGAAAATATGCAAGAAAACATAGTTTAAAAAAAAGAGGACAAGGGCAAAAAACACAAATTTTCCAAAGCAAATGAAAAGATGCTCAACCCTTTCTCACAATAAAAACTCAAAACAAAAACAGAAAATTTTTTATACTTTTGACACAGTCAAGTTTTTGAAAGTATGCATGTAAACATATAAATTGGTATCACTTTTCAAGAGTTATTTCAAGAGAAGTATGTAAAAAATGTAAAATAGAGATGTATTTTATATATTCTCTTAAGCTCAACACCCCCACTGTTAAGAATTTACTATAAATAGGTACATAACATGTTTGCTGAAGGACTGTTTTTAATAGAGAAATATGGGAAATTGTTATCAAAATTAAATACAGAACAAAAAAATTCCAAATAATGGAAAAGAACAAAATTTAGATACAATTTTTTTGACATGACTGCTAAATGCCAACTTTCTTTAGTTCTCCAAAATTTGGCATCAGTAAATAATAGAAAAGAAAGTAATTTTCTGAGTTTTATAACCCCTTCGTATTAAGGGAAAAACAATATGTGTATTACCTCTTACAGAAGAAAAGAGACCTTAACTTTAGAAAATATTTTTTCCTTCCTTTCTAGGCACGTATGAAAGTGGAGCTGCTTTTGCATTACACAAGATGAAAAAAACACATTCATAGCAGAATGAAATATATTTACTTTGATCTTGTTACAGTGAGAAAGGGCTAGAATGGGCGTAAAGTCCCATTCATCATATATTTACGACCGTGGCATTAATCAAGATAACACCATGTCTTGTGTAGTGAAAGCTGTGGATCAGGAAACATACGGAAACAGTTTCAGAGGAGTACATATTTTCTGGAGATACTCTGCATTCAAACTCAAAATACCCATGTCCAATATACCTCGTATATTTCCAATCCAACGTCTCCATTTGTGTTTCCCAGAACCAGTTAAAATGAAATATTAGCTTATGTTGGGTGATGTTTAAGAGCACCCATGAAATATTCTGGCAGCCATGGGCTTTCTAGAATAGTGTGGGGAGTCATAACATCTGCCCATGAGGATAAAGTCACCTCCAGCCCCCAGAGATTGCTTGTGCTTTGGGCAACCTAAAAAAAAAAAAAAATGATGGTTTTACTTACCAAAGGGCATCTGTTTGAGGTTCTTGCAGGGTGGTCAAGATCAAGATCCATTTGTTCATGTGAAGTACTAGACTTGGTAATATAAATAACACTAAAAGCCAAAATAGCAGGAAAACTACAACTATAGGTCCATATTCATAGCTTATTATCAGCTTTAATCTGGAAGCAATGTTCTTCATAAAATCAAAATGTGATCGTTTGTATGCTTCCATCAGTTCATCACTGCCATTAGCATTTCATCACTAGTTGAGCTGTTGGTACATTATTTTCAATGGCTCCGGGAAACTACAGTTTCCTCTTTTCCTTTGTCCTGTGCCTACTGTTTAGCTCCTATCCATGAACCTGCCACTATTCTACAACTATAATTTCTGAAAACAGCATATAAAACTGTGTGAACGTAATATCTCTGTTTTATCATCACGACTGATGGCCTGCTTAGGAGAAGCTGCTAGATTGTGCTGCTTATTCAACAAGCTGCCATAAAAAATCTATTTTAATTCATTTACAGACCTTAATGTGAAAGTAGTTACTGATATTGAGAGTTGAAGGCTTCATTTTATCCACTTGTTATTGCATTATTAGTGCATTAGAAAAATGTCCAAGTGTTCTTAAAAGGTATTTTTTCTTGATCACATGGATTATTAAATATTTTCGTCAAGCTGTAGTACAGTTTCTAGTTTTCAGGGAAGGGGCTTTTGCATTAATTGACCTGGTTTTATTTATCCTGTGCCTCTACAACTAACCAGCCATGTAATTTTGGACTTAACCTCTTTGATTTAAATAGGTGGCGCTCTTCTAACGGAAAGCTTCAGAAACCCGACTTTACTTAGCTTAAAGGGAAAAACAAAATGTTGGTGACATGATGAGAATACAAAAAAGGCGTAAGTGAGGCTGAACTGAGGAACGATTGGGTCCTAGGCTTCACCTTGTCCATTTGTCTCTTTCCTTCCTTTGTGTTAAATTCACTCTCTTTCAACACAGTTACGCATTCTCTATGCAGACAAAATATGCCATGGCTTACTTCAGATGTACAAGCATAGCATTTTAAAACAGAAATGCAGAGATAAAATTATTGTGGACCAACTCAAACCAGAGAAATCTATGAGAGTGGCTGTGGTCCAGCTGGAGGAAATGCCCATCTATGAAAAAATTGCAGGGAGATGGGAATGCTGTAACTAAATCCCAAACTGCTCCTGTGGCTAGTGATACATCTTCTTTCACTAGAAGAAAGGTACAGAAAGAAATGCTGGGTTGAGGCATTTTCCATTTTTATATCTCCTCAGTTTTCTCGTCTGTAAGTTGGGGATAATGGTACTTATTTTTTTTTTTTTTAAAATTTTTTTTTAAATGTTTTATTTATTTTTGAGACAGGGAGAGACAGAGCATGAACAGGGTAGGGTCAGAGAGAGGGAGACATAGAATCTGAAGCAGGCTCCAGGCTCTGAGCTGTCAGCACAGAGCCCGACGCGGGGCTCGAACTCACGGACCGTGAGATCGTGACCTGAGCCGAAGTCGGCCGCCCAACCGACTGAGCCACCCAGGCGCCCCGGGGATAATGGTACTTATTGAAGAGTTTTTGTGAGATGTCAATGGCATAATGTACGTGATTCTTAGCACAGTTCTTGGCCATGGAACAGAGTCAATAACCAGTAATTATTGTGATGACATTCATATTAATGGAGGCATATGAAACAATTTTCAGTGGCTTGATCAGTCCTTTTATTACATGAGACAGGACACCCATCATTTGAATCCATCATAAAACACATGTATTTCTTAGCCTTAACTCTGTTGATTTGCTAAGCATTTTCATGTGCTTTTATGGCATTGATGAAGTTTATTCAGCTTCATGAATCATGAAATACTTAAAGGCGCTACTGATGACATGTTGGTTTTCGTTTCCAATGATTTAGTTAGTAATATTTATTGACCACTTAAAATCTGTGAAGCATTGGCCATTTTAAAAAATGAGAAATTTAACATTTTTACCATGATATAGGAAACAAAAAATGGATGCATTTCTAAAGAAGAGAGAAAAACATCAAATCGACAAATCATCAGAGCAGGAGAAGTTAACAATGAATTACTCATTATTAATGAATACTGTCTATTATATACACTACTATAATTTTTGGCAACAAGATTTTAATCACTTCTTACTTTACAGAAGGAAATAATAATAATATAATAACAATATTATTATTATTACTATTATTATTATTGTTATAAAAAGAAAGTTACTCTTTAGTGAGCCTGTCCTGTATTTCAGAGGCTATGTTAAGTGCTCTACACATAGTCCTCTATTTTCCTTTCTCTCAAGTCCTATGGATTTAGGTATTATTATTTAATCATTTTAATATTAAGCGAACTGAGGCATGGAAAGATCAAGTCACTCATCAAAGTTATACAAGCCAGCTAATATATTTGAACACTGCTCTATCTAAGCCAAAGCCCGTGCTGCTGTAAGGCACTGAGCTCGGGCTTCTAGCCGAAAACACCACAGCTTGTACATCTGCATGTTTTTTCTAAGATCTCTCCTGTAAACCATTCTGACTACCTCTCAATTCAAACCACTGGGCTCCGGGGAAGGTAATTAAGAGTTATGACTTCAAGGGACTTCCTGCTAGGTCACCAGCTGGATTTCCACGTGTTAACAAAGATAATGTGAAATGTAAATACACAGCATAATTAGGCAAAAACGGGTGTTTAAGTTAGGAGCAAAGGGCCCAATTTGCTGGGAATATGCACAATGACAGCCAATGACCCATGTGGAATGTGTTGAGGTTATTATTTCCCACCAGATCAGACACATGTCCATGCTTATAAAATCTCCCGTATTTGGTTTTTACATTTTTAAAAACTGCCATCGTTGTTCAAATCAAAGAAAAGTTAATGCATGACTGATGTCATGCGTGTCATCTTGGGATGGTCCCTTTGCCTGTAAAATTTCTGCCAATTCTATTTGCGATCCCCCTTGACTCTAACTTGTCTTTCTTCTCCTACTACCAGCACCTTACCACAATAAAGTGATGTTAAGTCTGGGACCAGCACTGCCCAACACATTTTAAAGACTACAGGACATAATTGGCAGTGTAGGAGATCCACATTTAGCCCAATTTGGAAGGACTGGGAGATGTTTGGAAGGATTTTGCACACCTTCTCAAGGCTATCGATACGCAAATAAGTATATCCAGAAAGATGATGCAAAATTCAATGTTTCCCAGGTTTCTTTAACCTTGAAATGGTGCTTCTTGGAGCATCCCTCTAAATTAGTGGTTCATTATGCTCTGGAGGAAACACTGATCAGAAACACTTCAGTGTACTTGGCTTGCCTGTTTCTGGATCTTATCCCTCTTCCATTTTCTCGTTCTTGAATGGATTTAGCTTTCTGTAATTCATACGCATCACAACCTGTATAACTAACATGTGTGACAGACTTAACTATGTGTGAGATTCTCAGCTAAGAACTTTTACTTGATTTAGTGCAAAGTAATCTTTTCGAGTATTGTTAAACCTATTTTACAGATACAGAAGTTGACAGTTTGAGAGGTTATAGAAAGTGCCCAAGTTTACTATTTAGTTAATGGAAGAGCAGCGATAATCCCAAATTCTAGTGTCAGAGCTCAAACTCCTTGGCAAAGTATGTAAAGGCCTCATGTCCAGAACACAACTTATTCTCCATTCTGACACTGGGTTTGATACTTTCTTATCTTATTCCCACCATCAGTCACTGGGTAATAGAATAATTTACAGGCATTTTTTACCATGTTACTAATGTTACTGCTGTAATGTAAGCGAATGTATGTATGCTTTAATTATTAAATAGCTAGTGAAGATTTTTTTTAATTATCTGGATAATCAGTCTCCCTAAATTATTTTAAATTATATTTCATAATGAACTTAATACAAAACCCTATAAACTATAAAACATGCAAATTTACTCACTTTTTGGGTGTGGGTATGGTGCAGATAAAAATAGCAAATATTAAGATCGACATTTAGATCTCACTGGCTTTAGCCATTTTGGAAACAAATGTAGAAATTACTGCTTAATCCAAGTTTTCCACAAAGCAGATTGTGAAATTTCTTTTTTTTTTTTTTTTTTTTTTAATTTTTTTTTTTTTTTCAACGTTTATTTATTTTTGGGACAGAGAGAGACAGAGCATGAACGGGGGAGGGACAGAAAGAGAGGGAGACACAGAATCGGAAACAGGCTCCAGGCTCTGAGCCATCAGCCCAGAGCCTGACGCGGGGCTCGAACTCACGGACCGTGAGATCGTGACCTGGCTGAAGTCGGACGCTTAACCGACTGCGCCACCCAGGCGCCCCATGAAATTTCTAGCCACATATTCTCTGTTGGTTTATGTAAGTCCTTACCTGGTATGATTAACATTACATACCAGCAGAAACTTGAGGAACTTTGGTTGAGGGTAGTTTCTTCACATGAAGCAGAGAACCTTCAAGCATTGTCTCTGGCATTGCTGAAGATCCACGGCACAACAAACAGACAAACCAAAGGTATTTGAATATAATTCAAAGAAATGATGAAAAAACGCATTATGCGTCTTAGTCTGTCAAAGGATATTTTTAAAACAAAAAATAGATTTATTCAGTCGTAATGTGGGTCTTTCTATAAAAAAATCTGGGAGTTAACAATTAATGAGGTGGGTAGAATAAGATTGCCATAACAACAACAACAAAAAGTGCTTTCTTGGGAAAGATTCTTTCCCATAAATTAAGCAAAAATATGGTTTTGGTATGTCTTACTATAAATAATAAATTAAAACTCTATGAGGGCAGGGAAATTTTTGTGTGTGTTTGTTTCAGTTACTTAGAACGGTGCTACCCTATTTTAGCCTCTCGATAAATGTTTGCCGAAATTGAATATTCAAGAACAAAATAACAAATTAAGATAAAATGCAGAAATTGTGAGATAAGAAAAACTATTAGTTGTGAAATGATTTTTACTTAGGAATTCTGACAAAGAAGGCTTCCTTAGTGCAATGGTTCTCAAAATTGATCCCCAGACTAGTAACACCAGCAACATCTGGAATGGCAAATTCTTGGGCCCCACCTTAGATTTACTGAATTGGAAACTCTGGGTGGGGGGAACAAGTGATTTGCATTTAACAAACAATAGGTGATTCTGATACACAAAAGGTTGAGACCCATTGCCTTCTTAGGTTAAAAACAACCTGATTCTCAGGGAATTCATGCTTCTGGCCAACAAGTGTGCAAATCTGAATTACGCCTAGAGAATGTCATTTGTCATCAACTGAAGCAGAGGCCTGTGATTGTCCTTAGGACACTATAGTAAAAGCAATTATGTGATACAACATTTGACCTGGACTTAAATAATAAGGCTATTATTTAAGACTATACATTGGATAAGGACCAAAAGTCACTGAATTTGATTGATCTACTCCTAAGAAGGACTTAATCAGAAAGATATATCTCTCTGTATCTTTGAAGAAAAATTCCCAAAGAAGTATTTAATGTTATTGCATATCACGATCTATAAACCTGGTAAACAATCTCTGATCTTGATCTGATGTAGCTAAAATCGTTCACCATGTCCACTTGAGTATTCTCACCCATTCACTCATTTAAGTAGTCAATCAACAAGTAAATTATTGAGGGCTTAGTATGTGCGGGACATAGTGATAGGTGCTGGGATTACAACTGTAGGACAGAAAGCAGACATGATCTCTGCCACCATAGTGCTTGTAACCCAAGGGGCGAAACCGAAGCCAGTTAAATAATCAAATAAAAAATGTAAAATCTCTACTAGAGTTACAAGTTACAGATGCTGTGTACCATAAGAACGTGTAATAGTTGGATTTTCCATTCAAAGATCAAGGAATACTTTCCTGAGAAGAGAGTATTATTCTGTGATCTTAATGATGACAAGTTCTTTGCCTCTTCTATGCATTACCGATTTCCCCTTTCTTTGAACTCCTAATACATTTGAGCTCAATAATACAGCACTGTTCGATGACCTTCCATCGAATAACTTTAAATTACAAGTTACCTAGGGCAGTTTCTTTCTCCTGTATTCCTAACCTCCCATAATGCCTGGTACATCACACTGATAGGTCAAAGTCCCAAGGGGAAAGAGAAGCATTTGTTTGGTTAATTAAGGAAAATATACTCAAAGGATACATTGCAAATGCTTGCATATCATTCCAGAGCTAACAAGAACTGGGAACTGTTACCACCCCTAGATTTGAAGGGGAAAGGGAGAGAGTTGTCATTGGAATCCAGACACAGAGGAATCCAGTTCTAAGATGGTTGCCCAACGAGTAATCTTGGCAATTGGTGGGAAATAGACAATGCCAACCTGTGACCCAGTAGGTAGTGAGTTTGGGAAAGTATCCCCAGCTTTACTTCTTACTCCCTTCCCTCTTTCTACTTTCCTCCCAATGCTTTCCATTGACCATCCCAGCTGAAAGCTACAAGAGGAGGGAACCCGGTTAAGAAGGTAAAAGTCAGCTTTCAGGAACACAGCACAGGATAGAGAAGGATGGAGAGTGAATCTGGAAGGGCAAGTGGAGAATATCCAGCATAATCAATAGACTGTGTACTAGATCATTGGTTAAAAAAAGTTGAATGATGGTCTTGTGACTTGGAAAGCTTTTAACTGTAACCTCAAGTCAAGTGTCATTTAACTTCTCTGAAGAAAATTCTTAGGTCTGGACTGATCAGTTTATGGGGCTGGAATGTCTGGAAATTGTTACTTTTTAAATATTTTCCAAGTACATAGCACTTCTCTGTCTCTGGGCATCAGATTACTACTCAGGAGCAAGCTAGAAAGGTTTTGGATTTCAATGATAAGGAAGAGGGGAGAGGTGTTTTTTTTTTTTTTTTTCTTTTTTCAGTATTCATGTAGAGCCACATAGGCAAGTTGCCTTGTTTTATATGTTATTAATTAATAATGTTTTAACAGTTGTTTTTCAGTTTAAAGATGTTTTCCTATTTATTATCTCATTTGTGCTCACAAACGTAATGAGTTTGTTCCTATATAATTATTATTCCCACTTGCAAGTGAGGAAACTAAGATTCAGATCAGGGGAGATAAGTTGTTTGTTTGTTTCATCTATTCACTTACCCTAATTCATGATGCTTCTCCTCAAAGGAAAAAAGACTGGCTCTATCTGTTTGTGGATGAGAAAACAAGACAATGTAATAAACAGAGAGGATGTATTCATCCAAGTTTGATCCTACCTACTTGAGTGCTAAAGGCCTGTGTCCTAGGTTTTCTGAAATATGGGCCAGTTTCTCTCTGGAGCCCTCCTCTGTCACTTTATACAAAATGGAAGCATTAACCATGTGTCAGGACAAATTTCAACAGTGGTAATTACATTTTTGTTTCTCTGTCTCCATTAAATGGCTGCTGTGCCCTGACCAAGATAGCAGCTCATCTACGGCAAAAGAAGTGACCCCTAGCTTTCTATCTGTCTGAGCTTGTTTCTCATAAAAGTGCCTGGGGAGCCTTTCCAGGTGGCAAAGCACGTATGTAAGGACAAGCTCATTTACCATCAGCAGTCAAGGGCAGGAAAGCCTCTGTGCTGAGATTCCCACAGAGATATTCTCCTTGGCAAAGAAAATGCCTCCCTTTCCCTCCCCGCTCTGCTTCCTGAAAATGGTGAGGGAAACTGGCATCTGGAAGAGAGCTTGAGTGCTATCTCGGAGCTCTCTTAGGTGGTGTCTACGCGTATCACCAGTGGGACTCCTGCCACATTAATTACAGCCTTTTCTATAGTCTTTACACTTCCCAAGGCTCCAAGGAGCAATTAGCTCCGGCCACTGCCTCAAATGGATTCACTCACAAAGACCTCATTCCTAAATTCGCCTGTTATTATTTGGTCTCCAGAAACACACTTTCTCCTCCTTGATTAAGTACTTGGCAGGAATATAAAGTGTGCTGCAGTGGATTAAAGGCAGATATTAGATACATTTTTTTAAAAAATTAACGTGATTGAAATTTATCAAAATATAGAAAATGTCTCAAATCGTAATACCACTGCATAACACACTACGTAACCACCCCCCAAGTCAAAAAAAGAAAATATCGCAGGCATGCCTTGTTTAATTGTGCTTCGCTTTATTTGTGCGTTGCAGGGTTTTTTTTCCACAAATGAAATTGAAAGTTTGTGGCAACCTTGCCTTCAGTATGTCTATAGGCGCCATTTTGCCGACAGCATTTGGCCACTTTGTGTCTCTGTATCACATTTTGGTAATTCTCTCAAAATTTCAAACTTTGTCATTGTTCTGATATTTGAATTGCTGTACCCTCATGATAAAACTTCAATAGATGAATTGCTTCTTACAAATGAGCAAAGAAACTGGAAAAGATGCTGTGAAGACTGTTGGAATGACAAGACAGGATATAGAATATTCCATAAACTTGGTTGATAAAACAGCAGCAGGGTTTGAGAGGACAGACTCCAAGTTTGAAAGAAGATCTGCTGTGTGTAAAATGTTTTCAAACAGCATTGACTACTGCAGAGAAGTCATTTGTGAAAGGAAGAGTCAATCAATGAGGCAAACTTCACTTTGCTCTGATTTTAAGAAATCGCCACAGCCACCCCAAATTTCAGCAGCCATCACCCCGATCACTCTAGCCGTCAACACTGAGGCAAGACCCTTCACCAGCAATAGCACCACTCGCTGAAAGCTGAGATGATGGTTAGCATTTTTGACAATAAGCTATTTTTAATTAAGTCACGCATGTTTTTAAATTTTTTGAATGCCTATTTATTTTTGAGAGAGAAAGAAAGAGGGCAGGGGAGGGGAAGAGAGAGAGGGAGACAGAGAATCCCAAGCAGGCTCTGTGCCAATGCTGGGCTCAAACTCACAACCATGAGATCATGACCTGAGCCTAAATCAAGTCGAACGCTTAACTCGCTGAGCCACCCACACGCCCCTGCGTGTTATTTTTTTAGATATAATATTCTTAAACGCTTCATAGACCATAGTATAATGCAAAGAGAACTTTTATATGCACTGGGAAATCAAAAAATTCATTTGAGTTTATTTCTTTAGTTGCTTTATTGCTGTGATCTGGAACTGATACCCTATCTCTGAGGTGTGCCTGTACCTTTTTGCAAGACGCACTCCTGGAGTCTCCTCGCAGTCCCTACACTCCAGCGGGAACCACTGTCCTCATTTCTAATTCCATAGATTAGGTAGGCGTATTTGGACTTTTACACAAGCAGGATAATACTGTATGTCATCTTTTGTACTGTCTTTTGCTCATTATTCCGTTTGTAGGATTAATGCATCTTCTTTCATGTAGTAGCAGTTTGCTCGTTCATGCTCACTGTTGAGTAGGAACCTATTATAAATACTGAAGTAACAAATAAGGCTACTAGGAACCTTTTTATACATGGCATTAGTCAATCATATGTATAATTTAGTTGACTCGCCAGGAGTGGAACTGGTAAATAAGAGAATATGTATATTTTTTACCTTCGGCAGATTTTGCCGAATAATTTCCCAAAGTGATTTTCCTAAATGACACTTATACCAATAGTCTGTGAGAGTTCCAGTGGTCCGCAGGCTGGGGGCACTTGGTTTGGTTCATCTCTTCTCATTTAAGCTTTTCTGTGGGTCATGCAGTGATATTTCATTGTGGTTTTGGTTTGCATGACTTTGATCATGATAATAGTGAATTTTATTTTCAGATACCTGTTGGCATTTCTATATCCTCTTTTGTAAAATATCTCCTCATGTCTTTTGTTCATTTCTTTTTGTTTTTCTCTTGAGTGGGCTTTTATTCATTCAGCCATTAATGGATAGATGTTCTTTATGTATTTTAGGTATAAGTCCTTATAGGATGTATATAATAAATATATTTTCCAACTCTGTGTTCTGATTTTTATTATCCTGATAGTATCTTTCAATAAACAGGAGTCCATTTTTATTGTTTATTTATGGTTGGTGTTTTGTAATGTCCTCTTTAAGACATGCTTGCCTATTGGGGTGCTGGGTGGCTCTGTCGGTTGAGCATCAAACTTCGGCTCAGGTCTTGATCTCAAGTTCATGAGTTTGAGCCCTGCGTCGGGCTGTGTGCTGACAGCTCAGAGCCTGGAGCCTGCCTTGGATTCTGTGTCTCCCTCTCTCTCTGCCCCTCCCCCACTCACACTCTGTCTCTGCCTCTCAAAAATAAAGAAATGTAATTAAAAAAAGTTAAAAAAAAAGAGAAAAGAAACAAATGTTTGCCTAACCAAGGTCATGAAGATGTTCTCTCATGTTTTCTTCTTGAGAACAAAGTAGCAATTGAGTGTTTTCCTCTTTTAGAAAAAGTTAGGGGTCAAGATTAACCTTTTTTTCCCACATAAATCTCCAATTCTCCACCTGACTTAGCTCTTTGTGAAAACAACAAACAAATGAAAAATCTTCCTTGCAGCACCTCAGTACTTGTTTTGTTATAAATTAGGTCATTATATAAAAATCTGTGCCTGAATTTCTTTTCCATTGATCTACAAAACCCTGTTTTGATATCGCATATTCTTAATTTCTGTGGCATTATATTAAGTCTTGATATCTGATATAAGTCCTCCAACTTTATTACTCTTTAAGATTATCTTGGTTATTTTGTGGGGTTTTTTCATTTTAATAAAGCTTTTACACTGCTCGTCAACTTCTACAAACACATGTACATATGCACAAATTCACGACATGCTGAATTTTTTTTATTATTATTGCATTGAATCCATAGCTCATTTGGTGCAGAATTAATATCTTTACGATATGGAATTTCCCAAACTTTGCAAAAGGTAAATACTTTTAAAAAATGGTAAATACTTTATTTGGTTTTTATTAGTTTCTCTCAGTAAGTGTTTAAATTTCATATGTAAAAGTCTAGTATATTTTTATTAGATTTAGTCCTATATATCTATTTTTAAACTGGTATAAATAGTCTGTTTTATTATTTTTTTTAAGGTTTATTTATTTTGAGAGAGACACTGTGGGGGGCGGTGCAGAAAGAGAGGGAGAGGGAGAGAGAATCCCAAACAGGCTCTACACTGACAGTATGGGGCTCAAATGCATGAACCCATGAGACAGAGACTTGAGCTGAAATCAAGAGTCAGACATGTAACAACTGAGCCGCACAAACGTCCCCCGAAAATAGTATTTTTTTAAATATAATTTCCTCATTTTTAATTCCTGGTATGTAGGATACAATTTATTTTTATATATTGACATACCCAAACTACTTACTACACTGAATTAAGACTAATATAGAATTTCTAGATCATTTGGGGTTTCCCTCAAAAACAATGATTTAGTTAGTAAACAATGAAAGTTTTATTACTTCCTTTCATTCCTTGTGCTTTTTATCAAATATTGCCTTTTTGTAACTGTTATGGCTCATGAGACATCTTCCTTCCTCACCCCATAATTATCACTGCTATGGTACTGTATAGTCTATTCATTTGTATATGCCCCCACCTTTATTTTTATCATTACTTTTTATCCTTCCTGTGTGCCTATTTTCCAATCCGAGATCATTGTTCTTCTGTCTCACAAAATTCCTTTTAGTATCTGCTCTTGTGTGGGTCTAGCAGTGACAAATTCATTCACATTTTCTATGCCTAAAAATGTCTTTTTTGGTCATGATTTTGAAGTTGCCTTATTGTCGCATGTGGAAGATAGTAGGAGTAGTAGTAATGATAATAATAATTCCACTATCTTCTTTAATCATATTAATTCTACTCTTCTAGCTTTTATTGTTTTTGCTGAAATGTCAGATGTCAGATTGTTGTTGGTCTGAAGCCAAGCATGTCCCTCCACCCCCGCCACCTGCTGTTTGTAATAATTTCTCTTTGACATTGGAAATCAGCAGTATTACTTCAATAATTTTAGGGGTGATTGTCTTCAGACCCAACCAGGCTGGGCTTTGACATACTTTTTGGTCTGATAAATTAATATCTTTCTTCAGTTTGGGGAAATTCTTGTCCATTTCTTTCCAAATATTAATACCCCATTCTTTCTCTCCTATACTTCTGAAACTCCAAATACACGTCCGTTACACTTCATACTAATCCTGCCTATCTCTATGTCCTTTCAAGTAGTTCTCATGGTTTTGCTGTCCTGGCCTCAGAGTATAAATTTTTGGCTCATCTTCCATTTGTCCAGTGACCTCTGCAGATATTATTGGTCAACTCATCTACTGGATTTTGAATTTCAATTACCACAGTTTTTAGGTTTAATTAATTAGAGAAAGAGAGAGAGAGAGAGAGAAAATATTTAGCAGGTGTCATGCCCAGTGTGGAGCCCAAAGCCGGGCTCAAGATCATGATTTGAGCTGAAATCAAGAGTCAGATGCTTAACAAACTGACTGAGCCACACAGACACCCCAAGATTTTAAGTTAAAAAATCCATTAGATTATTTTTCACTGATTTCATTTTTTTTCTTTTTCCTCAAAATAAATATCCATATGCACCCATTTTCTTGAACGTATTAATAACAGTTATTTTAAAGCCTGTGTCTAACAGCTCCAATAATGGGTCATCTTTTTTTCTTTCTCTTGATCTTATTTTTTGGTATGCCTAGTAATGTCTGATTGAATGCCAGAAATGACTTGTTATAAATTGTAGAATTTTAGAATTCTTTCTACAGAGAGAGTTCATTTTATTTCTTGCAGATCACTTGGAACAGTCCAGGAAACATTAATCTAATAAAGGAGAGAACAGACTTTCAGTGTTTTCAAGACTGAATTCGCCTTAGGGTGTTTGGGTGGCTCAGTTGGTTGTCTGATTCTTGATTTCAGCTCAGGTCATGATCTCGAGGTTCCTGAGTTCGAACCCCGCATTGCATCCGGCTCCCTGCTGACAGTATGGAGCCTACTTGGGATTCTCTCTCTCTCCCTCTCTTTCTGCAGCTCCCCTGCTCGAGCTCTCTCTGTTTCTCTCTCTCTCTCTCTCAAAATAAATAAAAAAAACTAAAAAAAAAATAAGACTGGATTTGCCTCTGATTATTCTACTACTCTTTGTTTGTTTGTTTTGAGAAACAGAGAGAGCACATGTCGTGCCTGCTGGGGAGGGGAAGACAGAGGGGGAAAAAGAGAATCTTAAGCAGGCTCCATGTTCTGCATAGAACCTGATTCCGGGCTCAGTCTCACAACCATGACATCATAACCTGAGCTGAAATCAAGAGTCAGACACTTAATTGACTGAGCCACCCAGGCGCCCCTATCCTACTACTCTTATGTATAGCTGTCCCTGGGTTTCAGATGAGAGCTTGGGATTTTGATGGGCTCAGTCCTGAACTACCTCTCGTGTGGCATGGCCAAATATGCCTCCTGACTGGAGATGCTCAGGATGTATTACAATCACCCCAGGCTTCTATTTGTAACTGAAATAGTAGTTCAAACCCTTTGACACAAAGAATCACAAGCTAAGACTAGTTCTATATTGACTGTCAAGGTGGTGATAGCAATATGAGTCACGTTATAAAATACTCTAGCCAACAAAACCTCTGAAACATTGATACTAATTTATAAGATTTACTTAGGTAAGTGAAAAATAATGACAAACTGCCAAAATTTTAAGTGATTATTACAAAAGTATAACAATGCAAACTCATATGCTCAGGTAAAGTTTCTATAAAACTTGAATCGCAAATCTGAGCTTGTGGAAATCTACAAATTGGCATTGATCATGGCATTTTGTGGTTTCAACTTCTATTGCCTCCTCGAATGAAAGGCACAAGAACTTTTGGTCAAAACTAACAAGTGTACATGAAATCTGAATTCCAGCCTGCTTCCTAAAATTTCTAATGTGTGCTGGGACTATAGTGTAAAATGCAGAAAGACATGTACCATATCGTCAAAGCTCATTCACCCAAAGGTCAGAAAGTATTTTATAAATAGGTAATTGATGGATGTTCAAGATTTGCCATTGTAAATATACTAGGGTGACTAATTATTTCAAATAATTTTCAAATGAGATGCCGAGAAGTCAGAGATCATTTGTGGAGAACGGGACTGCCTGGCCCAAGGCCCCTCAATTAGCTCTTGAATATGTGAAATTTTAGATTTAGTTGTTATCCCCTGTAAGACTAATAATTGCTTTTCACATAACAAGAAGCCTTTTATACTGTAGATAATGAGCACTGGTTTTGATCAACACAAAGGCAAGAAGATGAAAAAAGTGGATTTAATTCACCTGAATAAGGCATTAGATGAGCTAACATGTAGAACTTCCCCACAATAAAGGGAATTGTGTTCTGAAAAGAGCATCCTAATGGTGGTTACAGAGATCTTTAATATACGACAGACTGAATTCTATCCCTAATGAAAAAACCCATCTTAGTATTTTTAAGCTTTTTTCAGGAGCTTGGGGAACCAAGAAAGGGATTGGGGGAGGAAGGGCACACATCTGAGATTCTGTCCCACCATTTACAAGCTGTGTGACCTTAGATAAAATATTTAAAGACTCTACGTCTTCGTTTCCTCTGTTATGAAATGGAGGTAAAAAGTGACTTTCTTGTATGTTTGCTCTATTATTTAAGAAATTAATTTATAGACATGAGATACAATTATAGCTTAATACATAAAGAGAGCTTACATTTAATCATCACAGCTACTTTATTATAAAGATGTTATTAGTAATATTCCAACTTTTCAGGGGAAGAAATTAGGCACAGAGATGGCGTGCTACATGCCCAAGGTCAGAAAGCTAATAACTAATAGAGCCAGGATTTGAACTCAGGCAATCTGTCTTGAGAGTTCATGTTTTACATCACCTTTCTGAATAGACACTCATGGTAGTAGATGTTATATCAATACTTGTTCGTGTATTACCAGCATGCTAAAGAAGTCATGTGGGCTAATTGATGGTGACACAGCATTTGGTTTTTGCTATAAAAAGACCTTCTGACATTTATGACAGGAAGTGCGGGTATAATCCCATTAACCCCTTAGAAGAAGAGGAGATGATGAGAAGAATCAGAGAAGAATGAGATGATACAGTCAGTCATTCTCCCTACACTTATTCAACCCTGATTAATAAGTACATTCATTTCTCACTCCTCTAACTCTGTTTGCCGTTACACCCTATCCCTCATTTCAGGGAATTAAAGCCAAGATTAGGGTTTTGATTCAAAAGACAAGACAACAGTCTCCATGTTATTCCTAAGGCTTACCTTTCTCTTTTTCTTTCTTGATCCGCGCCCCTTTCCTCTAATTTAATTTTCTAAATTTAATTTTCTAAAGAGAATTTAATTTTCTAAAAGTTCCTCATTCCGGAGCATCTATTCATGCATGTGATGTAATCACACTTCAACAACCTATAAATACAATGCAAAAATTATTTAAGGAAAAGAGTCATTGACAGTATAACATACATAAAAAATGTGCAAAAATCATGAGAGTAGAGGCTGATGGATTTTCAAAAACTGCACGGTCTTGGATCCAAAGCCCAGATCAAGAAAGAGAACGTTACCAGCACTTCCAGATCCCAATACTCCATACTTCGCTCCCAGGTACTTTCGCTCATGGGTGCCCACCCTCCTGCCCAATAGGTTACTTTGTATGTTTAGATTTTATACAAATACAATCATGCGGTGTGCATTCTATTTATACATAGTTTCCTTTGCACAGTTTGTGGAGTTTAGCTACATGGCTACATGAAATTGTAGTTTATTCTTTCTTAATGTTGCATAGAAAATCCCTGTGAATACACATAGTGAATATATTCATTATGCAATTGAAAGACTTTTGAGTTCTTTCCAGTTGAAACTATTAAGAATAGTAAATCTACAAACATTGTTTTACATACATTAAGTAAATATATGTACATATTTCTGTTGGTTATATACCCAAGAATCGAATTGCTAAGACATAGGAAGGCTCATTATTTTTTAAGAGAATGTATTTTGTAGAACAGTTTTAGATTTGCAGAAAAATTGAGAAGCTAGTAGAGAGACTACTAATATACTCCTCAATAAATTTCTCCTATTAATAACATATTATAGGGGTGCCTGGGTGGCTCAGTTGAGCGTCTGACTTCTGCTCAGATCTCACGGTTGTTCGTGAGTTCAAGCCCCACATTGGGCTCTGTGCTGACAGCTCAGAGCCCAGATCCTGCTTTGGATCTGTGTCTCCCTCTCTCTGTGCCTCCTCTGCTCTCTCGTGCTCTCCTTGTCTCTCTCTTGAAAATAAACAAACATTAAAAAATTAAAAAAATAACATCTTACAGTATGTGATATATTTGTTACAATTAATGAAACGATATCAATACATTATTATCAACAAAAGTCCGTGATTTATTTAAATTTCCTTAGACTTAGATTTAACCCCATTTTATTTTCCTGTCCCAAGACCCCATCCAAATTATGTTCTCAGTCGTGGCAGTTTCTCAGACAGTCCTTGTTTTTTGATGACTTTTAGAGTTTTGAGGAGTACTGGCTAGATTTTTTTTTTTTTTTTTGAGAAACAGAGTGGGGGAGGGGCAAAGAGAGAGGGGGACAAAGGATCCGAAGCAGGGTCTGTGCTGACAGCAGAGAGCCCGATTCAGGGCTTGAACTTACAAACCTGAGCCTAAGTCAGATGCTTAACTGACTGAGCCATCCAGGAGCCCCTTGGCTAGATGTTTTATAGAATGCACTTCTACTGAAATTTTTCTGATGTTTTTGTTATGATAAGACTGGGGTCGTGGTTTATTGAAAGGCAGACCTTGGAAATAAAGTGCCATTTGTATTGTATCATATTAAGAGTATATACTACGAACATGCTGCTGATGTTGGCCTTTATCACCTAAGGTGGTGTTTATCAGGTTTCGTCACCATAAACTGACCCTTTTAACAATGACCCCTTCCTTTACAAACTGTACACTTTGGAACGAAGTCAATGCTCAGCTCACACCTAAGGAGTACAGAGCTATGCTCTCCCTTAGTGAAGGCAAATCATCTTCTCCCCTACATATTAATTTATTCAATCATTTATTTATATCGGTATGCACTCATGAATATTTATATTATACTTTGAGTTATAATGGACTGACTTTATTATATGAAAACTATAATATTTCAACATCTACATTTCAATATGAGAATCCCAGAGAACACTATGAAATCCTGTTGGAAGATAGTGCTCCATGGGTGTCTTGTTATTCTGCATATTTTTCAAGAAAATACACTTCCTTTTTTTTGCTCTGGACTACAATTTCAGAGATGCTTGGTAAGCAAAGAGCCTTATAAGATAAGAGATAATTTCCTTTCAGAGCTGAGGGTGTATTTTTTTTTTTTTTTTTACTGCCCTCTATAAAAGATTTGGGTTCCCTAAGCTCAGGATGGCTCGAGTGTGTGACAAACCCACTCTGGGTGCAGCATCCATCTAGGCTCCTTTGCACCCTCTGGAACTTGGGGGGCAAAGTTAACTGGGGCTCATGTTGACTGCTGTACTATGAACGATAATTCCTTTCTTATGAAAGTCTCATTGCTTATGCAAGAACCCATAAAGTTGTGTTAATGCTAACTTGTTAGCTTGTGAGCAAGGTAAAATCTCAGCCCTTCCCAGTTCTTGGCAACCCTGAATCAAGAACTCACACACAAAATGTTTATGAATCAGTATATCTTCTACACCTCTCATACTGTGCTTAGCTTCTGTTTACCTGTTGGTTCCCCACCTTCCCAGGCTGATAGCAACTGCTCTCAGAGTCACTTTGAGGAGCCTTACCTTAGCCCTGGCTGATGCCCCCATAGTAAGCCAATGCCTGTCCCTGAAGGAGACTGTTCGTTATTGTCCACAAAACTCACAAAACCCTAGAACAGTGCTGAGCAATGAGAAACAGTAAAGAAAATGTCTCCGTCTCCAATTCCACATTCCACACAATCTGGTCCGTGTACTTAAACCCACTTCTTTAATATTCCCCCCAAATCCTATATGTGCAAGCTTCTCTTCTCTGCATCGAGATCTCAAAAATATTTGCAAATAGCCTAAAAATAGTTACCACTTGATGCATGCAAATATCTCCTCCTCAGTCTAAAGGTTTTCTCTAATAGAGAAACAGTGTGCAATTTGACCTCAGAGGTAGCTTTGTGTATCATTTTGGGTTCTTTCAGTTATAAATAATAGAAACCACAACTGAAATTAGCTTAAGTTGCAATTTTTTTCACTTTTTAAGCCTATATGGTTAAAAAAAAAAGTCATTTAAGGTTTTACCCAGTAGCTGAAATATGTACTTAGCTTGTTGTTCTTAATGTCAGTCTCTTTCCAGCCTGAAAAGGGTCAGCTTTATCTCAAAGCTGACAACTCGTGTGGCTTCAAGATGTGTGCAAGCAATTCCTAGTGCCAGATGCTCTCTCATTTTCTCATTTATATTTTGTGAATGAAAAAGAACTTGCTTCTCCCCACAATGTCAAGACAAAACTGTAGGCTTAACTTAGTTCTCTATGTCCGTCTTGAACCCATCACTTTGATGTGGGCGTCATTTTCAAAAGATTAGTATAGATCAGTGAGGGGATGGGGCTAATTCCACTCAAGCCATGGTCAGGTACACAGTGGGAGGTGCATACAATGCATATGTGAGAGGCAGATATATTTATTATCATGATAGAGATCACTGTGGTTAGGAAGCCAGGAGGCTCAGCTCTGCTAGTGTCTTTCTACACACACACACACACACACACACACACACACACACACCACCTTTTTCTCTTTTTTAGCCAGGGTTGACAGTGCTATTTTATATATCAAATGATCTAACAAAATTAAAAATATATTGAGAAATAATGCAGCATTATATACATTTTACCTCTCAACTGGCATTCAAATATCCTCCTCATTTGTCAGATCTATATTTGAATGAGGACAATTGCACATAAATTATCTGGTAATCACCAGTCAGCTTCAAATATTGCAACATCAATTTTTTTTCCTATTGCTGTCCTTCTGAAATTTCCTGCAATTATCAGATATTTTCTGCTCAGGCAGTAAAATCTGCTTCTGTAACTCCACAGAAACAATTATTTAGAGCTCACCATACACAGAAAGAAACAACGTGCTGATGTATGAGATCTATAGAAGACAGTGTCAATCAATATTATAATGCCAGTCACACGGGAGGAAATAAATACTAGGTGATTTGATTACTCTTTTCTCCCAAGTATCAAATGCTCTTTAAAGTTTCTTACTGAAATCACTCTTTATCTTTCCCACTAGATAAGGTATTGGTGTTAGCCAAGAAAGTAATGGTTTTGTATGTGGAGTCCAATAAACAGAGCTTAAAAGTTTATTATCAAACATATTGCATGCTGCAATAAAAATGATGTATGCTCTTGGAACCTATTCAGCACATAGGAAAATGCTGAAGGGCCAAGATGGGTGTTTGTCAACCCCTTGGAAAAGCAGCTCTTCACAGAAGGAAACATCAGCTTGCCGGAATACATTCTTCTTTCACTCTCAAATACAAAATCAGTTCCAATGGAAAATCCTTTAAAACATGCCATGCAAATAGAATGGATGTGGCATTTACCGAATCAATCCAATCTGGGCTCTGCGTAAAAGCCCGGATCTGGATCTTCATCCTGAAACCTGAAGACTAACTCCATGAATTTCCTACAAGTTCTTATCTTTGCAGTCCAGGGCACCCTTCTCTGGTGGCTGATGCCGGTGAGGGCATTCTTGCTTCTACAGGTGCATTTTTGGCTTGCACCGCACTTGAAAAAAAAATTGAGTCAACAAGAAAGAAATCGAGAGCTTTTACACTAAAGCTCAGATACAAGCTTCTCTGGAAAAGTCAAGGCTCTGGGCTTTATCGTTTCTTTTCCTCACAGGGTCACAACAGCGACTCCTCACAGACAGGATAGGAGCTGAGCGGGCGGGCTCTCTGTGCTTCCTCTGGTTTCCTGATGGGAGGCCAAGGGTCAATGGAGGTTTGTTCATGTGTCTACACTGCTGCTTTTTCTACAGGAGGAATCATGTGGCTCTGTATCCATGCTACAAAGTGGAAAGGCCTGAGAGAAAATACAAGAGGGAAAGGAGGTGTTTTGTTTTGTTTTGTTTTATTTTATGGAAGTGAAGAATATTTCTACTACTTCGATAAGCAAAATTAAAAGTTTAAAGTGAGCTTCTTTAGGAAATTATAACCCCAACATTCTTTTCTAATTTACATTACCACTGCTGTCTACAAGGCATCTGAGTTTGTGAACCCTGTTCTAGTTAAACCAAAATTCAAGGGCGCTTGGGTGGCTCAGTTGATTAAGCCTCCGACTCTTGATTTCTGCTCCGGTCACGACCTCACGGTTCCTGGAATCGAGTCCTGCGTCGGGCTCTGTGCTGACAGTACGGAGCCTGCTTGGGATTCTCTGTCTGCCTCTCTTCCCTCCCCTCATGCTCTTTTTTCTTTTTTCTTTTTTCTCTCTACATAAATAAATAAATGAACTTAAAAAAATCAAGTGAATGTGTCTTCCTGACATTTCCTTGAAAAACCACAAGTTTCTTCACTGACAGGTAACGTCCCATCTCCTCTTTGATGCCTGTACCACGTTTGTGATGATTGGAAAGCAATGATGAACATGGTGACTTCTCTCATGTAGGTGAGTCACATGTTGTTTAAATTCTTATCACACCATCATGTGTAGGAACTCCAGAAAACAAGCTCCAGTTGCCCTGTGTCGCCTTCCTGCCTTGTGCATACCCTATTTTTTTTTAATTGATTTCCTGATTGATTCTTACTCAAGCAGCAAAGAGCAGAGATCTTGCCAGATCTCCAAGGCTGTGTTGGCAGGATCAGAGCAGTGAAGCCACTCAGCACAATTCTCTAACCTCTTTCCTCTGGGCTTTTACTCCCTTCTTCTTACACAGGCTGAAATCCCATCTAGACAGGAGTGCATCGCACGCCCACATCTTGGACCAATCTGGTAATCACCTGGATCCAAACCTGAATGCATGGCATGAATTTTCTCTTATAATAGACAATACAATGAGTAGTTGAACATGTGTAAACATATAAAGCAACTAGAGAAAAGTGATCCCTAAGGAAATAGGCTGCTCCGTGTGTTTTGAAAACATTCAGCAGGAAGACAATGCCAAAGGGATTTCACTAGGAAATTCCATTTTATTTCCAGGGCTTCTTGAGTAGCTAAAATTTAAATATTTAAGTTTGAGGACTTTATGCTTTGCTATGTGGCTTGTTATGTTTAGTGTCTGCCTTTTTATAATATGTCAAATAGAAATGGTCAAGTTCATCCTTTAGCAAAGCACATGCAATAATTCTCATCTTTTGCTGAAGGTTTTTGCTCACGAATAAAGCCTGCAAATCTCTTAAGATGAAGAATTTTCAAGAACTCATAGGCCTTGTTTGACTCTTTGATCTGGAGAACAATGCCGTCTTTCTTGCTGTATTTGGGTATTTGGGACAATTCCATTCTTGGTTCCAAACAGGAATAACTGATGTGCACACACACACACACACACACACACACACACAAAGGCAGCACCACTGAGGACCTCCCAAAAAGTTTGGAGTTTAGTTCTGTGTGGTTTATTTTTATTCTTGTTTTACTCAAGCTGGTTTGCCTATTCTGTAAGCATATGCACCATATGCGACTGAAGACTGCTAAAAGCTCTTTTAAACAGGAATCCCAAAAAGAAAGAAATGAAACTAAACAGAAAGAAAATGAAATTAGCAGTTCTTTGCAACGTGTGTTTAGAGAGGAAGTCTGACAAGAGAAAATTAATGTTCCTAAATTCTTGGTAGATGCCGCGGTGCATTTATAAGGGGTGGGGTTGAAGAAATAAATTTGAAACGATGTTACTTTTCAAAACACAGCTCCCTAAATGAGAGCCAAGAATTCACACCGAGACCCATTGCCTGGTTTTTCTGATAGTTGGGCTAGACCTTGCATCATCTTGTAGAATGTGAAAACATGCAATTAAAATCATCTGACATTTTTCTTTGTTCCTTAACATATTGAAGATGTGCAACCCACGAGTATGGATTCAAAAATCCAGAAGCCAGATTTTATCTAGCAGCCCAATAAATCAGGACTTGTGAGTGATTGTCTTATGGTCACAGAGGCAGGTCATATAGCTTACTAACTTTAGTTCCAGCTTGTTAAAAAGAGAGAAGAATCAATGCTTAAGGAATTTGTGAAGACGAATAGCACTCGGCACTGAGTAAGTACTCATTAAATGAGTTTTGAAATGGATTTTAGATGTATAAGCTAATATTTTGTAAATGCTTGTCATTTGAGACAAGTCTTTTTTCAGTCATCATCGTGTGGTCTAATCAGCAGGCTTGGCTTCAAGCTGGAAACTGAACAACATAACTCAATGTCACAAAGAAATTTATAAGGCAGATGGCAACCTGGGAATTTCCCAAGGTCATACAAGTAAGGGCAGAACCAGTACCAAAAAAGTAAATGGCATTCCTTCACTCTATATCTGGTCTTACCCACCACTTAAGTATCGTTAACACTAAATAGAAAAACAAACACACAAAACACAACAAAACAAAATACCCACATAAGATATTATGTTTGCAACTCACCTTGTTGCCCATCTTTGGCCCCGTAAACATCTAGACCACAAGGTAAATTGCTGTGCATCTCTACGATACTGGACACCAAGCTTTATGCTATAACAGACTGGATATCACAGAGGTTAGAAGTACAAAATCAAGCCTGAGTTAAAAACCCATCTTCGTCATCGTATTGGCCCTTTACTGCTATGTAATGAATTTCCATGAACTTGTGGTGGAAAGCACCACATGTTTATTATCTTGCACCTCCTGAGAGACAAGAATCCAGGCTCTGCAGAGGTGAGTCCTCTGTTCCTGGTCTCGCAAGGCTGCGATCGAGGATTTGTCTGGACTATGTTGTCATCTGAAGTCCAGGGTCTTCCAAATCCTTTCAGGTTGTTGGCAGAATTCAGTTCTTCACAGCTATGGAATTGGCGGTTAGTTGCTTCCTTTAAGTCAGCAGGCAGACCACTTACTTGAGGGAAGTCCCCAGTGCCATTTATAGGGGCTTTCACTAGATGAAGCTGAGCCCACCCAAGATAATCTCCTTTTAGTTAACTCAGTATCAATTTGTTAAGGACCTGAGTTAAATCAGACGATATCCTTCACTACTGCCATAATCTATCAGTTAGAGGCAAGTCACAGGTTGTGCTTGTACTCAAGGAAGGGGGTTGGATAGAAGCATCACCCATTGGGGGTCACCTCAGGGTCGTTCTGCACTGATTACTTCCAAGATGAACTTTGGGCAAACTGTTTAACATCTCAGATCACCAATTTCCAAATCTGTAAAAGGGAACTAACTGATGAACCTGCCTCCTAAAGCTACTTTGAGGATTGAATAAAAGCATATATGTAGACAGCTTAATATAATGACAGCATGTTCATAGAATGTGTTAGCTATTGTTTTCAATGGGTATATTGTGCATGAGGTAAACCATTTTAAACAAAGTTTGAGTCATCTTGAATTATTTTAATTAAGTGGGCTATATAAAATAAATTCATAGAATACGTATATGTGTATACACATATGCATTTATGTATATATACATATTTTACATGTGCATGTATGTATATAGATGCATACACTCATGAAATATGTATAGTCACATACAGAAACATGAGACAGAGTCTCATAAAATCTTTATTCTTGGGTCCTGCCTTAAGGTCAATTGTGAATAGGAGTATATATTGAATTAACAAATTACTTCTTCTACTTCTAAGTGAAAGCTTTTCTATTTTTTTAAATGTGTATTTATTTATTTTTGAGAGAGAGTGCAAGTAGGGGAGGAGCAGAGAGAGGGGAAGAGAGAGAATCCCAAGCAGGCTCCACACTGTCAGCACAGAGGCCAATGCAGGACTCCATCCCATGAATCATGAAATCATGAAGACGAAATCAAGAGCTGGATGGTTAACCCATTGAGCCACCCAAATACCCCAAGTGCAAACTCTTTTTAAATAAATGATAAACTTCATAAATATAAGTGTTTCCCAAACTGTGTTCCATGAAACTCTTATATTACATGGACTAAGTCACAAGAGGATCATATAGTTAAATAAGTTCGGGATCTTTGGGTTTAAGTAGTATTTTAAGATTTTCTTATTTCAGGCAAAAGTTCTAAAATGTTGTTGAACATGGAACCTTTTTTTTTTTCCTTTTTGAGCATCTCTGGAGCTCCTGTTCTTCAAAAGGCCATCCAGGAAATTCTAGTCTAGATGTTCACACCAAAAGTGAGATCCTCAAACATGTATCTGTGATCATAACTACTTTCCTTTTTTAGGTCCTATCCATCTCTACAGGATGATTCACTTTTCTCTTAGTGTTTGAGCACTTACCAGTTGACTCCTGTGTGCCAGATAATTATGGACTGAAAGCTTACATTACCCCCAAATCCATATGTTGAAGCCCTACCCCAATGTGATGATACTTGAAGATGGTGCTTTTGCTGCGATGAGGTTATAAAGGTGATGTTTGGTTTCATAGGATGGATGAGTGTCCATGTAAAGAGAGACATCAGAGAGTTTGCTCGCTCTCTCTTTCTCTGCACACACATATTTAGGAAAGGCAATGTAAGCACACAGCATGAAGGCTGGAGGAGACTCTTCATCAGCATCTGACCACACTGGTATTCTGATCTCAGACTTCCAGCCCCCAGAACTGTGCAAAAATACATTTCTATCCAGTCTATGGCATTTTGTTATGACCCTCCAAGTCAACTAAGACAGTGGTATAGTCCCATAAGTTTTCTTACTTCATTTTCATAATATCTCTAAGAAATAAATAATCTATGCTTCATTTTGTGGAGCCCTAGGAAGGCTAGGACCCTTAACCATGTTCCACAACTAACAGGAGCCAGGGGTTGAACTCAACTCTCTCTAATCTTATGTACTTTCTATTACATCACCTCACTGATGCCTTTCTAAAGCTGAAAGCCATGGTTTATTGTGACCTAGGGTTGAGATATAGTGACAGAAAGCATGCACAGCTAATCAAGTTATTACCTCTTTCTGGGGAAAAGTGATTAAGGCAAAATAAATATCTTGAACTCCTGAATCACCACCATACATGACTGGGAAATATGTTTATATATATATATATATGTTGAATTCTACTATATAGCCAATAACATTGTGATGAGTTTCCAATGCATTTCCATATGAATGAGGTTCAATGTGACATCCCTTGAATACTGAGTCCAGATGGAAAAAAAAATTAGCTCACTAAGAGAGCAAGTCTTCAATTTTCATAATCACTTTATAGAATAAAATCTACTGTAATGTTTTTGAATAAAGGTTTTTGGGGAACCTAGGTGGTTCAGTCTGTTGAACATCCAACTTTGGCTCAGGTCATGATCTCACAGTTTGTGAGTTGGAGCCCCACATTGGGCTCTGTGCTGACAGCTTGACCCTGGAGCCTGCTTTGGATTCTGTATCTCCCTCTCTCTCTTCCCCTTCCCTGATCTCTCTCTCTCTCTCAAAAATATAAACACTTAAAAATAAATAAAGGTTTTTGATTGTTGGTTTTTAGCTAAGGCCTCATGGGAAAGGATATACTTGCATATTTAAAAGTAGAAAGTCTACTAGTCAATATGAAGAAAGGAGGAGCACCTGGTTGGCTCAGTCGGTAGAGCATCCAACTCTTGATCTCAGAGGCGTAAGCTCAAGCCCCACGTTGAGTGTGAAGTCTACTTTAAAAAAAGTTTGAAGAACAATATGAAGAAAGGAGCAGTAGCCTGGATATCTTCTATGGGGACAACCAAAAATAAAAATGTAACAAACTGATAGGTTTTAACAATGAAATAGTTTCTAAACTTTCTGTTATACTACACTGCATCTTTGTGAAAACGTCTTTCTCACACTCTTAAGAAAGGAAAATGTGTCATAGACAAACTTCTGGAGGTCTTAGCATACTGTAATATGCAGGTGCTCCAAGCACTATGTAGAAAATAAGGCACGTGACTTCAAATAAGAGGAAAATAATAAAAATGAAAGACAAAGATGAAGGAAATGAGATTACTGTAAATAACGTCAGTTCTTATGTTTTGTTATCTCAAAGTCAGTTGAGATACAGTTGGCCCTCATTATTTTATTTTACCAACCAAAACATGACCAAGGTATGTCTTTTAACTTTTGTGTCTCACTGCCCCTCTCCTCATTCTTTTCCATGTAGACATCCTTGATATCCACTTTCACCTGAAATAGTAAGTTGGAAAATTGGGGAAGGGAGGTAGAAGAACTTGGAATTATTTCTTTCAGGCCCTGGATCAACCCTTGAATTTTATGTCCATCCATCCCAGGAATGATTTTGTATTTCTTGTGATTTGTTTTCAAACATTTAATTATCTCAAAATTTGCTACGTATTTTTATATTTTTAAACCACATTTATTTGATTATCTGGGTGACTCCATATGTAGGTACTTTAAAGATATTGAAAATAATTTTTTTTTGAGACAGAGAGAGAGTGCAAGCAGCAGAGAGGGGCAGAGGTGGGGGGAGAGAGAGAGAGATTCCCAGGCAGCTTCCATGCTTAGTATGGAGCCTGATGTGGGGCTCAATCCCCCAACCCTGGGATCATGACCTGAGCTGAAACCAAGAATTGGATGCTCAACTGACTCAGTCACCCAGCTTCCCTTGAAATGAAAATTGTAGTAAATATCTATTTTGTCACAATAAGAAATAACTTAGGTCTTGTCCAACAGAAATTTCTGTGATGAGGGAAATATCTACAATTTCTGCACTGGTCAGTATAGCCACTAGGCACACATAGCTATTGAGCTCATAAAGTATGCTAGGGTGACAGAGGAGCTGCATTTTACATTTTATTTAAGTTAACTTTTAAATAACTACATATAGATAATGGCTACCACGTTGAAAAGCACAGAAATGTATTTATAATATGCTTCCATTATTATCACGCTTATCAGTTAGGACAAGGTTTGTTTCTGAGTAATAGTTGATTAAATAAGGCAGAAGTTTATTTTCTCTCAAGGTCAAAACTTTCAGAGGAGATCTATTTGCAATGGTAGGGAGATGGGATGGTATTTGGAGCTGTTCGAGATCCTTACTTCATCTAACTCTTCATTCCAGCCTATGTGATTCCTACTCCCCAGACAATGTTATAACCAAGAGGGGTGGAGCTCCGCATTTCAGCCAGAAATTAGGTAGAGGCAAAGAGGAAAATAAAGCCAAGTGTGATTGCCAGGGGTCTTTTAAGTATGGTTCCCACAACCTGGTGCCAACACCTCTGCTCTTATCCCATTGTCTACAGTTACTCTCAAAATTACCCTTGACTGCCAGGGACGATTGGGAATCAAGCTTTTATTATTCTGGGTAATCATTTGTTCATAAAAAGAATATCAGGACTTCTATTGTTTTAGAAGGAAGGGGAAATGGAGGTGGAAGTGACTGATAGCCCCTTCTTCATCATTCAGTAAGAAGAAGTACAAACTTGGACGAAGCAGAGGAAAGGATTTATAGAGGGAAATGGGGGGTGCTGAAAAAATAAAAACAGCAGAAAACAAATAGCTCTAAAGATGAGGTAATATCACTCAGTGAAACTCCCCAAGATGCCTTCCATTCTATATTTGTAAATTTTACAAAGATGAATTTAGAAACAACTAGAAGTAATTGCCAGTATTCCAGAGGGTATGTTTCTTTTGATGCTACTTTAAAAAAAAATCATGAAGATCCCAAAGTTCCCCCGGATTATAGGTTATAGTTCCGCACATGCGCGCGCGCACACACACACAAATAGCTTCTCAGTTCGGAATTCCACCAACAGCTACTGTTTTAGTGCTCAAAGACAATGTCTCTACTTTTGCAGAAATCAGACAGCAGCCAGCTGGTAACTTGCTGCAACTTGGGTTAATGCAGAGAAACAAAGGTAGTCCTGACTCAGCAAAGTGTTACGTATAGTTTTTTTTTTTTTAAAGTTTATTGATTTATTTTGAGACAGAGAGACACTATGCAAACAGAGAAAGGACAGAGAGAGAGGGAGAGAGAGGGAGAGAGAGAGAATCCCGATGCAGGGCTCGAATTCATAAACCACGAGTTCATGACCTGAGCCGAAGTCGAGGGGGACACTTAACCAACTGAGACACCCAGGCGCCCAAGTTTTTTCTTTTTTCTTTTTTAACTGTATCATTTGCTCTGGGATTTCCTGATTGCTTTCACAATTTTCTAAGCCTGTGATACTCGAAGTGTGGTCCACTTACCGGAACTTTTCTACAAAATGTGGAGACAAAAGTAGCAAATTGTAAGCATTTAGAAACCTGTAGAGCAGCTTGACAAAGGAAAAATACTTCTATTGAATCTAATAATAAAAACTGGGAGCTTACATTTTGCATGTCTTTTATTTAATTTTCTAGTAACTTCTATTAGATTTTACAAAAGTGACGGTCATCAATATATTGGAAATTTAAAAGAAAAAAAAAGCTCTTTGCCTCAGGTAGTTAGAGAAACACTAATTTAAGCCTCCCTTCCTGCCTTGAATTTTTGCTGTGGAATAGACTTTTCCCAGCAAAGCTTCAACAACCACAGTTGAAAGGTAGTTTTTTTTTGTTGTTGTTTTACAAATGTTAAAATACAGAAAGCAAACTGCAAATAACCAAGCCTCCAAATACAAACCCTCTTGATTTGCTCACAGAAAGCACCGTGCACCTTGCTCTGCCTCTGTCCCTACAGAGTGTGCCACCGGCTGGCTGCATTGTTTAACCTGGGATTTGATCTAAAAATTACAAGAAGAATGGGAAAATCCGGATTTGCCGGGCTACGATTGTTCCACAGGTTTTGTGTGGTGTTTTTACACATTCAGATAGCGCCACAGAAAGAACACTCCCAGAGCTGTCTACTTGCTAAAGGAAGGGACACTGCCGATGCGTGTCCTAATTTTAAGACCAAATCATAGCCACCCTGGTTGACTCATCCAGCCCCATTTAAACATATAGGTAAGCCACAGAGACCCAGCATCCCCACAGAGTGCTTCTACGTAGGCCACATTTCACATTATCACTCACAGTTTAGAACTTTCTCACTCAAATCCAAAAATAAAGTTAAAAACAGTATAAAGCAGCAAACCTGGAAATACTTCTAAATATCAGAAAAACAAAAACACAATTTCTTATTAACGTGAAAAAAAATGTCTATGTCAATGTGCAAGGGTAATATATTTATCTGATTCACAATCTTTTTAAAATCCCTATCCTGCACATTCCTTTTTAAATGGGTCTTTTTAAATGGGTCTGGAGGCTGGCGGGTCCAAGATCATGGCACGGGCAGATTCTGTGTCTAATGAGAGCCCAATTCCTAGAAGGCCTTATTTTTTTTTTTTTTAATCATAATCTCACCTGGTAAAAGGGCCAAGGGAGTTTTGTGGGCCTCTCTTGTAAGGACATGAATCCTATACATGAAGCTTCCCCCTCATGACCTAATCTCCTCCCCAAACCCCCACCTCAAAGTACCATCATTTTGGTGATTGGGTTTTCAACCTAATGAATTTTGGGGAGACATAAACATTCAATTTATAGACCAGATGAAATATTTAAAAAGTAAATCTTTTCATATAGTTGTCTTGCATTGTTACTTCTTTGGCTATGGAAAAAAAGGAAAGGAAACTAGAGCGTTAACTTTAGGTCTTAAATTCAAGTCACTAGAAATTGTCTCCAAGCTATTTTTCCAACCTCTTACCTTCCCATATCCATGTTACATCTTACCCTGGCTGCTTAATACCATACAAGCTAGTCCTGAATGTTCACTTTCACTTCTGCTTATAGTTCCTTGTCCTGATTGAGTTTCTTGAGGACAAGAACTTTTTTATCTTCTTTATCCTTGTGTATCCAGATAATCACATAGGGTCTGGCTCATGGAAGGCACTCGATTTTCCCCATTCTCTTTTTCTATTCAAGTGGTTTGACAATTCCTTCTGGGCTAGCTGAATTTGCAGAGAACCTCTTCCAACACCCCTCTTTCCTCCAAATTATTTAAAGTAATTAAGTACGTATACACACACTTGCATGCACAAACCCATTCATTAGACATGAAGAAAGGAAAACAAATTAAAATAGCACCAATTTTCCCTCTTTTTTTCTTGGTATTGGAATAATATCCTCGTAATTTATCCATGGTTTTCTAAGGAGAGGGTGTTGCTGGCAACATAGCAGTTGTTAATGATCTTATTTGCATTAAGGACACCGTGGGTGTATATCCATTTTTAGTATCCTTACTTTGTTCCTAAAAGGGAAGTTGTAGGGATAAAAACTGTATCTCAAAGTATCCTTGAGACTGCAAATTGTTTACTGCATCAGGGTTAACTCCCAACTTTTATGGTACTTTAACTCCTATCTCTACACTCTTGTTATTTGATGCAGGTGGCTTTACGCTGGTCTATCTCCCCAAAATCAATTAAATCAGACAAAGGAAACTTCTGTCTCCTGTGGTTTATTCCATTCTAAGATTTTGAAAAAGAATGAGACATGCTGCTAATTTGGGCGTAAATATTTTCACTTAAATACGGAGACACATTTATTAAAACACACTATTCTCCTTGACGAATTATTTGCCCAAGTTAAAAGATTATTTTTGATTCATGATATATTCTGAGTCAAACCTATTAACTATTTTAACACTGACGACTAGCTTGATCTCAAGTTTTTCCAATCAATGTTTCATGAAGCGGAGTCAGGTGAGAAAGAAACATAATTTCTACAGGAAAAAAAAAATCCATTTTTAACCCAGCTTGAAATAGTAGAATATTCAGTCAAATCTTTACTTCATATACTTAAAAATATTTATATCCAGTTCAAATTTTTTAACTTAAAAAAAAAGTTTATTTATTTATTTTGAGGGGGAGTGAGGAAGGGACAGAGAGAGCGGAGAGTAAGAATCCCCAGCAGTGCAGAGCCTGATGGGGGGCTTGAACCCGTGAACTGTGAGATCATGATTTGAGCCGAAATCAAGAGTCAGAGGCTTAACCAGCTGAGTCACCCAGACACCGCTACCCAGTTCAAACTCTAATTCCACTATACTATCATTATTATCTTACATTATTTGCATCCCTACAATAATTTCCTTCGCTGTCTGTCTTTTAACGAGACTCTACATGGAGAGCATCATTTTGTTTTTGGTCACGGGGCAGTGTTAGGAGACATGGTGGTCTCCTAAGTCACATGGCCACCTTGTAGGTCAAGGCTCAGAAAAGCTCTGTTGTCTGAGTGCCTAATGCATAATAGGCACACGATAAAGATTTAATAAATAAAATTAATGGGAGAAATTTGAGCTTCTAGTTATCTAGTGTCCTCACACTCATTTTTGAGCAAATCTCATCCTTAAAGTTAACATTGTTCGCTAATAGAGGGAGGGACTGAGTCTCCCTACATTCCAGAACATAAAAAATATCGCTAGTTTCCTAATGCAATTAAAAATCACAAAGAGTAAAAACCACAAGCAATAACATCAGACTGCTTAGTTCCAATGCTTTTTTTCTGACACCTAGTAGCACTTCATTAATCAATTTCACTTCTCTGTGCCTCAGTTTTATCTTCAAGAAAGATGGAAAAATTACCAGTATCTCCTTCAGAAGACCGTGAGGATTAGGTGAAATGAGGCACCGAACATGTGTCGAACAGTGCACCAAGTAATCCTTCCCAAGATGACTAGTCTTATTGTTGCCGCTGTTACTGCTGTGGCTTTACTATCTGAGGAATTTAAAGCTGTTCTCTGCTCTCACATCTCTTAGGTGCATGTAACCACTCTTAGACTTCATTTTTCTACTTCCCAATTCTTAACACAAATCCAACTGTGAGAAACAGTATTCACAAAGCACTCTTTGAAGGAGATGCGATCCATCCTTCTCCTGGGTTTATTCTTCTCAAACTGTGCCCTTTGGAATAGTGCATTCGCTCTCCACTCTAAACCACCACCCCCAGTACTCTCCCTTTTTGAATTCCGATAATAAAACTTCTAGTGTGATTCTATTGGAACAATGCATTATTCAATAGAAAGTCTCTGAGCAGCTACTCAACATATTTTTTGTACCCTTAGGTCTTTCTAGAGATTTGCATTTCTTGGTGTTTCATATAACCATGTGTAAGAATTTTGCCTTAGCATTTCATCACTGTTCTAGTGAAGGACATTATCATAAATATCCCATTGCACTCTACTCTATTTATTTCAAAGATGTTGTTTATTAGAGCTCACTTGATATTGCAGGTGCTGTTGAAGCCCTTACATCCATTAGTTCAGGCTGTGCTCACTGGAACTCTGCAGGGTAGGTGGTGCTAACACTGCTCTCCTTTTAACTACAAAGGAGCTGAAGATTAGAGATATAAAGCATCTTTCCCAAGGTCACAACCAGTAAGTGCTGTGGCCAGGAAGCCACTTCAACCAGGGGATACTAACTCAAATAGTGTGCTCCCCCAAATTCATGTCTAATGGGAACCTCAGCACGTGGCCTTGCTTATATTTTCTGCTCTTTCTTTCATCTGTATTTTGTACTTTTTAGCATATAGGTCTTTCACCTCCTTGGTTAAATTTAGTTCTAAGCATTTTATTCTTCTGATGCTATTATAAATGGATAGGAAGAATAAATATTGTTAAAATATCTATATGACACCAAGCAAGGTATAGATTCAATGCAATCCCTATTAAGATTCCAATGGTGGGGCGCCTGGGTGGCTCAGTCGGTTGAGACTTCAGCTCAGGTCATGATCTCAGGGTCTGTGAGTTCGAGCCCCGCGTCGGGCTCTGTGCCGACAGCTCGGAGCCTGGAGCCTGCTCTGGGTTCTGTGTCTCCCTCTCTCTCTGCCCCTCCCCTGCTCACACTCTGTCTCTCTTTCTCTCTCAAAATAAATAAACATAATAAATTTTTTTAAATGGCCTTGAGCGTCAAAGCTCAAAAAAAAAAGACCATGAATAACAAAAGCAATCTTCACAAAGAAGAACAAAGCTTGAGGTATGACACCACTGGATTTCAAACTACATTACAAAGCTATTGTAATCAAAACAAGGCAGTATTGGCATACAAACAGACAGACCAATGGAACAGAATAGGGAGGCCAGAAACAAGCCCATATATATGTAGTCAATTAATTTGCAATTAAGACACCAAAATACACAATAGGGAAAGGATAATCTCTTCAATAACTGGTGCTGAGAAAACTGGAGGTAAAAGAATGCAACTGTACTCCGATCTTATACCATACACAAAATCAACGCATAAGGACTAAAGACCTAAGATCATAAAGCCCCGAGAAGAAAATGTAACTTCAAAGAAAAGCAAAAATAAGCCAGTTGGACCAAATAAAACTAAAATTCCTCAGCACGACAATGGAAACCATTAACAATATAAAAATTATAGAACGGGAGAAGATATTTGCAAACTCTGGTAAGGGGTTAATATCCCAGCTAATATCACAAATATACAAAACCCCATGCAGCTCAATAGCAAAAACATACACACACACATACACAAAAATAAACAAACAAAAAACCCCATTCCAATTTAAAAATGGATAAAGAACCTGAATAGGCATATTCAAAGAAGACATACACATACATGGAAAGGTGCTCAATGTTACTAATCGTCAGGGAAATGCAAATCAAAGCCGCAGTGAGATGTCTTCTCAGCCTATTATCAAAAAGACAAGGAGTAACAAATGCTGGTGAAGATGTTGAGAAAAGCGTACTTTGAGCACTGTTGGTGGGAATGCAAACTGGTACAGCCACTACAGAAAATAGTATGGAGTTTTCTCAGAAAATTAAAAATAGAACTACCCTATGATCTGACAATTTCACTTCTGGGGATATATATAAATGAAACAAAATCACTATCTTGAAGAAATATCTTCACCCTCATGTTGTTCATGATTCAAGCATTATTGAATAAAGCATTCAAGCATTATTCATGATTGCCAAGACATGGAAACCACCTAAGGGTACACCAACAAATGAATAGATGAAGAAAATATGATGTGTGTGTGAGTGCATACTTGTGTTTGCGTGTGTGTACATGTGTGTATATATACACAAACATCTATCTATACACACCCACACACCCATGATGGAATATTGTTCAGCAATAAAAAAAGAAGGCATTCCTGCCATTGGTCACAACATGGATGAACATGGTAGACATTATGCTAAGTGAAATAAGCCAGACAGAGAGACAAATACAGCATGGAATCACGTATATGTAGAATCTAGAAAGAAGTCAAAATCACAGAAGAAGAGAGTAGAATGGTGGTTGTCAGCGACCTTTGGGAGAAGTGGGGAGAGTTTGGTAAAATAATACAAACTTTCAGTTATAAGATGAATAAGATCTGAGAGTCTATTGTATTGATATGATGATTATAGTTGACAATACTGTATTGTATAATTGAAATTTGGTAAGAGAGTAGAACTTAAATGTTCTTCCCAAAATAAAAACAAATAATAGTAAATATAGGAGATGCGAATAATTAGTAAATATATGAGATGACAGATATGTTAATTAACACAATTATAGGGAATTTTTTACAATGTACATCATGTTTATCAAGTCATGATGTGGCACATTTAAAAATTAAACATTAAAATTAGAAAGAATAGAAAAAGAATGAGAGAATGTGACTTTATTTGGAAATACAGTCTTTGCAGATGTAGCTAAGATGATGTTATACTGGATTAAAGTGGACCCTCATCCAATGACCAGTGTCCTTGTAAAGAAAACCCGAAGAGACAAGGACATGTACAGAAGGAAGATAGCCATGTGAAAAGAGAAGCTAAGCAAGGAAGTGACGAAACTTTAAGCCCAGGAATGCCAAAGATGGCTGGCAGCCACCACCAGCTAGGAAGAGACAAGGAAGAATTCTTTCCCAGACCCTTCAGAGCAAACATGGCCCTGATCACACTTCGACTTCAGACTTCTGGTTCCAGAACAGTGAGAGAATAAATTTCTGTGGTTTTAAGCCAACCAGTTCAGGTATTTTGTTATACCAGCCCTAGGAAATTGATGCACGAGTTTGTAGATAAACAAGCATTTTGTTAAGTCATGAAAATCTCCACTATAAATTTAATTGCTTATATCATGGACGTGTCCTGTCAATTCTGCTTTGCTGATTTGGAGAGTGCAATAATTTCTCTTGCTCAGTCTAGAAGCTAATAGTAATTACATTGATTTATCCAATAAATAAATATTAAGTATTTATTATCTACAAAACTGTGTGTCTGTTAAGCACTGATCTTACAAAGATGACTGAGACACTGGGAATCCTGACCTCAGGGAGCTTAATATCATGGAGCGCAGGGAGAAAGATCTAGAATATTGCAGTATGTGAAGAAATGAGATCTGTTTTACATTTTAAGCAATCTGTTTTGTATTCTACCGTGGAACATTGTAAAACCAAAATGATAATTATGACACAGAAAAAACAAAAAAACAAAAACGTACATTGGTCTGAATCTCCATGGATTAGTGAAACCCAATCGATGAATAGTTCAGTTCATTGATTCCTTCTTCATTTTCAAAACCCCACACACAAACTTCCAAAGATACTTTTTTTTTACACTCACTGATGCACAGTTTTAGTTTTCCCTTTAAAGAGATGGAGTCCTGTTTTGTCCACTGCCCTTTCTATGGTAAACAAAATGAAAATAAATCCTGCAGTAGTTAGTGCTCCATTTTTAAGGGACTCATTAAAAATAAACAGTAGAGTACAGGCAATTACAATTAACAAACATAGGCATAAAAACCACAAATAAAGGGCCATTAACACGGAAAAAATAATTACTCAATCTTTCCTCCAGATGCTTTTGTCAGTTTCATTTGCTGACACTGATTAACAATTTTTAAGAGGTTGCGGTAGCCTGCAGTTTGTCCCTTCACTATTCCCTCTTCTGTGTGTCTCACAAGAAAAGGGAAATTATCAGGAATGTCAGTGAATTCTACTAAAGTCTATTTAAAATATGATGCTTATATCTGTCTTTGCCTTTCATTTTTGGGGGAAGTTTTTCAGGTTTATGTTATTTGCAAATACAAAGTGATGGTGCAGAGGCTTATCATTATGATAGTTGTTTTATTAAAGAAGATAAAGGAAAGGTGCAACAAATTATCTTCTTTTTTAAGGACAGGTGATTTGATAGAAGAGCGATGTGAATGTGGAGAAAAACACAGAAAATAATTTGCAAGATATATTTTATCACCCCAGAGAATATCTTTGCAATTGTGTGTCCTGATATATTTTGTCATAATACCACACAAGCTCTGTGTGTGTGTGTGTGTGTGTGTGTGTGTGTGTGTGTCTTTGGGGAAGAAAGAGTAAGAAGCAATATGTTAATGCAGTTCTAACTATTTGGAAAAAACAAACAATATGAAGTTAAACTTTTGGTTCATTTGACCAATTCAGCAAATTGAGCCCGGGTAGATCTCACAGAATACAGTGATACTAAAAGTTTACACAAAAACGCTTAGGGTTCATCCTGCCAACCCTTGCATTAAAATCGCCATCATTGTCATATCATGCAGTGGACTATCCTGTAAGAATCCAACTCTTGCACAAGATTCTGAGTGGTGCTATCTCAAGGTTTCCCAAGAACTGGCCAGTAAAATACCATCGGCAATGACGTTCATGATTAATTTTTGGAAAAAAGTGCCAAGAATTGTGATAAAGTAATAAATAAAGCACACATACTCCCAGCAAGCTGCTCATCGCACACAGGGCTTCAGCCACCTCCTTCCCTTGCTCATGTGACTCCTGCCAGTCATGAAACGCGTGTGGAAACATGAAGCATCTTAGAAAAAGATGATAAGCCTTTTTCTGTTTCCAGACAACACATATCTCAATGGAGATTGGAAAGAACATTTCACCAGTTCAATGACCGGAGCTCTGCTACTAACTTATGATGTGGTCTCAAGCATAGCTCACCTTGCCTTTTGGTCCTGAATTTTCTCTCCATTATAGGAGAACTCAACACAGTGATCTTCAACTTCTTTCAAGTCAAACATTTTATGGTACTGAGATGTCAACTCAAGCCTTCAACAAAGTCCCCCACCCACCTCTTGGCTCCCTGTTAATGGCTGAGACCCTGCTTGCAGGGAAAGAGCTGAAGTCTAATGATCTCTGCCCCAGGGCTGCAACTGTTTGGAGGAACAGCTGGATGAGTAAACCTATACATCACCAAAACTAAATGTTTATACAGAAAAATGCAGGTCACTTTATGTGCCGGTTTGACTTAAATCCACAATATATGGTAATTGAAGCTTTTTAAAAGAAAAATATACTTTGCACATGGTTCTCTGAAAGAAGTCTATGCACTCTCAAATAAACATCAGCACTGCTTCGACTAAGCACTTTAGCCATCTGATTATTGCACAATTTTGTCAGATATTCTCCATGGTAATACGGAAAAAAAAAAAAAAAGAACAGAAATTGAGTTTGAATCCTGGCCCAGCAATTTACTATCTTTATGACTTTGCAGAGGTTGTTTGTTCTCCAATATCTTCATCTGTAAGCCACGAATTATGGTACATACTTTGTAGAAAGTGATAGAACTTAGAGATGGCTGGAGATGAGTTGAAAATAGCAAAACCCCCTTGGGGCACCTGGTTGGCTCAGGTGGTATAGCATGTGACTCTTGATCTTGGGGCTGTGAATTTGAGCCCCACATTGGGTGTAGAGATTACTTAAAAACAAAAGAAAGAAGAAAGAAAGAAAGAAAGAAAGAAAGAAAGAAAGAAAGAAAGAAAGAAGGAAGGAAGGAAGGGCGGCAGACCATCATTAAATGATAGCTATTCTTGGTAGTCTGGATCTCTGATGTGGCTAGAAAATGTTGCCCATAGATCATTGTGTTTCAATCACAAGTCATGCCTTAGGTTTATTTTTGGGGGGCAAAAAGGCATTATCCAAAAGTACCTGGTGTGTCAGGCTATTCTTTGCAGCATCATCAAGTAATCATCTGCTGGACAAGAAACTTGTGCATATTTTACTTCAGGATATTGGTATGAAATCTTCTAGAAATTTCCTCTAAGTAGCTCTTGTACCACATTCAAAACTAAATTCTATTCCATGTGCAAGTGATGAGACAATTTAGAATCGATGAAAATGAAAACAAAAATCTTTCAATCTGAAAATAATGAAAATCAAGTTGGTAAATTAGTTGAGAGAAGAATGGATGTAACAATTTGACCCAATTCCTGTTCCAAAATAGCTTCGTAATAATATGAAGACAAAATATATGAGTTAAAACAAATATTCTTTGGTAAATGATATTCAGCATTTTACCAGGAGTGAGTTTTCATGAATGCTTCCTTTGAGTTGACTTTGACAGGTTATAAAATGGGAGGATGATCTTCCACATCCAGCATTAAAAGAAAGAGAAAGAAAGAAGGGAGGGAAGAGAGAGAGAGAGAGAGAGAGAGAGAGAGTATCTAACATAATGTAAAATCCATGCTAGATTGGGATTTTGAAGTAATCTTTTCACGTGAAATTGTGATTATTATGTAAACTCAGAGGGACATTATGGAGGGAAACTCTGTGCATTTGTTCAGCAGGATTTCAGTGGAATGGACAACTCAATGAACCTAAAACTTTCTGGAAACAAGAAATCATTAGGCTGTCATTTCCACTTAGAAATTTCAGTTATGTAGATATGTCACCTGTAGTAGTTCATTAAAAATAGTTTTAAAAGTTCTTTTTACCACTATCCCCAACACATTGGCAGAATATAAATCAGTATCTTTGCCTTGAATATTAGATAGAAAGACATAACTATTATAATTATTTTAAAGGTCACTTAAGATTCTTTTCCTCAAGAAGAACTTAAAGTTAATCTTCTTAAGAAGCTTAATTGTTCAGAGCAGAGGCTAGAGAGAGAAAAAGAGAGAGAGAAATAGTCACCCAAGTCTTACAGATCCTTGGGCCATTGCTCGAGTGCTAAGAGTTGCGCAGTATATCCTCAGTAGGTCTCCTTTAGCCTTAAGTGAAGTTTTATATCATTTTCCTCTTTAATCAGTACAAGAGACAATGTCTTTATCTGAGTGCTCTCTGGTACATGGATATTCAGTGACTGACTCACGTGGTTCTGTCCACGTTAATAAAGGAATAAGAGTGTCAAAATAAATTGATCTGGGTATCTTCATAAAGAGAACTATAGATGCTCTTGCATGAGGGAACTTAAGAGCCAGTTTTGGATGTGTCCAATATTGCTTCAACCTACATTCTAGGGCCACACTGTCTACGGCTACACCTGATTGCCAGGGGACTGGAATAGGTAGGGCAGATCTTCCCTAGGAGATGGGAAAACAGATTAGTGAACGTGTAACCAGTCTCCACCAGCACTTTGTTCATGTTACTTCTTTTATTCAAAACAATCGCTAGGTACCTAATACAGACTGCCAATACCAAAGATCCAATACTGAGCTAAACCAGCCAGTTCTTTCCTTTCCTGAGACCTCAAAGAGAAAATGGGTAAAAACTCCTCATGAATGCTATCAGACATTTGGATTTCAGGAACAGGTAAAATTTCATAATATTTGCAAAGTTTCAAAAAAAAACTGCCCTCTAGAATCACAAATATTTTATTAAAATGGAGGGGGCAGGGACACCTGGGTGGCTCAGTCAGTTGTATGAGCATGTCTTGATTTCAGCTCAGGTTGTGATGCCAGGGTTGTGGGATCCAGCCCCACATGGGGCTCAGAGCTGAGTGTGGAGCCTCCTTGAGATTCTCTCTCTCTCTCTCTCTCTCTCTCTCTCTCTCTCTCCCTCTGACCCTTTCTCCCGCTCACATGGGCAATCTCTCTCAACTAAAAATAAATAAATAAAAATTTGAAACATTAAAAAATAAAATAGAGGGGGCAGTTTAACAATTAAATGTAGGAAGAATCAAGGTGTATGGGGGTCTCAGTCAGATAAGTGTCTGACTTCGGCTCAAGTCAAGATCTCACATTTCGTGGGTTTGAGCCCCGCATCAGGTTCTGTCAGACACCTCAGAGCCTGGAGCCTGCTTCAGATTCTGTATCTCCCTGTCTCTCTGTCCCTCCACTGCTCACCTCTGTCTCTCTTTGAAAAAAATAAAGTAAAATAAAAATACATAAATAAATATAGGAAGAATCAAATCTCATGATAAGAGGCAGTCCTTGAAATTAAATGTATTTAATTTATGGGAGAGACAGTGCTTATTTCTGTTTGATGTGGACCAATGGCACCTTATCATAACACAACTTACCATTTGGACCAACACTGTGGAGCCCTTCCTGTGATGGGGAAAACACTGTGTTCCCAGCAGACCACTGTCTTTTTAGGCATCTCACTTAAGTTTTTCTATATAGCTAACTGATAAAGTTTAACTCTCAGTGAAGCTTTTTTTCAATGTAAACAAGCTATAGGCTTTGGCCACCCAACAACTTGCTAGAAACAGTGATCCTCTGAGAGACTCCCTTTACTCTCTTACCACTGGAAATCAGTTATGGGCTCCTTTAGAAATTTATTATTATTATTATTATTTTGGTATAAATTTTTGTGAATCATGTCCTGTCGTATCGCCTTACGGTCAAGAAAGGTAACCTGTAAAATTTTTTTCTTTGAGGTTATTTGTTGAGGTTCATTTTGTTGCAAAGTTTATAACTAATATTTATGAACATTCCACGATGTTTAAAAGGTGCTTCTAGCATATTAATGTTCAAAAATACTCATTCCTTTAACCTCTAACCCATACTCCCATTGGAGGAGTTTACTTCCTTACTGCATCGATGTTAATCCCAAGACTTGCTCTGGCTTCAAATCCCATGACTTGCTTTGGCTTCAAGTGTGTAGAGAACTTACACCCTTATGATGAGGGAACCAAGGCAAGAGAAATGTAGATTAAATTAATTCTCCTTACAGCTTGCAGCCCACTGTGAGACACCTGAAACATGAAGAGTGTGACCTTTCTCAAGCAACTCATGGTTGCCTTACTTCTTTAATGTTTTATTAAAAACTAAAAGTAACTGTATCTTAACAATAGCCAGCCCCTTGAGGTCCTGAAATCCTTTCTTCCAAATTCCTTAGAGACTTACAGTATCCCTAACCCCCCTAACTTAAAAATATATAATCAGCCACTCCTCGCAACCCCAGTGCAGCTCTTTCTGCCCACACGCCCTGTCCCCATGCTTTAATAAAATCACCTTTTTGCACCAAAGACATATCAAGAGTTACGAAAATAATTACGAGAGCTTCAACAAAAAACCCACCAAGCAATGATCGACACTCTCAATGATATTTCCAATTATATCAATCCCCAAAATTGGTTCTCTGGGTTCAAACTTCATTCTTGGTTTAATACTATTATAATATTATTGATGGTTTTGTTTTTTCTTTCCAGTCTTCAAAATGATGATGTCCCTCCGCTCCTCTACCAAATCACCTAAAGTGTTCTTTGCCAATGCCCAGATGCTCACCATTTCCACAGGAACCCCCGTTTCTACAATTGAAAAACAAAAGGGGGGAGATGTGAAGTTATTTCTGGAGAGTGCATTGTAAGTCCTGGAGGGTGAATGGAGCAATAACTGAAATGTCAGCAATGTTCTGGTCTCAAGGCTGTAGAACGTGATAGCATTAGGAGATACAGAGCCCCATGATCCCACAGAAGACAGTTAAGATACAAGACCTGCTGACACTCCTCAAAACTACACTTGCTCCCTGCATGCCTTCACGTAGCCACAAGGTGTGTGTCTAGTTTATGTCTAGATTTCCTCTTTCCATGTTTTGATATTCTTTGATACTTACGTATGTCTGGAAACTTTTTCTTCATTGCATGGCCACATCCTTATTCTTGAATTTGGGTTCATCCTTGTCTTATTTGGTTAATGGAATGCAGGTGGAAATGACAGTGAGCTGGTCACAACATGGAGCCTTAACAATTAAGCCTGTGGGTCCAAAGAGGCTGAGAGACATGTGAAACAGACCTGACTCAAGATTCTAAGCTCCCTCCAGTTCACCCTAAATTTGCTGACCCCCAATCAACCTACAGATGCATGAAATGAGTCTAGCTGAGATTAAGACAATGGTTCCATGTGATCTGAAGACATATAAGATTTAAATGTTTACTTTTATATGGCAGTGAGATTTTGGACTGCTTGTTAGCCATTTGCATCCGACTGGTAGACTGCTGGAAGGTTGTCTTTGTGGAATACAAAGTTTTACGCAATAGTAAATTAAATATGCTGATATGATATTTAGATTCTCTAATCATCTATTTGATTTGTAAGATTTTATGTAAAGCTAAGTTTCAAATGCACTTCATATTTTAACAATTTTTGCATTATGTATTTTTATGCCTAAATATAATCTTTTAAAGGTGTCTCAAAGATTTTGGCCAACTTTAATTCTGCAAGATGTAGACACCAACCTAGAGATACATAGTAATATTATTCTCCCAAATCCCCTTAAGTGTTTATTGTTTTTTAACAGTGATTTTTGAAACATGAAGACTATAAGCAAAAGATACACCTGAAATAATGCAATTTCACAGACTCTGGAAGGCAGGTGGAGGATTTGTTGTGAGAATAATGTCTTTCAATATCAGATCTCAAGTTATATTAAATATGTGACCACTTAGCTTATCTCTTGGGATAACATATGTGAAATGGGATAACTTTGGAAGGATAAATTCATTTGCTGGATAGAACCAAAATTCAATTCTGTGAAGTATATATTGAAAATGTGAGCATTTTTTTTCAATGTGGGCATTAAAAGAGTATTGGTTGTTTTGTTTTGCATATAAGGTGTCTACCTATTTTTGCTTTGTGTGTATTTCATTGTGGTATTGTAAATGAGGAAGGGAATTGTCCTTGGAATAAAAGCTAAAATTCAGTGCTATCAATTTGTTTTCCTAGGTGGAAATTTTTCTTTAGATCCAAGTCTTATGATTTCATGTGTTTTCAAACATTTAAACTATACACACACACACACACACACACACACACACACACACATATAAACTGTTGGCTTAAATGTTTAATTGGGTATCTCTGTTTGGGTGTCTTGAAATGTTTTCTGGATTCTAGATTTCTAAAAATTACAACGTTTAGAGAAGCTAAGACATTCTACATGAATAATGTTTATTGAAACTTCATACAATTACCACAATTTTTTACCTAATTGCATTTTGGTTAGGATTTATTTTAGTTTCAAGTTATGTAAACATCCAATATTTGTTTATAATGAAAAAGGTTTATTAAAGCACTCATTCATGTAATTATATTTGAACACCGGAAACACAGGTATTATATTACTGTGACCCAAAATGGGAATGTGAGTTTGATTTTGGGTCTTATAAATAGAATATTTCTCTTGTTTTAGATTCAGACAAATGTTAAGAGTCAATATTTGTGAGTATGTAACACTCTAATTAACCATTCCCCCTACCTGAGAAGATCAAGTTTGTCTTACTTATTAGCAAGTTAACAGCCTTTGAAAAAACACTCTAATGCAATAATATATTACAATTTAATAATTCTTACTTCTAGATTTCTAGTTCTTATTTAAATATAATGGGATGATTTTCCAGTGGACTTCCTTATGTGCTATACAGCTTTTCAGGAGAGTAGCCATAACTTGGGATACTTGCATGGACACTTAGATTTGCTCATGTACACCTTGTGCCTGTCAAATTATAGGTATCTGTAGGAAACTAGATTACTACCCAATATAGGTACTACTCTCTTATTACCTTTTTTCTTGAAGACATAAGATACAGAATGACCCCCAAACCCAAATGTCTCCATTATCTGTGTCCAAAACTTTTGGGTGGGAGACTGTTTTGTGATCTCTACAACTTCTGAAATCTGCAGCTTCTTTGGCACAGTAAGATTATTACATTACCTGTACTACTCGTACTGGCAAATGATGGAGTTCTCTTCAATGGAAGGCAGGACCCATTCAAGGGACTAGTGAAAACTATATTTTTTTGAATCAAATGTCTTAATCCTCAATTAAGCATAGATAGTGAGAAATCCTATTCTGTCAAATAACTGAGCTTCACGTTTTGACAAATCTTGGTACACTTTTGGAATTGAGTTTTGAGTGTTGAAATTATTACTTATCAGACAGCATTATTATCTTAAATATGGAATGAAATTCCTCAAAATAATAGAAAAAATGGAAAGCAAATCTGGACATTTTTACACCTGTCCCATGAAAATGTCCCAAGCTCTATCATACATACACATCATACATACAGTCCACTGGTGTGGCTCATGTTTAAGCTAGGCATTGAAAATGAAGGAAGGAAGGAAGGAAAGAAGGAAGAAGCCTATATCTCCATTGGAGGGAATCTCTGCTAATCATAAATGCGCATAGCAAGTTTGGACTTTGCATATATAAGAAAGAAACTTTTGCTGGTAGCTTGTTTCCAAAGGGGGTCGCAGTAATTCCTCCCACCTCTCATCTCCCACATGTAGATGCACACCAGTTATCAGAGACAATGCCAGGAGATTCCTCATACATTTTACCGTTACCCCACTGGTAACGTTTTGCAAGACTGCAGTATAATATCACAAATAGAATACTTATATCAATATAACTTACCAGTAGCATTTAGATTCCAACAGTTTTACTTTTGTGTGGGAGAGTATGTACTCAGTTGTATGTAATTTATCATATGTGTAGATTCATGGGACCACCACCACAGTCAAGGTTCAGGACAGTTCTATCACTTCATGTTGTCCTTTCCTGACACATCACCTGCTGTCCCTCACCTTTGTCCCTTATCTCTGGCAACCGCTAATCTGGTCTCCTTTTTGAGGTTTTGTTATTTTTAAGAATATTTTCTAAATGGAATCATACAATATGCAACCTTTCGGCAGTGACATTTTTGCTCAACATAATTCTCAGGAGATAGATCCAAGTTGTTGGGCATATCAATAAACCTTTCCATTTTACTGCTTAGAAGTATCCCACAGGATGGCTATACCAGATTTAACCATTCACCCACTGAAGGGCATTTGGGTTGTTTCCAGTCTTGGGCTATTCTAAATAAAGTTGTTATGAATATATATTTTTTTTAACATTTATTTATTTATTTATTTTTTGAGAGACAGAGAGACAGAGCACTAGTGGGGAGGGGCAGAGAGAGAGAGGGAGGCACAGAATCCGGAGCAGCCTCCAGATCTGAGCTGTCATCACACTGCCCTAAGCAGGGCTCAAACCCATGAACCGCGAGATCATGACCTGAACTGAAGTCAGACACTCAATCTTCTAAGCCACCTGGGGGGGGGGGGGTGCAAATCTGCTATGAATATTTGATACAGATTCTTATATGAACATAAGGGTTCATTTCTCTGAAATAAATGCTTAGGAGCACCATCGGTGGGACATATATCAGCTGCATGTTTACTTTTTTAAAGAAAATAACAAATGTTTTTCGGAATAGTTGTACCATTTTACCTACCCAGTGAGTGACACAGATTTTTTTCAGCCCCACCAGGATCTGACACTCTCCCTACTTTTTTTTTTTAATCATTATGCTAAGTATGTAATGGTATCTTATTTTGGTTTTAACTTGCATGTCTCTGATGGCTAATGATATAGAACACCTTATGTGCTTATTTGCCATCCGTACATCCTCTTCAGTGAAATGTTCATTACTACTGACTTACATATTCTACACACTAAACTTTTGGTGAATAGATGGTTTGCAAATATTCACTATCAATCTGTAGATGGTGTTTTCATCTTCTTCAGGCTTTTGCAGAACAAGTGTTTTTAATCTTGGGGAGATCAAATTTATCAAACTTTGCTTTCAAGGATTGTGCTTTTGGTGTCAAATCTAAGAACTCGTTCCCTACCTTTTGTCACAAATATTTTTCTTATATGTCTTTTCCACATGTTTTGTGGTTTTCACTTCATATTTAATTTGCTATCGATTTTGAATTAGTTTTTGCAGAAGGCATGAGATTTTGGTCAAGATTCATTTTTGAAACTTATGACTGTCCATTTGCTCCAGAACATTTGTTGATAAAGCTATCTTTTCTAGAATGGATTGCTTTTGCATCTTTGTCAAAATCAGTTGAATGTATTTGTGTGGGACTCTATCTGAATTCTGTATTCTGTTCCGGTCATCCATTTGTCAATCCCTCCAAAAGCCCTGCACTGTCTTGATCACTGTACCTATTTTATAAGCATTCATATCAGGTAGAGGGATTCCTCCCACTTTATTTTTATTTGTCAAGATTGTTTTTGCCACTGAAGGACCTGTGCTTTTCCACATATTTCTTAGAACAAACTTGTCTATTTCTATAAAAATCCATGCTGGAATTTTGTAGGAATTTTATTAAACCTATAGACAAATGAGGGAAGAATAGACATAATTTTTTTTCTATATTGAGCTTTCCAATTCATAAACACAGTAAGTTTCTCCATTTATTTAGGTCTTCCTTGATTTCTTCCAACAGTTTTGGTTTTGGTTTTGTAATTTTCCTCATACAGATCCTGTACATGTTTTGTCAAGTACACATCTAAGTATCTCATTTTCTTTGGAGAGATGTATATAGTATTCTGTTTTAAATTTTGGTTTACACATGTACATTGCTAGCATACATAAATATGACTGATTTTTGCATGTGGATCTTGTGTCCTACAACCTTGCTGAACTCAGTTATTAATTCTAGGGGGTATTTTTTTGTAGATTTCTTGGAAATGATGACCTTTGCAGACAATCATTTCATTTGCAAAGAGAGACACTATTTCTTCCTTTTCAGTATCTTTATATTTATTTATTTTTCTTTTCTTATCAAAGTGGTTGGAATCTTCATTACTATGTTGAATAACAGTGGTGAGAGCAGACATCCTTCTGTTGTGCCATATGTTAGAGGAGGAAGTTCAGTCTTTCATCATTAGGTATGATGTTAGGTCTGGGTATTTCCTATATGCTCTTTATCACATTGAGGCAATACTTCTCTATTGTTAAGTTGCTGAGTGTTTTATCATGTTTTGGACTTTGTTAATGGATAAGTTCATTAAGTTTTCTTCTTCAGTTTTTGGTATGGTGAATTGTATTGATTGGATTTTGAGTTTGTTTTTTTTAACGTTTTATTTATTTTTGAGACAGAGCATGAACGGGGAGGGTCAGAGAGAAGGAGGCACAGAATCTGAAACAGGCTCCAGGCTCTGAGCTGCTAGCTCAGAGCCCGACGCGGGGCTCGAACTCACGGACTGCGAGATCATGACCTGAGCCTAAGTCGGCTGCTTAACCGACTGAGCCACCCAGGCCCCCCCAACATTGATCAGATTTTGGATGTCAAACCAGTCTTGCATATTTGGAATAAATCCTACTTGGTCACAATGTATAATTCTATTTATACACTGTTGGATTCAGTTTGCTATTTCTTCCCTACGGACTTTTGGTCTAAATTGTTGAAAGATGTTTACCTGTAGTTTCCATTTTTGGTACTATTTGTTACTTATTTGTTTGTTTGTTTAGTATTAGGATAACATTGGCTTCATAAAAGTAATTAGGAAATGCTACTTATTATATTTTCTGGAAGAGATTGTATACAATTTGTGGTGATTCTTTATATTTATGTAGCATTTGCCTATGAAAATGTCTGAGCCTAGGGATTGATTTTTGGGGAGAGTTTTAAGTATGAATCAATTTTAAATGATTCTAGGGCTATTCAGATGATCTAATACATCTTATTTAAATTTTGGTACTTTATGGGTTTCAAAGAATGGGTCCATTTATTCTATGTTGTCAAATTTATAAATGTAAAATTATTTTAGTATTTTCATCCTTGTAATGGTTATGGAATCTGAAGTTACCCCTTTTTAAATTCCTAAGTATTGATGATTTATGCCTTCTCTCTATTTATTTAGTTCAATTTTGCTAAAGGCTTGACAATGTAATTGATGTTGTTTTATTGATTTTCTCTATTGTTTTCATTTTGATTTCATTCTTTTCTTTCTGGTTTTGTCATTTCTTTCCTTCTCCTTCCATTGGGTTTATTGAATTCTTTTATTTTTTCTAGTGTGTGTGTTTTTAATGGTAGGGACATAGATTATTGAATTGAGAACTCTTCTTTTTTTTTAAATTTTTTTTTTTTTTTAACGTTTATTTATTTTTGAGACAGAGAGAGACAGAGCATGAACGGGGGAGGGTCACAGAGAGAGGGAGACACAGAATCTGAAACAGGCTCCAGGCTCTGAGCTGTCGGCACAGAGCCCGACGCGGGGCTCGAACTCACGGACCGCGAGATCGTGACCTGAGCTGAAGTCGGATGCTTAACCGACCAAGCCACCCAGGCGCCCCAGAACTCTTCTTATTTCTAATGTCTAATCATGCCTCTCTGTAATGTGACTTTGCCACGTCTTCCATCTAGAAGTGAAATCTGTTTTTTCTCCATATGGCTTTCAGCTATCTTGGTAAATTTATTCGATGAATGAGAGACAATAGAAATTATCCTTTGTGACATTTAGGCTAAGCCTTATAAGGATTAGCAGCACTGTTTATTTTTTCTCTTTTTAAATTAAAGTATAGTTAACACACAATTTTATATTAGTTTCAGGTGTAGAACACAGTGATTCAGCAGTTATATACATTACAAATTGCGGACCATGAGAAATGTAGTTACCATCTTTCACCATACAAGGTTATTATAATATTATTGACTATTTCCCCTATGCTGTACATCCCCATGTCTTATTTTTATAACCGCAGTTTATACCACTTAATTCCATTCACCTATTTTGCCCATCTGCCTACCTCTATCCTCTCTGGCAATTACCAGTTTGTTCTCTATATTTATGAGTTTGTTTCTGTTTTTTGTTTGTTTGTTTGTTTGTTTGTTAGATTCCTCATATTAGTGAAATAATATGGTATTTGTCTTCCTTTGACTTATTTCATTTAGCATAATACCCTCTAGGTTCATCCATGTTGTCACAAATGGCAATATTTTGTTCTATATTGTGCCTGAATAATATTCCACTGTGTGTGTATGTGTGTGTGTATGTGTATATATATGTATACATATACATATGTATATATCACATATTCTTTATATGTTCATCTACATAAGAATGCTCATATTGCTTCCATATCTTGGCTATTGTAAATAATGCTATAATAAACATAGAGGTGCATATATCTTTTTGGATTAGTGTTTTCATTTTCTACAGATAAAATAGCCAGAAGTAGAATTACTGGATCGTATGGTATTTATGTTTTTAATTTTTTGAGAAACCTTCATACTGTTTTCTACAGTGGCTGCATCAATTTACATTCCTGCCCATAGTACCTGAAAGTTAGTTACCTTTTCCATATCCTCTCCAATGCTTTTTATTTCTTGTCTTTTTGATCTGACTATTCTGTGAGGTGATACCGTGTTGTGATTTTGATTTGCATTTACTTGATGATTAGTGATGTTGAGCTTTGTTTCATGTGACCATTGCCATCTATATGTCTTCTTTGGAGACGTGTCTATTTAGGTCCTCTCCTCATTTTTTAATCAGAGTTTCTGTTGTTGTTGCTGTTGTTGTTTGGTATTGAGTTGTATTCTTTATATATTTTTGATAATAACCCTCTATTAGACATCATTTGCAAATATCTTCTCCCTTTAGTAGGTTGCCTTTTCATTTTGTTGATGGTTTCCCTTGCAGTACAGTCCTTTTAGCTTTTTTAGTTTCTATTATTATTATTATTATTGTTATTATTAGTTTTACTTTTGCTGTTGTGTCTCTTGGCTGGGGAGACAGACCCAGAAAAATATTGCTATGGTTAATGTCCAAGCATTTACTCTATGGGTTTTCTTTTAGGAGTGTTATAGCTTCAGATCTTACATTTAGGGTTTTAATCCATTTTAAGTTTACTTTTGTGTATGGTATAAAGAGATGGTCCAGTTTCATTCTTTGGCATGTAGCTGTCCAGTTTCCCCAACACCATTTATTGAAGACTAGCTTTTCTCCATTGTACATTCTTGTATCCTTTGTTGTAGATTAATTGACCATATATGTGTGGGTTTATTTCTGGGCTATTAATTCGGTTCCATTGATCTAGGTGTTTATTTTTGTGCCAGTACCATACTGTTTTGATTACGATAGCTTTGAGGTACAGCTTAAAATTTGGAGTTGTGATACCTTTTACTTTGTTCTTCTTTCTTGAGATTAACAGCACTGTTTCACTCTCCTAGAACCCAGGCATCATGTAAAAAAAAACATGAGCTAGATCTCTGAATGATAATAGGCCATGTGAAAAGAGAAGCCACGGGGAGAGGAAAACCAATACCACAACTGGTAGCAAAAAACAGGGCCATGGTATGTAAATAGGACATCTTTGATCTTATAATTACAGTCAGGTAGAGCAGAGATGAGTCCTACCATCTGAGACCTGCTGGAATTTGTGACCCAAAGAATGTTGAACAATTCAATGTTTGTTGTCTTAAACCACAAATTATGAAGTTGGTTTTCTTATTATTATTATTCAGCAACAGACAATCAAACATCTTTATTTGTGAAGTTACTAATATTTCTGGTTTGGTTGTTACCTTGTCTAGCAATACCTTAACTCATACAAAAGCCAGTCAACAAATCTTCCAAATTGAAGTTTTGATATAGATAAAACAGTTAATATAGCAGCGATTTACATACAATTACTGAATTTCAAATATTTTATTTGTAGTGTAAGTAAAAACTACTCTAGCAATAATTCCCAGATACTTTAAGTATCTTAATTTTACATTAAACATAAATGGTGAAACATATTTTTGTGTCAAATCTTCAAGTCCCACGTATTTTCTAGTGTTTTGGTACACTTTTGGAAATGAATTTCAAATGCTCAAATTAATGTTGTATTTTAGGCAGTGACATCATTATTATTTCAAGATGCAATGAAGTTTCTCAAAATAACAGAAAAAATAGAGAAAAAAAATCCACCAAGTTTTAATGAGTAGGCAACCTGGTAATCTCATGTTTTGAGAGGCAGTGTTAGAAGAGGGTATGAAACTAACATTCTGATACTATTTGTATTGTAGGCAATGTTCCATAAGTACTATTAATTCCTGAACTATTGATAGTCCTTTTAACTAGCACCAATCTTATGCCTATAAAGAAGGGGCTAATACACTAAAAAAACTTACAGGATCTCGTTACAGTCTGAGCTCTGACATCGCTTCTTATTTATCAAGCCGCTTAACCTTTCTGACCTGACTATTCTAGTGACTAAACTCTTAAATTGTAACCTTCTAAATAATTCCATTCCCTCCTAACCACTACAAGGTCACACCTCGGTAAAGGTTACAGAAACTAATCTTATCTGCTTATAATTTATGAGATATTTTGAAAAGACCAAGTGCTATATAAACTTGTTTATCATTTTACACTCGAGACTGTTACCAATAGTAATAATAATGATAATGATAATGATGATGATAATAATAATGTTTTCAAATGCCCTAAATATATTTCCACTTGAATAAAACTTTAAAGTCCATTTAATCCATGGCATGATACCATCAATATTTTCTAATTCTTTGTGTACCATTTAAGCCTCATATTCCAGCATCCTTGTAACTTGATAAAATGGATATAGATCATCTCACCTAAGAAAATGGAGACCCATCTGTTATATTTTAAATGCATCTGTTCATCTGTTAAATCCATTTGTCAAATTCATTTAAGTTAACAGAGATTTTTTTCTAAGTACATAAAACGATATGTGAGAAAAAGAATGAAGACAAAGTCTTGCTTTACCAGATACCAAGGGGGAAAAATTCTTACCCCAAACCATTTTCCCAAATGTTTAAAAATATTTTAATATATTTTACCTGAATTGCATAAAGCATATTTAATCTGCTTTGAAAACTGTCCTTAAATATGTTAACTGGACAGCATCATTTTTAGATAATGGAAACATTTTTTTAACTTCTTTTAAACATGTAACTTCAAATAAAACTTAAAATGTATTTTGTATTTAGATGTGTAAGAGAGAGGTGATGGACAATTTAGTTTTCTGAAAGTACTCTGGACTTACACAGTTTGAATTGGAATAATTTTATAAAATGATATGCATTTATTGTGAATGCAATCTCCTCTACTTAAACATTGAATTTAGATGGAATGAGTATTCTACCAAGGTGCACAAATTTTTGGAGAAGACTGATAAGGTGAATCCAGAAGATTCGAGAGGTAAGGAAATTGATTGGCTGTTCGGAGCATCACTTGAACAGTAAGCAAAGGACCTTCCCTCCTGAATTGACATTGATCTCACCCAAGATGAGCTTCTTTCATGTTTTTATCCAATTTTCTTAACATGACCTTTAATTTGGGACAAATAAACTCTTTCATATGTTGTTTACTACCTACGTTTTCACACCGAATATGAATCTCTGCCATTTATTAATCATGTAAACAATTTTGTGCAACTATCTGAACTTCATTTTTCTCATCTGTGCAATGGGACACTACTATCTACTACCATATTAGCAGATACAAAGACGTTTTTAAAAAAGAGTAAAGTATAAAGAATGACTAATAATGCCTACATTCACCATACACAAATGTAAGGAATTATCTCTGATTCGCATAATTCATTTATCTACTATCATTCCAAAAGTTACCATGGTTGTCATAATTCTGAAACTTTTTCAAATGTTCTTTTCTCTGTTTGGATAATCCTCACTGAACCCTTCTCTATGTTTTTCACCTATGTAATTCTTACTTATTCCAAAGAACTAGATCACCTGTTGGCTGTAACCAGCTCTCCTCTCACCATATTTGAACACTCCTTCCCCTGCTCTCCTTCACCATATCATTTGTAGTTCCTCACTTATATACCCATCTCTTCTCACACCCTTGTTCTGTAACTCCCAAATGGCAGAGACCCTTTCTAATTCAACTTTATGTCCTTAAAGCCCCAAATTTAGAAGGTATTCAAGACCTGTTTTCTGAATGAAGGAAATAAAAATATATATTATTTGGGCATTTTCTTCTTAGTTTAAATGTTTCCGGAGTCTAGAATATTCTTACCCACACTTGAAGATGTGTTTTCTTGCCACGTCTTGTATCAAACATGACATGATTCCTCAGGCAGGAAGTGAAAGGTCCTCTCTTGTAGGCTCGTAATATTCTATGTATTACTGGTATTGTCATTGCTGTAATTTAATCATCTCTTCTTTCCCCATGTTTCATGTCTTTTTAAATTTTATAGTCCTAAAGATAGGGATCCCAAATTCAGATACCAAATGGGCCAGACAACCATGAAAATAAAGTGGAACAGGGTAGTGTTATAACAGTCACTTTTATTGCATTCTAGAAACTGGAGTCTATTAACTCCTATGTGCTAGATAATATTTTTATCTCATTCAGAAATAGATTGAAGCACAGAGGGTTTAAACAACTTGCTGGAGTGGAGGAGGCAGAATCTGAACCCAAACAAGTCTGCTCCAGGATCCACACTCTTAAGCACTGGAATAAATAAGCTGTGAATTAGAAGAGTAGGTAAGGGTGTGGGCCACTGGAGAACAAATACAAGAACAAATGTTCTTTCTAAACACCCCTGGAAACTCACTGGCTTAATACAATATATCATATTAGTGATCAAGCAAAAACTATGGTGCTTGGGTGGCTCTTAAGCCACCCAAAGACTATGGTGCTTGGGTGACTTTTAAGCCTATCTCAATTTGACTAATACACAGAGAATAGCATCTAATGAAAAAGAGTACCTTATGCCGAACCCAGTCTTGTACTGTAATTGGTAAAGCACTAGCATTATGCTTGGCCAACTGTAAATGCTGTCATTTGTATAAAACATACCACTGAGAGTTCGAAGTTCCTCTGCTTCCGCATGTGAAATCATTGTACTGTTTCTCCTGTATTTTTGGATAGTTTCTGATCTATAGCAAATATTAAAATGTTCTTGAATGAGTCAAGAAATGAATGAATAAGTAAAATGGGAACACATAAGGGTGAAGTGTTGCTGATAATGTTGTCTACACTAAAATACTTGCTCATCCAATAATCTCTAAGAATATCACATTTTCCTAGATGTGGAGGAAAACAAATTGCAAAATAATTTAGAAGGAAAGATACATTAGAATAGAATAGAATAGAATAGGAAAAGCTCTCAGGTTGTTTGCCCTGAAATCTTCTTACTGGAGGAGAAAAACGCTTTCCTGAACTAACAATGGAATGGTTTATACAAAGCAACGTTGAAAATTAGGATAGGTCCCTACTGTAAACACTAAGACTTCTGGGGTATCTGGCTGGCTCAGTCAGTAGAGCATGCAATTCTTGAGCTCAGCATTGTAGGTTTGAGCCCCACATTGGGTGTAGAGATTACCAACAAAACAAAACAAAACAAAACAAAACATACAGCAACAAAAACTAAGAATTTCAAAACTAGTTCAGCAAGAGAAATGTAAAATAATGAAAATTAATTAATTTAGGTAAGGTCTTTGATCATCTGAAAAGGTGTCAACCTATTATCCAGTGCAATTCTGAAATAAACAAACCATCCAACAATTATAATATCTGGGCATTTTCTGGTTCAAAACTCACTCCAGCATTAGTCAATTCTCATAAGAATGCAAAGTAGTAGACTTCTTACTCATTCAAGTTTTTATAAAACATTTAAAAAAATATTTACATATGTTCTTCCTCTAAAACATTTGAAAGACTTCTATTTTTAGTAATATCTCCTACTAATTATCCTGAGAAATAACATCCCACAACAAATTATATTCCACATGCATGCAACAACAAACAAACAAACAAATCTCCAAATATTCTGTGCAAAACATAGGAAGCATCTTTTAATAAACAGAAATAGACTTCATTTCTTAGAGGAGCTTTGGTTTCACAGCAAGTAAATATCTTTTTAAAATCATACATGATATCGCAAAACAATAAAGAAAATGTTCACAACAGCAACAACAACAATCAGTATAGTGAACAGGGACTGAAGGTAAGGATTTTCTCAGGGCATTTATCAATTTCAGTCAATTGGGTCTTGGGTTTCAAGATTCATGTAGAGGACCAAATAGAGAAACCTTGGGTCCAAGTGAAATAAAAAGTTGGCACTAGTTTCCTCTAGCCTTCCTGCAAACACACAAAAAGCCAGGGGCCTTGAACACTGTACATCACTGAAAGAGTAGTATAGAAAACATTCTCCTATATGCAAAATGGAGGGAAGGTAATATTTCTGCCTCAGCCCATGATCTGGATGAGAGAAAAAAAAATCTTGAATATTAGTAATCTCAAGATGACAAACAAACAAACAAACAAAACAAACCTTAAAGGTATTCTGGGAGAGAAGCAAAAGGAAGTTCCCCCTAGGTGAACAAGCCACAATCTATGCCTCCCAGGATTCCCATGTTAAATCTCATCAAACATATGCTCACACTACAAAATTACAAAACTGATGGGAAAACTAGTTTCGTTGAGTTGAGACTGGACAGAGCTAAGAGAAAATGAGTGACCTGCAAGATCCAGCTGGGAAGAAATGAAGAGCCATGCCACAGGGAGGGACACAGGGATGGAAACGATGACATTGTAAGAAACATGAAAAGCTGTACCATGTGTCTCTTCAGACTTCCAATGGAGAGAAAGGATGGCACGTAAAAAATGCAAAATGTAAAGAGACAAGGGCTGACAATTTTCCATTTGCACAAAAGCCATGAATTCTTAGATTCAGAAAACACAATAAATCCTATGGAATATAAGTAAAAAGTAATCTATACATACTTATATCATGGTGGAACTGAAGAAGTTATAGGGAGTTGAGTAGGCATAAAAATGAACACGTGTGCAGAAAGAGAGAGAGAGAGAGACAGAGCGAGAAGTTGGAGGCATATTGAATATTAGAAAAGAGGCTTGGGAATAGGTGACTACATAATTATTTCCCCACACGTCTATTTGTGACTTTGAAAGCTTTCATTAAGATTCAACGGATCCCTGTTTTCTGCCCATTTCTTCATCCGGATGGCCAACAGGCACATGAAAAGATGTTCATCTCTCCTTATCAGGGAAATACAAATCAAAACCACACTCAGATATCACCTCACGCCAGTCAGAGTGGCCAAAATGAACAAATCAGGAGACTATAGATGCTGGAGAGGATGTGGAGAAACGGGAACCCTCTTGCACTGTTGGTGGGAATGCAAATTGGTGCAGCCGCTCTGGAAAGCAGTGTGGAGGTTCCTCAGAAAATTAAAAATAGACCTACCCTGTGACCCAGCAATAGCACTGCTAGGAATTTACCCAAGGGATACAGGAGTACTGATGCATAGGGGCACTTGTACCCCAATGTTTATAGCAACACTCTCAACAATAGCCAAATTATGGAAAGAGCCTAAATGTCCATCAACTGATGAATGGATAAAGAAATTATGGTTTATATACACAATGGAGTACTACGTGGCAATGAGAAAGAACGAAATATGGCCCTTTGTAGCAACGTGGATGGAACTGGAGAGTGTGATGCTAAGTGAAATAAGCCATACAGAGAAAGACAGATACCATATGGTTTCACTCTTATGTGGATCCTGAGAAACTTAACAGGAACCCATGGGGGAGGGGAAGGAAAAAAAAAAAAGAGGTTAGAGTGGGAGAGAGCCAAAGCATAAGAGACTCTTAAAAACTGAGAACAAACTGAGGGTTGATGGGGGGTGGGAGGGAGGGCAGGGTGGGAGGGAGTGGACGGTGGGTGATGGGTATTGAGGAGGGCACCTTTTGGGATGAGCACTGGGTGTTGTATGGATACCAATTTGACAATAAATTTCATATATTAAAAAAAAAAAAAAAGATTCAACGGATCCCATTCGTCAAACATGCTCTTCTTCCATATCACGTGGTTTCTATGAGAATTATTCAATTCTTTCTTGGACCAACTCCTCCTCAACTCATAAAAACTTGAAAACCCCAGGAATGGGTAATTATTTTGGTAAACAAGATTTTTCTTGTTGCGGAGAGAAAAGAACAGGTTGGTGGCACAGCGTTATCCGATTTTACTCCATCTTGTTTCAGCACCTGAATCAAACCAGCCATTGGCTCTGTCATTCGAGCTGTTTTTAAAAGTATTATTATTTTGGACATTTGAAAGGAAGGAAAACCTTTTTTTGTGACAGGTCTAGAAACTCAGTACATTTGGACATTCTGAACCTCCCTGCTGTTAAATCTTACCTAAATACGCTGCCTTACATTTCCACACCCGGCCTCTTGGTTTTTATATCTCTTAATCTGTGCCGGGATACAATGCCCTTCAAACACACTGGGACTTGCCCTAGGAACTAAGCTCCAAAGCAGCTCCGGGGGTGGGGGGGTGGGTAGGGGAAGGTAGATGAGGATGCCTCCAAGGAATGGTTCAACATTTAAGTTGCTGTAAGGAGGTGAGCAACAAAAGCACCCATCCATCCATCCAATTCTAAAGATGTTAGGCCTCTTGACTGGGCTTCCTATGGTGATGTCTTTTTGCTATTAAATGGCTGCACAGCCCTGGAAAGCATGACAGGTTTTATCAGCCTTGACAGCTGCCTAGAAGAAACAGCAGGCAACCTAAAACTTCAACCGCTGCGCGGCTATCTGCTCAGGTCCTGCCAGATCCCGCAAGGCTGAGTCTGACCAGCACTGAAACAGAAGCCCTCCCTGCTGCGTGAATACAGGCTTCTTCAGGGCACACTCTTTGTGTGCAGAGGGTGGGGGTTTCAAGTTATGGTGAGACCATATGTGTTGGGACCCAGGGGATGACATTTAGGGCTGTTAAAAGAGCCAGTCCAAATTCATGTACTTATTCCTCATGGACCTAGCAGTGGGGATGCAGAGGGAAATTGGAAAGCGATCATACCTATTAAGCAGCTTGGAGTCAGGGTGTTCCATCTCTCATACCCATGAGCTCTTTCCCTACAGGACCGTCATATACTCAAGCCTTTCCCACCCTCTCCCTCATGCTGCCAGTCTTCCCTTCGTCCTTTCTTCAGTTCTACTCACTTCTGTGCTTTTTGCTGGGCAAACTTCTTGGAAGGAGAATTACATCGAATCTTCCTGCCGTGCATGCGATTTGCATCCCTTCAAAATTCATCTGTTGAAAATCTAACTCCGAAAGTTATGTCGAGAACTTTGGTGGTGATTAAATCACAAGGGTGCAGCCCTCACAAATGGGATTTGCACCTTATAAAAAAGGCATGAAGATGCTCCTTCACCCCTTCCGTCACTTGAGGATGCAGTGAGGTGGCACCAGCTGAGCCAGAAGTGAGCTTTGCTCAGAACTCAATGGTGCTGACACCTTGATCTCCCTCCGTCTTTCCAGATTCCAGGACTGGAAGAAAAAAAATCTGTTGTTTATGGGTTACCTAGTTTGTGGTATTTTGTGATAGCAGCCCAAATGGGCTGAGACAGTCCCCACGCCTTCACCACTTGCTGTTTCAAACTGCAAAATTGGAGTCATTCTATGAAATCGCTTTTCCTACAAGAACTGTCTACGTTTCACAGCCAAACGCCGTACTTACCTGACTGTTCAAAACCTACTCTAACCCTGAAACCTCAGCCTCATCCTCCTGACACGACTCTCCCTGTAGATTTTGCCAGAGAGCTTAGATATAATAGAAATGGCAAAAAGTGTGGATTTAAGGGAGGTGTAATGATTTTTCCTGTTTCTGACACTAGGAGCCTGTGTGACTTAACATCCCTGAATTTTCCCTTCAGATTCTCTGTCCCTGTCTCTCCGTGTCCCACCCCAACTCTCTCTCTTTCTGTCTCTCAAAAATAAATAAACATTAAAAGATCAATAATAAAAAGTGCAGTGAAGGTCACATATTGTATACAGGATAGCACGTGTTTGTATTTTGCCTCTTCCTGTCTCAACTTTGTCCTGTTCCGTTATCCACACGTGACCTTGTTGGGGGCTGGGGGGATGCGTTATTAGGACAAGCAGCTGTGCTTCAGAGCAAGAAGAAACTGGGATTCAATTGAGCACTGCTTTTTAAAAATTGTATTTAGATTTTTTAATTTTTGATATAATTTAGGACTTCCAAGGAGTTGTAAAAGTAGTACAAAGAAGTCCTATGAACCTTTTACTGGGCTTTCTCCCATGATAGCATCTTACATAACCATAACACAGAACTCAAAACCTGGAAAATGACATTGATTCAGTCCAGTTAACGCAACTACAGACCTCATTTGGATTCCATTAGTGTTTTTAAAAATTAATTTATTTATTTTGAAAAAGAGAGAGAGAGAGCGTATGTGCATGTGAGCAGAGAGGGGAGGAGAGAGGAGAGAGAAAGAATCCCAAGGAGGCTCTATGCTCTCAGTGTAGAGTTCGACCTGGGGCTCCATTTCACACACAGTGAGATCATGACCTGAGCCGAAATCAAGAATCGGATGCTTAACCTACTGAGCCACCCGGGTGTCCCTGGATTCCACGTTTTTACGTGCATTCCAAGCACTGCTATTGTTTTTGTACTCATGGAAAATTTACTTAATGTATCTGAGCTTTAGTATGCAAAACAGGAACAATTTATCAGCACCTACCTCATAGAGTATTTATGAGTTTTGTGGAATTCCCGGATGTCAATTCACATACACCCAACCTATGGCTGGTTATTGTTAGAACTATGACTTACAAGCAATGTTCTGTGTTCAGTAAGAACATACACTAGAGCCAGAGGGCCTCTCTCTGTATGCCTGCCCTCCACTTCCTACCTGGTAACCTCTCAGACACTTAGTTTCTTCCTAAGATACATGAGGATAACAGTACTTGCCCAATTATAGTTTTGAGAGTTTTGGATAATATCTGCAAAGGACTTCAAATGATGCCTGACATCTAGAAAATATTGAATGTGTTAGCTCTTATTATCTTTATAGTATCTAGTACTTAATAGGAGAATAATAAATGTCAGTTTGTGTTTGTATTTTATTATCCTTCTGCACTCTGAATGTTGGTTTATGGGGTTCTGTCCTCAGCTGTCTTCCTTATTGAATACAGAGACATTCTATAAATTCTCATCCTCTCTCAGGATTTCATGGATGCCCAGGTCTCTATCTCTATCTCTATCTTATATCCTTACTTTTACTTAAAGATCGATACTACAAGCTTCCAATGGACATTTAAGAAACTCATTCTCTTCTTTTTATCTGAAATACTGTGGTCTTGGAGCTAGTTCGTTAGGAGCTAAGCTGAAAGAAAAGAGAATAATCTCTCTGCAGACAGGAGACTATGAGCCCTTCCCTTCAAATTCCCACCTCACCCCCTACTCCCATCCCCCACCCTCAGGCCCACCTGCAGCCATCCACAACTATAGTCAGGGAGGAGAAGGATAAAAGAAGCGATGAGGGAAGGACTAATCAACTCAGATAGAAGTGTGGATAAGACTTCAGATCAAGGGCTTCCGGACAGCAGGAGTTGGTGGATAGGAGGATAGGGGAACCCAGTGGGTGTTGTTGTGTGGGTTGATGATATTGCATTAACAAGATGCTCCTCAGTCTGTCCTTGAGGCAGGATGTATTTGTTTCTTAGGACTGTCATAATAACCACACCCTGGGTGTCTTAAGCAACAGACTTTAATTGCTTCACGATTCTGTATACTAGAAGTCTGAAATTAAGTCATTGGCATGGTTGATTCTTTCTGTGGTCTGTAAGGCAGAATCTATTCCAAGCCTCTCCCCTACCTTCGGCTTGTTTGCTCTCCATCACTGGCATTCCTTTCCTTGTGAAACATTACCACAATTTCTGTCTTTATCTTTACAGGGAGTCCCTCCTGTATACATATCTGTCTCCAATTTCCCTTCTTTTATAAAGACACCAGCCATATTAGATTAAGGTTCACCCTTTTTAATTTGATTGCCTTTGTAAAGATCTTATCTCCAAATAAGGCCACCTTCTGAGGTCCTGGGGGTTAAGACTTCAACATATGAATCTGGTGGGAGACACAATTCAACCCATAACAGAGAATGGGCCACCTGGTGGAAATGAATGTGTTTCTTCTAGTTTCTTCTCCTCCTCTCCAGATAGGAGAGAACATTATTCGTCATTACCCTTTATGGGGGAAATATTATTACTCAGCAATAATGTAAGTATTTGGTACAAGTGTTAGAATTTCTTTCTGACAGGTGTTAAAGATCTTTATGAACTTCCTGCAGCAAACAATTTTGTGCGAGGGAAAAGAAACATTAAGCTCTTTGTTGATGAAGTTGTAAAGAGGTAATCAAAAGGAATAGAGATAGAGAAAGAGACTTGAGGAGATAGGTTAGGGTTCTGATATGGAGGCCCCATGCCACCTTGTAATCCTGAATGTGCAGGGACAAAAAAAAGGACTTTTTTTATGGGGCACCATTTGTGTGACCAGAAGGTGTGATAAACTAAGCAATAATCTCAAGCAAGTGCTAGAGATGACTCCCCAGAGAAGACTGGAAATTATGGAGAAGGGATCATTGTCCTGCCTAGAAATGGCATCCTTTCAAACAGACAAACAAACAAACAAACAAACATTTGGGTCTACTCTGGGTATTTCCTCTGAATCTCTCCAGTGTAATCCTGCCCCAAATGCTTTGAGGAGTGGATGGGATGTTCCCTCACCTGTAGCTTGGAACTCTTCTTGGATGCCCAAAGAGAGGACACTCATGTGACATTGGCATTAGATGGTCTGCAAGTGACAAACACTGAATCTCATCAGAGTCAATACAAGGAACATAGAAGCATATTTGAACACTGACAGAAAAGGACTGATGGGATTTGGGTGACCAAATCAGAAACTTTCCAGTTTTAGGAGTGCAAAATTTGGTTCCATCTTAGAAGAACACTTGATGGAGCATCAGAAAACTGGGGCTGAAGACAAACCAACAAGGGAGAGCACAAAGCATGAGAGAAATAGTAGACCTATGCTCACTAACCCAGAACCTTCTCCTAATGATGGAGAGATTACCTTCTCCAAATTGAAACACGATTATCCTATCCCAGAGACACATTTTGGAACTGTATCTTTATAGGACATCAGTTCATTGACATGTTAAAAAGTATTATATGAAAACAAGGTTTAAGTGTTTTTTAAAAAAGTCCCTGGTTAAACAAGATCTCTTTAATGCAGAGTATCTTATAATTTTCAGATGTCATAGGGTTAAATTCATATACCACAATTAAAACACGCAAAAAAAAAAAGCCCACCTTACTTTATTTTGAGTACTTGTTGTAACTATATCTTGAGTTTTTATTCCTGTAACAGCAGGTGGGTAGATAAGGATTAAGGTAAAGTACAGATAATAAAATTAAATGTCATTCAGTCTCCGAGAGGCAGGCCTAATACTAAGCCTTGTCTTGCATTCTGCTGACCAGAGTCCACTCAGATGGCCAAAACTAAATGCAAGGAAAGCTGGAAAATGTAATTTGTCTCAGTCCCTGGGTGAAAGACGAAATGAGTTTGATGAATATTTACCCAGTCTCTCTCATCTGCCCTCTTGGGTACCAAATATTTTTAACCTTTGCCTACACAGCATATACCCACTCCTTTAACTAAGGGAGATAAATCAAATTCCATTTAGCTCCAATCCCAGGACTTCATATCTCTTTTATCAAGTCCTGAAGTGACTCTTCATGATCCAGATCCAGGTTCAAGTATATATATATATATATATATATATATATATATATATATATATATAATCACAAGGTCATCTCAAGGTCTCTGGGCCCTGGTAATGGGGGGAGGTCCAGATTAGATGCTAATTCTGCTCTCTGGGAGGAAATCTTTTGTCTATTGTTTTCTGTGGCTCACTCTCCAGAAGATTCTTTCCTCTATTATTCCACAGGCCCATACCTGAAGTGGTTATTTGCAAGTATATTCCCTTTGGGGAATCTACAGCTTTCACATCTCACTTCCTGACATTGTGCGTCTGGGCACGCAAAAGTGATTTTAATGATGAAACATTTACTAGTTTTTTCAGTTCTTTAACGCAGGTTCAGGGACCTTTTAGAAATATGGTTCAAAAATTCATACTCTTCATTTATTTGCCTCCACCTGATACCTCATGGCAGTGACTGTACCCCAGTTCTTTCCTATACATTATTCTGAAGGCTCATTTATTTCTGTACGTTCTTATCTCTCTGAATCTCTTTCAGGTGAATACAGCTGAAGGTAGCTGGGCGGCTCTGATAGGGGGTGGGGAGATATATTGGAGTTTTTCTGTGGGGCAAAAAATGGAAGTTTTTGAGGGTTTTAATCAAACACTTTTCTTTTTCAATTTGCTATCCTACTGTGTGGGGTCCAGAATCGATTAGCTTTTCTGACCCTTTGAATGTTTAGGCTCTATTCTTACCTCTGTTTGCAAACTGACCCATTCTTTCTTGGCTCAGCATTTTCTTATAATACTTTGCTATAAACAAATAGTAAAATAGAAAACACATTAGCACGAAGATGCTTTCCAACTGTGTACCTAAGAACATTGACTGGTAGGTAAATAATCTTCCCTGTACATGTCAGTGACCCAACTATTTTGTCACCGTATGATATGGCTGTCTACTTTCCAGCCTCTAAATCAACATTTCACTCTCTGCCACTTGACCACTAATAGACTAGAAACAGTGACAGCATTTCTCCTGTTCATTATGACAGCAGCATACTACTGCAAGGGATTCATTCCTGTTTATAAGGTAACCCTGGCAACTCTAATAGATACACCCCACAGTTTAAGTGGCTTGATAAATAAAAATTAATTTAACCCATAGATTTTAAGAACAGGTGTTTATGATGAAGACATGATTATCCTTCAGGTGGTGATGCCAGGGTTCTAACACACAGTTTCCAAGAAAAGAACATGGAAAATTGTGCATGGTATGTTTTTTTATAAGCTAGGCCTAGAAAGGTATTAGTTAGCTCAGGCTGCCGTAATAAGATACCATAGGCCAAGTGGCTAAAACAATATAAATTTCTTATTTCACAGTTAGAAGTCTGAGATCAGTGTGCCAGTGTGGTATGTTCTTGGTGGGGGCTTTCTTCCCGGCCTCCAGATGGCTGCCTTTTCACTGTGATTTTACTTGGTGAAGGAAGACAGAGAGAGAGAAGACAGACAAGAAAATCAAAGACAGAGAGAAAGAGAGAGAGAGAAATCTCTTTCTCTTCTTATAAGACCACAATCCCACTGGATTAGACCCCTACTCTTATGACCTCATTTAACCTTAACTACCATCTGAATACTCCTTCTAGATACAATCACATTGGGAGTTAGGGCTTCAACATATGAATTTTGAGAGGACACAAACACAGTTCAGTCAATGACAGTGATACACATCAAGATTCTTTACATTCAAGAAAAAATCTCTCTATTATGAAGTCATGGATTTTTAAGCAAACCCTGGTAAGTGATTGCAAAGATTTATTTTATCATAAGCTAGGTCAATAATGAGTGTATCCTATGACCACTAAACGAGACCAGTGACACAGTGTCAAGGAAGAGAGTTAGACCTTCTCTGTCAGCATTTGGCTTTGTGATCTCATGCATGAGATTTAAAGCCTATGAGCTTCAGTTAGTTCACCTGAACAAAGAAAGTGACTTGAGCTAGTTCAAGGTGATCACACATAAGTTTTGTTATTCTTGCTCTTCTAGTTTATGTTGATATGGTGTATAATAGTAATTGAAATAGAATTATTAATATATTTTCATCATATTTATCTTCATTTCAATTCTCACAAAAGGAGACACTGAGGCAAGATTTTGGGTGAAGAATTGAGATAAGCATAGAGGACACCTTCTCTTTAGGTAAATAACCCCGTTACAGTATAAACAAACAGAGTTTTAATTATTTACTAGCACCCAAGAAAGAACACTGCACAGACCATTTTGAATGGTGTGTAATTAGGAAGATGAGGGTACAATATTTATGGCTTGGATTGGACTTATGGATTGGACTCAAAAGTCCTTAGGGTGGGACAGCAGAAGGTGACAAGTCTTTATATTGATTCATTTCTTAAGACAACTGTCTGGTGCAAGCCAGGCAGAAAGATCTAAGCAAACAAGTATGTGTGTGCAAGTCAGAAGACATTCTGTGGTGTAATTGCATAACTGATAAGGGAGATTTTTAAGTTTTCACTCTTGCATAATCATTGGGAGTGGTAGTTCTGGTTTTCACAAGGAATGGAAGGAAACCAATGAAAGGAGAATTAATGCATAGGTTACCCACTGAGAGGCAAGAAAGCTTGGGAATTTATCCTCCCATTTGTCGCTGGTTAAGGATTGCTTCTGAGGTATTAGCACCTTGGACGTTCTGACTGCCCCTCGCAATGGGACTTTCAGGCTAGACAGGTCAGAGAACATTCTTAGCATTTCATTCAGAGAGGCACAGGAAGCTATGGACATATTTGGGAACTCTGTAGGTCAAGCCCAGGTTAGACTGAAGAGCATGGGAGAGGAGAGGGCTCTCATAGCATTTGCTAGAACATTTAAGAACAATTCTAAAAAGTGAAACAATTTAGTTTTTATATTTAATTAGGATACAAATTTTGCATTCCTTCTTAGATTGCACAATTAAAAAAATAAAGTGTACTGACTCAGGGTTAGTGAGAAATTATTTTGTAGCAATCACAAAAGAATGTGGAATTCAGTGCTATCTGGGCTTATCCCCTGGCACTGTTAAACAGTTTACCACACACACACAAAACAAAACTATCTTTTAATAGTATTGGTCAAGGGATAATAACATCTAAGTTTTACCCAAGGGTATCCTTTTTTATGACTTCTAAAGCATTCCATACTACAAAATACAATTCTAGGCTGTGTTCTAATGCTTAATCAAATCGAGAAGATTTAAACTGAGATGTATAGTAAATACTAGTTTGCTGTTTGTTACCTATGTCTGGAGGTCAGTCCACATTAAAAAAACGTTGATTCACCAGATTGTTTATCTAGGTGATTTTTCCATGATTTGGATTTTGCTTATTACATGTCTATACTCTGTCAGCACAGAGCCTGACACTGGGCTCGAACCTGTTAACAGTGAGATCATGACCTGAGGCGAATTCAGACGCTTAACTGACTGAGCCAGGCACCCAAGAACAAGGGAATACTCTTGATACAAAATCTTCCATGTTTTTACTAAGAATTATCATTTTCTTTCACATCTTTACTTGTTCTTTATTTCTTTAATGAGCACTACCGATGGCTTTCTCTTGGGAGATATTCTCAACAAAAACAATGCTTTGTTTTCTTACGTTATACAAACTACCACATTAGCTGCAATAACCAAGAAATAGCAATACTTCCTTGAGGTGTGGTTGTAATATAGTCAATTGGGCTCATTCATTAGCTGTATTACTCACCAGTCTTTCAAAACGCTTGATTCAAGTTTATGCCATAGCTCAATCATTAATTACTGCAGGTAGTAGACATTTGGGGTCACACTGTATTAGTAGGAACTTTGAATGTTAGGTCAAGAAATTTAATTTGTCTAATTGAGTATCTGCCGCAGTTACAAGGCAAAAGAAACATAATATCATGGGTGAGTGTTAATGGGTCTTTTCCTCCATCCTGTAGACAAAATCTGAATGAATTCATGACACAGTATAGATAATTGTTAATAAGTTTCACAGACAGAGGGGAAAAAGGAATGAATTTTTAAAGAAAATAGGCCATGTGTAGATACATATTTTTGTAGTAAATCAAAATTTCAAAGTGACCAGGTTTTCCTCCAGTATTTCCTTGTTGCCTACTCTATTCATACTCAAGTGAACTTCCTCTTTGGAAATTCTTTTAAGAGGATGAAAGAAACACAACGAAAACCCATGATACTTTTAGGTCTATGTTCTAAAATACTCAAAGCCAAGATATTATCCTTGAAAGAAATCTCTGTAATTTGCAAGAATCAGCATTGGACACTCAAAATTATAAGTTTTAAAAGGATCAAGCCTTAAATGTTTAAACCATAAGTAACAGGCTGAATAATAAGTCACTTTACTCTCTGCCTTATCTTTTCTCAACCACAACTTAAGAAAATGACGGATAAGAAAAGACGGATAAGCCACCTGGGTGGCTCAGTCTTTTAAGTATCTGACTCTTGACTTTGGCTCAGTTCATGATTTCACAGTCCATGGGTTCAAGCCCCCCATCAGGCTCTGTGTTGATAGTGCAGAGCCTGTTTGGGATTCTCTATCTCCTTCCCTCTCTGCCTCTCCCCTGAGCACACTTTCTCTGTCTCAAAAATAAATAAACATTTAAAAAAGTTTTAAAAATGATGGATAAAAATTTTTGAACAAACTCAATAGATTGCATAAAATTATATCCACAGAAATTTAGCCTACTTTTTAGTCTACCAATAATGATTTATTTTTAGAAATGTCAAAGGCAAGTCTACTTAACTTTGTGGAATAACCATGGTTCTATACATCTGCAAAGGGGTAAAACAAACCGTTTTCTATTTAAAAAATTAATTATGTGAGCAACTCTTTTAAAACATATTAAATCAGAAACTTTTATTATTGAAATATTAATAATAAATAAATATGGATTAATACATTAACATTTTAAAAACATTAGTATTTGGCTTAAATTTAGCACCAAAGAACTTATGACAGATAAAAAAAAAGGTCTAGAGGGACTTTTGTTAATGATGGTCAAAGACAAGAATTTTTTTTTTTTCTTATGAAACACAGACCTGACTAAGGCAAACACATACGTGCACACACACACACACACACACACACACACACACACACTAAACCATACTACACACATCCAAAAACAAGGTTTCAACAAGGAAAAGGAAAATGAGGACACTCAGGTTTCAGGAAAGATGGAAAGCATGGAAGCTCTCCGTGCATCCACAGCAAAAATCTGTTGATGTTTTCCCCTAGGACCTTGCCTCATCTTGCAATTCCTTCTGTCTTTATGCACAAATTCTCATAAATGGAAACAATCTGACTGACTACTGGAGCAACCAATTATTTTTCTTCCTTGGTCAAAGATTTAACAGGAAAACAACCTCGTCTCTTCCTGAGTAGGGAAAGACCCAGTTGTTCCTGCCCATGTTTCTCCTTTACGACTCACACAGAACGCTTCATTTCTGACACTTCTGGTCACCCAGCGTGAAGGGTTTTTTCTCCACACCAAGTAATTTTCCTTAACGCCAGCCGGATGTTCTACAGTTTAACTCAATTCTGACACCATCTACTTGGAGAAGGTGTCAGGTCCCACAGGTGAAGGGCTCGGGTTTAGGAGACTACCCCTACTTCAGATGCCAATCACAGTGGTAGGTCCCAGGTTACCCACAACTTCTGTCTGATTTGACTATAAAGCAGAGGTTACATGACCCCCTCCTAAATTTGGATTAATTTGCTAGAGAGGCTCATGGAACTTGGGAAAAACTTATTGAGGTTTACCAGTTTATTAAAGGGTATGATAAAGGAGACAGATAAAACAGCCAGATGAAGGGATACTTAAGGCAAGATCTGGGAGTATCCTGAGCACAGGAGCTTCTGTCCCCATGGAGTTGGGCTGCATCACCCTCCCAAAGTGGATGTATTTGCCTACCTGAAAGCTCTCTGAATGCCCTACAATTGGGATTTTATATGTGAGGATCAATTACACCTCTCTCAAGAGGTGGGTGATGGGGCTGAAAATTCCAACTTTCTAATCATGGCTCGGTCTTTCCAGGGACCAGTCCTTATCTAGGAGCGTACCTAGAGTTGCCTCATGAGAACAAAAGATGTTCCTAGTGTTCTTATCTCTTAAGAAATTATAAAGGTTTCAGGACACCTGTGTCAGAGACAAAGTCAAAGAACAAATATTAAAGCAAGAGATGACCCCACGCTGTTATCACCTAGAAAATTACAAAGGTTTTAGGAACTCTGCCGGGAACTGGAGGCAGAAAACAATATATACACTTTCTATTATCTCCCAAGGTTCTGTCTCTAGTCCAGTCAGCTATTGGTAAAGAAACATAGTCTCATGACATAAACAGGCTGTCAAGAACTCTACCCATGAATATATATAAATTACATTATACCAATGCACTCTAGGTTCATATTGGGGATAAGATACTCTGCAGAAAAAAGAGTTATGACTTGGTCAAACATGTTGCAGAAGTTCTGATTAGTAAATCATTGTATGTCTCTCTTTATTTTGTCTCCTGGTTTCATTTTATTAATACACATTATTAATACACATAAAATGTCAGCGGTGATATCGTACTATAACTAGTATATTTCTATAGTTATAGTTATATGTGTAATTAGCATAACTATAGGTATTTTTTTATTGTGTATTTGTTCTTCTACAGAATAAAGTCCTCAATGATTCGGACCAAAGTTGACTTCTTTTATATGTTCACACCTTGGAGAGTGCTGGTGACTGTTACCTGGGTAAATATTTCTTCGGTGAAAGTGATTTTTTTCTTAAATTAAGGAAAATAGATATCATTAAAAAAACCTAACTTTTAAAGTCTACCGTGATGTATACATACAGCTGCATATGCAGTGTAACCGACTGCTCACCCAGAATTTTAGCAGGTGTTTGCGACTGCCCTAGCTAATAGAGTACATTGTGTAATACGGAGCCTTTGGTTTCCGGTCCACCAGATGAAACCCCAGACATTTTGGAACACAGAAAACCATCTCCACTGTGCCCTGTCTGAATCCCTGACCCCCTGAAACCGTGTCAGATAATAAATGATGGCTATTTTAAATCATTAATGTTAGAATAATTCGTTACACAACAATAAATGACTAACTTAAGTACTTAACTTAAGTACTTAAGTACAGACTTAAGGGAAGACATTTATGTTTATATTAGGTGAATCTGTGTATCTCCACAACCTAGCACAGTGCCTCATCGAGAAAATGCTGAAAATACAGTCATGGAAGAAGTAAATGAATAATTAAACAAATAAATGAATGGAATAAAATCTCTAAGCTGAATTACACGAACCTATTCAAGATCAAGGAACTTTCCCACATGAAATAATGTATATAATTTTGATTGGCTCTATTTGTTTTAAGGTCCTGATTTTATGGTCATCATTGTTATATCCAATAACTTTCTTTTCTTTGATGTTTATTTACTTTTTGAGACAGAGAGAGAAAGAACACAAGTGGGGGTGGGGCAGTGAGAGAAAGAGGCACAGAATCTGAAACAGGCTTCAGGCTCTGAGCTGTCAGCACAGAGCCCGACACCGGGCTCGAACCCATGAACTGTGGGATCATAACCTGAGCCTAAGTTGGATGCTTAACCAACTGAGCCTCCCAGGTGCCCCTTCAATAATTTTCTTATATCCATTTTTCCCTGTCCACTGATTCTATATGGGGTACACACTAATTCATTTTATATTACAGCACTTAAACTAGAAAAGACTGGTATCTATAACTCCTCAAATCTCACAACTATTTTTTATGGCAAACATGCCTCTTTTTGTTTTCATTTTCTTGGTGTGATACAGCTGGGTTTTTTGTTTGTTTTTTGTTTTTTGGTTTGTTTTTCTTTCATCTATTTCTGCCATTCCTTGTCAGATAATATTTCCTGAATTTTTAAAATATAATATTAAGTTTGTAGATCCTGAATATTTATAGGATGAGCTGACCAACAGAGAAGATACGCAGATGACCAGCCACCTTGTCATATAAGCTGCATTATATGAGTCCACTCCAGTTTTATGGCAGCCTTTAGGACACATGATCCCAATGATTCGAATTCAAATGGAGTATGCCATCAGAGAAAAGCTACACTCCCTCTTTAGACATTATTCTATCCTGTAGCTGGTGAGTTACTCACTGGGCTTTATCAACTTTATTTGTATTTATTTTTATGTATAATATGTGTATATTGAAAATATACTTACTATGTATATAGTGAGTATATCACAAATGTACCAACCTTTCATCTTGAGGTTCATGACATTGACACAGTTTTATGAATTCTCATTAAAGTAAATGGCAAGAGTATAAGTAGGGTCAGGACTGGTCTGATGAAAGAGACTTATGATATAATGAACTTTCCCTTAAAATTGATATTGACCACTTAATCGGCACTATTTGAACTGTCTGCTCAAAATAAACATTTCTCTAGCTGTTCTGTTACACAGTCACCTCTCGCACATCCATAAGATTAGTCTGTGAAAAATAGTAAATGATTTTATTTTTCAAAAAAGTTACTTTATGACTGTAGGATTCCCTGTAAAGTTTTAACACACTTTAAAAAAGCAATGAATTTAGTCTGGGATATGTTATTCCTAGTAAACCCTTGCTGGTTCCCAATGTCTATAGCTTCTTTTGTTAAGTATTTAGAAATGGTCTTATAAAATATATCTTCATAATATCTCTCAGGAAATTAATCTCAAGGTCTCCAGTACATATTGTAACATCTAACTAGTTTCTCTGATATAACTAATATACTTGCATCCTTTTACTTTTCTAATGGCTCTCTAGTTTCCACTGGCACTGAAAAGTCAACAGAGATCCAAGATTAAATCTGGCAGTTCTCCCCACACTCGGGGTTGTCATTTAAATTTACTCCACAATTTGAATTTATTCGGAACATTTGGGTGGCTTTTTGTAATTTCTTCACACATATTTTCCTTTAATATATTCCTCCTAATAGTTATTTTGCATTAATAGTAACACTCCGAATATACTTAATGAATGAGTGGATAAAATCATTACATTAACTAATTTAAATTTTCTTTTTAAAGTCTCACAAAAATGGATGTGAAATGTGTTGTTACATTAATGAGCAAAATACAAAGTATTAATGGAAACTTTTATGCTGTCATTTGAAACATCCTTATCTTTTATTCACAGTTTTAAGGAGATTTCACTATTTTTACAATCTCTTAGAGCTACTCGGATTAAGAAATGAAGATAACTTTAGCACAAGAAATCACTATTCAATCTTTTTGAACAAGTTTCTACTTGACTCATGGGTTCAATTTCATAAACAAAAATTCAAATTAAATTAAGGACTCAGTACATAGAAGTTACTTACTGGAACAAATGTATTATTAATTTCAAAAAAGCCGTAATTCTTCAAATGTTTTTAATATTTGCCATAACCATAACCACACTGCAAAACTTTTGTTCTGTGTTTGATACAATATACTGATACTATAGGTAAACATTTTTAAGAGATAGTCTAGAGTCACCTGAGTGACTCAGTCGGTCAAGTGTCAGACTCTTGATTTCGGCTCAGGTGGTGATCTCACCTGTCATTAGATAGAGCCCCATGTTGACCCCTGTGTGGACATCCATGGAGAGAGAGTCTTTCTCTCCCTCTATGCCTCCCATGCTCTTGTGCACACTCTCTCTCTCTCTCTCTCTCTCTCTCTCAAAAAAAGTCTCCCATTATTATAACGAGATTCCCATCACCCTCAAGGGAACACCACACATTTACTGCTCCCATTTCCTTAAAACTATCAGGTCCAGGGACAATGAGAGATTTCAATAGTTGAAGAACTTTCTCTGCCATAAACCCAGGTCTTGGCACACAACTGGTGTTCAAGCAACATAAACAGAATGATCCATGAATATATTCACACGAATAATATCAAATACGAAGAGTGAAGTTTTTTGAGCAGTTTTTCCTCTGTAAGCAATGGTATTAAATCCTAAACCATAATCACAAACACCAATTCCTCACACGATTCCCCAGAAATCCCAAAAGCAAACTGTAATATCTCCGTAGTGTTTACTTCCAGGATTCAAATGGAGTTCAACATAAGTAATATTAAGCAGATCGTATTAGACTAAAGTTCAAATAATATTTCCTAAACTTGCACTACTAACACGTGTGACCCCACATATGGACAGTGGCTGTGCATCAGTGCAGTCTCGGAGATGGGGGTTTGCTAGCTGGTGCTGCCTGGGGACCCTGACATAACAGACGTACAGAGGAATGGAACTCACTGTTCCCGCAACATTGATGGTAAATCACCTACTTACAATGGGCCACTTAGTATCACAGTAAAATGAATATTACTACAAAACAGCCATGACAGAAAGAAATAAATGAAGAGAAATTAAAGAGAAATAAATGAAAATAAAGTAAAATAAAGAGAAATAGACAAAAAGAAAGAAAAGTAAGGTAAAAAGAGAATGGGGCAGAGCAGGAAGGGGAGGAGAGAGGACAATGGGAAGGGAGGGAAGGAAATAGTTCATAAACACACTCAATTTTTCTCAATGTTTTCCTCCAGAATTGAGACGTCATTCAAAACTTCCATACTAAACATGAACTCAGGTAAGTTCTGTATTTCCACCAAGAATTGTATGTCCCATCCCCTGAAAAAATGACCTTGAGTTACAGCAAGTGGCATTTGGAATATTCTAAGAGAAGATATTGAGGGGTGCTGGGTGGCTCAGTCGATTGAGTGGCTGACTCGATTTTGACTCAGGTCATGATCCCAAGGTTGGGGGATGAAGACTCCCAGCAGTCTCCACACTTAGTGCAGAGCCCACTTAAGAGTCTCTCTTGCCCGCTCTGCCCGCCCCCTCTGCTTGCACAAGGGCTCTTTCTAAAATAAATTAATAAAAAAAATAAATAAATAGTTTATTTAAAAAGAAGACATTAAGATGCATAACTGATTGATTGAGTTATCATTTTTTATAGAAGTTTTAAGAACAGGTTGGCATTTTGCCACATTCGATATGCATTTTTCCTCAAAAGGGGATAAATTAGATGAACTCACACACAGTTCTGTCTGGTCTAGGAGCAGATATATTATGATTGATGTTTGAGATTACATCTCTTTTAACTAGTACACACACACACACACAACACCACTTGTTTATCTAATATTACTTAAGATTACGTCCAGCCGCACGTAACAAAAAATTCAAATAACAAATAATACTTTGGAATAAGCAATCCATCCAGAATATCAGAGTGTGGTTGTTAGAGATATAGACTCTTGCGTTTTCTGTTAAATCATCTTTAGCCAGTGATTCACATATTCAACATCACCTCAAGGTTCAAGATAACTTGCTGAAGGTCCTGCTGCCAGCTCTACAATCTAGGAAAGAAAAGGAGAAATGTGCTGGAGTGGAGATTGTGTCGGCTACTCTGTTTTTTAAATTTTTTTTCTAAAGTGTTTTATTCATCTGAGAGAGAGCAGAGGAAGGGCAGAGAGAGAGGGAGAGAGAGAATCCCAAACAGGCTCTGCACTGATGCAGGGCTGAAACCCACAAACGGTGAGATCATGACCTGAGCCAAACCAAGAGTCGGATGCTTGACCGACTGAGCCATCAGGCGCCACCCTCCCTTAATTCATTTTTTTTTTCAACGTTTATTTTTTTTTATTTTTTTTTTTTTTTTAATTTTTGGGACAGAGAGAGACAGAGCATGAACGGGGGAGGGACAGAGAGAGAGGGAGACACAGAATCGGAAACAGGCTCCAGGCTCCGAGCCATCAGCCCAGAGCCCGACGCGGGGCTCGAACTCACGGACCGTGAGATCGTGACCTGGCTGAAGTCGGACGCTTAACCGACTGCGCCACCCAGGCGCCCCTCCCTTAATTCATTTTTAACGAAAGGCAAAATTTACAGAAAGTGAAATGCATGAATATGAAATGTGCAATTTGATGAGTTTTGAAACCTGCATACATGAAACCATGGCTTTAATCAGGAAATAGATTATTTGTATCACTCTAGAGAGTTCCCTCATGCTTGCTTCCTACCAATCCCTACCTGAGATAGATAACACGCCTCTTTTTTTTTTTTTTTAATATTTATTTATTTTATGTTTCAGAGAGAAAGAGCGCACAAGCACAAGCAGGGGAGGGGAAGAGAGATAGGGAGACAGAATCTGAAGCAGGCTCCAGGCTCTGAGCCTGACTCAAACCCATCAACCGCGAGATCATGACCTGACACAAAGTTGGACGGTTAACCTACTGAGCCACCCAGGCGCCCTAGACAACACTTCTTATTTCTTACTATGTAGGTTCATTTTCCCTTTTTTTTTTTTTTTTTTTTTTTGGAGCTTTGTATAAATTGAATCATACAGCAAGTATATTTTTGGTACTTGCTCATGTTGCATTTATTATTAGTTCTTTGCTTTCTAAATTGCTAAGTAGTTTCACACTATATAAACATAGCAAATGTTAATCTTTTCTTCTGCTAGTGGACATCTGGATTATTTCCAGTTTGGGGCTATTATGAAGAGAGTTGCTACAAACATTCTTGAACAAATACTTTTATGGACATTTGGGCAAATATTTAAGTATTTGGGTAACCTTCTTTTGAGAGTGAAATTGCTAATCATAGTACGCTTAACTTTATAAAAACTTCCAGAGTTTTCCAAAATGGTAGCACAATTTTTTACTTCAACCAATAATATTTCATTTGGTTCACATCTTTGCTAATGTTTAGTTGGTAGGTTTTAAAATTTTACTCTTTCTAGTGTATCGCAATGTGATTTTAATTCTCGTTTCTCTCATGATGAGTGATAGTTAATATATTTCATGATTATTGGCTATCTGTACACTTTCTATTAAGTGTGGTTCAGTCTTTTGACTATCTTTAAAAATGAACTACTTGTATATTTACTTATGGTTTTTTTTTTTAGCTATTTATGTATTGTTCCTTTGTTAGATATGAGCATTTCAAATGTTTTCTCAAGTCCTTGGCTTCTTTGTTCATTTCCTTAATGATGTCTTATAATTTTAGTGAAGTTCATGCTATTTTTTGTGAGGCTAGTATGTTTGTTGTTAAACCATCTTCGCTTGCCACACATTTGCAAAATCATTCTCCTATGTTTTCTGTTACAAGCTCTAGGTCTTTTCATTTCCCTGTTTTAAGATTAATTTGTCAAGTTTTATAAAAAAATAAACTGGCCTATTGAGATTTTGATTGAAATTTATTTGGATCTAGATATCAATTTGAAGAGTTCTGACCTGTTACCATAATGGATTTTCCAACCCACAAACATGGCATATCTCTCCATTTTTTAAATTGTTTTGAAGTCCTCTTGGTAATATATCTAGCTTTTCAGGGTACAGAAATCTTGCATACATTTTGTCAAATCCATGTAGGGATGTTAGTCTTTTAGTTTTCTTTCTCCTTTTCTTTTTTTTTTTTCTTAAATGTTAGAGATATATTTTCTCCCTCCATAATTGAAAGAGTTTCTGTAAGATTGGTATTGCTTTCCTTTAAATGTTTTATAGAATTCACTATTGAAGACATCTGGGCCTGGAGATTTTTGTGGAAGGTTTTTATTACAAACTCAATTTATTTAATAGCTACAAAGGTATTTAGATTTTCTTTTTCTTTTTTTTTTTTTTGTCTTTATCAATTGAGTAAGTTTTAATTTTTAAGTGTTTGCTCATTTAATCCATGCTGGCGGGTTGATTGCCATAATGTTGTTTATAGTATTTTATTGCCATTTTAATATATGAAGAATCTGTAGTAATCTCTTCCCTTCCGTCTCACTTTCTCTTGTGCTCCCTCTTGGTCAGTCTCCTATCTATCTTGCTGGGGCTTAATAATTCCATTAACCTGTCATAGCAAAGTTACTTTCCCCAATCACGTATTTTTTCTATTTCACCAATTTTCCATTTCCAGTATGGAACAGATTTTCCTGCTTCCTCATCTGACTAGGAACTTTTCATTTCATACTGGATATTGTAGGCATTTGGATTGTGATGCTAATCTTAAAAAGGTGTTACATTTTGTCTTGGTAGGCAGATAAATTACTGAGAGACCCTTTGGTCCTTTATTCTTTAGAGGGGCTGGTCTCCTCTATCTCTAACTCTTGTCCTTAGTTCCAGGGTGTGTCTCTTATTCTAGAGAATGTGGTAGGCATCTCCCGCATCCCTTTCTCTCAAGGGTAACAGTGCTACTCTATTTGCTGTTCAATGCATCAGAAAAACTGTCTGACACATTTTTTATGCATTGGTTTGAGGTAGAGTGAGTTTTACAGTTTGGAGTAGCAGGAGGGCAAGTCCATTATCAGCTAGTCATGGCCAAAATGGAAACCTCAGTGAGACCAGAAGTCCCACCCATGCTTGTGCTCACGTGTCACGGACTACTCCTACCGGCAAGGAAGGCGCAGGAAATAGCATTTCAGCTAGGCTTTTTGTCACCTTCATTAGCATAAAAGTCTGTTCCTAAAGATGGGGAGACTAGATGTTAGATAGCTAACTGGAGGTCTCTGGGTATAAATGATTTACCGCCCTCAGGGTATTTTATTATTATAAATGACAACAATGAGTATTGAACTGATCACGCCCAGTATGTTTGTAAGATCACTACACTTAGAATGAACAAATCTTTAGAGAGTAAAGAAGCCTCACCTGATTCAGTTTTTATTACCTAAAAGTCCTTACATAGCACCTCGCACATGACTTAAAAAGCGTTTTTTACTAACTTGATCCAAACAGTGACTTACTTCTATCCAATCGTTTTAAACGTTTATTTATTTCTTTTGAGGGAGAGAGACAGAGCGCACACACAAGCAGGAGAAGGACACAGGGAGAGAAGAAGAGAGAGAATCCGGAGCAGGATTTACACTGGGAACCTGATGGGAGGCTTCACCTCACAACCATGAGATCATGACTTGTGCTGAGATCAACAGTCAGGCACTTAATCGACCGAGCCACCCAGATGCCCCTGATGCCCTGACTTCTATAAAATTTTTAAAATGTGGAATGAATTAGGGGCGCGGTTAAGCGTCCGACTTCGGCTGAGGTCAAGATCTCACGGTTTGTGAGTTCCAGCCGCATGTCAGGCTCTGTGCTGACAGCTCAGAGCCTGGAGCCTGCTTCGGATTCTGTGTCTCCTTCTCTCGCTGCCCCTCTCCTACTTGTGCTCTGTCTCTTTCTTTCTCAAAAATAAGTAAAATGTAAAAATAAATAAATAAATAAATAAAATGTGGTATGAGTTAGTATTCTCAAGTGAAATGTAAAACAAGAAATAAAATAAAGAAAACAGAAAGAAAAGTTCCCCTTTTTGATGGTATTCAAATGTAAACTTGGGTGACATATACATATATATATATATACACACACACACACATATATATATAATTATATAATTACTAATTTAATTAATTGATTAAATTAATAATAATTAATTATTTAATATATAATTATATAATTATTATATATGTAATATGTAATTATTATATAAATATACATATATATTCATTCCTTGAAAGAAGAAGGGAAAATTGACCCAGAGCAATTTTGCAATTCATAGAATATTATGTAGTAATAGGTATTTTGGGGAGGCTACCTATTCCAAAAACACTTGTGGTAAGCTTCTCCCTGCTCCACACCATAGGAACAAGAGCCGGTCATCACGTTGCCAATGTCTTACCTTGAACTTTCCTTTTCAGGGAAAGGGAAACACTACTGAGTTTGGCCAATCATATTTTCCCATTCACATATGCTTTCAGTGGGGTTCAGGAATGTTAGTCAGGCCTTTCTGGTTGCTTAATATCAAGGGCTTTCCTGTAGTCACATCCACAGAAACGGGAAAAAAAGTGGTCATCGAAAGGGGAAGCAGAGCTGACACAAAAAGATGATCAGAGCTGTGAGTTTTGCCTCAAATTTAAGTTTATATTTCCTGTCCTAAGGTTGTGTAAAAATAAAAAAAGACCCAGACCGTATGTTCTAATATGTTTTTTTTCCTTTTTAGCATAAGCCACCTGAATCAGTTTGTTACTTGCAACCAAATGTTTTTGATTGAACACAAAATGCTCAATATTTAGTCTATCCATATCTAATTTTAGATAAAATTGAATTAAAATAAGATGATGTGTCTTTTCTTTCTTGACAAGTTGTATATGAGTTTCCCATGATTTACTGTAAGTAATGATGAGACATTCAATTTTTATAAAACTATATATGAAATCCAATCACTATGAACATGCAGTAATCCCTATGTGCAGAACATTAAAGGGCATTCTGCTATAAGAATGACTTTCAAGGGACGCGTGGGTGGCTCAGTTGGTTAAGCCTCTGACTTTGGCTCAGGTGTTGATCTCATGGTTTGTGAGTTAGAGTTCCACATCTGGCTCTATGCTGAGAGCTCAGAGCCTGGAGCCTGCTTCGGATTCTGTGTCTGATTCTCTCTCTGCCCCTCCTCCACTTACACTCAGTCTGTCTGTCTGTGTGTCTCTCTCTCTTAGAAAAAATTAAACACTGTAAACAATTTTAAAAGCTAAGAATGACTTTCAAAAAAATGTTACTTCCCTAGGGCTTATTAAAGTAAAAAAAAAATTGAATTTATAGTTAGAAAATCTGACTTTACTTCTACTGACCATAAGCAAATAACTTACAAAGACTGAGAATCAGCTTTATCAAATAAAATACCAGCTCTTGCCACCTCATATGGTTGATTTAAAAATCATATGAAGTAATATATAACGTGTGCATTCATTTGCACAGAAGAAAATGTTTTTGATTGATTGGGTGTGTGTTATCGTGGCAGGATCTGAGTTGTTCAATTTACATACATGTAATTTTAGTTTCATAATAATCCCTCCCTGAATACAAGGAAATAATAAATCTAATATATTTGGCTTTATGCTGCCTTCGATGTTTTTGTAATTTGTTCTTGCAAAGACACTTGGTATTAATATCTCCACAATAAGAATGCCATAAATTTTTCCTATCCACTCTGGGGGAAAAATCTGTGATATCATAATGAACTATAATTGTAAGTAATCCCTTTGAATATTCTTAGAAAACTGCCTGTAATTGCACGAAAGAGCATAAAGCGTCTTGGGGCCTTTTACCATCGTTTCCTGTCATCATGTCAGTCCTCAGAATTAGAAAATTTTAGATCCAAATGGGTTTGATCAGGCAATGATATCATGAAACAAATAGACTTCTCCAGTGGTGACTTGATGAATTTCATTCTTGCTATAGGATCTCATCCAATTATATTTCAGACAAGCTGTGACAAGTGGATTCCACTTACTTTGCTACAGACTGATGAATATTTGCAAGCATAATGTCTTTCCCAAATTTATTTTAACATAAACATAAATTAGGAAAAACTATTATTCTTCCAAAAGCAATGAAAACTATTTATGTAAGGTACACTTCCAACTTTGCAGGAGGAGACAAAATACTAATTAATAATCTCATTTCCTCCATGTTTTAATAATGATGTGAGAGGCACCTGGGTGGCTCAGTCAATTAAGCATCTGACTTCAGCTCAGGTCATGATCTCGTGGTTCATGAATTCAAGCCCCGCCTTGCGCTCTGTGCTGACAGCTCAGAGCCTGGAGCCTGTTTCAGATTCTGTGTCTCCCATTCTCTCTCTGCCCCTCCCCCACTTGCACTCTGTCTCTTTCTCATTCTTTCTCTCTCTCAAAAATAAACATTAAAAAAAAATGATGTGAAAGCAGCTTGGTGAGACTGTATAAGACAAAGTATTGACCAACACATATAAGGGCAGACTTCTGATCACCAATCCCACGCATGTGAATTTACACACCTTTTCAAATGATTGAGGTTACTGAAATGAATGTGTAGATCAAGTCTCATTTCATCCCTTGAATCACCCGAGGCCAACCTTTCAACACCACTTCTTGGATGAGATTCTAAAGAGGAAACACCTAACACCATAGATGTTACTACTATATAGATGTAAAAGTTAGATATGGGCAATGCAAAGCATTAGAGAGACGTGGGTTCATTTTTTTAAAATTTTTTTTTAAGAATGATTCTATTTGCAGAGCGCCTGGGTGGCTCAGTTGGTTAAGCGTCCAACCTTGGTTCGGGTCATGATCCCAGGGTTCGAAGTTTGAGCCCTACGTTGGTGTCTGTGCTGACAGCTGGGAGCCTGGAGCCTGCCTTAGATTCTGTGTCTCCCTCTCTCTCTCTGCCCAACCCCTGCTTGCACTCTGTCTCTGTCTCTCAAAAATGAATAAACATTTTAAAAAATTAAAAATAAAGAATGATTCTATCTTCTTGGTTTTATTTAGTTATTTCTATAACAATGTATATTCTCAATTCAACAGCAAAAAAGAGTCATATAAGGATTGCTGTGAAAAATAAAGAACAGAGACTGTCAGCTTAATACACAACTTTGTATAGTGTGGAAAGACCTGTATCTCACTGTAATTATACATGTGATGATAGTCATATTCATCAATTACTAAGAAAAGTTAGGATGAACTTAGGTTACATAAACTACCCTGATGTTATCATATTGTACTAAGATTTGAAAGTCAAGACAATCCATACCTATAGTTCTTCCCCATATACATAATGATAAACATAAAAATTACAGGTAGGCAAATCTCTAATTCCAACACTTGGTTAAACCAAGTATCCATGTTATGTAATCTACTAACATAAAATGTGTTTGGAAAATATATATATTTTTTTGTAGGGGCCCCAGAGAAATCCACTTTGGATAGGGCTTAGAGCTCTCCCAACAAATATCATGGTGACATAAAAATTTTCTTTAGTCACTAGAAATAAAGCCGAGCAGAGAAAGGCGAGTGAAATTAACCACTGGTGATACTACAATTTGAATGTAAGCCCCCATGTTATGTTTGAAGTGGAAATATGTGATTGACTCACAGCAATGCATTATTTTTGCCCAGGAAGACCAGCCCTTTTCCTGTGCACAGCTCAAAGTGTGTGAGGAGACAATCTCCAATTAAATTGAACACCCCCACAACGAGTTCTGTGGAATAGGACCTAAAGGCCACTGCCTTGAATTTGACAGGACTCGTTTATGCCCTAATGTTGACGAGGTGAGTTACCATCCATTTCCTTAATGAGACTGATACAGAATCCCACAGGTTGCTGTAGACAGTCTGAAGAACACGAGTGGTTTTCTCCAATCCTGTCTTATTTTCCAATAATCGTATGCTATCCCCTGCCTGGAGTTGTGAGAAACGACAATGGTAAGCTCCCCTCAGCGGGAAAGTGAAGTCCATTTCTTCCCTGAATTAGTCTTGCCAATGCTCAAAGACAGCATTAAAGCATTTACTTATGTTGTAAATATGCAGAAGTTTTTGCATTATTTGATTCATGTAGAGGGAATAGAATGTGCTCTAAATCCACACTGGGGATTTGAAAGGATTTTTTTCAGAACATTTATTAGAAGTATTATATCAGATATTTAAATAAATAGGCAAAATTTTATATGCTAAATACTTGAATCGACCCTCGAAATTAAAAATTTCCTTTAGTGCCTTTTGTGGTGTTGGTAAAGTAGCTTTTGTATAATACACAATTGCAGAAAGACAAGAGGGAAAGAATAAAGACAAAGAAAGAATAGAGTCAGTGAGGGAGGTCAGAGGAGAGAAGAGGCTGGTAAAGGCAGGATTACGACAGCCATTTCTCTGCCTTTCTTCAGAGCCTTGAACGTGATGACAGCCAGAAAGAACGATAGATGCCAGGCCTTTGAAAAGAATGGCATTAAAACTGTGACCGCAGTGAGAAAAAAATTATGGAAAATACACAGAAACTGAGATAGTTTCATATCTGGAGATGGTGTCTGGTCTACCAGGCAGGGAAAATATTACCAAAACAAAACCAAATAAAAGCAGTGTGTTCTCATGATCAAGGGTTTTCAGAGCTCAGTGAAAACATACTTGAGTCACTTAAGAGCCACAAAAGGTGAAATTCAACCACACAGCTGAATAGGGAGTTGCAGAATCGAAACCTGCACAAGGGCATGAAGGAGGCATGCAGCCTGTGAGGTCACACAAGGCCCCCTGCTGGGTACAGTCCTGCCTTTGGGTGAAGGCTCTTCTATCACCATCTTGGTCTTGAAGTTCTTATTTCTTATTTATTTATTTATTTGGTTTATTTATTTATTTTGAGAGGGAGACAGAGAGAGCAAGGGGGAGGAGTGGCAGAAAGAGAGGGAGAGAAAAGGATCCCAAGCAGGCTCTGTACCGTCAGCATATACAGCCTGTTGTGACGCTGGAACTCATGAACCGAGAGATTATGACTTGAGCTGAAACCAGGAATCGGATGCTCAACCTGAGCCACCCAGGCTCACCCTTGAAAAAGGGTCCTGTACTTTGATTTCATGCTGAGCTCCACAAATTTTGTAACTCGTCCCCCTGGCGGACCACACAGCTACGTGGACAATGACATCAACACTGTATAAGGTGGGACTGTCCTCCTCATTGATTCTCATTAAGGCCAATGGATTCCATTAGTGTCACCAGCAAGAAATCAGGTGACATCACAGCTGGTGTCTCTGTTATCATGGAGTCTTTTTGCACAGGTATTTCTCCAAATACTTACTTCCTAATGGTATAATCATTTCCTCAGTAGTGAGTATCTGTCAAACAAGGGAAGGTTTAGAATTAAATATAGACATTAAGATGACCAAAGAGTTTAAAGAATTTGCATATTTGATCATTTAAGTAAGTATGATGTTCAAGAGAATTTAGCCTATTATGATTAGAATTTGATATTTTTTAATCGAAAAATAACTTAGGCTTGGGTCATCATGTGAATTTTATACACAATCATGAAACCTTTAAAAACACCTATTTATCCTCGGCTTTACAGATTGATCTGGTTTAGAGTCCTTTGGTATAATTGTGAATATTTGGTAGGGTTAGAAATAAAATACAAAACAAATATTTAAACAGAACATAATAATTTTCAAATAACTAATTAAAAAAATAGCTTTACTAAATCACACATAGTAATTTGAAAGGTAAAATAAGCCTTTAGAAAATCCTTTCTAAATACAAAAATATCTTGAGAATATAGCAATAAAATCTCACATTAATTTAACACTTGACACATGGAGTAATTGTGTCCATTTATTCCCTCATTTATTTAACAAATATTCATTCATCAATGTGCTCTGTACAATGGTGAACAAATAGAATTGATCACATCCTGATGTCAGTTAGGTCTATTGGTTTGGAAAGTTAACAGTTATCATAACCATGACTTATGGGTAAAATGAACCTATGTCCCTGACTGGCAACCTGAATAACTAGAATGTCAAACATTTTGATATCATGGTGAACAGAAGGAAACCCCAGGTTTTAATGTATATCTTTTGTTCTGGCATAGTTACTAATAATTCTGCTTTTACACTCAAATTTTAAATGTAAATTATGTGACTCTACCTTTCATTGATGGGTTAAGCATTTAACCTAGAAAATGCCACAATTGCACACAGATACTTTGTAATCTAGGGTAGCCCTTCCACTAGAGAGAGTGTGAATGACAAATGTAATTTAAAATTTTCTAGTAGCCACATTGAAAACAGTAAAAAAAATTACGTAAAGTAAATCTTAATAAAATGTTTTATGTAACTCATATTTCCAAAGTATTATCTTTTAAATCTATGGCACTAACCACATTTCAGATACTCAATAGACACATGCGGCCAGTGGCTGCCATATTGGACAGCATAGATCTCAGTCTTTGCTTTCTCTGCCATGCCTTCAACTTGTACATCAGCAGGGTCACCACACAAAAGTACCTTTGCCTATGGGTAGAAACACACATCTTCTCTTATCAGTGGCTTTCAGCAGATAGAAAGGCTGCTCCATGAAGCTTTCTGTGGCTACAAGAATTAAATGGCCTTCCATTTTGAGGTTCCCTGTAAGACTCTGATGCGCAAACAATCCTAACACTGTAGGGTTCCTTGCGAAGGATCTTTGCATCCTGTTCAACTGGAGATATAAATTGCTTGGCATTCGAGTAAATGAGACTGTGAGAGTCAGTTGGGCTGACGGAGGTTCACACACTAAGAGAGAAGGTGGGTCATGGATTTTCTCACGGCATTGAACTCCTCACTGAACAAATGATTCATTCTCGGACACTGTTTCAAACTCCAGTCCACTATTGCAGTTACAGGAACATATTGATGTAAGTTGCAGCCTTTACGTATAATTTACATCAGCGGCCTTTTGTTTGTGTTCACGTGACCCATTTCTAGTCCTCGGGAATGTTGCTAACCAACATGTAGCAACAGCACCCAACATACCACCCAGCATAACAGGAGAAACAGGCTCTGAAGTAGCTTCAGACGAAAGGAATCAGGATAATCTAATTTTAGTATTTCTCCATGCCCTGACTGAAAGTATGAGATCCCGGGGAGTAGGAAGCACATCCTGGCATCTCCAACTTATCTTCTCCAAAACAAACTTTGAAGGACCATTCAATATTTGGGGAGTGAACTGTTTGTGTATGTACGTAACACTTCAGTCCCATGTTCTAACTGTCTTTTATTTAAGCATCAGAGGATACATTTCCACTTTTTATTTTAATAAGACCATGTAGTATAGTCAATATTCCTCAAATTATTCCACAGAAGGAAACTTAATGGCAGAACTCTATGAATATAGCTTAGAGGAAGCGAACTCATGCCAAATGTATTTAAGTCTCCTGTTATATCTTTAAAATGTTGAATTAATTTGCATCTTATTATACATGTATTGGCTTTCATATACAAACTGTGTATTTCCCCCAAAAGGTTTGAGAAACAACCATTCTAAAGCAACACGGACTGTGTCTTTCTGTTCAGACCCACTTGGGTTTATGTCCCGGTGTGTGAACTTGGGTAAGTCACTCCAACTTAATGAACTTTAGTTCCTTCATAACTAAATTTGTAATAATTCCAAAATCACAGAGTTGCTGAGGGATTAAGTTAAGTTTTATGCACAGAATTTCCTTCAGGGAAGAGAACAGGTTTTTTGTGTGTCTGCTATTCTTCCTCTCTACTCAACCTCCTTCAGACATGCATTTTGTTTGTTTGTTTAATAAATGATTATAGATCTTGTCACAGGCCAGGCTCTGCGCCACTTAGTGGGAAAACAGTATATTAGAAACATATCTGGTGTCTTTCGTTGGGGAGATTGCACACAAGTTTATCCAAAGAATTCTGGCTGAAAATTTTCTACCAAAAAGACACATTTAAAAAAAGGTATATTGTACTCCTAACAGTACAGAACAAACTGAGGATTGATGCAGGGGAGGTGGACAGAGTGAAGGGCTAGATGGGTGATGGCTGGTAAGGAGGGCACTTTTTTTGATGAGGACTGTGTTCTACGTAAGTAACGAATCGCTACATCCTACTCTTGAAACGAATATTACTCTATATGTTAACTAACTATAATTTAAATATTTTTTTAATTGAAGAAAAGATATAAATGCCTATTGAATCAATGAGAAGGAAATCATAAAAGAAAAAAAAATCACCAGTTAATGTATAGAAGGAGTGTAAACTTCTGTCATTTTAACCACTGCATGGAATGTCTTCCTAATATTGGAATAAAGAGGAAGGCAGTAAGCTCTCCCTTTATCCTTTGAAGTGGTTACTTAATCCATGACATCAATGTTGATGCCGAGGTCCCCATAGAAATACATCCAAGGTAAATCCAGGGCCTCCCATTCAGGATGATCCAAACCTTGACCAAAAAAGGGCGAGAGATTTTCCACACCTCAGGATTCAGGGAGTAATTCTTGCGTTTGCCATGAACATCACCATCGAACAGCAGAAGGAAGAAGGACCTTTTCACATGGCTCTTGTCAGTCCTTGGAGAGCTTGGTGGGCAAGCAGTGTAACATTAGAAGCCAGGATGAATGAAATAAAAGAAAGATTTAGGAAGGTTAGTGTGAAATAACTCTGGGACTAGCACAAGTCTTGATGTTTGTAATTAACAATGAGAAGGCCCATGCCATGTGGATCGGTTTCACAATGGACTTCTCTGAAGTTCTGCCACTGGGGCACAGTTCTATGTCAAACATAAATATCCTCTGTGTACATTGGGATTCTGAATAAAATCTCATTTGCAACGATAAATATTTCTACAGCTTAAAAATTGTTACCTGCATCGATGATTTTTAGTTTTCATCATATGCTAAAAGTCTACATTCTGATGATGAAAATAAGCAGACTCTTTTTTTTAATGTTTATTTATTTATTTATTTATCTATTTATTTATTTATTTATTTTTTGAGAGAGAGAGAGAAAGCAGGGGAGCAGGGAGGAGCAGAGAGAAAGGGAGACAAAGAATCTGGAGACACAGAGGAGAGAGAGGGAGACACACAGCCTGAAGCAGGCTCCAGGCTCCGAGCTGTCAACACAGAGCCCCACGCGGGGCTCAAACCCATAAACCATGAGATCATGACCTAAGCCGCAGTCGGAAACTCAACCGACCGAGCCACCCACGTGCCTCAAAAGCAGACTCTTTTGACCAATCTTTTGTTGAATTCGTAACTACATGAAAAAATGCTTTTTTAAAAAGTTTTTAATTAGTGACAGGAAATAATAGCCACTCATTAATCTGATTTAAATCATTGGGTGAACTATTTTATGTGAATAAAAATAGCCACTAGCACAGTCTTAAGTGTTGAAAGCAGTTAACTCTATAAAGATAGGTATTCACCAAACAAACATTTAGCCTGTCTATGCTGGAGTTCCTCCAGGATGAGGTGTGACTTTCTCCTTAAGTCAACCTTAATTATTTAATGGGGCAATTAAAAAGAGTGGATGTTTTAGATTATGATTTATGAGGCATGAAGTTACATTACAGTCCAGCTACGTATCTTGCAAGGCTTCTTTTGTCCATTAAGAGTGATGAACTTTTCTTAGAATTTCTCTATTGAAGAAAACTTACTCCTTCTTCAGAAAACAAAGTCATTTCATTTGAATTGTGTTAAGTTTTCATCTCTCTTTTTTAGGAAGCAATAATCTCTTGTTTTAAAACAATGTCTTTGTAAAGCTACGGGAAATAAATGAGCTGTCTCTTCCTGCGATGCCAAGTTGAATGACGATTTTACTTAAAGTTGAACTCAACAGAAAACACTGACACAATTCAAAACATGCTCAAAGATGCTCTTACAAAGATATACTCGAATCTTTTATACAATGTAGGACATATGAGAAAATATTGATTGACTTCTCCTCGTCAGTATGGAAACGTACTCTTTCACACAAGAGGAAAAATAAATACTATCTTAGACACAGCAGAAGAAGGAATTGACTCTTACATCCAGTATTTATGGACTATCCCTAGCTTCTATTTTGACTTCTAAGCTATGCTTCCTTAATGAATGGAGGGACCACTGTAGGATAGGAATTTAAGCCTTTTGACGCATGTGTAGTTAATATATTTCACTTCACCAGAGTGAGGAACAAGAACAAAAGAGTTGCTTCTTCTAATAATCAAATTAATAATGACTTTGAGCCCCATGTCAGTGCATCTCTCTTTTCTATAAGAAATAACTTTTAAAAATGTAGCAAATGCACTTAGGGCTTCCCAGTGTGCTGCGTAAATCACCTGCGTAAATTAACTCAACCCTCATAAAGCTATGAGATGGATCATGATATTATACCATATGGATGGTAAAATTGAGGCCTAGAGAAATTGGCTCAGAGTCTCACAGATGGTTCGTAGGAAAGACAAAGAAGATCCAGAATTTTAGCGACTACTCATCTCTCACGGTAACTATATTCTTTCCACTATGACAAGTTGCATGCAAATAATAACCTTGAAGATAGCCATCTATGTCTTTGCCACATTACTGAGCTTATTACAAAACGAAAAGACACACAATCAATTTCCCATAATTTCCAAATGTTTTGGAGATCGCTTAAAAAGACTGTGTTCAAGTGTATTTTAAGTAAAAAAAGAATCAGTTATAAAATCATTTCTAAAGTATCAAATAGTATTTTAAACATGTGCCATAAATACATCTATAAAGATTTGATATATAAAGATTTGAAGATTTAATTATTCATTAATAGTTGATTACATGTTAAAATGATGGTTAAAAAGTTGTATAAGTTGTATATACATTTAAAAGATATGTTTACATACACATGTCAACACTTCAAGTGTATACACCAAATGTTAGTGATAATAATTTAACAATGGTTGGTTATGCTACAGGCTATTTACGTGTTCAATTTTGAATACATTTTCTTTCTATAATGGTGTCCTGCCTTTTTCTCTTGTCTCTGTCACTGGCCAGGCGCTTATCAACTTTTATACCTTATCAACTAGAGCACGGGGTTCCATTTTCCTTCCTACACCCTCCTGGAACATCACACAGAGCCCACTCCTCAGTGTACCTCCCTACCTCCTGCTCAGGCTCCCGAGCTCCCTGCCATACCTTGGGCAGCGGCACCAATACCCCATACTCCTGACAATGACCTTAGCTCTCACTTATAGCTCCTTTCTAAAGTGCTTTGTTGTATTTCCTTCCTGCAGTTTGATCCTTCGTGATATTACAGATATTTCTGCATTCATTTTTTTAGCTCTAAACTTGAAGATTTTTCTTGTTACCTTCTCAAAAACATTTCCCTGACCACTAAATCCAAAGTAGCACTGTCCTATGCCTTTCTGACACATCATCAGTTCCTTTTAGCTTAGAAATCACAAAACTTGTCTAATTCACGTATTTATGTATTCCCATTTATCATCTGTTTCCCTCTGCTTGGATTTAAGATTTCGGAAAGTAGGCATCTTGTGTATCTAACACCAACGGATCCCCCAAAACCTAAAACAGTACCTGAACATAAAGATCTTTTGAATGAATTAGTGAATGCAATTCCCAATATAAGAGGTTGTGATTGACTTAATCCGGCTCAGGACCCTTGGCCACGTGTAAATTCAATCTAATCACGCCTGGTCTTCTGAACAGTGAATTATACTCTTGGGCTTTCAAAGTTTAAGGGCCAAGTGTTATGGGAATGCAGTCGCTCTACATTGAAACATTTGCCATCCAATCCATCCACCGTCCAGTTTTTCTGTGTAATAACGAGTTCGGAGAGACCGTGTGCACTCTGCAACTTTTTTGCTAGTCAGATTTTCCCTATTCGCCATATTTTTTAACTTGCGCTTGTGGCTCATCGGCGGTGTCACTTGGTGTTACACTTGGCTCACGGCATTGGGATGATATAATGAATGTAGTATCACTCTATCAAAAGTACTACAAATAATTATTATGTGATGCCAAATCTTAATGGTAAATTATACTTTATACGGTGAGAAAGGATGTTCTTTGAATCTGTGTGAATATTTTCTACTTGGAGAAACAAGGGGCAGTGTAGGGCTGTGATCAAGCCTGTGGGCTCAGCCACTATCATGTTCTGGTTCAAACTCTGTTTCTACCAGTTATAAGCTGAGTCACCTTGAAGAAGATTTGCAACCTCTCTGAGCCTCTTTTCCTTATCAGTCAATGATAATTGTGCCTGCCTCAAATGATTGCTGTCTTAAATAGATAGCTAGAAAGCACTACAAATCGTGTTTATGTAAACACTCAGTAAGTTGTCTATAAGGATTTGAGAACAATTTATTTATTCAAGAGATAATTACTAAGCACCCACCTGGTGCTAGGCAACATAAGTTCTGGAGATTTGTGTGTAATAGATATAGACCCATTGTTCTAAAAACAATAAAGTTAAATACAGATTAATAGGCAGAACCCAAAGATATGAAAGGGAAGGGGAATTAAAGCTCTACTAGATTTAGTAAAGGATTGCTTTCTAGGAAATCGATGATAATACTATAGAACTATGTTTTTCCTTCAGAGATTCAGTTAAAACAATCACTAAAGAACATAAGATTCCTGCCCAAAGAGATGCAGTAAGGGGAAATATGAAAGTTGTACTGTACCACATTAATCACTGGATAACATTATTAAATGCCCACTGTATACCAAGCCATTGTTTAGACATTCTGCTACTTAAGGCAAATCTCTGACTCTTGATGTTAAGACTGGTAGAATATGCTGCAATTCTCTGCTCAACAATCCTTATTTCTTCTAAATAATTTACCCTATCCGTTCCATTTGCTCTGAAATGACACTCAAACTCCGATCAGGAGACAAAAACCACCACACAGTTATTTAAACAAGAAACTTTAATGATTAAGTATAACAGGGTATAACCAAAGATGAGCTAATAAGAAGTAAAGAGAACCCTAGCGAACTGGGAATTTATAAGAAGCATTACCCTTAGTATACTAGGTCGAATGGTCATGTCCACCCTAAACCTCAGAATATGACCTTTTCTTTTTTCTTTTTTCTTTTTCTTTTTTTTTTTTTTTTTTTTTTTTTGGAAATAGGGCATTTGTGGATGTGGTTAGCTACTGGAAGATGAGGCCCTGTAGATTGGAGCCGGCCCGAAATTTAATCATAGGTGTCCCTTTAAGAAGGTCTTATAAAGTCACATGCAGAAAGGGCGGCACCATGTGAAGATGGAGGCAGAGGTTAAAGTGATGTAGCCACAAGCTAAGGGATGCATAGGATTGCTGGCAACCACCAAAAGCTAGGAAAGAGATATGGAGTCTCTCCCTCTGAGTCTCCAAAAAAGACCAACCATGCCAGTATCTTGACTTTGGACTTTTGTACTCCAGAACTTGGCAAGAATACATTTTTGTTTTCCAGCACCAAGTTCGTGGTAATTTGTTAGGGGAGCACCAGAAAACGAATTTGCCCAGAACGGAGACAGAGTGACCAACAACTAGCCCTTCCCCCCCAACCACCAGGGCTGAGATCCTGACATCACTGGGGGAGTGAGAGCTGTGGAAGTCACCGTGATGCCTCGCTGGTAGAACTTGCCGCAAATCTCCCCTGCAGGATACTGGAGAAAGGGAAAGCCAGGCATAGGGAGTATCATGTCGGAGGCATTCCATTACAAAACTTTCCAGGAGGTTGACTGGGGAAAGCTGCCAGCCCCTGAGTGTGGCTGACCAGTGTGCATTGGAGGACCAGTGTGCATGCCCCTGAGTGTGGCATGACCAGTGTGCATGCCCGGTGCTGGGCATTAGTGAAGCTGTATGCGCTGTAAGATCTGGGTGCCGGAAAAGAGGCACACTGCAGGAGCTGGCTGAGCTAGGACAGCACAAGAGAGGATAGCCTATTATTCCTGCCATGTTTGGTCCAGGCTGTCTACTGACAAAGCTTTGCAGTGTGCCAGGTGGCAAAGAAAACACACTTAAAGGGGCCTGACTCCACATTCAAAGAATAGGTAATGAAGCGTAATAGATTCGGATAACTTGATAAGTGGCCCAGTTGACAATCTTGTTGTTGTTTCTTTTGCATCTGCCTCCCTGGGCCACAGCCTTAAGCATTTGGAATTTGGAGAATCACGGACTGCACCGATGTACAGACACGAGGAGGGAGAAATGTCCTTTTCTCCTTGCAGTGCCAAAACTAAAGGATATCAGTCAAGTGCCATTAAAAGCCTTCTTACTTGCCATAGAGAGTCTACCTGAGAAAATTACAGTACAATCACCACTGTAACAAAAACATGGATGCAATGCCCTAATGATACTGTAGAAGCTCCTAGATCTAGCTTTACCGAAAGCTAATCTACTCCCACAATTCCCGCATTCTTCCATCGTGTGACTTGAATTTCAGACACTTCAGCCAAAATATTCTAATCACCGGATGGTTATCTGCAGCCAGGTATAGCTCCCTTGACCCATTCTCAGGCATGCTATATTTAAAAATTACATTCTTTGCAGACAAGTGAATTAGGCTTCAATTCTTCCACCTCTACTTATTAGCTTTTCCCTTAAGTGATTTTCAATTCTATCATCTCCACAAATGGGTTAAGCTCTCTCTTGGAATTGGAAAAAAAAATGATGTTCAAATAATGTCACTTGATTCTTTTTAGTTCAATTTCTGCCTTATTGCATTGAGAAAATCAATTGATGCAGCTGCAGTATTAAACCACACTTCCCCAAGCATAGAGGTCAAACCATACATATGTAGGAGATTTACTTAACGTAAAGATGGACTAAAAGAGATCCTTCTGTTCACCAGACTGGTTTTTGTTGTTGTTGCTTAATGCAGTTTCTTGTGTGTAGCTAGACACACACTTCACACTATGTTGAAAGCCCTGGCAATAAATAACCCCCTCTCCTTCTCCAGGGTCTCAGAAATTTGGAGAAGACTTTGCCCATTTGATTTTCTTAATCTTCATGATAATCTTAGGAGCTATAGAACTTAGGACTTGGAAGTTCTGGTAGAAAGGCTTATATTTGCATACACCTTTTATTCCAAGGAGTTTATTGACACTTCGAAGGTCAAACAATTCTGGAGAAGCCTTTTGACCCTTTGCTCCGTTCCTGTCCACAGCAGACTGCATGGCTTCCTCTCATGATACCGCAAATGTTTTCTTTTTCTCCCAACCTCCCAACCTCTGCCATCGCGTGCTTTAATGTTATTACCACATGGCTTTAAAAAATGGCCAAGTCTTCTCTCTGCACAATCCCAGGCAGTTCTTAGAATTCAGGCCAAGTCACTTGTTTTTTTTTTTTCTAATTTTTTCAGTGAAGTTGGACGTTGGGGGGTGTTTAAAATCGAACCCAACCATTTCTTAAAGTATAAAAATACTCTTGCCTTTTATGTAATCAGCCAATCTAGTTATAAACTCTATAAAGTGACTTTGTTCCCCATCATTAAGAAACCCCTTAAAGGAAGGGTTTGGATTTTAAGTGTTTGAATGGCTTCCCTTTATAATTTCTTTACTGCGCTTAAGATTGAAATGCTTTGACAAGTAGCCCATAGTGTTTACATTTGCAACTGTAGTAGTACCAACAAGTCTCTGGTTTTAAAGATAAGCAAAAATACTTGCTGGATTCTTGAGTAGTGATAAGAAAAGAAAAATAATAAAGACTCAAACAACTGAGACATTCTTCTTGTTTAATTGCTAGGAGTATCTCAGATGGTTTACAGGAACTACACAAGGCAAGGCAAAACAGGTACAGTGTCAGAGAATTGTTAAATAATAAAACACAGAAGAAGCCTCTGTAATAACATGGTGAAAATAACTTCAAAATAATACAATGAAAACAACTTCAAAATAATTACGGTCTATATAAAATTAAAATAACCCTACTAATCTTAAACCTAGATATATTACCTGATGTTGTGATCAGACGTTTGCTTACACATTTTTTCTCTAAATTCCATTTTACAGTAGTGAGGTTACAGCTAAGTCATATACGTGTGGTCTTTCTTCTTGTCCTTTTTTAAGTCTAGTCTCATGATTTTTACTGAACCAAAAAGTTTAGCTATTCTCCACCTAAGGGCTTATTTATTGCACATGGTGACATTAATAATTTCATAAAGAAGGTGGTTGGGCTGAATTTTCAGCTGTTCTTAGGCACTTACCACTTGCACTTTGGGATTTCTGATCCAATTGTAATCTCTAAGTTATGGTGACTAAGCCGTACTTACATCGTAGACTTTCGCCTTTTAACCTAGTGATCAAATCACATTGCCTAGACATTATCCCTAATGCAAAAGCAGCAGATATTATTTTTGAGATGTCATAGAATAATGAAACTGTTAACATTACTATTTTTTAAAACGTATATAAATGGTAAAACTAAGATATTAATGCTATCAAAATTCACTCATATTTAAAGAACAAAATTTTATCGGTGAGCAAAACAAAGTGTACTTTGTATACAAAGTACTCCTACACAAAGCGCTCAAAAGTTCCACTTTGTTCTCCACCTACGAACATTTCCCAGACCATTCTTTCTTTACAACCATTAAATTAATCCTTTGGTAAATCATTTCCTTAAGTTTTTAGTCTAATTTCAGTGTAGTTAACACATAGTGTTCTATTAATTTCAGGTGCACTATACAATAACTCAATACATCACCACAAGTGCAGTGCTTAATCCCCATCAGCTCTTTGAACAACAACACCACTACTGGAAACAATTAATACAAATATCCATTCAACAGTCTTTTTGTTTTTAATGTTTTTTTGTTCTTCTATTTGAAAAACAATATGGCAAGTGTTAAGAATATGTAAGGATCAATTAAATATACACCATGTCTTTAAGAACCTTATAGTCTAGGGGCACCTGGGTGGCTCAGTCAATTCAGCATCAAACTCTTGATTTTGGCTCAGGTCATGATCTCACGGCAGTAGGATTGAGCCCTTCATCCGGGCTCCATGCTAGGAATGGAGCCTGCTTGAGATTCTCTGTCACTCTCTCTCTCTCTCTCCCTCTCTCTCTCTCTCTCTCTGTCAAAAAAAAAAAAAAATAATAATAATCTTATAGTCTAGCAAGGACTAACAAATGCATATAATTAACTATAATACAAAGGATTAATTTGTAAATGCTGTACACAAAGTAAAAAAATGAAGTTTACTAGCTGGGAAGAATCATAGAATTCTAATTGACATACATAATGTGGACAAGATCATAAGATTTAGTTATGAGTATATGTGAAGGTAAGGTCTTCCAGACAGAGGAGGTCACAGAATTTAAATCAGGCAGGTAGGCAACGGTCATATGCTTCTGGGGAAGATTAAATCATGCACAAGTTGAAAGTTCTAAGAAAGCAGATTCTGTGTATCAGTGCATCTTTGGTGCCTAACCATATGGTACGTTATCAATCATTACTTAATGAAAGAAGGTCTGGTAAATGAGTAATAAGATTGGAAAGCCAGATTGGACCAGATTGTAAAAAGCCCTGAACATTAACCTAGAGAATGTGGGTTTTACCTATAGGCAGTAGAGATGTCTCTGAAACTTTTACAAGCAGGAGGATGTCACAGTAAGCACTTTAAATTGGGAAGATTCATCTGAGAGCAATGTGTAAGGTATAAAGATGTGAAAAGAGAAAGGTGGTAGCTACCGGCGTGTCAATGGTTAAATGATGGTGCACAGAGCTACTTAAAAAGTTCTGGGAGGTTGAGATAATCAGTAGGTTGTTTTTAACTTATAAAGTGATCAGAAATGGTCAGGGCATGCATGCTTTGTTGTCTTTGGAGGTAAAGTCCAGATACCAGGACTGAAAGTTAGACATTGGGTAAGCTGAGGGTAAAAAACATTTATTGTGCGCTCACCATGTATTTTCCACAGTGCTTTGGTTCCATTAATTCAGAAAACCTTCACAACAATGTTATGAGTTAGATATCATTATAATCTTCACTCCTGAATCACACAGCTAGTAACTGGCGTAAGCCCTTACATAGGAACTCCTAGAGCCAACAATCACTGTATCTGTAACTGCTTACTCCTCTCCATTTCTAGTCTCTCCTCAGCTTTGGTTGATTGATATAAACCCTTGGGTTTTAGTTTGTTCATGTGAAAATGGTAAAATTAAATTAGATCACCGTTTACCTCCTATTCAGCTCAAATACGCCATCATTCAATAACTAATTCTAAGGTATACCTGGCTATTTGTGATTGTAAAAAAAAAAAAATAGGCTATCCTGGGACTCCTCATTCCATCCCAGTTTATGCAGACTTAGGGATCCCATTGTAACAGTAATCACTCTGAAATTGCCTAGATCCCCAACTTCCTTGTATCTTTGGATTTGGACAGAGTACGGGAAAAGTTAAAAGAATAAGCAAGCAAACCATAACGAAAACCCTAGGAACAGAAAAGGAGAGGTCCAGAGGAGGAAGGAAAAAGAAATAAAGGGGGGAGGAAGAAGGAAAGACGAAGTGTGCCAAAGAGAAATTGATCCCCCTCAGCATCTTTGGTATATTTCTACCCCAGCAAAGGTGAAGAGTTTCAGAGGCTGGGTAAGAATTAAACGACCCATATAGTATAGTATGATTAGCTCACAGTGCCCTGTGCATGGTAAGCAATTACCACCACCACTGCCACAGCCATTCCTACTGCCCTTAGTATTATTATTGTCATTATTATCTCTTTTGCCATTTGCGATCCAGCTGGATAAAATTCTACACTAATTTTTCCCTTTCTTCCTCTGTCATGGTGTTTTCTATTTTTCGCTTTTTCCTTAAACCTAGTGTAGTTTTCCTGTATCCATGTCAATTATATGGATGGTGATGCATTCTGGGGACAGCATGCTGATTTAAATCTGGTTCTTTTCCTTCATTTTAGGATTCCTTGTTCTATAATCTTTAGACTAAACCTTGTCTTACAAATTCTAGCTCTATCAAACAAAGATTCCTGCTTTTGCATGAAGAAAATAGGGGCATGATGAAAATAGGCACACCTGGGTGGCTCAGTTGGTTAAGTGTCCTACTTTGGCTCAGGTCATGATCTCACAGTTCATAGGTTCAAGCCCCACGTCGGGCTCTGTGCTGACAGCTCAAAGCCTGGAGCCTGCTTCAGATTCTGTGTCTCCCTCTCTCTCTATCTCTCTCTGCCCACATCCCACCCACTCACAATCTGTCTCACTCTCTGTCTCTCAAAAATAAATAAACATTAAAAAAATAAAAAATAAAATAAAATGTGAAAACAGAGTTCAGTACCTCCTAAAGATTTCCCTTTTCTCTGGCTTCCCTGCACCTCAACTTCTAATGCTAGTTTTTAGTTTTTGTTTGTTTGCTTTCCTAAAACTTCAGAAAACTTCCCTTTTTTTGGAAATGAGGACTGAAAAGGATGATAAGATGTGTCATTTAGATCACCCTTGAAGGCTGGGTCAATTATTCCCCAAGCTGCTGTGGACACACCCGTTGAGTCTTTCTTCCTTCCCTGAGAATTGCCTCAAGGGAGCTTTTCCCTGGGGAGCCTGCCTCCAATGCCTGAGGATCCTCTTTGTGGGGATATGAACACTCGGAACCCTTGCCTTAATTCAAGACAACATCAAAAGGCCACCTCAGAGCTCCTTCTGTCCAATCCCACCCTCCCCTTCCACAGGTCCCGTTCCTAAGGACAGTCTCCAGTAAAGCTTCTGCACACAAACCTCGGCTTCCAGTCTATTTCCTGGACAACCTGACCAGCAAACTCGGAGGATTTGGAACGACCCCGAAAGTTTCTGCTTTTCATTTGGTGCTGAGAAAGAAACCACAGAGATTCAAATGCCACAAAGGGGGAGGGGGGGAAGTGGTGGTCTGGCTGAGAAGTACCACTAGCCTTTGAAAACAAATGCCTCCTGAGGTTATATGATTTTATAGGATAAGTGTGCTTACTTGTTCCAAATGAGGGCCTGAAACTTGCCAGATCATCTGAAGCAAGTTTGAAATACAAACAATTTTAATGCCTGCTCATCATTAATCCAATATTCCGCAAACCAGTATTGAACATATTCGCTATAGGAGCAGAGTTTATTTATGAGTAAGGTGGGAGCAAAAACTCCCAGACTGGACTGCTTCGTCTTGTTGGCTGAATTCAAGCAGCAGAGCCTCAAATTACACCCAAAGATACCCTGGACTTTGATGATTTTCACCAGGAGGTTTCAATTAATTTTGCAAAGGGGGTTGTTTCCTTGAAGGTACAAATGTAAATGCGTCCATTGCTAAGAAGTTTCCAGTCCCTGGACCACTGTGAATGACAGACACGGCCAGTCTGTTTCAAGCTGGATTTTAAAGATGACTTCAAAGTATTAATCCTTGCATTTTCCCCTGCAAATTAGACCAAGAGAAACTCGGTTCCTTTGACTTTGCTGGAATGACATAGACATATGATCTTTGTAAAAGTAAAAGACTTTTGTTTTTAAAGACAAGGAAGATAAAGTACCTACATTTCATCACCCTTCCCTACTGCCCTACACCCTTCTCTCTTCTCCAGAGCCTTAGCCAACTATCGTTGGGCTTTCCTCAAGGTGAAGCCTCACGTGAGGATTTTTAGAACTCACTAAGAAAAGTAATCAATTTAAAAAATTAAATTTCAAAGTTCACATAGATGTAACTGGAGTGTGTTTATTTAAAAATAAAATGCAAATCATTATCCGCACAAAATAAGAAATGCACTTAGGCGTTCTTCAAAAGGTAGGAGACCCACTTCAATTGTTTCCCTGTAACACTCAGAAATGTGGAAATATATACTCACAACTGCTCTTCCTATTCCATCACTTTAAATATCCAGATGTGTATCTCAATGTGTGTGCATCCACAAAATAGCCAAAGAATTTCAAATTCCTATCTGCGTATGTAGATAGCAGGGAGATAAGATTGGGGGCATTACGCATATTGCGCTCTTGTCTCTTAGCTCATTTTACAACGTTAAAACATGAAATATTAACATCAAGTTATTGGGGTTTATTTTACAAAGTATCTCTGACATCTGTGTCCCTCCCTTTCCCCTCATCTTAGACTAATTATTTTAAGATCTGGCCTTTGCTAAAGAAAACAAGCAAATGTGGGTGAGGCTATGTGGAAAGGGACTTTATATAAAACAGACTTCCTATTTTTAGAGAAAGGAATCACGGCCTCTTTGGAGCTGCCCTGCAGAGGTAATATTCTTTAAACAATGAAAACAAGGGAGGTTATAGAGAGAGTGAAGGGGAAAAAGAGACAGAAGTCAATTCCATTTGCCAAAGCATGATGAGTTTGAGCCAATCCCAGCAATAACGAACAGAAAGAAGACTCCAGACTACACATGTGGGGCAGCCTCATGACCTGGGGACTGTTGAAGAGAATTCTCAGCAGCTTGGGAGTCCCTTTGCTCTTCTCCACACAGGGATTACAGCTGATAAGTTATGACAAGCACCCAGTGGAAACCCAGTCAGCCAAGAAGGGCATCACCCCTTTTGGCTTGTGCGTTCACATTACTTTGGCACTTATTATTATCATTTAAATGTAATCTCACCTTAGAAGGAAAAAAAAATCCCCCCATTTGCTGCCGACTTAAGCCTGATGAGGTAATTGAAATAACTTATTAAGGCTTCTAAATGAAAGGCTCCAGATATAAGCTGGCAGCGTTGCAGAACGGAAACGTCACATGCCTCCCTCGGTGACATAACCTCATTAAACTGTGGACACACACACACACGCACACACACACACACACACTCATGGAGGGAGAAATGAAAAAAGGACAGCAACAAATTTCAATCCAGAAAGGAAGGAGAAGCCAGTTCGTATCTACATTGCTGAACATCTATAACAGAATCACAACACCACAGCTCAAACCATAGCTATTTCCTTTTCTTACCAAGAGCAATCTGACAAGTCAGGAAGAAATGGAGTGGGGAAAAATACTGATCACCGATTAAAAAAAATGTGAAAATTGACCTCTAGCTAGAAATACAACATTCTAAGACTTACCCCTATCTCCACTAAAAACAAAAATGAAAATAGCAAATAACAATGTCTCTTTCCTTTATCTTGACGGGGTGAGGAGATAGTAGGGACCAGAGACATGTAAACATAATGCAACCATGTGTTAGTCTCTCAGTCAAGGACTAGGTCACACCAAGTCTGTATGTAGAGTCTGCTGCACCCTGGGACCTTGTCCACCTACGTTCTCCCCAACCAGGGACCTTATCACTCCATTACAGTTCTCCAGACTGACACGGGAGAAGGATGGATGGTCTTATTACATGCAGAAAAGTTATCTGAGGCCACTTGAGCAATCCTTTCTTTTATCTTGCAGGCAGAGCATGGGGGCCATTTTAACGTCCTTAAACTGCTCATCCATTGTTAGGATGACATTGCTTTATCTCTCCAGAGTTTAAAGGCTTATTAGAGAGTTGAGTGGTTTTATAATCATAGAAATAACAGCTCTTCAAATGTGGCTTTCCCTCTTTTTGGGCAAGTTTTCCAAAGTTGGCTTTTCTGCTCTTCCCCTTCCTGTTCAAAGGCTGATGTTAGGAGTTGAGCAGAAGATGAAACGCGTGTCAAACGATGAAATGACAACTATGTGCTGAGTACCTGCTATGCATAAAGTAGCATGTCTTTCACTGTGGGAATTCTAGTACTGGGCAGAAGAATACAGAAACTGAAGTGGGCGTGTTAGTCCGCTAGAGGTGCCATAACAAAATAGTGGAGTTTGGCTGGCTTACACAATAAAAATCTATGTCCCCATAGTTCTGGAGACTGTCGTCCAAAATTAAGGTGTCTACAGGATTTGTTTCTGGTGGGGCATGTCTTCCTGGCTTCAGATGGCCACGTTTTTCCTATGTTCTTACATGGCTTTTCCTGTGTATACACTCAAAGAGAGAGACAGACGGGGAGAGAGAGAGAGAGAGAGAGAGAGAAAGAGAGCATGCTTTGGTGTCTCTTCCTCTTCTTATAAGGACACTAGTTTTATGGGAATAGAATCCTCTTCTTAGGATTCATCTAACATTAATTACCTCCCTAAAGGCCCTCTCTCTAAATATAATTACACTGGGGATTAGGGCTTACATATAAGAATGGGGGGATATAATGCTTCTATGATTTTAAGATAGTGTGCACTTCATTTCCCTTGATATTTAAAGGTCCTGTTATAGATTGAATTGTGCTTTCCAAAGAGGTATGTTGAAGTCCTAACGGGCAGGACCTAAGAATGTGAACCTGTTTGAAAATAGGGTCATTGTTGGGGCTCCTGGGTGGCTCAGTTGGTTAAGCGTCCAACTCTCAGTTTCGGCTCAGGTCATGATCTCACGGTTCCTGAGTTCAAGCCCTGCATCAGACTGTATGTCATCATACAGAGAGATTTTCTCTCTCCCTCTCTCTCTCCCCCTCCCCGACTTGTGCTCGCTCTCTCTCTTTTTCAAAAATAAATAATTAATCTTAACAAAAAAGAAAATAGGGTCATTGTTGATGTTATTGTTTGAGATGAGGTCATAGTGGAGTAGTGTGGGCACTTAATGGAATATGACTGGTGCCCTTTGAAGAAGAGAAGATACACAGACAAGAGGGGACAACGCCATGGGAAAAGCTATAGGTGTCAGAGGAAGCATGGCCCTGCTGACACCTTGATTTTGGATTTCTAGCCTCCAGAAGTGTGAGACAATAAATTTGTAGGTTAAGCCACCTCGCATGTGGTACTTTGTTACAGAAGTCCTAGGAAGCTCACACAGGCCCCATGGTTCCAGCTTTTCCTTCTTTTCTATCTACAAGCACTCCTAATATCATACCAACCTCATCATTTTAAATACCAGCTAGGTTTCAATGACTTTCAAACATGTATCTCCAGGGCAGAACTCTTCTGGAATCCAACCACCTACTCTGCATTTCCAGTTGCTTGTGCAACAGGCAGCTCAAACATTAGACAACCATCATTAACTCCTGGTTTTCTTCCCCAAACTTGTTCTGGCAATCCTATTCAAGTCATTGAACCTGTAAGCAAATCCTATTGGCTCCACCATCAAAATGTCACCAGCTTTGGCCCATTCCTCACCACCTTCCCAGTGAGGCACCACCATCAGCCCAAGGTACGTCTGTCCTCTGTGTGGAAACCATATCAGCATTGTTCCTGGCATGTCTGCTTCTGTGTAATATTCCTACAGTATATTCCTATCATAATATGCAGACTGGCCTTCTGAAAAGTAAGTGAAATTATATAGCTTGTTTTCTTACAATTCTCTGTAGATTCACCTTATCACTGAGAGGAAGAGCAAAATGCTTTTCCTTGGTGCTCTGGGTCCACCCTCTCCCTTTATCTACCAGAACTTTTCTGCTATTTGTCCAACTGCTCACTTAGTTTATCCACTTTGGCCTTCCGGCTGTTCTTCAAAAACAGAAGCACAGCCATCTTTTCCCTAGGGATTCTTGTTACATAGAACCCACTTTCTCTTCATCTCCTTAATTAAAGTCTTTGCTCAAAAATCTCTTTACAAATGATGCTTAACCTGCCTGGTCATTAAATAGCATGTCCCTGACCCTTCCCTCTACACCTCTACACAATCCCCCTTGCCCTGTTCTAATTCTTTTATCTAGATGACTATGCTTCTTATTCTATGTGCTTATGTATGACAGTTTGTATCTATCTCTTCCCCCTGGAATGTAACTCCAGGAGGGTGATGATTGTTTGTCTCTTTTCTAATTTGATCCATCACGGGAGCTCAGAGTAGTGCCCAGCACACATTTGGTGCTCAATAAATGAACCATCATGGCCACCCTTCACATTTGCTCCCTGTGTACAAACTCACTCAGCAATAGTCCCTTGCTATAATATGTGATTTTAATTTTTTAAACAAAATTTGACCTTCATGCTCATGTATCAAAATCATTTCTATCTTCCCTCTGCAAAATAAATAAATAAATAAATTTGCTTGGACATTTAACTTGTGGAGTGATAGAGAACTTGTTTTTTTGTTTGTGTTTGTGTTTGTGTTTGTTTTTTTGAGATAAAAAGCAGAGTTCCAGGGATCTAAATGTTAACTTGTTGGCACCATCAGAAGTCGTGTTTCAAATTGTGATTCGTAGTGGGGTGCTCACTCACCGAAGTTGGGTAGCTCACAAATAAACAAACCTGTGGAATATGCTGCACACTTGTGAAAATATTTGCATCCTGTCCCTCCCTACCGGATCTATCCTTATGGGACATTTTGTGTCCCTTCCATTTAACTGGAGGCAGGCTTGGCCACACGAGTAACTCTGGCCAATGAAATGCCAACGGATGTGACTCTGGCCACTCCCAAGCACAGGTTTTAGGGTTATGTGTGGCCCTACCCTCTCGTATTTCTCTGCCGAGCACACCAGTAGGCAAGATTAGTACTGCTTTTTTTCCCTGGATGCCAGCATGAAGAAGATATGGGGCAGAGCCCAAGTTCAGCCTGGAGCAGCGTGAAATACACCTTTAGTGTGGTCAGCAGATACTGACCAGTAGACTACATAGCATTCACTAGGACGAAGTCCTCTCCTCACTGCTTTCTATGTGCCAGGAGCTAGGCAAACATTACTTTCTTGACTTTCACAACCACTCCACGAGGCAGGTATGATAATCTCCCCCCTCCCCCCGCCCCAGGAAATTGAAGTATAAGGAAGTTTTCTAAAGCTATGCAGCCAGAAAGTGGCATAGCCAAAGTTTAAACAAACGGCTATCTGATGCTTAAACACAGGTTCTTACTCTTTGCCATTGACATTTGATGTTGATTTAAAAAATAATAATAATAAGCATCCTAAAACTAAAGCTAGCATAAGTACAGGAAGAGATTGAGCAGATAGTGGCAAAAGCCCAGATATCAACATGTGGCATCTTTGCTGTCCCCCCACTCAGATTTTCCAAAGAAACACATACAGTCCCTGCAAGAGGGTTTTGATGAATCACGTAGGCCCAGGCGGCAACTCCCAGCATGGGTGGCCAGGGACTCGGTTTTGTTTGTTTTATAATATGTTAGAACATTGCCAGCGAACATTTTTAAACTTTTTTTTTCCCTTTTAGCCAAACCAATTCCAAATGTCTGAAATGCTAAATTGTGGGAAGAACTAAGAGTAACCAGCAGTGCAGATTTTTTTTTCTTTTATGAAAAATAAACATTTTGAAGAAAAGCAAGATTCAGCTCCTCTCTTCAGTGGGGAAGAGAGGAAGGAAAATGGTCACCCATCCTGGACATCATGGACAGAAATCACATCGTTTGTTTTGTTTTGTTATGTTTTTTTTTCTTTTCTTTCTTTCTTTTTTTTTAATTTTTCAAGATGTCTTTAGATATTATATAAACTATAACATGCTATAGACTCTGACATACTTTAGGCATACTATAAACTCTGACTGATTTATAATGGAAAGTGACCTGAGTCTATATTAATGAAGATCCCTTTTAGTTGCAATAACAGAAAGTCGGGGCGATTCTTCATCCCTCTCTATATCTATGGCCTTGGCTGTATAACACTGTAGTGTCTTCTTACCGTGGATGGGGGTGTTTCCTCCAGTGGGCCATAGGACTTCCTTTAGCCAACAGGTTGAGGAAGGGCCAGTGTGCATGCACACTAAAACTCTGGGAGTTTTCTTTGTCTCGTTTGCTCTCTTGCCCTCTGCTATTTCTATGAGAAGAACGTGCCTCATCTAGCACGCTGATCCCAGGAAGAAGTCAAGAAACATGAAGGAAACACGAAATACCTCAAGCCATGCCCAGCCAAGAGTAGATTACTCCTGGCTAACTTGCATACTCCTGAGGTAAATAGATAATGCTGATTGTTGTTTGTTCCTGGGATATTATAGCTGCCTGTTATATAACAGTAACTGATTGTACACCAACACAAGACAGCTTCAGTGAAAAGGGATGCTTATTGAGAGGATGCGAAGGAAACTCTTAGAATCTGAGGCAGAGTGATAAAATGGGCCTAGGGAGATATCAAGGCCACAACCTGAACTGGAGCAGTGAGGTTAGTGGACTTTGCCTATTGAGCTATGTCAGAAGTCTCAGCTTCCAACTCTGTCATTTACAGATTCTCAGAACAGTTCATCTGATTGGCTTGACTTGGTTTACTTCACCTCCTCTTATCTAACAACATGGCTTATTTGCTGTTAGAGTGCCACTCTTCTGTGGCAAGCAGTTCCAAGACACTAGTGATGGGAGTGATATGTAGCCCAGAGTCCAGTTCGTTGTTTTTACCTGGTGCCGTTTCCACCTTAGTGTCATCTTTTAGGGAAAGAGTTGTGAAATGCTCCTCAAGACGCATCAAGTCAAGGATGCCCATGGAGAGACTGCACTGTCGTTCCTACCCCAGATTTTACACTTCTCTTCTTTTTACTACCCACTCTTCTCCAAATTCCCGGTGCCCACAAACAGAACTTTATACTAGAACCACATTTCATCCCCCTATCTGCCTGCAGTTCCATTCCAGCAGCTTATATCAGCTGGACATAACTTCCTTGAGCATAACACTTTGGTAAGGATGCGTCTACACCCATCGCATAGCCAATATACCAAAATTAGTTATTAGCATATTAGTTTCCTGAGGCTGCCAAAACAAATGACCACAAACTGGGTGTCTTAAAACAACAGAAATGTATCTCTCAAAAGTTCCAGAGTCTAGAAATCAAGGTGTCATGAGGCAAGGCTTTCTGTGAAGACTGTAGGGGAGAAGCTGTTTTATGCTTCTCTCTTAACTTCTGGTTTTACTGGCAATCGTTGGTGTTCCTTGGTTATAGATGATTCACGGCCATCTTTGCCTCCTTTCCTCAAATGGTTCTTTCCTCATGTCTGTCAGTGTGGGTTCTCCTTTTCTCATAAGGATGCCAGACCCAGTGTACTCAGGTCCCATCCTACTCCAGTATGACCTCATCTAATTATATCTGCCAAAATCCTATTTCCCGAAAGGTCACATTCTGAGGTTCTAGGAAAAAATGTGAATGTGGGACTGGGGTGTGATTTCCACTTAACACTTCCACTTAACAAATTATAGAATTTAGGGGCACAAACAAAATCTCAGCATTGACTAAGTCATATTGCTGCCTTACCATCGTTCCATGATTCCATCGTTCTCTCTTGAACATCTTTCGTTGATGGAGTGCTTAGAAGCCTGTCAGATCTAATTTTGAAGAGCTACTCTTTAAGAATAAATTCAAATATCCATCACAAAATTATAAGAAAATGATAACAATATGGGCCAAGTGCCTCAGTCCTGCTGGTTCCCTTTTCATGGCTTCAGAGTCTATGACTGCATCATATCATAGGCAGGAAGTGGCCTGTAGCCGACTGAGATTCAAAGACCAGTACCTCTCAATACTTACAAACCACAAGGACTCACAAAAGATGCTGAGCAATACTAGTCTATAAAATGATTTTGGTCACTTTCCCAATTTCCCAGCTCTTCATTCTGGTTAGAATCTACCTTTTGGTAAGATAGAACAATGAGAACATCTTTGAGAACCATTCGATTAAGGAGGTTGTATTCATTACTGTTGCATCTGTGTGAACCAGTTCCATATGAGTTTGTATAAAATATCACCCACAGTAGCTCTGAAGCAAGTGTTATTAGAATTATCATGATGTGTAATAACATAACTTTTTCTGATTGATGACTATGATCCAGGCACTGCACTAAGAACTTTGACAGAATTACCTCAATTACTCACTAGAGCAGTTTATAAGAAAGGAATAACTTTCATCTTAATCTTCCACAAAAAATACCCACAAAAATTGAGGCATAGAAAGTTCAATTTATCCATCTTTCAAGAGCTAATAAATAGCAGAGTCAGAGTCAAATACGCATTACATTCCCTAAAGGAGAAAACAAGTTATCCTTATTTTAGATCATGTATATGTAAATGATGACAACAAACACCAGAATATCACTGTCGATAAAGAAGAAATGTGCTTCTGTGGCCTTTTCTGAACAAAGTTGACCCGTTAGTGAGTACAGGGGGTTCACACTTCCCTACTGAGAGTCAAATGGTTAGAAGGTTACAGGAAATTACATTCTACAATGTAAACTAGAGAAGAAATTAGCATTTTAAAGCTTATGTGTATCTGCTAGGGAAATCTCTAGAACAGATCTGCACCATGCTACACAAGCTGCTGATTGACATTCAATGAAATAAACAAGCATGGTGGTCCTCGGAGGCTTCTCATAGGCATTCGTCCTAGTCAAACCATCCTCTCCATTCCCTGTCTATGACCCTGGCCCTCACTCCCAATCCAAGCTTCCTCTCTCTTGGACCTTAACACGCCTACATTGGCTCTCTTCGGATCAGATGTTCTACAGTCTATTGACTGCTGTTTTTATACTTTTAGACCTATATTTGCATCTCTCATTTTATAAAGCATTTACCCATATATCTTCTCATTTAAGTTCTTCAGTTATTCCAGCAAAGTGGGAAAACGATACTTCCATTTTATACTTGAGAAAATGTTACGTAAATAATAGTTTCACAATGTGGTGGCAATACACTTCTCCAGCCTCATATCCTAATACAAGAATCCTATCAGTAACAGTACAGAATATTTTATCCAAGACACCTCTTTGCCTTTGGTCCTGCTCTTCCTACAGATTTTCTCTTCAGATCTTGTAACTTAGAATCCTGATCATTTTTTCCCATTGAAACGCAAGGTCAGTTGAAGACATACACAAACACAAAGTCGATTGAAATGTATGTTTTTACTTGAGTGATTGTTTAAGCATCTCCAGTATGAGCCAATTAACTCCAGGAACCTCCCTTTATCTCCATTCTTTTAATGTTAACATAATATCAGTATCAAGGCTGATACTCAGCTAACAGTGTCCATAACATAGCTGAGAAGTTATGGAAGAGTAAGTTACCAGAAGTTACTAGAGCAAGTTAGAATTTTACAAGACAACTGCTTTGAAGCAAAGCTCTCATTTGAATGCGTACACTCTAGTTATTTTGCATTTAACAACAGCAAGAAAGAAGTGTTAGTGCTTTATGGTTTCACCTCCATAGCCATTGGATCTGATTGACTGGCAAAAATGTCAATGTCAGTGAATCTGATAGAAAAATGGAGAGATATGCCATTTGGGAACACCGGTTCTGTGCCTTATGCTCCTTGAACTCCACAAACTCTTAAGTATAAGAAATCACATGTGAGGCACACAAGGCTTTATACAGAAAAACACATCTGCATAAACAATTCAGTGTTCCTGCCTGAAGATTTCATCCATTTAACTGGTTTCCCTTTGATGTGATGCTCACTTCTGTTGCTCTCTACCCATATTTCTTGCTTAGTGCTCACTCCCTCTCACAAGGATGTGCCATTTGGAAAGCTTAGAGATTGCTTTGGAAGAAGAGTAATAAAAAATAAAAATAAATAAAAATAAAAATAAAAATAAAAAAAGAGGGACACCTGGGTGGCTCAATCGGTGGCCTCCAATTCATCCTGCTTCGGATTCTGTGTCTCCCTCTCTCACTGTCCCTCCTCTGCTCGTGCTCTTTCTCTCTCTCTCTCTCTGTTTCTCAAAAATGAATAAACGTTAAAAAAATGTTGAAAAAATATTCATCTCTGTTTTCCCCTTTCCTCTCTTTAAGAAAAGTTTTTAAAACTTTTCCTTAATTGGACTAGAGTTGGATTTTTTTTTAATAGATATAGATTTCTTTTTTTTTAATTTTTTTTAACGTTTATTTATTTTTGAGACAGAGAGAGACAGAGCATGAACAGGGGAGGGGCAGAGAGAGAGGGAGACACAGAATCCGAAACAGCCTCCAGGCTCTGAGCTGTCAGCACAGAGCCCCACGCGGGGCTCGAACTCACGGACCGTGAGATCATGACCCGAGCGGAAGTCGGACCCTTAACTGACTGAGCCCCAATAGATCTAGATTTCTAAAGTAGAAGATACCTACTTACGATGTAAAAACAAAAACCAGAAACTAATGTTAGGCTTACAAAAAAAAATATTCAATTGAGATTGATTCTATCTTAATGACTAAACTTGCAAAGACAAAATACAGTAGGTATGATTAGAAATTTCCATCAGCATATATACTCTGCTGCTGAGAATGCAACACCTAATACACATTTCATGCAACCAGGAGAAGGTGAACGAGATAATGAATCTGATTCTCTTCACTACCTGACAGACTACAAATGATATGTTTTCTGGAGTGCAGGGAGAAATGAAGAAAGGAACATGCTTCTGGAAATCTCCTTTCCAGCTCTGAGCAACCAAAAAGCAATAAATTTGGTTAAAGCAGAATGTGCCTGCCTAGGAATCAGCAATCTTTACCGACTGGAAACATTGCAGACACCAGGTCGAGATCTTGACCAAAGTAGAGCTAGTCTTCTTTTCCTTTTTTTTTTTTTTTCATGTTTGCACCTGTAAGGGTGAATCAAGCTATTTTTTAAGGTATGGCTAGAAACATTTATTGTGTTGAATAAAATACATTGTCATTCATCACCCAGGCTTTAAAAGAGTGCTATTTAATTCATGGCTAACGTATCCCCAGGGCATTATTCTCCCATACACTGTGGGAAACTTGGATATGCTATGATGTTGAGGAACAAAGAAAGGTTTTACAGATCATTTTTTTAGTGTTTATTTATATTTGAGAGAGACAGAGAGACAGAGACAGAGACAGACCTGAAGCAGGCTCCGGGCTCTCAGCTCCAAGCTCTGAGTTTCAAGTTGCAAAGGCTGTCAGCACAGAGCCTGAGGCGGGGCTCGAACTCATGAGCAGTGACATCATGACCTGAGCCAAAGTTGGACTCTTAACCAACTGAGCCACCCAGGAGCCTCTTTACAGATCAATTTCTATAGTTTTATTATTATATATACGTCTATACTCCTATCTGTATTTATACCTGTACCAATCATGAAATAAAGTCAAGTAACGATCAATTATGTGGCAATAACATACTTGATGAATGTAGTAGTGAGTTATAGCAAGTATTGTCTATACAGGTAGACATATATTTTCCTAGCAGTTACGCCATTTATTTCAAAGAACTTCAAAATTCACTTTAAGAAACCACACATTAATCTCTTTCTCTTGAGAATCCTTGTATTTTTCTGTTGCAATTTCCTGGGCTTGAGCCTTGGCTTTGAACAACAAGACTGTGTCTTCATTGTCCATTTCCTAGCACTAGCTTAAAGACATGTGTCTATGTGATTCTGAAAAATTGCACTACCTTTCTCTGGGATCATCAGATTTTCCGAGAGAATTTTGTGTTATTTGGTTCTGTGTTTTTTTTTTTCCCCAGAAGGTGAGGCTTTTCATCAGCTTTCAGTAATTTTTTCAATGAAATTTATGACTTAAATAAAATGAGCTCACCCAGTGGGTGCCATACAAGTAGCTTCCTGTGAATTCTCACGGCCAATTATTTTCAATGTACCAGTAGACCATAAATCTCAAAAGCCATAAAAGTGTTTCTTCTCAAGGTATGCTCCGGTCTGTAAATTTCAAGGTGGATAGCCTTCACCTCAAGTTCTAAAAGTTCATTTTATCTTCCCCTTTTTATTTTTCATCATAAATGATTTCTTAGTGACTAAGAATTGTGTTTGAGGGACAGCAACAAATCCTGAAATTTTCCTTTTTTTTTTTTTCTAAAATCTAAACATGAGGGGAGTAAGCTTTATCCAAATTCTGCTTTTTAAATACTTTAGGCATCCCTAGTGACTAGACTTTCGTTACAGTAAAGGAAGACACGATTCCTAGAGGAAGAGAATAAAAGAAGGGGAAAAAAAGGGAGGAAAAAAAGCAAATCTATTCCATCAGGTCTCCAAATTACACAGTTTATCCACAATTACTATGTCCCTTTGTTTTTAATTTAAAACTTTCTGAGATTAGAATGCATCTCAAATTGATGTATACTTTCAGTGCAGTAAGTAGTGTTTCCTTTTTGTTTTCCCTTAAGACTTATTGAAAGGAAGCTATCTACAAGATAATGTCCAAATATAGCGGACACCGTGTATTCAAGCTTGACTTTTTTTCCTAGCCTTGGCCACCAACTGAGGTAGACAGAATACGAATGCATGTCCTGTGTGCCTGGAAAGCCAAATTCAATATTTATAATAGTTTGTGACATTGAACTAGGAGCTGCATAATCTAGAAAGAAAACATTTAGCAAGGTAGTAAATGTGATAAACTCCACCCTGGGAGGTGGAGGTGAGGGATGGGATCTCTTGCCGGAGCCAAGGTAAGAAAAAAAAAAGAAAAAAAAAAAAAAGTATGTCTCTGCTAAGAAATCTTCTCCCTGAGTAGGAAAGTACTGGGTGGAAGCTATTTTATTCTTGAAAGTTTCTTGTTCCCTTGCCTCGAGGTTATAATTGACGGAGATAGCTTTAATTGGTATTCCCAGTTGACGGTTTTTGTTTGTTTGTGTGTATTTTACAAGGGCATTGAGGTCAGGTCCTGAAAGAAATACGTAAGATACAGAACAAGTATTGGATGGAGTAGCCCAAGAGAGCACTTGAACAGTGAAACCAAGTCTTTCAGACTCTCTCTTTTAAGAATGAAGTACTTGTCGCAAACTTTCAAGTGTCGGAGACAGTGTAAAATAGCAATAATAAATAAATCACGATGTGATGAATAATTACATTTGGTAGAACAGAAGCCAAGGATCCATTGAAATGTATAGACAAGAGAATATAATAAAAGGTTTGGCACGTTCAGTTATGCTATTAACTGTTTCAAAAGACATGCTTTACAATATGATAAAACTTGAAAAAGAGAAAAATTTCAGTCTCACGGTGAGTTTACAGGCATGAAATAACCCAAAGGCAGCAATTTTTCCTCTATCCTTATTTTCTTCATTTCCACTTAACTATTTATAGTGTGGCTATTCATTTCCAGTTTTCCAATGAGGTTGATTTAAACATTTGCCTTTTTAGCCAATATTTGCAAATAGATAATTCTGTGATAGCGTAAAATGCGATTCTAAAACTTAGCAATGGTGGAGTACATTTAAGATCATTTTTAACATGCAATATTTGGAGCATTACGGTGGGTGGCTCAGTTGGTTAAAAGCTCAATCCTTGGTTTTAGGCTCATGTTAAGAACTCACAGTTTGTGAGTTCGAGCCCCACATCAGGTTCTGCACTGATAATGTGGAGCCTGCTTGGGATTTTCTGTCTCCCTCGCTCTCTCTACCCCTCCTCTGCTCTCTGTCTCTCTCTCTCTCTCACTCTCTCAAAAGAAATGATAAATAAACATTTAAAAAACGCAACGTTAGGGGCCTCTTGGTCGCTCAGTCAGTTAAGCATCTTTCGCTGGTTTTGGCTGAGGTCATGATTTGCAATTCGTCGGTTCAAGCCCCGCATGGGGCTCTTTGTGGGCAGTGCGGAGCCTGCTTGGGATTCTCTCTCTCTCTCCCTGTCTCTCTGCCCCTCCTCCACTTGTGCTGTCTCTGTCACTCTCAAAATAAATAAATAACCTTAAAAAATGCAACATTAAAACTAATTTTCTTCCAAGAAAAGAGTATAGAAAATATTATGAGGGGTTACAGACTGGCTGTTAAAAAGCAAGCAAGTAAAACCCTACGAGGGCATGGCACCTGTTTATTCTTTCAAGGTTTTTGTTTGCTATTGATTTGCTTTGCTGTTCCTTTTGGTAAAGGGAGGGTTATTTGAGTGGCAATTTCAACCCCTGGATTCTGAGTGTGATTTTGGGAACCCCTTTAGCAGCCAGGTGTCCTTTTCATTGCTGAGTAAAGGGCCAGTTGCTAGTCGTGCCTGGATTTCAGGTGGATGACTCATGATAATAATACTTAGAAAAAGGAAAGGAAAGAAGAAAGAAAAACAAGCAGAAAACCCAACAAAACTCTCACATCTGGCCCTACGGAGCTATTCTGTTCTGTTTGGCTGCCAGCTGAGAATCAATCTGGAGTCCCTCTGGCTAAATTATGAACTGGTAGAGAAGGGCTGCTCTATTCGCTGGGCACACAAATGAGTTACATCCTGGGTAATAGAACTTCTTGAAGCAAAAGTAAGGCGAAGAATTCTGGATGAACTGAAGTGGGTGTTACTCCTGTTCACACATACCATCTCAATTCTGTGTATAAATTCCCACCTAATATATCATATAAAATGACAGTAGCCAGCCTCGTAAAGAATTAAAAAAAAAAATAAAGTTTTGCCACTGCGGGGTGCATACACATCTGCTGCCTTAGTTCACATTCTAGAATGTTATTGTGGATTAAGTATATGGTACCTCCTAAATGTGAAATAAATGACTGTTCAAAAAGGAAATGGAGGGCCAGTTTCTCAAATCCAACAAGTGCTGGGAAAAGCACGGGGAGCGCTCCTCAAAAGCAACTCTGTATTAGAAAATAGAGTGATTTAAAACAAAATCTAAAAAAGAAAGTTCTTGACTTTCAAGTTCATTGTGGACCCAGTGGCAGCTGTGACTATGAATTACACTGCCCTTGTAATGCGGTTAATCTTCCTCAACTCTTGGACTTGTAAAAGTTGCCTAGAACATTTGTGCGTCTTGAAGAATTCCGACTCTTCTCATGTAGCCCCAAGTCAAAAGAAAACAATTACTGTGTGTCTGCTCGGAACAGGCGTTACTCCCAGCCCTAGGAAAAGTAGTGAGTAGGTAACAAAAAGCACTATTCCTGGGCTCCTGAGTGGCTCAGTCAGTTAAGCGACTGACTTCAGCTCAGGTCATGATCTCATGGTTCCTGGGTTTGAACCCCGCGTCAGGCTCTGTGCTGACAGCTCAGAGCCTGGGGCCCATTTCAGATTCTGTGACTCCCTCTGTCTGCCCCTCCCCGACTCGTACTCTGTCTGTCTCTCTCTCTGTCTTAAAAATAAACATTAAAAAAAAAGTTAAAAAGCACTGTTCCTGTAAAAGCTTACATTTAAATAGAAGGACCTAGAAAATAAGCGAAATAATTCCTCCATAGTACGTTAGAAAGTATTACATATTTGGAGGAAAGATAAAACAGAAACAAGACATTTTAGATAAGAAGTCTGGACTAGATATATCAGAGTATTATCTTTAGCCTTGAACCCGGAAAACCCCACCAGGATGACATAGTAAGTAGATACTAGTAGCAAGTAGATGGAAAAGAGGTCTAGCGAACGAGCTCTGGGGTTTTAAAAAATGTAAGATGTAAGAGGGATGAGAACAATGATCCAGCAAAAGAGATTGAGGAAGAGGAAAATAGGATGGAAGCAGGAGAGCGTGGTGTCCTGAAAGTCAACAGCACAAGTATTTAGAGGTGCAGGGGGTGATCATGTATGTTAAAAGTCATGGAGAGGTCAAACACAATGAGTACAGAGGTCAAATAAAGGAGAATCTGCTGCATCCATATTTAATACCACTTCGGTCACCCCATGACCGCAGGAGAAAAGATAAAACAGAATGTGAGGCAATAGCAGTTTTGCTAAAGGCATACTCTTAGGGTGAACTGTCTTGCATTTCTGTCAACATGTGAGCTGACATGTCTTGTCTCTGGCCTCCCTCTGGAATGCCATTTGCCTCTCGTGCAACTTTTCTTAGGGACTTTACCCTGATATTCCCCTTCTAACTCCTTACTTAATTGTGGTCTTCCCGTCCAGGCAATAAGGCCATTGAGAACAGGGCTAGGTGACACTCACCCCTGTTTGCCCCAAACCTATCATTCTGCTTTGGACAAAGCAAGGCTTCATAGGATTTGTCATTGAAAAACAGAAGGAAGGGAGAGAGGTTGGGGAGAGCCAGAGAGAAGGGGAGAGAAACGTAGAGTAGAGGCAGGGAGGGAAGGAAGATGAAAATGAGATTTGTCCACTAACCTTGGCATGCAGCCAGCTTACCCAGCATTTGGACATCTGGAGAATTCTTCAGGGAAACAGGGAGTGACATTGGGAGCAACACACATACTGAAAAACTATCCTAATTTTCAGCAAATGGCCATTTGTTATCTACTTTATAAGAGTCTCCCTTTAGCATTACAGTCAAGGGTCAAGCTATGGGGTGCTTCCCAAATCCCTTTGGCCTTTAGAACAGGGACTGTTTAATCTCAAACATGTAATTTTATTTGGCAAAATTGCTCTGATGTTACCTTAAGCTTTTGTTATTGTTTTTACTCTCAAAACAAAATTCAAGGTCTTCTCCTGAGAGAAATTATGAAGCCAATGGTTTTCAGGAAGTTACGTAAGGGTAAGAAGAGTTATTAACAATGCTCAAGAAAGAACTGAAACAAAATTCTTCCAAACAGATCTGCCAAGTGAATTTTCTGAAAGGATTTAATGGATAATTAATTCCTCTTTCCTCTGTATCTCAGCTCCCACAGACTACTTTCCATTTTACTGCTAGATATCTGAAGGAAGAGATTCTCCACACAACCCAATAAGCTGCTTTCTCACTTTTTTCTTGTAGAAATTTAATCGGTATCTATGCTCCTAGCCAAGATGAGGTACTATAGAAATTCTTCTTTTTTTGTTGTTTTGTTTTGTTGTTATTTTAAATTTTTTTTCAACGTTTTTTATTTATTTTTGGGACAGAGAGAGACAGAGCATGAATGGAGGAGGGGCAGAGAGAGAGGGAGACACAGAATCAGAAACAGGCTCCAGGCTCCGAGCCATCAGTCCAGAGCCCGACGCGGGGCTCGAACTCACGGACCGCGAGATCGTGACCTGGCTGAAGTCGGACGCCTAACCGACTGCGCCACCCAGGCGCCCCATGTTGTTATTTGAGAGAGAGAGAGAGAGAGAGAGAGAGAGAGAGAGAATGAGTGAGAGAAGGGTAGAGGGAGAGGGAGGGAGCAAACCTTAATCAGTCTCTGCACCCAGTACAGAGCCTGATGCAAGGCTTGAACTCACGGACCATGATCAAGAGTTGGACACGTAACCAACTGAGCCAGCCAGGTGGCCCACTATAGTAATTTTTCCAAACTTATGACATCTGGAAAAGTTTCCTTCAAACATAAATAATATCCTTCATGGAACTTCTGCCCAAAATGTGCGTATAAGCTGGTTCCCAAGCTATGGGCATGACTGTCTAGAGAAACTAGAATAAAATGCAAACAAGACATAACCTTCTTACACTCTCTAGTGCTCATTTACTGAATATGCACTTAACATAGCCCTGTATGTTTAACCCTGTTCTATGTGAAGGGAATAACAAGCAGTCCAAATTTTGTGCGAGATACTGAAGACATAAAGGGTGCCTGGGTGGCTCAGTTGGTTAAGTATCTGACTCTTGATTTCAGCTCAAGTCTTGGTCTCAGGGTTGTTAGTTCAAGTCCCACATTGTGGTCTGTGCGGGGAATGAAGCCTAACTAAAAAAATAAAAATAAACATTAAAAAAGGATAATTGAATAAAGTAAACAAACAAACAAAAAGGATACTGGGGGTATAAGTATTAACATATAGTTAATAAATTCGGCACCATCAATGTCATAATCAACATTGTCATCATCACAATAAGTAGTATTTATTGATTACATGCTTTGTATTAGGCAGCACCTGACACATACTGATTACCTCATTTTAATCTTCCCAACCTCCCAAATTTATAAAATGAGAAAACAGAAGCTTTGAGAGGGAGAAGATCACACATAAGAGTGAATGGGAATTCAAGTCCAGACAGGGCAACAGATGCAGCATCTCGCTCACAACATGACATTGCTTCCCAAGGTAAGAGTTTTGATTTTAAAGCCAAACAGACCTCCTCTTAAATCCTGCTTGTAATCTGGAAGCAACCTAAGTATCCACTGAAAGACGACTGAATAAGGAAGATGTGGTACACACACGCGCAAACACACACACACACACACACACACACACACAGAGGACTATTAGGCAGCCATAAAAAATATGAGATCATGCCATTTGAGACAACATGGATGGACCTAGACGGTATTATGGTAAGTGAAATAAGTCAGACTGAGAAAGACAAATACCATATGATCTCATTCAAATGTGGAATCTAAAGATAATAATAAACAAGAAGCAGAATCAGACCTATAAATGCAGAGAACAAAGTGATAGTCCCCAGAGGAGAGAGAAGTGTGAGGATGACGAAAATGGGTGAAGGAGACCAGGAGATACAGGCTTCCAGTTATGGAATGAGTAAGTCATGGGAGTAAAAGTCACAGCATAGAGAATATAGTCGATGGTATTGTAACAGTGTTGTATGGTGACAGATGGTAGTGACACTTGTGATGAGCACAGCATAATGTACAGAGAAGTGGAATCACTATGTTGTATACCTGAAACTAATGTAACATTGCATGTCAACTATCCTCAAATTTAAAAAAAGAAAAGAAAAAGAAACCAAATCATGTTTCTACCATTTAGTAATTATTGAAACTTGGACAGAAAAATGTAGACTTTATCCTTAATTTTTTTTTCATGTAAAATGAGAATACAAAAAATTAACCTCTTGGTTGTTTTGAAGGATAAATAAAAACTGGTTTGCAAAGGGCACCCCATAGTGTCCGAGGCACAGGGGGTATTCAGTAAACTGTAACGGCCTGTTACCATCAATACTAATGGTCTGATACCTCCCGATTGTCGGTGAGCCTTATAGCTGATTTTTTTTTCTTTTTTAAAAACATGAATGAGTCCTTCCATAATATCAGGGCTGAATCTGAAGTCATCAGATTTAATTCCCACATCCTCTGGCAACCCATTTTCATCTACTCGTTCAAAACCTGGCACGAAATGTATTTATTTCATGAAGCCTTTCCTTCAGCACTAAAGTGACTCGTTCCAACTACTTTAAATTTAAACGGGTTGACACGTTGATTTATAATTGTTCCTGTACAATTTTCTCTGTCTAAACTTGTTTTCAACAAATAAATGTTAACAAGCCTCCCTTAGAAAAATCACATGTGGGTTTTCTTAAATTAGGAGAGAGGAAAGGCTGGAGGTGGACAGAGGTTACATTATATTATATATGCATGGGGTTAGAAATGGGGCTACATAATATTGTATATGCATTGGAATAGAAATTACAGGAGACAAGAACGTGACAGTGAGATACAGTATATTCAAAAAGGCATATAATCTATAATGATGGACTAAATAAATACAGTATTATATTGAAAGGTAGATGTCACAGGATATCCGCAAAGAGAAAATTTTTGTCTTCAATATGAGCCACACTACAGCAGAAAGGTGCCTGGCTTTTAAAGTCCTATGGGTTTGGGGCGCCTGGGTGGCTCCGTCGGTCGAGCGTCCAACTTCGGCTCAGGTCATGATCTCACTGTCTATGAGTTCAAGCCCCGCATCGGGCTCTGTGCTGACAGCTCGGAGTCTGGAGCCTGTTTCAGATTCTGTGTCTTTGTCTCTCCCTGCCCCTCCCCCACTCATGCTCGCTCGCTCTCTCTCTCTCTCTCTCTCTGTCTCTCGTCTGTCAAAAATAAATAAACATTAAAAATTTTCAAAAAAATAAAGTCCTGTGGGTTTGGAATCAGACTCTAATACAGGTATTGTTCATGACACGATCTCATCTAGGGAAACTCACTTAACTTCTCTGAACCTATAAAAGATCTAAAAAAGATGAAAGAGTGAAACTTTCTTCTAAGAATGATATGTGGGCAAAATAAGATCAAGTGATAAGATGGATTGGAAAACACTTTGCCCATCACCTGGCACACCTACTCGAGCGTCTGTGTTTTCCTTTCTTCTCCCCCTAATTAAACAAAACAAAATAAAACACAACCAAAAAACAAAAAAACAAAAAAACCCTAGATGTTGGCCCAATAATTACGTCACCGGACAGTATTATTGGACTTAAGAATTCATTTTTCTGTATTTTCTCAGATTTAAAAGGAATGCACAGATAGTGTTTAATTGAACTACAATCCAATACCTTATCCTGAACACTTTTTGAAGCTCACTAAAAAACAAACAAACAAACAAAAACAACACTACAAAAAATCCATTTATATCCTCTGCAAAATCCGTTAAAGGTAACTTCTATTATGTCTCTCAAAATGCCTTAAATTAATGTCCATCTATAAATTGTGTGTAAAATTCAATGCCAAGAAAGTGTCTACTCTGAAGAACTAATACTTCTTTTTATGTACCAGGAGAATGATTTAAATGGGGATATGGTCACAAGGGAGGCCACAGATTGGCTTTACCTCCCACCCACAGCCCTACCACTGGAACCCACTTCTCTACCTTACAAAAACAGCCTTCCAAAATCAATCCTGGTGACAGTTCCTGATATGGAAAATGTTTGCTTTATGAACATCTTCCAAAGACTGAAAGATGTATCTTTCTAAATCTTGCTCAGCACATTAATCTGCAACAAATTATTGAGGTAGAACAACGTGCTTTAGAAGCAAATACAGCTTTAAGGCAATTCTAGCCACCCAACCAATCATTTGTTTCACAACTCAGGACATAGTAAAGTTACAGATGGATATAAATAATCATGTTTCCACTTTTCCCTCCTCTATTATGAAATTTACAAGTTCTTTTTAACAGTAGAAAATATGTTTCCCTGATTTAAGTCAGAATCAAATTGTACAGAATAGAATGAAATGCTGAGTTCTTTTTCTCAAAACAGCACTCAACTTGGTCTTTGATGGGAAAGTCTCAGAAAACTGCTCTCTTTCTTTTCTTCTTCCTGCCCCAGTGTAGGCCTGCTAAGACTTTTAGGTATCACTCCCATAAATAAAAGTAAGGATAATTTAGTGCTCCATTTAAGTAACCATCTTGTCTCAACTTCCTGTTACAATTACCCATTTATTTTTAAGTCTCCTAGACTAAATAAATGAGTTCTCGTGATAAACCAACTCAAATCTTTTCTTGACCATGTGGAATTAAATTGAAATATATAGAAAGAGGACACCATAAAAGACTATTAGAAGTTTAGAGTTGGAAAAAAAAAATGTCAGAAGTCATCTAATATAATCTTCAACCTGATTTATGGATTCTTTCTAAAAACTCTTAAGTTTGTTGAGGGGAAAGGTCCCCACCATCTATTTTATTTCGTGTGCCCCCACAGAGCATGAAGTCTACCAATCTATACACAATGGGTTCTCAATAAATATTCCTGACAAACGTTGAAATATATAATGTATAACCTTGTTGGACCCAAGCTGTCAGTGCCTATTGGTGACTATAAATTATTTCCTGTGTTGAATATCCAGCTTTTCAAACTTTAAACACTGCATGTGGATGTTCAAAACCAAGAGTGGAAGCTCCTTCTCAGAATTTACTAGATCATGGAGGGTGTAACTCAAGAACACTAATGTTACTTTAATGTAGCAGTCTGGGCGTTAATATGATATATTTCTGCTATTAAAGTTTAAGAGGTTTGAGGAGAAAAGGTTTTAGCACTGGGTAGAAGACATTTTACAACATCTGGTTTGGCATTTCAAGAAATACTCCCTAGAAAGTCCTGCAGTCCACTCATGAAAAATGAGTGAAAAAAATATCTGTTTTTTTTCCCTGACTTCTATTAAATAAGAAGTTTCATGTAAAGCTAAACTTGCCTTTCTCTTGGTCAACTTTCTTTTTTTTTTTTTTTTTTTTAATTTTTTTTTTTTCAATGTTTTTTATTTTTTATTTTTGGGACAGAGAGAGACAGAGCATGAAAGGGGGAGGGGCAGAGAGAGAGGGAGACACAGAATCGGAAACAGGCTCCAGGCTCTGAGCCATCAGCCCAGAGCCCGACGCGGGGCTCGAACTCACGGACCGCGAGATCGTGACCTGGCTGAAGTCGGAGGCTTAACCGACTGCGCCACCCAGGCGCCCCTCTCTTGGTCAACTTTCTAACAGCAAAATGCATAGAAGAATAAAAGAAAAAAAAATGAGGGAAATGGAATGAGGTTTAAAGAAATAAAAGTGAAAAAGATAATTCAAAAGGACAGTTTCTCACTACAAAACAATAAAAATAAAAAAGGAATAATGCACTTCCTGCAGCCCATGTTCAGTAAATGCTATCTGAAACAGCATAGCCCATGACAAACACAGAAATCTCCACAGAACTTTAAGGCATAGATACCACCCTCCTGACTTGGGTATGTGAAAAACTTGGAAATACACCCATGAAGACAGCACAAGTATTCAGCGACCACACCTGTATGAGCTTCAACATTATATGGGACCCATAGCTCCTGAAGGACAGGGTTCTCATTAGAACAACATTTGCATTACTAAGGTACTTAGCAGAAAGTAAATACTGAATAAACTTTTGTGATTGCATTGATGGAATGCTTATTATTATTTTTTTTTTATCATTGAGAGGGGTTTTTTTGGTTGTTTGTTTGCTTCTTTATCTCCTTTATGTTCCAATGAAAATAGAAAAGTATTATGTGAGAACCTCATTCTAAGGTTTTCCTTAGAGCCTAGATGAAGAACTCTATTATAGAATTAAATATATCCATAATTTGTAGTGCTTTGCTATTGACAAGCAGCATAGGCTAGGAGTTAATTCCAGGAGTCCAGAATTAGACAAACAATTTCTTATTAACCAAGTGACCTGGGACAAATGTCATCTTTCTGTGTTTTAGTCTCCTCATCTGTAAATCAGAGAGGTTAATACTGTCTCATACATTTGCAATGAGGATTAAAACAGATATCACATACAAATGCTTCACATATTGAGTGACCCATTTTTACGAGTATAACAAATATTAACTAGCTGCATTATTATTACTAACATTAACTGAGATATCCCTTTGAATTGTGTATTTTAAATATGGTGTGTCTACAGATATGTTTGCAACTGTTCCATAATTTACTAGAAAAAAATTAATTGACTTTGATCATACATGGGACTTTAACATTTTTTTTAAAAAATTAATGTTTATTTATTTCAGAGAAAGATAGACACAGCACAAACAAGGGAGGGGCAGACAGAGAGGGAGACACAGAATCTGAAGCAGGCTCCGAGCTGTCAGCACAGAGCCTGACATGGGGCTTGAACTCACGGACCGCAAGATCATGACCTGAGCCAAAGTCAGATGCTTAACCATGACCTGAGCCGAAGTCAGATGCTTAACCGACTGAGCCACCCAGGCACCTCTGAGACTTAAACATTTTTTAGTTTCAGGGCGTTTGTTACCACTCCTTAACATCAAAACAAAATGGCAGCTAACAACTTTTTTTTTCCACCCTAATGGGTACATTCCCGAGATTGCACCGGCATAATGTTTGCTTTTCAAAGGAGTTTAAATGTCTGAGGTATGGCTCCATATGCGCGGTTTCCTCTCTCTTTCACGAGCTCAGCCTCCCCGTGTGTACAATGAGTGCAGCGACCTTTACTCCACAAACCACACGGGGAGTTTTGAAAACTGAAACAGATCATACGTGTGAAGTCACTCCAAAAAATATAAAATGTCTCATGCATGTGGTTTTCAATTATTAATAAAAATAAATGTGTTAATAGCCACAATTTTATTGATTTTTATACACAAACATTTCTCTTTATTCAAAGGACGAGGACAGCTTCTTTGTCTTTTTATTTCCTCAACAACATGTCTTTTATTGATCAATTAGTATATGCGATGCAGAACTGTACTATGCAAATTATATGTGCTATCAAGTATTAAATGCAAATAAAATAGCTGCAAAGAAAGAAAATTATATACTATAAAATTATAAAAATGGATGAAATAGACTATACACAGATGTGGCAAGATATAAACTTTACATTAGCAAGTATACAGAGTGCAATCTCTTTTATAGAAGCCCATACCCACATGAAAAGCTCTGGAGGAATATAGGCCAAATTTCAACAGCGATTATTTTTAGACTTGAGGTTATGGAGGATTTTCCGACACACAGAGAACAAAATTGTATCCCCATTTCTTTTTATAATTAGGCTGTACTATAATCAGAAAAAAAATATGAAATATGTGCTCCATAAATATATTTGTGAGAACTTTTTAAGCCACAAAACCTTATGTTCAAAGATAAGAAAAGTTCACTATGAAAAAAAGTTAGTAGCAGAACCACTCGGTTTCAAGTAGAGCTGAGAAGCGTGGGGCTTTGGGGTCTCATCCAACTTTTGCCCACATTTCAGAGGAAAGCTGGTCTCAGCTCTGAAAGACACAGTTGGAGACCAACAAAGTGAGTTGTGTCTATACAGCGTGGTAGATTCCTTATGTAACAGTTCTCTAGAGGAAAACTAGGGCTTACTCTTTGTTTAGCATCACGTTGGTTGTTAAAAAAAATAGGTAACAACAATGCAAGGTTATATTCAAAGTTTAGGGAAAATGAGAATTGCATCTCATATTTGTATAACCTTTTGAAGTTAAAAAAGAATGTTTTCACAAACATTGACCCATTGAACTTCACAAGAGCTCTATAAAGAAGATGAGCTTTATTTTTAAGGTGGAAGAAAAGTTGTTTTTGATTTTGTTTTCAAAGGGCCATCAGGTGGTAAAATTCGAACACAAATCAAAGCCTTTATTTTTGAAGCACTGGTGATTCTTAGTAGGCATATAGCCGCTCTGCTACTTGGTGTTTTAAAATACGTAGGACTTTTTATGTTGTCACAAGGCTTAAGGGCGTCATTGGCATTTAGGGTCAGAAGCCAAGGAAGCTAAAAGTCCTGCCATGCACCAAAGAATCACATGTAATGAATTTTTTTTCCCAACAAAATTTCAGCAGCAACCTTTCCATCGCTGTTGAAAAATGACTTTACTATATTGCTATGGTCTCGATTTTTTCAAAATATACGGCCAAGTGGCTTTGTGAGATTCGTAGAAGAGTTTGCTCTATGTAGAGCTGAAAATAGCACAACGTTCCTCCCGATTCATCTTCCATTTCTGGCATTATTGTACTGGAAATAGAGAGTAGGAAGGAAAGAAGGAAGAAAGGGAGGAAAGAAGAAAGAGAAAAAGGTAAGGAGAAAGGGAAGAAAGAAGAAGAAGGAGAGAGAGAGAAAGGAAAGAAAGCAGAATGATGAGAGGGAGAACAGAAGGAAGGGAGAGTGGGATACAGAGAAATAAGTTCAACGTAATCAAACATAAAAGAGGGAAATTGACTCATATTTATTTCAACTGAAAGGAGGACCCTGTACATCCACTCTTCCATCTTTGCCACTATTTATGATATCCTTTGTTAATGGAAAAGTGATTGGCCTGGAAGTCAATGTGTTGTAGCCCCAACTTCACTATTAAATGTTCAGGACTGGCTTAGTGTTGCTAGGAATCCCTAAAATAAGAGAAGATATGGAAGATTGACTGAAAAGTGTTTAAAATATTTTTTTTTGTCTCTTCAACACTCCTTTACTTGCTCTCACCTCATTGAAAGTGGTATCTCTCAATTGTCCATTACCTTGACATTTTTTTCCCTACATGCTTCCAATTTTTCTCACTTAAATATGAAGAAGAGCCCAGCAGATTAATCCCGCAATCAGCATCGAGAGGGAAGTGGTTTGGGGACAGATGATATTTACCCTCCACTTTAACTCCGATTTCTTCTAGTTTTTGAAACTTTTTAATAAAGTACGTGGAAATCCCATTCGCAGCATTAGTGCACTGCCTTGTATCCAAGAGTCGTGCATAAATATATTTCTGATGGAAATTAATTCAGATTAAAAGCTTCCAAAGATAAGGTACAGCTCAAGAAATTATATTTTTATATTGACTATTAGTGTTGAAAATTTATCTGCCATTCTATAAAAAGTCAGTAGCTGTTTTTACATTGGTGGATTGGATGGTTCTTCAAAAATTGGATTTATGCTCAATAATTATTTGTATTAAATCAAATATTGCCAAAACACTTGCTGACAAAGTATAAAATGTTTTTATCTTAAAAAAAAAAAAGACAAACCCTCGGATTTGCCTTTCTTTCTGTTGCCTCCATGTTAAATTCATGTGCAAAGAAATTCAAGATTGATTTTATGGTTAACTGCCAATCCAACCATAAGTATCTTTTTGTCTCATCTTACTGGCTTCAGCTTACTTAAACCTGCTGAGTATTTCCTGCAATCTGGTTTATTTACCAAGTACAATTGGCAAATGAGATGACTAATCAGTGTATGCATTAATTACTTTTCCATCTGTGTTCTCTTTCCAGAGAAGAAGGAACAGCAATGGCAGGTAATTAAGGTGAACTGTGGCCCATTATCTCTCCACTACTTGGTTTCCTTTCTAACCCACATGCTCTTTTGTCACCAGGAATGTGTGGGAGAACCACACCTTGAGAGTAGTTTAACCAAATCCTGATCAAGGAAACCTTTACTCTGATTCTTGGTTCCAGTTTATTTTAAGCAGGCAATTGTTATATTTGGATATAAGATTAGGTGTAGATAAATATTTATCAAACAATAAAAGAATGTTATCTAATATATAAAAGCTATATACATAAATAAAAATATAGGATTATGTATATATAGTATATGTGTATTGTATATACATAATCTGTTATTGCTTATTTTAGTAGTTTTCCTTTGAAAAAAATACATTTCAGATTAAAATTAAAATACAGATTTGAATTTTTTTTTTATTAAATTTTTTTTTAACGTTTATTTATTTTTGAGACAGAGAGAGACAGAGCATGAACGGGGGAGGGGCAGAGAGAGAGGGAGACATAGAATCGGAAACAGGCTCCAGGCTCTGAGCCATTGGCCCTGAGCCCGACGCGGGGCTCGAACTCACGGACTGTGAGATCGTGACCTGAGCTGAAGTCGGACGCCCAACCGACTGAGCCACCCAGGCGCCCCAGATTTGAATTTTTTAAACCAATTGAAGGAGGTGCTCCTGGGTGGCTCAATCAGTTAAGCACCCAGCTCTTGATTTCAGCTCAGATGGTGATCTTGTGGTTCGTGAGATTCTCTCTCTTCCCTTGCCCTGCTTCTCTGCTCTCTCTCTCTCTCTCTCTCTCTCTCTCAAAATAAATGAATAAACATTAAAAAAATCAGTGAAGGAACAATTACCTGTATTTATAGTTTCTTAATTTACACTCAAGACGCTCAGTTTTCTCAGAAGGGGTATATGTTGTATGTGCGTTTGTGTGTGGGGTGATTATGAGTGTGCAAGTACTTAGACACAAAGAATTGGCAGAGGTAAAATAATGATGGTATTAATTAATTTCCCCTCTTAAAAAATAACAACAAAAAACCAGTAATACACATCTATTGTAAACATTGTAATAAGAAAATCTTAAATGATCAGAAAAGCTCTCTTCAACCTTCTTTTATTTATTTCAGAGTAATAGCTGCTTAAATGTGGGATATATAGTATAAACACAATACAGAATATCTACATATGCCCTTAAACACTTCGGCAAGTATTTTTACTTACAGATTTCTATAAATAGATTGCTAAGTAAAAGGATATGTATATTTTAAATTTTGATTAGGATTACCTTCTACTACTTTTGTATAATATTCCCATGACATATGTATGGGGGCGACTCTTTACCCACATGCTATATTAGATTTCATAAATCCTTTAATTTTTGCCAATTTGATAGGTGGAATTGGTATTTCATTATTATAATTTGGATTATTGATCACTAAAGCTTTAACACACTTTCATGTTTATCATGCAATTATTTGCATGTTTTCTTTGGTTACTGTCTTTTGTATCCCATTGAAGAAACTCCCAATTTCACAGAAACAGTTCCAGGAACCTCAGGCAGTAGAGAAATGTAAATGTTCAAGTAGGAAGACCTCAGAACAAATACTGAAATTCTGCTTGTGTGCTTTGTCTTTCACTGACCATAATCTATAACTGATGCCAAAAGCAATATGTTCTAGGCTTGATTTTACCATTGACTTGTGGTACAAATTCAGTTCCTGCATTGCAGAGTCTCTTAATAGAACTTGTCTTTATGTAACAGAAAATCACATGATAAAATAAGATTACAAATTGAATTGCTTTGGTGGTGAAATATTTTAAGTACTTTAATTGTGGATTCTATTTAGTGTATAATTTTATGGTGTACCATCTTACAGAGCTAGTAGGAAGCTCTAAAGATCTAACCCAAAGCTATTTTATGAAAATTGTGTGAAAATTTCCAAAACAAACTATTGGCCATGGTTTTCTTTGGGTTTCTTATGGCTTTAGATTATTTCTTCTTTCTTCCGTTTGCTAATTCATATCGAAGCATATAAAGCATTCACATGTGTAACAGGTACTCTCCTAATAAGTATGTATTAAACAAAATCCTCTCCTTTGCAGAGGAAAAAAATCCTTCCCTTGTGCACCTTATCATTGAAAATAATTATTGTCACAGAGTTTCTATCTTTCTATTTCCCTAATTTTCACCTTTCATCTAAAACCAACTTTTAGCACACAACTTATTACTCCTAATTTATATTTCCCTCAAGTAATATATTTCACTTCACTTGTGATTTGAGTTTTTTATTTGATTCAAATTCATTGGACTCAGTAAGTTATAGATAATATTGCAAAATAAAATTTAACACCACTCATTATTTTGGAAGTCAATGTGTCTGCCATTTCAGGCCAGGATTTCCTTCAAAATTTTGTGTTTCCAGATTTTGCTTTGCATTGGTCTGCTATCTCATTTAAACTTCAGATGACCTTGTTAACCTTGAAGTAGCTAGACATCAATTAAGTTTAACAATTTTAATTGATAATTGTCTGCATTGATAAAGAGGATAGATATCAAAGGATATATTAACTCTCAAAGTGCTCGCACTCTAGATGACAAGATAGCCAACTAAGAATATTTAGAAGTTAAATATTATAACAAGACGGGTGCCTGGGTGGTTCAGTTGGTTATGTCCAACTATTGGTTTAGGCACAGGTCATGATCTCAAGGTTCTTGAGATCCAGCCCCACAAGGGCTTTGTGCTGACAGTGAAGAGCTCTTGGGATTCTCTCTCTCCCTCTCTCTTGCCCCTCCCCCACTCATAGGCACTCCCTCCCTCAAAACAAATAAATAAACATTTAAAAAATAAATATTGAAATGAGCATTTATGGAAGTGATGTAGTGGCAAGTTACTCGGGTTGATCAGAACTGGGAGGAGATGGCTGCGAGCTGGCAGAATTAAAGTGGTAACCATGATTTTCCTGTGTTGGACCTTGAGTAGAAGGACGACATCAGGAGAATAAAATTTACAAGGCATTCATTTGTGGGAAAAGTGGGAGCTGCATTGAAGTATATTGACTGCAGTCAAGTAAGAGGCATTATGGTCTAACAGAAAAAAAATATTACTAGAGTTAGACAAACCTAGGTTCAAACCAAAGATTCTTCTCTTATTAGCTATGTGACATGAAAACAAATTTTTAACTTTTTTTTTAATTTGAGAGAGAGACAGAGGGGGCGGGGGAGAGGGCCAGAGGGGCAAAGGGAGAGAGAGAGAGTCCTATGCAGCCTCCATGTTCAGTGTGGAGCCCAACTCAGGGCTTAATCCCATGACCCTGGTATCATGACCTGAGTGGAAATCAAGAGTTGGATGCTCTACCAGCTGAGCCATGCAGGCACCCTGAAAAACTTTTTAAAATCTTTAATCTCAGTTTTCTTATGTGACAAAAAGAAGATCTAAAATACATATTTAAATATGGGTCCCCATACACTGCTGGTGGGAACGTAAATTAGCACAACCATCTTAGTAAACCATTTGGCAACATCTGTTAAAGCTGAATATATGCATATCATCTGAAATAGCTATTCTTCCCATAGGTATACACTCAAAAGAAATGTTTCTATATATATGTTTACGAAGAGACACATACAAGAAAGAAACATATTAGTAGTGTTCATAGTAGCTAAAAATTAGGAACAATCAAAATGTAATTAACAATAGAATAGGCAACTAAATTGTGATAGATGCATACAATAAAATACAACATAACAATGAAAATGGATGAACTATATCATGAACCACAGCATACGAAATCTTGGAAGGACACTTGGGTGGCTCAGTTAGTCGAGTATCTGACTTCAGCTCAGGGCATGACCTCATGGTGTGTGAGTTTGAACACCGCGTCGGGATCCCTGCTGTCAGTACAGAGCCCGCTTGGGATTCTCTTTCCCCTTCTCTCTCTGCAACTACCCCACTTGCTGTCTGTCTCTCAGAAAATAAATAAATATAAAAAAATTATATACCAAATCACGGATTTATCTCACAAACACAACATTAAACAAAGGAAGACTGATGCAAAAGTATATACAATATGAAACTATGTATGTAAATTTTGAGAGTAGACAAAAACCCTGCTATTATTAGAAATCAGGACTCAGAGGTATAGGTTATGGATACAACCTGTAGGGACCTGAGCAATTTCCCAAGATTCAAGTAATGTTCTGTTACCTACTCTGGGTGCTGAAAACATGGATGTGTTCATCTTGTAAATAATCATTAAGTACAGCTTAATGATTTCAAGTTGCATACCAACCTTCAGTAAAATTGACATTGCAGGTATGTATATCTATTCTGACCATGCATAGCCAGAATTTTAGCTATTGTCATTATTTGTTTAATATCTTTCCTAATAGAAGATGAGGGAAGGATAGGATTAATTCAAGGAAAATAGTTTGGCACATCCTTGAAATCTAGACATGCAACTAAGCATTCTTAGGCATTTACCACAGAGAAATAAAGGATTAGGTTCACACCACAATCTGTATAAAGTGTTCATAGTGGCCTTATTCATTGGAGCCCAAAATAGCAGAGATAATACAGCTATCTTTAATGGGTGAATATACAAGCAGTGAATAAGCAAGCAGACTTGTGGTACATCCATACCACAAAATACTACCCAGTAATAAAAAGGAAGGAATTATTTATATACAGAACAACTTGGATGAGTCTCAAGGAAATTATAGGCTGATGGATGTGGAGGAACCAACCTCAAAAGGACACATGCAATATAAATCTATTTTTAGGACATCCCTAAAATGACACAGTTATAAAAAATGAACAGATGACTCTTTTCCAAGAGTTACAGAAGGGGCAAAGAGGCCAAAAGGGAGGTAGATATTGTAATAAAAAGTTAACGTGAAGGATCCTTGGAGCGACAGAACTGTTCCATATTTTGACAATATTGGTAGGTACATGAATCCGTACATGTGATCAAATTGCATAGAACCAAATATACACATACAAATGAGTACAGGAAAATGAACAAAATCTGAATAAGATCAGTGGATATAACAAAAGTAAATCCTGGTTGCAATGCTATGCTAGTCTTATAAGACATTACCAGTGAGGGAAATGGGGTAAAATGTACCGTATTCTCCTATCCTGCAGCCTGCGGATTGACGTTTTTCTCAAGGTAAAAAGTTGAATTAACTTTTTGATAGTAGGAGAATGACCCCAAACTTGACAATATGCCAAATCTTGTTGGAGACCTAAAAAAGGTTTTAAATGGGCAAGATCCCTCCTTCAATGCAAGTCTATATATGGGTAACCGGTAAGGATATTTGGCAGTATTTGAACATTATTATTGTACTTTGGGGCACCTGAGTGGTTGAGTCAGGTAAGAATCCAACTCTTGATTTCAGCTCAGGTCATGATATCACAGTTTGAAGGATCGAGCCCCGCATTGGGCTCTGTGCTGACAGTGTGGAGTCTGCTTGGGATTCTCTCTCTCCCTCTCTCTCTGTCCCTCCCTTACTTTCTCTCTCTCTCTCTTTCAAAAAAAAAAACAACTTTAAATTTATTGTAAAAATTGTACTTGTGTGCTATTAGCAAACCTAAAGGAAGAATATGTATTTGTTTGTATGAGTTGGGTATGTGGACACTGGAGGTTCAGTTATTACGTGAGCACAAAGAGAACAGAGCAAAGTACATTCTGTGGACTCGCAGCCCTGCTGGAAGAGTGAATATGCTGTCCAGCCAAAATAAATATGTCCAGGCATCCCGGTAGACATATTTCTTTAGTGGGAAAAGCACCTTAAGTTAACCTTTGAAAACCGTATTTCTGATTCTAAAAGCAGTAAGTTCTTGTAGAGAATTTGGAAAGGCAGAAATATAAGAGGAGAGATATTTAAATTGGCCTTATAAGCAGTTTTTAAAAATTAGTATTTTGTTGTATACCCATATGCTTTGCAATAGTTCTTCCACTTATCCTATCCTAAGTATATTTCCTTGACACAGCATTTTTTTTAAATCTCATTTGTAATGTGGGTATGGTGACTTCTCTTACAGAAACACCAGAACTCACCAGTTTCATATTTCTGGAAATATAGCTACTAATATCTTCAGTAGTATTTCCCATTCCATTAGTGCACCCTATGGCTTCCTTCCAGAATACAGTATATAAAAGGAGTAAAAGGTGCAAAAAGTGGAGAAATCTGTCGACACCGTCTCAGCCAGGTGATCAAAGTTGACATCAATGGTGATAGGACATGTTAATAGCGTCTATACTTGATATGATGTAGTGAAAATGACACTTCACCTCTGTGGTCTTCCTCACAAAACCAATAAATCCAGTATAATCACTATAGAAACATCACACAAATCCAGTTAAGCCTCATTCTACAAAACACCTGATTGGAATTCCTCAAAACTGGGCAGGTCACCAAAAAGCCAGAGGAGGCTAAGGAGGCATGATAACTAACTGTAGTATGGTATCATGGATGGGGTCCTGGAAAAGAAAAAAGTGATTAGATTAAAAAAAAAAAACTAAGTAAATATGGAACAGGAAGTATAAACTTCAGTTAATAGTAGTGTGTCAATATCGATTCATTCACTGTGACAAGTATGCAGTACTCATTTCAGATGTTAATGATAGAGGAACTGGTTAGGACACAAACTCTCCTCTCTGAACCATCTGTGCAATTGTTACACAAGTCTAAAACTTTTCTAAAATCAAAAGGTTGTGTAAAAAATAAAATTGTGATGAAGACTTTTTTTTTAATGAATATTTTTCAGGGTGCCTGGGTGGCTTAGTCTGTTGAGCATCCAACTCTTGATTTCAAGTCAGGCAATGATCCCAGGGTTGTGGGATCGAGCCCCATGTTGGGCTCCACACTGAGCGTGGAGCCTGCTTGGGATTCTCTCTCTTTCTCTCTCTCTCTCTCTCTCTCTCTTGTTTTCACTCTCTCTCTCTCTCCCAAAATCAACTAATTAAATAAAATAAATAAAACAAATGTTTTTCAAGATTTTTATGTCCTTAATAAAAATTGCTAGAAAGAATATCACTTGGTCTAGCGTTTTGAGCTTTGAATTTCTCACATCTCATGATACACATTAACAGATCATTTTCCAAAAGTTTGTGCTTCCTAGACTTGTAAACTTCTATGCAAGTTTACAGATGTCTTTATCACCACACCTGCTATGAATATTTTCTTTAGAAATAGCAACAGCAAAAAACTACTCTGCTCTACTCAATTGGTTAAAGAAATAATACATCAGCTTAATTGTTGTTTCTTCTCTTATTAGTCAGGGTGGCCATATATTGAAATACATCTTTCACATTTGACATCTATAAACCCGTCTTTCTTTCTTCTTCTTTGGCTTTTATTGTTTTATTCTAAAAATCTCTCCAAACCTTAGGGTTATTGAACTTTTTTGTATTTGTTGTGCATTTTTCAATATTTAACTTCTAATTTATGGTACTCTTTGAAGCACAATAATCTTAAATTTGTATATGTGGCAATTTATAGAACTTCTCTTTTGTGACTTCTGATTTTCTTATAAAATTATGCCTCATACTTAAATCGGGTTAATTTCCACCTACCATGTTATATTGTTTTAATGTTATTTATTACATTTTCTCTGTAATTTGTTTATATTTGTGTATGGTTTGTAGAACTTGTAATTAGAGGAGTCAGCACATTAGTGTTCTTTTTAAATAATGTTTTCCTACCAAATCCACGTCTTGGTTTCCTGCATTGTAAGTACATACGTTTGTCTATTTTGTGAATATTTTATTTGGTAGGTCTGTGTTTTTTTGGTTCTAATATTAAAATGCTTTAATTATTGTAGCTTCATTAAAAAGGTATATAAGTGATTACAAATAGTGTGATTGAATACAAACTAGCTGTTATACTTAAAATGTTTTTTCACAACTCTCAATGATTATTTTTCTAAGTGAGTCACAAATTCTTATTGTCAAGTTCAGAAAAAGTCACACTATGATTTTTACATTTGCATAAAATCTAAAAAAGGAAGAATTGGCTTATCATATTTAATTTTCCCATCTGTGGACTTGGTATTTCTCTCCATTTTTAAATCTTCTTTTGCATCTCTCAGCAAAAAACATTCAGATTAGTTCAGTTCAGAAGAGTTCTTGTTACGATGACTTCCAAACATTTTTGTTTTTGCTCCTGTTATGAATGGAATCTTTTCCCACATTATATCAACTATCTGATTGTTAGTTATTTGAGACAACCATCAAGTTTCATATGTTTATTACTTATGTGTATAAAACCAAATTTATATCTTCCAATAGTTTGATTCTGTCGGATTTTTCAGGAAGAAGTTCTTGTTAAATACAAATAATGACAATTTTATATTCTCCATGACATTAACCATACATATTATTTCAGTTTCCTGCTTTATTGCATTACTAGGCAGGCCATAAAAATATTAAATAATAGTAAGCCTCTTTTGTCCGATTTAAATGGGGTTGCTGCTACAGTTTCAAAAGAATGAATGATCTTGTGTATTGACTTTAATAATCATATTGAAATGCTTTCAGCCTTTTTCTCTGTCCTGCAAAAATGGTGTAGCTTGGGAGTCCCATGTAATGTTTATGTTTGAAAGTATGTGTTTTTGAAACTGTCAACCTAGTGCCATCAAAGGGCTTGCGATGTCTTGGTCACATTTTATCTGCCTCCGTACCTTTGTTCAGTCTTTTTTTTTCTACCTAGGATACTCTTCCCTGATTAGTTCTCACACTCTCTTCAAAACTATCTTCTGCATTGTCTCCTCCAAAAAGCTTTAATAGCTAGCTTGTTTCCTTCACCTAGCTTGAGACTAGAGTACTCCCTGCATGGGCTGAAACACCTTATAAATAGGTCTAACACTATAATTGGCATACAACTTGGAAATTATTTGTACATCTGTTCTTAAACTATAGCCTCTTCAAAGGAAGGCACTTCATATTAGTCAACTATATATTTCCAAGGACAACCACAGTGCTGGCAAAAGGTTTTTTATTTTTATTATTATTTTTTTTAATGTCACTGCAGAGCCTGACGCGGGGCTCAAGCTCATAAGTGGTGAGAACGTGGCCTGAACCAAAATCAAGAGTTGGACACTTAACCGACTGAGCCACCCAGGTGCCCCCTTTAAATTTTTTTAATGTTTATTTATTTTGGGGGTTGGGGAGCAAAGAGAGAGAGAGACAGAGAGAGACAGCAAAAAATTTTTAAACTCTTTCTAGAGAAAAAAATTTATCCAGTGATGATATCTTCAAATTCTGAAGGTGAGTCACAGATAATATGTTCATTTGCTATGCATTCCACTTTAGCAATTGTAATTTTTCACTCTTTAGATAACTTGTATCCAGACTTCTCACATTAATGAAAAAAGTTCCTATTAGATTAGTCCTTATAACATGTTAAGGGCTTTAGAAAAATGAACCCTCATGACAAACCAGTAAAGCAAACAATATGATTTTTTTTTTAGGTTCTACATATAAATGAGATCATAAATTATTTGTCTTTCTTTGTCTAACTCATTTAATTTAGCATAATGTCCTTAAGTTCCTTCCATTCATTCCATCACAAATGGCAGGATTTTCTTCTGTCTTACGGTTGAGTAATATTCTATTGTGTGTGTGTGTGCATGTGTGTGTGTGTGTAATTTTATTTATCCATTCATCTATCAATGGACAAAGGTTGCACCCATGTCTTGACTATTGTCAATAATGCCACAGTAAACATGAAGGTGCAGATATCTTTTTGAATCAGTGTTTTCATTTCCTTTGGGTAAATACCCAGAAATGGAATTGCTGGATTTCATGGTAGTTCTATTTTCAAACTCTGGGGGAACTTGATACTGTTTTCCATGGTGGCTGCACCCAATTACATTGCCGCAAACCATGCACAAGAGTTCTCTTTTCTCCACATCCTCACTAGCAGAGGATACTTCTTGTCGTTTTGATAACAGCCAATCTGACAAGTGTGTACTTCTCTGATGATGAGTGATGTGGAGGACTTTTTCATGTACCAGTTGGTCATCTGCACGTCTTCTTTTTTTTTTTTTTTAATTTTTTTAACATTTATTATTGAGAAACAGAGCATGAGCATGAGAGGGGCAGAGAGAGGGGGAGACACAGAATCTGAAAGCAGGCTTTAGGTTCTGAGCTATTAGCAGGGAGCTTGATGCGGGGCTCAAACTCACAAACTGCGAGATCTGAGCCCAAGGCAGACGCTTAACCAACTGAGCCACCCAGGAGCCCCATCTGCATATCTTCTTTGGAGAAAAGTCTATTTAGATCTTCTGCTCATGTTTTAATCAGATTTTTTTTTCCTGTTGATAAGCATTATGATTTTGATTTCATAGATATGGAAATAGAGCTCAGAACATCGTTGTGTGTGAGAAAGCTTGGAGTTGAAACCGGATTTTTTTCTGACTTCAAAGATGGCCCCAGAACCACACTGCTATCCATTCTTCCACTGGTAAGTCAAATTTTACTCCCAAGCAAATAAGTGTTTGCGGTTCATAAAGTAGGACAGATATGATATTCCCAGAGTGAAGTGTAGAGAAAAACTCTTAAGTCATTGGGATGTGAGAGTGCACAAGTCAAGGGCAAAAAAATCCATGTTACAGATATTCTTTGGACTTGTTAAAAATTATGGAGGCGTCTGGGTGGCTCAGTCTGTTAACTGTCCAACTCTTGATTTAGACTCAGGTTATGATCTCATGGTTTGTGAGTTGGAGCCCTGCACCAGGCTGTGTACCGACAGTGTGGAGCCTGCTCGATATTCTCTCTCTCCGTCTCTCTCTCTACCCCTTCCCCACTTACTCTTTCTCTCTCTCAAAATTAACAAATCAATAAACTTTAAAAAAAAACAGAAATTTTTAAAATTGTCACTACTGGGCTTCAAGCCAAAACCGAACTAACATTAAGTTGGGTTTATTTGCGATATGCCACACAAAGACTTTCATTTATAAGGCTAAACTGTTTTAAAAAATAAAATTAAAAAAAAATTTAAAGGGAGCACCTGGGTGGCTCAGTCAGTTGAGGGTCTGACTTCAGTTCAGGTCATGATCTCACAGTTTGTGGGTTCGAGCCCCGTGTGCTGACCGCTCAGAGCCTGAGCCTGCTTCAGATCTCTGTCTCCCTTTCTCTCTGCCCCTCCCCCACTCAGGCTCATTTTCACTCTGTCTCTCAAAAATAAATAAAAATGTTAAAAAAAATTATAAGGCTAAACTACTGGCCCAATAATTTAAAAGAATTTCTATTCTCAAAATGTATCTTTTTACATTAAATAGGTGCATGATTATTGAAATAAATTTAATTTTGTTGTCTTTTTTAGAGCCTACACTAGAAATTCTTATTAGATCTTTTAAAACCGAATTTTCAACTGCGAGAGATCACAAAATTATCCGAGAAACATTCAGAAATGACATAATATTGGATATTGGGACTATGTCCTATAAAGGAAACTTGTCCCTCCAAGTAATACTTTGTTTTTGGTCTAAATTCTGGTCTTCATATTTTGACATTCTCAATTTCATTTCATTTCTTTTCTATTTTTGGCACAAATTGGATTGTCTGTGAGGAAGTTGATTAACTTAAGAATCCTGAAATACCACTATTTTTCAAATTCATTTCGTCTATCCATTTTTAATTTGCTACTGAATAATTTTCCCCACTGACTCCCTCTAACACTTCCTAGGCAAAGGACAGAACTTTGTTCAAATTTTAAATCAGTTACTTTATTCCACCTACTCTTTATAAAAAATGCGAATAACACTGCTCATGAGGCATTTCACATCATCTTATCTCTAGCATATGATGTTCTTCTGTTTTGTATGTGTTATTTTTCCTGTACTTCCTTCTATATTCCAGCTACATCAAAGATTCTACTATCTACTTGGTTGTTATCCTTGACCTGTCAGAGAATCCTCATAGGAACAAAAGATCTGTCCTTCTGGACCAGATTCATACTCAGTTCTAAAAAGCTTTGCCTCCCTTAGTGGAGCTAAGTGATAATGTTTATCTTGGGGAAAAAAGGCTCAGGGAATGCAAGATATCTTCAAATATGTGAGAGGCTGTCATGCTGTAGATAGAATAGGCTCATTCCATGATTCTGGATCGCTGATCAAATATAATTTACAGGGAGGAAATTTTTTGTTTGATAACATGGGAGAACAATATGAGCTATAAAAAATGCAATGCGCTGCCTCTGGAAATACAATTTGTCATCACCGAAGTTTCCAGCCCACTTGCGAAGACTACTTTTCAGAGATCCTTGCATTTAAGGAACAGATGAGCCTGAACAAAACTTCTGCTCAGCTCTTATTTCTACTTGCCTGTGCTTCTCTCTCATTTTCTTTTACTGTAGATCAGATCTCTCCATGTGGTAGAGAATATGGCAGCTGCAAGCCCAGACATGACAATCCCATGGACGGAGTGTTTCTTTTTCCCCCGTCTCCATGTTTCTTTCCAGGTAAAGGCCTCAGGCCCTGTTGGTCCTTGAGCTCACAGTTGAACCAGCTGTTATTGTGGGTGGATAGGGTAGTACTGTTGGTTGAGACTGGTCCATACTTGTCCCTGGGGAGGAGGGGGTGAGGTCATGATTAAGAGCCTCCCAAGAGCATAGCTCATGGAAGGAGAATGCCAGGCAGGTGAAAACACCATAAACCCAAACAGAGCGAGCAGAATAATAACACTTCCACCCAGATCTGAACGATTACCATTAAAAATAATTTCTCCTTAAGCACTGGCAAACACTCAATCGTTCTTTGGGACAGTCACAACAATTCAAGAGCATTATTAGCATCTGATTTCAAATGATTACAGTACTTGCCCTAAAGGTTTCAGGTCTGAGCATGAATTCTCATCTTTGTTTTATTTAAGTTCCTTTTAATGTTTTTTTTTTAGTTTATTTATTTTGAGAGAGAGACAGACAGAGACAGACAGAGAAAGACAGAGAGAAAGAGAGAATCCCAAGCAGACTCCTCACTGTCAGCTCAGAGCCTGATACAGGGATTGAACCCACAAACCGTGAGATCATGACCTGAGCTGAAATCAAGTCGGCCGCTTAACCTACTGAGCAACCCAGGCGCCCCTGTCTAAACTCCTTTTAAAAATGCTTTCAAGTTTTTGCTTCTGTTTACGTGCCACGCACGTGCTGGATGTAGGCCTAAAAGTGACAGCCTTTCTCTAAAAGTTTGAGTTTCTGCTTTGTTCACCACCACCAGCCCTGGGCCAGAATAGGGAAAACAATATGCAAGCCATCTGATTATTTTGGTTTTCTCCACTAGGAAATATAGCACTTTGCTTTCAAATTAACAAATGATTAATCAAGATGTGACGTTATGTGTGAGAGTGTAGGGTTTGGCTAGCATTTGCTGGATTCAGAATTGGATATGACACCGCGTGAAGAAGCTTGACTTGTAGGTCCCAGGGCTTCTGGTAGGTGGCCAGGTTGAGAAAAGGGCAATGTGGTCCAGAAAACCAGATAGAAAACTGTGAGAAGAAGTATCCAGCATGGCAGTTTTTGACGGATGAATTGTTTCATTTTTATTTTTAATATTTTTAACAGACTGTTAAAGTCAGGCTTTTTAATAAAGTTTCTATTAGCATTTGCTGAAATGTGCCAACAGTTGTATTTAAGGGAGACAAGCAAGCTACAAATCTGTTAATAGTTTCAAAGGTATCAAGGAAATATTAGCCATATGGAATGGGGGTGGATTTCTTTATTTTTAATGGTTGATACAATGTCAGCAAAACACAGGAATTTTTGTGAATATAGAAAGCCAGTTATACAAGAACCATAATTTGTTTACTGCCTTTGGATCCATGTCCTAATGTAAGAAACTGTTATCTATTAAATACTATTTTTTACTTGGCAATAGATAAATATATAAATCCTCTTGGGATTTGTTTCATGTTATTCACTAATATTTTTATACTCTGGGGCTTGTTGAAGTGGGGGCTCAGATGGGGTGTAATGGAATAAGTATGAGGTCCTTGGTGATAAGTATCATTATTTACTTGTTTGTTTAACTACCTAATTTTCAATAATTAGTACCAAATCCTTAAAGAAAGGTAGAAATTGCAAGGTACACCTATGGTTTTGGTGGAAAGGTTTTGGACTGTTATTGTAGAAGGCACATAAAAATCATCTAGGATTCTGTCTATATAAGCGATAGTTTTGTAAAATTCTATTTTTCAAAGAAATAGACTCAATATCCTTCGGGTATTCCCACAGGGACTTCAGAGCTCCACTTCTCCGTAGGGGTGAGCCACTAAAAATGACTTTATAACACTTTTAAGAGAAAGCCTTACACAAAACCTTATAAATGGTTTGTCGCTCAGCATTTTGTACTGATGTGACCTGGGTTAGCCAAAGCTTCACCCTTCTATTGCAAGATAACTCGTGAGTCTCTAGAGATGTGGTTTTTGTTGAATTCAGGATATATGATGTGCCAAAGCTGCCAAACATAGTTTCAATGATCCTAGGGTTTTGTTCTAATGACATGCGTGTAAAGAAAAAATGGACTCCTGCCCTCCGAAGTGTGAAGGATTCAGGAGTCCAGACTGGTTTGTGCCAGACCCTCTGACATGTAGCTGACCTTAGATTGGGCAAACAGATTGTAAAACCCAAGGTATAATATTTGTGAATGGACAATGATGGGAAAATCTATCCCCATATATATATTCCATTTGATGTTGAAAGTTTTGGTTTCCTCTACCATTAATAAGGAGTCATATAGTTACCCTTTACTGGAAATTCCTGAAAAGCTGATAAAAAGGCCCATAATATTGAAACACAACCTAAATCACCTGAATACTTTGTTGTAATTTGTATAGCATACTGAATTCAAATTAGTAAATAGTACTTCCAGAACCCTGAAAGCCTTCTTCATGTCTTATGGTAACTACACACACACACACACACACACACACACACACACACACACAGAGTTTTTTAAACTATCTACTTTTTTCCCTCTGGTCTTTTTCACTCAACATTGTATTGGCGACTATTATTCCTATTATTGTATATTATTGTAGTTTGTTCACCTTTGTGCTGTATCCTATTTCATTTTATGAAAATATACATATCATATTCTACTGTTGATGAGCATTTGGGGAGTTTACAGTTTGTGGTGCCTTGTACAATTTCTTGGAGAGCATTTATGCACATCTCTGTTGGGCATATACTTAGGAGTTGAGGGGCGCCTGGGTGATTCGGTCTGTTAAGCATCCAACTCTTGATCTTGGCTCAGGTCATGATCTCATATTTGTAGGATTGAGCCCCACATCAGGCTCTGTGCTGACAGTGAAGAGCCTGCTTGGAATTCTCTCTCCCTCTCTCTCTGTCCCTTCCTGCTTGCTCTCTATCTCTCAAAACATTTTTCTTAAGTGTTTGATTGCTGGGTTGTAGCATGCACAGTTTTTCAGCATTAGTGAATCTTCTGTAAACAAGTTACCAGGACCAGGCAAACTTCCATATTGCATTGTGTATTAGAAGTTTCAGGGTGGCTAAGTTATTGTGGTTCAATACCCTCCCCAAAGTAACATATATGTGTGAAAATCCCAAAGACTACAGAAGAAAATGTCCACCAGAGAGGTGGTGGCTCTCTGGCTACCCATCCCTGTGTCCTAAAGGCCTGAGACACAGAAGCCAATGAATAAATGCACTTATTTGGGATTAGACACTCACCTTATGCATTTGTGCAGGGATATCGCTAACTTTACGCCCTTCACCTTGTTGAACTCACTCAATTCAGTTTCTTTTTCACTTTCTCAACTTTCTCAGCTTTCAGAATTCAAAACTTGTGCCAGTATAATTAGAAAAGTATAAAATATAGGTAAAATTTAAAAAGAAAATTAAAACTCCTGCAATTTTGTGATTTGTAAGATTTATGAGATTAATCTTGATACCCTTAAATGGCCTTGGCCTCTTGTTTACACACAAATATGCTCCCTACTTCTTAGCATGGTCCTTCATGACCAGATCTCTAACTCGTGTTTTTCATTTCCTACCCTCATTCTCGGTGAACTGCTTCTATTTCCAGGAATATATGAGGCTCTTTCTTATTCTGGGTCTTGATTACCACCTTTCTTTCTCTCAGTCCCCTACCTTGAGGGGGTATTATGTACCTCGAGGTACAAGACAGAAAAGAATCAGAGAGGATAAATCACAAGCAAATGTCACACAGGAAAAACAAGTTCACACCCACATCTCTGTTCTTCCAGGCTGTTATTTGACCATCAAGCTTTATCACCCTTCTTTTCCCTGGTAAAGATTTCCCAGATCTCCCCAAATTGGGTAAGAGGTTTTTTTCCTTTGTGTTCCAAGGACCACCTACCTGTGCATATAATACCGACATATTCTACTTGCTTGCTTAAGGTGTTAGCCATTTGATTTTAAGAGTCTAGACTGCCTTTCCTTATCATATCCAGAACAGCTCCAAACAGGTCATTCATTGTCTCATTCATTACCTGCCTGAATTTTTATTTGTTTCTTTCTCTCAGAAATTGGATCACTTATGTGTTGGCTTACTTCTTTTTTAAGACTTTATTTTTAAGTAATGTCTACATTCAACACGGGAGGAGCTCAAACTTACAACCCTGAGATCAAGAGTCACATGTTATACTTACTGAACCAGTGAAGTGCCCTGTGTTTGCTTACTATGTTTTTCAAAACATTTTATATTATTATTATTAATTTTAGAGAGAGAGGGGGCAGGGAAAGGCAGAGGGAGAGAGAGAGGATCTTAAGCAGACTTCACACTTGACATGGAGCCTGACAGGGGGCTCCTTCCCATGACCCTGGGATCATGACCTGAGCCAAAAGCAAGAGTCAGGCACTCAACCAACTGAGCCACCCAGGTGCCCAAGCTTACTTTTTTATCATCTGTTCCACCCCACAGAAATGGGGGTTCTGCTGGCTTACACAACAGTGTTTCCCCAGCACTTACAAGTGTACCAGGCACATAGTAGACTCTCAATGAACAATTCAATGAGTAAATAACACGCATTTATATATTACTGAAGTACGGTTGACAAATGTTACATTAGTTTCAGGGGTAAAAGATAGTGATTCAATGAGTCCATAGGCTCTGCTCTGCTCCCCATAGGTGTAGCTATCAAGCAACGGTCTTACAATACTATTGACTATATTTTCTGTGCTGTACCTTTTATCCCCTATAAGATTCATGCCATAACTGGAAACAAGTATTTCCATTCCCCTTTACTCATTTTACCCATCCTCTACCTCCCTCTCCCCTGGCAAGTATTGAGTAAATAAATGCACTATGTAACTCTTTTTTTTTTAAATTTTTTTAACGTTTTATTTAGTTTTGAGACAGAGAGAGACAGAGCGTGAACAGGGGAGAGGCAGAGAGAGAGGGAGACACAGAATCTGAAACGGGCTCCAGGCTCTGAGCTGTCAGCACAGAGCCCGACGCGGGGCTCAAACTCACGGACCACGAGATCATGACCTGAGCCGAAGTCGGCCGCTTAACCGACTGAGCCACCCAGGCGCCCCCATATGTGTATTTCTTATAAAGCATTGGATTTCATCCTCGTACAAATTTCAGGTAGGAAGGAATAGGATTCACATAGTTGATTTTTCCTGAAAGAAAATGGGTAGTAGTCCATTCTCTCCAAGGGCCCTACTGAATGCTTATTTTATGAATCTGATATACAAGAGTCTTGTTTAACATGAAACTATCAATTATTAAATTAATTCTTTTTGAGTAATACTTCCTGGGATGGCATACTATTGAAATCTGTCAGGCATTCCAACTGGGATGAAATCACTCCTTTTTATGCAGGGCACAGGCATTTCATGTAAAGACCTTATGCTGAGGCACATTTGTTCAATGTGGCAGAAACTCTCTCAACATTACACTGCCTCAAGTCCTATTATGTGCCTCCCTACTGCCCCAAATCACTGAGTAAAAGGGACGCAGAATGTGTGGTCTTCCACGAAAGACAGAGATTGAGTGGATCCCAAAGAATTGGCAAGTTCCCCCAGGTCACCAAGGAAAGTGATGGAATGACCCTTTCTTTCTTTCTTTCTTTCTTTCTTTCTTTCTTTCTTTCTCTTTCTTTCTTTCTTTCTTTCTTTCTTTCTTTCTTTCTAAGTGAGCTCTACACCCATTGTGGGGCTCCACTCACGACACCTAGATCAAGAATCGAACACTCTACTAAGTTAGCCAGCTCTGCTCCCCGAACTAACTACTTCTTGACAGCACTGATCTCCCTGTGGCTGGTCAGTGAGGCTCTGAAAGCTTGACAAACAACAGTAAAGATAAGGGAATAGGACTATTAATTTAGGGAGGATGCTGACATCATCTCTTTATGTAAAGCATTAAGCAACTAGTCAACTCTTCTTTAGAATACGGAGGATTGCAAATAAATGTTGTTTGCAACAAATTCAGTTTCAACAGTACAGTGTCATTCCACTAGAATAATCTCTTTTAGTGTCACCTGGATGGCTCAGTCGGCTAAACCTCCAACTTTGGCTCAGGTCATGGTTTCACAGTTTGTGAGTTCGAGCTCTGTGTTGGACTCTGTGTTGACAGCTCAGAGCCTGGGGCTTGCTTTGGATTCTGTGTCTTCCTCTCTCTCTGCCCCTCCCCCACTCATGCTCTGTCTTTCTCTCTCTCGTTCTGTCTCAAAAATAAATAAAAACATAAAATATTAAAAAAAATCGTCTCTATTTTATAATAAGGCTATGTATCCTCAACTTCACATTCCATCCAATAAAGTGAGGTCAAAATAATATTAGTTGTTTGTGTTTTTCTGAATAACAGAACAGTACAATAAGATAAAAATAATTCATCAAATCGATATTCAGTTGTGAAGCTATTTTCAGTTTAACGGTAGCAAAAATTACTTTAAATAAGTTGCTCTATTACAGAGAATGTTTATTAATTCTATTTCCTATTTGATTAAGAGTCCTTTTTCTTCCACATTTTCAGTAATATTGAATTTGTATAGCATTAAATGTTTGATGGTAATATAATCTTCCGTACATATTGGAAATTTTAAATTTTCAAGGTTCATTCAAGCATTTAACTATTACTGAACATCTATTAAGTAGGTGGTACTCTATTGATATTTAAGAAGACAATATCTGATTTCCACACTCAAGTGGTAGGAAAAAGACACTAATTTATAAGGTAGTGTGAGAAACTCATAATGCGACTCAGACTTAGGTGTACATAAAGTAGCATTCAAATAATTGTACTATACTGAAGTAACAGAGAAGCATTCGCAAATGAGGTGACATTTGAGTAGGTTCTAAAGAAAGAAGACAATTTTTCTGTATGATCAAGGCTTAGAATATTTTAAGTTGAGGGTTAAGACATGGATTCGTGAAAGAGAAAGGCTTTTACAGGGAACCCAAAGTGGCTAATATGGCTAAAATAAGGGGGTGCTAAGTGGCAGATGAGATTCGAACAGTAACAAGCGACCAGGCTGCGAAGGGTCCTAACTATCACACTCATGAATTTAAATTTTGTCCGGTAGACATGGAGAAATCACTGATGGGATTTCAAGTAGGGTTATATAGCTATCATTTTTGGAGCAACAATTAAACTTTGGGTATTAAATGAAAGCTGGCTTGTTGGAAGGGGAAATAACACATGAAGAAAATTCAGGAGTTGAGTGTGGCTCTTCAGGTGACAGACAATGAAGGCCAGTGATTCTGGGCTTCAAAGAGCTGCAAAAGTCCTGCCAGAAAAGCTGTTATTCTCAGAGGTAGCTAAATCTACATTCTGAGGCAAACAGCTGAATTTTCCGAGAAAACGTATGTTCCCATCTTCACATTCCAACATTGCTATGGGACTTACATCGCAGTGGCTCATGCTGGCAGGTGAACCCACTAGCCTGACAATTCTCTCCAACAGCCAAATGCCCTAGACCACAGATCTCACACATTAACTATCAGGATCACAGGAAGGGGTTGTTATACCACAGGTTACTTAAACACACCTCCCGGAATTTCTGATTATGTAAGTCTGGAGTGGGGCCTGGTAATTTGTCTTATCAGCAAATACCCTGCTATTACTGATGCTGCTAGCCTGGGGACCACACTTTGAGAACCACTAATAAAAATTTGAAGAATAAGAAGGTATACATTAAAGAGAGAAAAAAAATTCATATAATTCAGCAAAAATATCAGGATGTGTTTAGAAAGATATTCTTTACAGAATTTTGAAAAGGAGAGCCAAATAATGAAAAAAGCATACGAATCCAAATACAGAAGGGTGTCTGGGTGGCTCAGTTGGTTAAGTGTCTGACCCTTGATTTCAGCTTAGGTCATGATCTCATGGTTCATCAGTTTGAGCCCCACATAAGGCTCTGAACTGACAGTGTGGGGCCTGCTTGGGATTCCCTCTCTCTCTCTGCCCCTCCCCAGCTTGTGTTCTCTCTCTCTCAAAATAAATAAATAAACTATAAAAAATCCAAAAACAGAGGCTAAATTAATACAATACGTATCTATAACTGGGTAATGCATAATCATCAAAATAATGTTGTATAGTCTTATTTAAAGGGAGAGAAAATAATAGATTATAAATTAGGATAGAAATCGTGGTTCTTTTGAAATAAAAATCTGTCTCTGCTTGTATACATGTATGTACCTAGATATGTGTATAGAATAAGACCAGAAAGACACGTCCCAAAATGTTAACAGCAGTGGGCATCTCTGAGTGGAGGAATTTATGAGTTATAATTATCTTCTTTGGCTTCGTATGTATTTTCTTAGCCTGCCACTAACTATAATTAATTTAAGGTCACACAAGTATCTTTAATATTGATGCAGGTTGTGCATTTGGGTTGGTACAAATTGATGCAGGTTGTGCATTTGGGATGGCATCACCATCACTAACCCAGGAGGAAATAGCAAAGGCATTTTGATTGATTAAATTTTCCCCAGAGGACTGGCTATATTGCTGTGCTCTTTGCCACTTTAGGGACACAGAAGACTTCATAAAACACGGAACCCGCTTTATGTTTCGTTGACCTTCTGTTCAGGCAGGAGGATGAAATCCCAAGGGAAGACCTTTGGACAGACTCTCATAACCAAATGCATGCTAACCATGAGTAGCTGGTGTTAATGGCCAGAGGAAATGGAAATAGTCCGGGAAGGGGCCAAAGCCACATGAAACAGGAAACTAGGCTCCTTGAAGGAAAAGAGGTAGAGACATAACAGAGACAGAGGATGGGGCAAGCAAAGAAACCCAGGGGTGGGGGAGATGGGGGTAGATTTAAGGTTCTTGTGGCATTTCAAATTATGTCAGCTTTACTTTCACACAGAATTGAATTTAGCTGCCAAAAATGAATCTACTCTTTCTTTCTTCTTTTCTCTTTCAAAATAGTATTAAATTTATTTCAACAGTCTGTCTGAGCTATTCAGTTTTGTTATGAGCTGATGAAAACCCATCATGAGCCAATGACAGACTCTGCCTTTCCCTCACTCCAATTTGAGGCCCGAGTACAAGCAGCTAAAGCATTCATGTCAAAAGTCAGGTGTGTCAAAGGCAAGTCTTCCTCCACTAAGATTAAAACTTGGCCTCTATTCCTACAGCCCAGAGTCACCCATCAAGAAATTCACTTTCTTGTCACCTTTCCAAGTGAAGAGCCGTTCATTCCATCAGAAAGGTGTGTTAACGTCCCTGAAGCCAGACACACTCTGGCTCTGATCTCATCTGTCCCCACAGGGTAATCAGAGCCAGACTTGATCCGAACTTGACCAAAAGGCCATAGGGAGTAGTGATTGTGGCCAGGCTCATTCTCTGAACTGTGCTTTCTTGTACGTGATTGAGATTTCAGCAGGGATTTTTCCAAAAATCTACATCCTTTATCTCCTGGCCACTGTCACCATATGGAACTTTTAGTCTGCTCTACTGGAATCTAACAAAGTGCAGTGTTTGGTACTTGCCTTAGAAACCTGGGTAAGTTAAAATCCTGATAAATGAACCCCAGCCTATGCCCACAGATTCTGAGTCCCTGGAGACAGGAACAGACAATCTGGACTTTGGAAGGATACCCTCAGGTGACCCTGAAGCAACTAAATTCTGAATGCCACTGACAAAATGGCTAAGCATCTGAGCATCCAATTCAGATGGTTCTAGGACTTGCTACTTTTGTGCATTTGGGAAAATCGTTCTCTCAGAACCTCGGGTTCCTAATCTGTAAAACCAGGATAATAATACCTGAGTTTTTCCTACAGTTGTGGGATTCAACTATATGTAAACCACTCCAGCACATAACAAGTCAATAAATGTTAGTTATTATTATTTACTCTGGTGATAATCTTATTTGCATACGTGGCAGCTTGGTGAAGAAATCATGGATTTAGGGTAAAACTGAATTCAAATTCTACCTTTGATATGTGTGACTTGCAAGAGACTAGGACAAAACCCTTTAAAAAACAGTATTGACTGAGTGTCTATCATATGGCAAGTGCTATTCTAAAATTTTCTTTTTACATTTTATTTATTTACTTAAAAATTTTTTTTAACGTTTTATTTATTTTTGAGACAGGGAGAGACAGAGCTTGAACAGGGGAGGGTCAGAGAGAGGGAGACACAGAATCTGAAACAGGCTCCAGGCTCTGAGCTGTCAGCACAGAGCCTGACGCGGGGCTGGAACTCACGGACCAGGAGATCATGACCTGAGTGGAAGTCGGCTACTTAACCGACTGAGCCACCCAGGCACTCCTGGCAAGTACTATTCTAAATCCTTGGCAGGTATTTATGAATGAGATAAAGATGTTGCTTACTATCATGGTGCTTCTGATCTAGCAATGGAAACAAGTAAATAACAGAACATGCTCACAGACATACACACACATAACAGAATAATTGCAGAGTTTGAAAAACCTATGGACGGTTGCCTGGGTGGCTCAGTCAGTTTAGCGTCCAACTCTTGGTTTTGGCTCAGGTCATGGATCTCATGGTCATGGGATCAAGCCCCCTGTGGGGCTCAGTGCTGAGCATGGAACCTGCTTAAGAGTTTCTCCCTCTGCCCTTCCCCCCACTTGCTTTCAGGCACACAAACATAGTCTGCTTCTTTGGGTCTCTCTATATATATCAAAAAAAAAAAAAAAAAAAAAAAGAAAGAAAGAAAGAAAAAGAAAAAAAAGAAAACTATGAAGAAAATAAAGCAGATATTTGAATAGAAAGTTCTAGAAGTAGATGGGAGATAATTTTGGATACGTTGCCCAAAGTATTCTCTAAGAAGTTCCCATTTGAACAGCTCCTGAATGACAAGAAGGACACAGCCACATGGATGAAGATATTTGGTACATATATTCGACATGGCTTATCACAGGTGATGTTAACCTTGACCACTTGGTTAAGGTAGTATTTGCCAGGTTTCTACTCTGTAAAAGTATGATTTTCCTATATTTGATTCTATGGAAGTATGTGACTAGATTCAGCTCACTTCTTCTAGCAATATCATACTAGAAGGAAACCCTCATTCCTATGGCAAACAGGTATGAACAGTTCAACAAGAAAAAGGGTTAGAAAAGGGATGTAAACTTATAGAACAAAATTCCCATCCTGAATTACACTTTGGATGATCTTAAATTTATAGAAGATAAACATTTGACTGCATGATCATCATAAAGCCGCAGACAAGCTATTTCCTGATCTTGTTGAGGCTTGTTAAAGCGGAAATCCTTGTCATTCTTAACGTTTCTTTATTTCATGCCATCAATTCATGTGAAATGATGTCTTCCTTCTGTTCAGCGCTTACTTAGGACACAGCTGAGCAAACCACAAATTTGGTCTTTGCCCAGAGTAGGCATCCAGATGTCACCTGCATGCATAGCAGAAACCAGGTGAAACAGGTAGACAGTTAAGAAAAACGGAGTAAAACTCACAGAAACCAAAATCTAACTCATGAATGTGATTTGGTTCCAATCCAGCCCTATAGTTTTGAAAAATTCTGAACAGCTTTTTTCCCTGGACTAAAGAAATATATTTTAAAACTACTAGATCAATGGTTCTCAGACTCTAGAGTATACTGGAATTTCCTGGAGGACCTGTTTAAAGCACAGATTTCTGAGCCATACCCCAGAGTCATTGAATCAGAAGCTCTGGGGTAGGGCCAAAGAATTTAGAGTTCTAGTAAGTTCCCAGGTGATGCTGATTCTGCTGACACTTTTGGATAATCAATGTCCTAGATAAATCATTGGATTCTAAATCTTTTTATTGAAAAAAAAACAAAAATGAGAACTCTGATTTTGGTGTGTTAATGAGTTTACATTTTTATAGGCTATAGTTTTTAAGAAGGTATATGTGATTGGATGATGTTTGGAAATAAGGGTGGTAAAAGTCAAAAGCCCACTCTCAGTTTGGGACAACTCTTAGGGCCAACCCTGTGTCTGAGTTCACCGTGAGTTTAGATAGGGCCTAGGTTGTGATGGGGCTCAGGACGCACTGCCTCAAGATACAGCACCTTGGCATACTGAACGTTTTAAACAAAGTTTGAGAGGATGACAGAAGGGTCCCTGTGACCTCCTCATCCCTTCATTCTTTTGCCCTGAAGCAGGTTGTAAAACCCTCCTGTGAGAAGTACCTTCCCTCTGGAGACAACGGGACAGCGAAAAAATTCCAAACAAATAGGACTTGCCGAGTTTCCCACGGTTTATCACAATTAACTCATGTCCCCCCAGTGACCATGCATTCTTTGTAAAATCTAACATAAAATGACATTAGTCTGGAGGTGCCTGGGTGGCTCAGTTGGCTGAGCGTCCAACTCTTGATTTCAGCTCAGGTCATGGTCCCAGGGTCCGTGGGTTTGAGCCCCACATTGGGCTCCGCACTGATCCTAGAACCTGTTTGGGATTCTCTCTCGTGCTCTCTCTCACTCTCGCTCTCTCTCCCTCTCCCTCTGCCCTTCTCTTCATTCACACTCTCTGTCTATTTTTTTAAAGATGTTTATAATGTTTGTTTTTATATATATTTGAGAGAGAGAGAGACAGAGAGAGAAGGGGAGGGGCAGAGAGAAAAAGGCAGAGAATCCCAAGCAGGCTCTGTGCGGGCAGTGCAGAGCCTGATGCAGGGCTCAATCTCAGGAACCAGTGAGCTCATGACCTGAGCTGAAATCAAGAATTGGACACTTAACTGACCGCGCCACCCAGGTGCTCCTCTCTCTCTTTCTGAAATACAAAAATAAAAATAAATAAAAAATAAAAATAAATAAGAACCCCAGTCTGATTCTTTGGGCCTTTATTTCCTAATGAGGTCTCCTGTGTCCTATAAAACTGAAATAAGTTTGCATGCTTTTCTCCTGCTAATGTGTCTTTGTCCAGTTTAAAGTTCAGATGCAGTCGGGGACACTAAGACATGCGAGTACAGTTTTCTCCTCCTCTACAGCTGCAGCTGCTTTGTAGTTCCGCTTCCCTCTCTGCCCCGCACTGCTTCTCTTCACTCCCCGAAACATGCTGGTCTCCAGAGTTCTCCCCTACTATCTGCTTTCTGCCTGGAAACGTCTGCCTCAGCCTAGGGGTGAAAACTGGCCAACACTTGAATGGGTTGGCGGTGACGGTATTTTGTGTGTTTGTTGCTTCGCGTTTAAGGTTGCACAGACGCCGAATTCCTGCAACCCTGACAAGAAGCAATTGTGGTCGCTCAATTACTACATAAATTCATCTGCATAGATCATCCTAGCTTGACTCGAAACAGGCTGAGTCAGGATTCTTAGACGGTGGTATCATTTCACTCATATTAGATAGCATGGCAAAACAAAATACATTTCACAGATTGCTATAAACTTCTCCTCTCCACTGCCAACTTTGCTTTGTATAAACATTTGGCCAGTTTGATAATAGATCTTTCATTGCCAAAAAAAGGAAAAAGAAAGTTTACGGAAAACTTCAGGTAATAGAGAATCTATAAAATCAATCTATTTTTTTTAATGTTATTTATTTTTGAGAGGGAGAGAGAGAGAGAGAAGAAGCAGGGAAGGGGCAAAGAGAAAGACACAGAATCTGAAGCAGGCTCAGGCTCCAAGCTGACTGCACGGAGCCTGACGCGGGGCTCAAACTCACAAACTGCGAGATCATGACCTGAGCCCAAGTCAGGTGCTTAACCGACTGAGCCACCCAAGCGCCCCAATCTCTTTTTTAAAACATGAAAAACATTTTAATGTTCTAAACAACTACTGCTTTGTCAATCCTTCTCCCCAGTACATACATTTCACCATTCACTTGGTTAGAGAATTTAGTTTGTGTTTTTAATTGCATTCAGGATGTTTATAATTTGCCTTTCAAAGATACTTTGGCCTATTAAAAATGCTTTTTCCTATGCCAGCCAGTGTGACCTGTGTGTGACCACAAATCTCCCTAGAGAAGGAACTGACCTTTGCTGTTTTTCCTTCTTTCTCATTTTTTCCCTGAAAGCAGGTATCACATCTGTCACTGCTTGGCCACAGTAGACTGTGCTAATTAACTTATAAATTATGTTCATGTGCACTGCTTCTCTCCTGTGAGGCAGGCCTATTTGTTTGTTATGTTACATCAGAACAGGGTTAAAGAGGGCCACTGATTTTGCATAAACACTGACCTAAATGTTTGGACACTGGAAAGCATGTACTGTTTCTTTGTATTCCCCACTGTGCTTTTCTGTAACTGGGGGGCTACGTGCACTCGTTGAATGATCTGAATAGTCAAGGGAGGTATCTTTGTACACATCAGTAGGGCAGTTTAGGAAGCAAAAGAGGTGAGCTTCAAGGCCATGAGAAACATGTAATCACTGAGGATTTGGGGAACAAGAATTTGACCATATCTTTTTTCCCCATTACTTACCAAATTTTACTGCCCCATGGCCCATCCTTCAAAGCGTTTTGCTTTGAGTTGGCTAATAGAGATCTGGCTGAAGCATATAGCCTTCCAGCCTGTTCAGGATTTGAGAATAGTGACTATATTTCCTCTTCAAATGAACAGATTTGAAGCATAAAAATTTCATCCTTTGGGAAGGCATTGGCCATGGGTGGAGGGCCCAAGATACACAATGGAAAATATAAACATAAGTACAATTAGACTTTAGCTGCATCCTAAAGAACAAATAAGAGAGTGATCTTGATGTACCCCTTGCCCTAACCCAATCCAGGCAGTACCGCAGCACTAATAGGCCAAAATGGGAAGGTTCAAAGAGCTTGCCTAATTCCATTTGGATTTAATGATAATTTACTTGAGAATCAATCTTTTCCTGCCCAGGTATGTTTCAGTGCTCATTGAATTAATCTTTTTAAGAAAGGATTAACAGATGTAGATACAAGTATTCATCAAGGCTAATTTTGAAACACCAATTGTCATATTCAACAAGAGTTCTATCAGTTCAAGTTGTATATCAAATACAATCTCCAAATTGAGTGATAATAAAATGTGAAAATCCTCAATATAATTCACCTGAGTTAGCAAATTCTTATTTATGATGTACCGTATTAAAAAAAAAAAAAAGTTCATGCAGTGTAGTAGAGTGTGGTCTGAGCTGAACGAGGAACCTGCTAGATAAACAAAGATGAATCATCCAGGCTCTCTATACCTCTAAAACTTCATTTCAAAATTGGAAATAGTCATAGCTACTCTAAGTTCATTGCCTTATTTTAAGAATTAATATAATAGAGCCTTTGAAATATTAAGCAAGAGCTATGGAACTATACTAAGACAGATATCAAATAATCTACTAATATGGTTTTATATAAAACTATAAAACCAGAGAATTTGATCACCTACAAAAATATACATTTTGCAAATTTTTACCTAAAGATATTTCTTACATACATGAAATTTCCTTGCAGTTATACTTCTCCACTCTAAAGTTTTTCCCTATTTGAGCATCAAGTACCTCTGATGTTCTTGGTGAGTTAGCAGTAAATGAGACAGTAAGGCTTCGTCTTCAATAATAAATAAATAATTGAAATTGACCTTATTGCAGAAACTACCCAAACCTGAGTGCTCTAAATATTTTTTAACATTTTAATGACTTTGAAAGTATAACATTGAATCTATTTGGCCACCAAATAAAATCAATACATTGCTTTTCCAATGATCACGTACACAGAAAAATGTAAGCATCTATAGAAGTGTGAACTTCCCGGGAGTCTATAACTATTTCAAAAGATAAAGTTTAAAAAAAAAACAAAGACAAAAGAAAAACTCAAGTATTATAATACTTGAGAGTGCCATCTTGAAGTGAAGATATATCAAATATTTTAATGGAGTACAAGCATATATATATATATATATATATATATATATATATATATACATATATATACACATATATGCTAATGTTACCACATTAACAAAGGACACTTCCAGGGATGGGGCATCAAATTAGGCTAATTTGTCCAATGGAATGTAAGCAAACTTTTAAAAGGAGTTGTTCATGTTTAACGTGTTTAGTTCTAACAAATTTCATCTGGGTGAATCTCTGAGATTTAGAGGCAAGGAGAAAATAAGTACTCTTGTTTCTTTATTCTTCTTTTTACTTAAAATGTCTATTTTCCTAGTTGTATCATGTTTATTCTCTTTGGTAGTGATTAATGTGAAAGGTGGTTACTAGGATCTTCATGATTAAATGTTGTATTTGTGGTACTTGAGGATAGAAGAACGCCTTCGTAGCTATTTTTGGCACAATTCCTCGTATAAAAGGATGCTTAATGTGAATTTTCTTACTATCTTATTGTTTGGACTGAAAAATGAAACAAATACACAGTACTCACCCATTCTAAAGTATAGTATTAGCTCATTTAGGCATAAGATTGAATTAGTTTTGTTGTTATTTTATCACCATCCTATTGTTGTTATTAAGCTTGAACAAAACCAGAGTATATGATACCCTGTTTATTAATCATTAAAACTTGGTTTTGCTGCCCTTTGTTCATCTTCCATATTGAAGACATAAAGGGTGACTAGAGCTAGAAAATCCAGATGAAGAGCTACATAGGAGCAAATTTCAGTCCACAAACAGCAAGACTAAAGAACAAGCTTCCCATGAACCAGATATGGGGGAGATCTAGGCAGTTGACATCCAACTCTAACAGGAGATAGGCAGCTGAAAGTGCAGAACTGCCAGAAGGGGACACTTAAAATAGGCTTGTCAGAAAATGTCTTTCTGTGTCAAACGTTAGTAAGAGGATTCCTCTAGAGATATATCAGCAACCCACAAAAGGGTCCACCTCCCAGTGGGCTTACACCATCAGAGAAATACGAGGCATGACATTTTCTGCACCTTCCCTCATCTTTAGTCACCCTCTGCTTAACCCTGTGGGGTCCTGAAGCAGAGGCAAGGAATGAAAGAAGAGATTGAACGAGGCAGCCAACTCTTCATTTATGTGTGGTGTAAATTTCCAAGGTTGAATCTGGCTTCGCCCAATGATGAGTACATAGAAAGTGCTCCATAAATAAAAATATAATTACTTTTTCGCTTTCCTTTTCCTATTATCTTATGCCAATGTCTTCCCTCTATACAACTCCTCAACACCAATGTTATTTTTCTCATCCTTGTTAATTTTCTACTTTGATAAAGGGAACAACTCAAGTGGTATCATTGAGCCCTCTCAAAGTATTAGTGCCTTTCTAAATATCTGGATAAATTTTATGAAGACCAGAAATCTTATGAGAGAACTGAGCTTGAATGAGAAGCACTGAGTCAAGGAACAAAGAAAGACTTGGAAAGGAATTTCTTAAATGAAAGAATGGGCCAGGAACCATACAGACCCAAGCAGACTTAAGACCTGACTTTGCAATTAATGGTCTTTCTGTTCTTATTTTGAGTAGTTTTTAACCTATTTTGGCCTCAGTTCCTACCTACTATGCTACTGTGGGACTTAAAAAGTACATGTAAATGTTACTGGTTAAGAAGACCTCCACATATTGCTGCCAACATGGTTACCATCGACATTGACCACATCTTCAGAATCCAAATATTAATGATACATTCTTGGCAGAGAAGAGGAAATGTGTGCTTTGTAAGTTAATATTTATGAAGCTCAACAAATACTAAAAGCTACTGGAGGAATGAATAAGACATGATATTTCAGAAGAAATATCAGCCTGTGGTCATGCTATTGAATGGTGGAGGAGTACTCTTCAGAAAAATTGTGAAAGAGACAACCATGTCCATAATTATAACTCTCCCTGTTTTTCCTCCTTTCCCTCATTTTAGGTATTAAGGTCCTTTGGAGTCATTAAATCTTTCTCTGGGATAATTTGACCAAATAATTCTGCTGAAGATATAATAATGGTGGAGCTTGCAGTATGATCCTGCCCATAATACTTGGGTTTAATTAAAAAAAAAAACAAACAACTGATTTCTAAGTTAAAAGTTTCAAATTTTAATCATGTAATGTGGCCATTTGCAAGGCAGCTGAGGATGTGTTATAGAAGGAGAGCTTTTCTTTGAATCTAAAGTTGTTGGAATAGTATTCACTTGCTTTGACCTCCAATAAGGCAAATCCCTGTTTAAAGCTTTGTTAAAAAGACTTATAGTCCCCCAGTTAAAATGCATCCTTCTTTTGTCCTTGGTCACAAAATCCTGATTTTATACTAGTTCTCTGTGTGCCCCAACCAAAACCTACCTTTCCCACCTCTCTTGCATGAACAGGTGAATGAGTAGTAAGTGGAAGCTGTTTGGTGAGACTATGCAGGAAGGCTCCTCAAGAGGAGAATGGATGGGTATTTCTGCACCCCCCCCCCCTTACCACCCTCTTCCTGCTTCTCTGCCTGAAACTCCATTGTGGTAGCTGGAGTAACAACAGCTATAAAATCATTTTAAGGACCAAAATCATGTATTAAAAATGGTAGAACAATGATAAATTTCCAAGATACGGACCCACCATACTTGCCCTTCACTAATTATTTTTAAGTTCCTTTTGTGTGATATAAAAATAAATGTCTACCTTGATTAAGCCATTGCTATCTCTGAACTGCAACCCCTAGCTGATAGAAGCATTTTTCCTATATGCAATGTGTAGTGTCACAATCAGAGCTGACTTAGACGGAAAATCTAGAGGTCTAATCGATGAATATGGAAACAGGCTAAGCGATAAGACTGAGCTACAGAGGTGGTGCATATAAGACACTGTATCAGGGTGTCTAATCAGTTCTGTGTGGCATAGTAATCTAGGCAGCCAAGAAACATGCAGGAGACTGGCTGGCAGTAACCATGGTTACTGAAAATGTGACTCTGCATAAAAACCTGCTGACAAAGAGTAGAATCTTGATCAGATGTAGTGGATTGAAGAGAAGCACAAATTATTTGAGGCACTGAGGGATCCATATTCTTAAATCTGGGCAGGCACTTTGCTTTAACTGATAGAATGCAACAGAAATTATGCCTTGTAGTTTGAGGCGTCATTCTTAAGAAACTGGCAAATTTTACTCCCTAACTTCTAGAAGGCTTATTCTCTGAACCAGAGCCACCATATAGGAAATGTAACTACTCCACTCAAGACACCTTGTGGGGGGATTCAGAATGATATAGAGAGGGAGATGAGCCCAGCCCAGGCTTTCAGCCAGGGAATCATCCCTACAATGAACCAGGTAAATGAATGATGCCACCTTGGACCTTCCAGGCCAGATCAGCTGCCAACTGAATACCAAATCAAAATCATGTGGAACAGAATTGCCCTGCAAAGCATGTCCAAATCCCTGACCCACAAAATCATGAACTATGATAAAATAGTAGTTGTTTTAATCCATTAAGATTTGGGGCTATTTTAAATGCAGTAAGAGAAAACTGTAAGTGAATCAGCAGGGGCTAAGTTCTAGAGCTAAGACTCAAGAAAGCACAAGAGATCTTCCTGAGGACACCCAAGAACTACTAAAAATATAAAAAATATAATTCTATTTGGTCCAGACCTGTGGAGGAGAAGCATTTTCATTGTGGGATACATACATATTCTTTTTAGTTAATTGGCTTATAAGACTCTAGATCTTAGATCGAATAAAGCTCATATAAATAAGTGGGAAAGAAAAATACAAGAACCTAACACAAGAATCCAAAGTCTGAGAACATAATAACGAGCTCCACAGACCCAAGGAATGAAATTCTCCAAGGAATGGATGAAGGATTGAGAGTTGGCCAATGGAAGTTAGTAGATTCAGCGGTAGGGATGCATCAAGGGCTGAGGTAGAAAAAAAGAGGCAAGTATTCAGGTATCAGGGTGGAGTGTATCAGCAAATTGAGTGTAAATTCAGTTATATTAGTAAGAACTGAATTGTCATGAGAAAAGGGAAGGAGACAGTTGAGGAACCACCAAGCAACTAGTACAAGAAATCAAGAAAGTACGAAAGTGACCAGTGAAACTAACTGAGTTGCTATACCTTCCATCTTCCACTCTCCCTACTCACTGACTTTGGCAGACGTAAGAGGACTTTTTGCCTGGTTCAAGTATTTTGTACCTATTTGCAAGATGAACTCTAGGGAAGATATGATGCCAACTACCGTTGGTAAAGGTGTGCCCAGTGGAATCCTCAAAAAATCGGAAGATGAAACAGCAAAGTAAGGCACCAAATGTTTTCTCATGACATCCTAGGAAAGAATAATTGCCAGAGGCTGTGAGCAAGGTGGTAGACTGAGGCTGCAGAGAGATTTCCAGGAACATGAAATGCACATCTTCTGGGCTCATAGATATCAACAGAGAGGCTCTTGATTGAAAGTTACTTTTCAAAACAGAAAAAAAAATTATTATAAAGATACAGAAATATTTAACAGAATGTGAAGGCAGGTAAGTGGCTAAACTTGGAGATGGAAAGCCCGTAGGAACCCAGATGGCACCTACTGTGTCCTAACCTTCTCTCTGTCCACCTGTTTTATTCCTCCTCCCCTGCCCTGAGTTAGTTGGTTTTCCTTCTGTTGGCAGGTGAGACTGCCATCACACAGCCCCTGGGCTCCCATCTTCTCTACTCGACAGATGGGCTCCCTTTAAGTCTCAATCCCAGGTTTCCAGGAGAAAGACCAAAGGAAGATAATTTAAGTTTTATGTCCACACCGATCTACTGTATTCAGAATGACCCAGTCGCATATATATACATGGCTGCTATAGACCCAACTCTGCAGGCAGGATGAGCAGTCCTGAGCGAATGCTTATGATTTGGGCATAGGACTTAAAGTGGTGGTCCGCAATATTATATATGAGATTCTCTATTGTGCCACCATAAACACTATCATTTAGGAGATCTATGCCATCTTAATAGGTATGAAATCTTGCAATGGCATTTAAAATCCATTTGAACGTCAAGTACAGTCTCAGCAATGTTTAGTTCGTATTATTTCTTGGATTGTTTTCCATAGGTGCACAAAATGTCTAAACTATCCTACCGAATTACCTGTGATGAAGGATTGTCTTGTCCAATTCTTTGGTCTTTTGTTTTTCTTCTCTCTCAGCTGACTTCCATGCTGCAGGTTTTCTTTTCTTTTTTCTTTCTTTTTTTTTTTTTTTCAAATTATTTGAGAGAATGATCAAATTGGAAAACATGAAAAACAATGTATTGCTTTGTTTCAACTTTATATACCTTTATTGTAATCCATATGTAGAAATAGGCCCCTGGATTTATTTTATTTCCTAAACTAAAAGGCTTGTTTTTAATTCTAGACACTTCAATATGGATCTAAAAAAGGATTATATTAGTCCATTTGTAAGAAAAGTTTCTTTTCCAAAACACTTAAACTACTGTGTGCTTTTACTGCGGTGTTCACAGTAAAGACAACTTCAGAGTCATTTACCTCACCCTGATGTGGTTCTATAAATCTGCACATAGCTATTACCTTTGTAACCCAAGAGGCTGTCCCAGTGAATCAGCTTTGGTCTTTTATTTGGAATAGTACCACTGGCTATGTCATTTGGGCTTTCATGTGGTTCTGTGTATGTCATTGTTGAAATGCCTCGCCTTGCTTTGTTCTGCCTGTTGGAGTAGAAACTAACCAAGCAAAGGTTGGACAGGATTACCCAAGATGATTCACGCGTAGTGTAATGGTTTGAGAGGTGGGTGTTTTTGTACTTGTGAATGCCAAAGACATTTGCAGCCATGATGGATGTACTGAAAAGCAGTTCATTTTTGATTCTAATGGTCACTTTTAGTGTATTAATTCAGCAACCTCATTCAAGTGAGACCCTTCAGTAGGTGTGAGATGTTGGAAAATTCAGGAAAGAAAATAGAGTATGAATGAAGCACCACTTATGATATATTTATTGACCATCAACTATCATATTCTTCTCTACTCGATCATATTCTAGTCTTTTTGTTTTTGCTTTTTTCCTATAATGAGTTTAGGTTCCTTAGTTGGTTTATGTCTAAGGGACAGGAAGGCTGAAATTTGAAACCCCACCCGGTTCACTGTCCTTTTCCTTTCTGTGAAGGGAAGCTGAAAACTTCAGTAACACCATGTTTCAATTATTTTTATTTTAGACCACATGGGCAGGACTGCTCACCACTGTTTGACAGGATGTTGCTGTGTCTTCTTGGTAGGGGTCCACTGCCCTTCAAAGAGAGAGAATTGGATTCTTTTGACTCTTAAAAAAAAAATGTTAGCCACACACACTCAGACAACACCTCACAGGGATATATGTCTGAGTGAGAACTTTTGAATGAAGTATGCTTTCTAGTTATTTCCTCTTACCAAAGAAAGGAATATATTACTTCTTGTGAGTTCTAGGATCTCAACTTCCTAACATTCTGAAAGCTATATAGATCCACAGTTGTTTACCTAAAACTTCTGAGCTCAGAGATAATTTAGAATTCAGAATTTCTCAGATTGAATATACTACATGTTATATAATAGCTGAGATTGATCTGGGAAGAACTATAATAAAGTCCATTGATAATTCTGCAGTGAAATATGTGGGTATTCATACTAAGGAGGATAGACAAAGATTGATAATGCTCTCATGTCAATTCTGGTGAGTTTTCCACAAATCAGTTCAAGCCACAACCGATTTTGCCCCCCTGTAAGTTATAAAAGGTTTTGGTTTTCAGGGTTTTTTGGGTTTTTTTTTTGTTTTTTTTTTTGTTTTTTTGGTTTTTTGTTTGTTTGTTTGTTTTGATTTAGGAATTACAAGGAGGGGATGTTTTTCCTAAATTCATAGGTTTCAGGCATACTGTAGATACTGACTAAATACTTATGGAAATAATTCACTGGTTGAATGAAGGGTTGACTAGGTATAAAAAATGTGTAAGTGAGTGAATGGACAGTCTTTCTCTTATAAGTTAGAAAATAAAGAGCACAAAATATTTTATGGTTTAATAAGATCTCTAGACATGAAACCAGAATTTAAAAGGAAAATTGTCCCAAATGAAGTAGGTTATTTTGCTAACCATCACTGCATAGAGCATTTGGGGCCAGGGTACTTAGAGTTCATATTCGATTCTATGTATGCTCAACCTGCTTGTATCTCTGATTACATTCTTAATCTTTCTTCTTAAAGCTTTGTGTAACCATTAACTACAGGTTACCTTTCAACACAGAAAAAAAACAATGATATATAAGAAAGTAGATGGTTACGAGTACAGGCTATTCTTTTACAGACACGGATGTTGCTTTGTTGCTTCTTTTAAAGAGATTTTGCCAGCATTTAGTCATACAAAAAAAAAAAAAAGATCTTTTGGTTTATAAAGTTTGTCATATTCCTTGTCATACTTTCAATTGAAAAGTGTTCTGCACATTTAAGGGGTTGTTATGCTTTGGAGATTTATTTTATTGTATATTTGATACTATTCAGAGAAAGAATATGACTAGAACACAAAAGCACGCTGGAACAAATTGTATACGTTATCTTCACCTTGAAGAATTCTCTCATGCCTCGAACTTGCCTTTCAGCCGACTGCCTGCAAATGAAGACTTCCTCACTGCCTAGTCAGCAGGTGAGTTATTCCAGAGCTACGATCTGTATCTCCAGGTTTCCCAAGGACCTTCTTGAATTATATCTATTGTCTCGGCATATTTACCCATGGTATTCCTTCCCATTCTCAAAAGAATCTTAGTTTGGATGAAAAATTTTATAATTACCTTAATTAATAAAAATTCTTATATATATATTTTTAAATGTTCATGCTTTCCCAGCAAATTCATCCCTTCTCTCAACCTTATGACTGTATCACATGATGAACATTTCTGGTTGAAGTGACTATATTAAACTCAGTTTTCTAGAGAACAGTTAGCCCTTGATGGAAAGCATTAGCTTATTTTAATTTTCTTTTTGAAGTGTTTTTCCCCCAGTCAGGAAAAAAAAAATCTTTCTCTTCACCCACAGAGACTCTTAAAATATGTTCTTACCATTTACCAAAGGCTTTCAGTTAAGCACCAATTTCCCCATGGAAACAAAGTCATTGGAACTCTAATAAAAATGAGTCTAAGTCCAATGTGACAGAGGAACTGAACACTCCCAAAATGTTTGCATTGCAAGGCCACATGAAAAGGCATCTTCTTTCCTACTCGCCAGCATGTTTCAGCATCCCTACAGTCTGCCAAGATTAATAGAGGCGTAAAAGCCATGTGTTCAGCTTTGAATTTGTTTATTAAAGAGGGAGGTAGAGAGACATAAGTTCTGGGAAGGAACTGTTGAAAGGTAGGGTTATTCTGTTGCTGATAAAACAGAGAAAAAATAATGTTTCCCACTGGGGAGAAAATAAGGATTAGCTAAACAGATTGATGTTTCCACGTTTATCTACAGGCTATACAGATATGTTTACTAGCATGATAAACGACTAAAACATTCAACAGTGGAAGGGGGGTGGGCAGAATAACAGTAGCATCATTATTTCTTTCTTTCTAAAAAGAAAAATTATTTTGGCTTCCCAAATGCTACTAGATGGCTTCCATCACTGCACCCATATTTCATCATTAAGACTAGAAAATAAACCCATTGGCTAACCTTGGTGGCTCCCAGAAACACATCCATTTACTAATAAACAGATTAATCCCCTTACCTGGAGTGGGAGACAGGTAGATTAACTCTATGGATTTTACCACTAAAACTAACAGAATGAGTCTTTGTCCAAAAGAAGGGAGTTTTCCCAACACGGACTCTACATGGAATCGTTCCAGACCTCACTCCATGTTTGAATCTAGTAGAACTTGCACACGGTACTGGCTGGTAATAACTACTATCTCGTTCACTTCAGAAACACTAGAGCAATGCTCTCCCAATTCCTCTTGGCAGATCCTAAAGCATTTTCATGAACACTGGAACTGCTATGCACTGAAAGTAATGATCAAACAAAACAAAGAAAACAAAACAAACAACAGTACTGCTCCCAAAAGAAGGGACTGCCTTCTCTTTGTTTTAAAGTGAGACAAAAATAATGTTTCAACCATCTGGTCTCCCAAGAATCTCATGTCCTTAGGGGTGGCTAGGAAGATACTTTGGTAATGTATACACCGTGATTTATTAACTCACAATTAGGGTGTATGGTTTGTTAACTTTAAGTTTACAATCCGAACATGAAACCACAGGGCTATGCAAGAAAATTCCAGACATGTGGTGATCTCCGACGGAGATCTTTTATTTATTTATTTTTTTTACTTTTTTTAAAGTTTATTTATTCATTTTGTGAGGGGAGAGGGCAGAGACAGAAAGAGAGAGAGACAGAGAGAGAGAATCCCAAGCAGACTCCACACTGTCAGTGCAGAGCCTGATGTGGGGCTCCATCCCACCAACCATGAGATCATGACCTGAGCTGAAACCAAGAGGTGGACACCTAACCCACTGAGACACACAGGCATCCCTCAGACTGAGATCTTTTAGTTAAAACATATCACTTTTTTTAAAGGAGGAAACCGAAGTGAGTCAAAACTGCCCATTCACTAATCTGGGGCCAAGAATTGTGTTCCTCAGTCTACCAAAGCCCTAGCCAGGGCTTTCACTCTTTTATGCTTTATTCCAAGAAAAAAAAAAGAGAAAAGAAAAAAGAAAATAGGCTGAGTACCAATGTCATGAATATACCAAGTAATCAGGGTAACAAAGAAAAGAAAACAATGTTCACAGCCAGAGAAAAATGCAAAGGTCGCTCCTGGCTGTAAATACAAGAGAGAAAAACTAGAATAGGATGATTTTCTCCTCAGACACAGCAGGGAAATTATCTGAGAGGAAGTCAAAAGTATGCAAATGTGATTGGGTGCTGAATGCAAAGAACTTTGAAACAGATTCTGAGCAGAAGCTGGTGGCTGGGGTCTTAATCAAGCCTTGCTGGATTCCAAGCCAAGGGAAAAGACATTCTTACTTCTCAGACATTTGCAAAGGTTGATGACTATCAGAGAAGGTCAGTAGGTACAGAGGTACTTGCCATTTTATGGCCACATTTCCAGTTCTTCTGCAGAAACTAAAAATACCTCTTACTGGGAAGTCTTTTTTTTTTTTTTTTTCCTTCTCTTCCTTTTGCAGGTTTTTGTAGAAAATCCCTATTTCCTTCAGTCTCCTTCAGCCTCAGTAACATTCTGCCTTGGAATGTCGTGCTAACTTTCCTGTCATGTTGCCCAAGAGGAGGAAAAAAGATATGAATGAGTGCTTTCAGGTGCCTTCAGGCTGGGGTTCAGGTATTTGGAATGTTAGAAAGTCTGAGGTGGAAGGAGGTTTAGAGGCTGTTAGCCTAGTGGTTCTCAAGCAGAGGTGGTGACTTTTGTCTCCCACAGAACATTTGGCAAAGTCTGGAGACGTATTTGAGGGGAGTCACAAAGGAATGGGAATTATAGTAGCATCAAGTGGGTAGAGTCCAATGTTACTCAACAGCCTACAATGCAGAGGACAGCCCCCGCAACAAAGAGTTACCCCAATTGACAATGGTATCTAGGTTGAGACACTCTTCTGAAAGATTTTGCTTTATAAAGGAGTGTATGGAGGCTCAGTGATGCTCAGCCCAATCTTAAGCACTGGTCTCTTGACTCCCCTTCCAGTGTTCTTTTATGTTATAATCAGAACTACTATTTGCTCTGTTAATTCTTAAGGCTGGTCCAGATTTTTCTCTTAAAATGCTCAATATTTTTGAAAGGAATGAACTGTTGTGTTCTCTCAATTGGTTAAGTATCTCTAAAAATGGTGCATTCCCCTGCCTTTAAAAAAAAAAAAAACATTTAAGAAAAGTTAAGGAAGCTGAGTTATTCAATAGGCTCTGGATGGCTTCTCATGAGCATCTAGTGACAATGAACCCAGAAAGGCCTATGGGTTTAAGTCACAGACCTAAAACCAATGATATATATATACAATGTATACAGTAAAGTGGTCTTAAATTTAAGAATAGTAATTGAGAAACAACCTCACCTTCTCAAAACAATAGGAATACGGGATGTTGACTCAAAATCAATCTGCTAGATTTTTCCTAAGGAAACTCTCATAAAGCACAGTACATCTCTTTATTGCTTCTTTTCTGGCTTTCTGTGCAGGGAAGATAAACAGATCAACAGTCTCCATTATGTGAATTTGCAACTCCCCTCTTCCTTGGCCATTATGTATCGTTGAAACTATGCGAATTAATTATTCACATAAATATTGTAATAATTAATTATTGACCAAGTTGCACCCCCCAAAATTTATACTGTGAAAAGTTTCAGAAGATTTTCCAGGGTTTTAGCGACCGTGTGCTTTCCATTATGGTTAAATTGTATAAATGTAAAAGCCTCCCCTCCTGAAAAGGCAGAAACAACATGAATTTCACACATTTGAGCCTTTCTTGAGCCAGGGGCCTTCCAGGTTCTGTTCCAGGAGGAGCAGAGATTTTACCCCAAAACTTGCCTCTTTGGCATATGGATTATTCTACGCTAATTACTTTTAAGAAACAACAGACACAACTCTGAAAATTGAGAAGTAAAAAATATTTATACATATAAGGGGAATCTCCATTTGTAAGGATGTCTCTTTCACTGTACCAGCAAGAAAAGGATGACCAAATTTCTTGAAATTCTTATTAATGAAGAAGACAATGACTTAAATCTGCATAACAATCAGACAGACCCTTGTTTACTGTGCTTTTGGGTTACTTCCCATAACTGTCCCCATATCCCTCAACATCTTTCTTTTGTCTTTAGCTGGTGATGGTATTTAGGATGATAACCTGAATTTTTTCTGGGTATTTTTCAGTTTCCCTGGGTTTTCCCCCATATATACAGGAGGTTTACATGTTATTAAACTTCTGTTTGTTTATCTCCTGTTAATTTGTCTTTTATTACATGGGGTGGGGGATGGGATCTCAGCTAAGAGCCTCAAAGGGTAGAGGGAAAATTATTTGTCATTCCCCCACACAGGCTTTAACATATCAAATTAAGGGGACAAAGCAGAATGAATTTTTTCTTCTTTCCTGAGAGTGGCTCCTGAATAATCTCCAATCTTCTTAAAAGAATATAAGTGACCTACACTTTAGCTTTATTTCATTCAGCCTTTATACAAATATGTTGATCATTCATCTGTAATACATGCCCATAATAAGTCTCCTTATTAATCTCTTTCCCAATAAGCTACCTGTCTTTAATTATTTGTAAGCAGTTCTCTGTAGAAGTCATTAAATTTTTGGTAAACCGGCATTCATATGGTTTCCAAATTTCCTCTTTCTTTTTGAAAAACTCTGTATAATTTAATCTGTTTCTGCCCCAGTATATAATAAACTGAAGATGGCTCCTGTCACAGTAATTCCAGGAAATGCACAGGCACTGATATTGTGTATCTTGGCCCAAAAATCTTAGGCTTGGCAAGACCAGAGAAAAGAAATTTACTATGGTATCTATTTACAAACCAAATATAGACTTAAAAATCTACATCCTTATTAATCTCTTATCTCCAAAGAAGCTTTAAATGCTTTCTCTTACATGAATCTCCTTATGTTCTAAAAGTCTACCAATTTTCAAATTCATCTAAGAATTACAGTATTAGAGCTGGTCAGAGACCCTTACTGAAATAAGGGATGTATTGCTATGAAATACATCAAGGGTTATTTTATTCAAAGACTGTGTGACTTCTGTACTCCATATATATAATGTATTGTTTTATTTACCACAACTTGTTAACATCTAATTAAATATCTGTTCTAACATGATTTATAAGAAATATATATGGTTATTCAGACGAACAAAAGGTATTTCTTACATACATTTGGTCCTCATCCATGATTCCTCGCTCACAGCTCCCAAAACCCTTGGGATTTCCTCAGTGACAAGAGAAAGAACATCCTTTGTTATAATATTTGGTCTTTTTCCCTCTGTTATTAAAAATGCTTCAAAGCCATAAATGTGCACTGTGTGTGTGTTATTATTCATAACCATCCCCTTTTCTCTAAAGCTGGATTTATATTAATAAGGCGGTTTTTGGAAAGCACCTAAGGATGGAGCCCGGCTGCCAGAGGAACCAACCATGAATACAGGGTTGTAACTTTCAGTACTACCTAATATCTAGGAACATTAGAATATCTAGGAACATTAGAAAGGCTAGAGGTTGAATCAATCAACAATGGCCACTGATTTAATGTGTAATGAAGCTACCATTAAGAAGAAGAGAAGAAGAAGAAAAAGAAGAAGAAGGAGGAGGAGGAGGAGGGGAAGGAGGAGGAGGAGGAGGAGGAGGAGGAGGAGGAGAAGGAGAAGGAGAAGGAGAAGGAGAGGAAGTAGAAGCAGAAAGGGGCTCAGAGAACTTCCAGCTTTGGAAACCAGAGTGCTTCCTTGTGCTGCCATGCCAGGTCCCAAGATCCATGAGAAGAGAAGCTCCTTAGATCGGAACTTTGGCCTATGTATCTCTTCATTGGCTATTGAATTGTGTCTGTTAGTATCCCTTGCAATAAATTCAGTAATCCAACGAGCAAACCATTCTCTGAGTTCTGTGAACCATGCTAGCAAATTAATTGAACCCACAGAGGGTGCCATGGGAACCTCTGATTTATACCCCGTCAATCAGAAGTACAAGTAACAAATTGGACTTACGACCAGCATCTGAAGTGAAGAGATGGGAATGGTGTTGTGGGTCTGAGTCCTTCACTTGTGGGATCTGATGCTATCTACGGGAGATAGTGTCAACATCAACATCCTGCTGGTGTCTGAGAATTGTTTACTAGATTGAGGATGTCTCCACACATACACACATGTTGGAATTGGATCCACGAACCCAAAAGAATATCTCAGCTCTAATTCATTCCAGTGTCTAACACATAATAGTACTCAGAAAATTATGTGTTAAATAAATGAATCTGAATCTCCTATTTGATGTCGGGCCCTTAGAGGACAAGACTGATGTTGGTTAATTTGTGATTCTTTAACAAAAAGCACAGTCTTTGGCAAATATTTGGAACTCAGATAAATAATTCCTGAAATGAATTCTCTCCATTAAAAAATAATAATTCTTCTGAGCTTCTGGTTTCCAATATAAGACCTTGCCTTACATAGAAATAATAATTAAGGGGGTGCCTGAGTGGCTCAGTCATTTAAGCAGCTAACTTGATTTTCGCTCAGGTCATGATCTCACGGTTGTTGAGTTCGAGCCTTGCGTTTGGCTGGCTTGAGATCCTATCTCTACATCTCTCTCTGTCCCTCCTCATCTCTCTCTCTCTCTCTCTCTCTCTCAAAATAAATAAATCAACATAAAAAAAAGAAAAAAATAATTAAGAAAATGTTTACACAGATAAAACCATTAAACAATGATAGATTTATTTTTATCTTTTTTTGTTTCCAAAATATTACATGGCATCTCAGTTCAAATGCCACCTTTGGAATGGCATCCCTCTTCATACTTACTTCATTCAGCACATTGAGCCTAGGGTTAGGCTTCCTTGGTTCAAGTCAAATCCCTGAAAGTACGAAAGGAGTTAATGTAGCCAACGTGCACTTAGCCTGTGGCACACAATAAATGCTATATGGATTAGCCATAATTCCCAAAGCCTTCTGCGCAATTTTCTCACAGCGGCATGAACGGATAATTACCCGACAGTTCCCACATTGACACTGTGAACTCCACGAGGATCATTTAATGAAGCATTTTCCCGTTTTACCTTCAGCATCTTGGTTGGTGTCTGAAATTCTGTACCAGTCGTTCCACGCACCGAACGTTCACTGAGCTCTCATGCACCAGCTCTGTTCCGGGCTTTTAAATACAAAGAAAAATCAGTGCGGAACACGTGCCCTTGTAAAGTTCACAATGAACAGTTGCGGCAGAGAAGCAAATAGATGAAAATAAAGAGAGGCAACAAATGCTAAATGAAAACGAACGTGGCCCTGTGGGAGCAACGTGTGCGCAGCTACGCCTGTGGGGTGGCATGGGTGAGGGTGGGGGAGTGACGAGGCCAGTGGAGGGGCGGGAAAGAGATGGGTCAGGCACAGATGCCAAGGAGGTAGCAGCTGAATTGAGCCATTAGGGATTCGCAGGAGGAGAAAAAGGAGTGATCGTTGGAGTTTTGCTTTGAATTTTTGGCAGCGGGAGCTTCTGGTGGGGGAGGGGAAAGGCAGCATCTCCAGCCACCTAGATACGCTGTTAACCACTAACAGATATGTTCAAACCTGCAGATGCGAAAGAGCATGACTCATTTCAAAAATCCTATTTCCCAGCAAACAAGCAAACAAACAAACCGAGTGACTCGTAACAATTTGTGATGAGTAAAGATCATTAAATGTATGTTCTTGCTTTTTGTTTTTTAATGCTCGACCGTAGCACACATTTGTCCGTTCACCCGCCTTCCACGTCCTTCTTCAGGATCCTAGTCGACATTTGAGTCTATTCTGTCATCATGTTCACACACCAAAAATCACTTTGGGCATCTCCCGTTAGATACATCCTAATGATCACACGCCGCTTTCCAAACTCTTGCCTGTGATCATAACATCTTTAACACTTTTAAGATTCAGTGCATAATTTTAAGGCAGTTAGAAGTACGTCAGTGCTTTCTGTTTCCTGTTTGTTAAAGCGTGTACTTAACATTTGTTTCTTTAATTCAAAGTGTATCGGTTGAAGTTCAGGGGCGTCTTTTTAAAATCAGGTGGAAGCTTTAGACAAACAGCTTATTCCACGCCTGGGTGATGGTCCATTTCTGCGTATGGATTGATCACACCAATCTTTCCAAGCTGTGAAAGTGCTGTTTTATTTGAGATACTATGTCATTTAATTGCCTGGCTTGGCATCTGAGAAGACACCCCTCTCTATACAAAATAACACTTTGTTTCAATGCTGTACAATCTGTCAGAAGAGTTTGTTGTTGGTTTTCGTCTTTGTTTTTGTTTATTCAACAACAAGGGACCCAAATTTCAGGTCCAGTTTAACCGAGTGAGTTATTTTATTAGTCAAGTTCCAATCAGGAGAGAGAAACCACATAGCAATTTAAACAGGAAAAACTACATTTAAAGAATTGTTAACTATTGCAGTGGAATAAAATTATAAAGGAGAAAGGGACAACTCTAAGGAATATCCGCGGGCTCAGGGAGAATGCCCAAGCGAGGACCAACCTGGAAAGCAGAACGGGGGTTGGAGGGGATGCCCGCGGCTGAGACTCAGATCTTATTGGACAGGGTGGGCTTGCGGTTGCAGTGGATGGTGGATAAGTTCCCCGGACACCCAGACCAGAGCTAGTCAAGCCAGCGGGCAAGCAGGGAGCATCCTTCTGGGATACAGGCCGGCCGAGGCTCAGGTGTCCGTACAGGAGGATTGCGGGGGGGGGGGGGGGGGGGGGGGGGGTGTCGGGAGTCGGCTCACTAACAGGATGCTGCAAGGCCTGTTGTGATGGGCTGATTTGGGAGGGTCACCGAAGAGATCAGCAGACTGGGCCCCCCGCCACAAACTCTTTGAGGGATTGTACACGCTAGAGTGGAGTACCTCTAACAAAAGTACATGGGAAGCACAACAAAACAAAAAAAGGGGGGTAGCACGCGAGAACCAGGAAGAGAATCCAGTGTTCCATCAGTGTTTCTAAAATTTTTTTTTTTTTCCAACGTTTTTTATTTATTTTTGGGACAGAGAGAGACAGAGCATGAACGGGGGAGGGGCAGAGAGAGAGAGAGACACACAGAATCGGAAGCAAGCTCCAGGCTCCGAGCCATCGGCCCAGAGCCTGACGCGGGGCTCGAACTCACGGACCGCGAGGTCGTGACCTGGCTGAAGTCGGACGCTTAACCGACTGCGCCACCCAGGCGCCCCTCCATCAGTGTTTCTACTGCAAGCTTTACATTGTGGTCCTTGCAAAGAATACACACTCCAGCCTCCATCCCAAATCTGTATTTTGCTTGTGAACTCACTGAGATCTAGGAATTTGTTACTGGACCGTAACCTAGCCCAGATTCGTAAGCAGGAGAATAACCTAATCAGATTTGTTTTCAGAAAGATGATTTGTCCAAATAAATGTTAAGCTCATTTTAGTAAAGACGAATTGAATTAAAAAAGGAACAAATCTCAACAATACATATTGTTAAACTAATCTCTACATGATGTTACAGTACTGTTGAGCTCTGGTGAGAGCAGTGTCAATGAAACGGTGTGAATAATTGAGAAATTTTACTCGACATAAATTCAGAAATTTAGAAGTTCACGAATTATCTTGTAGGTAATATAAAAGTCATGTGTGTTTGTGACTTTTATTATTATTATTATTATTATTATTATTATTATTATTTTTGGCATTTTGACCTCTCCTAATGAGCACTAAAGCACATTCACAAACACGGTGGCAGTTGAAATAAGTTCCTGGTGTTGCTGAGGTTTATGATAATAGGAACAAGTGATGATTGAGAATGATCATCACAGGGCAACATGGTTGTACACGTTGGTGACTGCTTGAGAATGTCCATAGATTCTCATCATGCAGCTGCACATGTGTTATTTCTAGGCTCTGTTACACAGAGTCATCATTTATTTCTTGTTCAAAACCACACTGCCTTGGCACAAATGCGATTCTATTATTAATTGCCAACGTGGTCACTGAGATCTGGAAGAATTAAGGAGCCTTTCTTTCTCTTTATTTTTTTTTCTCTTTTTTCTTTATTTCTCTTTTTCTCTTTCTCTTTCTTTCCTTCTCTTTCTTTCTTTTTCTTCTTTCTCTCTTCTTTCTGTTTCTTTCTTTCTTTCTTTCTTTCCTTTCTTTCCTTTCTTTCTTTCTCTTTCCTTCCCTCCCACCCTTCCTCCCTCTCTCTCTTTCTTTCTCTTTCTTTCCTTCTCTTCTCTTTTCTTCTCTTCTCTTCTCCTCTTCTCTTCTTTCTCTTCTCTTCTCAAACAAGGGTCTTTTCTAAGGTCAAGGAGATACAAACACCTGAGAAAGGAATCTCATTGCCAATGCCTGGCACATGAGAGGTGGGCAAGTATTACGCATATTTTTATCATTACTTCAAATCACTCACAGATATGATTTGCCTTAATATCACACAAGTACTCCAAGACAATTATTGTTTTCATAAAACAGAAACTTTGTTGCATAATTGCAACAATTTATGATTTGATAAAATTAATAAATGCTAATTCCATTAATGTTCCTTTTGTGTCCCTTACCTTTGTTTTTCTATGTGTTAAGGTTTATTTCTCTGTTGTCCTTCTAAGTTGAAATTCTGAACCAGTAATTTCAAATGTATTTAAATATTTATATATTTAGATTTATAACTTTATATAGCAATAATATAGCAATAGTAACAGCAGACATTTACACAGCACTGTGTAATAGACACTTTTTAAAAAATGTTTGTTTATTTTTGAGAGACAGAGAGACAGAGCATGAGCAGGGGAGGGGCAGAGAGAGAGGGAGACACAGAATCCGAAGCAGGCTCTGTGCTGACAGCTCAGAGCCTGACATAGGGCTAGAATTCACAAACCACGAGGTCATGACCTGAGCTGAAGGCAGACACTTAACCGACTGAGCCACCCAGGCGCCCCTAATAGATACATTTTTAAGCATTTCATACATACCGGTTTATTTGAACTTCCGAACAGGCTTATCATGTTGGGTGCTACAGCTATCTGCGTGTAACATGTGCAGAGGCAGAGAGAGGTTAAGTAACTGGCCCTAGTCACACAGCTACTAAGTTGATGCCGCCAGGATTTGAGTCCAGATAACTTTGACTCTATAATCATCACTCTTAATTATAGAATTTGGCCTCTGAGAGCCTAATAAGTAAAACAGTAATCACATTATCACAAAAGAAAGCCTTAAAAGTCAACTGAATCATCCTACAGCAAAGATTCTATTTCTTAGTAGGCCTCTCCTAAAAATATCTGTATTATCTGGGACATGGTATCTCTCTGAAAGTTCAAATGTAACCAAGTTTTAAGTCATAATGTATTGCCTGGCACATGTTTTCTCTCTTTTCCCTTAGCTCTAAATTTCAGTGAAGGCTGTAAGATTTGTAACAGTGTTTCAAACATAAAGTGTGCATTGGTCTCATTAGTTACTGTTTGATTTTTATTTTTGTTTGAGGGGGGACCTGAATAGGACTTGGAAATAGATTTTCACATTAAATTATGAAATTAGAGTAGCCACTGTCAAGGTCCAAGTGCTTTCTCTGAAAGTGTATTCGTCAAGGCAGTCATTCTCTAGTTATGCAATTATATAGTAAAAACACTTGTGTGTGTATGGGTGGGTGTGTTTAGATATTTTTATATATTTCTCTAGGGAAAAAATGGCAACTGAATTCATATGCACACAGAAAACAATTTAAAGGTTGGAATAATTAAGTAAAGAGGAATGACATCCTTCAAAGCAGCGAATATCCTGTGTCAGGATGGGGTGGGGCGAGGGGGAAGAGATAGGGGTGTGGGAACGCAGAGGTTTTCAGTCCATGTATCAAATTTTGTTCAAGTAATTTGTAACTTTGTATGTCGACACTGGAAACAGTTTACCTGGGTAAAAAAAATAATAATAATACACATCCATTGTTACATCCCCAATTCACATAAGAGACTGGACCATATGACTTGAATCTAATACCTTTTCTATGATATAAAAAATTATCTTTAACAGGCTTGAATTGCTTACTTTTAAGCAAGGGAATTATCACTGAGTAACTATGGCCTAAAGAAAATATTAGCCATGGAGAAGACATATATTATTACTGAATAGCTTGCCCATTTCCTTTTTAAAAGGCATCATTGTAGGCTTTTATTGGTTTAGTTTTCATCTGCTTGAAAATGCCTTCTCCTCCTTTTTTTTGGTTGGTTTGTTTGTTTTAAAAACCAGCACCACAGGGAGAGGAGTAAAGCACAGCTTTTCTGAAAAGTCTTTTGTGTCTGTTCATGTTGGCCAAGGAATTAATCCCAGACCTGGCTGTTCGTGTGACAATGTTGATATCTGATTCTGTCACTCAAAGGAAAATAGGAAACTTTCCCTTGGCATCAATATTTCTGAACTTTCCTGAATTGGGTGAGATACAGACACTATTACCTCGAATTTCATTTTTCCCTAGAAAGAATGGTTACCTTTGACAAGGTAAAATTTATATATTATGAACATAACTTTGCTTCTTTGTTTGGAAAGGTTCCCAAACAAACCAAGTGGAATCAAATCAGAAATTTGAGTCCAGTCTTATAATTAACATTTAAAATTTCAAGCTACTTAGCCTGTTATTCACAGTTTGTGTTTTTATTTCTATATTTTCACCTCCCTACTGTTCCTTATCTTCATCTGCGCTATTTTAAACACTTTTATTGTAAAAGGTCACTATTAACATAATAGTCTCACGAGCATCGTTGAAGAGAAGAAAGATGCAAGTAAACAGCCATATTTTATCCGATAACACTTTTGGTAACATTCTTCATTACCTGCTTCTAAATCTACAGAAATTAGGCTCCAAAATGGCCTGATTTCACTGTCACGACTATATGAAGATTACATATAAACTGGGAGCTAATTTGAGAAATAGCTTACCAATGTTGTAATTAAAATATATAAATATTTATTATATATTATATGTATATATATATAATTTAAAAAATTAAATATAGAAGCCTATACCTAGACTATGAAAACCTGGCTTTACCTCTTGTCTCTTATTCATAAAACTCATTCCTTTTATCTTATCTAAACCTAGGGCTCAGAAAGTGTTCTGAGAAGTAAGGTAAAAGAACTTTTTAAGTGGTACAATGTTAAGCAAAAAGTTTAAAAAAAAATACCTTCAATGTAGGTCATATAAAATCTCCATGTGCATATTTAGCCTGTAAAGAGGTTGAGGAGTCATTAATTAACTTTTATTTAAGACTTGTATTTTCTTCCTCTGTGCATTGCGGAATTTTACTAGCTTATTTTCGTTGCAAGCTGTTTTCTTATTGTAAGCTCCTTGAGTTCAGATACTAAGTCTTACTTAGTAATAGGCTATAAAAATAATCAACAATATTTGAGGAATAAATGGAAAACTCTCTTGCTAAGGAAGATATCTAGATTTCCCTCTAATCTCCTTCACGTTCCGCCATGAAAATACCTATTTATTGCTCTCATCAGAAAAACGCACGGAGGACTTAATTTGGGGGGATAGTCCAGCACTGAAACAACGATTTAGCTTTGAGTGCCGGCTGGATACACAATTGGTGTTTGTTCAAAGCATACTCAGTAATGATTGCTAATGGATTAGTGTACTTTTTTAGAAAGCTGTTGACAACTCTTCTGCGTACTTCTTACCATAGCTACTTGCGCAAACTTCTTTACCTCATATTGTGAGAGGGAAGGATAGTGTGCATAATATCTTAAAAACTGGCTCCTGACAAGCAGGAAGAAGGAAGGAGCTCCCTCCAGGAAACACAGCATCAACCTTGCCGTCTTCTGTTGGTGTTCTGAGCGCTCAGAATGCTTCTTGTGTTTTCTGCCCTTTCTGTCCGTCAAGTGTGGCTAGCTCACCGGGCCTAGACATCCAGCTCCTTCGATACTGAGACTTCTTGGCTGCTTTCCTCGGCCCTGAACAAGTGCACACGGACTGTTGTCATACATCTTCCTAAGCTTTGGAACTCTGTAGTTTGCTGTACAGACTTCAGCAGGCGCCAACGACAGGCTTTCCCAGAAGCATGATTCTGACCTTGAAGCCACCTCTGATTGGTCCCCTTGACCTTAGACTACTCTGATTGGTTCTCTCTCTTCCTCATGTCAGCTCTTCTTTCTTAAGACTCCCAGGTTTGTGGGTGAGCCTGTTTTGCTCTCTGAAATGGGATCTTGGCTGAAATGGGAGCTTGACTTCCAGAGTTTATATGGAAAGAGCCCCGTTCCTGTCCTGCCTTGTATCATACCTTGTACAAACACCATCAGGGAACCTTAGAGATGGTTCACAGATTTAAAAATGAGAGTAATGAGAAAGGTTAAAGAACACAAATTATTTAGCCTGGGAAAGAGAAGTCTAAAGGACAGCCTAATAATGGTCTCCAATTATGCCAAAGGTTATGTTAGCATCTTAGTGCTGCAAATTGCAACCAGCTGTCTTTAATCCCTACTGAAGACAAGAAATCATGGGTATGAGTGCAAATTACAACACAGGAGACCAGGATTAGGCATTCGAAGAATATCCTGATGCAATTGTCTTATAGCAGTCTTCATATAAACAGAAAATATGAGATAAATAGGATTTAATATATTCTTGAATTTCTTTGGGTGAATTGGAATATTGAGCTCTTGAGTGGGTCAGGTTTTCAACTGGCTCACAGGAACAATAGTCAAGGTCATCTGCTCTCCAGGTGAAAAGAATAAAGATTGAAGTTGATATGGACACTCTGAACTTTCACCTTTGACTCCTCCCATTTGTCCGTCATCTTACCATATGTCCCCCAATATATTTGTCTTGCTTTTCTGCTTTTAGTACTAATTGTGTGCTGGGAGTGTAAGAGCCAAATAAGACAAGGCATCTGTTCTTGGTGCCAATTAACGTGGGGCTTATTTTCAAGTGTATCACATCACAAAATAATACTTTAAAAGGAAGCATTGTGTTGCCACATCTTTCATTCATTTATTTGAAAGATACTCTTTACCTTTTATTTATTCATTTAAAATAAAAAAAAAATCCCCAAACAAAACATATGGTGTTAGGCACTGTGCTATCAGTGCTAATAAAAATTGTATGAAGTTGTGTACCATTTGTTAATTACCTTAATTGAAATTTTTCTATCATTTATTTGTATCCTATATACATTTTTTAAGCATTTTTTAGGAGCTCAGTTCTTTTTTTTTTTTTTTTTTTTTTTTTTTTGGTAGATGGCCAACCTCTGCAGAAAACATTCTCTGACTCCCAAACTCCCCTATTTTTCTGCTCTCATTTTAGGGCTTTTCCTCAATTCATGTGAATTCAGGAAACCTTCTTTTTGTGCATTTAGCGTGATCTAATATATATCACCTATGGCATCTGAGAACCAGGCTGGATATATGTCCATTTCTTCTTCAAAATTACCCATAAAGATTGCATCGAGCCAACTTTCAGAAATCAGTAAAACCTATTTCCCTAAGTGATCCGAAGGAGTATCACCCATGAGCTAGATCTGCCTGTTATGCTAATATTCTTTCTAGCACTCCTAAGGTAGTTAATGGTCCCTCTCACTGAGGCAAGTCAGAGCGGTGAATAGTTCATTACCATATAGAGAGGCTTCATTCACCTCTATCAAAAGTCCTGGTTTGTTTTTTACAAAATTCTGATTCTATCATTATCAAAAAGTATTCTCTGTGTCCCTTCCCGTTCTGCTTTATACATGTTTGTGGAGAAAAGGATGGATTCTTTGTTCAAATAGCTTATAACATGACTGGGGACTGTCTAATAATGTGTGTCCAGCTACCTTTTGCCAGACTGTCTCCCAAGTATGACTCAAGAGGAGCTGCCTTTTCTACACACCTGAAAGCTCTCCTTCCTCTAATTGCCTCGTTCAGGGTCAGTTTTCTGTTTTGCCTTTTGTTTCCTTATCCACAAAATGCCTTTCTTGGGACTCAACACCTTCCATTCACTCCTGAGAACCTAGATCAGATCTACTGGAATGCCTTACCCATTTGTAGAATTTTCAGCCTTAAGACAATACCGGTACCTCTTAAAAATCACTGGATTGCATTGTCTCAAGGTCTTTTCCAATTCTGGTAATCCGTTAGAGCAAACTGACAATTGCGGGCGTGCTCCTGGAGATTTGCTGTGCTCAAAGGCTTAACAAGTTTTCTAGGAGATTCTGAAGCTCACCACAATTTAACAAAGCGAGGGTCAGGAACTTGTCATAGATCACGAGCTCTCCTAGAAACAACTTAGTAGAAACTCACTTGGAAAGTTTTATTACAGTGTTTGAGGATGCCTTAATATCTTGTGTCAGAAATCACTGTTCTTCTCGCTCAGCTGGGGATACAAAAGTGTTCATCAGTCCTGCACTTCACTCTGTAAATCTATGCCTACATCTAACCCTCATCTCTTCATGGAACGAGACATTGAGTCCTTCTCTGCAAACTCTTGGACTAGAAACACAACTTTTGTTTCTGAGCAGAATGCTTTGCTGTATTTCATTTGGATGCATTGGTAGTGACTCAAGATGTTGAGTCACTGCAACTTGAGATATACAAATATTCTTCCAGAATGTACAAATATTCAGTGTAATATTCACTATTTGTGGGAACATTAACATTTAAAAATGTATGTTCATCGATTATTTGGTCTCTGGCAACACTGGGTTTTTAAAAAAAATCCAATGATTATTGTTTGGCAATAGTGTGTGAGTCCTTGACCCTTAAGAAGTTTAGAACCTTGTGTGATGAAATTAATCAGTAAACAAATAGTTGAATGACATTTTTAATGTACATAACATCAATAATACAACAAAAGAAGTACTAGAATAAAAAATATACCAGGAATTTTATAAAAATCTATTAAATGAAAATGAATAAATGCATGAAGGAGTAACTAACTGCAGGTAAACTGACAAATCAATGGTATAGATAATGCTGTATTTTTAGGGTAAGAAAATATTATTTTAGACTGTTGTGATTCCAGAAAGTCTTCTGGAAAAGGAAAAACTGAAATGGAAAAGAAAAAAAAGCAATTGGAAAAGACAGATTAACATATTATATAATTATTCAAATTTACAGTAGGACTTGAGATTTGACCCATTTCTTGTAGTGATTTCTTATTTAATTAATGGAAAAAAACTATTTAATATTTGAATATGAAGAGACCTGAGCAGAGAGTTTGAAAATTGCAAGAACAGGTTTTTCAACCTATGTTTTCTTTTAATTTTGTTTTTGGGTTAACACACTGTGTCAGAGTAAACATTTTAAAAACATCATTTGTCAAAGTTAACAAAACCCTTCATACATAAACCGATTGAGGGAGACAACAAGACAGCAATGGGTCTACCAGTTCATTAAAAGTCATACAACACTTGTAGAGAAAGTCACATCAAATTGCTTAATGATAGTTGGGAAAACAACATCTTGAGTCACTTTCACTGAATGTGTGCCTCTGAATTCCAGAATAAAACTGAAATGTTACAGTTCCAGAAACGCCAAGTTTTACCTGCTAACCACACCCATAAAATACATAAATAGAGTAAGGAAAAAGGAAAGCAAAAGAAAAAGTAAGAAACCACAGCATTCAAACAGCTGTTGCTGCTTTCTGGCTAATGGGCTTTATTTTGGGGGGAAAAACACAATTCTCTATTAAACTCTCTGTGTATGCATGGAGGGCAAATTAAAAAGTGTCAGGGCTCAGGAAAACACTATTATACCCTCCCCCATGTGTTTAGTATAAAGAAGGTTTTTTCCTCCCACCTCCCTTTTCCCTCAAAAGAAAAGAAAAAAAAAAAAAAAAGTCTGGTGGCGGGGAGAAAAATTAAACTCATAGACTGGGTAGTTATGCTTTCCTGTCCAGCATTGAGGAACTTTGATGACTTACTCCATACTACACATTTTCATCACACAAAACATCACTTACAGCACTTATGTGATTACCTAATTAAGTCATTAGACACAAAGGTGCTTATCATGAGATAATTACATCCTGGGGATAGAAAGAAACAGAACCTAGCTTGAAACCGGAGTCCTTCCTATTACAAGGGCTCCTTCGTTAAGGAAACGGTATCCACGCAGGCAGGTGGAGATCGGAGCTGTGTGTTTCTCGGCTGAGAGAGCTGGGGTTGGGGGTCAGGCTGAAAAACCTTGACATCCAGATTTTACTCAATTATGTAGATCCCACACTAATCTCTGCAAAGACACTGATGGGCACGCCGCTCAGAATGCAGAGGGCTGGAATGATGTTCCAGAAGGATGTGAAACACCAACCACAGAGCTGAATACACTTGTTGCAACTCCCCTGGAGGTCTAATTGCTGAGAAAATTAAACATATAAAGACATACCTCCGCATGGCAAACTTAGAAGTCAAATGTTGCTCAACGTGGTCTTGAAACCCATCAGATCCTATCACTTGATGGTAACTACAGGGGTAGAAGTTTCCCAAGGTTCCTCTCAGTTGCATCATGTATACATCCACAAATCCGTGTGTGTGTGTGTGTGTGTGTGTGTGTGTAAATGCTTATACAAACACATATTCATATACACCGGCACATATAAGCATGAAGATACAGATGGGCCAACATTTAACAAAGTTACCCAAGCCTGTAAAATTGTAAATGATACATTGATGAGTTATATCACTGAAATAGCTTTAATACTGTAACCTGCTACATTAGAGTTTACAGGTACAAAAACACAAACAGTCACACATGTGTACATGTATTAAGCTCTACTCAGAGAAGCTATGGGCATTCCTTGTTAAACAGATTTTCTAATGCTAGTGGTTTTATGTACACAAAGATACACCGTAGAAACACCTATAGCAAAAGCAATATTGTGTCCAAAGAAAGAACATGAGCTATTAATAGTTATTAATGATAACACAAAGCCATATTACCTAGGTATTTAAACAAAAGTCACATTTTTCAAATAAAGGTGCTTATGAAAGAGAAAATATACAAAGAGAAAACAAGATTGATACTTAGAGAAGTAACTTGCTTTAGGAGAAATTGTAAAAAAACAAAAAAAAGAAAAAAGTGTGCAGATGCTTTCTGGCTCTGATCACTTAAGATTACTGAAATGTTTACACTTCAAGTTTGAGATTAAATTATAGATTCAAAAAAAATTTTTTTTTATATTTTATTTATTTTTGAGAGAGAGACAGAGACAGAATGTGAGTGGGGGAGGGGCAGAGAGAGAGACACAGAATCTGAAGCAGGCTCCAGGCTCTGAGCTGTCAGCACAGAGACCAATCTATGCTGGGCTTGAACTCACAAACCAAGAGATCATGACCTAAGCCTAAGTCAGTTGCTTAACCGACTGAGCCACCCAGGCGCCCCTAAATTATAGATTTTATAAATATTTTGGGACTACATTGTACATGAAGAAATAGAATTGAAAATATAAACATTTTAAAGGTGTAGTCTTAAAGGTGGTGTAACACTAGCATTGGCCAGAAAGTCAGCTAAAGTTCTAGGTCAATCTTTCTCCTACCAGCTTTGGTTTAAAGCAACATGAGTAATATTTATTTAACTTAGCTTTCATATGGTAAAATAGGTCATCCATATCTGTCCCTTTCTCTACCCATCCATTTCCTACCCCTCTACAATATAAAACACACATACATCATAGGTCATACCTTCCCTTTTTAAAATCATTTGGAAAGCTATCCAATTAAAAAAAAAAAATATATATATATATATATGTTCACAGTCTATGAAATGTACATCAATTTTTTTCAGCCAACTTCTACTTTTTTGTTAGAATATGCAATTAGCTACTAGTGCAGACGGTGGGGTTATGATTTTGTGCTTTTCTCTGTATTTCCCAAGTACCCACTCTAGGCCATGCAAGGACATGTTTCATGGGTGACAACAAGGACCTGACTAATGACATTGTCTTTACCTTCCAGATCTTGCAGCCCAAGTAAGAAAAGTAAAGGAACACCCCGAGTAAGGAAGTGTGTAACTGAATGACGAGCTGTGTAATGCATAATAGGTATCGGATCTTTCAGAAATAACTTGAAGAAATTTACAATTTGGACAAGGAGCAGAGAGAGAAGAAGGCTGTGCCAATAATGGCACATATACCAGGTTGAATATAAGCACGGGAGCAGGAGCAAGGCACAGGGTAACAACTCACCCACAGAGGTTGCACACAGAAAGCTGTGAAAATCTACTCTGCCAAAATAAGGGATCACCTGCTCCTCTTAGTTCATTCTGGTTTTACATCTAGTTTATAACTTGATTTAAAAACATTTGACTTTAAAATCTGTTTATCAAGGATGCCTGGGTGGCTCAGTCAGTTAAGTGTCTGACTCTTGATTTAGGCTCAGGTCATGGTCTCATGGTTCACGGGATCGAGCCCCGCATCAGGCTCTGTGCTGATGGTGCAGAGCCTGCTTGGGAATCTCTCTCTCTCCCACTCTCTCTGCTCCTCCAGTGTTCTCTCTCTCTCTCTCCCAAAATAAATAAACAAAAAAAATCTGTTTATCATTCCAAGTTAATGATCCATGGAAGCTATTTTAAAATACAGATAACATTGGAGATGTCTGCATCCTGCGGAGGTCTTGGGGACATGAGCATCTTTTAGAGTACTGGTAGAATTCTGATCAGACCTAATTTCCAGAAAGCGTGTAGATAAAATGTGTCAAGATCCTTGAAAGTGTTTATATGAATTAACTCAGTTAATTTTATATTTGGAGTATATGCTTAAAAGAAAAAAAAGACAAATTAAACACAAAAGTTTTAAGTACGAAGATGTTTATTGCAGCACTTCTTAAAATAGATGAGAATAATGATAGTAATTTAAAGTTTCCAATAATGGGTATTGATTATACAAATTATAATATAGCCACGTGCTGAATATTATGGTCATTATTTGTACTGTTTTTTTATAAGTAGTACAGTGCATTTCCTTGTCAATGAAATACGCATTAATTTATATGTATATACAGACACACATTCAGAAAAGTCCTATATCACATAAAATTAAAATGTTCACAGTTACTAACTCTGGGAAGTAAAATGAAAGTGTTACATTTCTTCCTTTTTTATTTCTCTATTTTTATCACTATTCCAAAGTAAGTCCATAATATTTGTGTGCTAAAATTTGCTAAAAGTCAGAGCACCAGTTGAGATGATATTTATAACATATTTTATAACATAAGAAAAATATCATTTTAATTTTAGGCAAAAAAAAATGACAACTGAATTTCATTTGGCATTATTGATATTGTTTTCCAATCCTTGCTCTTTTTTTATTTTGTATTATTTTTTAATTTTTTTTAACATTTATTTATTTTTGAGACAGAGACAGACAAAGCATGAACAGGGGAGGGTCAGAGAGAGAGGGAGACAGAATCCGAAACAGGCTCCAGGCTCTGAGCTGTCAGCACAGAGCCCGATGCGGGGCTCAAACTCACGGACCTCGAGATCATGACCTGAGCCAAAGTCGGACACTTAACTGACTGAGCCACCCAGGTGCCCCCAGTCCTTGCTTTTTTAATGGTCTTTCTTCCTGGACTGTATGCTTCATGTTCTCCTGTTTGCTTCTTACCTCTCTGCTCAGTCCTGTTTCCAGAACTGGCCCTACATCCTCTGACAATCTGTTAAAGATGCAGACGAGGTTTTGCCTTGGTCCATAGCTCTAACGCCCCCCTCTTTTCTTCCTAGATTTCAGCCACTACTAAGTTTGTAACTACCTTTATCTTCAGCTAGACCTGTAAGATATTTCCACATAGATGTTCCACTTATCAACTTTGAGTTAGTCAGCGTTCCTCAGAAGTCTCATCTTCCTCCTTCACTCCTTTTCTTCGCCATGGTCCCCACGTTCATAAGCTGAGCTAGAAAACTGGAAGCCATCCCTGATTTCTCCCTCCCATCCCCTTCCCACTTCTTGTCAATCACCCATTCTGATGATTTTACCTCCTAAATATTTCTGGAATCTGTCACCTCTTCTTAAGTACAACTGTCTCGAATCAGCTCATATCATCACTTCCCCGAACCACCGCAAAGGCCTCCTAACTGGTTGACATGTCTCGAGCCTTGTTCCTTCTCAAACTCATTCTACAAAGATTCGCCAGAAGTTCCTGCCTCAGCCATAAATTCGAGTAATGGACTACTCTCCTTTCAATCCTTCAGCAGCCCCCCGTGGCCTGCAGGATAAATTCCAAGTCCCTTAATGTAGTTTGCAGGATCTTTCCTATCATGACCCTTGCTTTCTGAGGATTTCATCTCAATCTCAAACACAGAACTGCTTGTATTTCCATCCACGCATCAGCTCCCCTCATCACTGTATGACCCTTGTGCCTTAATGTGCTATCTGCCTTTCCATATGCAAGTCCATTTGGCAGCTAATTCCTACTTACCTGTTAAGACTCACCTGAGGTTTCTCCTTCTCCAGGAAGCATTACTGCCTCATAAGACAACCAGTGGCGTGCTGATGCCAGCCTTATGAGATCATGAGTAATGATTATTAAGTTTTCAGGAATTTTGTGAGCCAGCCATTAAACACAGCCATTAATAAAAATGAATTTAGATAAATTTATGATTAAATTTGTGTCCTCCCCCTCTCTCTCTCCCTGTCTCTCTTTTTAATTAGCTTGACTGGAGGCTTATCAATTTTATTGATCTTTTCAAAGAATAAGCATTCAGTTTTATTGATTTTTTTTCCGTTGACTTCCTGTTTTCAGTTTCATTGACTTTGCTCTAATTCTTATTATTTCTTTTCTTCTGCTTCCTTTGGATTTCCATGGCTCTTCCTTTTCTAGTTTTATAAGGTGGGAACTTAGATTATTGATTTTAGGTTTTCTTCTTTTCTAATATACGCATTCAGTGCCATAAACTTCCCTCTGAGGGCTGTTTTCACTGTGTCCTACAAATTTTGGTAAATTGTGTTTTCATTTAGTTCAAAATATTTTTCCATTTTCCTTGGCATTTCTTCTTTGATCCATGTGTTATTTAGAAGTGTATTATTTAATCTCCACATACTTCTGGATTTTCCAGTTTGATCTTTTTTCTTTTCCTTTGTATATCTTTGTGCCTGCATTTGTTGCCTTGTTTTATGATCTACATTGGCGCTCACCTCCTGTCACAGGATCTGACCCATTCGAGGTGAGAGAGTGTTTTAATCGTCTTTGTCGCCAATGTCCATCCTTAGGTCTGACACACAGTCAGTGCTTTGTAAATATGCTTAAATGAATGAATGAAGTATCTGAAAAGAATCCATAGTCCAAATTTGGGAGGAAATACACCAAAAAAGTAAATAGCATTCATTTCTGGACTGTGAGATTGTGGCTATTGGCTAATTTAAAAATGGTTTTGTGATGCTAAGAGGATGATCGTAGTTGTATTAAAGAGATTGTTCATTTTATTGTTTGCAAAATGCAAGAAAGGCTTATGTTGCAAATCTGTCATCCATTCAACTCTTATTACAGACCTGCTGCCCAGAGCCATCTACTTCCAACTCTTATAGCCGTTTCTTCTGGTATTTACTTCCATACTCCTTAATACTTTGCTTCGTACACTGTTACTGATGTTGTTTCTTGATTTATCTCTCGAAGTCGTCTGAAGGGATAACTGTTTTTAAAGCACCATCACCCAAACACATGCGCACACACCCCAACCTCCCAATATTTAAATTGCAATTTTTCATTAAATTCGCATTCCCTATCTGTGATATTCTATTTTTAGATTTTAATTATTTATTTTTGAGAGATTGAGAGAGAGACAGAGACAGAGAGAGACAGAGACAGAGCACACGTGAGCCAGGGGGAGGGGCAAAGACCAAGGGGGAAAGAGAATCCCAAGCAGGCTCCACAGGCAGCATTGAGCTCCACACAGGGCTTGGTCTCACAAACATTGAGATCATGACCTGAGCTGAAATCAAGAGTTGGTCGCTTACCTGATTGAACCACCCAGGCGCCCCTGGTGTCTGTAATATTCTAGCTATGTAAATACTACCCATTACTGAGGCAAGTAATATACTTCAACTTTATTTCCTTTCTTATGCAAATTTCTGTTTTCCCTGATGATACTATTTGTTTTACTTTATTCTACTTGTGCCAGGAGTCAATCTTGAGGATAAATGCTGCAGATCCAAAATATAAATAAAACTATAGAATGAGGACATAGTTGACAATGGATCGTCTATTGTCATGGTTCTTTTATGCGAAAGAATAACCCCTTTTACTCTTAGGCACTGTTATTTTGGATTTTCTGCTATATGTCATTGAATCCACTCCTAAAAAAATCCCAATTCGTACCTTTTCCTTAATTATTTATATTCTCTGTCTCCTTCTTCCCCCCCCCCCCCATTTTCTCCTTTAACAACACTAGCTTCTGAGCTCGAAGAAACCTATTTGAAAAATAACCACATAATTACGTTATCTTGGACAACTGCTTTATTTCTCTAAGCCTCTACTTTTTCATCAATAAAATTAGGATGCTAACAACCCACCCCAAAGTCTTATTTAGAGGTTTCAATGCTGAAATTCATGAGATGCTGGTGGTGGTGGTTAGCTGGAGCAGCAGCAGCTGGCAGGACAAGAAAAAGGTCACAGGAGTGACAACACCTCTAGAGAAACTTCTTTGTTAGACTACCATCGTTTACTATCACACAATCCAACAATCCTCCTTACCTCTTTACTTAGATATACCCTTAATGAATATGCCATATATATATACTTTCATCTCATTTAATTTTCTCTGTTCTTGGTTTTTTTGTTTTGTTTTGTTTTTCCTGTCCCCTTCTTTGTCAATTTTGGCAGTCTCCGTGCCATTTTATGTGCCCAGGCCCATAATCCTTTCTTCAATCTTCTTCCTTAATCTCCTCAGTCCCAGGGATTTCTCTTCTTTTTCCAGAAACCTCTCTAATCAGAATATTCTTATGTGCAAAATGGAATGGAGACTTGAAAATGTGACCTTTCTCAGCTTGACTCTGATCATGCATATCAAAAACAAAGTGTGCAAAGTTAATATTTTTGTATTACTTGACATTAAGGTTTATTTTCAGACAGCAACCTTGTGTCTGTAAGTAATGAGCTCAAATGCCTTTAAGCAACTTGATTATAATCTATCAAAGCAACTGTGTGAAAGTTGGCAAAGAAAAATTATATAAACATTCAAAACTATGAAAGTATATAGCTTTCTGTATATTAATATTATAATGGATGAGATGGTTTTGGACAAGTAAAGAACTGGGTTACTCTATTTATCACGGGATATGTAAAATTTTAATCCCCCCTCTATTTTAAAGTTATAAAACATGGGATTTAAACAGTGAATTTTGTTTCACTTTGTTGCTTTTTTTCCTTCCTATGACTGAAGTCTTCTAGTGAATGTTTATCTCATTCCCCTAAACAGCCTTCATTTTATGGAATAGTTTGTTGCTAGCTCATTATTTTATGCCTCACTATATGTTATAATTCCAGTGAATCGCATTGTATCTTATGAGGTCAAACCTGATCCTAAATAATTATGGAGGATACACAGAGTGTAACCAAACAGAAAATAAGAGAGAGCACTTGTCTTCCAATGTAAGGGGAAATGTCTGGAGTAGGGAACAAACACCAGAGTTCAGGGCAAAAGTCAGGGCAAGCAGTGAAAGAAATGAGATCCCATTATTAAACATCTTCTGTATCAGTCATTGAACAAGCTGATTTACAACTAAAGTCTTATATAAGTCCCCACGCTGAAAAAAACAAGATGTAGAAATATCGATCTCATTTTCTACATATGAATTTTGAGGCTCAGAATGATCAGATAGGTCCAAGTCACCAAAACTGTGGGTGAGTTTTAGTTTGCATCCAAGTTTGTTTAGAAACGATTTTGAACTATGTCTAAAACTATTCATAAACAAAATAGACTTTCATCTCATTGAATTTTCTCATTAATTTCCTGAGTAAATCAGAAAAAATACTACCACATGTCTACATCAACAATAATAAAGATAATGGAAATGTTGAATTAAAAAAATAAATATGACCTACAAAGCAACTCTATAGCACTTTCCAAACAAAGACTGACTTGAGGGTAATTATAATTCCTATCTTGGTTTCCAAAGTAAACAAGCACTAGAAGAAAATCATATCTAGGACCTAAGAAATTATTAAAGATTCTTCTAATTCCCAAACCAATCTGTCCACAAGGTTTATATGTTCCCTGTAGAGTATCATTTCTATTTACACATCATATTAATATAATTTCTGGTATCCAATAAAGGGTAAAAAAAAATCAGAAACAAAGCAATTGTTAATTCACAGAAAAAAAACCTGAAATATTTATGATTTATTTGAATATAATTCAGATAGGAAATATTTCAAAATTTGCCTTTAAGTCCTGATTTTGGTTTTTGGTTGTTTGACTTTTCTGCACTTCACAAAAATCACAACTTGATGCCATTTTTTTAAATGTCTGATAAAGCTTAAGAGAAAAAAAAATACACACACACACACACACACACACACACACATACACACACACACACAGAGTAGCTAGTAAAGAGCTTATACTGGTCTGACCCAGAGTTCACAAATTTCCTTAGACAACAAAGAAGATGGGAAAATTATGGAATTTAAGCTGAAGATCATATATTTTAATTTTTAGAATATCGATTTATTGCAAATGAATATGGAAGTCCCATTTGCTCTAGCTCAACTAAAATGGCTTCCCACAAAGACTCTGGGACCATATTAACATCTTCTATCTTATGTAAATCAGAAGTTAATGAACATAAAAACCATTAGTCTTCACTTATGTTCTATAATTGAATCGATGCAATTGATTTTAAAGTTCAGAAGCACTCCACATTTCAGTAAAGCATATAGAAGCTTTTAAGATTCTAACTCAGCTCCATAAACAAACCCATCAGATTGATAAGAATTCCCAGAAGAAATGAAACACAGCATTAGTGTGCTCAGAATTTTCCGTTCATGACATGAGATCCTGCTTTTCTCATAACCTCAGTCCTGACCTATTGAGGAGAGAGGGTAAGTTATGCAAAACAGAATTTAATAAAGTTTGCGTGTTCAAATGACATAAAGTCTCTATTCTTCCATAAAACCACAAACACACATACACACACTCAGACACACAGACCAAGGAACAACTGTGTAGAGACAGCAACATCTTCAATAATTTTCATAAAACAAGATAAATTTTCATTTGAGTCAGAAAAGAAACGTCATGGGATCACGTTCAATGGGACCCTGTAACTCTTTTTGAATGGCGGTGCTTTCTGCTTCCCCACTGAGACTTTGGGGAGCTCCACACTTACCTCACAGTAGTGTGAACCATGTGGTCACATCCTATAAAGTCATCACTCTCTAAGGTCATCAGATATATGGAGAAAAGGCCAAAAAGCCTTTTTACTGAAGCCTTTAACCAGAAAGTCAACAGCAATGTACCATCAATTTAGACAGAAAAAAAAAAAAGAAAAAAGAATGACTTAATGTCTAATTTCTGAACAATGGTTTCCACTGAATTAAGCCTTGCTTTAATGAAAAAAGAGTCCTGCTTAATTGGATTTGTAGTTTTCTCTTTTAATAGATGCCATTGATTTTTCCCAAGCAGGTACTATTTCTCTGAAGTTTAATTAATTATCAAGAAATAGAAGTTTACAATTTTCCCCGCTGCCGTCATCATCGTATTGGTTTTCTAGCTCAACTTTTTTTTTTCTTTTCTTCATCATGTAGCATTGAGGAGTCTAAAGTGAACAGTGAGTTAAATTTATGGAATTTGACCATCTGATCATCTCAAAAACAACTCGAAATTAAAGAGGCATTAGCTTATGTATATTCTACAATACTTGCAACAAAATCTGATGAAAGGGAGCGTTAAAAAAAATCAAGATACTTCTCTAGGGAAAAAAAAATCCATGCTAGCCACTAATTAGAATGACATTTATATTTATTTATTTTTTGCCTTTAGCTGTGTTTATTCATGGCAAAGTTTCAGAAATACCAACATTTTAGTACTCATTTTGTACTACTAAGTGTCTATACTTGAAGCCATTGGCTATAAGTGCTTTTCCAAATTTCTAAAGGACCATCACCCCCAAAGCAGAGAGGACAAAACATACACAATTATGTCAAATATATGTACCTACTAAAAATATAAAGAATTTCTTCTATTTGCCTGTCCATAAATTTCTGACAATGACGGGCATTCACATACACTCTGAATTCAAGATCTACAGACTGAGATTCTCTCAACCCTCCCAACTGTTCAGTCCCTGGTATTTGTTACAGCAATGCAAGGCTGCACTGTTTGAATTTAAACCACACATTGCTTTTCCCTTTCATTTCTGGCCAGCCGCCCAAAGCCATGCAGCAGGTGCTGTCTTGAGAATGTCACTATCTAATAAAAGTATTGTAACATAACACAGAGACAATGGAGTTCTCTTTGGATGCACTTTGCTTTTCTTGACAGAACGCATTCCTAATAGGACAGTGTCTCAAGGCTTAAGGCAGAACGGTATATAAGTTTTATCATTCAAAAAAAAAAAGAACCCCCTCCTATTAGCTTTGCTTCGGCAATGAACCCCAGTGCTGGGTGACAGGAGTTAGCCAAGCAACTGTCAGCTGCCTCACTGCACAACACTGAAGGGGAAAGGTTCAGGCAAAGTTCTCCAAAAGACAGCTTTTTGTACTCCTTTGGAGCTTCCTAGGATGACACCTTAATTGCTTTTCTAAGTGGGTTATGTGGGAATGATATAAAGAAAAAAAAAACAGTTTTGAGAGAGTGTGGGTGATTTAAATGTTTCAATTCATTTCAAGTGATTCAAGGGAGTAAGAAACCAGAAAAGTTAAATTATGCAAACTAAAGGAATCAGAACCAAGGCAATAACAACCTGGAGATTAGATCCCACTACTTTGGGATCCAAAGGCTTTGGGTTTAAGGACCAGACCCTGGATATGTCAGTGTTGTTCATGCTTTTATCATGCTTCCGCTGGAACTAAAATGTGAAAACAGAAAGTGAATGTCTCAAGAAAAAATAACTAGTTGGACTCCTTGTCTTAGAAGCAGACATCATCTAGCAAATTATGTTATATAGTGCACATATCAGGCACAGATAATGCAGACCTAAATTTCAAGGAAAGAGCTTTCATTTTCATTTAAAAATTAGCCTGAATTCTTTTGACTTTCCTTAGTAGTCTTTGGGAGAAGATTCTCCTTGGTACTGGGTCAATGGTACAGCCAGTGACCCAATAATACTTGTATAGGAGTTGTATTTTTACATGGTCAGACCATGTCTGTCTTGAAGCATTACTATTTCATGAGATAAATAAAAAAAAAAAAATCAGAACACTGCCTATGGGAGCTGAACGGGTAATATTCTTAATGGAAAAATATCATCATTACCTCCTAAGCTTATATGAGTTACATCCCCAGAGTCATCCTGTCCTCTTTCAGTGGGTAAACAGGAACTTCAGTAGAAATCTCAATGTGCTTTCATAATAGCCAGACTTTTAAGCATCTGCCCTGCAGCCGTCTATTATTTTATGATCCTCCCACACAGCGAGCATGGGTGAGGAGAAGACTAAGCACCGGCTATGCTCTAAGACTATATATTCAATAGCCCACTGATCCTTTCAAACTGGCAAATAATTGATTTTCTGTTTTTCGATGAGGAAACTTAAGAGAGAACAGTTAGTATCTACCCCTAGGTTACCACTAACAGGTGTAGAATCAGGATTGGAATCCATATTTGACACAAAAGCTCTGCTCTATGCATTATAAGACACTTCTTCAGTATAAAAATACGTATGCCAAACTTCTCTCCTTAACATACTAATTGTCATACGATAGATAGTATCATCACTTAAACTCGTCTCTTAGAGGTTTTTGTTTGTTTTTTTTTTTTTAATTTTTTAACTGAACTAAATTAAGCTGAATAAAACTCAGTGTCAAATAAATCTCAGAAGGTTTAGAGATTGAATGGAAGTAGAAATCTTGCCAAGTTTAACAGCCCACTCTAAACCTTCTGGGCAGTAAGTTTACAGCACAGATTGAGTCTTTTAAGATTCAAGATCCTTGTATTTTGACAAGCTGTGATGTCCTATATAGAAGTAGAAAGTCATGTAAAAGAATTCTTTGGACATGAAAAGGCTCATAAACAGGATCAGATCAGGTATTTTTGCACACGTTACATGTAATCTATAAAAGCTTTTAAATTTGGTGTTATCCATTCAGGGCATCCTTTGCTAGATCATTTCTCCCTGGGAATTTCATGACTTTATGTGTCCATAAATATTCTCCTTAAAGATCAATGTATATGCAGAATAGAGATGAACAAATTAAGGAATAAAAATGGAATTGTAGTTTATAAAGAAATGGGATACATTTATGAAGGATTGGTAGGGTTATTTTTCACTATTGTTGTGTAGGATATCTGGTAAACCCCAAACCCAAAACATCCCCTCTTTGTTCGGTGTTTAAATTTGGATGGTAGTTTGAATTTAGCTACTTTTCTTCTTAAACTCTTTGGTTTGACAAACTGGGCTTTGTGTCCTATGACAACAGCTTTTCTCAAGAGATTTCTGGTACTTTCTGATTCTGGTTGGACTGGAAATACCACAAAAAACAACTTTCCTTATGGTATTTTGGCACTTCAACCATCAGGACCAGATGGTACACAGAAGTGCAGAGGAAGCATTGAATATGAATAATGATACATTTTTTAAAATCATCCAGTCTTTCCTAACTTTATTGCATTTCAGATGAAGGTCCATGCCAATTTACACTCTGATCTGAACATGTTCGTCCATTTCCAGTGGAAGGAAAGTAGATGGCAGGGTTATAGCGTTTAGATTGAGAACAATCCCTATTCTTGATTTTGCCCCCCTGGAACTCAATTCCCCACAGTGTTTGTTTAGACAAAGAGGCAGAGCCCGAAAATGTGGTCTTCAGAGCAAAGTGTAGGAAAGACAACACATGATGTTCTAAATTTGACGCTCAAGCTTGAACTAAAATTGAAAAGCAGCATCATCACCCTCCGAGGACAGCAATGATGTGATTATAGGTAAGCATTTAATTTGGTCACAAATGTGGCCAATAAATGCTCCAATATATGTGGCCAAATGTCTGGTGGAAGGTGTGCTGAGTTCTCAAAAGAGAAATGCGACTCAGATCTTAAATGCGGTATGTTATTTTTGAACAAGGGTAGTTGAAGTGTTGCACTGGATGCTGCTATTGTTCTTATGTGTTCATATTCCTCATTAGTTTCTTTAATTCCTCATTATTTTTGTTTCAGGAGATGGGTTCTGGGGTAGTAAGTAAAGTCTAACAGTGACTTATTCTCACTAAGCCATTTATAGAAAGTAATGGAGAGATATCTGTGTTTAATCTCCTGTCCTGTTCACACCACTGAAGGAAGTGCTAAAAAGAAAGTAGCTAGTAGTTAGTGAAGAAGACTTAAGGTGCAATTGGACCGAAACAAAAATCAAATAGACGAGTAAGAGCAGATACTGTAAATTACTTTTTTTTTTTCTAAAATTTGCTGCTTGGAACATGGGATTCACTAGATGTTAATAGCATTGAGACATGCTGGGATAAATAAAACCAAGCTGGTCTTTGCTGGTTTCTTTTTACAATGTGTATTGAGACTCTCCAAGAGAATGATAAACTGGGCTGGTTTTCCAAATATTATATGTCTATAGAACCTACTCCTGGCCCCTAGGATCACCTTGCAAAACTAATGAGCCAAGTTTCAAGGATTGACAGCCTCACCAAGTTTTAAGGGTAATCAACTTTTAAGGATTCTAGGGTCACCATCCTATTTCCACACAGCTACATATTTACATTTTTTTTTAACATTTACTCATTTTTGACAGTGAGAGAGAGCATGAGTGGTGGAAGGGGCAGAGAGAGAGGGTGAGGCAGAATCCGAAGCAGGCTCCAGGCTCTGAGCTGTCACCATAGGGCCTGACATGGGGCTCAAACTCACGAAGTGAGAGACCGTGACCTGAGCTGAAGTTGGACGCTTAACCAACTGAGCCGCCTAGGAGCCTCCACATAGCTATATATTTAAAGGCAGTCACATTTGTAAACCTTCAGCAAACAAATACTAGGAAAAGTTCTTCCTTTATCAGGTATTCAATATTGCCTCAAGGAGGCATTTTTACAAGGTCAAAATTCAGGATTAAATATGAGAGTTGCAATTAGAAGTCTGAGTGCAGGAGTAGAGTGGACATCAGAAATTCACCAATCCCATTTATCAACAGTAACAGTAAAAAAAAAAAAAAAAAGATAATCCAAAATGCCATTGCTGCATTATTTTAGCTCACATGATCGTTGATAATAAATTTTGATACTTGATATTGGTTCTTCCCGAGGTTTCAGTTATTTGACCCATTTCATATAAACCCAAAATACAGATTCCTTTTTTTTTTAACTTTTTGGCATAATGAACAAAGAAAACAATCTTAAGTTAATTTTTCCAGTAGAAATAGGGAATGACTAGGTTCCTTTGTAGTAATCTTCTTTGCGAAAAAATAGTTTTAATTAACAGACAGTATCAAAAATGAATGAATGTCTAAAGAAAGACATTTTCACTTTTAAATTTTTCTTCTAACTTTGCATCTGAGAGAACTAACAAAGGAAGGATCCCTGATTCCCTGATGTTATGAGGAAAACACATCTGACTACCAAAAAAAAAAAAAAAAAAAAGCCATGAAAATCTTAATCTCAAAAATGAGAGTCTGGTTCAATCCCCATTACTGTTTTGATATAAAAGGTATTCTAATATGAGTATCTGGGAATACAACATTTACTTGCTTCAGACAAACCTTAGTTAAATGACTTGAACATTCCTGAACTCAGAGCAAAGATTTACAAGTATACAGCTCTTTGTTGGAATTTTATGAAAAATAATCCTTTTACTTCAAGCCTAATTTAGTTTAATAAAGCAGTTATTTTGCATTTGCAACTTTCTGGATGAAAGAGATACCAAAAACAAAACCAAAAATATCAGGATTTTGTAGATTCTGTTTGAAGAATTTATTTCATGAGAAGCTCATGTATTTGTTGAACTTAAGCATAACCTCTTGACTGCTCTTCATATGTCCAAGTTTACATATTGAATATGACAAAACTTTGGAATCTCATTCTCTTGAAAATAGGGAATATGATTAAATGCTTTAATTATCTAAAACATGGTTCTCAAATTTAAAGCTATTTATTTATTTACTTACTTACAGAGATAGAGAGTATGAGCTGGGGAGGGGCTGAAGGAGAGAGAGAGAGACTCTTACGCAGGCTTCACATCCAGTGTGGAGCCCACCGTGAAGCTTCATCTCATGACCATCAGATCATGACCTCAGACAAAATCAAGAGTCAGACGCTTAACTGACTGAGTCATCCAGGTGTCCCAAAGCTGTTGACATTTCAGGCCAGATATTCTTTGTTGTTGGAGGATGTCCTGTGTTTAGCTGCATCCTTGGCCTCTACCCACTAGATGTCAATAACACTCTCTTCCACCAGTTGTGACAACAAAAATGTCTCTGAACATTACCAAGTATTCCCTGGAAGGAAAAATTGCCCAAGATTGAGGACCACTGGTCTAATATGCTGGTGTCCCCCTAGACATAAATTTCTAGAGAATTCATTTGTGGTGGGCCACCAACAATTCCTATGTGTTTCTGTCCTCTTGTAATTTATAGAAAAGAAGACCCTGGGAATACACTTGTGAAGGTATTGACTTCTATCCAAGTTGAACTTACCTATTGCATTGCTGTTAAGACTTTATAGTCCTTCTTTTATTAGTTTATCACTGCACCATGAGGATTTTCTCTAACAACATACCTGCACTTTGTAGTGTTCTGTAAGAAAATAGAAATTGTTTCATTTTTGAATAACAATGCACTCTAATGAGCAACCTCTGTGCCTTCTGCATCTTTGAACAAATTTTGTATTTAAATGTATTATTTGTACAGATTGTAAAGTTCTAAATAGATTAAAGTCAACTTGTAGTAGTCAACTTGAATCACATCCAGGTCAAAGCACACATTTTATCTTAAGACTTTTTAGGTCCATTGTGGTGAAGGCCCAGTTAACCTGTAATTTCATTACCTTCAATGCCTTGTCTCACAAATCACACTCTAAATCATTGTGGGGCAATTCACATCGTACCCTATTCTCCTAGTACTTTGGTGCTTCTGTTCCTGCCATTGTCTCTTTTGGAAGTATTTTTTTTATCCTCTTTCATTTCCTGGCTAAATTCTTAACGTATATATGAAAACATGTCGTGTTTTAAGCACAAATGCAAGTAGTAAAATACTAGTGTAGATCGAAAATATTTCCTTCAATTACCTAAAATTCAAGTGAAATCCTTTCTCAATCAATTTTTCAGCCTTTTTTTCTGAAAGGTTTCCGATATGAAACCTTTATTTAGGGTTTTCAGGTTGACAGGTAATTTCACAATTGTATTTAAACAACAAAGAAACATACGTGGTAAACCACTGGCATCATCTGACATCACTAAGAAGTTCTACAGATATTTAGAACCGGTAGATGAGAGATAATTTCCAATTTCTCTGTGTTTACTTCACCTAACTCCGAATATAATGGTAAAATACACAGATATAGCAGCTGTGATCATTTAAACCATTTGCTGTTTTTGTTTTCTTTGCCTAATTCATGTATTTAGATGTGTTCGTAAACAAAATGATTACCCTGTAGCAGTTGGGTGACCAACCCACCCGTGGTTGTTTTTTGAAATGGGGCGGGTGGTGTACAAAGGCTTATGAGCTGCTTCTAAGAGGTGAACAAGGCGATGTGACTATTTTTCCATCTGTTCTTTTGTGATTTACACAGATTCCATGCAGATAAAGAGGAGCTGCTACATCTGACACAACTCCCCAAGCTGCACTATAAACAGCAGGGAAGGCCACCTGCTACTCTCCAACTTATGTTACATCAAAGCAGCCCGGATCGCTCGCCCTGATTGGCTGATAGCAGGTCTCCAATGGCAAAAGCCTCCCCAATTCCACACAAAGAAATTAGCGGGCCCCAAAGCACTGAAGTATCACCCGAGGGCTTGTAAATTTGGGGTGTGAGTGGAAGGCAATTATCTAGTCTTTGTTCATTCACATTTTAGAGTTCCAATATTTTTTTCTCAGCTACTTTGGAAATTTATTTTGTTATTTTTAGACACTGCATCCTCTGTCCCTTTTATGTCAAGGTATTGTAGAGTGCCACGGGATACTTTTGAAGATGAGGGAGAAAAAAAAAAAGATGAACAATGTTTGAAGATGAATGCTACAGCTATACATTTCTCATTTCTTTTCTGGGTCTCATTTTCCTGGAAGGCACCGGTGGGGAAATTTCATGTTTTTGTATTAATTTGTTTTGGCATTGTTTTATTTCGTTTGGGAACAATGATCCTATTTGTGAAGACCTAGAATGAAAAACTTGAAAGTTGAAGTTATTAATGACTTCTGGACCAGGTAGATTTTAGAAAAGGAAGCCCAATGCCAAGTGGCAGACACAGCTGCTGTCGGCACAGTCCCACCAGCCTGGTCCTCATCAAATCAGTGGATGGTCCTATCACAAGCTTGAAATGTATCTTGAGAACATCTTCCTCTCAGCGACTCTGAGTTATTTCATTTTCCACCTTGACAACTGATCAATTATAGCAACAACCGCAGATATTTGAGGGGATTTATTTAGCACCATGATGTGACATCAAACTGGAATAGTTTTAACACATCCAAGCTATCTTAATGCATGCGTGACTCGTGTTTTCTCAATGACAAGTTTACAAAACCTGTTTAAGACTAAGATGGAATGTGCCACATATAATTTGGTACTTATAATCACTCTTACTGTGGTGTATCTCTTTTCAAAGTTTATTCCCAAATTTCCTACCAAAGAACTTCAAGCACCCGATTGAATTTTCAGTTCCAGGTTAGGTCCACTAAATGCTGACGGGTATGAGCCCCTCTACACCTTGAGTGCCTGACACGTGACTTGAAGAATATAAGAAATATTTAGTGAACAACTAAATTAATAGACACAGAATGTATCTAAGTGGTAAGCCTCTATAAGAGCATGCTTTGGTGTTATAATTGCCTGTCAATCGTATTCCATTTAAATCTAAACTTTTAAAACTCTTGGGGTGCCTGGATGGCTCATTTGGTTAAGAATCAGACTCTGGTTTTCAGCTCAGGTCATGATCTCAGAGTTTCTTGAGTTTGAGCCCCCAGTAGGGTTCTCCGCTAGCAGGGCAGAGCCTGCTTGGAATTCTCTCTCTCTCTCTCTCTCTCTCTCTCTCTCTCTCTCAAAATAAATAAATAAACTTTAAAAACTGTCACCTGAGGGTTGGAATCCTAAGAGAACACGTCAGTGTGCAGATAGTTCTTCCCAGTTCAAATCGTCCAGACCCCTTGAAGGAAAGACAGCTTTGTCGATGTCACAGACGGTCCTCTGAGGGCCTAAGCTGCCTCAGAACTGGCTGTGCCTGCCTGTCTTTCAGCCCAGAGCCACTTTGGCAGAACTGTGGTGGCAGCTTCAGAGGCAGGAGTGTCACAGGTGCACCGGCAGCGGGGTGTGGGAGAAACTTGCTTAGTGCCCGTCCCGCTGTCCAGTTCACACTCGGTCCCGGCGGAGATGGACAGATTCGTGAGTCGCCGCAAATCGAAAGTCTGCGTTGACAGAAGAGGAAGCAACAGCAACCGTAACAAAGAGACTCAAACCCAATAAAGGCAATTAAGAAAACTTCACTTGGGTAAGAGACTAATTCAATACACTAAATGGCCAGCTCTTTGGTAGATGTAGAAATGGACTGCCTGGCGGCCTCTGGGATGGTTGTGGTGTAGGAGCTAGTGATTGAAGGAGAGAAGGTCGCAGGAGAGTTTTACAATTCTTGAAAGAAGACTTCACTCTGCATTTTTGAAGAGCTCACAAAGGTGGCCCCAGGGGAAGAAAGGAGTGAGGCCTTCCTGGAAATGGTTTCCCCTGCAGCCTGTAGTAAGGGATCAGAAAGGAAATTGTCAGGTAAAGAAGCCTTGGGATTTCAGACCCATTTGGGCATTAGGGCGCTGAATTTAAGAGAGATGACAGAGGCAGAGAAATGGACAGAGATAGTGACAGAAACAGACAGAGACAGGAGAAAATGAGGGTGCCAAGTGCACTGATTTTTGTCCTGAAAATAAATCCAAAGTCAAAAAAATTGTACTACTCTATTTTAAATTGTCAAAACTCTTCGAATGTATTTATTTACTTTTAGCAATCCATTCTGAACATTCCAAGAAATCCACTGAAACTTGCCAAATTTTGTTTGGTTTATTTGTTTTAATTAAAGGGTGCGCAGGGAGAAGACATTCTCCCAGCCTGCTCTCAGAGCCCGTCTCTCAACACAAATCAGATATTTGAATTTTTCACCCCGTGCTAAGCTGTGGATTTAAGGTCATGTGTTCCTCCAGCAAGAATGTGTCCAGTTCCTGGACTAATTTCGTCCTTGGCAGTGGTCTCCTGCACCCCATCGAGATGGTGTGGTATTTGGAATGTCTGTTTACATGATGGCCTCCTGCACCTGGGACAGCTCAGGGGGAGCTCGAAAGGAACAATGAGAAGGAGACCAACAGGAACTAAGCCAGGGTCAAGGAGCCATCATCCCCAGAAGCAGTGCTTATCTGCAAACGGCCTGCAAACCGCTGCCACCTGAAAATGTCCCTCTGTCCTCTTTGAAGAAGGAAATGCTGTCACAACGTATTAGTCACAGAAATGTTCCCTGGGAATTAGTGTGTTTAATACATCAACTGGCAATTAATTGAAAAAAAATGGAAATACCCTTTGATCCTCTGATATTACTGCCCAGGAAATGATCCCACTGAAACGCTCATGCACACGCTCGAGAGAATATGTTCAGGATGTTTATGGCAGCATTGTTTGCGATCGCAAAAGGCTGGAAAGCCAAAGGAATGACCATCAGCGGGAGGCTTAATTAAAATATAACCCCTCTATAGGGTGGAGTATTATGAAGCCATTAAAACAGGCAGATAAGAGGGCCACAGATGCTGCTAACTACGATCTCCAGTCCAAGACTGGTAGTTAAAAAAAGAAAGGTAGGCATAATATGTAAGGCTACACGTATATACATAAATGGAAATTTTCTGAAAGGACCCAACACAAGTTAACTATCGTGGCCTTGAGGAAGAGGCTGAGATTAGAATGAGAATTTACATTCTTCTTCTTCTTCTTCTTCTTCTTCTTCTTCTTCTTCTTCTTCTTCTTTTTAATTTCATAGTTTGAAAAACAATTTTTTTTTTACCATATACGTATATTGAGGGGGGAATAAAAACAACAATAAAAATGCAGTAGCAAGCCTGGCCGTGTGGGTGGGTAAGATGGCCGAGACTGCAGCATGGGACAATGGCAAGATCACAGCTGTGGCCTCCAAGTCCTGGTGCCTTCAATCCACCCTCCCGGGCGTGAGCCTCGGTAATTCGCTGAGTCTCTAAGCTCACGTGTCCTCACCTGCAATATGTATATGATGAAAAATACCTCTTTCCTTTGGACCCTGAAGATAAGTCAAGCCACTAGTTATTAAAAGTATTAGGGTGAGATATCACACTACTTTACTCTCACATAGTGTCTCAGTAGAGCTACACGGACACATTCTCTAAGCTTAGCTACCTCATTTCTGGAACGAGGATCTTAAATAGAATCTAGCCCATCGTGTTGTCATGGGAATTATATGTAAAGCATCTCATATCAAAATGTTTCCCCTGTCTCTGTCTGTTTCTGTCAAAATGTTAAATTCATAGTAATAATCAAAATGTTAAATAAATGCTAATAATAAATATTAGATAATAAACAGATACTAAATACAAAATAAATGTTAATAATCGTTATTGCCATCAGGAACAGAATATCTACTATTATGGATTAGAGTTTAGGCGAACCGCACCTGTCTTAATTTGGGTTGCTCCCAAAACAAACCTTAATGAAGTGTTGTGGATTGGAGGAGGGAGAGGTGCAGGTCAGCTGTGCCTTTGTGGGTGAGCTATAGCACTGTAGGCACCTGGGCATCATTGCGCTTGGGCACGCTTGGAGAAGCCATGTGGAACAGGTGCGGTTGAGGGTGAGGACGCTGGCTAGTTTACGTACCAACTTTCATTCTCTGTTCCTGGAGTTGTCCTCTAGATTCAAGCTACCTTGTCCTTCTTGGTTACATCTACGCACAGCTCCATCAGTGCTGGAGACGGTCACTTGACAGAAAAGAGAGCAGCCAGCCTGGAACTGGGAATCTGTCGACATGCCAGAACTATCCACAGTGGCAGGTGAACCGAGGTGGGCTCGGAGGATGTGGCTGTAAGACATCAACAATGTCTGCTCCACCTTGCGACGCCCTGTCTCAGAGAACTGTGCTCTGCTAACATGTTAGGAATTCTAGAGCCCCAGCATACTCTTTCAAGTCCTCCTGGTGCATATCTCTATTAGTACGCTTTCTGCATGTTAAAAAAATAACTGTCTTCTTTTGTGTTGCAGTTCATTGAGAGAAGAGGCCTGTGGCACTTGCCCCTTTGGAGTTTCAAAAGAGCTAGCACAACGATTGTAAGAATGAATGAAGTAGCAGATAAATGGATGAATTTTTGTCCATACTTGCTTATTTGCTAAGCGCTGGGAAGAGGATGTAAATCTGGGTCTTTTAAGTTACGTCTTTTCCACTACAACCTACTTACTAATTCACAAATTTCCCATGTTGAATTGTCTTTTCTTCCCGTCCATCCAGCATCTCTCCCTCTGTGTTTCAGATTTCTTCGTTTTTCTCTTGCCATGTTCCCTTTTCTCACTTCTACAAAGAACATTGGTATAATTTCTGCACTCTTTTAAATGTTGCCATTGATAACGTTGTAAATATACTGTATTATCTTGAACTGAGTTTTCTGGGAAGCAGAACTGGAGGGAAGAGGTTTATGTGGAATTCCAGGTTGTGAGAGTGAGAGGCATGATACAAAAGGAATACAAGGATTCCTGTATTCCTGTATTCCTGTAAGGATAGCCTTACAATACAAAAGGAGAGGCAAGGATACAAAAAGGAATTGTCCAATCAGCTGGCACTGAGTATGACTGGTTCCACTCCCCAAGAGACGGTCCTCTGAGAAGCTGTACTCACTCTATCTAAGTATCATCTAACTATGGAGAAGGAAGGTAAGAATTTTATGGGCTTCCATTCCCACTGATCAAATTGATCAAATGTTCGTAACACAGGGATCCTCTATGCCCTCCCACACCTTTCTGGATTGCACGTGCAGGGTAATCCCATGTGCAAAGTAGAGTCCCATAGTGTTCACCTCTCAGAATCAGCAAGTAAATTCAGAGAGTGGAGGTGAGAAGTGCCCACGTGGGCACAAGGTAAGGTCCTATCAGGTGGCACTTATGTGGAAGGTGATCAGTGGCCATACAGAACTGGCTGGCACGGTGACCAACTAGAACATGACACAGGTGAGACAGAAGATCTAGACAGGTATGTAGCAGGGGTCTTAAGGAATTCTCCCCACACTTCACTCTAGCTATTCATGCCAGTCAGAGTACATAGAGCTCCCATAATGAAACTATAAAAATTGTTTTTGTGAAAACAAGATGTCCTCAATTCTTCTCTAAGGGGTGACTTACAAGTCCAATCTACCAAAGTCTCCTCCAAGGCAGTAGGAAAGAGGAATCTCTGAGGGTTACCTGGCGACTCAGTCAGTTAAGCGTCCAACTCTTGATTTCACCTCAGGTCATGATGTCATGGTCGTGGGATCGAGCCCCATGTTGGGCTCAGCCCTAAGCATGGAGCCTGCTTACGATGATCTCTCTCTCTCTCTCTCTCTCTCTCTCTCCCACTCTTTCTCTGTCTCTCCTCCTCTCCCCTTCTCCCCTACTTGCATTCTCTGTCTCTCAAATAAAAATAATAAAAAATAAGAGCAATCTCTGAAGAAACTTAGTTAAGAGAAGTAACAAACAACCCCAAATCTCCACTTCCGAAGCTGGTCCACATGTATTAATTAGTGGTTATTATTTTTAATTTCTCTGCCACCCATTCCAGATTAATTTCATCCTCAGCCAGCACCTTGTCTTGTCTGAGTTTCTTACCTGGTAGTGTGACCCTGTGATTCGTTGTTGAGGGTTATGATTCCTTAGATGCTTTGCCTTTGTCATGTGATGGTTGCTACAATTGCCTCTTTCTCTTTATCATTGGGCACAGAAACACCAAGAGATGCAACAGGGATCTCTGTGTGTGTGGTGTGTGGTGTGTGGTGTGCCATTGTATGGCAGCCACTATAGACCCTCATGGTAATCAGAATTACTCACCAATGAGGGCCAAGTTGCAGTGTTATTTGCTTGATGAGAGGCCACTGGCATCAGGATCCTCAAGTGGCCATGTGGGAGTTCCAGCTTCCAAGTCAGTAGAAGCTTTACCATGTTTCCTGGCTGAAGCAGGAGTTTTCTAGAAATGAGAACCCCCATCCTAGCTGCGTGGGAAACACAAATTCCAGAGGTGGGTCTTGAAGAGGCTGCTAAGGATGACCAGTCTAGTTCTATGGAGGCATCTCCTGTTTTCACTTCAGCTTACGGAGAAGAGCCACCACTGAGCTTTATGAGGATACACCCCACCAGTACATTACTCACTGCCTTAGTGAAGGGACTATCCTCTATAGAATACAATTCAGTAGAATGTTCTAGAGTCTTCAGTGGAAAATCCATTTTAACATCACTACCCTTCTCAGTCTCTGACTACTTTCTCAATCGTATACCAAGAACGTTCCTGTCTGTCCACGTCATTTATTTGGGGAGCCATTATCAGGTCCAAACTTTGCTTAGCCACTCCAACAGACTATTAGGTCTATTTGCCAGAATAGGGACTCTCCAGCCATGAAAGGGTTTCTCCATGATAATACGTTCTCCCCTAAACAGCCTTATTTTCTACCTCCCGCCTCCAGTGTTTTCAAGATCCACTCTTGTACCTGTTTGGATTGTGGCTGCCGCCTATTAGCCAGAACCTATAATTTCTTTAGCATATAAGCAATTTTCTTCTGGAGCAAATAGTCCCCTGCTTCTGCTGTGCTAAGACCTAACACTGGCTATCAGGGACAGAACAGCCTGGGTAGGTCTTGGGGTAGACAAACTTAATCCTGCAAGTCCTTTGCTTTGAGGATGGCCTCGAAATAAGGGCAGATTGCTGTCCTCGGTCAAGGGAAAGGAACTGATTATGCCAGCCCAGAGGATTTAGGAAAATCCAGGTTTCGAGAATTTCAGTATCAACCACTCCTATGATTCCTGACTTTGGCACAGAAGACCTGTCAAGTATGGGCATTCTGTTTCCTTTGCAACTCTGCCTCTCTTATAATTATATCCAATTCTTGATGTTTTACATAGTGTACCCAGCAACTGCAGGAGATAAAAATGTCCTTAAAAGCTGTCAGAGAGGAATATTGGCTTTCGCAGCACAGCATGGGTTGACAACTGACTGCTCTGAGCCTGTGGTTATTACTAATGCAGTTAATAGACACCAGCTCGCTCTGTGATCTTTACTATTCTTATTGTCCTCATTATTCCAAGTACCACTGCTGCCACTTGTCCAGGGCCTCACCTTTCTGCTGCACCCTATGCTAACTGACCAAAGATGAAAACCTGAGTAACTGTGATCCGTGTTGGGGGTTATAGATACCCCATTACTACCAGAAGTGAGTAATCTAGCCACCAAACTGATCCCGAAGGTTGATCTTCTGGAGCCACTGCTGGATGCCTACGTTTGTAGCCTGAGTTCACTAAAAGAGAAGGTTGAGGCAAATGGCTTCTGTGCTATTACTTCATCCTGTTGTGAAAACCCGAGGAATGCGAGACAGAAACAAGATAGTCAAGTGGGGAAGGAGGGAGAGTCAATATCAGGTAGCTGCGGCTACAGGCATATAATCGCTTAATCCAGTGGGACAGCCCTCTGAAAAGCTATATACACAGCATGTCAGAACAGTCAGCTCCACAAAGAAAAGGAAGGATTTATCCATCAGCTCCCGACTTCCAATGGACAACAGCTCACCCCATAAAACCCTAATTCCCCGCACTTGCAGGCTGTATACGCATGAGCGTTGAATTGACTCCCACAATGTCCCCAGCTTTGCCCAGTCCAACTGATCTGGTATACCCTGGATTGAGGGGTTTCCCAGAATGAGAGACTTACAGTGCTAAAAGGAGGAAAGTCCAGAGCAAACCAGGACAAGCTGATCACCCTTCCCAGGTGTGAGGGGAGAGGTATTTGAATAGAGACACTACCAGGTTGTATTTATGTGTGGTTAATCAGAGAGCTCTGGTCACCTCAGTGGCAGCTAGGACAAAGATTGGGAGGCTAGAAAGCTATAAAGTGACACATAAAAGATGTCTGAAATTGTATTTTAATTTCTCTTAGAAAATTGATTCAACCATTGAATAAAATAGTCTTATTTTAATACATCTGTCTTGTTTTATTAAAATCTACCTTTCTTGTTTTATTCCCTCCAGGACAATCAGATCCTTAATCCATAATATATTAATAAGTTCTTTATGCCTTTCTTCAATTCATATGAACCTTTTTTTTTTCATTCTTTTGCCTAGTTTATGGTAAAGCAAATTACGATAGAAACATTTAAAGCTTATTTTCCCTGGCAATCAAAGGATAATATTACAGTTGGTTGTGTCATCTTGATTAAACATTCCAAATGGCTTTTTTTCAGGTAAAAAGAGGAAAAAGCACAAAGCCTTGGCAAATGCAGCCAGCAAGACTTGGGGAAGCCATGCCAGGGCAGCACCCCAACAGAGTGAATGGCATCCTGATCTGTTCCTTTACAGAACTGTGGTTCACATTGAGCTAAGTTTTTATGTGCTTGTGAATGAAATCAGATGAGGGGCTCATGGCACAGATCATACAAGATTTGCAACATTTGGCACCACTTTTACTCCATTCTGGAAATACCTTACAAATGAGCTAGGGTCTCAAGAGTGAGTTCCATCTTCCCAAGACAGGAAGTTAGCTGTCCTAAAATTTATAGAAGTGAGGACGTACTGGGGAATTGGCAATCAAGCCGTGTTTCCCTTGGGGTATGGAAGTGAACACCACATCTCAATTAGCATGATGGGTGTTTTTTCTTTTTTTTTTTCTTTGCAGATTTCAGTCATTTAAGAAACAAGGAAGAATTGGGATTAGGCATGTTAGGAAGCAAAATGCAGTATGGCAGAACTATGCTGTTGTTTTTACTTGTCCGCATTTTAAACACATTGTACATGCTCTGCTCAAAATCATGCTGAACTAAAATAGGTAATTTAAAAAAAATCTATCTTACTTCCTCTAACTCCAAGGGTTCTTTCTAAATATCAACAACAAAATATTTGCAATGATGTTAACTGACACTTGTTTAGGGATGGAAGCAGTTTGGTGTTATATAAAGAACACAAGACTAGATATATGTGGTGGGATAGATTGTGTCTCCAAAAAGATATGTTGAAGTTCTAATCCTTGATACCCGCGAATGTAACATTCCTGGAAACAGCTTTGCAGATGTAATCAAGTTAAGATGAGGTCCTACTGGGTTGGGATGGGTCCTAAATCTAATGACATACGTCCTTATAAGAACGACATGTGAAGACACAGGAGGGACAAGGAGAATGCCACAGGATGGGAATGACAGAAGCAGAGATCAGAACAAAGCATCTGCAAGCCAAGGATTGCTGGCCACCTCCAGAAGGTAGGAGAGACACATGGAAGAGATTATCTCTTAGAACCTCTAGAAGGAATCAACCCTACTGACTCCTTGATCTCAGACCCCTAGCTACCAGAAATGTAAAAGAATAAATATCTGCTGTTTTAAGCCACTTTGTTTGTGGTATTTTGTTATGGAAGCCCTAGGAAACAAACAGTATAGAACTCTGCTACTAAAATATCCGATACTGAGTAGGGTCGGGACCTTGGGAAAAACCTCTACCATTTTCTGCCGCCTTCTTATACTCACCTGCAAAGTGACTGAAGGGCTTCATATAAATAATCTACAACATCCTTTCCAGGTCTCAGTTTCCTGGAGTCTACAATTTCAACAAAAAGAAAATAAAATCTGTCTTTAGCTCAACTTTTCTATTGGAAAAACTGAAACATTGGAGTACCAATGAACATGGGTACAGACAGCTCTTGAACAGATCTGGTAGGATGTAAATTCCACCAGAGTGTGAAATTTGACTATTTTACCCATTATTTCCCTGATGCCTAGAACATTGCCCAGTGTATAGCAGGTGCTGATGCATTTATTTATTTTTGAATGAATAAATGTATCAATGAACAAATACAAGTGTGTTCAAACTGTTCTCTTTTTTGTGACTGTTGGTTCATTGACTCTACCAAGTTTGACTGTCATAGTAGTTGCTAAAATTCATAAGCATGGAGTTAAAGAGAAGGGATATTGAAGATAAAAATAGAGACTATTTCCTGGGAATTTATTCTCTTATCTCAAATAATTCTGCTTTAGTAATATTTTTGCAAGTTTTGGAGGCAAACATATTCTTAATTTATTCTGAACTAGCCAGCTAAGTGCTTCAGAAGCATTTCCACTAAACAATGATGATGAAGGAACAAAATTAGTTTGAAAACATTTACCCCTCCTTGTGAGAAAACCATTAATTTCTATGCAGATAACTGCAATTCCATAATTATCCATTCAGGGCTTGAAACATACCTAAGCAAAATGCATGGGAGATCACTGTGAGGTTAAGCATAAATTAAGTCAGAAACGCTGTGTTCTGTTTTAAAAACAAAAGCTCACCAAGTGGGGCCTACATTCTGCAGTCCACTCTCTTTAGGACAGAAATGTGTCAGCCAATGTGCTTTTTTTGTATATGGACACAGACAGGAAGCAAAGGCGTTTGGTGCTACTTGTTAACTGCTGGCAAAGCCACAGTTGTTCTTTCGTCATACACAAAAGAAAGGGATATATCGTAGGCTATCTCTAAGGTCCTTAGCAAAGTTTTAGTATCAGACTCCAGTGGAAAGCCTGCATTTCAAAAAATGCATTAGACTCTAACACCATTTTTACAGAAACAACACTCTCCTTATGCTTTATTACATTTGCAGAAATAGTTCTCTCCCCAAATCCCATGCTTTGGATCACAGGCTATGGTGCCCCTCATAAGTGGGTAGTTGATATGCTATCCCTCTGGAGGCATATTCCAGACAAAGCCGGCCCTTCCCTGTCCTCCTGCCCGTTTTCCAGGCCATTTTCTCCTCTGTGAGTAATAGCACTACCACGAGGTGTGAATATTTCTCCCAATGCAGACTAACAAGCTGGCATAAAGTTTTCAGGACAAAACTGCTGATGTACTGCCTTGATTTCCCAAGTCTAACGTTATAAGAAAGTCATTTCTGCTCTTGAGCTTTCAAATAATTGACTGATCTTTATACTGCAGAGACACATCTGCTTAGCTAAAATATCCCACACTTGTGCGTGGTCTCACGGTTCCAACAGAGGCATGAAGCTATGATAATAGAACTCCTGTTTCCGACAAAACTGGGTGCCATCCTTCACTCTGCAGGTGACATCTGCAACAGCCTATCCCTCACCAGATGCCCGCAGGGAAACACCTCAGCACCAGCGACCTGTGAAAAGACACGCAATGCCAGATCTCAAGCTGCATTGCAACTGCCCATTGGAGGTTTCACTTTATAAAATGGTAGCAGACAAATGTGAAGAAAAAGCCAACAACATCTCCCAAAGAAAGACAGTATTACAGACTCGCTTTGCCAAGAAATCCATCAAGCGCCTCTCCAAGTTAACTTTCATATTTAAATATTTTGACTTTTGGAAAATAACCACCACTCTACTAGCCAAGGTCTCTGAAAAGCCCTGGGAAACCAGAGCCTTGTACAAAAACAAGAAAGTGAAAGAAAGTAAGGCAGAAGAGGTAAAGGGATTTATATCTACTTTGTTCAAAATTAAATTACTTTCAAAATGCTGTTTTTAGAGGAGAAATGAGGAGAAGGGCTGGAGGAACCCAGCATACGACCTGCTTTTCAGGTATCAGTTGAAGACGTGTGTGTGTGTGTGTGTGTGTGTGTGTGTGTGTGTGTGTGTATAAGTGGGGTCAGGAATGTGGCCCAGGAATCTTTTACTTAAAATAAATAAGTGAATATTTACGTATATATTTTGATCATCAGAATAACCCTGAGAGCTCTGTTTAATAGTCTTACTTTATAGATGGACAAACAGAGGATTAAGAAACAAGACTACATGACAATGGTCACAGGAAAGAATCAAGATTTAAACCCCTAGTGGTCTGAGCCCCTTTATCCCTCCACCCACTACATCTCCAAAGTGAGTTATATTGTCAATTATCTGAAAAGAAGAGATGTTTGGCCAACAGTGACTCAGTTCAGGTCTGTGTCTCTCCTTTCCAACAATTAATATTCCAATAAGAGAAAATAAAATATTTATGCTCTTGATGGAAGGATACCTTTGTATCATAAGCAATAAAATAAAAACTAACACCCTCTTTATGGATAGTCTTTTTTTTAATGTTTATGTATTTTTTTTTTTTATTTTTTTATATTTATTTTTGGGACAGAGAGAGACAGAGCATGAACCGGGGAGGGGCAGAGAGAGAGGGAGACACAGAATCGGAAACAGGCTCCAGGCTCCGAGCCATCAGCCCAGAGCCTGACGCGGGGCTCGAACTCACGGACCGCGAGATCGTGACCTGGCTGAAGTCGGACGCTTAACCGACTGCGCCACCCAGGCGCCCCAATGTTTATGTATTTTTGAGAGAGACAGAGTGTGGGCAGGGGAAGGGAAGAGAGACAGGAGACACAGAGAATCCGAAGCAGGCTCCACGCTCTGAGCTGTCAGCACAGAGCCGTATGTAGGGCTCGAACCCGTGGACCATGAGATCATGACCTGAGTCAAAGTAGGTCACGTCACCGACTGAGCCACCCAGGCACCCATCTTCTAAGATAGTCTTAAGCAATACACATACTAAGGATATCATACAAAATAGTAGCCTATGCTTTCTAGATCACTCTTGAAGACACAGAATAATTATTTAGTGACTATATATCAGTGCTTTGCAACCTGGTTGAATGCAAATCACTTGGGGAATTTTTATAAAATACAAGTAATTGTTATGTTTCTGCTATAAGTGAAGAACTATTCCTGATTCCGTGAATACGACAGTGAAACAAAGTCCCAGACCTCACCGTGCCTAAATTTTAATGAGAGACCAAAACAACCAGCCAAACAGAAAAACACATAAAATCATTTCAAGTAGTGGTAACTGGTAGAGTGTAAATAAATCAGACCAAGAAGTAGAAAATGGTGACAGACAGTAAGTCAGAGCATCTTGGAGTGATGTTTGAGCAGAGAGCTAAATGAAGTCAAGAAGCAAGCCATGTGGGCCTCTGGGAAAGACATCCCAAGAAAAGACAGCACCCACTACAAAGGATTCTTCTTGGCATGTTTGGGGATGGGCAACATGGTCCTTTTTTCCCTGGAATCTCAAGAGTGAAGTGCAGCTCTATAGGAAGTGAGATTGCAGGTATGGGCAGAGACATCCTCTGGGACCTTCCGTGATGGATCCTGGAAGGAGGGAGACCAGTTAGGAGTTCAGCATTCCAGGAAAGATAAATTGGTGGCTTCAACTAGGGTGTTGGCAGTGGAGATGGTTTGAAATAGTTGGGTTTGGATAGGTTTTGAAGCTGGAGGTGCACATTTAGGTGGTGCATTGGGTGTGAGGTTTGAGAAACATACAGGATGCAATTTTCAGTTATCAGAATAAACAATAAGGTGAATGCTTGTACTTTTTAACAAAGACAGACACCCTGAGTAATAAACAAGTTTGGGAGGTGTATTTGGTAATAAGGACTAGAGGATGAGTAGGAATTCTCTTTTAGAGCTGCTGAGGCTGAGAGGTTTATTGGATTTATACGTGGAACTGTCAAATAGGCTATTTATAGAGGAATCTGGAGTTCAGGACTGAGCACAGTTAGTGTCAGGAGTGCCCAAGGAATCTGGATTTTTAAAAGGTCCCCATAGTTTAGGAACCACGGTTGCAGCAAATTCCTAAATGTGGTGACTCCCACCATTCAGCCTTAAGAAGAGTCTTTTTTTCTCCCTATAAATTTGCCTGAAGGAAATCTATTTCTGCTTATAAATCTGCCTGAGGGCAATGTAATTTTTTTAAAACTTTAATTCCAAGGTTTGATTATATCTCGCTGAACATTAGCTTGCTGTTCCGATGGCTTTTATTTATTTATATACCGGATCTGGCAGCATCCATGATTAGTTTATGCTGTCTGGGATCAGGATGCTTTGGTTTATTTATGCAATACCATTCTTCTCTCAGTATTAACAGAACAAATCCAAGACCTATTTGTTGAATGTGTGGGTGTGTGTTTCTGAGAAGCATAGATAGAGTGGTCTTTTTTAAAGAAAGAATTAAAAAGCATATGCTGCTGGCTTCACAGAGTCTTCTGAAATGATCTCCTAGCTTAGAGATCCAAAAATTTAAAATCTTATGACTCTTGCCTCGCAAAAAGTTTTCCAAACTAATTTGGCCAACAAATATGTCATCTGGCCCGAGAGACCTGTATTGGCTTTGTCCATATTTACCCATATCACTCTGTGTCACTCCTTATCTTGCCATAGACCACATACCAAACTGTATCTGTAATTAAGCACCGAATAATTTTCCAAGGAAAATGGAAATAATTGCGATTGTGACCAACACAACTCTTTGATGAAATTTAGTGAATTACATACATTGTCTCTGCTTGACACTCTTTAGGCTCTGGGCCTTTGTGATATATTTTTTCCATATCTATATATTGCATCTAGACTTCAGGGCTACAGTTAAGCAGGGTCATCATAAAATTGTGTATTCAGTAATTATCCTTATAAAGCACTGCTGCAAGATAAGAATGAGGAAATTCGATTCTATTCATTCCAGTGGTAGATACAATGGAGGTGATTGATTCTAACTTGTGGTGACCCAGGAAAAAGAAATCTGAAGTGGGGGTTACAGAGGTAGAACCTTAATATCTTTAATATCTCCCTCCTCTACACCTGTTCTAGCAGGGCATCTCCTCTTTCCTCTCAGCAAGAGTCCCTCTGCCCAAGAATTGAGGTAATTCCAGTTCTAATCTGTATCAATTAGAAATGACTGTCACACAGTAATGATATCTGCGGAATATAAAAGTGTTCAATCATAATTTAAGGAGCAAGTCATGGCTCTGTCATAACAAAATGATTCCAGCCTTCCCATTGCTTCCACAATTGCACAGCTAACATTTTTGAATTCAAAACAGAAATGTGACCTATAAAATGCCATCCGCATAGACATCCCCCAGTATGATGATATTGTAGTCATAATAAATTAGGGGTTATGAAAAAGAAAGGAAACAATAAGAAATATTTTAAAGTCCTATTCTTACATAAAGTTAGTGGAACTCTGAAAGGAAACATTTCTAGCAACTCAATCATAAGAAAACATTAACAGACACTGAAGATACAAGAGTCATCTTCCTGTTGAACTGGGCTAATCAAGGGCAAAGCTCAACATTGTCATCTGTTTGTATATATTTAATGAAATTATAAATTTTAATTCAGCCCTGGTTTATGGTTATGATTTCTTCTTTTCTTATCAATGCCTGCATCTGGGAGCAGTGAGATATGGATCTATCATGTTTCCTCTTACTTCAAAATGTATCCTCAATAATACTTAAATCAAATGTAATAAAGGAGAATGGAGTACTCCTTTCAGACTTTTGTTTTGCCGAAAACAAACACAGAGAAGATTTATTAGAGGAAACATCAGCTGAGGAGCCAAAGAGATCTCAAATTCCGTTAGTTTCTTTTTTTTTTTTTAATTTTTTTTTTAACTTTTATTTATTTTTGAGACAGAGAGAGACAGAGCACGAATGGGGGAGGGTCAGAGAGAGAGGGAGACACAGAATCTGAAACAGCCTCCAGGCTCTGAGCAGTCAGGACAGAGCCCGAGGCGGGGCTCGAACTCACATACCGCGAGATCGTGACCTGAGCGAAGTCGGACGCTTAACCGACTGAGCCACCCAGGCGCCCCCCTGTTAGTTTCTTATTAAGCTGAACTGATTCGAGTGCACAGCAAAGGAAAGTATCACAGCAATTTGAATGTTGAGTGGGTACAGACCATGCTTCCCCATTATCATCCTGTTCCCCAGTTTCAGTTGTGACCTGTGAATCTCTTTACATCTGAGTTACTAAGCAACTGAACTAATGGACACAGCGGTACAGATCAGCACAGCTTCTATTGATCTCCCATTGACTTGACCATGCCTTTCACCAAGTGCCCAAACTTGGGGCACCCGAAAGCAGAGTTAAAGAGGAACCCGTACTCGAGCTTTCAACACGAAAAAAAAGCTCAAACTTATTTTCAATTTTTCTTTTCAGGACACATTATTCTTCACAGGCTTCTAAAGAGTGTATTCTAATTCACACTTAAAATTGTAAATTTATACTCAAGGATGAAAACTGATCACAATAACTGCCGCTTCCTCGATTCCTTACCATCTAAACGTGTGTGCTGTTAGCTGGCCAGAAGGCCAAGCTCAGAAATGGAATGAGGTAGAGAAAAATGGACTGGAAGATGATATCTGCACCATATCTCTAACCCCCGATCTGTTACTAAATATCCAGGTATATTTGAACAAACGATTTCCTTCCTTTGTCAAAAGTGGATCCTATTTATACACTTTTTTTTAACATGGTGAGAATGAGAAAAGATATGAAATATTTCCTTCTTGTTATTCTCTTAGCAAAGATTTCTTTTGAGGCTAAGTTTGTGCATTATGCTAAGTGTGTAGAACATAAAACGTTTCACTCATCCAGATGATTTCCTCTGAGTTTATAATAGCAAAAAATAAGGCATATACATATATAACTATAAAGCAAGGTAGAATGTGGGCATTTTTCCAGAGCTGGAAATGAGAACGTACTATGATGACATACTATGGGAATACCTTAGAAGGAAACTCACTTAGCTTCAGGGCCTTAGGGAGATTCTTTGGAGACAGTGTCCTTTGAGCTGGGTTTGATCAATAGATATCACTGCTTTGTGGAAATAGAGAATAGCAGGAGGTAATTCAGAGATTGGTAAAATACCGAGTATAATTCAGGAACAACAAATAATAATCCTAGTAACATTTTTTTTAATCTTGAACGTTGTACTGGGTTTAATCTAAGCTCTTTGTGAATATTAACTACTTGATACTTATAATGACACGATGAATATGTACCATCATTATTATCTCTATTTTAGAGATTAAGAAAGTGAAACACAGGAAATTGAAGTAGCTTGTAAAGGTCACTCACTAAATTGGAAAACCAAGGTTTGGATTTAACAACGTGATGCCAAAACCTACACTCTTAGCAACATTTCTATGGGGTCATATTAGACTCACACATGGTAATAATTATAGGAAATGTGTGAAAGAGAGTGAAGGGAATAAGGTCACAATATAGCTTTAAAAAGACAATGGAAGGTCTCAATATTCAGGCTAAGGGTTTGAAATTTTGAAAATGGATAACCATAAAGTCATTTAACCCTTTGGTTGAGAATAACATAACTAAAATTATGCGAATATTATTCAGTATAAACAAATGCTTAGTATTCTTCGGGTTGCAAGTAATAGACACTCTCTAGCTACCTTGGGAGGGGAAAATAGAAGATTTGAAAAGCTAAGCTTAGGGATGAATAAGAACTAGACAGATTTGGTCATCTCCACTGACAGTCTTCATTGGTGCAAGTGACAGCCACCAGTGATCACTATTGCAGTGCCATTTTGTCCAATGTTGAATATATTGGGGGGGTGGTTAACTTGGTAGCCTTCATTTGGGTGAGGAGTCCGCACTTGAACAACTAACCATCTCTGGTTCCAACTCCAAAAACCCACAGTAGGAACATGTTAGTGTATCAGGTCCAGTTCTCAAAGCAGGAAAAATGAAGAAGAGTTAAGGAGATGTATCAACTCTAATACTGAATGATTACAAAACCCTCAGTACTGAGAGTGAAAAAACAGATACTGGAATTGGGGAGACTCATCACTTTGCAATGGTGATGGTCTTAGAGCTAGATTAACACGTGTCTGTATTAGGATAACGAATGCTGACTTGGAAAATAATCAAGTGTGTGATGATTAGATATGGGGCAGGGATTAGGAAAAAGTGAGGAGTCAACATACATGCTGAAGTCGTGAGCCCAAGTGACACAGAAGATATCATCTCCATATACTTTAGTCCTAGGTGCTCAAAGTCAGCAAGCATGTGTAGACACACAGGGGAGATTAATACCACCCATGCTAGGATTTATTTGCTGAGGGATATTTTTCCAGACCCTCTGCATGTGTTCTTTAAAGTTGACATAAATTGTGAGGTGTACATGTTGTATTTGATACGTTTCACTTGTAACAATTTTTAAAAATTCTTTAACTACCGATCCCCTTTGGGTTATATGAGAGAACAGCCATTGTATTAAAAAAATATCAATACAGATATTTCTTTTATAAGTTTCCACTGTAAGCGGACCACTGTGTGAGGTACTGGAAATCAAAATATGTGAAACAATATCTATTTTCAAGTGACTTGCAGTCTGGAAAGAAATCAGGACATAAAACATAATTTGTGAGCCTCATGACTAAGGCAATAGATGATGCAGCAATTTGCAGGAGGCTAGTATGTCAGGAAATATTTTGTAGGGCAGATGAGATTTGAACTGGGTCTTCTAAAGGGATTTCAACAAGATTCAGATACATATGTAAGATCACTAGATCACTGTTGGTACAATGAGTTGACATATAGAAGTCCTGGATAATAATGCTAGAGATAAGAACTAGCAGTGGGTCCCTTCTATGCGCCAAGCACAGTGAGGTATGCTTCAGTAAGTCATGCCATCTAATTCTCTCCAAATTGTCTCAACCAAGGTGCAATTTATTTTCTCCATTTTACAGATGATAAAACTGACGGAGAAGTAAAATGTGTTGTTCAGATCACAAAAGTCGTGAATGTCAGAACCCAAATGGTAGCAAGCCATGTTCTTTAAGCTCTATCACTTGGTTTCCCAAATGAGAGGCTAACAAAGAGGAGTTCTATTTTTTATTGTCCTCTGACAACTATTTTCTTTTGCTCCTCTGACAATTTTCTAGATACACTTCTTCCCCATCCCACTCAAACCCATCAAAATTTTTTTAATGTTGATTTATATATATTTGAGAGAGAGAGAGACAGACAGCAAGCAGGGGAGGGGCAGAGAGAGAGGGAGACACAGAATCCCAAGCAAGCACCCAACTCTGAGTTATCATCTAGAATCCAATGCAGGGCTCGAACCCACAAACTGTGAGATCATGACCTCAGCTGAAGTCAGAAGCTTAACTGACTGAGCCACCCAGGTGCCCTTAACCCATCAAATTTTTAACTGCAAACCTCTACCTCAAATATCTACCTCAGGTATTTCATAGTTAACCAGTGTTTCAGCTTTCAAGTCACTATCTTTAGCTGCAAGATCTCTGCTCATTTCCAAACTGAGATTTCCAGTTGTACATTGGACATTTCCATCTCTCAATCGTATTTCTATTTTAAGTTCACAATAATTGGCATCTAATCTATCCTCCTCTTAGAAACTCTTTCTTGTCCAGCTTAGCTATTTCCACCAAAAGATCCACCAACCTCCCAGCAATCCAGGCCTCCAAAATCAATCAACTTGGCATCTTCTTTCTGTTTTTATTTTGTTGATGATCAATAAATACAGCCAATGAATGGTCTTTCCAGACATCTACTTCTCATCCCTCTCTATTCCAATGACTTCTATATTAAGGTGTTGAAGGAATGTTCCTTTATTTATTTATTTATTTATTTATTTATATTTTTTAAAGTTTATTTATTTATTTTGAGAGTTAACAGAGACAGCCTGAGAGGGGGAGGGGCAGAGAGGGAGAGAGAGAGAGAATCTTCTCAGCGCAGAGCCCAATGCAGGGCTTGAACCCACAAAACCCTGAGATCATGACCTGAGCTGAAACTGAGAGTAGACATTTAACTGACTGAGCAACCCAAGTGCCCAGAATGTTCCTTTAAATACAGTTCAAATAAGCCATCTTTCCAATCAAAACATCTGGTATTTACCTATTGCGTATTAAGTTAGGTGTTAGCTACTACTAATTCCAGCATCCAAGATCATAAATAAGGCCCTCTATAGTACTGATAGAAATTGCATTTCTTTTTAATTTTTTATTGTTTATTTTTGAGAGAGAGAGACAGAGCACAAGCGGGGGGAAGGGCAGAGAGAGAGGGAGACACAGAATCTGAAGCAGGCTCCAGGCTCTGAGCTGTCAGAGCAGAGCCTGATGCAGGGCTTGAACTCGGGAACGGAAAGATCATGATCTGAGCTGAAGTCTATCGCCTAACTGACTGAGCCACCCAGACGCCCCTAGAAATTACATTTCTATGCACATCTTTCCTTATTCACTTTGTTCTCAAATCAAATGTATTATTTCTGTAACCACTCACAAATCCTGCTTAATTTTTTGTCTTTGTGCTTTTTTTTGTTTTGTTTCGTTTTTTGGTGTCATCATCCAGGATGTCCTGTCGCTGCTATCAGTCAGCTTAAACTACAGTTTTGTTCTAGTAACGAATAGCTCCAAATGCTAATGCTTGAAAACAATGAAAGTTTATTTCTCACTCACATTCATTTGCCTGTGGTTTTGCTTCATGTCCATTACATCCTCTGAACAAGGCTAATGGACCAGCTATTATTATCTAGAACACAATAGTCTCTTGTCAGAAGGAGAAGAGAGATAATGGGACCATGTGTTGACTCTTTTTTTAATTTTTTTTTATTTTTCTTATTATTTTTTTAATATGAAAATTGTTGTCAAATTGGTTTCCATACAACACCCAGTGCTCATCCCAAAAGGTGCCCTCCTCAATACCCATCACCCACCCTCCCCACCCTCCCACCCCCCATCAACCCTCAGTTTGTTCTCAGTTTTTAAGAGTCTCTTTTGTTTTGGCTTCCTCCCTAACCTCTTTTTTGTGTGTGTTGACTCTTAAAGCTTCTCCTTGGAAATGGTGCACATTTTATTAACCAGAGCAAGTTATTTGAGGAACTCTGACCAATGGACTTAGAGCTATCATTATTATCTATGTGCCAGCCCATCAGGGAGAGGCAGTGAGTGCATTCTACCATAATACTATCTACTACATTTTACTCTCTCCGACATCAAAATACCAATTATCCAGAATGGCCATGTTACTAAGATGCTTTTCCAGATTTTTCCAGGCAAAAATAATTTGAAAATACAAAGCATTTTTATGTTGCTTCTCTCAAATTTTTGTGTGTACCTTGAAAGTTCTGCTATGATTCATGAGCTATAGCATATAACACTTAGCACAATGCCTTACACATAATTTATGTTATAAATGTTTATTGAATTTAATTGATTTTATCTTCTATGCAATAGGGAGACACTGAATATTTTTATGCTGAGAAAACTATGATCAAAATATATTTCAAGCTGGTTAACATGACAACTGGAACAATATTTGCTTCTTTAACCATCTTGGTGTTTTGATAAATATATTCTCACAATATACAGAACACATAGAGTTAAATATTTTTCATAATTTGTCTCCAATAGATCACAAACCCTAAAATTACTCGAATCCAAGTTTTTTTCTAAATGATTTCTCTTGTACCCACATTAACTCAGTGCAGCGAAAGTAGAATTTACATGGCAATGACAATTCTTTTAGTAATGAAGTAAAAAGGGAACTATATACTATATCCTAATCTTTGAGTTCAAGGTTGTATATCACTGCCAATGTATAGCTAACATCTGGTGTGAAGCTGGAAAAAATAGTGCCTGAAAATTGTTTAACCAATAATTAAATGCCTGATTGAATGAATGAATGAAAAATAAATAAATGTGTAGATAAAAAATATTTGGTAATGATAAACTACTTGTTAACAGATATATATATATATATACATATACATATATATATATATAAAGATATAGTAGCCATTGCTAATATGATATGGTATCGAATGTCAGAAAGTACTTAACTCTTCCATGTATAAAGTTTAAAAAATGATTTTATCCTAGAAAACCATGGTAAGTTTAGATGTATCTCTCTCTTATTTGACAATGTGATCAAAAGAACGATCACTCTTTTTTTTTATAAGAATATAAATATGCACATAATATATTAGGGCTTATGATACATTTCTTAAAAATATTTTTTGAAAGAAAAATCAAAAAGAACAACCTCCAGAAGTTTTTATGAGGTCTTCTTTAACCAATTGAACCTGAGAAATGTATATGATGGTTTCCACTTCATTCTCAATGCCTGTAACTTAGTAAAAGTTAATCATGTGTTCATTTTATGTCACCATACACTGCCACCAACAGCACTGTGAATGACCTAAGCCAGTAATATCAAATATTTTAGAGTGTGTTGTGTTTGAGTAGAACAATTCATGTAAAGCAGATGAATTCCAGGTTTTCAATCAGAACCAGAACAATGGCCAGGAAAACTGCCAAGCTCAAACTCATAAACACTCGGTCAAAACAATAATAAAAATCTTGTCTCACGGTATTCATGAAATGAAAAGCTGTCTGTATAAAATTCCTTGCTTGAAATCTCTGTGATTATCAAATGTTTCATTTTCCACTTAAACAGTCAGTGACTTATTTAAAAATACTGCATTGTCAATATGTATGGTCAGAGATAATAGGCTAGATATGAACACCGGTTTCGGTATTCACCCAACTTTTTCTTCTTTGAATAATTCAAGTCATAAAAATTACACACATACATGACTGAGAAAATATTTATGTTTTGCTGCATGCCACTGGTAAATTGTGAAAGCTAAAATCATATAACTTTTATTACTGAATAACATATCAGAATAGGACCTACACATAAGCAACTGTGAAGAGATTACATGATGGCAAACCCAGCTGAAATGTTTGCTGAATAAGTCCAGTTGAGCTCTTAACACTTTTGACAACGAAATGTTTCAATATTTCTATCTGTGATTAGAGTCCTGTAGAATAAACCCTACACTAATGATAACAGTTAAAATTCATTAAGCCCTTAATATAGGTCAGATACCTGATCACGTTCTTTATATATTTTATTTCACTTAATCTTTACAGAATGCGTAAGCAGGAATGCTTAAGTAGATGAGGAAGCTAACACAACATTTGGATAAAAACCTTGTATAGTGTCATACAGCCAGTTAGCAATGGAGTCAGGATTTGAATGCGGGCCAACTGACTCCAGAGGGTGCCTTCTTAACAACAACCTTGCATAGATAGGCTTTGTACACCTCTGTGGGAAATAAATAATCTGGAATTTCCACATGAAGTATTCACATTGCGGTTTGGAAACAAAGTTTTCTAATGATCGAAGCCTCTATATATCACTGTAATCCTAGTCGCCAGATTACCATTCAATACATAATACACAAAGATGGATGCAAAAACATAAAGAAACAAGACTTAATAACTATTAATTCATTTACTCATTTATTTCCGTATTAATTATTCATCAGGCACTTATTATGTGCCAGTCCTTAGTTAGACATTGTGTTAGTTTCCTATTGCTGCTGTAACAAATTAGCCCCAAGTTAGTGGCTTGAGACTACATGCATTTATGCTCTTACAGTTCTGGAGGTCAGAGGTCTAAAATCAAGGTATAAACAGGGCTTCATTCCTTCTGACAGCTTCAGAAGAGAATTCATCTCCTTGTTTTTCCTAGCTTCTAGAAGCTTCCTGCATTCCTTGGCTTCAATCTCTTTCCTCCAACTTGAAGGTGCATCACTCCAAACTCTAGTTTCATTGTCACATTACGTTTTGTATTTTTTTGTGGTCTGTTTGTTGTCCTTATTGCCTCTTTCTTATAAGGATCTTTGTGATTACATTGGATCCACTGGGATAATTCAGGATAATGTTATCATCTCGAGATTCTTAATCACAGCAGCAAAGTCTGTAATGCAATGGAAAGTAACATATTCACAGGTTCCGTGAATGAGAACATAGGCGTCTTTGAGGGAAAGTTATTGTTCCAAAACCAAAGGGTAAAAAGTCCAGATATTCCCCTGGAGTTACTGAAGGAGCCATTGAAGGATATAAAGGAGGGAAGGACAAAATTTGAATTTAGAAAGTATTTTGGCAGGCCCAAAGAGGAAAGCTGTTGGTGTAATCCTTCTGAAATGATTCAAAGCCTGAGCTTATAGAGTAGAAGTGAGGATTGAGAGAAGAGCAGTGATCTGAAGAACATTTCGGAATTGGGATCAACTAGGACACAGTGAAATTGTCCACAGGTAACCATTTTTCTTTTGGAGCTACACATCCATATCTGCAAGAGATAAATGCTGTGTTGTATAAAAGGCTTTTAAGGGGCGCCTGGGTGGCTCAGTCGGTTGGGCGTCCGACTTCGGCTCAGGTCACGATCTCGCAGTCTGTGAGTTCGAGCCCCGCGTCGGGCTCTGGGCTGATGGCTCAGAGCCTGGAGCCTGCTTCCGATTCTGTGTCTCCCTCTCTCTCTGCCCCTCCCCCGTTCATGCTCTGTCTCTCTCTGTCTCAAAAATAAATAAAACGTTAAAAAAAAAAAATTTAAAAAAAAAAAAAGGTCAAAAAAAAAAAAAAAGGCTTTTAAGTTTGTGATAAAATGCATCTTTAATTTAGAACAACATAGAAGACATCATGTGACATAGCTATGGGGCAAATTCCCACTAATGTATTCATTTCCTGTGGAATAACATCAATCACCCATCTTTAATTGAAAGAAAAGCTAACTGTTCTCCTTTGTTTATAGACACTATCAGTATTATTCGACAATATTAGATCTAAAATCCAACTATAGGATATTAATTGGTTTCTGGCCTTAGAGAAAGAGTCCATTTTATCTGAAGTGATACATTTGAAGACGATCTATTGCTAGACATGTATGAATTAACTCCATTTAATATACTAACACCTGCAGGACCAGGTTTTCCTTATTGTAAATATTAATATTTCTTATCAAGATTCAGTCGTATTCAGTAAAATTGCTTTTTTATATCACACGCTGCTCTTGGTGATATTTTTAAGCCTTCTCATAACAGGTGCAGTGTATTATACTCATATAGTTTCCCCATTCACTAGACATCATTCACAAACATGCCAAGCCGTTCATAGAAATTCATTCCAAAGAGTTGTTTCCAAAGTTTCTGCCAATAAAGGGAAATTTTGAATTAGAAGAGAAGAACTTGTGAGAATTTGTCAGATGGCTGGTGGCTGGGATTAGTTTTAAGCATTTTGGACCAGATGTCATCCACAGTCAATGTAAACCAAACACTTTTATCCGTTAATCTCATTTGTGTTATTTATTTTGGAGAGGAATGTAACCTATCTGCTTATACCAACCTATGTGATTCATTTACATTTAAAATCTTCAAAAAGTTACTTTAGAAAGAGAAGGTTGGTACCAAAAATAACAGCTCCCTTTGGATGAGACTGAAAACCTTTGCGAGAGGATGGCAGAAGGGTGGGGGGAAAAAAAGCTTCCAAAATCCCATTGGCATATTTTGCAAGCTTAGACACAGAAAGGTCTTGAGTATGGCAGGCAAGTCTAAGTATCAATATTCCAATAGCTTTAAAAGTTTTAAAATCCTTACTATTGGGTATTGGATAACAGTAAAATCAGGTAAGGAATAAAAAGGCCACTGATAAGAGAGCCCTATTTTGCTACAACACTCCTCTGGGGACTCTTTCCAACTCTGGCAATGGAATGTCCAGCACACCAGCCTTGAGCCACGGCATTTCTAGCACGCCAAGGATCTACATGTTCCTATTGCTAACTGAACATACTCCTCTCAGATGAAACAAGCGATTGGGAGACCTGTGTGGCCCTAGATTCTGTCATCTCATTTCTCACATTGAATGAAATAAAAACCACGCCTGTGGCACAGAGGGAGCGAAACTTGTTGCCCTCTGCTTACACAGGCCTGGCATTCTCAAACTAATGCAAGCTTTCTCAAAATCTAGTAAAAAGGGCTTTCTGAGTTTTCAGGTTAGTGGTTATTTTTATTTTAGCCACACGCTTAGCAGCCATAAAAGAATACTGGGATTCCTTAGTAGTTTTTAAGATGCTCAAATACGGCATGACTTTCCTTCACTATGTTCTGGGTCAAAAAGGTTGAGATATAGGATCGTGAGGCCGTTTTATCTAGAAAGGTAACTTCCTTTTTGATTTATCGGTTTTATTGATATCTAAGGATATGACAGTGCCCAGAGAAGACTCTGAAGATACTAAGAATATCTGTTAAATTTGGCAGCTAGTTGTTTTCAAGATGCCAATGAAAGACAATTCTACATCTACATAGCTTTTGTGAAGCAACTAATTGTAGTTGCTTGTTTGAATGCAATCCTTGCTCTCTTTCTTTCTCTCTTCCTTCCTTTCTTTCCATCTTCCTTCCTTCCTCCCTCCCTCCCTCCCTTCCTCCCTCCCTCCCTCCTTCCCTCTCTTTCTCCCTCTTTCTCTCTTTCTTTCTTTCTTTCTTTCTTTCTTTCTTTCTTCCCTTCCTCATTCCCTTCCTCCCTAATGTTTTTTTTTGCGGGAGAGAGAGAGAGAGAGAGAGAGGCAGAGCATGAGTAGAAGGGGCAGAGAGAAAGAGAGAGGGAGACACAGAATCCGAAGCAGGCCCCAGGCTCTGAGCTGCCAGCACAGAGCCCGATGCGGTGCTCGAACCCACGGGCCGCAAGATCATGAGCTGAGACAAAGGTGGATGCTTAGCCGACTGAGCCACCGAGAGCCCCTGTTTTCTTAATCTTATCAGTCCAGAAACCATTTGTTTTTTAAGTACAGCAGGGAAATCTTGGGGAAGTATGTAAAATTTATTCTGGAATGCAGCCTGCCCTGGTAGAAGTTCTGGGCCTTTACCAAAGTCACTCAACTCACAGTTTTTCTGCTTCTGCCAGTGGCAACCTGGGATCAGAGCACCTGCCTGTGTAATCAGGACATGGAGAAGAGTTTCTGTGAGGATTAGGCTCTTGGAATTGTATTTCATTCCATAAAAGTTATTAGGCCTGATGTAGGGGCCAGACTATGTGTTAGACCCTGAGGACACTCAGATGAGCTCCCTTCAGCTCTTAGCCACCAGGAGTTCACTTTGGACACACACAGAGAGACACTCGAAAATCATGAATAATAATCGGGGAAGAAACTGCAGAAAAGAGTTTATGAATGTTAATATGACATGCATAGCGGAGATTTGGTATGTAGATTTGCCAACTCTAAATCCGTTGCTCTTGTCATGTTGTAATAGGTTAGGATAATACCCTGGACCTGTGACGCCCATGCATCATGAAGCAATCTTCGTCATGGCCTCTCAAATGACCACTGCCATAGACTGATGTTTGGGTACCCTCAAAATCCATGTCTTAAATCCTGACTCCTAATACGATGATATTTGGGAGTGAGGCCTTTGGGGGATGATTATGCCATGAGGGCAGAGCCCTTATGAATGATAGTGTTACCCGTATAAAGGAGACCACAGAGAACTCTCTTGCTCCTTCTGTCGTGTGAGGTTATAATGACAAGACAGTCTTCCGTGAATCGGGAAGTAGGCCCTCCTCAGATACCGAATCTGTTGGCACCTCGATCTTGGACGACGCAGTCACCAGAACTGTGAGACATATTTTTGTTTATAAGCCACCCGGTCTATGGTATTTTCTTAGAGATGTCTGAACAGAGTAAGACAACCAGGGTACATTAAAATACATCATTAATTTTTATTCTTAAGACTGTTCGCTGATCGCCAGCCTTCTTTACGGAAAATAATTCCCACTCTTGCCAATGTTCTACAATGGCTTTGTCTTCAGGAGCACAGTTAACCAGCAGTTAGACATAGTAGGAAGAGATTCTGCATTTTTGGTGAGACAAGGTGGATGACAATCCCAACTACGCCACTTAATCCAACTGGGCACTAATGTCTTCATCTGCATAACCAAGTTCCTACCTCACAAGGCTATTCTGAAGATTCCGAGAGCTAACATCTGCAAAATCATACATCAAATTATGTGTCATTTGCAGGCATACAAAAAATTAAGTTTTCCTTCTATTGCCCCTTTCTTCCTCGCCTATAATATAACACAGCCAGGAATGCAGAGCTTTATAAGAAATGTACCCAGGTTGCTGACCACCACGAGATGACAGGCATCATATTCCCTCTAAATTATTCAAAGAGAACTCCCAAAGATCTTTACTGCCGATAGGCTTCCATATTCATGCAGCCAATAAATATTAAGTGAATACCCACTCCGGGCTTGACAGTGGAAAATATAATTATAAATAAGATAATATCACCCTAGATTTTCTGACGTTTCAATTTTATAAGCAGTTATGGAGTGCTATTATGTGCTATTATGTGCTAAGCACATAGCCAGGGATGGAGGTAGGTCTTTGAACCAGATTTGGTACTTCTTTCCATATAACTTTCAATTTAGTAGTGGAAACAGTGCCATGTAAGTTAAAAAGACCATGAGAGTTCAGTAATAGGGTGCAAGGAAACACACAAGAGGATCGACTAACTGGACACGAACAATGGGGGATGAGTCAAAAGACTTTATAGAAAATGTGACATTAAGATCGTGATCTGAGGATATAAAGGATAAAGGGAACAGTCAGTCAGGAAAGAGAAGAGGGAACTTGCAAGGTTGGGAGAGGGTTTGGATGTGGAACAATGGAGCATTTCAGCAAAAGACGATTATGGTCAAAGATCATTAAGTGACAACAGAGCAAAGCACACTAGTGTATGAAAGAGAGTCAGGAAAATGGAAGCACGGAATACAAGAAATGTTGAAAACTGAGCCTGGAAAAAGAAGCTGGACCCACACCACGAAGGGTCTTTTGCGCTACATTAAAAATTTTGAATACATATGACAATAATGGAAAACTATTGAGTGCTGTTATATATGATGGTATCATGATCAGGTTTGCATTTTACTTTTATTCTCTAGCAAAACCTGCATAGGACCTTTGTCTACTTTTTAATGTCTAAGCATAGAGGAATTAGATCTTAAAATTCAGAGGAAAGAAACACACTATTCGCAGGAGACAAAAAAAAAATACAGAAAAATATGAATAATGGAGAAGCTATTTTAAAAGCAGAGAAATCAAACCTTTTTGTTTCTTTTTCATTAATCATATATGTAATTACTAAAGATATGTGATTACTAAATTTATATAATTAGTATCCAACCTCCTGCTAGACTGTATGATTATGAAGGTGTAACCATGTTACCTGGGTCACTATTCTATCCCCAGTGCCAAGGGCAGTGCATCGAACTAACTAACATACAGTTTTTGAATGACTGAGCCCAGGGATAAAAATAGCATGCAAGCCTTAATGGGCATTGGTGTTACAGCGGAATGGAGTGTTAACAAATGTAAATAAGAAAGAAGAGAGGTGCATGGGTGGCTCAGTTGGTTAAGCACTGACTTTGGCTCAGGTCACGCTCTCACCGTTCATGAGTTCAAGTCCTGTATCGGGCTCTGTGCTGACAGCTCAGAGCCTGGAGCCTGCTTTGGATCCTGTGTCTCCCTCTCTCACTGCTGCTCCCCTGTTCATGCTCTGTCTCTCTCTCTTTCAAAAATAAAATAAATATTAAGCATTTTTAAAAAAGAAAAAGAATAGTACATAATACATTGTAGAAAATCTCAAATTTACTTATTTCATTTTTTTTTTTGTCTATAAAGTAAATAAACTCCAAGCTCATCAGAAATGCTATTCCTTTATGTCATATCCAAGAAGTACAGAGAGCTGAGGTTTTGTAATTTTAGTAGTTGCCATTATAATTATTTTAGGGTAATATTTAAAAGGTATATTCTCCTTTCATTTTTTTCATTAGTTTTTGGAACTTATGAACTAGCTTTATTCTCAATTCTGAGAAATCATGCAGTGTGTTTAAAATATTTTTCGTGATTTTCATTTCAAATCAACCTCAATAATTGCTTTGATACTAAAAAGTTTCAGAATGCCTATGATTATGGGTATTAATTCACATGCATTAAAAACAGCCATCTCTATGTAGACCTGTTATGACTGTTCATAGTACAACAAAACAGGAAGTGAAAGATTCCATATTTTCTTTAAATGCAAAAGAAAGACATATAATCAGATAAAGTATATCCCGTTGGGAATTTAGCCAAAGCCATAAACCCCTGCAGGGAAATTAGTCTACATCAGCCTCATTTAAACACACTAGAAGCCAGGGTAACAGAGAATGTGGATACAAAAAATTATAATGTGAATGTGGCTTTTTGCAAAAAGCATCAAAATTAAGCATCTAGTCTATTATTTGTCAAAACAATGCTTTCCTATTCCACTTAATCATTACTTTATTAAAAAAATAAAACCTCTATAATCTTTTTTTCACCCATAAAGAAGTGATTCTGGATATTTAGGGAAGAGTGCATGATTGCTTGTATTTGAATGTTTTGAATTCTAAGAGGCAGGTTTCTTTGTTGACTTAATCAACAAGCTAAGCACAACCCTTTCATCCTTCCCAGTAGAAAGCAAAAACCACAGTCATCGCTGCTGATGCCACATAAATGGCCCTCCATTTAAAGATGAGAGCTGGCAGCTTGTGAAAGATTCTGTCCTCTCACTTGCTACTCATTGCAAGGTTAAAGAGTCATGCTATCTGCTTTTTCACATCTGGAGTGTAGCTTACAAATGCTACCATGCATATACCATTAATATTATTATTGCACGCATCATTATTAGCAGCATAATTATCATGTCTTAGTTTTACACCGCTATGCACTTTTTAATGGAATCTAGTTCCTGCAACCGTCTCGAATGCAAAATAACACGGGAATATCATTCTGATTTTGAATGGAGTCAAGGTGTTTAACAGATAGGCCCTAACTCACAGTTGGGATAAAGATCAAATTCATGAATTCTACAAACAAACAAAAAAATAAATTTAGACAAACAAAATGATGGCTGAAATGAAAGGCAATTTTGTGTAATACAACTACAGAAATAAAAGCCACTTAAATAGCATTCCATGCTGCTTTCTAATTAAGTTATTTTTGTTTGCATTGGTCCTCAAACAATATGTGATTTTTTTCAGGTAATTGTTTTGAAAATAAACATTTGAATTAATGTCTGAATTTCATGTTTTCCATTTTTCAAAAAGTAAATAGCTGAAAAGCTACCCAGCATTCGCTTGGATATAACTTTAATAAAATAATGATACATTGTTATGACTGAACGACCCTTAGGGAATCTGAGGTTTTAGTACTTTAATGAGGCAATCTCAACCAATTTAAGAAAATCTAATGCCCACAGAGAATCCTTGTGTCCCTAAGTCACAGGAACACACAAGCAAATATTCTCAGAAGCCCCTCACCAATATAAACATCACTGTCAGTCTGGATTATGGATATCACCTAACTGGTTTCATTATTTTGACTAACCTGTAGTTAACAAGTACTGTGAAAGCTACTGTCTGATGGTTAAACATTGGCTTTATTTTATATTTCTGTATTGGCACAAATAAAACTATAGCATACTTATTTTCATAAGAGTTAAATCACTCAGTTCCTACACTATTATGACTGTTTAGCTTCTAGAAATGACTACGATATCATATGCGTGATAAGACAGTTTTTGGATATCCCTGATGTCCAAGAAGAAGAATTAGGAGACTCCAGTCTGGTTTGTTCTGCTACCCAAGATCTGGGAATCTGGAGAATCACTTTGCTTTATAACACATAGGCAAAAATACTTACGCTACAGAGCTGTTGTGAGTACCAAATTTTTGGTTTTAGGGATCTGACTTTTCAGAATGGTTACGACCTTAATTTTCTGCAAAACAAAATGTTTTCAATACACAGAAATCACTTCAATATAAATCAGAAATGATTGCTGTCATTTATTATATACCAGAGGTAGTGAAAAAACTTTGTATCTTTTATATCAATTAACCAAGATGCTCACTGAGGTCACCCTGAGTCAAAATAAATCTTATGTTAAAACTCATCCTCCTTCTAGTAGATGACACAGCATCTTTGGTAATAACTACAAAATACTTACAGGACCTTTTCTCCCTCAAACTCACGTCTGGCTGAAAATTACTCCGCTAATATATTATTCCAGTGTTTGCATGCACAGACCCATATTGAAAGTTCTTCTGACTCCTTTATGTCTCAAATAGAACACCTCTATAAACAGAAATGTGTATATCAGGCTCCTGAGATCAGGACAACATAAGAGCTTTAAATCACTGAACCATAAAAAGTTTAAAATCTAATATTTTACATCATTTTCTAGAAATCCTTCAGTGATATTACCACCAAAGTATCTTGGGTCTGCTTTTTCTTTTAGGCTTATCCTCTCTGGGGTCCTCATCCTTCCTCTCTTTCCTCTGTAACCTCTGCCCTCTTTCTTATCTCTACTCTTTATCCTCAAAGACTGTTAAAGTCCTTTTCAAAGCCATGCAACTCTCTCTTCTTTGTTCATCTGATTCTAGATCATTCCCCGAGGACTCCACCAGGTAGCATGAAAGCAGCCACTTCAGGACTTTCTCTACAACCAGGTCAGTCTTTCCACAGACAAACTTTAATGCTGGTAGTTATTTATTTATTTTTTTAATTATTCTCTCCCCAAGCACACTGACAGCAATAGTATGAAATAAACATAATTGTTGTCATTGACATTTTGCAGATAAGGAAACTGAGGTCTCAGTGGTTTAAGCCAGCAGTCCCCAGAGACATGTGCTTAATGAGTGTAAGAGTCAACCTTGCCTCATCTTTGAACATTGTCAACTTTGACCTCAGATCGCGCCTTAGATTTCTGATTCCCATGTTAGTTCCTATTTGGACTTGGTCCTTCCTGCTTTGTCTGCCCTTCATCTGTAGCTGACTCTGCATTTTTTCTAGCAAATCTCCTGCCAGCTTTTCCCTTCCTAGTTTCTGAATTCAACTTCACACCCTATTTTCAACCTTTCTATTAAAAGGAATTCCGTATCTGGTAAAGATGGGAGATATGTCAGCATCAATCTGATGAGTTAATGCACATAAAAAATGCTTTATAAACGGTAAACCTCTCACCAAATATAAGGCATTACTGTTGAAATATGCTACATATAACTAATTTAATCAATAGAAGCATATAAGTGAATTATTTTAGAGTCTTGAAACTGAATGGCAGTTTATAATAAATATCCTTAGTAGAAACTGTTATGTAATGAAGCATCAAAAGTAATAACAATCTATCACAGACATCTAACCCAATCTTACTAATTATTTTAAATAAAATGTGGGATGTGTTCAAATGAAGCCAGAAAAATGATCAAAAGGAATAAACTCACAATTTATGCAGTTTATTTATTTATACAATTACCTTTTATTATGTATAAGAGTTGCTTTCTCAGGAACTGAAGAGGTTGGAAGTCAATGTATTCACTACATCCCTAGAAGTAAACAGAGAAATGAAATACCATGATTCTTGAGTTCCAAACAAAGATCCTGATAAATTAAAGCAAAATAAAAAAAATATGTTAAAAACAAAGGCCTTTTATTTCAGGTAAACCCAGTAAGATACCGGAAAAGATTGTAGCTAGGGACTTCTGAGAAGATGAATGAGATCCTTATTTGCTCAATATATGTAAGATGATGTATGGAAGATTTGGAACTTCTCTGCATGTTGATTTTCTCTCTGATCTAGAGGTCACTGTCATGGTTGATGGTCAATGAACATCTAGTGGACAGTCTGCTTACTGGAATAGAGTAAAACAAATGTCTGGTTACAGAAAAATGAAAAGCTCTCATTTTCCCATAAACTCTTATGATATAATATATCAGTCTAACAAAGTAGGATTATAGTAAAACTAGAGGGTCTCTATGCTTTATTTTTATTTTGGAAGTTGGAATGCAGTGAGGAGGATAAGCTGTTAATTACAGTAAAATGTTCTAAGTGTAGGACAAGGCATTGCTACATCCTGTTGGGATAGAGAGAACTGTTAGTTTTTCAGTTCTCTCTCTCCATAATGCTGAACAGCGCCCCAGTAAAGGGCTCAATTTCTGTTATTTTCCAGTACTCTAGATTTGGAAGAATTCAATAAATTACAGTTGGTTAGCTGAGTCTAAACACAAATGGGGTTGTCTGCTTTGGGCCAGAGAAAGATTTGCCTACCAAAACAGATGCAGAGATTGGTTGCTGATGTTTTACATTGGATGTAGTGAACATTGGGATATAACAATCAAGACAGCTGACCAGAGAAACGGATTCCACTCCACTGCCTGCTACTATCGTGTGTTGCTTATTTTATAAACTGACATTAGACACCAGTAGATCAAAACTGTCAATAAAAAATACGTAATATTTGAATGAGTCTATATAAACCAATGGTCACTTATTAGATTTGTCATTATTTTCAGTACACCTGGCTGAATCTAACTAAAACAAACAAGCAGAGGTGCCTGGGTGGCTCAGTCAGTTGAGAGTCAAACTCTTGACATGAGGTCAAGCCACACGTCAGGCTCCATGCTGAGTGTGGAGCCTGCTTAAGATTCTCTCTCTCTCCCTCTGCTTCTCTCCCCTGCTCACATGCTCTCTCTCTCTAATAATAATAATAATAATAATATGTTAAAAATTAAAATAAAACAAACAAAACAAAAAACTCAAGGTTGTCTCCCATCTAAAGTACCATGGCAACTCACTGTTGTTTGACATTTTATTCCCCAACACATATCTGTATTGACTTACAAGTAAAAGCTAAGGCCAGCTGAAGTTCTTAACAGTTCTGTGTGCCATAAAGGATAAAATATTTTGATTTATGTTTCGCCTCATCCAAAAAATATTCAACGTTGAATATGGTGCAATGCAGCTCAGTGATAAAAATGATTGGTTACTGTAATATCTAAAAAGACAACAAACGGGCAACATGCTTTCTATCTATCTGCTTTTGCAACAATCCTATGTAAGATTCACATTTGAATCACACATCTTAACATTTAGATATTGGAGGATTATGGGCAGGAATACTTTGGATGCAAAGAGTGTAATACAGCATCGTGTTCTCTGAGGTTAACAAAGTCACAGCAAACTAATGCGATAATGCTAAAGTTAACCTAGTAATTCCTAATTAAAAAGGAGAAACAACAAGTGGAAAATGAGCAGCTTTAGACATACTGTACCTTCCAGTTAAGCACTCTGTTAATCTTGGTCTTCATTTGACTATAAACCCAGAAGACAGGGCTTTAACAGTTCACATAACTTTATTAAGTTGTTCCTGGCCTCATGAAATCAACACTTTGAGAATCAATGAACACAGAGTTAGGCTTTGGCAGAAACATTCATGAATTTGCTTCAAAGGTATATTGATATATTGTGTATTAGATACTTGATGCCATATAACAGAAAAACCTACGACTTGCCTAGATGAGACCCTTGGTTCTACATATGGCTCGGGTTCAAAACCATCTATTAGACTCAGTTGCTTTGTCATCTACAAAACGATTAAGAGAGGGAAGGATGAATAGTATTAAGAAAGGAAAGAAATTCCTGTCGCACTGTCTGCATAGGGCTGTTTAAAGACTCAAACGTGCTCCCGCTTGTGCACATCAAAGTGCACAACATATAAGCCTGAGGGACATCTAAAGTCATGGAGTCCAGTCCTCTCATAATATAGATAAGCAGCAGGAGACTGGAGTATTAGGATTTCCCCAAGGGCATCCAGAAATTTAGGAGCTAGAATTCAATTCTTTTGAGACTCAGTCCAGGGATGTTTCAGATTTTTTTTTAATTTTAATTTGTTTACTTTGAAAGAGAGAATCCCAAGCAAGCTCCACACTGCCAGCATGGAGCTGGATGTGGGGCTCAAACTCATGAAGCGTGAGATCATGACCTGAGCCCAAATCCAGAGTCAAACACTTAACCGACTGAGCCACCCAGGCACCCCAACAGATTCTTTACGTAGATCTTCCATTCACAGCATTGTCCTAGTTACTATCAGTCATGTTATCAATATCTTACTGGTAGTAAAATACATTAAATACCCATCCAGTAGCACTACTGACACTTATCTTTTTGAAACTTTCCCTTCTTTGTTTCATAGCCAATAATCTGCCTCTTCTACTGCTCTTCTCTTTCTTCTTTCTTCTTCTTCCCCCTGACCATATCTATAAATATCCCACTAAAGTTTGTTCTCAACACCTTAGTAACTCCATATTTTCATGGTTTTAACTATCTTTTCCAAATGGGTGACTAGAAAATTTGTATGTACAACTTTTTCAAAATTAAGGACTAGTGAGATATTTATATACAGCTGTTTTAAACTCAGTGACAAAATCATAACAGCTTTGGACAACAGCAACTTTGGGATGAAGAAGATAATGAGTAATGCCTTTAAAATCTAGGAGAATGATTTTCAACCTAGAAATCTCAATCTAATCAAATTATTAAACAAGTATGACCAATTAAATAGACTAAGGGCACATTGAGAGATGAACAAAGTAAAAATATTTAATTTTCAATGCTCTTTTTCAAAGGAAATATGAAAAGTAGGTTTTTTTAGCAAATGAGGGAGGAAAACAATAACAAATGAAGATGGGACCTACAAAAAAGTAATATTTGAAAGAGAAGAAAACAGTAAATATTTTTAAATAAAAGTATGTTCCAAATGTTGCATGAGACATACTTAAACTAAAAAAAAAAAAAAAGTATTTGTTTATCTGACATTCAAATTTAAATAGAAGCCTTACATTTTCTTTCTGAATTTAGCTACCCTAATCTGGCATCCTGATGGAACCTCAGTAATAATAAAACTTTTCAGATAAATTTCAAGATGTCCATACCTCATATCTCATAATACCTAGCATAGAACCAATTTCCAGTGTAAAGAGATATTGAGTTGTTTTAGTGATATAATTAGTTGCCTGAAAGAAAGCCACCTAAACTATGTTTTACAATTCAACTTATTATATTTTATCGATGGGTTTGATGACTTTCTATGACTTACCTGAGAAAATTAAATTCTGTTCAAAAAAGTATTATAAATGCTTCATTTTTTTCTTATACTGGAAAATACCAGCAAAAGGAAGGGGAAATGATTATTGAAATCAACAAATTAGTAGTTCAAATCATACATTATTTCTATATGAAAGGCCAAAATGGAATCATAACAAGATGCTTAGTAAGCCAGCTATCTTTTCCAAGTGGAGAGAAAAATGATTGTTCTCACAACCTGAACTTGGAAAAATGTGATGTCAGTCTGTTGGTACAAATAATGCTTAGTGCTTATATTCATGGTGTGTGGAATGCAAGGAGCAAATCTTTATGCAGGTGAATGAATGTACTAGAATTAGAAATAGGGGCACTTCATTCCTGTCAAATTAAGAACATTGGAACTTCAAAACCTTTATTTTTACAGCATTGGAGAAGGATTGGTATATATTTTTTAAAATATCTGTGTTCTTCACTTCAATGAATACATTTTTTGAAAACGAACATAATTAATCCATGGTGCTGGATTTCTTTAACTTGCTCATTTTAGTCCTCACTTGACTAGATCTCCTTAACAAATGTCAAATGAAAAGACCATGGAATACTTAAACTCAAAGTCAAAGAACAAAGAAGGGAGTTTATTGAGGAATACCTACTACCCCAATTCTAATAAAAACAATATTTTATTTTGTTTCCTAAGATGTTAAAAACTCAATTTTGACAAATTTTCAAGTGTTCCATTATAATCCTTATGGGTGAAATTCAATCATGAGCCTTCCTCCACTAATAAATTTGAGAAGAAAAATGTGAGAGAATAGATAAAGTTTTAAAAACTCAGTTCCTAAAGCAGTCGTGTCTTGTATTATCATATTGATTTTTTTTAACCAAATTAAAGTTCCAGAAAAAGCTGCTTTTAAACTTTCATTTCCAACAGGCCAGATGGGTCCTTTGGTATAAATGCATTCCTAACATTTATCTGATTCTTTAACGGGATACAAAAATATGAGATGGATAAGAGAACACAAAAAATGTAAATAATATTTTAGAGATTAGGTCATATTTACCCTACTATCTGAGTCACTCCATAGTGACATAGATGTATCATTCATTTACACGTATATCCGATTCTGTAGTGATTGTAGGGGAAAAAGTCATATATTGTTAATATTCCACTTCAACAGACCCTCAAAGATATTACATTTGTTAGACTAAAGTTGTTGGCACAATAAATATGTGGTAGAGAATAATGAAGAGACATGACATATTAAATTATGCCTTCTTTATTCAAATCAACATATGTATATTAAATATATACCCGACCAAGAAGTGCTTTGTCTTCTGGGACCACAAAAATTTAAAAATAAAAACTGGAGAAGATACACTTGTAAATCTACAAGTTATTCTTCTGTATGATAAGAACAGCAATAGAAGTCAATAAGCTGAGTTTACCCTTAATATATTTAAAATGAATGCTGCCTTGTGTGTGTGTGTGTATATATATATATATATATATATACACAATATTTATCTATGAAGTATATCTAGCGTATATGTAAAGATACACATATTTATATCTATAATGAAATGCATTACAACATTAAAAAGATGAGATAGCAATCAACATAAATTTCTATTGTTTTCCACATCCAAATTGATTATCTTCCTCACCTGGTAAGGGTCTTCCTCATTTTGGGAACCAAGGTCATACAGGACAAGGCTCACACAGAGAAGCAGGGATCCTAAGGGAAGGCTTCCTGCAAAGTGTAAGTTGTTATCGAGATTAAATTTTGCATGTATTAGTTTTTATTATTTTTTTAAGTTTTTTTTTATTGTTTATTTTTGAGAGAGAGAGAGACAGAGACAGAGCACAAGCAGGGGAGGGGCAGAGAGGGAGGGAGACACAGAATCTGAAGCAGGCTCCAGGCTCTGAGCTGTCAGCACAGAGCCCGCCCGACACGGAGCTCAAACTCACAGACTATGAGATCATGACCTGAGCCGAAGTCGGACGCTCAACTGACTGCTCCACCCAGGCACCCCCATTTATTATTTTTTTTTAATAAATAACTGGAGGGAAACATATTCAATGCACAGGAAAATGGTTTTAAGTATATAGATACATGTAATTTCATGATTTGTTTTTAAAACATCACAAATAATTTTGTATTAGTAAGACATAAGTATAGGAGAGAATAACCCAAGATGACACCTGATGGATGAGGCCATGTCATGAAAAAACGCATTAAACATATTAAGGATTGAGATATTATTCAAAGGATTTAAGTTGCCAGGAAAGGACTTTCCACACTCCAGAAAAACCATTTGGAAGAATGTAGATAAGGGAGTCTCCAAGTGGGGCATGTGCTTGGCGTATGGGAAGAAAAGTTTAGAACTTCTATCTATATTTACTTATATTGTTCTTTTTAAATTGTCTATTTTTCAAACATTCTATAATAAATTCAGTAGTACATATTCAATTTTAAATTGACATACATTTGTGAGTGTACCTGCATTTACATTTTATTTTACAGAAAGGGGGTTATAGAGGGGCAGAGGGAGAGATAGAATTTTAAGAAACCCTATGCTCAATGCAGAGCCCAATGTGGGACTCAGTCCCATGACCCTGGGATCATGACCTGAGCTGAAATCAAGAGTTGGATGCTCAAGGCCACCCGGGTGACCCTATACAGGCATTTTTTAATTGATGAATTGAGTGCTCAACAAAGATGTGGAAACCGTTAAGTTTGAGAATGGTTTGAAGGAGGCATAAAGACAGAAGGAGGAACAAGGTGAGACACCGGTACATTAATTCTGATGAAGGATGACAAAGAGGGTCTCTATAAAGGCAGGAGCAATGGGGGTGGAGAGAAGATGTGGACTTGGTTGATATGCAGTAGGTATACTTTCTCTCCAGCAGACACTGAATTTGCATCTAATTTGTTACCTGCACATATAGAGTCAGAGAAATCTCAGAAGATTTTGTTGTCCCTACATTTCATTTAACTTTGGGGATTGGGTTGGGACAACACATTTTTCTGCAAGATGATAGCAAACCTGAGGTTTTTCTATACATTATCTCCTCTATACCTCCACAGGGGTCACTGGATGAGAAGACAGAGAAAATTATCAGGAATGAAGAAGGAGAAAAAGCAGTGGGAGGGGAGATGGAGGAGAAGGAGGGGGAGGTCCCAGCAGGGGAGGAGGAGAGGAAAAAGACGGTCCCTTAAAAGAGCATCTCCATTAATAAAGTCAAAGTCCAATTTGAAATGTTATTCTCTTCCTTATTTCTTCTCACCTCTTCTTCAATCATTTGTTTTTCAAGGATGATATGTGGAACACCTTTTCAACCTGAGCTGCCTTGCTCTTTTCAGAGAGGGTATGCTTCAAAGATTCATTAGCCTTTCAAGACACATACATGCCCAGCAGTCTATCCTCTGCCATCCTGGAAACTGAATCTACTGTACGAGAGGTTATGTCTCTAGACTGTCTTCAAGACAATGTGTAGGGCTATACTAATTTTGTTTTCTTTTCTTCTCTTTTTGTCTGTTTTCTTTCTTTTTTCTTTTCTTTTTCTCTTCTCCTTTCTTTCTACTTAAAATTATAAATACATATATATCTATTTCCATACAGAGACATAGACATATTATAAATGCATAATATACATTATTACATATATAATGTTTCCTCATATATATGCATGCTCATGTACTAAATGTGCATGTGCATGCCTGTTTATGTGCATGGGTGTGTGCATGTGTATGTGTATAGTCTGGTACAAGAAAACAATCGACAGCCTTGCCTTTGAATCCCATCCCAGCCCCTACAAGCTATAAAAATATCTTGCAACTTATTTAACCTCTTTGAACCTACCCTCCTCACCTCTAAAATGGTAATAGCAGCACCCACCTTGCCATTTTACTGTGCAGATTAAATGAGATGTATGTAGTCTGCTGGTTGGTGGAGAAACCCAATAGATAGTAGGCATTACCACTTTGTTGAGGGAGATACAGTTGCCTTCTTTGACTTCAATGATGTCCTCACTAATGTTCAGAGATGAAAGGACACTGAAGATTTAAAAGGATTCACATTTATTGAGTTGTAGTTACATGGCAAATACAAGATGAACAACACAATCTACCATGCGGGGGCTCAAAGACAAAGTAAGATGTGGTGCTTACTGAGATGTATGTGCAAAATATAAAGGATAAAGGGGGGAAAATATAGAAGGAGAAGGGAAGTGAAGGAAAGAGCGGGGAGAGAGAGAATGAGATTGGAAGGCCAAGTGAAAGAGGTATAATTTGAGTTGGTTTATAAAACCTAATTTATCCAGGGGCCACATTTGGCAAAATTCAACTAAGAAGCAAAGAAAGGGATCTCTGAGGGTATTCATGCATTGTGGCCACGGAGACTTCTGTCCTCTTGCTTACTCAGGATCTTTTTTGATCCTTGCTTCTGATACACAATTCAATGCACTTATTTTTCTACTGTCCTAGTGTATGGGAAATTAGAAAGAAAATTTTCAGGGAAGATAGATGGCATTGCTAGTGGCCGATGTTTCGAAAGCAAAGCAAAGTGGCAGCCAGTCTTCTGATAGAAGAGGAAGAAAGGGAAAATCCATTGAGATCAAGTTTTAACACTTCAGAACAAAACCAGGCATTTACCTCTAACACACCCCTTGCCTCTGCATCAGTGCTTTATGAGCACCATAAAAACTGCTCCTTGAACTGATGGGTTGAGTCATCAAAAACAAGTTAAATCATATTTATCTTCTCTTTTAATGAAATTAAAGTGTAAAATGCAATGTTGAATGATACCATTAAAATAATTAATATTTCTCGTGAATACATAGGGTTTAATAGCTGCATAATAGTAGCTTGCTTAATATTTTGGAGCCAGATTTCCTTAACTGTAACATCCATGTGATAATATCCAACTGGAGGTGATTGCGGTAGCTTGTAAATAAGATAATAATTATAAACAGGCCTACTACGTGGCCTGGTAAATGTTAATTAGCTAATTAGTTAGCTGTTAATTAGTTCGTTTCTGCTCCAAAAGGATTTGCCTTATTTATTTGGAAAATTCATTTCTCATGTATTTACCATGGTAAGAGTTAAATTTGTAGTTATTTCTATTTTCTCTCTCTCTCTCTCTCTCTCTTTGTTAAACAGCCAAATACTTAACTGCAAAGAGATTAACATACGTTTTAGTCTGTTAAACTGTAAGTTGTTACCTTATCACAGAGGTTCTTCCAAAATTCACAGTTCCTTTAAGAATTGAAGAACACCGCGTGGCACTAACATGCAGGGAGAAACATTTGGTTTTCATCAATACAAGGTGTATTCTGGATTTATCACACAACTTTAGGAACTCAGATTCTCTCCTTGCTGATTCATTAAGCCTGAGTAGAGGGGGGCTTAGCCCACAAACAATAACATGCTGGAAAAGAAATCGATCTGCCTCATTTTGTATAATATACTCTGGGAATGAATTCTTATTAGCCCAGACCTAGGGTTACTCAACAGCAGTTGCATACAGTTTTCTAAGGAAAAATATATCTTATTTTAGATTGGGAGACCTCCAACGCGAGCGAGACTTCATTCACAAACGTTACTCGCTCTTTCACTGAAAGCAATCTTTTCCTGTTTGAAGATGAAAAGTTCTTTCGGCTTTCATTATATTCTGGCAGTGCCACTCTGAAGCAGTGTTGCTGAACCTCAACTTTATTTTGCACGTTGCTTTATCAACGTCACGTTTCTGCGATATCCTTCACACCAAAAGAACGGGGAGTATTTGACTGAACTTACCAATGGCTCAATTCCCTCCTTGTGGTCTGGTAAGGATGAGGCAAGAGAACTCGTTAGGTTGGTAGTTAAAGAGAATTCAAACACTTGTTGCAAAAGTTTAATCTCTCAGCTCAGGCAATGGATGAGCTGAGTTTCTGACCCTGTCTGAATTCCAGCCTCTCTGAGGAGACTGATTCCCAGATCCTTGGCAGCCCATCTCCTTTCTGTGCTCCCCACATTTTTCCATCTCCACTGTCCTCACACACATACACCGCTTCCTGAGCATTATACGCAGTTTTGAAACTTGCCTTTTATTTGCATCTACTCATCAAACTTTTCCGACTGTGTCTCCTTATTTTTAAATACTACCAAGATAAGCTCGAATAACTAACTGTTGGATCTTCTTTTTAGTTTGGGCGTAAGAGTACATTAGGAGAATCAGTCAAATGGGTGAAAGCCAGACTTGTGCTTGGGGGTTAGAGGTGATCTTTGTAGAAAGGACTTGGAATAGTCACAAGCAAAGAGGAAGAGAGGACCAAATTGGTTTACATTTTAGAGGATAGCAAGGATCAAACTGCTAAGTCAAAATCTTCCTTAGGTATAAGGGGCTTGTGTAAAGCCAGGAAAAGAAAAAGTAAGCCAAGAGGTCACAAATGAAGACGAGACCCTAAGAAGTAGGAATGGATTGAGTGTAGGACTTTTGATATGGCCAGAGCTGAGGTTATTTGTTATTTTTTTTTTAACGTTTATTTATTTCTGAGAGACAGAACACGAGGCGGGAGGGGCAGAGAGAGAGGAGGACACAGAATCTGAAGCGGGCTCCAGGTTCTGAGCTGTCAGTACAGAGCCTGAGGCGGGGCTCGAACCCACGGGCTGTGAGATCATGACCCGAGCCGAAGTCGGTCACTTAACCGACTGAGCCACCGAGGTGCCCCATGAGGTGAGGTGATTTACATCAGTTGCCACTTGTATGGACCTTTGTGGAATCTGTCTAGATAGAAGATCAGAATGGTTCCAGGCTTCCCCAAAGTGCAACACATGAACACGAAGCAATATCAACATAATTCTTGAATCTCTCTCACCTATAGTCTTCCCACAAAGTGAATATTCCTCTACCATGGTAATAATCTCAATATCTATTTTTTTTTTTCTTTCTCTGTCTCTCTCTTTCAATCTTTTGTTTTTTTCCTGATTCATCTGATACTTCGGTCAGAGTGTACGCTCAGGATGTTACCTCTCTGTCTGCAATATCTAGTACAATACACAGCAGATTTGCTGAAGTGGCTTTTACTGTAGCAAGCTGGTCATCTGGAAGAGATTTACAAATCCTGAGCCAATAATAAGGCAAAGTGACCTGGATAGTGTAAGATCAAGTCAGGGAAATGCAGTTGCAAAGGGGTGAAGAGGTCTAAATGCATCATTTTAGAAGATGCAGTTGCATTCTCTTAACAACCATTTATAGTCCACCGAATATTGTTGCCGGAAAAATGAGGAGACATCGTTAGCCATGCTGTCTTAGCATCAGTAGTTGATACATTTTCCCTCTTATAGTATAAGTTCCTGAAGCCAGGAATCAAACTGAACCACTGAAGCACTCCTGGGTGATATTTAGAATGAGTATCACACCTTCTACATCTCATTAGAATGTTTAAGACAGTGGTTTATAGCAAAAATTAAAAACAAAACAAAGCAGGAGTGCCTGGGTGGCTCAGTCGGTGAAGCATCCGACTTTGGCTCAGGTCATGATCTCACGGTTTGTGAGTTCCAGCCCCGCGTCGGGCTCCGTGCTGACAGCTCAGAGCCTGGAGCCTGCTTGGGATTCTGTGTCTCCCTCGCTCTCTGCCCCTCCCCCACTCACGCTCTGTCTCTCTCCTTCAAAGCTAAATAAAAATTAAAAAAAAAAAATTTAAATAAAAACAAAGCAAAACAAAAAAATCTTGCACTAAATCATTAATGTCGTTGTCAACTAATCTTTGGGGACACATTGAGAAAAGTAGATTATAAAAGAACTTGAAAATGATTGACTTTAAGATATTAAGATATTTAAGATATCTGAAAATCATTAAATTAACCAATAGTTGATGGTGGGACAAAACCTGTGCTACAGTTGGGGCACCTGGGTGGCTCAGCTGAAGCGTCTGACTTCAGCTCAGGTCATGATCTCACAGTTCGTGAATTCAAGCCCCGCATCAGGCTGCACGCTGACGGTTGGAGCCTGCTTGGGATTCTCTCTCTCCCTCTCTCTCTCTCTGCCCCTCCCCTGTTCTTCTCTCTCTCAAAAATAAATACAGCAAACCTAAAAAACAAACAACAAACAAACAAACAAACAGAAAAATCCAACTTGTGCTATCCTTTAATGTAGACAGATCTTATTAACCCGGGTTTTTAAAAATAACTGGGGATATGACGGTGTAGGTGTGGGAGTCTGGATGGGCCCAAACCAGACTCTCCCTGTTCACACATCCTTCTCCAGCTACTAGCTATTTCTTAGCTCCTCGTCACAGGAAAGCTCCTCGAGAGCTATATTTTCTTCCTATGTCTTCACATGCTGGCGTGGAAGTCCTGTCCTACGTGGAAGGTCAGGTGACCTGAGCCGGCTGCTTTTCACTGCCTCCCACTCAAATAGGCTTCTGTGACTGCTCTACTGAAAAGGCTTTATCAAGGTCAACAGCTCTTCACATTTTGCCAAATGCCTATTACATTCAAAGCGGACAACGATGATCTCAAACCCGATTCTGGCCTCGGCACCTCAAATTCAAGGATGTGCTAGCAGCGGGTTGCTGAGAAAGCAGCTGCCTACTCCCTGTTAGACGCTCTTCTGTACAGACAACCAGGGGAAGCATGCACGTCACCTCTGCTGAATTAAATTCTAAAGCAACGGTCCACGCTCCCACAGACCGAACAAAGCCCGAGAATGAAGTTGAGGGAGCAAATATATAATGGGTTTTCTTTTTTGATAGTAAAGATGTAAATTAGCTGTTAGTCAACACTATAAAAGAAAAAAATAGGTAAACAGCATATCGGGTATGCATTTGCAATATAGAAGGCAGAGTGTTAATATTTATATAAAGAGGTCTTAGAAAGAAGAAAGACGGAAGCCTCGCTAGGAGGATGGGCAAAGAATGCAAAGGAACCATTGGCACAGACAAAAGCAATACAAATGGTCCTTTTTCAGAGTGTCAGTAATCTAAAAAGGCAAAGTAAATTAATAGCTGGACGCCAAGGTTTACCGTTTATGCTGCAGTGATTTTAAGCTTTTGAAAGTTCGAGTAAAGAAGAGAGAGTAGAGAGAGTGCTCTTTTTTAATGCAAGTGGGGATGGAAAGTAGTAGAAACCTCATGCTTGGGCATTTGTAATAGACACCAAAACCCCCAAAATTATTCATTTCCTTTGATGTTGACATTTCACTTCTGGAAATGTATGCTGATTAAATTAATTATCGATGTACATAAGTGGAGGGCAGGAAGGGTGTTTGTGGTAATACAGTGTTACACAGCCGTGGGTCCCCCATGGCTCCTTGGAGTACCAACGGGACACCAACAATCGCTAGGCAAAGCCCTGACATAAGGATCACTCAGTTGCTGGCCTGGAAGTCTTGCCGCACATGGAAGGTCTGGTGACCTGAGCTTGCCTGCTTCTTGCTGTCCACCGACATCACGGCCACCACGCACACCGTATCTCAGCTTGAAATGAAATGCCCAGTCCGACAATACAGCCATCAGGGTTCCTTCTCTTTCAGATCAGAGCTTAATTCTATGAGAGAAACTACAGTTTCTAGAGAAGACTGGACTAAACTCTTCCTCACAATCCTTGCCAATCCATCGCCTGGGTGGCTCAGTCCGCTAAGCGTCCGACTTCGGCTCAGGTCATGATCTTGAGGTTCGTGAGTTCAATCCCCGTCAGGCTCTGTGCTGGCAGCTCAGAGCATGGAGCCTGCTTCGGATTCTGTCTGTCTCTCTCTCTCTCTCTCAAAAAATAAATAAACGTTAAAAAAAATGGTGTAAGCCCATCCAGATATCTGTACTCACCTGACTTCTAGTCCTGTGATGCACTGAGCTTTCTTGCTTTGATTCACCCTCCCACACTTTCTTTTTCTTCAAAATCCTTTTATCAAGGACTTAGGAACACCCACCAGAGAACTCCTCACTATCTGCTACCTCCACACTTCAACTAAAACTGACTCTCCTTAAATCCCCATGGCTTCTCCTGTATTTTATCCAGTGGAAACTTAGGTATGTTGGATGGAAAGTCAGTGTCATCTTTTTCTATTCTAGGCATTTATTCTTACTTCTGATAGAGAAATTCTCACCCCTCGCTACATGCCCCCTCTATCCTTCCTCACTGTTGTCATCTTCTGGCTCTTGTAAATTATGCCTCACGCATTGCAATCTTTGTTGTCTGGCTGACTGTCTTCAACTCTGGCTTTCGGACGAGATCGGGTGGTTCAGGGTGGTATGGCTGTAGACTCAACTCTGGCTTTTGAATCAACATGAGAAACACATCAACACCTTGCCCCTCAGACACTCTCCTCTCCAGTGGCCTGTCCTTCTGTGTTGCCCACTGAAACTCACCACACCTTGAAATGGCTCCAACTCTATAATCCCAACCTTCTGGACCATGCTTCATTTCTGCTGGTCATGTTCTTTGGTCTGCAAACTGCTCCACATTCTGTCCTTCAGGCCCTCCAGTCGCTTCTCCATATCCAGCTTCATTCCAATCCTTCTCTTACCAATTTCTTAAATCCTCTGGCTTCTTTGACCCTTCATTGTACATGCTTGGGAAAACATCCCTCCTGGATGAATTAAACTTTGACCTCTTGAAGTCAATGCCACACTGTGGAGTGGAAGCAGAGGAAACCTCACAAGGAAGCACTTTGAGACTTCTATAAAATCAGGGTCCAACCTCCAACTGGGCTCCAAACTGCTTAGAATCCTACCATGCTTCCCATCAGCTGGCCGTTCCTCTTTCAATAATGACTTTAAACTTTTTCCGCACTCTTGAAACACCTCATCTACCTCCCCACATTTAGCAGATGACTTTATAACTTTCTTTGCAAGAATTTTTTTAAAAAGGCAAGTACTTTGCCTTCTGTACTAAGAAGTCCAAACATGCCTACATCCGCTCTCATTGTACCTTCATCTGCCGTCCAGTGGAGATTTCTCTCTTACTCTACAAGCTCAGCCCCATCCTGTGGGCGCTTTGCTCACATCTCTTCCGACTCTCAGGAGACTCACCCTACCTAATGATTATCCCCACAGCAAACTCATGATTCCTTCCTCTGTATGGCTGATAACTTTTTTTAAGTTTATTTATTTTGGGGGAGGGGGGCAGAGAGAGAGGGAGAGAGAGGATCCCAAGCAGGCGTCACACTATGAGCACAGAGCCCAAAGCAGGGCTCGATTCGCTGAGATCGAACGGTGAGATCATGACCTGAGCTGAAATCCAGAGTGGGACACGTAACCCACTGAGCCGCCCAGGTGCCCCATGTGTACTGGATAGCTTCTTATCAGGAGCAAGAGAAGTGCAAATCTCTTGCTTCTTTAGGAAGAGAAAAAACGAACCCTATTCCTCAACCTTCAGTCTTCTCTACCGTATTCTCTACCCCCACCTTCACAAGCAGCAGAGACAAGGACGTGCTTTAAACACAGATTCTGAAACCAGATTGACATGGGACCAAACCCTGATTTTGCCATTTACCATATGGGTGACCAGGAGTAGAAACTGAACTTCTCTGAGCCTCAGTTTTCTCTTCTTGAAAGAATATACACATAATTCCTGCTTCATAGGGATCTTACAGGGGTTGAAGAAGTCAGTGCACATAAAGCACCAATGCAGACCATCTGAGATCTGGCAAATGTTTTAAATACTACTTATCATTGTTATCTATAGCCAAATTTCTGGAAATAGCTGAGTGCACTTGCCATGCCCATGCTCTTATACCCCCTTTGTACCTCAGTGAACTGCACTCTGTGTTCCATTACAACACTCCACGGAAGCTCTTCTTAAGATTGCCAATGACCTTCAGTTCCTTTGATTCAGTGAGTACCTTTCAGTTTCCATTTAATTTAATTTCTCAGCAACTTTGAATAAATTGCATATATATATATATATATATATATATATATATATATATATATATCCTTGCCTTGTCCCCCATGATCCCTAACTCCAGCTGATCCTTCTCAGTGTCTCTTACCAGACATGGAGATATTGTTTAATATACATTTTTTAAATTTCATTTCCATGTTAAGAACTTACAGCTCTGTGAAATAATTTTTATTATAGACCTAAAGTTAATAGAATATCGAAAATAAAGTCTTTATGCCATAAATTAAAGAACTATTTTCCAAAGAGGTAGACTCTTAAATTATCGATAAAAATTTCAAACCATTGAAAAAGTTAAAAAAATCTATCACCTCAAGACCTTAATACCCAACGAAATGTAATCACTTTAATAGCTTTGTGTGTGTGTGTGTGTGTGTGTGTGTGTGTGTGTGTGTGAATTCCTAAACAAAAAACCAAGGAAATATTTTTAAGGAAACATATCTGAAGCAGAGGTACGCAACTGACAAGCAACCTATGTTCTGACACATTGAGCACAGAGGCAGAGGACTGGGTACATCGCATTTGTTTAAGGTGTGAGTTCTTAATTTGGGAGGCCATGGACACATTCTGCAGTCAGATGGAGCCCACCCTGTTTCAGCTGAGTAGTGCAGCGGAACAAATCATCCCAACATGTAGCAGCCCCCAAAATACTCATTCATTTGCTCAAGGTGATGTGGGTTGGCAATCTGGGCTGCACTAGGCCAGCAGACCTCCTTCTGGCCTCTCCCGGGGTCCCTTACCAAGGGTAGTTGCCAAGAAGTTCAACTGACACGAGATGGTAAGAAATGTCCTTACTTATATGTCTGGTGTTGGTGCTGACCAAGATGCCCACATGGTTTCCCATCCCAGAGAGGATTAGCCATGGTGTCTACACATGGAGGGAAGCAGGTGACAAGGGAATGAAAACAGATGCTGCCAAGTTTCTCAAGACAAGACTCAGAAAGCACAGAACACCTGCAACTTTCTCTTGGTCAAAGCAAGTCACTAGTCCAGACGGACTCAAAGGGAATAAAAAATCTGCCTCTTGATGGGAGAAGAGATAAAGCCACAGCGTAAAGGAATGTGCCAACAAGGATGGGAGGAATTGCAGCCATCTTGGCAGACTCTGTATTTCAATATCACTTCTTGGAGTAATGCTTTTAAGAGCATAAAATAAATTGTACAGAATTACAAAGGAAACCAATTATAGAGTAATCCAATTACGTATTTTTGAACTAGATTGTTGCTGTGGTAATATGAGTTCTTTATTTTTGTCATTAAGAATACAATATCTAGTAGTGAGTCTAATAAATACCATCATTTGCAAATTGGTAATGAGCACTATGATATTTTGAGAACCTGTAATAACTGTAATGCCGTCCTTTTCTTAACTATAATTTTCTATTGATGACAAACTCACACGTTTTTGGTTTGTTTCTTACATTCCTAATGGAAGGAAATGCCAACTTTCAATCAGAAGTCAGAGGAAATAAAGAAGTAAGTCTCCCATCTAAATTCAAGAACCCCTGAGATCTGAGACCCAGGTGAAGTAGCCTGCTTTAGGTATGTGACTTGCTTATATGGATGTGATCGTCTGCATCCCCACCGTAGAAGGTAGAATCTGAAGATACCCAACGCTAGTATCTGCAGGATCCATGCTCAGACCCTGTGCTCCTGCAAGTACCACTCAGGGGTTCATGCTGCATCAGGCTTTACTCGACTCATATCTGAAGCTCCGGGGAAAGAGTGATGAATGAAACAGGCAAAGGCCCTGCTCTTGCAGAACACACGTGCATTCTAGTGTGCGTTACCTTATCATGAATAAGTGAATCACTCCTGCTGTTACTTCTATCACTTACGGGCTAGTTATAGCAGAGTAATTCCCTTGGACTGTAAATAGACGCTTTGCACATGATCTAGTACAAAGCCCTGCTGTACTTGGCAGATGTTGGATAAGTATTTCTTAAATGAGTGACGAGCTGTTCTTTGTCATCTAGTGGTAATGATACCAAACTTCAGAAAGCATTGCAGTAGCTCTTTTTCTCGGGTAGAAAAGTTCAAATTATTTGTCTCTATGATAACTTGATTGGCAATAAAAGCAAACAAGACAAAGTATATTAAGTGGTAAAAGTTTATCTGGGCAGAGATGTTTTTATGAATACCTTGTGATTAAACATAATGTACGCATACCCTTTAATGATGTTAATGTATGAGAGTACATCCAAGGAAATTATTTAAATGGGTACTGTGAGCACGATATTAGTTATGAAGCCAATTTTTAAATCACTATTGAATATAAGACTGCACCTGTTAAAATAGCAATTTTCTCTAAGGCAGTTTCTATGTTTACCATAAAATAGCAGTAGTTTGATCTTTGATAGAAGATGAAATTGGGTTTTCATCCAACGAGGCAATAAATAGTCACATGCTCATTCTCAGAAGGTTTCTGCCATTGACCTCACTCCTCCACACTATTCCTGGAGAGTAATAATAGGAAGAGGTGTTTTTTTTTGTTTTTTTGTTTTTTGTAATCTTGCTTCTTTCTCATAAGAGGGTAAAGCACATGAGAGAGTACACAGTACAGTAAAATTCCTGTACTATTGTTAAAAGGTTGACAACTTTGCAAGGTAAATCGCAAGAACACATAGCATATTAGAGTAATTAGCCTCAGTTATCTCTCAATCACGGACTCAATCCCATCATTGAATTCAGGCTCGATTGTCCACCCACTTGACCCTCTTCCTTTTATTACAACCCGTTTACCTTCTCCCGGATTTATTATCTTTTCTATCTCTTCAGGTTCCCATGGGCCAGCCCTCTATTTATGCCCTTAATAACAAAGCACACTGAATGTTGCTGCTACTTTCCACTGTTCACATCTTAGAAATTCCTTAATTTTGATCCAGTCCTGCATCTGCCTTCCTTCCTGCTATGTCCTGACTGGTGGGAAAAAAAAAAAAAAAAAAAAAAAATATATATATATATATATATATATATATGTACATTGTTAAAAACATTTATTTATATACACTTATTTGTAATATGGATATAAATACATATGTAAATAAATATATATAATATATACATATATATAATATGTATATAATCTAGACTCTGACCCTTATACAGGCTCCACTTTTGCTAGATCTCCAATGTCTCTTGGGAATCTCCTTCTCCCTTTCTCTCCGGCATGTATCCTGAGCGTTCACTGAGCTCATCTACCACCGGTCCAACACTTCCCCATGTTGTGCTCCACATTTAAACATGCCTTCTAAATTATAGAGAAAATGGAAATCATCATTCAGAACTACCTTCTCCCTTCCCTGAACCCCTCACAAACATCACAGTTTTTATTTTCTTTACCTCCTCTTATCAAATATGTGAGGATGGGGATCACATTGCTCCCCTAATCTTTTCACTTCTGATCTAGATTAACACCATCTTCAGACCTTTTGGGGAATTCTCTCCATCAGTGATTCTCTCTTTTCTGTATCTCCAACCTTTCCTTCTCCACAGGAAGATCCCCCTTATCTTATAAACAGAATCGTTTCCTGTTTTATGAGCAAACAAAAGCAAACAAACCAAAAGGAGAAGAAGAAAAGAGGAGGAGAAGGAGGAAGGGGAGGAAGAGGAGGAGGAAGAGGAAGAAAAAATGAAGTTAAAGAATAAAGAATTTGTTTTTAAGATTTGTGTATTTCTAGCTTCATGTTTTGCTCTAGCTTTCTCCACATCCAAGCTTCTGGAAGGTGTAATCTATCCTCTCTGTACCTGGTTGCTTGCCTCTTCATTCAGTCTTTCACCTATCGTAAACTGGCTCCTGTTGTACTCAAACCGCTTGACATCACTCTTGACCTGTTGGTCACATCGGATCCTAGTAACCCTGTTCATCTCAAGATTTTCTCTCATCTTATCTGACACACTCATATCACCTTCAGGCCTTTATACCTACCACTCTAGTCTTTTCCATCTCATTCTCGTGCCTGAGCTCCTATTTCTCTGTCCACTTATTAAATGTAGTCTTACCTCCCTTTGCCCTTTTCTTGTCTTCCCTTGAGTCCAAGCAATGGCTTCGATGCTCACCTAATGTTGCCAGGTTTCAAATTAATTTCTCCTATTCACCTCTCTCTCTCTCTCTCTCTCTCGGACTTCCTACCGCTTACTTTAAAGTGGATATCAAATAGAAACTTCAATATCATATTCAGATGGAGCACATTACCTTTTCTGTCCTCCCAATACATGTACAAGGCACTAAATTGTTCCTGCATCTCTGTTTCTGTGTTACCCACAAGCAATGTACATTGCATCAGAAATCTGGGCGTCTTCTTCAGCTCTGACTCTGCTCTCATTCCCAAGCAGCTCTCCTTCCCATTTGTTTCTGGAATCCATCTCATGTTCTCTTTTACCCTTGACTCTACTTTCGGGTCAAACCCCATCATCTCTTGCTTAGATCAGAGAGACATTAATGCCCCAGTCCTAACAGGTGTAATTTCTGATCTCATTGCTATTCTCTCACACAATGTTCCACACTTCAGCCCTTCCAAAGTACTTGAATTTCTCTAAAAAGATCATTCTGTATGAAAACACATACTTCAGCACATGGTTCTGCTTAAAATCACCCTGTCACTCTCTCCCACTAATTAGTCTTCTGGGCATTACTTATTTATCCTCTGGGACTCATTTAAAACCTTACCTACTGGGGCGTCTGGGTGGCTCAGTTGGGTGAGCATCCAACTCTTGATTTTGGCTCAGGTCGTGAGTTCACAGGTGGTCATAAGGATGTGACATTGAGCCCTCATAATGTCTGGCTCCCTTCTGGGATTGCAGCCTGCTTAAGACTCTCTCTCTCCCTCTTTCTCTGACTCTCTTCTGCTCCTTCTCTCTCTATCTCTCAAAACAACAACAGCAACAACAACAACCGCAAAACATTGCCTCCATAGTGAAGGCGTCTTTTATTTCACTCAGCAGAATTAGGCACTTGTAGTGTAGAACATAACTTTTATATATAACTGTTTTGGACCTCCTATCGATTTAATATTACCAGCTCCACTAGGCTATAAGGTAAATAAGAAAAAGAGCTATGTTTTATTAACTTTCTTTTCCCCAATGTCTAGCACAGTGTCTGAACCACTTTAGACAATGTTGATGAATGAATGGACAGATTTGGGGGCAGTACCATGGCAAACATAAACACGTTTGTATATTTCAGGGAGGACAATGGCACCAAAAGTGGTCCTTAACACAAAACGCAAGTAAAGAGAAGGTGGGATTTTATAGCAAATTTCCTATAGAGCGTGTTATGTGTTACTAGAGTCCCAAAGCTCTAGAGAAAATCTAAGTGAGTGACAGTCAAACCTTGAGCAACAAGATGAATGAAACAGCTGATAATAGTTTTTGAATTAGTTCTCCAAGATATTGGACACTGATGCAGCCATTATTCTTATTCCAAAGATCTTGGTTTCTATTAAGCTAGAGAAGGTGTGGGCGATATATGCCCCATTCCAAAGGTGAAGAAAGTGAGGATAAAGCACCTAAGAAGTAACTTTATGAGCAATTTGGAGCTCATAGTTGTAACACTGCCTCCTTTCGTCACTCTAAAAAGCGTTCACAATGCAAGTGAGAGTAGTGTTGCAATTAGAATAACCTTTCATTCAGTTCGCTTTATGAATACATACACTTGTCACAAACTTTAATACAATAAAGTATCGCACTTTGCAATTAGCAGTACTTTGCTTGTGAATATATCCCTCCACTGATCAACGTGCCGTTGTGTGTCTTGACAGTAAAGATGGAAGTCATTTCATTAGACTATTGAGAGGCGCACCGAATATCTTTCCTTTTCTGGCAACCTTAAAAAAAATGTAAAGAATCAAAAAAGACCTCTATGATGTAGTGTTCAGTTACATTTACATTCTTGCCATTAGCAAATATATATATATATATTTCTCCAAAAAAAAAAGAAAGAAAAAGAAAAAGAAAAAGTCTTTTAATGCAATGTAGTGTATTGGATTAGATCCTGGAGCAGAGAAAGCATATTAATGGACAACACTGGGTAAAGAGCATGTGGGAGCTCTTTGTACTATCTTTGCAACATTATGTAAATCTAAAATTATTTCAAAATAAAATTTTTTTTGAAATATTAGTTCACCTTTACAGAGATGCTCTTTCGAAATTACTATTGCTATGATAAAGCAAGTTAATTGGTTCCCATGCTCATTATATATCTATCACCCGAAAATATGCAGTGGATACAATAGCAAAAAGCCTAGGCTAGTGGATTCCCAGCAAAGATCAGCATCACACCCTTTAATAAGTAAACATGAGCTTACAGCTGTTCCTACATTACTGCCTGGCCATTGCAGGGAAAGGGAATGAAGTGCCAGGAGATAAAATTGATTTTTTGCTCCTTCTGCTAGATAATAATGCCTAACATCTATCTTACTTTTAAGATCAAGGCAGGAACTAAGACACAGCCTAGAGGGAAAAAATATCAAAATCAATATCATGCATTATATCCTCGCCACATATGATTCATGCTAAAGTTAATACAGTGGATATAGGACAGACCTAGTCATATCAATTTAGAATTGTTTTTTTCAAGACTAGGGTTTGTGATCATTTCCACGTGCCAAGGTTATGCGTGTGCTGCGTTAAAAAGTGCGTGCGTGTGTGCGTGTGCGTGTGTGTGTGTGTGTGTGTAATGTACTACAGATTGGGCCAGAAATCAGAAATCAAAACAGAATGCAGGGGGGGTGAAAGATGGTTTTTTCATCCCCACCTTCATAACTGACAGTGATGGTCATAAGCTAAGGTACATATGGCCAGCGTTCATTTAGGTGCATTAGGTTCTCATTTATCTAATGGGCATGCATTAAACACCTACTGTGTGCTTAGAGAAGGATATTAAAAGGAAAGAATTCTAATACTGCAGGGTACAAAAACTTACAGAGCAGTAGACTGAAATAATCGATTTTTTCTTTCTTTTCTATAATACATAATTCTCGCTGACATTAGTAGGATTTAAGAATGAAGAGAGAGTGGAAAACTGTACTTTATTTTCATTTATGCCCTATCCTTAGCAGAATCTGCCCAGTGTAAATGAGTTACATGATTCGCAGCCTTAATGCGGGTATAGTGGCATCAGGAAATGTTAGAAATGCTTGTGCCACAGCCTGCGTCTTAAACTGATATGATTCTTCTCAGCATGCTTGCATTTTAGATGGAAATAATGCAATGATAACGTTCAGAGTGAGGTTCAGAATTTTTGAACACTAAATGTGCTTTCTATATTCAAAGACAGACACGAAACCCCTTCTCGATATCACAGTTTGCAAACTTTCAACGATGTGACTATAAATTCTTATTTTGAAGTTCATATTTCAATTATAATGCAAACCCCAAATCCTTAATAATAACTGCTAACACCCACTGACTACTTACCACATGTGAAGCACCCTGCTAAGTGTTGATGGTCTTCTTGCTAATAATTTTATGCCTTAAAAACCACTGTTAGCAGTCTGTTTGTTATACAAGATGCCAAGTCTTAGGGAGGTAAACAACTCAAAGTTAAACAGCCAGTAAGTGGCGATCTGTGGTTCCAAGTCAGGTTCTCTAAATGCACAATACACATTTGAAATCACCCCGTCTGAACAATGCTGTTTTCCCGGATTAATCATTTTGTTACAACCCTAGAATTTCTTTGCTTCTAAGAGAATAAACAAAATTGTTCTCACTACTTGATAGAGCTTTTTTGTTTTCTCTACAAGACACGTAATGACACTGCCTTTATTAAGCTGACTCTTAAAACTCCCTTACAAAAGAAAACTTTTTGTTTTCAGCATTAAAAAAAAAAAAAGTAAATGTTGAAGTCACAAAAAGGAAAGGAGACAGAAGAAAAGTTGAGCCTTGCCTTTGGGAGAAGAAACTTCGGAGCTGGATGATACAACAGGGACAGCAGACAAGGGCATGGGCATAACCTTTGCCAGTCTGCATCATCCCCAGAGACCTGGTAGCATTGTGTCCAGTGCAAATGTTATAGAGAGTACAGAACAAATGAGTCCTGGAGGCCACATAGAACAATTAGGATCCTGGCAAGCATGTGACACCAGAGCCCCAAGCAGGGACAAGAGAAAGCCCTACCCACCGCACAGAGAGGAAGTATGAGAAGGGACAGCCACCACCAACACTAACATTGGCTCTGGCACAGGGCATCTGGGTGGCTCAGTCAGTTGAACTTCCAACTTCAGCTCAGGTCATGATCTCACAGTTCATGAGTTCGAGCCCCACATCGGGCTCTCTGCTGTCAGCACGGAGCCTGCTTTGAATCCTCTGTCCCCCCCCTCACCCGACCCTCCTTGGCTCACATTCTCTCTTTCCCAAAAATAAATAAATATGAAAAAATAAAAATAAAAATAAAGGTTGGCTCTGGCTTGCACACAGCTATGTGTAAAAAAACCCAAAAAACAAAACAAAACAAAAAGCTGTATTCTGAATGAGGCTGGACATGAGTTTGCTCTCTGGGTGCCCAAAGTGCTATAGTTGCAAATTTAGGATTATTGAGAAGGTCACCAATGCTTCCAATGAGGAGGTAGTGTGGACCACAAGGTACTCAGTGATTGCAGCGAGGCGAGTCCCATTCTGCACCACCCTGGACCCCAAGGTGGGTGCCAACCTGTCTACTATAGAGAGGGTTTTAAGCAAAAAGTAGTAAAAGACATTTAAGAAGAAATTCAACAGGAAGGAATGCCTTCTGACAAAAGCAGTGTCAGCAGGGCAAGCTTCTGCGAGCCTAACATCCAGGGTCGGTCATCGTGGTCCAGCCAATGACTCTACGTGATTGAAGACAAGGAACAGAGCCCCACCTAAGGAAGATCGAGATGGGAAAAGCAAAAACCTTCCTCCCTCCCACCCTAACTCCTATGATAAGGGTGCTTATTCCTTAGTAATTATTAAATGTAATTATTAAGCCATCCGGGCACTGAGAAGTAATCGCAGACAGTTGAAGGCTTTGCCACGTAGCCTCTAAAACCCTTCCTTCCCTCCACAAATTAGCCTTGTGGTCAGCTGGCACATGGAATAACCCACGTCCACATCCTCCAGAGCGGCCACATCTATCTTTCTGCCAGCTAATAATCCTTAGCTTGCTTAAAGAGTGTAAGGGAAAACAGGTCCCTTCCCCTTGAAGCTAGGAGTGCCTCTTGGCAAATGTTTTTAGTTCTATGATGTGCTGTGTGACATTTTATGTGACAAGTACCCCCAAAAAAGGCTGAAGAGGGGGGACATGCACCCTCCAAAGGCGAGCAACCCGTTGAGAATGAGTCTGGTATGGCCTGAACCTCCTCTGTCTCCACACTGTTATTTATAGCAGCACTTGGGTTGACATCCCCAGGCGGCTTCTCTTTCTGGGGAACTAGAAGTGAGAAGTGCTTCGGGGAGAGGCCTGACAGGCACCTCGGTGCTGCTGGAAGATCTGCACACACGGCTCGGGATGGTGTCAAAGCCCCCATCTGGGTACACAGTGTGGATACATCATCGGCTTCTCTGCCCGGTCCGGATACGAACGTGTGGCATCTGTTACGCACATGTCAGCTTTTCGTCTGGAAAAGGAAGGAGAGCCCGTGGGGAGTGGTGATACGTGTGTGCTCGTATGTGTGTGTGTGTGGGGGGGGGGGGGGGGGGAGCTGATGAAACAAAATTCTAGTCCATTTCTTTGGATCTGGTTCATCTGCATCCAAAAGCTCTTGTTCTTCCTTATTATATTATCTCGATGATGGATTCCACTCACCTCTTTAAAGATGGGGCTTCGCTAGGCTTGCGGATCCGGAGCTTTTCCCTCGTTGTCGAATGGGGCACACGGCCCATTTAGATTCCATTCCCATGGACAGACCAGGGGCTTCCGAATCACACGCGTTCACAGGCTCGGACCCCAAGCGTGCCCCATTATCACTCATTCGGGCGACACTTACTGAGCACCTCCGTGTCAGACGCTGAAATACCCCGTTGTGCAAGTCTCACTCATGAGGCACTTAGGAAGTGACGAGGATAACAGGGGACACCCTGGCGAATGCAACCTGAGACGTGGAGTGGAGTCAAGGGCCATAAAGAAAAGGCAACTGTAGTGAAGGGCGATGGGGAAGATGGGCTGAGAAGAGGACACTTGAACAGAACTTGAGGGGAAGGAGTGAGCCATACAGACTTCTGAGGGAAGGGAAGGGCGTGCTGAGAAGAGCAAACAGTAAGATCAGGGGCCAGGAATGGGAGCATCCACCTGAAGAGTCAAAAGGCCAGTACAGATGAGGAGAGGGAGCCAAGAGGAATGTGCAGGAGATTAAGCCACTTTGATACATGATCTCCTCAAAGTTTTAGCACTCAACTAAATATGCAATGACGAATACATATCTTTGGGGTTATAATAAGGTCTAGGGCACAATTTTCCGAGGGGTTTATTACATATCTGGTTCAAAGTAGGGGCCTAGCCATTCTCCATTTTCACGCCCTCCCTCTCTGTCCCTCTGTGCCTGGCTCTGTGCCCTGGGTGCCCAACCATTATGAACTACACTACCTGGCTCTTTGGTGGGCCTGGTCAGAGGCCAGGAAGAGAGAGGATGAAACATTTCCTTCCAACTTAATTCCTGCTTTGGTGCTACATTTCTTGCAATAGCTAGCTACATTTCCCCAAGAATATATATTTGTGATACTGTGATTTATTTATTGATGGATTGATTGATTGATTGATATTGTGATTTATAATAAGAAATATATATCTGGTTTTCACCCCTATTCTGGGGACAGAACTCCTAAAACCCTTGGAACTTTCTAAGGGATGAGAGAAATAAAGGTATCCTTTGTTACGAATAACAAGCCTCTTTCAACCATACCTGACTTTACGTTAATCAGGTGACTTTTGGAAAGCCCTTAGGTCTCCTAAGGATGGGGGCTAGTTACCTGGAGAACCAAGCGTATGATTGGCGAGTTGGAACATTCATTCCTACCCCTCTTACCTCCTCTGAGAGGGGTAAGACCCTGGAGACTGAATGAATCTCCAATGGCCAATGATTCAATCACTCGTTCCTATGTAATGAAGCCTCCATAACAATTCAAAACGATGGGGTTCAGAGATCTTCCGGGTTGGTGAACATGTGGAAACTAGAGAGTAGCAGCATACCCAGAGACAGTGAGGAAGCTTCTCCACATTTTCCCACTTGCCCTGTTTATCTTCCATCTGGCTGTTCCTGAGTTTTATTACTTTATAATAAACTGGTAAGCCGGTACATCGACTGTTTTTCTGTACTGTGAGTCACTCTAGCAAATTAACAGAACCTGCAGAGAGGATTGTGGGGGTCTCTGATGTATAGGCAATTAGTGAGGAGCACATGTAACAACACAGAGATTGGCATCTGAGGCGGGAGGAAAGAGGCGGTCTTGTGGGGCTGAGCCCTTAGCCTGTGGGATCTGACTTTATCTCCAGGTGAATTGCGTCAGAATTTAGTTAAACTGTAGAATGGCCCGCTGGTGTCACAGAATCCTTGATGTGTGGAAAACCCACATATACGGGGTCAGAAAGAAAGTAGTGTTGTAGAGAAAGAGTAGAGGAGATCCACAGTAGTGTGCTTTTCTTCTTACATTAGCCCCTTACAGGAAGTCCTTCCTCCATGATTCCCGTTGTCCTGGGCTCTTTCAACACTCTTTCCTCTCTGTGTCCTTCCGACCTCCTGGATGGCAATTAGTGTCTGTAATTTGTTGTCTCGGGACATAGCATCATTCCTCATTTATTTGCCTTTTTGTTTCTCCAGCTCCGACCGTGCCTCTGGTGGTGGTGTGGGCCTTAAAGTTTCTTAGTTTGAACCATTTGGCATAAATTGTGTTCCTTGCTAAGAGACTGATAGAGAGGCACTCAATAAATATTATGATTGTTGCTACTTCAGCTGTTATTTATATTCTTCTCACCAACTTGTTCAACACACGTGCCAACTATAATCATACCAGATCGTAGCTATTACCAGAAGACATAAATACCCCAGAACATGGTGCAAGGGAGAAAAAAATAATTTCCCCCTTACTGTTCTAGGTTCTTGGCTGAGACCCACCTGTAGTAAAACACAGATTAACAGGACAAAAAGAATCAAGTTTAATAACATGTATACCTCCTGTATACATGAAAGATACGGAGAAAAACTGAGTGACTCCCCCAAATGGCCCAAGCCACCACCTTAAATACCACCTCCAGCTAAAGACAAAGGAAGATGTTGGGGCTGGGGCCTTTATGCTAGGTTTTCAGATAAAGCTCAGTAAACAAGGTTGTTATGTAGGTCTCAGTAGTTGACTCATCCATTGATAAAAGTTTCTAGAGACTTAGTCAGCCTTATAGGGAGGGAGAGGGAGATACCTTTACACCTGGTCACACCCAAAATACGGAGGTATCCCATTTTTTTTTTTTTTTTAAGAAAGCATTGAGACCAAAGAGGAACAGAATACAGACTCAAATTTCTTCCAGTCTGTATTAGTTTCCTGGGACCGTTAAAACAAACGATACAAACTGGATGGCTTAAAAGTACAGAAATTCACTCATCCTTTCACAGTTCTGGAAGCCAGAAGTCTGACATCAAAGCATGGGCAGGACCACAGTCTCTCGGGAGGCTCTAAGAGGAGAAACTTTCCTTGCCTCTCTGGGCTTCTGGTGTCTCCAGGCATTTTTTGGCTTGTGGCCACAGTGCCTTTTCCTCTTCTTTGTCTTCTCTTCGGTAAGCCTTTCTTATAAGGAGGCATCTGATTCCATTTATGGCCACCCAAATAATCTAGGATAAAGCTCTTTCTCTAAAAATCCTCAACTTAATCCCACCTTTTGTTATATAAGGTAACCCTCCTAGGTTCCAGGGATTTATAATGTGGGTCTATCTTTGGGAGAGAAGAAGGTCACCATTTAACCCAGGACACAATGCCTCCTTGTTTTCTTATTTTTAGCTGCTCTAATATGGCACAAATTTCTCTCATTTTCCAGCTTTTTTCCTTTGTGCCTTTTCTTACATTCTAGTGGTTGTTGTTTTTTGTTTTTGTTTTTATTTTTATTTTCCTCCCATCAGAATCTATTTTTATTTTCCTCCCATCAGAATGACTTTGCTCATTTCTGGTACAATTTCTCCAAAGCTGAGTAGCCTTACTCACTGAAACCACAGAAGAGTTCTCTGTATTTCTTTTGCCCAAAATAGTTTTGCCTGGCAATATAAAAGATTCTCAAACATTTCCTAAAACTTTCTTTGTGGAAAAAAAAGAACCTGGAGGAAAACTGGTTCACTTTATCACCTGTAGAATTAAACACATGGAGGTTCAGGGACTCTAGAACATACATTTATATTATTACCTGTGAAAAGCAACATGTTTATCTTGTCTTTGACAATATTTCAGACTGATCTTTATCACAAGCCCTATTCACATAAAGTTCTGAAGATTTATCTATTAGAATGCAAAGAGTAATAACACATTTCACCGTAATGAAGAAAAAGGAACCTTCCTAAATGTCTGTACTTCCATTCTGAAGTACCTACCTGTTAGTCGTGGCTTATTTTCAACCACACAATGAAAAATTCAGGTACTGCAACGTGGTGAAAAGAGAAAGATCTCATTTTTAGTATTCCCTTAGCCACTAAGAAGACAATGGAATCCGTTCAGCTGTGAACCTTTCTGGATCTCAGTCTGCTGTTCAAGGAAGGAGAGAAGAGAAGCTGTCCATTTCTCTCTCTCTAATGAAAATCTTGTATTCACTTCAGACCTCAGTGTGAATGCTGTTTCTCAAACTGACAAATGAGGCTTTCCCTGATGGAAATGTTTTTACAAAAGTTCCAAATATTACAATGTGCTGGTACTGAAATTTAAAAAACAACCTAAGGAAACATGACTATCTTCAGGCCCACATTTGTAAATTAGCTCTTCCTTAAGAATTCAAAGGGGACCCAGATTGTTTGTTTCCTCTCCTTTGGCTGCATTTCGACCCCTCACTGTGCACCATAGGGGTAAAGAAGTACCAAAAAAGGGGAAGAAAAAATAAACCAGATGATCCATCAGATGTCTTGAAGGGTTTTTGTTTTTTTTTTTTTTTTGTTTTTTGTTTCTTGTTTTTTTCTCGAACCCAGAAATCCCAAGGCTGATTATTCTGCCAGTCTTCCCACAGGTTATACAGGGATAATCGCTGAGCAAAACCTAACACTGGGAGTTTAAAAATAATAATACTCATAATAAGGATCTTTTCGAATGTCTCTGATTTCAGTCTCAGCTGTACATTGGACATTTTTAAGTGTCTCTACTCCAGCATTATTCTTCACTTGATCTTAGCCAAAAGGCCCAAAAGCGATTCTAATCCTGCATTATTCTTTACAACACGTTTTGAATATGCCCTCGACTTTCTCCTCTCAATTTTGTCCGTTCATCTGTCTCCAGTGCTACCTGTTGCAAGGACTGTCTGTTACCTCAGAAATTTGTGTTTCTCACACAAGTTTTGAAAATAACAACTCCACCGATGCTCAACCTTCAGGTAGACTGCTCACAGCCTTCTGGGTTTAAAGCACTGTCATGGTAATTTCTCTACAGAAATTAGGTTTAAAACTGAGACGGTCTCAGGTCTAATCTTGATTTGGCTTTTGCTGTGGAAGAGGCAGCCCCGGGGAAGTCATTTCACTCTGACATCCCTATTTTAAAACCGCAATGACTATATTTCTCTCTTCCACACATAAAATTATTAAATAAATTGATTCCGTTATGGACTGACTGAGGCCAGGGAAAACGTAGAAGGTGAGAGGGTGACATTTTAAATTGCTATCGTATTTGGCCCATGAGGACCAGCAGACTCCCTTTCCTTGTGTTACCAGCAGATAGAGGATATAGGAGATAGAGGAATGGACAGCTGAGCTCTAAATCCTAGTTCAAACACCACAAGGGGCCTGCTTCCCAACTCAGGATAGATAGTCTTAATTCCTGAGACCTAGTGTGCTTATTAAAGCTGATCACCGTTTACTGTGACGCCGCTGACAAAATATTTCCAGAGTCAGGGACGATATTTGTTTCCCTGAGTTGAGTCAGTGGACCTATAAGGTATGAGCCTTTCACAGTACTTCCTTAGAATGCTGCCAGGCATATAGTGAGTGGTCCAAGTACTTTATTACTCCTGTTCATTTTATTTTAAATTCATTATACATCTGCTTTCTTTGTGTTGCCAATAGAGTCTTCTATCAGCCTTCCTCCTGGCTGTGTGTACCTGTGGTGCCAAATATATAAATTTTACCTGGAAACCAACACAGACAATCCCGTAAAATCACGACTCTCACCCAAGTGTGAAACAAACCGTGTGCCCTTGTGGAAGATTTTACTCAACCCTTTAGTTAATAAGGGAACTGGTAAGATATTAAGATCAGTTTAAATAGGTTTTTTTTGTTTTTGTTTTTTTTGTTTTTTTTTGGATCTAGGCACTTATAATCCATCTAATAGAGAAACATTAGGATAAGGTTACTCAATTAGGTACAAAATCGGTTATTGCCCAATAAGGCAATAAGCCGTGACTTTGGGACTAACTTTGTAGCAAACAATTTTTTTTTTTTTTTTTTTTTTTTGCTTCTCTATTGGACAAAAATCTGCATGTAAATATGTAGCCTCATGAAATAGAAATTCTAATCAATAGGAAACAGGGGCCTTGGGCAGGTCCATCCTCGTATATAACATTGAAAAGATAGGCCACTTACCTTTTTGCCTTGTTTCCGAGCTTTAAATATTTTTTTTTCTAAACAAGTAGAACTTTTAGAAAAATGATTGTAAAAGAAGATTGAGATGTACGTGTGGATGTTGAGTATACATTAAGTGTAACCATCTTTAAGGATTCAGAAGATGAAGATCCTTATTCATTGAAACTTATATATGCCATGTAGCATGCCCTCTCTCCTTCAATGAACCCTTTTGTTTCAACAGTCTCCCTCTAAATAAATAAATAAATAAATAAATAAATAAATAAATTTGAGCTGGGATTTGTTTCATTAGCTATGAGCACAATCCTCACTGATAGCAAGTCAGAGCTCAAGGGAATAACTATTTGAGTTCATTGCATTCCAGTATTTGACCCAGTTCAATGGATTGTTCTTATTAGAAACAAGCCACTTCTTCTTTCAAAGACATTGCTTTGACCAGTAGTTCCTAATGCATAGGGCTAATTAAGTCCACATAGACACAATCATACCTTGGAGATCCATATTCTCCCTAGAGAATGAGCATAGGAATTCTGGGCTTCGAATTAACAATCACCAATGCCCCAGTTCTTCCCAACTGTATAAGGGAGGTGAAGAAAATGCATGTGGGCTAAGCTTTCGTATACGTGTCTCAATTTGTGAATTGCAAGAGCATTTCCTTTTCCTTTTGGTAATAGCCGTATGTCTGTTGCTTCCCAGACTTCAATGCAAAACATAGGAATGAGAAACATTTTCCAACTTTTACTTGTCAGGGGTTAGAGGGGGTCACAAGTCTTCAGTGTCTTTTATCAATGAGAACACTTCCTTTCTCCCTGTCTCCCTTACTTCATCATTTGCTTGCTTCATAACTCATTGTCCAGATATCAAAGAGCTGAAGATCATAAGGAAACAATTACCTTCCCCTGACAAGGGGTTAAAAAGTTTTATACTATTAAAAATGAGGGTAAACATTGAGAATTACTCAAAATAAACTGCAATGCAAGTTTATTAATCTCTGTTCTGCACAAAGAGCTGTAAGCTTCTGCAAACTACCTAAACCAAGCATACTAATTAGCTTAAACAGCACAATAAATTCCAGGACGAGAACAACTCAAACTCTTCTTTTCAGACACAGCTACTCTGTTCAATGAGGCCTAGATTTGTGCCCTACAGCAGGAGCCCTGCTCCTGAGGCATCATTATAAACCAGGCCTTATTTCTTTGACCGAGCTGCTCTGTGAAGTCATTTGCAATCCATTTTCTTTTAATTGGAAACAAATTAGTACTGTCTGGAGAGAACAATGTGAACATTGAACCACAATCTTTTGGTGGAACACACCACAAAGAGTATGCACACTTTTTTTTTTAACACTTCCTTTTTAGCTACAACTTTTGAGCCTCCTATTATTTTATGTGGCCTCTAGGGTTCCACTATAAGCAAGCCATTAATGCTAATGTGAAAATCTTGCAATGTTTGGAATAAATTAAGCACATGCCGTACCCTCATTATTTTACGGGTACTACCGTTTTGCTTGGTACGTTGTGAGCAGGAATTTAACTGGAAACTGTTTTAATCATCTGATAGACATTAAGCTGAGAGAATCTCTGTCTACGCCCATCGTTTAAACGCTGTTTAGTAAATAGACTGCACACAGCTAACTGCTCTGACTTCCCTTTGAAATGAGTATATAAATAAAAGGCCACCACTGCTGTGTAGAGTTCCATTTATGAAGCTTATAACCACAGGCTTGTGCTGTCATTAAATATGTGTGCCACGAAGTTACTCTGCTGAGGATAAATGTCAATTAGTACCCATGGGATGGAAGGTGAGTCAACTACCTACTGTCTTCGAGAACTTCATGATCACTTTATAGCTTCTCTAACTCAAAGGTTATTCTTAAACAGAAGCCAGCGTGAGGCAAGGGAGCACAGCCTTCATTTACGTAAAGCTGAACTCTTCCAGGGATGGCTCCCAGACCCCTGGCACCAGAATTACCAAGAGTCCTTGTTAGATATTCGGATCCCTAAACCCAGTGCTACCCTTGACCTTCCGAATCAGAATGACTGGGTGTCAGACACCAGATTCTTCATTTTTAAGCACCCTTGAGTGATTCTGAGTCACACTAAATATTTAAGAACCACTGGGAGATGTCTTTTTCTCACTCAGTCCTCCCTATCCTCGTACCTCTGGGTCTTACTTCGTCTCCCACACTCAGCCCAGGGATAAGGAGGTGACTGTACAGTCAAGTTTGAGGCGTATGTTCCCAGGGTACCTTTAATAGAAATGAAGATTAAGCCAGTTATGGCCATTAAATTAGAATTACCAAAGTTAGGTTGATGAATCATTTAGAAAGGATTAAAAGATTAATCTCTTCTCCCAGACAGTATTTGAATTGTCCTACCCAGTAGTCCGAATGAATTAACACCTTTTAGGGGAATGGGATACAGTGGTAGAAAAACTTGTGTGACTCTCGTAAATGCTAATTGGCAGCTTACTTTGGCAGATATCAAAATTCTGAAAGTGCTATTTGAGTTAGTCCGGAGCATGGCTCGGCTTCTGGCCGAGACTTTGGGAGCTATTCGCCCAGAGCAGAAGGGTGACCTCAGGTAACATGCCACACACCAGCTGTTTGTTTCCTTTTCTAGCAGCCGGCTACTAGGATCTAACTATCCCTACCTCTAGGATCTGGATATTCTAGAAAACTGCATTCTTTTTTATTCCAGCCTCAATTTTGTTGTTGTTGTTGTTGTTGTTGTTGTTGTTGTTGCATCCTTATTTTTATAGGCATATCATTTTCTCGGTAAAACTTACCTAGTTAAATGTTTCAAAAAGTTCATTTTCTCAGAGATATCATTTTATCCTTTGTATTTTTAATTTAATTTTATTTCCTTTAGTTTTTATTCTAGAGAGAGAGGGAGAGACAGGCAGGGGGAGAGAGTGAGAGAGAATCTCAAGCAGGCTCCATGCTTAAAGTGGAGCCTGATGTAGGCCTTGATCCCAGCTCGATCCCACAAACCGCGAGATCACGACCTGAGCTAAAATCATGAGTCAGACGCTCAACTGACTGAGCCACCCAGGAACCACCGAGAGATATCATTTTAGCATGATGTATTTATTTTATTTTAAAGTCAAACATGTAAAAACAAAATAGCTTACCAACTATTGTAGTAAAATGGAATTATTTCTCAATCACCACCTAGGATACATTTCGTAAAGATTACACATAGCTTGCATGATCTTGCATTGCATTTATTACCTAAGCAGGACATTTTATAAGATGCTGTTGTGATTTTTTTTTTTAATGTTTATTTATTTTTGAGACAGAGAGAGAGACAGAGCATGAACGGGGGAGGGTCAGAGAGAGAGGGAGACACAGAATCTGAAACAGGCTCCAGGCTCTGAGCAGGCAGCACAGAGCCCGACGTGGGGCTCGAACTCACATACCGCGAGATTGTGACCTGAGCCGAAGTCGGACGCTTAACCGACTGAGCCACCCAGGCGCCCCATCTGTTGTGATTTTTAAGCAACACTCTTTTCTGATTTTTTTGTTCTGTTTTCAGATACCCAACTGCTTATTTATTCTGGAGTATTAGTTCAAACTAGTTAGTGTTGATGATACTGGTTCAAATTTAGGATTTAAATACTTAAAAATATGAGCTGACACTGTATATTGAAGGATATATATAAAACATCAAAACTCCATGACTTATGAGGTCAACAGAAGACCTAATTCAATCACCTTAAGTTCTAACAAAGCAAAAGAGGAGACCTAACCAGTTTCTGCTAGAAGGTGGGGCAAGATTTGCTTAATGTATCTAACTGCTTTGGTAAAACAGTCACTAAGGGAAAACCTTTTGTGAATGATAAGAATGCTTTCATTTCTGCTTTCTGCAAATAGAGGGGTGTGGACCCTTGCTTGCTGGACTTGACTTTTTCTTTTACTTCAGTGCTTATTTATTTTGAGAGAAAGAAAGGGGAAGAGAGTGTGTATGCACAAGGGAGGGGCAGAGAGAGAAGGAGAGAGAGAGAATCCCAAGCAAGATTCACACTGTCAGTGCAGAGCTCAAAGAGGCCTGATCTCATGAACTGTGAGATCATGACCTCAGCTGAGATCAAGAGTTGGACACTGGACCAACTGAGCCACCCAGGCTCCCTGACAATAATTTCTAAGTAAACATCTTCAGTCATTGTAGTGATCCTAAAGATATATCCTGAACTCTCTTATTCCTACCTGAATCTAATCCCTGAATTAGTGAATGCTATGTGGGCAAAGAAGAGACAGAATTGAGTCGCTGCTATTGTGTTATTGCAATGAATTGAGCCTCCAACACACTATAGTCAAGATTCAAAAAGTTTCCTTTCCGTTTGATAACATTAAAAGAAGTGTTTGGATGATGAGATTTTATAGATATGTAGGTAAATAAGATCATCTTAAAAAGTAATTCTGCTATTGGTTTTTGATAGAAATTCACATTAAAGTAAAATATTCTGTTTGGGAAACAGAGCCTTGTCATTAGCAGGCTTTGAAAATATAAAGCAGAACGACCACATTAAAAAATAAATAAGACTGGTAGGGAATGCTATTTATCCTTATTGCCTCTGAACTGGCTTTGACAAACAAAAAAGATGATGGTGACTTTAGAAATGACTCTCCGGGCACCTGGGTGTTTCAGTCAGTTAAGTGTGTGACTTCGGCTCGGGTCATGATCTCATCGTTTGTGAGTTTGAGCCCCGCATCGAGCTCTCTGCTGTCAGCAGGGAGCCCACTTTGGATCCTCTGTCCCCTTCGCTCTCTCACCCTCCCGTGCTCTCTCTCTCTCTCTCAAAAACAAAATAAAACATTTAAAAAATGACTCTCAAAGGCATTATACTAAATTCTTATGAATCGGCATGATATCATGAATGGGCAGAACAATCTCTTTCATAATTCTTTTCTTTTCCTTGGCACTTTGTTCCTAACTTAAAAAGAGAAGGAACGACCAACCATCAGGAAGTGAAACACCTAAACTGTTGCCCTGAAGTTTATTTGTGTTCTTCCAGTGTCATGATCTCTCTTTACTTGAGGGACACATGTTTCCCGACCCTTGCCTTGTCCGCCTCCGGGAGAAGAGATGGCTCTTATGACGTCGGGTGCCAGGTTTTCAAACACTGTCTGTTTTCTTTTCCCATGAGTCCAATAAATGCTGTCTTCTTGAGTCAAATGCCCTCCAGAAGGCAAATAGGACTCACAAAAGAGAGAAGCCTCTAATTTCTTTAGTAGTGATACATCTGACTTTCCCCAGCCAAGTCATTTCTAGTTCATGGGCTCAAGCTGGTAGACCCAGGCTTGCACAGACACACACACACACCTCACTCACTAATGTCTCTTCTTTCTAATCCTTGCCTTCTTGACTCTCCATTTATTGTTGCTGTCAAGAGGAGATAAGCATATGTTTGTCAAGATTACTTCCTGAGAAAGATCCTATTTCAAACTCATTAAATAAATTGTGACTTTGAAAAAATATAAGCCAAGGGCTGTTTTTGTTTCTCCCTTCCTCCACAGAATAGTTTGCGTTAATAGAGCAGTTAATAAAACTACTTAGGTCAAGGTTGTAGGTAAGATAAGTGATATATATATATATATATATATATATATATATATATATATATATAGTGTGATCTGTATGGTAAAGTCACTTCTATATTACACTTCCTCTTGGTGTCCAGACTTCTCATTATAACCGAATCACAGCACAACCTCCAGTCAAGTCTGAAATTTAATTAGAAACACAACTGTTTCCTTATGAGCCCTGAGGTCCAGCTTTTTACTGTTAGGTCTGATAGTAGCTGCTATTAGACTAGACTCTTTCAGTTATTTTTGAAGCATTTCAATTGTTGGTTCATAGGTATGAATCACCACCACCAACAAAAAAAATTAAATCTGCTATGTACCCAGAAAGCTACTAGCTCATAAGAGAGGAAAGGTATATAAAAGGTTTATCAATTGACCTTGCGAATGTTAAAATTAAATAAACTTGAAATATTTAAGAGATGGACTATGAGGTTTTTCCTCTAAATGCAGTAGAGTTCTGGCTATTTTATAAATATGCTCGGGATTCACAAAGTCTGTGAGATTAAATTGAATTTTGAGATACGGTGCTAGGATTTGAATGCATGGAATCACAGAATACAAAAAGTAAGATAGGAGCTAAGGCCTAAATAAATGAAGCGTGTATTAGAGGCAGCATTGCCAGCAAAAGCAGGAGACTGCCTGCCTGAAAAGTTTGCGTGGGAAACATCGAGGAACCAGCTTGGATTGGCATTATCGGTCAGGTGTATGATGATTTCCAAGCCAGGTGAAGGACCTTAGGTCACGCCCCTCTGACAGCAGGGTCCTATAGGAAGCAGCTACGGGGCCACAGATATACAGGAAATGTATTCAAGCGATGCCTTGGAAAGATAAAGGTGAGACAGAGCAGGAGGAGGCAAGAAAACCTTTTGGCCATTGTAGGTCTGACACCTGAGAAAGAAGAGAGGGAAGGAAGAAGAGTTGTTTGGAAATAGCCACTGACCACAGTGCACCTCCGAGGAAGTTCCAGCCAGCCCAGTGGGATCTCTGGCACAAGGATCGCCTGTGGAGTCCACCTCATGCAGAGTCGGTCAAATCGCTGCCGCCATGTTGCCGTTAATGCCCAAGAGGGGCCTGGGGGAGCAATCTTGGCATTAAATGTTCTCTGCAAAACAAAACAAAACAAAACAAAACAAAACAAGAAAATAAAAGGCCTCTGCATGCTGACTCCAACTTACTTTTCCAGACTCCTGCAACACTAACGTCTCCCTATTCAAGTCTATTTTGAAATGTCCTTTGCTATTATGGTTCTGGGCAGAATGTTTTACACCTAAGCGCCATAGGCCAACAACAACAACAACAACAAATTCTGAAAATGAAACATATTGGCTCAAAAATACAAGAATTATAAAATTGGTTTGACATTAACAAATATTTTATTAAATGCCTACTTTACAAGGCATTTTTATCAGCTACATTAAATTATGAATTTAGTATCTCTGATTGTATCATTATAATTGAAAACAGTTTATAGGCTAGAATTTCCTCATTCCTTAAACATTCCCGGGGGGGGGGGGGGGGAAGGTTATGATTGATGAGAAGTCAAAATCAACTTTTCGCAGTTACTCATGGCCAATTAATTTCAAAGTCTAATTTTACAGCTAAAAATTATGTTTAATGTGGAGTATGGGTGCATTGTAATATGATTTACACATTGAATGGTGAAGCTTTCGATAGACCTGGGGATCAGGATATACTAAAGTGTCCCTAGTTCCACCAAGATGTTTTTGGAACAGGTGGGTGGTAGTGTGGCATTATTTCCATTCACTCACCAGCTCTTTAACTAGAGTAACAACTTTCTGTTCATTTTATATATTAGGATTTGACATACATACTTGTACAAAATGCACCAAACATTGTTTTAGAGACTGGAGACATAGCAGTAAATTGCAAAAACAGTTTTTAAAAAATTAAAAACAAATAAAAAGGAAAAGACAGGGAAGAAAACAAGAAAGGCATCTGTGCCTCCAATTAACTTTTTTATGGGGTGGGGGTGACTGGCTACAAATAAGTAAATGAATATAATAGAAAGCACATTAGATCATGATAAGTATGACTGAGGGAAAAAAAGCAGCGATAGAGACAAAGAGGACTTGCTATTTTAAATCGGGGGCTCAGAGAAGGACTCATTGACGGAGATGGGTGTGTAAGATGGGGAGGTGTCAGGAAAAAGATCATGAGTTCAGTTTTGAGCATGGCATATTGGGGTTTCTTATAAATCCAAGAGGAGATGCATGTGAGGTCATTGGATATACTTATTTGAGCTCAGGGCAAGGTCTAAGCTAAATATATAAACCTGAGGGTCATGTATATGGTATTGAAGGCCATTTGTTTAATCAACAAATATATGTTGAACACCAACAACGATGTGCTGGGCAACATCTCTAGGCACTTGGGATGTGTGACTGTGAACAAAACAAACAAAAATCCCTTCCGCATGGAACTCATTGTTAAGTTAGAGGTGGGAGATGATATTTAAATATATAAATATGTTAGATAATGTGATAGTTAATTTATGTGTCCATTGCGCCGAGCCACGGTATCTAGATATTTGGTCAAACGTTAACCTGGATGTTTCTGTGAGGATATTTGTGGATATAAGTAACATTTAAATCAGTGAACTTTGAATAAAGTAGATCATCCTTTATAATGTGGCTGTATCTCATCCAATCAGCTGACTTCCCCAAACAGGAAAGAATTCTGTAGCAGATGGCCTTTGGACTTGAACTGCAATATCAGCTCTTCCCTGGTTCTTCAGCCTGCCAGCCCACCCTGAAGATTTTAGACTTGCCATCCTCCATAATTGCATGAGCCAATTCCTTAAAATAAGTCTCTCTCTCCCACACACTCTTTCTATATATATCTATACACATCCTATTGGTTCTGTTTCTCTGGAGAACCCTGACTAATACAGATAGTGATAAGAAAGAAAAATTAAAACGTGGAAGAGATACAGCAAATGTATGAGGTATGTGCATGCGGTGAGGGAAGAAGGAAACTCACTGTAAAGGTGAAATTTGCGAAGACCTGAAGGAGACACTCTTTTCTTAGAGATGAGATCAGATCCTCTAGGGCAATAATCAGCCAACTTTCCTCTGTAAAAGACAAGACAGGAAACATTTTTGGCTTCACGGGCCATTGATCTTTGTTACATCTATGCATTTGTGGTTGTAGCACAAAAGCAGCCATACCCAAAATTAGTGTTACTGTATTCCAATAAAACTTTATTTTCCACAACAGGCGATGGTCAAGATTTTTCCTTCCAGGAATCGTTGCAGACCCTGACCTGGGGAGCTAGTCTAGTGAGAAGACAGTTCTGTGCCACACCAGAGGTCACTAATCAAAGAAATTAAGAGGCATAAGATCCAGAGACTGAAAAGAGCCTTGTGAGAGAATAGGAAAACCAGGTGGAGGTGATATCTGGAAAAGAAGAATATAATGCATTTCAAGAAAGAGGGACTGACCACCTATGTCAAAGGGGCTGATAGGTCCAATAAGATGAGAACTGACATTTACTTGATCATGATTTAGCAAAATGGCCGACATTGGTAGGATGAATCTATAACTTCCTATAGTAGATAATAAGGTGTGCCACCCAGATCCCCTCTTCAGGGCTGACATGAGCATCTCCTAGTCACTGGGAATATCAGCTGCTTGTGGCTTGTAGCTGCGTCTCTCACTGGAATTGTCCCTGTATGGGAAACCTCCTCACCTAATGTTAGGCCCCAACCTCTCTCTGATATGAGGGTACAAAGTCTAGTTCCTTCACCTTAATTTGGAAACACTATGAAGGTTCAATCCAGATTCATAGCATTCCTACAAGATGGGCTGAGCCTCACTTTTACTTACATGGTAAGTCAGCTTTCCCCTCTGCCTAATCTTGTCTTCCTCACTTTCGTACATTTCGTGTCTCCTGGAGTACTTCTCCATGAACTTTCTGCATGGAGCTCTCAGTATCTGCTTCTACTGAACCCTATCTAAGACATGGAGTTTTCCAGTGGCCACCTGGCTACTTGCCTATGATCCAGATATCATTGTTAATGGCACTCTTTTCACTGTCAAATGTGTTGCAGTTTGAGTAGTCACCTGTCTGGTCACTCTAGTCATAAGTGACATTCACAAGAGTAGTTTAGTGACATAGTAGGGGTACTGGTCTAGTTGGATGGGGATATTTGAAAGGGAGCAACGAGAGGAGAGGAGCTGTACACAGAAAGTATAGATAATTCATTAAAAGAATTTTTTTTTTTCTTAATGTGGTGTAGAGTAACCTGGATGGGGGCAGTGCAATCACAAGACATGTTTGTTAAGATATGAGAACACATAGCATATGTTTTTGCTAATAGGATTGACTCAGTAAAGAGGGGAAAACAAATGTGGCAGGTATTCTCAACAATAATTCTATACTTTGGTAGTTTAGGTTTTGTTTGTTTTGTTTGTTTGTTTCAGAAAGATACTTTTGTAAAAACCTAAAGAGTTTGACAATATACTGCTCTTGCACAATTCCTCTGGCTGGTCATTCTAATTCTTGACTTTCTTTCAGACAAGGAAAACAGATAACATTAAGCTCAAGTTCTCTGGAATCAGACATTTTCTCCTCCTGCTTGGGACAAGCTGAACACTCAGCCATAGTGTCCCCCTACATTAAAGAAAAAAAAAAAAAAAAAGAAGTGGGTCCTTGTGAATTTTAACGAGATTGATCTCTGAAGCGCTTAGCCCCGTGTCTCACAGGCAGGGGTGTCCTGGCAGAATGTGGCCAACATCATTCCCAAAGCCTAAGGTATTTCCTGAACAAACTATTGGCTCCCTTGGATTTGGTGATCAGTTAAAAGCCCAGGCTTTTTAAATCACAAATTTTCATAGAATTCCAATAAACATATACAAAGTATTATAACCCCAGAATGCTCATAGTCTGCTTCTCTATCAGTCTTTCACATCAGTGCCTTTCCTGACTGATAAGCAAAATAATGCCACCACCTCCATCTGTCCTCCAAGATGCCCTGTCTTAATCCATGGAATGTGTTGGTACCTTATGGAATATGGCAGAAGGGAATTAAGTTTGCAGGTGGAATTAAGGTTGCTAATCAGCTGATCTTAAAATAAAGAGATCATCTGAGAGAACCCAATATAATCAATAGATCCTTAGAAGAGGGAGGCAGAAGAGGAGAACCAAAGAAGTGAGGCTGGATTCGTAGATAGAGGAAGGCAGTCATAAACTGAGGGAAACAGGCAGCTTCTAGATGCTTTAAAAGACAAGGGGATGTATTCTCCCCCTCAGCCTGCAGATGGGAACACCGCCCCTGTTGACACTTGGTTCTAGCCCAGTGAGACTGAAACTGTCAGACTTCTGACCTTCAGAACTGTGAGATGTTTGTATTCTTTAAAGATTACCAAGTTTATGATAATTTGTTGTAGCAACAAGTGACTTTCGTATGGTTGCTCGTTACATCTCTAGAATGCAAGGAGCTAAAGATCAACAAAGACAGAACCCTTTTATCTTGCTTTCTCTCTCATGTCTAATGAGTTTCCTGAGTGTAGCACCCCATTACCTACCGAAGGAAGTTCCAAAATTCACAACTCTCAAGATCCTTGCCAACCCCTGCTGTTTCCCGCTCTTTCATTCCTGATATTTTATTGACCTAGAAGTTCTTTTCCCTTCCTCTCCTTCGCTCATCCACCCCTCTTTAAAATTACATATTAAAAACTAGCTTTTATGTGACATTAGGTGGCTTCTCCGACATTCTCTGTTTTCACCTGCACTCCACCATAGGTGTATCCACTCCCGTAGCATACTGTCACTAATAACATTCACTCACTAAATAAATGTTGAGTGAATGAATGCCAAATTTTCTTGAAAGGTTTTTTCAGAGCTGTGTCCCCAAATCTTTCAAACTAGTTGTTACAAGCTTTAAGGTTTTCTGATATAAGCCTTGTACAACTATCATGGTTACCCATGTGCTTCTCCAGCATGCATTTGACCTGGAAATATGATTAGAAAAGGTGATTTTCAGCATCATCTGGTCTGTAAGTTGTTAGAGTTAGGCTTGATTCAATACCTGTGTACAAAGGCTTAAATATTCTTCATTTTAGTAGACTCATGAATAAAAATGAATATAGCAAAAAGAAAGCCAATGTAATCATATGCTTGAAATAAAACTCAGGCTTAAGATCCAGAATCTTTGGAATGATAGAGTGGTGGGGGTGAGGGTGGTTGAGAAAATGAACAAAATAATTAGGTAAGCAGAATACTGGGGCTGATCCCTGTGGAGGTCCATTTTGTTATGGTAGCCACTAAAATGATTTTCTTTCCTTCCCTGTTTATAAAACGATAACTCCCAGGATGGTAAATAGAAATCCAGTTATTATGATTGAGTTTAAATTTATGGACATTTTCTTCTGTTGCTCTTAATAAACTGAGATGTTAATTCATGCTCTTCAATATATTTAGCTCAACTGTGAGATGCAGAATTTCCTGAATTTGGACATCTGAGAGAGGGCATAATTTAGAGTAAATCTAATCACAAGGCAGTTTAAAAGATTGGCTGGGTTTACTGAGTTGAGAGCTGAGATTATGTTGTTAATGGCAGATGCCAGGCTGTGTATTTGTCACACCCCTTTGCGTGGGGTCCTGGCCCACCTATCTTGCGCTATTGGAAAGAGGCAGTAGTTATCCACCATTTCCTTAATTGGTTCATAATTAGGGAAGCCATAGAACAAATACACCGTTCATTCCAAGAGCAGATAGGAGACTTCAGATAAAAATGGCAACCTGGAATTGGGCTACTCTCCTTCTTCTTCATCAGTAACTGTCTTCTGGAACTCCCCTTTATTTGATCCTTCTGTATTTGGATGTAATATCCCGGCAGTGCTAATGAGTAGGTGAACATCAGAGCTCAAGCTTTCTTTAGCCAAACCTTTCCCTAATAAAGGTAGCCAATTTGTTCTTCGACTTCATTATCATAACTAATGTCACCATCATCATCATTGCCATCGTTATGATTTACAGAGTATGTACTATGTGCCAGAAACTGTTCTTAAAATTAGCTGAAGTCTGATTGATTTATACTGACAAGAAGTAGATATTGAACTATAAAGAAGGCTGGCTAGCAGCAAAGTAGATAAATGACAGCCCTGGGGATATGTTGCCTAGGTTGAGATCCTAGTTTTACCTCTTACTACCAGTTTAAATTGGGAAATTACTTCTTAGTGACTCAGGCTTCTGAGCTATACAATGGGAGAAGGAATAGAGCCAACATCATAGACGTAACAGGAGATTAAAAGAATTAAATGCCCGGAGCGTCTGGCACGTATCAAAAGCTTAATAAGTACTAGATATTTTTCTTATTGTTATGGGTAGGCATAAAGTCTTATTCATTTTTGTGTTACTAAAACCTAACAAATTGCTCACACTACGAGAGATAGTCAATACTTTTAAATGGAAGGAAGATATGACTTGTAAGTGCTCAATAGGTATGACCAGTATGGTAGGCAAGATAATGGTCCTCCAGAAAGGTCTACATCCTAATCCTTGGAACTTGTGCACACATCACCTTACATGACAAAAAGGACTTTGTAAATATAATTAGGTTAAGGAACTTGTGGTCAGGGCATCTTGGATTATTCAGGTAGATTTGATGTAATCATAGAGTTGTCAGAAGAGGCAGTCCAGAGAACCAGAGACAGGAGATTTAATGACAGAATCAGAGGATGTACTGATAAGCTTTGGAGATGAAGGAAGGGGCCAAGCACCCAGGATATGGGCAACCTCTAGAAGCTGGCAAAAAGGCAAAGAAATGGATTCTCCCATAGAGCCTCCAGAAAGAATTCAGTCCCGCCAACGCTTCGGTTTTAGCACTTCTGACCTCTAGAATTGTAAGATAATAAACTTGCGTTGTTTTCAGCTGTAGAGTTGCAGCAATTTGCTACAGCAGAAATAGGAAAGTGATACAATTATAATTATAAGCATTATGTGAAAATAAAAAGGAGTTAAGAACTACTCATCTCAACTCTTTTGGGGTAATATTAATCCTCTCATGCATCTTCTGGACCAGTTCACTTAAATTAGAGCACCTCATGAAAATATTCCCATTTTGTCACTGTTTTTTGGCTGGAAAATAATATGTGTTGTTGCCTCTTACCTTTTCAATAGCTGTTTATATTCACATGGACTTACTTCTTTTACTTCTTTAACAATTTATGATGATATTTGAATTTGAGGTTTTATTGTCTTCAAAGAGGTGTTCATTTTGAGCACAAAGGGGTTATAGGATGAATGCCAATGTTGATGGTTGGGCAGTTCTCCAGAGACTGGTTTGACAGGAGAAGCCTCAGGGAAGGAGATTTGCTGCGAATGACAAAAAGGAATTTACAGGACAAACTTCACTCTTCTGGTAACACAGTCTGCTTATGAACAAGTTATAATTTGCGGCTATTTGATAACTGGGCTCCACCCTTCTACAAGCGTGATTTGGGAACTGGAATGTGTCTGGTTGGCAGGATGCCTAAGTGAATTGAATGTATTACCTCAAAAGCATCTTTCATGGAAGCTATTTTACTCTGGGGATGGAACTTGTGTCTAGGTAAATCTTTAGAATGAGTTGCTAAAGAGCCCTAAGTGATCTGTTTCAGCATGGACCATGTCATGAACATGAGACCTGTGTTCGACTTTGAGCATCTCTCATTGCTGATAACCATGGTCCCTAGGACCAAGAACAGTGGGATAAAGGTCATCTGTGTTCCCTATGAGCTCAACTCCTGGCATGTTTTGTTTTCTCTTCCAACCACTTATAACAACCAATGAATAGTTCAAATAATTCCAGACTTTTCTCTTGTAGTCTAGCCACCCGCTGACTTCCACAGATCTCTTCCTTACCAATGGTAATCAGAGAAACAACTGTTTCACATGCTTATATTGGCAATGTAGGGAGAGCAGGATGCTCTCAAATGGCAGCACCATTTGAGTTCTGCTGCAGTTACAAACCTGAGATACCAAATGAAACAGTTGACCCTCTGGTATAATTATCATTCCTGTTTAAAGATAGGATAACTGAGGCTTAAAGAGGTTAAGTGAATTGTTGCAAAACCCAGAGTTGAGAGCGTTAAGTCAGGATTCAGACTCCAACTGGTCTAATTCCTGAACATAGACAATAGCCCCATCTCCGTAACTGTCTTCTCTGGTGACACTTAATGGAGAAGAAGTATAGATGATGACGATGATGATAATAACAGTGGCAGGAGAAGGGGTCTTTGGGGGAGGTCCCACAGATCCCTCTAGATAGCTGAGCAGTATTGCCTTCCACTCGACCCATCTTTGTATTCTAGTTACACTGTAGACTTTCTATTAAGTCTTACAGAAAACAATACTTTGTTTTTAAAAAGTGACAAGAGGAAAATAATAAACTAAAAATTAAAAAAAAAAAAGTAACAAGAAATCCAAACTTTGATTTTTGGCATTTGTGATGGCTGAAAGTCAAATCCCATGGTCCACAGTGGAGGAAGGACTACGACATTGACTTGGGTTGGGTTGAGACCCATTTGCCTATAGTCAAGTGAAATTAAAAATATGAAAACTGAGCTTTCAAGAGGAGACTTATCAAACACACTAAGACCAAGGCTGCTTTGGTAATGTGGTCTATTTCTTAAAGGAATAAAATGGCCTGAAATCCCAGAGAAACAGGTTGAATCAAGTGCTTTATTTGGGGAACAGTGAACTTGGTGGGTAGCAGATGAAAGGACCGTCTTTAAGCGCAGGGCCAGATGTGAACGTCAGCTCTGTCCTTTGGTAGCTATGTGGCAGGAAGCACATTATTTACTCAGCTGTGCCTCAGTTTCCTCATCTGCAAGATGAGGATTGCAGTGGATATTGTTTAGGTTTATTGTGAGGAGTAAAAGGAAAGTGTGGATATAGGGCATTTTAGCACAGAGCCTAGTGAGGAGTAAGAACTAAGGGGATGGAAGTTCTCATTACCATCTGCAAACATGGAGACTAGGTTCCGGAAGGGGCTGCACTAGTGCTCTGCCCTCAGGGCCTGGTCCTCTGCCTCCCTGCTATCCTGCCTTGATCTCCTGTTAGTGCTTGGCACTAGCCAGGCACTTCCTTTACTACTATTTCACAGAAGCCTGGAGGACCTCAGAGAGTGTCAATTTGACACCTTTTTGAAACCCTAGATTCACTTAAAAACAACCCCAAACCAGGTGAAGTCACATAAATGTGTAAACTGTAAACCCCCAGTCGGTCTGTCTACAATGTAATGACAGGAGCAGATCGATACAGCCTTAATTGTGCTGCTGAGGTCCCTGGGTCCCAGCACACACTGGACAAATGGAAAGCTGAAAATGCTACCTGTGGTCTTTTCTGCCCCAATACTTCACTCTTTGGAAAGATTACATCTAATTTTAAGACATAAATAACCTGGATGGGAACTAAAATGCATTTTGCCGTGCCGTGGTGAAAAAATAACGAATTTAGCATAGTCCCAGTACACCTAAGACTTACTGCATGCGTTATGCCAAACTCATAAAGTATCATCTTTATGGCATAACCATAAGAGTCGGCTCCCAGAATCCGAGGGACGGGCACCACCAGTCTTTAATAGGAACACAATTCAATATGGAGACAAAGACATAACAATTCAATGGCATTTACCTTACAAATCACACTATAGGTATAAATATAGATATAGATGGTATAGATCTAGAAGGTCTTCTCTTCTATTTGAGAGAGGAAGTCTCATCTAATAGTAATTTGTAGTATGCGATTGAGTCAACATTATCAACATCAACATTTTCACTTTATCAACTCGGGCATATTAAGCCAATTTCTTTCATTTTTAATTTTTTTTTTTTTCATTGCCTCTTGTGTCAGCATACCCACCTGCCCCTTCTAGGAGCCAAAGAAAGAAAATACATAAGTCAGCAGAATTGAGAAATCGTGGGTCACGTGAATAACAAGCAACTTAGTTTACCATACATTTCTTTATATGAGCATCTAAGTTGGTTTAAAGGATTAATTAACGTAATTAATTTATTTGGGAAGAAAGGTCCTTGTACTGCCTGTCAAGCAATCCTACTCTGTTCAAGCTTTGTATTTTAATGACTCATCACTGATACTACTGCATTGTCTCTTTCAGCATAAGCAATAGAATATGGATGAAGACCAATATTTAAATAAAGAAACAAAACATGCAATGAAATAAAGTAACGAATTCCAGTCTATCTTGAGAAACAAATGCTATGAGTAGTTCAGAAGATTATTACTTACGATTAGACCAGCTTTGACCAGTTAAGTAAGTTACTACCTAAAACGAGTAACTAGACGTAAACTTAAAATGCATGAGACTACTGGAATTCTTTTTATGCTGATGGGTATACCACAAAATGAATAAAAACTCGACAATGATTCAACCTGATAAACATGTACTGACCACTTAGTATATGCCAGGGTCTAAGAAAAATTCTAGGAAGCAATTGGTGGTGAACAATCAAGAAATAAACAGAAGGAGCGCTGTGTTGTCCAATGTGAAAAATAAGATGATAAAATATACTTAGTCTCAGGTGTTTTGGGTGCCCAGTTATATATATATATATATATATATATATATATATATATATATATATATTGCTTTATAGTGATCTTGTAGTCTTCTAATGTGGCAGACAAAATAAGACATATTGTCTTAAAAATATCACCCAACAAGACAAAGAGGAGATGCAAAAATGCATGCCCTACAATAAAATCTGAAAAAGTTCACAGTTAGGTGCAGAGTCTGGAATAAAGTTTGGCCCAGCACAGAAACAATAAGCTTTGGGATTCTGATAAAGCCTCATACTTAATATTTTACTCAAATTTTTAAGAGAATGCGATTTCAGAATATTATACAATTATCCTTAAACAAGTAGCCATATGCAGTGGGAAAATTCCTTTCTCTCATATAATCACATCTTTTTTTCCAAGAGGATTATAGCTAATTTTCAGAGTAGTTTCTAAAACTCCATGAACCAAGTTATCAAAGCAGATGAATTACATTTCCTTGACGTTTGCTATTAACAGATTGCCCAGTGATAGTATTACAGTCTCCTTTTTCACCAGACATGAAAAACATTCTGGCAAGCTGGATTAAAAATGCAGATAAAATAATAATATTAATAAAATCTTCTGCATCACATTATTTTCCCTGCTCTTATATCTGTTATCTAGCCCCAGTGACAGCAACCACAGATGAAATGCACTTGAAATGAATAACATGTGTAGGGTGTGTATCTCCCGTAAGGTAGACCAGAAGCACTCGAGTTTATTGCCATGACTTTAGTAGAGGATTCTTTACATAATGTTACATGAAGGGGCAGAGTTAGAATATACAGTAATTGGAAAAAGGATACATGGAAAAATAAACTTTCCTGATGTTAAATATTAGATTCCACAGTGGTCTTGGGGCATGTCTGATGATCTTAATTCATTTAGTGTGCTGGAACAATGCTTCTCTTAGGCTTGTAACTTCTCAATACACAGAAGGCTGTGCTACTGGCTCAGACATTAAAAAGGAGCCTTGTAAAAGGTTTCTTACAAAAATAAATAACTTGAGTATCCAAATATGTAAGAGCTTAATTCTCAAGTTCCGGCATGTTTAAGATTTACATTCTTTGGGCTCCAATTTGAAGCAGAGAAGAAAACATTCTTTTATGGTGGAGATTTATGAATATAAAACCGATGAGCAGTGTATGACAGCTTTCCTTTTTCTGCTGACCACCTCCTTTAGAATTAGTGGAAGGGCACCTGGGTGGCTCATGAGGTTGCGCCTCTGACTTCGGCTCAGGTCATGCTCTCACGGTTTGTGGGTTCAAGCCCAGTGATGGGCTCTGTGGTGACAGCTCAGAGCCTGGAGTCTGCTTTTGATTCCGTGTCTCCCTCTCTCTCTGCTCCTCCCCCATTCATTCTCTGTGTCTTGAAAACAAATAAACACTAAAAAAATTTTAGAATTAGTGGAAGGCAACAAGTTCATTCTAAATATCAGCCATCCAAATTCAACCTAATTTCCAGGTATTTGAAATGGTGCAATTATGAGGTCATGGTCCCTGTTTTCAGGCTGTATGTTTTCTGCTGCTTTCTCCAATTCCAGGTTGAGAATGGAGTTTCCAGGACATCAGTAAAAGCACCAGAAAGCACAAGAATGCCACATCAGATAGGTTGGATTTTGTCCTGGCACATCAAGATTTATTCACTTGCAACTTTTAATTTTCCTGAGTGGATCAAACGACTGTTGCTAATAAATCAGCTTAGACCTTAATCTGAAATTAGAAAAAAAAAGTCCAAGTTTATATCTCAGGTTTTAAACTTTTGTGTCTGTTTATGGCTCATAGAGCTTGCCTTTTACTTTGTGGATAAATAAACCATTTGGGAAGTTTCTTTCAGGCTGGAAGACAAAAAAGGAAGGAAAAATTGAAAATACATTTATTTGGTATTTATACTTCAGTCTGGCCCCAGACAAAGCTACGAAGAAAACATAATCTGCTTCCCATCCAGCATTCAGTCTTTTCTTCCCACTACAACCTTCCAGGTAGCCTCCCTCTCACTCATATTCTCCCTGTTCCTGGTTTTCCAAACCTGTAGGCAAGTAATATAAACTTGATCATGTCATTTGAAGGCTGGAAACTTATTTTAAATGACTGGTTTCTGCAATTACACTGTGCAGGCCATAGTCAACCTGTAAACATAACCATATTAATGTAGTATATTAGAAGCTAATTAGAAAAGAATTTATACTCTCTGGATGAACTGTGTGTCTTATTGTATTTCTGGGTTAGGAATTAAAAAGAGAGAGAGAGAGAGAGAGAGACAGAGAGAGAGAGAGAGAGAGAAAGAGAAGACAGTCTGAATGGTAAAAAGTTGAGGTAACTCACAGACCTGAGACAATTATCCATATAACTATAAAACAGACTACTATATTTTCAGAGGTACAGATTTAAATATCAGTGACTCCATCAAATGTGGATTCAATCTGGCAGTTTTTCTCTTCAGGATAGACATGGTCATCCTGATATGTTTGTAAAGGTCACTCTGCGTGTTTTTTATGTCTGTCATACTTATGTAGAACATGTTCTCAGGTTTACACTTACCCTTTAACTCCCAGAACAGGAAATCTGGTGCTAGGGAAGACTTGTAAAATGTTTATGACATTTAAATCATGCACAAAATTTCTTCTTCAGGAAGAGCAAGCTGTAAAATTTGCATATGGTGGCCAACATTTAGACCCAAAGTTCTGTATATTTGGCCTTCCCCAAGCTTGGTTACACAGCTGCTTCATCCTCTAGCCATTTGATTATATTTGCAATGTTTCTTTTTGTTAGAAACATCACGTTAGTGGGGTTATCTTTGCTCTCTGTCATTAACTAAGTAAATTATACATTATATCAGCATCTCATCTCCTTCAAGCATATCTTGTCATTCAGGTGGGTAGAGGACCTTTGACTGTGCAATATAAGAGTTTTAACGTGGGGTACTTAGCTTTCAGAAGAAAATTGTTGGAAACATCAAGTAAACGAGGACACAATGAGTGTGTGTGGATGGCATATCACATATGTGACTTGTGGAGATCTTACTGTCCCTAGTATTCATAAGTCATTTATTTATTTATTTATTTATTTATTTGATGTTTATGTATTTATTTGGGGAGAGAGAAAGAGGGTGTGTGCAAGCAGGGGGATGATCAGAGAGAGAGGGGGAGAGAGAATCCCAAGCAGCCTTCACACTGTCAACACAGAGCCCAATATGGAGCTCGATCTCAGGAACAGTGAGATCACAACCCGAGCCAAAACCAAGAGTCAGACACTTGACCGAGTGGGCCACCAGGTGCCGCATAAGTCACATATTTATTGGTAACCACACACCTATTTGACATGATTCCAAAAGACACACAGGAGCACACACCTACGGGCACCAACATATTCCTTTTAACAGTGTTTTCAAAACACTTAGTTTTTATTAACTATCTTAATTTTCTTCGAATAAAGTCTGTGAAATACATATGCCGTCCTCATAAGCAGGAAACTCTGGGAAGGAACTTCAGCAAAACATTTTGGAGCATAAAACACGATAATAAAAAAAGTAACATTAATTGTTATAGGAACAGGAGAGTGATATAGAGCAGATGGCAAAGGGGGGTTGGTGCTGCTGTCTTTGAGAAAATTCTCTGAAATTGTCCCTTTTCCATGATGGCTATGACTATAATAAGAGGGGGAAATCTGGAGAAGCAGAGGGAAAGGTGAAGTGTTAGTGGTGTGAATCAGAAGAAAGAACCCTAGAGGAAAGGGTTCTTGCACGCTGGCCGACCCCCAATGAGTGGGTCCATCACTCCTCCCCATGTCACCTGGACTGGCTGGGCTCACTGCTCCTGGTAGCAAATTCTGGGTGATGATATAGGGCGGTTCTTCAGGTCTCTAGCGTTAGAAAATTAAACATTACAAAAAAGACAGCATCTCATCTGGAATATGGTTAAAATTATTTTTTGCCCATCTGAAATCCATTTGATTATTTGTCAATATTGAATACAAGCAAGAGGATTTTGAATATCTGCTGGTGGTCAGGAAAGTGGTAGAACTAGAAAGATAAAGGAAGGTGAAGTGAGCGTGGGAGATCACACCCTTCAACACCTGTGCGCAAATTCAAGTATGCAACACAAGCACAGCAGAGAAACCATAAACAAGGGCACAATGGATTTCCAAAATGTAGGCAGTAATGCTGTGAATTGAGGAGGAGATCCCTGAGACATATAACTAACTGGATTAATAAAGGAGGATCAAACTGCAACGGAAGCGATCTGGGTAGACATAGGGGAACTCAGTCTCTAGAGGTAGTCTGTCAGTGTCCAACCTCACAAGAGCTTCCTGTGCCTCAGTTGTTTCATCTGCATTATAGGGAAAGTAACAGTAGCTACCTCATGGATACATAGACTCGTCCATAGTGCTGGGTACCTAATAAACCCTCAGAATCGCTGGCTATTACTTTGCTATTGTAATTCTAATTTTAGAAAAACTCATGAGCAAAAGATCCACTAGGTATTGAGGCAGAAGCAAAGTTGAAGGTGCTTTGGAATCTAGTAAATACTTCACTGCGTGAGATATTGGTAAAAAAAGCATACAGTGGTCACTTTCAACTGGAGGTCTGGAGAATCCAACATACTGGAATGAGTTCGTCAAATTCTCGCACCCTTTTCCTCTTTTTCTTCCCACTCGGTGCATATTTGAATACAACCCACTGCACGTCTACTTAATCATAGCCATGTTATTGTTATTAATGGGAGTGTGGGAATGTGAATGTGTCCTTCGTCTGTATTGGGGAAAAGTAAAGAGTTGAGAACAGTTCACACGTTCAGTAAATACTTAATGAGCACCGGATAGGCTGGCATTGCGTGCCACCATTGGCATAAGGGGAAGGTTACATTCATGAGTGTGAACGCAAATTTTATGTGAGAGGCACAATTCTATAATCAATGAAAGGCTAGATGTTTCAATTTTACTATTTCCTCCAAACCAACAGAGGGTCTGGCTAACATCCCAAAACAGTGTTAGCTCCTCCCTAGACTGATCCACTCCTTCTTTTGAATTCCAAGCACAAGTGAAGATCAAGTTACTCCTTAGGGAGTAAGCTTCCCTAAGGTCACTGAAGTAACTGAGGATTAATGAGAGCTTGATCTGTAAGCTCTTAACTGGGCATGAAGAGTCCTGTTTGCATGCAGGCTTCTAAGCTTCTATGGATGCCACAGGGAAGGGGTTTGGGGAGAGGTAGAACTGGGTACTCTGCTTTGCTCACTGACCTTTGGCAGAGCAAAGGGCAAGAGAAATCCTGAAGACCTCAATTGCATCAGAGTCTGTGCATGCAGGTGCGGTAGAGCCTTAATATTTAGGCAAGGAATGCAACATAGTGTAACAGTCATCTTGGATGGCCAATCCCACAAGAGTGGATGTTCACAGTGGCGGTTTCCTTCCAGTCATATAAGTTGTGCTCTAATGCAGAGACTAGTCTGTTCAAAATTAGCCTGCCTGTGTATTTTCCTGGGATGTGAGTCTCAGAATGCCTCCAGACTAAAGTTTCTCAACCTCAGCACTATTGACATTTGGGGCTTGATAATATTCTGTTGTAGGGGCTGTTCTCTGTATGGCAGGATGTTTGGCAGCATCCTGGGCCCCACTCAATAAACATCAGTAGCGCTCACTCAGCTGTGAAGATGAAAAATGTGTTTACACATCATTAAATGTCCCGTGGGAAACAAATCCCTCCTCCTGGGGAATAACTTCTCCAGGCTGATAAGCTGTAAACATCTGTATTTCAATGACCTAGTGAAGTGGCTAAGCCCAAACCAGCTGCTCTAGGAGAATAGGTAGAGGAGAAACTGACAATGACATGAACCATTAACTGTGTGCGTCAAGATGGCAACAAGAAGGATGTGTGTCTAGAGACAGGTTGAGATTGGAAGCAGACTCACTAGGAAAGGCATGGGGGTCACCATGTTGGTATGTTTTTCCCCAACGAAGTTAGAACCCAAATTCCTGGATCCTGGTGGAGTTGAATTATTGGTTGGATCCAGCCCACCAGATGGTTAGTTCAGGAAACTAGGTGTCCTAGATGAACCAATCTGTGCTCCAACAACTCTCGACCTCATCTTGTACCTAACATGTCCCCAAGTGCTCTGTTTTGTGCAATTCCATTGACTTAATGACCCACAGTGCAGTGGGCACTTACCGACAGGCTGTGAAAATGGGAGCTAAGTAAATCATATTCCCTCTGTATATAGACTGGAAGGACAAACTGAATTTGACAACTGGAAACTGATAGTGTGGATCAGACAAGTAGCTGAGTCAATTTAACGGCAAAGTTCCAGAGTAAAATTCTGTGCCCTGATCTAATTCAGGCCCTGTCCTTCCTGGCTTCTCAAGTAAGGCTGTACAGCATCGGTTACATCTCCTTGTAGTCTTACGATAATCCCTGTTGCCTATGCTAATTTGAGTGCATCTGTTCTTTGCACACAGATGGGTCTATTTTATACACTAGAGTTTTACCAACTTCTTGGAAAATCTGAGTAAGGTGTTGGGAAGCAAAGTTCACAAACATCAATTTTTTTTCTTTAAAATTTTTATTTATTTATTTTTGAGAGAGAGAGAGAGAGAGAGAGAGAGAGAGAGCATAAGCAGAAGAGGAACAGAGAGAGAGAGGGAGGCACAGAACCCAAAGCAGGCTCCAGGATCTGAGCTGTCAGCACAGAGCCCAACGCAGGGCTTGAACTCATGAACCATGAGATCATGACCTGAGCTGAAGTCAGATGCTTAGCTGACTGAGCCATCCAGACACCACTGAAACATTTTTTTTTTCTTTTATACTTCTACTCATGACTGTATGGATGTGAAGGTGTTACTGTTATATTACATCAGCTACTTTACAAACTGTCAGTGTTGGTGTTAAAAAGACAAATATGACATATATTTGTCAAAGGCACTTAGACTGTAAAGTATATGTATGGCGTTAACTTTTGCATGTGTGCTGCTCTAGTAAATGGAATTTGAAATAAATACTAAATTATATGAGTACACTGCAGTGAAATGTTATTGCCAAGAATTGGTTTTATTTCACCTGAAATAGTCTTCCAGCCTGATTTAACAAATTAAATTAGTCATGGCACTGTGAGAGAGAAAGCGCATTTCATAGAACTGCCAATACCAAAAGTTAATGGTTAGTGATACATCTGTGGCCAGATTGCCTGCTATACAAATACCTCTTTTGATATTTTGGTATACCAAATAGCTCTCTTCTATTCTGACTTCCCGAACTGTTCCATCAGCTGAAAGTAAAAAATCTCCTCTTCCATGAATGTGTGAATAGTGGTGTATTCCTTGGGTCGAGGCTCAAATCAGGCCAGGGAAAGGCTGGGTTTAAGGAGGGTCTTTGCCTCTCCAGAGGGTTCAGTTCCTTCTTTTTGGGCAAAAAATGCTGCTGCAGACTGATTTATCAGAATTTCTGTTCAGCATCGAGATGTGACTCACCGGCTGGGGAGACACACATAGGCCTTTGGAAAAATAGATGTAGTCAGATTATTGCTAGTGTTGCATATCTGAGAAACAACCAAAACACTACAATGGAAAAAAAAAATCACATGCCAGAAATCAAATAAAAATCAAACATAAAATCCAAAGGGGAGACCAACGTGTTCATAAGCCGAATGTTATAAGCCACCAATTTTGCCTCATTTTAAAAAAAGAATTAATTAGGATAGAATATATTGTGTGATTTGGAAATGGGCTTTTTGTGACATGCACCTTGAGACCTTGCGTTTTGTAACAAAAAGTGTGCAAATGCTCCCCTAATTAGGAATCATAAGAAAAGTTAAGAAAATGTCTTCTTAGGATCATCCTACAATGTATCCATTTAAACTGACTCAATATTTTTAATTTTTATTTTTTTAATGTTTATTTATTTTTGAAAGGGGGGGGGGAGATTGAGTGCACAAGGGAGCAGAGAGAGAGAGAGTGAGACACAGGATCTGAAACAGGCTCCAGGCTCTGAGCTGTCAGCACAGTCCCCAATGAGGGGCTCAAACCTACAAATCGTGAGATCATGACTTGAGCCGAGGTTGGATACTTAACTGACTGAGCCCCCCAGACACCCCTAAACTGACTAAATATTTTTAAAGCAGAGATTCAACATGACAGCAATGCCATATACTATCTTCTGTTTCACTGATACAACTGAATACTACTTTAACTTGTGAGGAAAGAAACAAAGATAAAAGGACCCATACCTACCGTTTATGGAGAGTTCTTTCTTGGAATTTCTAGGTAGATTGTCAACAATGGGGAAAAATATCTTTAAGCACTGACCACCTGTAATATGGTATTATGCATATGGATCAGAGGACCCTAAAATGGATTGTATACACCCCAAGGGACATGGAAGTTGACCACAGAGTTTAAGGAACTAAGGATTAGAATTTCTGTTTGAATGTACCTGTTCATAACCTTTTAATATTCTTAATTTCTAGGGGCACCTTAGTGGCTCAGTCAGTCGAACGTCCGACTTCAGCTCGGGTCATGATCTCACAGTTCATGGGTTCGAGCCCCGTGTTAGGTTGCACTGACAATGCTGAGCCTGCTTCAGATTCTCTGTCTCCCTCTCTCTCTTCCCCTCCCCAGCGTATGCTCTCACTCTTTCTCTAAAGAATGACCAAATTTAAAAAAAAATTAAAAAGTATTTGTAGTTTCTAGTTTTGTATACATTATAACGTGCTTAATGCATAAAGGCACTACCCCCTGTATAGTATTTAACAATAAATATATATATATCTGTATATCGCAGACATTCTCCTGAAAGGATAGGGATTAAAAAGATTTGGGAGCATTGGAGTAGTTCTTTTGCTGGTGTACTCAGTACTCTTTATGTCTATGTAACTCAAGTGATATACAGTACCATGGGCTGTTCCAGAATCCTAAGGATGAATCCTGGTGGACAGCTAAGGTGTTTATAGGCAGGCTAACCATTCACGTGTGGAAACCCTTACTTTGCGTGTTGCTGACAGAATTTTCCTAAGCTGTGTCTTTATCTGCTAAGCAAGGTCATAGTTTTCCTGTGGGGGTGACTTGTCCCTAACAGTCAGTGTTCTTCGTTGTGATAGTTTTTCTCATTAAAAATCTAATAAATATGGAACCAGTCCAGTTAGGCAGATTCTTTGGGATCTCAAAGAAAGACACACATGAACGTAACACATTGACGGATCTTTCCTAGAAGGACATATTGAAGCCTGTATATCAGCTTTCTTCCCCATCAGTTCATGCCATCAGATCTATGGAATCTGATGGGCAGTCTGTCACAGCAGGTCTGCTGTGACCCCAGACAGCAAATCTCCCAGCTTAATGAGCCACAGCAGCTTTCGTGCTTTGATATCAAGGGGAGTCAACTAACCTACCTTCTCTCATTATGAGCCATGGCAATTTATTTCTGTAGGAGCCGACTGGCTCAGGCATGTATGGCACCATTTGATCTTCTAGAGCACTGTTATGGATTGAATGATGTTCCCCAAATTCATATGATGAAACCCTATTCCGTACTACCTCAGAATGAACTGTGTTTGGAAATAGGGTCTTTAACGAGGTAATCTACTTTAAAAAGGGTCATTGAAGTAGGCCTTAATCTATTGTGGCTGGTGTCCTTCAAGAAGAGGATGCAGACATGCATCAACCTTTGCCCAGAAATAATAACTAACACTTTAATAAATTCCCTCCTGTTCATTCAATATTCCATTTTTGCCAGAGACCAGCTCCAGCAACCAGGGGTTCCTGAAGGAAGAACGGCGTCGGTGAAAATAAAACAAAACGAAAATAAAAAACTAGAAAATAAAAAACTAAAATAAAAAACTAAAACAAAAATAAAAATAGACACAGACAACAGCAGTGTATTGAACTGGCCGATTTATTGCAGTAAATGTGGCATTATATACACTAGTGATTTCCTTGTAGCATACGTCAACTATATTTTTCTAACATTACCTAATTTTGAAAATGTTCCTATGTATAAACGACCTTTAAGAAATAACATGGTGATTTTCCCCTAACTTTCCCGCATACCCTTCGATTATAGATTAATTTCTTACGTTATTCCATTATGCATCTGCGTTTATCTATAATCTACAAAGCATTTGCTTTGCTGTGCTCGTGAAAGGCCCTCCATTTCTCAACACCTCAAGTGGAACAGTTACAGGGACATGACCTCCTAACCACATGAGGCCAGAAGAACAATGTATTTGCCTCAGTCCGAGGTGCCACAGAGGGGCGGAAAAAGCCTTAGAAACCAATGCCTTATACATTCTCAGAGAGACAATGCACCTAGGAACCAATGAACCATTCTGTAGCTTAACCGGACTAGGTTCAGTCATCGTCTGGAATGCCTCCGGGGGCCAGGTGGGCTAGAGGATGAAGTCACCTGTGCCCAGAGATACACTCCTTAGTTGCCGGAGTGGGGCTTTCAAATCCATAGGTCTCTCCTTTACAGGCCCTCTTTGCTGGCAAAGGTATGAGGCTATCCTTCCTGTAAGTAGAGGAGTCTCCATAGGGGATGGCAAGGGCTAATCGTAAGACCGCACAATTTCTTGAGGAACTTTATTTTCTTCCTAATGGTTCTTTTCCCAGGGGGCCTGCCAAGGGCCATTCCCCAACACACAATACCCCAGGTAGTTTTAAGGCCAAATTACCTAAAAGCGGGAGTACAAGAAGCTTCACTGTCAGCAGGCCACCCTGCGGTCACCAATCTGTCCACAGCCCGGGCCCTGCCACTCAGGCTGGGATAGCTCAGCTTCTAGCACATTTTGTTATTTTCCTGTTACTATATACTCTTAGTGGAAGGCGTTATTTAAGCCAAATATAATCCATCCATAAATGTATTTAAACAACATCCTAGTGTTGGACATTCAGGCCAAACCTTCATTTATTTGTTTATTAATTTATAACTTTAACTGTGAAAAAGTTATTAGATAAATCCTTCCCCAAGTTGTTTATGTTCTTAGAGTATAAGCAGATATATACTGAGAAAAAGGATATGAGCTAAAGTTATATAAATTAATACTTTTACTATTTCTTTCTAAAAGTCTTGCATCAATTTCTGCTAATAACTACAGCTTGAGGTCATACCTGCCTGCCACAGAAATATTAAATTTACTGAATTTTCTTAAATGCATTTATTTAAAAGCAAAGACCAATATCTTATTTTATTCATAGTAAGATTAAACAAATGTATCTTTTTAGTTATTATTTTCTTCTGTGAATCATCCTTTTCTGTCTCTTGTCAATTTTGCAATTATATTTTAACACTTTTCCATATAAGTATTCTTATAACTTGAAAATGATAGTAGTTTTGTCTTGTTATCAATAATACTTCCTGTTTCTACATGTATTTCGGCGACCAAGACTTTCTTTTATTTTATTTTATTTTTTATTTTTTTGAGAGGGAGAGAAAGAACGCAAGCAGCGAGAGGGGCAGAAGGAGAGAGAGAATCTTAAGCGGGCTCCACATTCTGCATGTGGAGCCTGATGTAGGGCTTGATCCCATGACCCTCGGATCATGACCTGAGCCAAAATCAACAGTCAGACTCTGAACCAGCTGAGCCACCAAGGCACCTCAGCGACTAAAACTCTTACTATAATATTGAAAAATATTGATGACACCCGTGTTTTATTCATTACTATTTTGTTAATGTCACTATTAATGTTTCTGTTAGTGTCTGTCAATATCTTATAAATTTCTGTTGATGAATCATTGGTGGATCCCAATCTAAATTTAGTAGCTCATGACTAGCTTGTATTTATTTATTCAAAGGCTGTTGTAAAAAAAAACAAACAAAAAACAAAAGAGATCTCTCATACTATTTATAAAATGTTTCCCAGTAGTAACATCTTATGTAACTATTGTACAATATCACAGCCAAGAAGTTGATATTGATATTGATATAACCCATCAATCTTATATGACTAGCTTAAAAAAATAATACTATAGAACAGAATAGAAACTAACATAATATATTGCATATAGCAAGGATAAATCTTGTTTCTGAAACTTGATTCATTTATAAACTAAATTAAACTAATTAAAGAGAATATTTTGTAACTTATGGAAGAATTGTAGGGAAATAGGGAGTGAATTAAAATGCAATAGATTTGTAGATAGATATTTAGATATGGTTAAATGCTTAAGTATGTTAAGTAATTCAAAGTGGTTTTTTTAATGTTTATTTTTGAGAGAGAGAGACAGATACAGAAACAGAGACAGAGACAGAGAGAGAGACAGAGTTTGAACAGGGGAGGGGCAGAGAGACAGAGAGACAGAGAGAGAGGGAGACACAGAATTCGAAGCAAGCTCCAGGCTCTGAGCTGTCAGCACAGAGCCCAAAGGAGGGGCTCAAATTCATGAACCAGAAGATCATGACCTGAGCCGAAGTCAGACGCTTAGCAGACTGAGCCACCCAGACGCCCCAAGTAATTCAAAGGTTTTAAAACAACTTCATCAAAAAGCCATTGACTATTAAATCACATTAAAACACTTTGTTGGCAATTTACTACAAGGATCCAGTCTACTCAATATTTTTATCAGTAAATTCGATGAAGATTTGGGAGAAATAATATTATATTTCATCTAAATCATAAGACGTAGCTGCTAAATTAATGGATGTAATTCATTAAACAAAATGTAATGGTCAAAGATTAAAGTTGTAAATTTAGTCTGCAATTAGCTAAATATGGTCACACATGTTATGAAGGTAATGGCACTGAAACAAGCTCATCTCTCCTGTAAAAGAAAACACACACACACACAGATACACAACACATATGCACACAACACATACACAACACACACGATACACACACACATCACACACAACACACACACAGACACACACACACACACACACACACACAAACACCTAGGAATGAGTCTCATGAGATTTCCTTAATCACAAGTTCAATAGGGATCAAATCCCCAAAGAAGAAATGTGATCAGAGTTGTCTAAGACCTAAAATTTAAATAATCGAAGTCACAGTAGTAGGAAGTTTATGTGTTTGACAAGAATAAGGAAGAAAGTAGGGTTTTCCACTTAAAAGCAGGATTTGCGAATTTGGACCAATTCTGGAAAGTAAATTTAGGATCAAAGGGGGCAATTGCTGGCAATTTTGATGGCAGAGTTCTTTTCTGGCAGGTAATCGAGACAGACTCTGGTTGCCTTAAACAAACAAAATTGATGTGAAAAATATCAGGAGTAACAAAAAATGAAAAGACCTGGAGAGACTGACTTAGCGAGGGGCTGGAGGCAAGGCAATCCGGAGGCCAGCAGTAAAGCCCCACTGAAGCCATTTGACTAGCATCCTGGCACCGCAGTGGCTCTACAACCTTCAGTCCTTGGCTTTGCTAGCTCATCTGCGTTCCACTCTTCACAAGATTTAAAGTCTGGGGATGGTCACATCACGTGACTGTCCTCGGGGCTGGGAGAGGAAGCATCTGCTGAGGAACACCGGCTGTGGCCTCTGGAGTGAAGAGTGTTTTAGCCTGTTTGCACCAAGACCACAGACACCGATGGGAGAGAAAAATTTTTCACTATTGGGAAAAGGTAGTGGGCATCCGGTGGACAGAGGCACAATAAATGTTCACCTCAACAAGAAGAGCTTGCCTGCATTTAGGAATGTCCGATCGTAGAAGGACCCAACAAAATTGTCCCACAGACGTTCCGGCCATTCAGGGTTCCGTCGGAGACATTTAGTTCAATGTGTCACATGTATGGACTTGGGCTAAGCCTCGTAGGGTATGTGTTATGGCTTCTTGGGATAGGAGATGACTCTGTGACTAAATGACCTCCGGGATTGGTTCCAAATCAAGCTTTTCTGAGTAAGAGAGGGCAGCAATTAAGCATCCAATTTGCATAATAGTTATTCCATTTCCTCTTGATAACATATTGGAACATAATTTGTCATTTGAGGCTGAGAATATGTTTTTCAGAATCGTGCTTTTTGAGGAGTTGAAAGACTGCTTAAACGAGAAAGTACTGGAATAATTACGTTGGAAGCCATGTAATGATTGATTCGTTCTTGTGAGTATCTAAACATAGGATTCCAAACACTGGCTGTAAAATCACATTGGTATTTCCAGCTATTGAAGCGTTATAAAAAATTACCTCAATTTATAACAATGAAAATTTGCTTAAATAGCTACTGATCAGGACACCTAAGGGAAAGGTGTTACAACTAAGGAAATGACTTCAAGTATCTTCATGATCTTTACTCTCTGGTTCCTAAATTAGATGAAATCAATGTACTCATAATATACGTTTGCAGAACATGTTTACTATTTTCTGTGTATTTTCAACTGCATCTAAATGCCAAACTTGAAGAAAGAGGAGAGACCTCATCATTCCTTTTTTATGAGCTGGATGCTTATGGATTTTGAGATGTGACTTTTTGCATAAATAAATCAAGGAGAAAGTGGTATCTAGAGTAGATTACATTATGCATAAATTTTCTACAACCATTATTTAGTCAAAGGAATTCTGTTAACGGATATCTATCATAAGCGAATATGCGTGTGTGTTCTTTAAATCCAGATGTAAAGTCTGTATAGCATGACCTATTCTTTGTTTCTGCTTTACTAAAGCTACTATATGGAGGGATTTGCTTTGTTTTGTTTTATTTGTTTTAATTAAAGCCAATAATTCCATTTGAGGTAATGTATCATGAACACTTTGTAATCAATTCTGAAAGATTAGCCCCAAGGCACCCATAATGGATACTCTTTAATACTACAGATGGTAACACAGCCTGTGGGAACATGTCTGGTGGGCATTCTGTGAAAGCCGTTTTTTGTTGAAATGAATCCAACATGACATGCTGGACAACTATAGCATGGTGGGTTTCTGTGCAAATGTTTCACATTTTATATCTCCTTTTTGCTCTCCTTACTGATAATTTTATAGATGGAGTAGGCAATGTGCAATTTCTGAAAGCTCAAGAGGAGTGGTCAGACTTGCATTTACAATGAAACTCGATTATGACTCAAAGGGCTCAAATCAACAATAATCTGTTTAACAGAGTCTAGCAAGTTCAGAAAGAGATTTACAAAAAAAAATCAGTTCTGAATAAATAAATATATCCTACACTGGTTAATTCCTATGCATAAAGCTCCTGACATTATTTAACAAATGGTGGGGTTTATTGAATCAATTCATTATTTAGAAAGCAGGATAGCAATACTTCTTGTGCTAAAATTTAGATATTGCTCTCATTTTTTAATTTTTAATTTTTATTTTATTTGAGAGAGAGTGCAAGCGGGGAAAGGGGCAGAGGGAGAGAGAGAATCCCAAGCAGGCTCCACACACAGCCTGATATGGGACTCGATCCTATGACCGTGGGATCATGACCTGAGCCAAAATCAAGTCAGACGCTCAACTGACGAAGCCACAAAACCACCCAAGCACCCCTAAAATATATATCTATATATACATATAGATGATATAGATATAGATATAGATATAGATATAGATATAGATATAGATATAGATATATATGTAATGGCTATTAATTTTATTAATTTTTATGAACTCAAAACAAAACTACCACAAGAGACAGGCTAACATACACAGCATTGAAACATTTAAAGTGATCAGTGCTCAAGCCTTAGGATACTCTGCTTCGGACACCACGGTTCTCTGGCTTCAGTCTCATTCTATACGATTAGAGGGGCTGTTGACGATCCACGTAAGAATCCAAGCTGCAGTCAGGAGCCCCCTGAAGGTGAAATTGATTAGTGCCATCATACAATAGTCATCTCTGTGGGACTTAGAAAAAAGACACGTGAAAATAAGTGCTATGTCTTATTCATCTGTGAATCCAGCGTTCTTCGCACAATGTTTGGCACATGATCCTTGCTCATAAGTATAATAGATCTTACGATCGAAATTATTCTCCATTAAAGACATGGTCTCAAATCCAGGGTATCTTCTCATGAAAGAACCAATTCAGAGTAGCGTACAAAACTTGAAGTTATTTCCTCGTGGCCATTATGTGCTTATAAATGGAAAACAGTTTAAAACATAGGGAATAGAGCCAGACTTAAAAGTGCTCCTGATTCTGCCCAAATAAACAGCCTGCAGGACCACACATGCTTTTCTGCCTTACTGCAGGACTCAGCTTTTGTGTTGGAAAGCAACTGTTCATCAGGTTCAGTAAAATTTCATTAAGCCAATGAATGTTTATTCTAAACTAATAATTAGAAAAATGTCTTATCTTTTAGCCAAATTAAAAGTCCAACAGAAATATTAGATCATGTAAATCTGGTTTATTTGTAGTATTTTTTTTAACTCTCCTGTTTGGAATTAATATATATTTTTTAAACCAGTAAAATACTTTATAGCATACTTCATGGAGACTGATATGATTACGGTAGCTCTTATTAAATTAAAAGGATAATATTAATATTAGAATGCTTGTCTTCTATAGCTGGCCCCAGAATTGTATGGACAGGTCACTGGAGTTAGTAGATACATACATTGATACATTTATTTCCTGTTATCATGGAGTTTTCATGAGGCCTCAAAGAGATAGCAACACAAGCGCAAAATGTTTGATGTGAAGTGTCATTGCTGTTATCTTTAATTACAGTGTTTCGCAAGATAATTAAATGTTTTCCCTGAGTTAAAATCTAGAAAATTCACTGAGATTTCTCTGGCTTCTAGAACAGCTGTCACATAGTGCTTCAGGGGACCACCGTATTTAACTAATTTTTCTACCCCACCAGCAATCCAGGAAAAATAGTCAACCCCAGATCATCTCTTTTCGACAATAATACAATCATTGCCATTTTCAGCAGAAGCTTAAAAGCAAAGAAAGGACTTGCTTTTTTAAAGTGAATAACATATTTTATCCTGCAGTTTTCCTTGCTTGATTTGGAGGAAGTCAGGACAAGTGGATGCTCTTTTCAGGAGTGGTAGACTGTTGTGGTTTTCAACTGTACCCGAACACTTACATTTCTTAGGGAGCTTCTAAAGAACAAGGACGCCTGGGCTCCACCCTAGATGTGAAGAGGCAAATTTCTGAAATGTTAGTTCCAAACACTCACATTATTTAAATTCCATCAGAAGATTCTGATGGCCAGCCAGGGTTGAGAAGATCAACACCCTTACAAAACAATATGAGCACTGAATTATGAAGGTTATGGTAACTAAGATGTTCCTTCTTATTTCCATAGAATTCAAGTTCCAAAACAATATTTAATAAAAAAAATAATAATAATTATCTTCTAGGATAAACATCCAATGGGAAAATTAATTGCTTTAAGAGGAGGCCATTTTTGTGAGCCTTTATATTTTAAAAGAGTCCAGTTGAGTGAGATTAGGATTAGTCTTGTTCAAGAATAGCTCAAAGAACTCAACGTGAACCGAAGCATAACACTTTAGGAAAAAAAGAGTCCAATATGGCTTAGTATGTAGAACATTCTAATAGATTTCCATTAGAATGGGCTGTGAGGTTCTTCATCATTGCATATGTTCAGATGTGTTCTTGGGTGTATGTGATAAAGTAGACTCAAGTTCAGAACGTGGAAATACTCTTTGATCCTCAAGGCCATTAATAAACCTTAGATGTTCATACTGCTACACTGCAAGCTTTTCTTAGCGTATCCATTGCCCTTCTAAAATTCCATATGGCTATACTTCTGGAGGTGTCATTCAGGGGCTGAACATTCTTACTGTTCATTGAAGGAGGAATTGAAATCATTGAATGATTCTTGCATTGTCTTTGATAAAGCAGAATCGGTGAGGCTATACTTCTGGAGGTGTCATTCAGGGACTGAACATTCTTACTGTTCATTGAGGGAGGAATTGAAATCATAGAATGAATGATTCTTGCATTGTCTTTGATAAAGCAGAATCGGTGAGGCTATACTTCTGGAGGTGTCATTCAGGGGCTGAACATTCTTACTGTTCATTGAAGGAGGAATTGAAATCATTGAATGATTCTTGCATTGTCTTTGATAAAGCAGAATCGGTGAGGCTATACTTCTGGAGGTGTCATTCAGGGGCTGAACATTCTTACTGTTCATTGAGGGAGGAATTGAAATCATAGAATGAATGATTCTTGCATTGTCTTTGATAAAGCAGAATCGGTGAGGTGGGGTTGATACCAGGGTAAGGTATATGAGATGGATGAGGCACTGGCTTTAGGGGCAAAACTTAAGGCATATCAAAAACTCAGTAATCAGGTGTGCACCACAGCGACTTGATATTTTTGTACATTATAAATGATCCCCATTGTACATCTAGTTATCATTATCTGAACCTAATAAGATCTTTTAAGTCAATTTTGCTTTAATTAAAAAATTCAACAATCAAAATAAACAATATTTAAATACAAAATTAAAAAAAAATGAATGTAATGCAAAAACTCCATAATGAAGAAAATCTCTACATTTTAAATAAAAACAGGATCAAGGTTACAGATTTTTTTCTTTTACTTCAGATTCCTTTTAGTGGCTCAGAACAGCAATGTTACTGATTCTTATCTTGATTGATGACTTTCTTCTCCCCTTAAATTTTGCACTCAAAGCAAGTGCCACGTCCTAGGGCTGGATCTAGGCAAAGAAGAAGTAAGCACAAAGGTAAGCAGTTGACCACTCTAAGGACACATCTTTGCGTATATTTGTGCACACATCCTTGTGTGTGCTCAAGAGTTTCAAGTTAGTGACTACAGATGTTTCTCTTTTGATTGAAAATGAGCTGAGCTTGGACAGTCCATAACATTTGATTTTAACTTTTAAAAATTTCATTTTTAAAAAGGACTCAGGGACAATTGGGTGGCAGTTGGTTAAACGTCTGACTCTTGACTTTGGCTCAGGTTATGATTCCAGGGTCCTGGGATCAAGCCCCGTGGGTGGCTCCATGCTCAGCCGTCTCTCTGTCCCTCTCCCCTGCTTGTACTCTCTCTCTGTCTAAAATAAAAAATAGATAAACAAAAATACAAAGGACTCCATTCTAGTCACTTAGTTGGCTGTAAATTATTACCTGTCCACTGTGGGACAGAAGGATGTAGATGATTGCTAAACATTCCAAAGGTCAACTGCATTCTGGCAATACACTTAAAGGCAGTCATGCAGCTATGGTATGATGTCCCTTTGCATCAAACTTTAAAGTGAATGCTTTGGCATAGTGAAAAGATTTTGAGGTCTTACCGCTCACTATTTGAAAATTTTATTTTGAAAACAATCTGCAGTGAAAAGTGAGATTGCTGTTGTGTACCTATAGTGGGAAATAACCTGTCTGTATATGTTCCCGTTGCGTTGGTGGAGGGCACACATCATACTACCTTTTCACTTCTTGAAATTGACGGTTTAGAGTGTTATGACTAACTGAAGGATTAGGAGCATGGCTTAGTAGGTAGAGTTTCATACGAACCAGAATTTCAGAAGACACTGGCCTCAAAAGGAGCTTTTAACCTACATACCACAGAAGGAAAGCACCTTACAGGCAATGTTAAAAGAGGTAGCAACTTGGGTTCGATTTTCTTCCCATATCGTTTCATTTATTCCTTGTTATCTGCACTCACTTTCCTCTCTTCTTACATCTGAAGGAAGCTTTCGCCACATGTCCTTTATCTTTTCCTTTCCTTGTGTCTTCGTCTAGGCTAAGGTAGAGTCAAGTACCATCACTGAGGTCTTCCTTTCAAAGCCTCCACTCCTACCTCAACCAAGATAGATTTGTCATCCAGATGGCACTGAAAGTTACAGCTCCTGTTTAATTCCTGTGATTTACCCTCTGCTAGGTTTCCAGGTTCAGGTGACATCAAGGAAAGAAAAATCTACTCATGGGGCGGGAGCCTGGGTGGTTCAGTTGGTTGAACGTCCAACTGTCAATTTTGGCTCAGGTCATGATCCCAGTATCTTCGGATTGAGCCCCACATGGGGCAGTGTGCTGAGCAGGGCGCCTGCTTGAGAGTCTCTCTTTCTCTCCCTCTGCCCCTACCCCTGGGTCACGTGTAAGCATTCTCTTTCTCTCTCTTTCTAAAATTAAAAAACAATCTACTCATTAATTTAACAACATTATACTGAGTATCTTGTATACCCCACGTTCTGTGTGGCATTGGGGATACAAGTGTGAAAGAAACAGACTTGTCTGAATGTGACTCTAGGAACGTCTGCCTCACACTGCAAGGGTGAGGTGGCCTTGGATTTACCCTTCCATAACAAGAGAAGGAAATGACATCCTCACACATTTCCCTTTCACCTGTCCTACAGAACTGTGGATAGACTCTGATGTGAGTCCAAATGGAAAACGTATGCATTTTCCATGATTTAATGAAAAAAACCACCACAAATTAATTTTTCAGAGCTGTGGTTATAAAAGAGTAAGATAAAGACATAAATATTGATAGAGTTCTCTGCTTCTCAGTACCAACATTGGAATGATCTAGTCATGTGACATTAAGCAAATTACTTCACTTCTATCTACTCTCATCTGTCAAATGGGTGGGGGGTAAAGGAAGATGGATTAAATTATCTCTGTGATTCTTTCCAGGTCTAGAATACTCAATTTTAGAATGCTATCCCAGTTTAGACTTATTGATTGCATATGTCGAAAGAGGAAAAGCATTTAAAAAGTGTTTGAAATAATTCATTAGCATTTGGTTCACAGACGATCAAATGTTTGTAGAGGAAATGATCATTTTGGAAGAGTCTAACCTCCCCAACTAGTAAGATATTTTTTTTCACCGTTATGGAGATGTCAGAGTCAGGCACTGAATCTCTCACAACTCCAGGACTGTGTGCTATTGAAACACATTCTTTTGTCCCATACATTATGTTTGCTTGTGTTCTAGAGAGAAAATATTGATATCCATTTTAATTTTGGTTTGACATTTGAATATGTGTCTGTAAATAGCTAGTTGGAAATTCTAGGAATAAGTTTACCTTATTTAACAAATCAATTCTTTGATCTTTTCTTTTTCTTTTTATTTGACTGCCAGGAGAATTTGCCAAGTCTTTCTTTGATCATCAGTCAGTTAGCATATTTTTTTTAAAAGAACATTCTTCTAAACCTTCATAGTACCCTTTTCTTTTTAAAACCTTTATATTTCTGAAATTCATGGCAGTAACTCAGTAGGACATAAAAATTCCCTTCTTAAAAATAAGCTTCTTTTTGTAGGTAGCTGGCTTGGGTAGTTTCCAAAGCCATCAAGCGGCAATCTTAAATGAATACTGATTCTCCTATCAGGATGCCACTGGTTCATAGCTGTTGACCTCATTCCTTTAATTTACTCCCTTAAATATCATGATTATGTTTTTTGTTTGTTTGTTTGTTTTTAGGTGAGCTATCTTGAATTGGGTATTCCATTCCTTCCGTGACATACTCTACCATTTCCCAATATCCCTCTGATATCCCCCTGCTACCATCTTGGACCAAGCATAACCACCACTTACCTGGATTACTACAGTGGTAAAATGGGCTTATTGCTTCTACCTTTGTTTTCTTTCCATATATTCTCAGCCCAGCAGCCCAAATGGTCACAGTAAGTGCTGACAACCTTCAGTGTCTTACATGATCTGTGCTTACTCCCCCACACTTAACTCTCTAAATGAATTTCTCATTTCTTCCTTGATATTTCCTCTGTTCTAATCCCACTGACCATTTCTTGTCATTCCTCAGATTTGTTCTCCTTATGCATGCCTCTGAGGCTTTGTGCTTACTGTTCCCTCTGCCTGAAATGCTTTTCCTCCAGATTTAGCTCCCTCACATCTTCTGGACATCCACTCAACAGTCGCCTGCCCTGTAAAATCTTCCCTGGATTTCTATTGCCTCCCTTTCCCCCACATTGACATTTCTTATCCCTCTTCTTTGCTTAGTTCTTACCAATAGTCCTTAGCTCTTATCAATATGCAATCTACGTGTACTTTACTAATTTATCTGGCTTAATATTTGTCTCTTTCCCAGTAGAACATAACTTCCATGCAGGAAGGAATTTTTGCTTGTTTGATTTACTGCTATATCACAGGTCCTTCAACAGTGCCTAGCATACAGTAGGTATTCAATTATGTTTGTTGAATAAACTAATCTAAAAGCATGTGTCATGATTTGTTGAACATTTTACAAAATGACACAAAATGATAATGTTTCTAATTGTTTCCTCTTTAATTGGCTATATTTCAAATATCCTGAAGGCTAAAACTATGCTCTTTTCATTTCTTGTACCTGCACACTTGCTCTCCCGCACTGGATCTTGGTAAATAGAAATGATCCTTAGTCTCAAACATTCCATATTCTTACCATCCTCATTGTTAGTCATTAATCCTTTGTTTCCACCATCCATGCATTTAGTCATAGTAGTTAGGAATTTTAATATAGACAGGAGAGAAAATAACAACACTGCTTCCTTAATCTCCCTGTGACTCTCTACAAATAAGGAGAAAAATAGTATCTACCTCGGAGATTTGTTGTGAAGATTAACTTCATTTATATATAGAAAAGCCTTTAGAATAGTGCTTGCTATATATTATTATGTATTAATGTCAGATATTATATTATTAGCATCATTATTATATATATTAAAATAACCATCATACAGTATTGAAACTGTCAGTTTCAAGGAAGTCCCTATCTTTCGAGGATGTTTGATATATTATTACATTTGGTTCTCATTATTAAAAAAAAACAGTAGTTGGAAGCAGAAATATGAAACAGTATGAAATATGAACTTTGTGTTAGCTAGCCTCTAAGAATATCCCAGCGGTTCTCTCCTCTGGTAGTCACGTCACATCTCCATGGGTCTCCCTCATCTCCACTGAATAAGGCTGACCTAGCAATCAGTAGGATACTGCAGAAATGACAGAGAATGACTTGCAAGGATAGCTCAAGAAAAATGTTGTAGCTTCTGCCTTGATCACATGGATCACTTCTCAGCATCCATGACATAAGGATATTCAAGAACACTTATGGAGAAGCCCATGTGGTGAGTAACTAAGGCCTCTTGCCAACAACCAGCACTGACCTGTCAGCCATAGGTGTGAGCCTTCTTGGAATCAGATCCTTCAACCCCAGGCAAGCCTTCACATGACTGCAATTCTCTAGTCAGCATCTTGACTGCAATTTCAGAAGGTACCCTGGGCAAAAATGACCCAATTAAGTCATTCCTGAGCCTGGCCAAGAAAAAATGTGAGATAGTGTTGTCTTAAGCTATTACTTTGGGGGTGTTTTGCACAACAATAGGTAATTAACTCCTAAGTAAATAGGTAATTAGTCTCATAAACTAAACATTTGAAGAAAAGATACGAACTTTTTAGCTAACCAAAAGCACAAAATTCTGAGTATCAGTCAAAACTAATTGGTTTTAAACTATATATGCATTAAATTATGAAGGGAAGGAACAATATTTCAGATCATGTTTGAGATGCTAGAAATATATTATTGAATATTGAATTTAAAATGTGAGACATAATTTCGGTTTCAGTCATTGTTTCCTGGCAATTTGGGAACGTAATCTCTTGTATGTTACGTAAGTATTTTTCTTAGAGACAATAGAATGTGAATCTTACTATTTTAAGCAAAAGAATTTTATTGGTAAGTTCCTAGGGTAGCTTATGGAATTATAGGAATATTTGTATGATTAGTTCTCTTAAGGACAGGAAGCAAGTCTGCCTTAGGGATCTCATTGAGGAATTTATAAGCAATTCCTTTTGGGGATGTGCCAAAAGCTGGACTTCTCCAACTTGATTTTGCATAGGGCTGATGTGGGAACAATGTAGATTCTAACTCAGTGGACTTGATATTCTGTATTGTTAACAACTCTTAGGTGATGCTGATGCTACTATTCCCATGAACTTCACTTTGAGAAGTGAGTGCCAAGAAAAGCAATCTTCTTGCCCCACATTGGGCTCCATGCTGACAGTGTGTAGCCTGCATGAGGTTCTCTCTCTCCCTCTCTCTCTGACCCTTCCTCGCTCACTTTCTGTGTCTCTTCCTCAAAAATAAATAAGTAAACTAAAAAAAAATGTTAAAAGAAGAAGAAAAAAAAAATCCCCTTGCTTTTCTTTGACTCTTATTCACTCTTACAGATTTCCCATCAATGTCTTTTCTTTAAAGAAGCCCCTCTGGCCCTACCTCTCACTTCCTCACCTCCCCAGCTCCATTCTATTTGCCATATATATGTAATTTCTGACTTTCCTATTGGACTAAAGCTCCATTTGAAAAGGAGCATGTCTAGTTTACCATTATCTCCTAAGCATCTAGCATAGCACATGGGGTATAGTCCAACAAACACTTGACAATTGACTATCAAATATGTAATAGTCCCATTCCCACCATATTTAAAGAGTATTTTCAACCCTAGGTGTACATTAGAATTACCTGGACATCTTTTAAAAAAATGCCCATGATGAGGCTCTAATACAGATCAATTAAATCAGATCAATTAAATTAGCAGAGAGGCCCAGCCATTGGTTTATAAGCCCCTGAGTATTTCCAACTGTAGTATGATCATATATATACGTATACGTATATATATATGCATTTGTCTTGGTTACTGGCACAGATCTCCTAATACACTTGGAATCTTGGAATTCCCTGAGTGACAGGAATATCTTTTTTCATTCATAATGAATCCTTTTTGACTATACCTGGGTTTATGCAAATAAGATGACCCTTGTTGGGTCCCTAGAAACCTTTGGAATGGGACTGGTTTCCAGAAAAACCAACCATCTGATTAGAAGGTTGGAACTATCAACCCTGATTCTGAGGAGGGCAGAGACTCTGGAGATTGAGTTCAGTCACTCAATGGCTAATGATTCAATTAGTCATGCTATTATCTTGAAACTTCAGTAGAAACATTTGAACAAAGAAGGCTGGGGGCTTCTACGTTGGTGAACACTTTAATGTGCTGGGAGGGTAGAATGCCAGAATTTGACACAGAAGCCCTACATGTCCCTCCACCTACCCATATACACATGCCTTGCCTTACAGATTTCTTCCAGTTGGCATTTCCTGAGTTGCATCCTTCATAATAAAATTATAATTGTAAGTACAGAGCATTCCTGAATTCTGTGAATCACTCTAGTGAATTATCATGCCTGGAGAAGGTGAGTGGGTCAAAGGAACTTCAGAATTTATAGTCAGACGGGCAGAAGTACAGGTAGCTTGGGGACCCTGTGGCTGGCATCTGAAGTGAGGGCAGTCTTGTGGGACTGAATTCACCCTTTACCTCTGTGGTCTGCTATAACTCCCAGTAGTGTCAGAATTGAATGGGATTGTAGGATTCCCGGGAGGTAGCAGAGAATTAGAGAATTACTGGAAAACAATATACCATTGTTCAAACAAAATTGTGGTCAACTTACTGAGAGGGTAATTTGTGTTTTGTCTGAGTCAAAACCTCTTCCTCATGCCAAATATCCCAGACAACTTGGCTTCAGAAAACATAGATGTCGTTTGTCCCTGAATAATAAATTACTTCCAATGATATGGACAGATAAACCAAGACTTTTCTGGTAGGCCATCTACTCTCTGATACATTTATCTTTTTACTTTACTAAAAGGCAGTCTCTAAGAGGTTAAGTACCTTTCAAGATCTACTGTGAAATTTAGATGAAAAGGACTACATAAATGTGTGTTGTTCTGTAACTATTAATTTGATTTCCTCCTTCCCTCCAGGGATTTCTAACAATAAGCCAAACTGATAAGACTCACTGATAGTGAACTGAATACGTCATTGGATGTGTCATAATTACTTGCCTATTAAAACTTAGCCCAACCTTTCATTCTTCTAAAATTGAGCAAATTATGAAAAGAAAGCAGCAATACCTACATCTTTGCAAATGGGCACGCTCTATTCTCTGAGGCGTCCTGAACATCTAGCAGAGTTCCTGGCAGCGCTTGATAAAAGTCTGTTGGAAAAGAAAGGTTATGGGGATGCCTGGGTGACTCAGCTGATTGAGTGTCCGACTCCTGATTTCAGTTCAGGTCATAATCTTGTGGTTCATGGGATCGAGCTTGGTGTCAGGCTCTGTGTTGACAGTGTGGAGCCTGCTTGGGATTCTCTCCTTCCCTCTCTTTTTACCACTCCCTCGCTTGTGATCTCTGTCTCCCTCTCTGTCTCTCAAAATAAGTAAATAAACATTAAAAACAGAAAGGTTTTATGTTCTTGTGCGTTTAGGAGAAAAAGTATTGCTAGTAATTTTCAATGTAATTGAAGAGAAACAAAGCAGACACATGACACGATGTAACAGTACAGACTAATTAAACAGTAAAGGTTAATTTAAAGGTCAAGAAAAAAATAACAAAATCAAAGGAAAAGAAAACTTATAGCAATTCATGATCAGAAAAGGCCGTGTGGAACTGGCATTTTAACTGGTCTGCCTAGGTATAGAGCAGGAGGAGGGCCCTTCCAAACAAGGGGAAGGATGTATGCCATGGCACAAGATAACAAATGCATGGAGCACGTTCAGCGTATCTGGCTCCAGGAGAAAATAATGTGGGCGAAACACTGAGACTGAACAAATGGTTTATGCCCAGGTGGCAGAGAGTACTGAGTTCGTTCTAGGTTTCATGCGATTGAACAGAATAGTAGCTGTATAATGAATATGGTACTCCCGGAAGAATAATCCTCATTCCAAATGTAATTTAGGAAAGGTCTCGTCTAGGAGGAAAATAACACAAAAGTGGGACTCTGGGTGAAATAATTAGTCAAGCCCTACCTGTGAACCTCAACTTCCACTGTTAGGAAATTAAGGCCAGCAGAATGTGATTTCTGAAACAGGGGTGGAGGACTGTTTCTTAGCTTGCTTGAAGGTGACTTGCAATTCTGAATGTTATGTAAAGGTTTGGGAATAGGCTTCATATTTCATAATCATATCTTATATTTTCACCATAAAGAGGCTTCTTTTAGGGTTTATACACATGCTCTGATTTGGGCCAAAATGAAAGAACCTGAAAAAAGGAAAAGAACTGAGGAATTGTACCTTTAATTATGCCTTCATACAGATTAAACATGTCCTTAATTTTTAATTAATTGTTCCAATTAAAGTGTTTATCTTAACCACATTCAGGTATAAAATCAAGAGAAAAATAAAAATTAAGCCAAACTATCCCTCAGGATAATTTCAAAACCAAGGTCTTGTACCATAAATCAGGAGTGTTTTATATGCCAATGTCTTTCTTTCATATTTTCCAGGAAATTTCATGGCAACTGGAACCTGCCAAAAATGATAAATACCAGATTTGATATGGTGAAAATCACCCTCTGCTTCTACAAGGTTAAACTCTTAGGCCAAGAGCTGTAATCTTAACGTTCTGGAACTCCGTATAAAAGGAGAAAAACATGGTAAAGTAGATTTTTTTTTTCTCTAGGCAATGTGATGTTTTAATTAAGAACCAAGAGCCTATATAAGGATGCCCCTAGGTTTATCAGTATTAGGCTGAAATAAAGTAGAACTTGAATTGACATTGGTATGGGTAACGGCATCTGCTGGGTCATGTTTTTCTCCATGCTTACCAACATTTCTGACACATCATTAAATACAACAAGATGTAAGGTGGAAGCCTAAAACATACACAACAGTCATTAAAAATAAAATCATAAAAAAAGATGCTGTTAGCTGCATCTGAATGTTGAAATACAGATCAATTATGAACATGATTGATGGATATATTTTAAATAAACATGTACAGACAATAGTGGTAGTTGTTAGAGCAAATACTCGGCGCTTTGGAAGAGACAAGTGACATGCACTGGGAGAATCAGAAAAGACTTTATTCTGCACCTGGGCTGGCCAGCAGAGTCACCTCCAAAGGTTGAGCGCCCAGCCTTGGCGCTGGCCTAGTTTTATGCCTGGCCAGTGTCCGGATACTTGGAAACTTTCTATCGGCTTCACAGGTGGGCAAGATCGCAGGGCCCAAGGGAAAAAAAAGGGGGGGGGGGCACTTATCGGTTGTGCTAAGTGGGCAGTTGGCGAATCAAGAGGCAAGCAAGATTATAGAAACCAAAAGGGTGCAAGGGGAGTATCTGGCCTTGGGCATCTGGCTGGCTCTTTTTTATCTGCTTTTATCAGCTTTCCTTCTCATAGTGGGTTGGTACAGGAAAGAAGCCTAGAACTGTGTCCCCCTATCCCCCACCGCCACACACAACACTAATGAGATAGAAATGTGATTTTTCTTAACCTTTGAGACCTTTTCTTAACCTTGAAAAGTTATATTATACATCTTTAAACATTATAGTTGTGGTGATTAAGTATTTGTAGACCCAGAGAATCAGAGCCATAGCATCTTTTTGAGGCAAAACTATAAGCAATAACAGTTTTTAGTTCTGCCGAATGATACTATTTAGGGGACACCTACTATCTGGCGGTCCTAAATCACTGTGCTAAAGTTAAATGCATTAACTTTAGTGCCTACTTTATACAACGTCGAAATTGAGACTGGGGGAAATTAAGTTATTATCCAAGGACACACAGGTAGTATAAGTCATAACAAATCTGTCTGACTCCAAATCTCATATTCAATTTATTTCATTACTTACATCATCTATCTCATCTACTATGATGCTCACTCCATAAAGGGTAGGGGCTATGTCTATCTGGATTTAAACAAACAAACAAACAAAAAAACAAACAAATATATGTACACTGATGTCCCAGCCTCACCCAAAACCAATTATATCAGAAAGTCAGGGATTAGAGGTGTAGGTATTTTGTTATTTTTAAAAAATCTTCTCAGATAGTCGTCATACAGTCTAATTCCTTTGCCCTACATCATCTTTGTGGAACACTTAATTGTACTATTAAAGCATTCAATATCATTAGTCCTATGTTTCAGATAAGAAAAATCAAAATTAAATCATTACTCTAAAGTCACATAACAAGTAAGTGGGAAGAGCCAGATTTAAACTAAGTTTGTTGAGTTTCAATGCCGATGCTTATTTTATAGCCACTAAATTATATCCCCTCAAAGGAAATTAGTACGTGTTACTGAATATTAATAATCCCCTTAAATTCTTTACATGGCAAACATAAATACTGTGAGTTTTTCTAAAATTTCAAAAGTCTTGGTGGGAAAAGATCTACATACCAGGCATTATTACAATTAACCCATTTATCAAGTTGAATTATTGCACGTTGAATTATTTTATTCCTGAATATATTACTTCCAAAATATATTCTATAATTATTCCAGCTCTACTGGAAAATCTTAAAAGTCCAAAATAAAACTTTGTCCCTCTACAAAAATCAGAAGATGATATTCTAGCTTAACTTTTAGTAGGCTATTAATTGTTTACCAATAAAAGGTTATTCCATTTATTTTATTTTTTTCTTGTAAGGTACACATTCCAAACATTTAATTGTTTATGCCTTGAAGACTAAGGGAATATTGGGAGTCTTCATGTCTGGGCCAAATAAAGCCTCTTTTCAATCAGACACTATGCATATCAGTTGACCTGTTCAGAACCATTAAGAGAAAGATGAGACAAGGTTATGAAGTTCACTATTGCTTCCCACCCATCAACCTCAAAAACGCACACTGAATCTCTTTGCCAAATAACGAAAGTGCAATACCACACCTTGTTCCACATGCTTCCTCCAAAGGATGTCCTCCCACCCATGGTTGGTGAGGACCTGCTGATGGGGAAGTACAGATGAAAGGAAGACGATGAAACCAGGGAAAAAAAAATTGTCAGTAAGTTACAAGGATGGGGGTTGATTTTGCTAATATTTTCTGGCATTTTAATTCTCCCTACGCCTGAAGTCCAAGATGTCTGCAGCCTCTGGCCACATCCCCTTTCAGAAAACAATACGAAATTTTAGCAGTGCAGATTTCCATTGACTATCAGAGACTTGTGATATAAGAGTAATCTGTAATGCATGGTTGGAGGATAGGGTGATTTATTCATTATACTAATAACAGCAAAATGATTACTTCATGTCTAGCACTATCCTCAGTCTTTAAATGTATTAACTCTAAAGGGTAAATGGGCCATAGACTCCTTGATGAGAAAGACTTTATCTGTCTTCTTGTTCTCCTTTGAAGCCATGTTGAGCACTCAGTGGCTATTTTGTGATTATGTCACATTGAATCTTGACAACACTGTATCGTCCAGGTATTGATTTATTTTACCAAGTCACTTTACATTACTAGCACCCAGAGGGCACGTACTTGTTAAGAGTAAGGGTCAAGATTTGAACTCAGAACTCACACTGTCTGATTCGTTGCTCTTGGCTACGAAGGTATTTTCCCTCCTAATTAGCCAGTACTAGGTGATAATGTTTAAGGAGTGCACTTGTGATGAGCACCAGGTGATGTATGGAATTGTTGGATCTCTATATTGTACAACCGAAACTAATATAACACTGTACGTTAACCAACTAGAAATAAAATAAAAACTTAAAAAAAAGGAAATCTGTTGGCAAAATATACAGTACTAATGTGAATTGCATTCTTTCTCTTCTGAAAGGTCAGTTATGTATAGCAGTAGCTGTCTTCCATCATAGAATGTCAGCATCCTTTGAAAGGTTTCAAGATGATTAAGCTCACATTGTCCACGTTCAGGAATTAAATCAGTGGTGGGCTGGTTAAGAAAACTATCAACCTGTAGCTCTCCACTTACAACCTGCAGTAGAGTGGATCAAGGTTTGAAGGACTTCTCCTCTGCACAGAAATAATAAATAATAAACAATAAATAACAAATAATAAATAATAAAGCTAGGACAACCCCAGCCTCTCAAATGACAATATGGCAACCACTGAGCACCTTTCCATTGTAGAAATAGCTTCGCTTCTCCCATTTACCTATCTGTATCCTAAGGGTAAATTTACCTTGTAACCCAACGGCCAAATTCTAATAACTGTCCCCAAAGACTGGGAAATGTTAATAGTCTGACCAGTGCACTGTACTACACATGTATGCATTTGGAAATAATTACCTCCAGGTTGCCAGCTGCAGTTCTAGGCACCAAAAGTTCAAAAATTAATAAACATGACCCTGGCTTTTGAAAAGTTCACCACTTAAGGATTATGGAAACCCATAAACACATCATTAAAATAGAAATGCCAGGATGGATTATATCTAAATCACAAAGGGAACACAAAGGAAAGAGATGAATAGGGAAATTCAGAAGGCACTCTAAAGTAATGACCTTGAATAAGGCTACTAGCTCTTTAATTAACCCACAAAATGGTAGTACAAGGAAGGAGATTGATTATCTGCTTGCTAATAAGGAGATCAGTGGAAAAGGCAAATATATATATTTTAGGAAAACTCTTTTTCCATATGTAGTAGCTGGGGAAAATGATGTTCTGGTTGACCATATGTCTACAGCACATTAATTTATAATAATTTAACATTTTAAAAAATAATATTGCTCATAAATAAGATTTAACCCTTTTGTGGAAAATTTGAGTAATGTGTCATTCATACATTAGAAAGTTTATATTATATTCTTCCTTAAGTACCAAGAATTTCTAGATAAACTTTTTTAAATTTGCAAAGTTCAGCATGACCATCAGTATCCTCAATTTACCTACGCATTTTAATCTGACGACACTTTCAAAACTATTAAGAAAACTGAACAGAATAGTATCCTAGAAAGGAGGTTTAATCATTCAGATGTTTTGCACTTGGGAAAATCAGCAAATCAACAACTAAATGAAGTGGGATATAGAATTCATGTGGCTAACACAGAGAGAGTCATGACTAAATCTCAAGTGAGACTATTTTGGGGAAAGTAGCAGTTGCAAGAGAGATAAGGAAACTGTAGAAAATATTGTAACATCTAAATGAAAACGAAAGTCACAGGGGACAAAAAGAATAAATAAAGCCCTTAGTTGTTTGCCATTGTTTGGACAAAAGCAAAGGATGAAAAAAAAAATGGTCTCAAAGGTGCTTCAGGCTGCATCTTTACAACCTCTAACAAAGATCAATTGAGTGGGAAAATTTGTTAAAGTAGTTATATGAATAAGTGGAAGAAAAGAATCAAGCCAGTGTTCCCAGCTATGCTAGCATTGTGTAGACACAACGTGATTTGGTATCTGACAAGCAAACCCACTTATCTGCATTTTCTTTGCTTTGCCCAGGAAGCTCTAGGGAAAACTACATTGATCTCTTTGCCACTCAACCTTCTTACACCTTCCTTCTCAGAAAGTTCTGTTTTTTTTTTTTCCTTCTTTGTCATCCTGTACAAATTAAAAAAAAAAAAGGTAAAGGAAGAAAGGAAGAAAAGATGAAAGGAAGAGAAAGAAAGAAAGAGAAAGAAAGAAAGAAAGGGAGAAAGAAAAAGAAAAAGAGAAAGAAAAAAGAAAGGAAGAAAAAAAAGAAAGAAAAGAAAAGAAAGAAAGTGGTAAACACATCAGGGAATTCAAGGCAAAGCTGGGCCATCTGTAACATAGGGAAATCGACTTTTTATTGCAAAGTATTTTCTAGGTTTGCCACGGGGGAAGATAAGACAGAAAAGAAAACTTTGAGAGAGGGCTTGAAACGTCTTATTGCTGTCAAGGTCTGGCTAATCCTTTTTAACTAAAAATGTATGGAAAGTTGTGTTTGTAAGTTGGGAAAAATTAGCACGTTGAGTTTATTAAATATAAATTGAAATATTATGAAAAATTACCTTAAGGACATTAAAAGTCTTGGGCATGTGGGTATATCAAGCAAACAGATAGACATGACGCCTTTTGGCCTGAATTATGGCTCTGCAATATTAGACCATTTTCTCCCTCTCCGGTGCAGAAGTTTCTAGTCTAACTATTGTCTTAACAGAATTCAGAGGCCATCAAACTGGAGAATAGCTGATTAGTTTTGTAAATAAAGTTTTACTGGCACACGGCCATTGCTGTTTATTTCCATATTTTCTATGGCTGATTTCATGTTCTAATAGCAGAGTTGTGGAAAGGCCTAAAACATTACAGAGAGTTGGCTGACCCTGTCATGTATCTAGTTTTTGCAGGAAGAAACTATCTCAAGTATTTTAAAGGATTGCCACTTTAGATTCCATGTGTTTAAAGGGGTCACTGACAAGTTGCCTCAATGACTTCTCCACCAGCTTAGTGGACCTGTCCTACCCACGGTTAATGTCACCTGCAGACTCTCCTGAAGACCCAGCACTTTCTGTTTTGTCTGCTTTGCTTATGTTTTTCTCTTTAGTTAATATATCCTTTCCCCACTCCAGATCCTCCTTTATAGATGTCAGCTTCTCCGTGCAGCCATCTCTGATTCTCCCTGGCAAAATCAATCACTACTTTCTCATCATTGCAACCCTGAAATGATCCCTTATCACATTAGCTTGTGCCCTTACTCTGATCTCTACACCTAACTTCCTGGAGACCCAAATTCTGTCTTTCTCATCTCTCTCCTGGCAAGGTGCCTAGCATTTAGTAGATACTCGGTAAATGATGGCTGAAATCCATTGAAAAATGGTCTAAGGCAATGCATAGAGGTTCCAACTGAAGGGCACCTATAATTTCTTAGAGTCTATTTGTGATTTTATTATTTAGTAGGAAGTAGGACCCTGAATGAATGGAAGACGAGGAACACGTACATTATAAGAGAAAAAGGGAGATGTCAAAAAATATGTGGAGCATGGAGGACTCTTGAAAATGAGAGAAGACGGGTACCTGGGTGGCTTAGTCAGTTAGGTGCCCAACTCTAGATTTCGGCTCAGGCTATTATCTCGCGGTTCGTGAGTTCAAGTCCCATGTCCTGCTCTGTGCTGATAGTGCAGACTTTGATATTTACTCTCTCTCTCTCTCTCTCTCTCTCTCTCTCTCTCTACTTATCTTGAGAGAGAGAGAGAGAGAGGGAGGGAGAGAGAGAGAAAATGAGAGAAGAGTGTGCTGGCCTTGATTCCAAAGACAAACTTTATGCCTCACTGTTCCATCTAGCTCCAGCCCTCTTTGTTATCAGCTCTTTCAACCACACTCATCCTCTCATTTCAGTATTCCTTTTGGGATTTCCCCCTTTCTTTCCTACCTAAGTCCTAAATGCCACTCAAGCCCTACCCTCCCTGCTGTTCTCCTTTCCTTACTGTCTTCCCTTTCTTGTTTTACCTACCTCTGAAACCAAGCCCAGCATGAGATTCTACATACAGACTTGATTCCATATTGCTTTTAAAAAAATTTCAAGTTCAAACTGTTATCAATTTTCTGTCATAGTCTCTATTAGTGTCTACCTAATTTCTCATGAATTACTGAGTGATTAGCATCACTCAATCTTGGAATCGATTCCTTGAAACTCTCCTTAATTCTAGTTAAGTGTATTGGCCTATGTTCTCCAGAGAAACAGAACCAATAGGATTCAGCTAGTAATTCTCACTTTTATTCTTTCAAGCATTCTTTTTTCCCTCAAAAATGACTGTGATCTAAACTCAGCAGTCAGACAGTGATGATCTACTTTATGTTGATCTCTTGAGCCTGACTACTTGGGACTCCTTGTACCTCTTCAGGAGCCACTGCACCTGCAGTTTGTTCCCAGAAGATCCTGTCAATGATGTAGTTTTCTGCTAACTAGCACTTGAGTCCTGATATATTCAGCAGGTTCCTAGACATTTCTTAAGCAGGTGCCTACCCTCCAGTCTCCTCTGATGAAAATGTCAAATTCACGGATGGCTAATTGCATACTGTAGGAGTTAAAGCAGATACTTTTTAAACAATTATTTTAAAAACAATATAGGTACAGGGGCACCGGGGTGGCTTAGTCGGCTGGGCATCCTACTCTAGATTTTGGCTTGGGTCATGATCTCATGGTTCTTAGGTCAAGCCCCACATCAGCTCCCCAAAGCTGTGTGGAACCTGCTTGAGATTCTCTCCCTCTCTCTCTCTCTCTCTCTCTCTCTCTCTCTCTCTCTCTCTCTCAAAGCAAATAAATAAACTTAAAAAATAAAAGAAATAAAAATAAAAATAATACAGGTATAAACTCACTCTGGCTGTGAGGATTGTATACTGATCCAGCCAAAATCGACACATCCCAAACTCCCTTTTCTGCTTTTACTCAATACCTTTGTAGGGATGTGTGCTTTCTTGATTTCGTTCTTTCCCACTTCTTCTGGAAAGCGTTGTTCTGTTTCTTTGTTTATTTTTTTTAGAAACCATCATCTACATCTATGTGCTAAGGGATAGCCTCACCACTTTCCTCCCCTTACATCATCTCCTTTGGTATGTTAGGAATAGATGACTCAGATACACCCTGTAAGAATACACAGAGATGGAGATACAGTTTGGTATACTCTAGCTGGGCCAACCAGAATCATCACTTGCTACAACTCTATGTCTTTTCTCACTTAGATAAGATCACAAGGAACATGACCAATAGCTGTGTCTTTTGCTGTTGTTGGGAAAAAAAAATCTCTAAGAATGAAACTTAAACTAAGGAAATTAGGGCACATAGAGATGGAGAGAAAGAGGGCACGGCGGGTGGGGGGAAGGATAGCAAGAGAGAGAAACAGACGAAAGTGATCCCAATGACATCAAGTGACACCCTGGATGCAGGTGTGCCCGGATTTGGCAAGATTCCTAGAGTTCGCTCTTACATGAAATCAGTGAATGGTGTGTTTGTCACTTGCGTCTAAAAAGGTCTCACCTGATTCCTGATTTTCCCATTACTCCTGTAGGTCTTTTTAGGGACTTCTAACTAGTGCCTGGAATTGTTTGCATATAGATTCTGTTAGCAAGGAAATAATTAAAAACAATGGTCATCATGCTGTGAAATACCTACTTAGTAGTGGCTTAGCTTTGAGAGTGGCTCTGTTTTGATTAACAGGGGACTCTTTCAAGACAATTTGATTTGACAACTTGTCATATGAAATATTTTCATGTTAGTTTGTGTGTGAAATTCTACCAAATGCTCTACCTAAAATTTCATGGCTTGTTCTAATATGACCACTAAAACTGATTATTGGGTAAATAATTAGGCACATATGACATGCTTTGTTTTGATAACTACTGTTGCTTATTTTTCATGATTTTTCTGTGTCCATATGTTCACATATTTTTAGTGCTTACAACAAAAAACTAAAAAAAAGAGGATTAATGTAAGAGTTTTTTGGAAGTCATTTTAATATATGTGTATACGTGTGTTTTATTTAATAGTGACTAGAGTGTTTTCTTTCTGTTTTCTTCCACCTCTTGAGTTGGTTGTGATAGTCCAAAAAAAATACTAGGATTTTCTGAATGATAATTTCTGTTTGACAAATCAAGAATTCAGAATATAACTATACAATTCAAACCTAAAACTTTATTTTTCGTATAGGTTTTTTTTTAACGTTTTAATTCTTGAGAAAGAGAGAGACAGAGTGCAAGCGGGGGCGGGACAGAGAAAGAGGGAGACACAGAATCCGAAGCAGGCTCTAGCCCCTGCCCCTGCCCTTGCCACCGAGCTTTCTCAGCGAAGCTGGATGCAGGGCTCAAACCCATGAACTTCCAGATCACGACCTGAACTGAAGTCTGACGCTTAACCAACTGAGCCACCCAGGTGCTCCTAAAAATTTATTTTTAATAAATTATTGAAATGTGTTGCTAAAAGTATACACTGAAAAGTTCTCATTGCAACATTTGTGAGAACTACACTTAGAAATGGTCTCGAACCAATAAAAATGTTTTAATTTTGGTCATAATTATGAAATTTAATAATCACAATAGTTTATTGATGGATTTTAAAGTAATTGATTTAGTGGAAAAAGCTCTTGGTAGACTGTTATTTTTTTTTAAATAAAGTCGATGTGTATTCAGTATGATGCTAATTTCATAAAATCAAATGTATAAAAAGCAATAAGAGAAGGTATAACGATGGTGAAATTACAGCAATTTTTTTACTTAGTTTTTTATACGTTCCTATGCTTTTTCCATCATTGGCTACGAATATGTATTTTTAATAGTCAGCAAATCTTACAAATAACACCCATAGGTGGTAAGGGTTGATGATATAAAGAACAACATACATCATTGATTGCACTATAAATCAACTTACCATTTTAGAATAAATATATGCTTCAAATAAACTCATAATATTTTGATTAGTAAAATAAAACAAATAATCTTGAACATGACCAAATCTAAACACTGAAGGGCTGTTCTTCACAGTATCATTTATAATTGTTAAAAAGCTCAAAAATAAATTGCGGATGTAAACTCTGGCACACCAGTTCAGTGTCATATCAACCAATTTTTTTTTTAATGACTACCAAGACAAGATCTTGAAATAAGAAAAATTCTTATGATACGAAATGAAAAAAATAACATAAAATTGCATAGCTTTTGCAATCACATCTATATTATTACTCTACAAACGATGGAAAAAAACCCAAAGATTTATTTACCCTGATTTATTAGATAAACTAATTTTAGATATATAGAAAGGGTCCAAATTTCCTAAATCTCTTTTAAGTAAGATAGTTTCAGCACCATTATTTTTTTTTATAGGGAAGATGGAATGTCAAATACGTAATATATATGTGTGTGTGTGTGTGTATATATTATATTATATATATATATATATATACACATTACATGATGCACATAGAATTTTTATTTTATTTTATTTTATTTTATTTTATTTAAGATTTATTTGTTTATTTTGAGAGAGAGCAGAAGAGGGCCAGAGAGAGAAGGAGAATGAATCCCAAGCAGGCTCCGCGCTCAGTGCAGAGCCCAACACAGGGCTCTATTTCACAAACTGTGAGATCAAAACCTGAGGGGAAATCGAGAGTTAGATGCTTAAATGACTGAGCCATGTAGGCACCCCTAGAAATTTTTAAATTGAGTTTGAAAAACTCATCATAGGGGCGGCTGGGTGGCTTAGTCGGTAAGCGTCCGACTTCAGCTCAGGTCATGATCTCACAGTTCGTGAGTTCAAGCCCCGCATCAGGCTCTGTGCTGACAGCTCAGAGCCTGGAGTCTGCTTCGGATTCTGTGTCTCCCTCTCTCTCTGTTCCTCCCCCACTCACATTCTGTCTCTCTCTCAAAAATAAATAAACATTAAAAAATTTAAAAATAAATAAAAATAAAAAACTCATCATGTGTCTGATACTATGTAAATACCTGTTATGGACGAAATGTTTGTGTCCACCCAAAATTCATGCTTTGAAGCCCCAATGTGATGATATTTAAAGATTGAGCCTTTGGGAGTTAATTAGGTTTACATGAGGTCATGAGGTAGGGAATTCATGATGGGATTCATGGGCATATAAGAAGAGAAAGAGAGATCTCTTTTCACATGCACTCATTGAGGAAAGGCCACGTGAGAACACAGTGAGACAGCAGAGATCTGCCAAGCAGTAAGAGGGCTGTCACCATGAAGTGAATGAGCCACGCCTTGATCTTGGGCTTCTCAGACTCCAGAACTGGGAAATAAATTTTTATTTTTTAAGCCACCTGGTCTATGATATTTTGTTATGGCAACCTGAACTGACTAACAGAACATCTTAAGATCTGCTATACTATTTAAATAAGTAGTAAAGATAGTCATTGTCTTATATTAAACCTATGTCTTATGAGAATGAATGAATGAATGAATGAATAAATTTTAGTGAAAAGCAAGGAGTGGTAAAAATGTAACTTTTTTAGGGATAAGATATTAGAGTAGTATTTGTTTCATCTCTTTTATTTGCAAATGATAAATCACCTTATTTAAGCCAAACAAGGGAATATATTGGTTCATGTACATGAAAAGTACAAATTTAGCTGCAGGTATAGTTAGATCCTAGGGTTCAGTCAATGTCATATGGTGTCAGTCTTACTTTTTCTATCACGTGACTCTCCTCTTCACTGACTCAATTTCAAGAAGCTCTTTCCTCCTGGTGACATAATGGCCGTTTGCTGCTTAGCATGAATATCCTACTTTATGAGCAATCCCAGAGTAAGGATAACTTCTTTTTTCCAATATTTCCTCCAAAAGGCCTAGAATTAATGTCCATTAATCTGGGGAAACCCGAAAGGTAAAGAAGTGAAACCTTTTAAGGGTGTGTGATATTAATGAGTGGTCACCACTATAGGCAGCGGGGGTTCAGTCCCACTGGGGACGTCTGATGCTGTAGGCCTACTGCTTGACCTGCTATCAGGCAAATACATATTTTTTGAATGAATGAATGAATGAATGAAGTGTTGGATGAAAGAATGAATGAATGAATCATTGAATTCATCAAACCATAAGTGAGTCTGTGAGTCAATGAATGCTCGGATAATGAATAAGAATTTATGTGTTTAATTTTCATACATGTCCAGCTTATTCTAAATTGAATTGTCCTTTTACACCCTTGGATGAACAGAATTGCAACATCACTGATACCCATGATGTTTCCATGATGGACAAGGGAGAAGGCCATTTATTGGTAAAGGCAGAGGCTGTATTAAGTACTGCGAGCTTGTCATCAGACACAGTATCTCTTTACTTGCCACTTACTTCAGCACAGATTATATCCTAATGACAAGAGAACACAAAAGTACATGAAAATTGTACATTCTATTCTTTGGGGCAGTGCACACTAGAGGTAAAGGGCATATGATAAAAATAAAATTAATTCCTTAACTTAAATAAAAACATAAAAGATTACCCATCCTTGGATCCGGAAGAAGTTAAGTGATTTGCCTGAGGTCACCTCATAAAATAGTGGCCAAGATGGGATGATAACCTTGGTAATTTAACACTCAATCCAGAGTTCCAATTAAAGATTACTATTTAAATTGAAATTTAATCAATGATTATGTCACTTGGTCGCTTTTCAAGACTCGCTGTACATCAGAAGTACGAGGAACATTGTTCAAAAATTGTATGTCTACAACAAACCTCTAGATAATCAGACTTGGTTGGTCTAGGGTGAGCTGTGGCATTTTTAAAAAGTGATTTTAATGTGCAGCCACTGCTAATAGTCACTAAGAAAGTTGGTGACGAGGATACAGAAAAATAGTCCTTTTCAAAGGTTTTCTCAAAAGAATCAGATAATCAATCACACTTTACTATGTCCTGCTTATGTATTCAAACAGTGAATGCAATTTCTAAACTTAATGTATTTTCTAACAGAGATCCAGCCGAGGAGGTACCAAAAAAAACGACGGATGATTAAGAAAATAGACTTTTCACATAGGCTGATAAAGAAGTGACTGAGCTTTCTAAACTCTCCCAGCCAAATACATTTTATTGCCTTTCGTTATGACATTGACATTAAGCCAAAGTATTCCATCTAAAGAGTGAAGTTGACCTTAATTGTTTTTTTTAGATTCTCAAAGTTTGTTGATCCTATTATGATATTTATCTCATTTGCACTTCAGTTGAATGTGAAATGACTGTATATTAATTCACATGGTATCTTGCTACCTATTAGCAATATGGAAGGTTTAATTTAATGTTGGCTTGTGCCAGTGCCGGGAGATGTGCAGGTGAGAAAGCATGCGATTCTAATCTCTTTTCATAAGCCACAGCTGAATTAGCATCGCACATCAGTGTATCATCTTTTCACAGTTTATCCTTTTTCAATCAGTTTGCCGTTTCACCTTGTTAGTTCTGACAGAGGCGAAGTAGAAATGCCAAAAGCTGTTGAATAAATGTAACATTGAGTCACATACATTTCAGCTGTACACAACAGAACTCAATTGCTTTTCTTGGGTAACGTTGCTGTTCATTTGATAGGCATTAATTAGAACCGATGTTGTTTTCTACCTGCAAAGTTTTAGTATAAAGTAAGTGTTCATTCTCAAAAAAAAAAAAAAAAAAAGAGGGGGCAAACCCCTCTTGCATTTAATCATGCTAAACAAGCTCTTTAGACAATTTGTTCAGAAATTTCTGTAATTAAAGCTTACCCTCCAGGTAATGTGGTGATCAGATCTACCAGAGGGTATAAATTAGGGACATTATGCAATTAGCACTAAGACCACAAATGGAAGTAACAGCTGGGTGGCTGTAAGGGAAGCAAATAAATGACTCCGAAGTGGCTCCTTAATATTAGGGAGAAGGTCTTCTGTAAGAATGTGCTGTGGTGACTGGTTCTTTAGCTCAATGAATGGAGTCTTTTTCTCTGTATTTGTTTCAAAAAATTAAATTTGAATATATCTGAAAATTTTGTGAACAGATAAGAACGTTTAACCTTAATTCAGAAATGAATCCTAGTTTCTGTAAATTTGAAGCCTCTTGAATATTATTCAAATGAATTTCACCCTGATGTAAAATAAAAAAAAAAAAGTTAGAAGATAAAGCAAAAAAATAATATTTCAGTATTAACAGAGCTTTTGCCTGGGAAAATCAGAAAGGGGAGGGAGGCATGACTTTATTCATTTATTTGTTTATTTATTTATTTTATTTTATTTTTTTAATAGAAGCCAAAGGCAGTGGTAAGGCTATACTATTTCTCTACTTGAATCCAGGTTGGAACACTAGCCCAAATAAAAATATATTTGGACTTTTTTGTTGTTGAAATTCCTGCCTTACAGTGTTTCCTTAGATGCTTAGTTGTATCCATTCCTCCTTACTTGCACCACCTCCCTTTCTTGTTCTACCTTATTCATTTAGCTTTCTAAATTCAGTTCAAATAGCGCTGAATTTAGCAGATTTTTTTTTACCACTTTGAGTTGGATGATCATCTTTTCTGCTTCCATGCCTCTGTGTGCACCTCTAATATCACAGCAGTTATTCATGCTTTGTGTCTAGAAGATGCAAGTCTATTTTCCAGAAGACTGAGGGTAGGTAGCGTACAAGCATCTGGGTATGAATGGTTATCTAATAGGAGCTTTGCATCTTGTTGAACCTCAGATTTGAAGGAGAATATGGAAATGGAGTCAAAGACGTGTTGCCAAAGTGAAATGTTCTTTCCAGCTAATAAAAGGGAAAAAAAGTATGGAAAGCATCTAAATGAAGACATACTAGGTCTGAAGGAAACTAAGAGGCAATGTTTAAAAAATTAATGTTTAGTTTTGATCTTTCTAAAAAGCATAAAGTAGTTAATCTGATGCCATTTTTATTTTCATATAGATACTCCTGTTAATAGCATTTAGATTTCTACAAGGGACAGACATCTGAGCTGTTTTTAATTACAACAAATTTGACGAGCCTCATTTCATCATGGAGTCAACCTCTCTCTCCCAGTGTGCTCATGGAACTTCCATGTATATGAGCAGGAGTGCTAGCTAATTAGCCGAGGTGACGCAAGTGGCATTAAGATCTAAGCAGTCAAGCCCAGTTATCAAGTCAAAATGCTCTTCAGAACCTCTGTCAGAAGAACTCACTCATGACAGCAAACATCATTTTAGGAGTTCCTCATTCTGGTGTGATTTGCCAATTCTGTTAAATCAGCAGGACAATGGTATTAAAACCGTGTTTCTCCAAAGCCAGGCTATTGACATTTCCGGTCAGATGACTCTTTGTTGTGGGGGCCTTTCTCTGCGTGGTAGGGTGTTTAGTGACATACCTGGCCTCTACCCACTGGATGCCATTGGCACCCACCAGTTGTGACAACCAAAAGATCTTCAGGAATTGCCAAATGTCTCCTGGAGCAAAATCACCCTCAGTTAAAAACTACCGCCTGCGGCAGACCATACATAACTTGCTTTGGAATGGTATATTTTAAATCCTAAATCTCTCTGAGCCAGGGCACTTGAGCTGCAAACCTCAGCGACCCTCGACTTAGCTCATAGCATGGCCTAAATCCTTTAATCAAGGATATGCGCTCATCTGAAAGGCCTGCTGGTCAGTCACAAATGCTGAGAGAATTTCATTTTCTTTGAGACCCAAAGTCCCATCATAATGGGTTTTATTAAGTTGCAAGAGAGATTACTTAACCAGACTAAGCCTTGTTCTTTGACACAGCTAGTCTGCTTTCATCTAATTTACAAACTTCTCTTCACAAATCCTATAAGGAGGCTACCTTGGAATCAAAGTAGACGTGACTTTCAGAAGTGGATTTAGGGAATGAATCATAACATTTATTGCAAATTTTAAATATGTTATTTATAACATTCATTGTATACCATTTGGATTTAAAATTTTGAGTGAATTTGAGAGATTACATGTGATTGACCCTGGAGCAGCCCTGAAGTACCAAAATAGAGCAAAGAGCATGAGTCAGACCCTCTCCATATGCTCAACATGAGCGCAGGTCACGACCACCTCTGCTTCCACTCGCCATGAGGAGATTGGAGTGGAGAAATGATTTCTAAACCTGGTGCCTGGTTGCCATAGTTCAGCGGGGCAGGGGGAGGTGGGGAATTCCCATACCCTGATTTAGCTGCTGCAGGCTTTTTGTTTCCTTTTGTTTTGTTTTGTTTGTTTTTAGCATTTAGCATCAAAGCTTTATTTGATTGGAATCATATTTGATATGGTCACTGGTAGATTTCTTTCAAGTAGATGCTGAGATGGAGTTCTGAGTACAAGACAAAAATGTATCAGTAATCGGCACCCGCACAGGGAAGTTAGTGAAAAGATTAAAGAGTGAATATAATACATACATATATATAAGATATATATTACAGTTTTGTGAGGGGGTTGTTTTCATTCTTTTTGTTTGTGTTTTATTTTGTCTTGTTTTCAATGAAGTCTTTCAAACCCTTCACCTAGTTCTTCTACTTCAATTCGGGATTCAGGAGGTACTGATGAAAGAAGTGAAAACATTGAGGATGACAAAGAGATTAACGCAATCCTTTCTTGGCCCTCCCAAATAATCTTGAAACCACAAAGCTGTTTCCCTATTACCTACCCCCTCCACACACACACACACACAAACACACACACACACACACAAACACACACACACACACACACACACACACACACACACACACGACCTATGTTAGATGTCAATATCACAAATATTTCAATATAAAGGATGTAGGAGTATTCCCAGGCAATGCACTTGTAATGGACAAAGTATAATTAAACTCTGGGATATGTGCAAAGATGAAGATAGAAAATTATAATTCATAGTTTACATAGTGGGGGCCAATTCCTCATTCTCTAATGCTGTCTACAAAACCAGCAGGATTATACGCTTTCAGTTCTTTTCGATAGCTTCTCGTCAGGCAACAGCACTCACAGAGTCCGTAATCTTTAGAGGGATTTCCCGTCACTTGCTAACTCAACACAGGACACTGGATAACATGCAAGAGGTTGTGACAGAGTTAGGAGGCAAGACTGTGTCTGCCAGGAATAGGATACACCGGATACAGTGAAATTCCACTAAAGTAAAAGCACTCAGCTTACAGCACAGACCTCACACTAATAGGATTTAAATAGCAGTTTCGGCCTCTTCTTTAACTGAATCTCCTTGAAGAAAACATCACATGACACAAGTTAGCATGTTTAACTCCACGAATTGTTCAACTTGAAGTTTAAGTAAGTTAAACATTTAAAAAGTACATATCCAACTCTGATTAATCCAGATACAATATTAAATCAGCCCAAACTTTTCTTTGTCATTCAAATATGTAACATTTGTGGTTTTGTAAGAAAACTTCACTGGCGTCAAATTTGGGGTCCCTGATGCCTCAAGGTCTTAAAGGCATCTTAAACTCAGTGTGTTCTTCTCTTCCCAGACGGGTCCCCTTCCATCTTGGAGAAGTTACCGTGGCGTATTCATCTTGACAATTCACTCTCCTTCATGATCTGGCCAGTATTTGACCCATCATCATTCCCTGTCAAGTTCATCTCCAAAAATAACGTATTTCAGAGAGTGCAGGCTCCGGACTCAGACTCTGCGAGTGTTCAAATTCTCTCACCTCCCTCATGAGTTATGTGACCTCAGCAAAGTGAGCTAACTTCTCACTGCCTCAGCTTTCCCACTGGTAATAAAAGTAGAGTGGGAGCAATATATTTCAGAGGAGGGTTCCACCCCAAAAAGGGATATAATGTCAGAATCACTTTTTAAATTCCTTACATCAACAATAAAATATATGCTTTGCCGTGTACCCTGTGATTTCCGTATGTCTTCTTTCAAACAAGTTCACAGCAGCCTCTCTATCTTGAGTGCTAATACAGCCAACTTTCTTCCATATTGTAGGGCATAGTCTGGCCCCCAAATGCACAGTTTGGCTTAGATTGAGGGGGTTGACTTGAAAAAGTATAGGTACTCTGTGAACCATAGTATCAAATAAGGAAGTAGGTGTTTGTGTTACAAGATGCTTGGGGCAAATGATAGTGTCACGAAGGCATGAACATTCAGGCAGTCCCAGGCAACCAGGGCACCCTGTGTTTCCTCTGCCTCAGTGCTCTGTCCGGCACTGTGCCACTTGGCAAGGTCATGAACCTGACGGACGGAGGAATGAGCACATCTTCGCAATATTTATGATGCTTTGTGTTCCGTAGTATGGGGACCCAGGCAGGTCAAGTATGAAGCCGTGGGTTCAGATAACCCCTGTGTGCAATCTATAAGTCAAGGATGAGTCTGCTGGGCATGAACTTCTCTTGAACAGACATCTAGTACTGTCTTCATGTACAATACAGTCAAGTGGTGATATAGTACATATGGCAAAAAGGAACATTTATAATTTCATTTACATACATTATATGCACATATGGATAAGAAAGAGGTGGTATGACCATACCTACCTCACTGGAGTTTTCAAAAGAATAAATGAGATAATATTTCTAAGGAATTCAGAAAAGTGTCTGATTTGGGTAAAAACTTAATAAATGTTAGCAATTTATCTTCTTTCTTATTTATTCTCTATTAGTAGCAAGTCCAAAGTCATTCACACAAGATCTTTATCTTGCTTGAATTTCCAAGAACCAGGATTGGTGGTAGGGAAGTTCTTAGTCCAGCCAGGTGAAGAGAGAAAGAACTATATAGTCTGATTATTCACTGTGCCTTTTTTTTTTTTTTTTTTTTTTTTTTTTGTATCTCGGCCAAATGACACCATTGCTGAACAGCCTGCACGGTGGATATTGGTCCACTGTCATGGCAATAGTAATCTTGTTCGTCCAGATTCCTACATGGTGTTTACTACTACCAAACACTCAGTCTTTCAAGGTGATAGGGATATAAGCATACATTAAACATGCTTAATTATTTTCCTCCAAATCTAGACAGTGTTGTATCCAAAGGACCTTCAAGTCTTAGCCATATCCAGTAACAAACTACCTCTCTTGTAAGAATGAACTATGGCGTGGCTTGATTACCATTCTGGTCTTCTCCCTAACAATGAGGAATTTTTCTCTGAGGTCTACTCCAGCCAATGATCATTCATCAATACCATTCCAGTCTACCAACACGGGGATTACTACACATATATCAGATTTCCAAGATAGATGCAATAATTCCTTCCATTCCTGCATGCATGCCCTTTGCAATATGATTTTGTAACTTTTCCATCAAGATAGACTCTATTTCTCCTCCCTTAAAATGTGAGTTTGCCCTATGACTTGATTTGGCCAAATGAATATGCAGAAGCAAGGTTTGGTACCTTCTGAGCAAAGCCTCAGGAGGCTTTGTATCTTCCATTTTGAGACTTCTGCTGTTTGAATCTATTGTGAGAAGAAGTCTGAGCTTGCATTCTTGATGATGAGAGACCATATAGAGAGAAAGGTGCAGCTGACAGACAGACCCAACTCCAAATTCATGTACAAGGGTCTCCTAACCACTCAGAAGTAGCCAGATCCCCAGCCAACTATGGTCACATGAGTGATCCCAAGTGAGGCCGGCGGAATTCTCTTAGGAATTCTCTTGGAGGGATAATATTCTTTCACCAAACTGTAACTACTGTTTTATATTCTTCCTCAGGAAAAGTTTTGTCTTCTGGAATCTATCTGTCTTGTGTGTTTCTCTTTCTTTCTTTCTTTCTTTCTTTCTTTCTTTCTTTCTTTCTTTCTTCTTTTAAAATTTATTCTTGAGAGAGAGGAGAGAGAGAGAGCAATCAGGAGAGAGGCAGAAAGAAAGAGGGAGAGGGGATCTGAAGCAGGCTCTACATGGACAGCAGAGAGCTGGAAGCGGGGCTCTGAACTCATGAACCGTGAGATCATGCATGATCTGAACTGAAGGCAAACGCTTAACCAACTAAGTCACCCAGGTGCCCCTCTGTTTCTTTCTTTCTTTCTTTCTTTCTTTCTTTCTTTCTTTCTTCCTTTCTTTCTTTCTTTCTTTTTCTTCTTTCTCCTTTCTTTCTTTCATATACCTATCATCTTTCTATAATCTATCCATGACTTAAGAAAAATTACATATGTGGCAGTTTTCTTTCAGAGACTGACTTCAGCTCTGAAGATGAAAGTGTCAAGCTTAATTTTTAAATTATATTTAAAATCCTTTTTACTACCAACCATACATCATATGGGTGCACAATAATTTATTAGTCATTATCCATTATTGGAAATTTATTGTGTTTCTAAAATCCTACAACTAGAGTTTTATTAAGAATATATTCTTACATAAATCTTTATTCACATTTCTAGCCATTTCTTCAATACAGATTCCTAGATATACAGTGACTGATTTAAAGGGTATGAAACTCTTTTTAAGCTTTTAGTGACTACTTCAAATTACTTTCCAGATAGGTCCATAGAATTTATATCACTACCAGAAGTATGTAATAGTAAATTTCCTTGCCTCTTAAGGTTATTAACTTTTTAAAAATTTGCTACATGTTTGATATTGAAATGTGGTGTTTTATTGTTACTAACACTTTTTTTTGTTTAGCAATATTTTCATAACATTTTTTCTCCGTTTTGAATAATTTTCTTCTCTTTTCCCCTATTTGTAGGGAATGCAGGAGGGGCAGAGAAAGAGGGAGAGAGAGAGAGAAACCCACCCCTGCCCGCTCCCCCCCCCACACTGGCAGTGCAGAGCCTGACTCCCGGCTCAAATGCACCAACCATGAGATCATGACCAGAGCTGAAATCAAGAGTTGGACACCTAACTGACTGAGCCACCCAGGCATTTTTTTAAATGTTTATTTATTTTTGTGACAGACAGAGACAGAGACAGAGTATGAAAAGGGGAGGGGCAGAGAGAGAGAGAGAGCAGAATCTGAAGCGGGCTCCAGGCTCAGAGCTGTCAGCACAGAGCCCAATGTGGGGATCAAACCCACCAACCATGAGATCATGACCTGAGCTGAAGCTAGACGTTTAACTGACTGAGCCACCAGGCACCCCTATGTATTCCTTATTCTAAATAGCATTCTGTTTCAGTTTCTTTTTCTAGTGTCCCTCTTAAAAATTCACACTAGGAGACTGAATAAATATTTTAATCAAAAACTAAAAGTTATCAATGATACTTAAAAACATATCTCCTTCCAAAGCAGGTTTTTCTTTCATTTTTGACATTTTTGCAGTTTTTAAAGATTAAGTAGGTTTTAAACTCCAGATTTTTTATTTAAATTATATCTTGATGAGTGAAATAATTTAAAAATATATTTAAAAAAAGAAAAAATATTGTTCAATATTTATTGGCTTGAAGAGCCCATGTAATCTGTGATGTGTCTTCCATTTTTCCTGTGTCTTTTACGAAGGTAAGTGCACAAGGATTTTCTAGAATTGAGTGCAAGTTAAAACTTCCTATATAATTCAAGGGTTTTTTTTTTAGCCAGTTGTAAGGTTGTTTGTGGTAATAAAGGACTACAAATCCAGTGTTCCTGACTCTCAAAATGCTTGGCATAAGGAGTTGGGAAATAGGAATGGATAGCAAATGGTTCTTTGGTGGCTGTAATTCTCATTCCTTCTCTTAGAACAACCCATTCCCCTTCCAACTTTTATCCTATCCATGTGAATGTCTAAATGGGTCACAAATATTATCTTGTCCTTAAAACTAACACACACACACACACACACACACACACACACACACGCATGCATGCATATTGTAAAATCAATCCCCTTTCTCTTTGAGAGGGAAAAAAATCGATATCAAAAGGCCAGAAGATATTATAATATTTTTGGTGAATACCTTTTTTGCCTTTTTTGGGATTCTCATTGCCAATGGAAACCTACAACCACATTCCTTTTGAAGAGTTTTGGTTTTAATCATAACGTCAAACTACTCCAATATGGCCTAATGAAAACACAAGAATTTAAGACCATTTTTCCTAATCTGGATAAAGTTCTTATCCTTGAACCAGGCTGTGGAATTGGGCAAGATCGACATTTTCTCTCCTGCTACAGGTGAGGCTAACATCTCTTGCAGAGGAGAGTTTTCCAAACCTTTCCAAGGGTATGAATTAGGACTTGCACAACTGCCCCACAAGTTTGTCAACCAATTTAGAAAAGGTATCGTTCCTTTATATTTTAAATTTTTTAATGTTTATTTATTCTTGAGAGAGAGGGACAGAGACAGAGCATGAGCAGGGGAGGGGCAGAGAGAGAGGGAGACACAAAATCCGAAAGCAGCCTCTAGGCTCTGAGCTGTCAGCACAGAGCGCATGCCAGGCTCAAACTCGAGAACTGTGAGATCATGACCTGAGTCAACATCAGACGCCTAACGGACTGAGCCACCCAGGTGTCCCGAGGTATCATTCTTTTAAAAACTTGTTTCTCATATATAGCTTTGTCACATGCATTTGGAAATTGTTTTGCAAGTATGTCCTGATGTGGATTCTTCCCATCTCTACATTACATTGGAAAATAGCTAGCATGGAAATTACTCCTTGTGTTCCAAGAAAAGCCCTGATTTTACTTCTGCATGGCTGGGACTCTGCAGGATGAAATGAGAGGTTTAAAGCAAGAATAGAAAACAGCTAGGGTGTAAGATACATAAATATAGAAATAATGAAAAGAAATGTTGTCACTATCCTCAGATGAGCATATGCTGAGATGAATTCCAGACAATGTCTCTAAAATAATTTTTAAATGAAATCTCAAGAAAATACATTGCTAAATCTAATGCTTAATTAGGAACCTTAAAAGAGAAATTTCAAGGTGTTCGTTCCTAAGATTGTGCTTGCTTCTTTTATCAATATTGCTTGACATAACAACATCTTGTTATATGTTGGCTTTCCTGACACTAAAGGAAATAAGTTGACTTTTAAAACAAAAAAAGTAATTGATTATTTTACACACTTAAGAATAATTTTAAGTCTTAGACCTAAGATATGGTGACTGATTTATTTCAGTTGTCCTTTATTTCATAGCTAGCATTAGAATATATCCGCTAAAAGCATTTGAGTTTTTAGACTACCTTCTGCAAAGCAGTTATAATCCCCCCACATTTTTATATAAATCAACTAATCAGCATTCTGACCCCTATATAATCCTTAAATGATCATCTGTGTATGTGAATAAATTTTTACCAAATTAACTCTTATTCAGTTATACTGTGTCTCATTATAAAGTAACTAAAAGAGGCTGAAGAGGTAAATGAGAGAAGAGGGGTATTCTCACTATCTTTAGGAAGATTCTGGAAAGCCATCACATGTTAACATGTTGTATTTAGCTGAGAAAACCTTACAAAGATGTGGAGAAAAATCATTTCTTCCTACAGCTTCACCAAATTGAAGTACAAATTAAGGCCACACACCTTCATTATCCCCATGAAATGAATTCCCTGATGGCCTTCTCTACGCCTTAGATTCCACTGTTCCATTCTCCTTGATATATTAAAATGAAATACAAAATAAAAACAAATCAAGAAACCCTCCAGGAAGCTTTATCAGCCAAGAGGTTAGTCCTGATTACCAAAAATTCACAGAAAATAATCCACAAAACCTACGTATCACCTGCAGGCCTACGGCTACTGTGCTGGCTCAGATTGTTCCTGTTGAAATAGCTCCATTAGTTTGGTGTTGATAGTTGTCAGAAAGTTGCTACATCCATTGTGTGTTTGTGTGTGTGTATACACATGTGTGCGTAGAAAAGGGCCATGTGTGTACATATGTGTACATGCGTATGTTTGTGTATATAGGAAACGAACTGTTCGGATACATGAGTTGGCAAATGGTAACAATTGAGACAGAGAAGAAACCAGATTATTAGTGACCTCATGGGCCAGGCTAAGGGGCTCGGGCTTTGTTAAGGGCAACAGAGAATTTAAAGCAGGAGGATAAAATTAAATGGAGTTTAGGTAGCCCATTCTGTGGCCATGTGTTGCAATGAAAGGGGGATGTATGGGGAAAAATTCAAAAGACAGATATGTGTTTGGAGAGTTTTGCAAATACAATGAGAACTTGAACCAAAGCCACCATAATGGGAAAAGCAAGGAGCAGAGAGTTGCAAATATCCTTTTGTAACCTAAAGTTTCATAATGCCTAGAATATTTCCAATGGGATCTTAATTCACATATATGAATTTGAATATCCTCTCTTAAAAAACATTGTCATTTAGTGTAGGGGTTATAGTAAATAGAGCTCTGGTTTTTGAGGCTATATTTAAAATCAAACTATGATTTAAGACTGTAACTCCACAAGGAGCTTCTTACCATTATTTTCCTCTCTAGTCTTGGATGGATTTATCATTGTTATATTCATTGATTAGTATTTACTTAATTGGTAGAAACTTAATATTCTGATGAAGATGATCAACAAATCCCTGTTGAAGTTAAATAAATTAATTAACATGAATCAATGATTTTGATTTAAAGTCTGGTAGATCACTTTGCCAACATTTGAGGCTGGCAAAAATTCTGTTTTCTTTTCACTATTGTAAAATTAGTGTGTGTGTGGGGGGGTGGGATGGGGAGTGTCCACACTGTGGCTAAATAAATGCATTAACCAGTAGAGAGTGACCCTCACTACCAAGTAATTCCAAAGATTAAGGCAACCAAGTCATTTAAACTTCCAAGGGTCATTAACCTCATGGCATGATTTTTTTAAGTGACTATAAAGATGCTCTCTTAGTTCACCAGGTCATAATGTTTGAACCCACAAGTGGTTGCTGTATGACTGGCAGGTTGGAGAGCTGAAAGGGAACAGGGAAGAGATTTCGAGTGGTCAATCCGAAGCAGTAAGAAGCTGTGTCTGTGGATTTGGACAAGCTTTGAGGATTTGGAATGAAATGACTAAAATGATTACGCTCCGCGTGGCCAGGCTACTTGGAGAGAGCAAATTAAAGCCCCATCCTCACCCCCAGAGCTGCTGTGTATGGGTTTTAAGGCACAGCCTTTTCACTTCCTTCCTCTGAACTGAGACAGTGACTTTTGTTACTTCTCCAAGAGTTTTCTAAAAAAGAAGAAAGAAAGAAAGAAAGAAAGAAAGAAAGAAAGAAAGAAATCACGAAATAAAATCTAGATAATTGCATCTCCCAAGGATTTCTGGAAAAATACAATAAAGCATATTGCCAAACCAAAGTGCTGATGTAAAAGAACATAAATAAAAATAAATAAATAATAAAATGGAATGACAGTCCTCGCTCATAATGTCCCCCCCATTTAAAAAAAAAATGTAACTATGACTTTAACTGATTTCCAGTGCTTCCTCGTTCTTAGAAAATATTGAGAACTACTTTTTAAATCCATAAAATATTGCAAAGGAAGATTGTATTTAAATAGATTCCTTTGGTTGTTGGGTGAAATGATTAGCAAGCCTTGGTAAAATAACTTATTGAGTAATAAGAACTTACCCATTTCCCGCGGTATGTGGGTTTTCCTTTCTGACTCTCTGAGAATCCCACAATTATAGGTCATCACTTAATAAAAATGAAAATCAGCTCGCATGCCCTTGTTTCTAAAAAGAAGAGCACGGTATATAAGGAAAACGACTTTCTTTTAGCATTTTAAATTAAATGTCCTAGAAGTTGTAATATGATTTCCCTCAAGTTCTCTTAAATTAATATTTAAAACTGTGTATTTGTTAATATTTGGTTGTAACATGGGCTTATGAAAATCTAATAGGGAAAACATAGAAATAAAGTCTGCAGCAGTGGTGTCGGCTCTTGATTTTTTCTATGAGCGTGAACTGTGCAAGGCTATAACAAGGCCTGCTAATCAGCGGCTCGAAGAAGGTGTGTCAATGTGTGGCTCCCACATGGTTTGAAAGCATCAAGTCTCTAGGCATTTGATGAATTGAAAGATACAGCACTATGAGAAACAGTTCCAAAGGAATGAATTCTTTTGGTGGTCATCTGGAAAACAGCACAGACATGCTCAGCTTACAGTTGGCCTAGAAATAAGGATATTGATGGGCACGTTTGTCTAGATCATATACCCCATTCGTTGCTTGAATCAACTGAGCTAGAGGCAACTTTTCAGCCTGTGAACGTTTAATATAAAAGAATTTCATTAATATGCAACGTTCTTCGTACTTCCATAAAGCGATGTTAACATTTTCATTCTGTGAATAATGATGGGCCCGCTCAGTGTGTTCTCGGACACTTGCTAACATATGTATCCATTTCATTATGTGTCTCAAGATAAGATGAGGTAGGAGTCAAATCATTCATGTTCTAAAAGGAAGCTCATCATTAGGTAGTACATGTAAGAAACATATGGCAAAGTGAAAAGGCACCACCGTTCTATGTAGACTCTTCGCCATTTACCCAGGATGAGGCAGGATAGAATGAGGCACATATTAGAAATGAACACTCGTTTTATTCCTGTTACTATCACAACCCTTTCAGTAGAATGAATATTTATTTGAATAAACAGGATGATGATCCATATTGCGATTGTAATCTCTCAACAGACACTTGTCCCAAAAAGCCTTTTATTTCAAGGGTTTTTACCATGTTGTTATCATTTGGTTTGGGATTGTTTATATTCATCACTGATGTTACATACTGGATATGCCCCTCGCACCACAGATGCTGCTGGATTTATCTTTGTGTAGCTAAAACCTGGCACGATTTCCGTAACGTAAGAAACACTCAATAAATTTGTTTCCATTGTTTTGTTTTGCAATGAAAAAAAAAATGAATATTACATCCAACATTCCTAATCATAAAACACATCTCTCCTGTTGGATGTAACTATTACCCACACTTGTAAAACTGAACTTTATTAGGTTGAGTATGAACAAGAGAGATGGAGGGAGAGAGAGAGAAAAGGAGAGCAAGTAGGAGCAGAGACAGCAAGGAGGAGCTGTTTGCTCTCTATATTTGATAAATCTACGCTTAATAAACTGATAAATTCTCACTCTTTTACATTTTACCCTAACCTCCTCTTTTGTGAAATTTGTCCTATGAATTAATTTCCCTGGAATAAGTCAATCAGAATGGAAATTGGAGCAGACATATGAACAGTATAAACAATATTGTTCCGTCACACACACATACACACACACACACACACACACACACACACACACACACACATGCACACACACACAAAACCTTATGTAATGTTAGAGATGATAAAAACTTAGAGAATATTTTCCCCAGCTCATTTTTCACAGGGGAGCATCTATGAAGTGCTCTGCAAGGAGAAATGAGCTTTTACAGTCAAACACACCTGGATTTTAATTTTAGGACACCTGCTTCTTTCTAGTGTGGGGGATTTAGGCATGATGCTACCTGACCTCTTTAAGTTGCCATTTCTTCATCTATGAAATTGGCATAATAATACTAATTTATATTACGTATGTTATTGAAATGTGTGTTAGTGAAATGATGTACCTAAGGCATATGCTGCTGTGTGTAGAACAGACACATGCTACTTTTAGCATTTATTTTTTATGGATCATACACGATAACAAGGTGGTATTTTTGTTTATGGCTTTATTGTGAATGTGTTTTCATAGACATTTTCTTATCGGCTTTAAATTTTACAAGGAATTATCATCAAAGTCAATAAAATTGAAGCCTGTTGGGTTTTGTCTTTTAAGGGTGCCTGATGAATTGAGAAGGATCAATGTGAAGTTAAAAAAGAGACATTGCAATAAGAAAAGGGGACCCAAGTTCAAGTCCCCTGTCTAACACCCTTTTAGTATGAATTTGAACAAGTCACCTGATATTTCTGGGCCCCAGTTGTTTCACCTGGGAGATATGAATAACATGATCTCATCTGGAGGAAGGCAGAAATCTGGGCCAAATATTTAGTTTGTCTTGTTCTTCCCAGATATGAACTTTATGTTACTAGGAATGATTTTTCTGTCATAGTTTAGAAACTGTAGTCATTTTTTTCTTTTCCTTTATTCATTTTTAAGGTGAAGTCATCATGGACCAAGTGGAAAGGAGGTGGCCCAATAGAACTTCCTATACTGAAGAAAATGTTCTGTAACAGTAATCAATATGGCAGCCCTCCAGACACATGAACGGCCACTGAACACATGAAATATTGACAGTGTGATTAAAGAACTGAGTTTTTTATTTGACTTAATTTTAATTAATTTAAAATGTAATTTAAAGAGCCATATATACCTGGTGGTTAGAGTATGGGACAGCACAGACTCGATTATAGAAAAGCATCAAGCCTGATGTACCTCATAGGACTTGTCATTGTATTCAAATATATTTGGTAAATTAGGAGAGTTATTCCTTTTTGGAATAACAATATATGTAACCTCACGATAGCAAACAGAGGTTCTGGAAAGAAATCCAGTTATAGCCAATAGAGCTTTAAACATGGAAAGTGGTGACTTCCTTTCGTTTATTTGTATCTTTAACTTAGTTTCTTTGAAGTACTTTTCTGTTGTGTTAAAAATGAGTGTTCCTGATGATAGCTTCAGGATGGGAAGCCAATGGGCTGGGTTCCCACCCCAGCCTATCTTGCGTACTTTTTATTTATAGGTTACAAACAGTAGTGGATGAAGAAAAGTATGGGAATTTTGTAGAGTAGAATTTGGAAATTTGTAACACGGGTAGCCTCAGTTTTAGATAACATATGAAACAAACAAAAAAGGAAAACTATTTTGAATTGCAGTAGGTTACACAAGGGAATACTGAGAAAGTAGATGACCTCTTAGACATCTGGAAACTGCATTCAAAATCTTGTAGTAAATATCTTAATATTTAATATTTCTCTGTTTAAAATACTTAATATTTCTTCATTTATTTCAACTAAAGTTGAAGTACAAAATCCAGATTTTTTTTGTTGTTCAAAAACTCTTATTTATTTTCCTGTACAGTCCGTTAAAAAAGATTACAAAATAATCATTTCAGTGTTTACATTTCACAAAGCACTTCTGTAAGCGTCTGCCAGCATTTGCGTCTCACAATGGAATAATCCCATGATTGCCATATCACAGAGGATTTGTTTTTAATTAATGAAATTGAGTTTTTAGACAGCTTAAGTGACTCCCATGGTCACATACTGAAAAGAACCAGAATCAGAACTACAATCTGAGTCTTTTCTCCTATACTTTCCCATTTTATGGGAAATGCTTACAGCATCAGTGCTATGCTTATAACACTGATTAGATGGTTTTCTCTCAAAAAGCCAATATGCCACTGAAAGGGACACTGCCTTCCTGCCTAATACACGCTTTTACTGGGTATATGATACTTTGCTTTAGAGCAATTCTCCTTTTTGGAAGCTCGCAAAGCACAGACACAAGCCCTAACATATGTGACTTATGGTTCTGAGAATCATTCCCTTTCACACTTGCTTTGTGAATCATATTTGTTTGGGAGTTGTTTTGCTTTATTTGAATTTGTTTTCCTTTGTCTTCTCTCACCCCCAACAGAGATTGCTTACTGGAGGCCCTTACAATGCAGGTTTTATTTTAAAACTGTAACTAAAAATACAATTTCCATTGTGCAAGTCTGGCTGAGCTGTCCTTCTTTCAGCACACAACCTCCAGGAATCTCCACTGTATGACATGGAACCACTTTCAGTGACAGTTTATTAGGAGTTTTTGAGCTCATGTACCTTGGGCCTAACAGAGGTGTAGAAAGTCTTTAGCATGATGTAATAGTAAACACGTGACATTTCCTTCCGATGTTTCCTTGTAAACCAACAGCCCTTAATGGAAAACTCTTCTAAGCAGATGTTTGTAACTTCAGCATTGGTATTGCTTAGTCAAAAGTATGGTGGGTCTTTGAACATTCTTCACAGAGTGTCTTGCTCATGAGTCTTGACTTTATGGGCAATGTTTATGTTCGACATTACAATGAAACTCTTTATGGGCTATAAGTTTTGACATTACTCACAGGATCTCCAAGTTAGAAAGCATTTAATGCATCAAACCCTCTCTGAGCTATACATTTTCTTTCCTTAATATTTTCATCTTTTTAAATACTAAAGCAATTATGGGAATGAATACAACTGTAAGATGTGAAAAGGTTAAAAATAGTCAGGAATAGTCACACTTTCCAAGATGTGATATCCAATATGTCCAGAAATGTGCCTGAATGTGTTCAAATAAATATAAAAATAGTTACACAGGTCTTAGTCTGAAAATGGACTCCACAGATAGGAAAACTTAGAAAATATTTAAAGAAGACAAATGATTATGAAATTGAATGTATTGATTATCTGTTTATGAAAAGAGCTTTTCATGCCATTGTATTATGGTTCATGTTGAAAAGTATGCTCTGTCTCTAACATGTAAAATCCGCATACTCGAGTATGCCGAGTCAGAGCTATGGAGGGAAACTAAACACACTGAATTTTAACCTACTGATTGAGTTTTTTAAGAAGACATGAAGAGTTGCTAAGTCCAGAGGCTTTAATAATGATGATATTCAGATGGACACATACCTAAAATTAAGTTATCAGTTACGTATCGTTGCACCCACATATTGAACGTAGAAAATACTAGAGGGTAGAGTGAGGTTCTCAGAACAACGGGGAGAAGGGAGAAGGGATTCTCAAATTTCTACTATGGCCATTGAGACATACCTCAAAGAATGAGAATTTCCGTTAAATGAAGTCACAGAAGAGCCATGGGAATAAAACTGGACACACAGGAACTTCTCTTTTATACTGTGGAGGAATCTACACGTCGTTTCACTCCAGTCCACTCTCACCCACGTTCCCTGCCTTTCTCTGCACTGAAGACAGGACAGCTGAAAGCCAACCCTCCAGATTCCTTGGGGATTTCTGGGGAAAACTTTTTCCTGCTTCGACAAGCACCAGGTCTTCCTCTTTCTTCAGCAGGAATCAGTCTCAATGACAGCAGGATTCATGCCAGGATGAAGGAAAAGTCTGAGACATCCTAAGAAGCCATGTCCTGCAGCCAGTGGGCCATCGCCAGCCCCTGTCTCCCACCAGCTTTTATGTTGTACAAGTAGCAAAACAGTACACACTTCAACTTCTGCTTACTCAGGGTTCTGGCCTTGTAATCAAATATATCCTCTGACATAGTCCTGGCGAGAGAGACCTAGAGAGAGAGAGAGAGAAGAAAAGAGGAGGGAAGAGAGGAAGTAAGGAATGACAGTGTGTAATTTAGGATGTATCACACTAAGAATGTGACAGATCTGTGTAACGTAATCCTCATAAAACCCACTGAAGCCCCGTTTTCATCCCCATTTCACCAGTGGGGTAAGTGACTATCCATGAGGTGACCAATCTTGTCCATGTCATACACCTAAAATGCTGTGGCAGCTGGTCCACATGGTGAACTGCTTTGCCACATTGCTTTTGACTTAAAATGGAAGGAGCCCAGGGGTAGATTCTGCACAAAGAGTGGACACATGCTGGGGTAGAATATAGGGCTCAAAAAAGAGGTTGGTTTGGCATCGTTTTTCCACAGTCAATGGCGGAGACTGTTCAAGGAAGTCTTCAAGGGAGGGACCTGTGGCAAATGAAGAGGATTTCCAAAGGAACAATGGCACCCAAGGGTGCTGTTAGAGGTTAAAAGACAAATTGATTTCACAGAGAAAGCGAATAAAAGACACACAGTGGGGAGGAAGCTCACAGGGTTCAAAGTCGACAGGATGATGTGAGCTACATCAGGATCTCCTCTCTCTGCGATAAATCCCACCGAGAAATGGGTGTTGTTTCCTCTCCTGGAACAGCACCATCCAGAGAATATCTGCGATAAGGAAAGTGTTCTGTGCCTATGCTTCCTTATGAGGGAACCACAGGACACACATGATCTTGAAATGTGGTTAGTGCAGCTGAGTGATTGAATTTTTAATTTAATTTAAAATTTAATTGAAATCACCACAGAAGGCTCATGGCTACTGTGTTAGGCAGCACGGAGTAAAACCACAGGACTACAGGGAGAGGTGAAGGGTATAGATTCACCTCAGTTTGATGTCTGCTCACAAAAGAACATACATCTCAAAATATGGACTGTTAGGACCTTGTCAGGAATTCAGTTTGGGGTTAGATGGTGTAGGGAAAACAGATGTTCCAGGCATTTCTTTTTTTTTTGATGCTATTGAAAGAAAAGAAAATCCTCATTTCTTTCTTATCACGAACTTGTTTGATACATTTCTTTTCTTTTGTGTATTTTCAAGCTTACTTTCTGTTTGCTTTGTAAGTGTATTATTATTCTCCCATATAAACAAAACAAAACAAAACAAAACAAAACAAAACAAAACAAAACAAAGGGCACTTGGGTGATTCAGCCTGTGAAACGTCTGATTCTTGATTTCAGCTCAGGTCATGATCTCATGATCATGAGGTCAAGCCATACGCCAGGATCTGCGCTGACAGCCAGAAGCCTGTTTGGTATTCTGTCTCTCCCTCTTTCTCTGCCCCTCCCCTGCTCCCATGTTCTTGCTCTCACTCTCTCTCAAAATAAATAAATAAACTTCACACAACAACAACGATCACCAATAATAATAACAAAACACTCTCTCTGCATTGTGTGTTTCTCCAGCTACCTTTTTCCTTCCTCACATTGTCAAACTTCTTGAAAGAGCACCACATCACAGGCATTTTCACATCCTTGTTCATCCTTTATTCATCCTCAGCCCTCTGATCTTGGCCATCTTGCTGAGAATCTGAGCATCCCACGGAAAATACCAATGTTGACCAATCCAAGGGCACTCCTGAGTTTTAATCAAACCTGAGCTATGTGTCAGCATCAGCCCATATTAAACACTCCCAGAAAATGTTTTCCCCAGTGGCTTCGGTAACACAATTAAGCTGGGTCTCTTTGTTCTTCCTCTCCGTCTCTCTGTTTTATAATTTTTTGTCAGCTCATTCTTCTACTTTTAAATGCTGAGGTTCCCCAGGATTCTCTTCTTAATGTTCTTGTTTTCTCCCACCGCAAACAGTCCCTGGTGTCTCTCATTGATTATAATAATCTCTAATAACACTAATACTTTACATCACCCACAGGTCCAAGCATTTTACAATTATTAATTTATTAAATTTTTATAATAATGCTATGACGTAGGTAGTGTTCTTGACCCATTTTATAGATGAGAATACAGAGGCTCTCAGAGCTATTTCCTCAAGGTTAAATAGCGGGTTCAGTTATGGGGATGGAAATTAAATTCAACAGTGTAGCAAAAGGATCTGTTTCTTACCCTCTGTACTGCACTGCCTACATTATAAGTTCATTAATCCCTGGAATCTTCTTACTGTGGCAATATCTTGCACACATAGATGGGTTCATGTACGTCCATCCAGATAACCCAATATGTCAGAAAAATACCTTCCTATGAACTCCAATATGCTGACTGCCTGCATGAAAGTTCCAGTGTTTTCTCAAAATGAACAAAGGCACAAGGAAGGTACTATCTCTCAGTCCAGCTCATCACCTCTGTATCAGAAGATGAATATCACCAGCCACCTGCGAGTGCAGGTCAGAATCCAGGTCATTCTTCATTTTTCCAATTTTTTATTGTGGCAAAATACACATAACATTAAATTTATCGTCTTCACTATTTTAAACGTATAGTTCAATGACCTTAAATACACTCATAATGTTGAACAAATATCACTCCCAACCATCCTCATAGCTCTTTTCATCTTGTAAAACTGGAACTCTATACCCATTAAACAGTGACTCTCCATTTACCATACCCACCCTACCCCCCCCCCCCCCAGTATCTGGCAACTATGATTCTATTTTCTGTCCCTATAATTTTGACTACTCTATGCATCTTATATAAGTAAAATCATCAATCTCATTATTACAGTCATATTCAGATCTTCTGTTTAGTCTTGAAGGCTTTGTGTTTCTAGGAATTTGTCAGGTGATCATTGTTAACACTGTTTTCACACCCTATACCATCTCATCCTTTGTATCCTTCTGTGTTTTCCCATAGTTCAGGACTATATCATTTCTCAGTAGAATTACTATTATACCCTCCCATTTGATCAACCCATCTCAACTCTACCCAGCCTCCTCCCCCAACACACGCAAACACATACACACACAGACGAAACCCAGATTTAAAACCGTGGCTAGGGGTGCCTGGGTGGCTCTGTTGGTTAAGCGTCCAACTTCAGCTCAGGTCACGATCCCACGGTTTGTGAGTTCGAGCCCCACATCGGGCTCTGTTCTGACGGCTTGGAGCCTGGAGCCTGTTCCAGATTCTGTCTCCCTTTCTCTCTGCTCCTCCCCTGCTCACACTCTGTCTCTGTCTCTCTCAAAATAAATAAACATGAAAAACAACAACAACAACAACAATAACTGTTGCTAGACTCATGTTTCTGAAATGCAAAACAGATTAACTCTTCTTCTTGTTTAAAACTCCTTAATTGGGGTGCTTAGGTGGCTCAATCCATTGAGCATCCAACTCTTAATTTTGGCTCAAGTCATGATCCCAGGGTTCTGGGAACTAACTAAATAAATCAATCTCTTTAAAATTCTTTCCCTTTGCACAGTATCAGGAATTTGCAAACGTTTTAGCATGCCAGGTGAACTCCTTCACCATGGGCTCTTGCCTGTTGCTTCCACCTGGTCTCCTGAGCCACGCCCGTGTGCAGCTTCCTTTAGCTTCTGCTAGCTGCTCCCTAAGAACAACTTTGGCCTTTTCATCTTGGCATTTGTCATTCTTTTGCCTCAAAGTACTTTGCCTCCCTTGTACATCATCTTTGTCTGTCCCAGGAACTACTCTTTTGCACTCCCCACACACAGTGCCTTTCAAAATTTACCTGCTGTGCTTCAGCATATAACTCTGCGTTTCCCTACTACCTTCAAGGCATGGGACTGCGTAACATTCTTTTTCCCCCCGACAGTGCTATACTGCATTGCCTAGTCCATGATGAATTCTCAGTAAATGTTTGATGAATGGCTGAATGAATGCAACTACACTTTCTTAGCACTGCCCCACCACTTAGGAATACCAGAATGGAGAGAGACGCATCCATGACATTTACAATGAGAAGATAAGAATCACCAGCCTTACCTGTCACCCGTTGTTAACAGTCCTGAAACTCCTCTGTTGTAGGCATGCTTTTTCTCACATTTTGGGGAGAAAAATGCCACCCTGGAGATTATTTCTTCTTGGTGAAATGCCACTGGCAAGTCTTCAGGAGGAGAAGGGTGGGGCCCCAGGGGGAGGAAGGACCACACACAATCAGCAACAGTTGGAGATTTTCCTTCCAGCCTCATCCCTTACTGCACCCACTTCAAGAATGGCCTCAAGTCTGGCAGTTTTTTCTAAGACAGTTATTAGAAAACATGTGAAGAACCCAGAAAATGTATGATTTCTCATGAAAAAGACAATCTCTGTGCATTGTGTACAGCACAGTGAGTTAAGGAGGTATTTTCTATTCTTTGGAACAAAATGTTGGTCAATAAATGTGGGCTATGTTGATCTTTACAAGTAGTGAAAAAATAGAAAATGAAAAAACAACAACAATTTGATGCAAAAACTTTACTGTGAACCGGAAGAATAAAGTTATGTATTTATTTCTTGAATTGGAGCTCTTCTTAATTATTGATCAGCAACTATTTACAAAGCATAATTCTGCCTGTGTGGGCAACATACACATGAAGCTCAGTAATGTTAATACTACTACCAATAATGACAAGAGCGAATACAAGTTTACTATTTACCAGGCATTTTTCTAAGTGCTTTACATATTCTAACCAACAGCTCAGTAAATTAATCACTAGTATACAAAGTACTTTTCAAATAAATCACCTAGTTTAGGTAGTTTTTAATACTTATCCATTGTATGGATGGCCAAACCAAGGCCCTATGTGGTTAAGGTTCTTTCTCAAGATCCTGCAGCTAGTAAGTGTGAAAGCCAAAACTCCAGGGTATCTGAACCAGCATCACTGGATTCAAAAGAATTCTATGGGATGATGCTTCCAGGGTTGAACATAGCACTTCACCTCCTTGTTCTCATGGGAGCTGAATCTGAAATTCTGCAACTTTGTGTGGACACACATTTTTTTTGTTTTTTGTTTTTTTTTTTTTTTTGTTTTTGGTTGTTTTTTGTTTGTTTTTGTTTTTACCTATTCATTAAAGTGTTAGTCTTAATGTATGAAAGTACCTACTATTATATATAAAGTTGTGTATAATTCAATTCACAAGTATAGAAACATCCCTTAACATCCTTAACCCGAGTCAACCAATCTTGCTCCAGTGTGAAATCATCACATGCATGTCAAATGTTTTTCTGTGCCTGTGTCTGGCTCTGATTTTAAGGAAAGAAAAGGAACGCATCCGGTCATCCATTGATCAGATATGCACCTCCCACTATGTGCCTGCTATTGTGGTAAGGGTTAGGCAGAGAGATGGTCAATTGATAGAGGACAGACCCAAGTGTGTGCGGCATCATCAAATCATCCATTTTCAGTTCTAGAATGAGCTGTACTCATTTCTTGCCACTCTTTTTGTGCTTATATTTTCATGGATCTTAAATGGTTTTCTCATCACTTGACTCCATGAGAAACCTAAGCCACAAATATTCATGAGAAAAAAGAATGTGATAGATTTGGGAAGACATGAGCATTAGAGAGCAATGGCAAGAAAAGGAAAGAAAGTCATTATGTACAGAAAATAATTGCAAATATAAGAAATGTTTGGAGAAATATGAAGACAGGTGAAGAATAAGAAAGGACATTAGGGTCACATATGGACCTATCATATCTCTGTGGGGACAAGTGTTTACATTGGTGCCCAGTTCCTGCTTAGAAGATAAGCCACACCTGGTAGTCATAATGGCCCCTACAGATATGGGACCAGGTGATATCCTTAGTACCTGGGCCAGGCTAGACCTGGGTCATTTAGTCCAGCAACTAGTTGTAATATAACCAAGAAAAAAAAATCAGTTTCTTCTTGGGAAAAAAAATCTATTAAAAGACGCCTATCGGGGCGCCTGGGTGGCGCAGTCGGCTGAGCGTCCGACTTCAGCCAGGTCACGATCTCGCGGTCCGTGAGTTCGAGCCCCGCGTCAGGCTCTGGGCTGATGGCTCGGAGCCTGGAGCCTGTTTCCGATTCTGTGTCTCCCTCTCTCTCTGCCCCTCCCCCATTCATGCTCTGTCTCTCTCTGTCCCAAAATAAATAAAAAACGTTGAAAAAAAAAAAAAAAAAAAAAAAAAAAAAAAAAAAAAAAGACGCCTATCAAAAATCTACTGAAAGCATTACACTTTGAGAAATGTGCCAATGCATCAAGTATACAAGGAGCGAGGGGACAAGGAAAGCAGATATTTACAGAAGGGAGTGAGAGCACTGGAATGAGATAGACTAAAATGAAAGAAAACTATTTTCTTCAACTGGTTTGGTCTGTGTTTTTGTTTGAAACAGTGAGTGTGCTAAGAATTAGGCCGAGGCTGCAGTGGGTTCAGGTAAAGGAATGAAGAAGACTGTGGACAGCCGGCAAACTGGACACTCAAAGCAAAGATAGGGTTGCAGAGGGAGATGCTTATAAGGGAAGATGAGACCACATAGTGCGGTGCCTCAAAATCACTTCAATGTTTGAGTTTTCTATTCACATGCAAACAAACAAAATGTCAGAGTTCTGTTGCCTGATCAACTTTGGAAGCCTCAAATCTAAGGGGGCAAGCATTAGACGCTCTGCATTCAATCACTGCCCACAAGTCTCTCTGACCTTCAAAACAAATAGTGCATTTCCAGAGATCTGGAGAGCAGAGGGAAAGCCTCTTGTGTTCCATCCGATATTATGCGAGAGGCTCAGCTATATGATGTCCGCTATCAAACAAAAGAGCCAGCTGCACCAGTGTCATCCAAAATCAGAGACCTTTCCAGTTAGATGCCTCAGGGGTAAAAAAAATGCATTGTTTATTTTCAATGAAAATAGAACTCAAGCTAGGAGAAAAAGCCCCTGGCCTTTCACTGTTTAGAGCCCCTAAGAAAATAAATAAGTATTGCTTCCTAGTGTCATTCATATAAGGAAGTAGAGTCAAGGGATAAATTTCAGGTGTGGGGAATGAGAACAATGGAAGAGGAGGTGAGGAGAAGAGGAATAAGAGAAAGAAGAGGAAGAAAAAGAATCATGGGGGGAGGGAAGGAACGTGGGTGGAGAAGAGAGAGAAGATTACAAAGAACGTTCCTTCCCGTGGTAAATATTTTACACGTATTATCAAATATAGCCTCACAACTGCCCTGGGAGGTAGGTTCCTATAATTATATGCATTTTAAAGAAGAGAAAGGCAAGGCTTCAAGAAGTTATGTAAGTTATCCATCATCTCATACCAAGAGGTAGAGCCAGACCTCCAACCAAGTCAACCGGCCACCCAAACCCATGCTTGCAAGATGAACTCAAAGACCAGAGAGAAGTTTCAAGCTATCTCCATTTATGCCCCGGCCTCCTAAGATAAGTAAGTAGCGGTAAACATTGAGCATATCAGTGTACCCAGAGAGGTGGCTTTCTTTTTTTTTCCTTCTTTCTTTCTTTCTTTCTTTCTTTCTTTCTTTCTCTTCCTTTCTTTCAGAAGTGGCTTTCATAACGGGCGAAAATTTGGAAAGATAAATTTTAATCAAGTATTTCACACACTATATGTGAATAGAGTCAGTTATGATTTTTAAAAAATGCCCTCTTTTCTCCCAATCCCACCCAATTGTTTACTTAAAAGTGATGCAGTTATTTGAATTCTCACATAAAGAAGGGAGACATGTAGAAGCTCTCAAGGAAGCAAGAAAAGGAAGGAAGGAATTTTTACAGGAGAAAAAAATCACCTACTAGCTTAAAACTGAAAACAGAAAGAGCTACATTTCCAGTGGTTTCCAAGACAGGAGTCTCTGTTTCCCACTATTTGAGAATGATTAATGAATTGACCTCCTGTGTGCCACTTTGAAAACACACCAAATGTGCTTAGTTTGGCAGACCACTGGAGGAAGAACTATTCATACAGAACAAAAAGGGCTGCTGTTTGCCAGTAGCTATTAACTTGTGGCTATATCAACACTTGTGCTGTTAACAATAATCTTATCCAAGAGTCTATTCTTGTAGCACCTCGAGGGTTGAAGAAACGTTTTATTGGCAGCATCCTAAGCCTATAAGTAGCAATATGTTTTGACAGAAGGAAGCTACACAATTCTCACCTAGTCTTGAGTTTGCTTTCTTATGAGATAGTCTGAGGCTGGAAATAAAAAGCATACTCCCCTCCCTTCTCCAAAGAAATAGATTTTGTACTCAAACCCTGATGTTCCAATTTCTTTTAAATTTTTCATTCCTCACAGATCCTTTAAACTTGTACCTTCTAGGCTTCTGAATCCAAACCTCCCACATGGATGCATTTTTCAACCTTTGCCTACAAGAGCGCTTGACAATATTGATGTGGTCTCAAGATTACATCTATTTCGTGACCAACTACTGTTGAAATTCCTCCTCTTGTTGTCATATGCTGGCTCTTAGTTTGGGGAGAAACTACAAACCTCTGCTTAAATTGAAAGTTTTTCGTCTTGAAACAATGCCCAGAGCTAGAAAAATGAAAATCGGGAGCAGTGGCAAACTAACTTTATAATAGAAAGTGGAAGAAATAGCCTAGGGAACAGGTAGAAAGATCTACGGGGAATTAATCATTTCTGTCTACTGCGGCCAGCGTGGAGTTTAAAGGCAAGAGGGTAAGTGTTAGGAGTGGGCAACAATAGGTCCTGGACAAGGAGTTGTTATGTGCATCTGGCAATTTGTTGATTCTATATTCTGAGTATCTCTGTAGTTCCCAAGTTTCACTCATTAGAACTTTTGTGTCTTTCACTCCACCCATTTATGCCACAAATATCCACTGAGTGTTTATAACTTACTGATAACTGTGATAGGTACTGGGGCCACAAAATACGGTGCCACAACTTCCGAGCCTCCAAGGAGCCCATGTTCTGTGAATGGAGATATGAGCAGACTATAAGGGGTAATATACGAAAGCTATGCGGATGGGATTGGCTCTGGGACCAAAGACTTAAGGCCCTCAACCTAAAAGAGGGGGCAGGGGGGGGATGAGAAACTTCAGTTCTGTTTAAGAAAGAAAGAATAGAAATCTTTTTTCTTTTCTTTTTCTTTGATATAAATCAAAGAAAACACTTCTAGGTATGAAGGAAGATCATGTAAGGTCAGAATTGTAAGAAATGTTGAATGAAATATAAGTGGTTCAGTAGAATTGGAATAAACCTGCCTGGATTAGTAATGAGAAGCTCCCCATCATGAGATGTGTTGAAATGAAGGATGGTGGGGTGCCTGGGTGTCTTAGCTACTTCAGCGTCAAACTCTTGGTTTCGGCTCAGGTCATGATCTCAGGGTTGGTGAGTTCGAGCCCCGCCTCAGGCCCTGTACTCATAGTGCGGAGTCGGCCTGGGATTCTCTGTCTCCCTCTCTGCCCTTCCCCAACTCGTGTTCTCACTCACTCTCTCAAAAATAAATAAAACATTAACAAAAGAAAAAAGAAAAAAGAAAAAAAAAGAGGGCACCTGGGTGGCTCAGTTGATTAGGCGCTCGGCTTTGGCTGAGGTCATGATCTCATGGTTCCTGGGTTTGAGCCCCACATCAGGCTCTGTGCTGACAGCTCAGAGCCTAGATCCTGGGGCCTGCTTCGGATTCAGCGTCCCCCTCTCTCTGCCCCTCCCCTAGTCACACTCTGTTCTCTCTCTCTCAAAAATAAATAAACATTAAAAAAAAAAAAAAGAATGAAATGAAAGATGCCAAGAATGGAACTCAAAATATTCTAGGCTGAAATAATGGTTCCCTGTGGCTATTTAACCTTAGGCATATTACTTGTGCTTAATTATTCATTCTGCAAGTATTTGTTTTGAGCATACTACGTGGCAGTTCTCAGTGATGGTCTAGTGATAAGGAGGGGATATGGGATAAGAGAAACATGATGGCGTTCTGAATCTTCCACACAAAAGAAGTGCTCAATTTTATAAATTATTGTCCCGAGCCCTACAGATGCTGCCGTCTTCTCCCTCATGAGTCCTTTAGTACTAGTCGCGGTGCTCACGCAGGCAGGTAGTTACTTTCTAGGAGCCCTGCCTATGGGACCCCACTGCATTTGAATGTAGCTGTCCCTCATGGATATGGCAAAGCAAGAAGGAGGCACAAGTTCAGGGTCACCGTGTTGACAGGCTGGTTCTTGTTCTGCCACATTAACTGTTCTTGGAAAAAATATTTCATTTCCACCTTTTTTTTAACTTGTCCAGTAAATGGATTGCACGTGACGCTTTTTAAGATTTCAATTCAGCTCATAATTCCTAGGTACAGCAAAGAAAAACCCATGGATTTCATTTTTGTTTCAGTGACAAACTTTTTCCGAAGAGCGAATATTTGTAGAGCGCTCAGCTTGATATTCAGATGATAATATAGATAACGAGCAAGACTTCTGGTGGAAAACCAACACTCACAAACATTTGCTGAGCACATATGAGGTATTAAAAAGACAGTATTCACGCGTATTAACTTTTCAATCCTCACCGCAATCATATGAGGAAGGCACTACCATCTCTAGTTTACAAATGAAATACCCAAGGCACAGAAAGTTTTGGTATTTGTCCAAAGTAACAGAACTACTAAAAATAAGTTTGCCTGCAGACATTCTGGGCTTATCCTGTATGCTGTATCCCTGGCTTAGACCTGTTCTAGGACTAGGGTGCAGTTTGATAATGGGTAAAGCGTAAGGTGGGAAACAGAGGAAGGTAAAAATGAGAGTAAGATGAAGCCAGTTTATGAGGGCCCTGAATACTGTGCTAAAGAAGATGGGCATTAGAATACATTCGAGGAAATGAGTTTGGGTATAAGAGAGACTACAGTAAAACAGCCATGACAAGTGGCGCCTGAGGAAATGCTGTCATTGCTAAGGAGACGTGGAGATAATAAGGAGTAGTGGGGACTGTAGGGAAATGGAGAAGCTTCACATTTGGAAGATGACGCGGGGACAGCAAATCAGCCTGGCAGGAAAAGGTTACCCCGATGTTGCCATTTTCTCTTTCTCAGGAAGAGCAGTGAGCGTCAGATGTTAATTCTCCAAATTATTAAATGTTGACCCATAGCACTGGTTTTTGTTTTTTCACATGAAGGACCAAACATAACAGGCCTATTGGCCAGATGCAGTCAGTGGTAGACAGACACCTGTGCTTTCAAACACACTTTATTAAAAAAAAATGTTTTTCTCTGGAAAACAATGTAACCACATTAGCGTTTTAGAAAGATAAATCCAGTGGTATTACAGAAAATGTAGTTGAGAGGGGATGGCCAGTTAGAAGATTATTGCAGGAGGAAAAAGAAGAAAAAGGCCTGAGCCGGTGGCAGGGAGAAAAGAAAGGCGTGGAAGCATTTTCTAGTATAATTGATCCATTACATGTGGCTGGTGACAAGAAAGAAGGAATCAAGGCTAATTCAGGACTGTCAAGCTTTGTTGATTAGAAGGAAAGTAATATATTGATGGAGACAAGAAACATAAAAGGAAGAGCACATTTCTGGAGGAAAATAGTGAGTTCAATCTGAGAAATGTTCAAATAGGGTTTAGGAAGCATTCAAATAGTATCAGCTCTGCTGGGCTTTCCTATTGTAAAGAATAATCATTCCTTAGATTCACTCAGCTCCCATCCACTGATTACAATTGCTTCCTTGAAAACAACTAAGAATTTCAAGAATTGCAAAACACTGTACATTCCTCTGAGATTTAAGCACAAAATAATTATCAGCAAGAATTAGTCACAACAGAATTGTAAACAGGATTCTTTTAGAAGAATTTGCTCATTGTTACTTTCCTGTAAGTTTTTATTGTAGTCTCTTGCATGTATGTTCTACCATCACGAACAGCAAATCTATCGAAGGGAGATGTGCTTGATATGGACAATTTGGTTAAAATAATCAACTTGGAAACCTTGGTTTTAGTTCAACGTTACTTCTCCAATAGGTACACCATCAAGTTTCTGGGAATTTGTATGATTTAATGATCATAATGTACATTTAACCAATCAAGGCTACTGATCATAAAACTTTACTTGTTACAATTAACACATTTTAAAGGACTTTGTAATCAAATATATCAATAGATTTATGAATATTAATTAGGGACTAAGTTTATAATATTTATTTTTTCCCGTTTCTGTGGACTTTGATTTATTTGCTTGGATTAATTCCTTGGGGAAAAGGTGTACATTATAGAGAGAGATAGAGGAAAGAGTGTGTGTGTGTGTGTGTGTGTGTGTGTGTGTGTGTATTCTAAATAGAACTCAATCTAGTCTATAAAAAAACCTGGAATAATATGAACTAAAATATATATGAGGGTCAGTGGAAAACAGGTAGGAAGGTAGTATCTTTTTTTTTTTTTTAATGTTTATTTATTTTTGAGAGAGACAGAGACAGAATGCAAGTGGGTTGGGGTAGAGTGAGAGGGAGGCCCAGAATCCGAAGCAGGCTCCAGGCTCTGAGCGGTCAACACAGAGCCTGACACGGGGCACGAACTCATGCACTGTGAGATCATGACCTGAGCCAAAGTCAGACGCTCAACCGACTGAGCCACCCAGGCGCCCCAGGAGGGTAGTATCTTAGAATGAGTATATATACATATATACATAAAAAGATACACGTACTTTTACTTATTCAATAAACATTTATATTTTATCCCACATGAAAGACATAGTGTTTGCTGGTGCTGAGAAACTCAAAGGGAAAAGAGTTTCTGTCTAGAAATAACTCACAGTCTGATAACAGATATATCACTAATTGCAATATGAAGCAAAAAAAATGACAAAAGGGAAGAAGGACTCTTAAAGTTATAAAGTTGGTGAGTGACAAAGGAAGGTCTTTCTAACAAAGCCTAGTTCTGTATCAGGTTTCTGCCCTGCTGAGATATTCCTTAGTAACTTGAAGAACTTAAACCCACAAGATTTCTCTGATTCTCCAAACTTTTACCCTGTTAGCACAGTTTAAGGAGCAGCTCTAGCTCCTGACCAATAAAACTGGAAGCCGTTCTAAAATCAACTCTGAAACAATATCAAGGACTATCCTATGGAACAGTATCACCATTCTCTAGGGTAAATGTGTTGCAATATTTATTTTTTCCAGATTTTTAATTTCAGGAGCAATCTTCTAAAGCTTGCTCTTTAAACCTACCACGTATCCCTTCATTGATGCAAGAGATTGTAACCCACTCACGGGTGACAATAGATACCTTTTTCTTCCTATACTGTAAACTGCACTGTATATGGCTGTAGCTAAATTAATATTCAGTCAGGACCACTTTAGTCTTCTTTTCTAGCCACATCATTTAGAGAACTCATGTATGAAGACTCAGGTATGAAGACTTTCCAGAAGCTCATCTCCTTCATGACTTTGTATTCTTTACTGAGACCCCATCTGGGAAGACATGAACTGAAAAGACAGTACAGAACTGGGCTCACAGGGAGTGGCAGCCATGGGGGTGGGGTCCTATAACTTGATCTTGCCTTTTGGTCGCATGTAGGATGATCACCCTTTTACTCTGTACAGCACATATTCAGGAGTTGACATTGTCCTGATAAAATAGAAAAATATGTATATTTAAAAAAAATAAATTACGTATTTAAATATTATTTATTTAATATAATTAAAAATTGTTTATTGAAATATTACTTAAATATTCAACAAAATATTAAAATAGAATATTAAGAATTTATTTAAATATCAGATATTTAAATATTATTATTTAAAAGTAAATATATTTTAAAAATAAAATAGAAAATATATATATATTTTATTTTATGTATTTATTTTGAGAGATAGAGTGAGAGACAAGAGTGAGTGGTAGAGGGGCAGAGAGAGAGTGAGAGAGGGAGAATTCCAAGCAGGTTCTGTGCTGTCAGCTCAGAGTCTGAAGCAGGTCTCAAACCCATGAACTGTGAGTTCATAACCTGGGCCGAAGTCAAGAGTTGGACGCTCAACCAGCTGGGCCACCCAGGCGCCCAGAAGTAAATATTTTCATAGTTAAGACACCAAGGTCGTTTAGGTGATTCTCCCAAAGCCATTCATTAACTAATGAATAAAGGACTTCAATTCAAATGTCATGGATCTTGATTCAAAGTCTAGTGATCTTTTCTTGATCTTTTCTTCCACTATTTCATGAAATATACAAATATCAACCTATTTAATCCTCATAAAAACCCTATGATAGGATCAGATTCCATCATGGCATCATGACAGCTCCACTGACCTGCTCCCCAGTGAAGCTGGTGACAATTATTTTTTAAAGTAATCATTTAAAACTCTATAATGTTGGTATCATTATTGTTATTCCTATTTTTACAAATGAGGAACTGAGGCACACAAAAGCTAACTAACTCACCCAAGGTCAAGTGTAAAAGCTTGGATTTGAGCCAGGTTTATTGGTTCCAGAGCATATCCTTGGGGTGGGAGGGGAGGATGATGGGAAATATATTTTAAATCATCTTATTCTGGGAGTGTCTGGATGGCTCAGCTGGTTAAGCATCTGGCTCTTGATTTCTGTTCAAGTCATGATCTCGGGATCATGAGATCGAGTCCCACATGCGGCTCTGCACTGACATGGGGCTCTCCCTCTCTTTCTGGCCCTCCCCTGCTCACACATGTGCACTTGCACTCTGCCAAAATAAATAAATAAACATTTAAAATTTTTAGTTTACTCTAAATAAAAAAAATGATATAACTGAGATATCACGTATCTCAGGCTTAGGGTTCACTCAGATGAAGGTGTCCAATCTTTGCTTCTGTGCTCATTGGCAGAGTCGCTCTGTGTAAATAACACCCTCTTTGAGTCTTGGTTTGCTCATTAGCAAAAGATAATAGGGATGATAAAGTCTCTTTCACTGGATGGCTGGAACAGCTAAAGAATACATGGGAACGTACTTAACACCTGAGACATGGCAAGCATTTAGTCAATGCTAATTTCTCTATCCATTAATCTCTTCCCTCATTTCTCCCTCTAAAGATTAAATGGAGTTTAATAAAGTTAATAAAGCTCACAAAATGGAGACTGTATGTATAGGATAAGAACGTGAAATTCAAGAGTTGATGTCTCTGACCACTTAGCATGCCAACCTTGGTAGGATAGATATTGGTCACCAAAATAAAAGGCAAGAGCAAAATTCAGGTTTCCAATATATTCTCCTAGTAACATGCCTCAGATCTCTTGAGATCCTAACACCCAAGGAGGATATAAAAGGGGCAGAGTTTGGACAAGCAGAGGACATATGAAAGAGTTTTGTTCGTTTATTTATTTATTTGTTTGTTTGTTTGTTTTGTTTATTTTGAAGACAGAGGGACGCTGCTTTATTGAAAGTTTACTTGCCTCCCTGGAGGGGTTCTTCCCTCTTCTGCTCATCTTAGGGAGAGAAGAGTCTGACACACCCCTTGGAGAGTTACAGACTTTGTAGAGTGGGGGATACAGTGGACGGGGGTCTGGCCCTCATCCTAGAAGTCAAAGGAAGAAAGGAAACAGCCAGAGGAGAAGTGGCTGCAGGAAGAAAGGATGAACCTGAATTCCAAGAGTTTGTCAAAGTAATGGATGTGTGAGTACTGCCCTTGAACCAGATGTGGGAGACAGAGCTTCATAGGCTGTTTTTATTTCTGCCTTAGAAGAATCTTCAGATTAATAGGTCTCTATCAGGGAGAGGTCTATAAGTGGAGCTCTGAGAAACCAGAGGCTAAAATGAGAAATCACAAATATCCATGAATTGATTGTTGGAAGAACTTCGCAATGAAAAAAATGAGTCGATTTTAGTATATCTCAGAGGGCTGTCATAAGACCTTTTTGATGGGTGCCTGGGTGGCTCAGTCAGTTAAGCGTCTGACTCTTAATCTCAGCTCAAGTCATAATCTCATGGTTCCTGGGTCCGAGCCCTGGGTTGAGGGCGCTGAAGGTGCCTGTTTGGGATTCTCTCTCTCTCTCCGCCCCTCCTCCACTTGCGTGTGTGTGTGTGTGTGTGTGTGTGCGCGCCTCAAAATAAATAAATAAATATACTTTTTTAAAAAAGACCTCCTTTGAAAGCAATACATTCTTTGTTCCCCTTATTACTCTCCTCTCCCCTCCCTCTGAACCTGAGAGTAGGGGAGCAAGTGATAGAAAAACAAAGGCAGCGACTACTACTTGGAGGAGGAAAGATGATTTCCTTTAGGATGAAAATTGAGGAAATTATTCATTGGACATTTTAAGGTACTTAACTGTTAGTTTGGTGGCTGTGTTTCATTTTGGTCTTTTGTTTTGTTTTTACTTTAAAGTAGTCACGGTGTTAATGATTTCCAAGAGTGAGTGTCAGAAGAATAAGCTCATCTCCTGATTTTTGTTCGATGGATAAGCAACCTGTATTGAAATATATTTTAGTGAGACAAAGTGAAACAAATATACAATTGCATTTTGATCAAACCTCAAAAATCATGGTAGTTCAATATGTCAGGTTAATATACTTGCATACGAATATGCATTCTACTATTTTTTAAGTTTTTATTTTTTTGAGAAAGAGAAAGAGAAAGTGAGCAGGGGACAGAGGCAGAGGCAAAGGGAGAGAGAATCTTGAGCCAAATCAAGAGTCTACCGCTCAGCTGACTCAGCCACCCAGGTTATCCCCAAGTTCTACTCTTTATAGTTAATAACTTTGATGAAAGAAATAACAGAATTAGTCAATAATAAAAGATCACTTTTCTTCTCTTTTTTCTCCCTACTGTAAACTTCTATATTGGCAGATAGAGTTTACATTAATATCCTCAGGGCATTTTTTTTAATTTGTCTTACTATCTGCAATGCAAATATATCATTACAAATGTGTTACAGTTCACAAGTTAGCAGATTATATTAGTTGCGGAATCAGCCAATCATGCCTAATTATTTAGTGTTTAATATGTGGGACAACTAGATCAAGACCACGCATAGCTTATGTTGTATTAGTGATCATGGTGTAGAAAGTATCAGCATGATATAACAAATGGAAAACACAGTATTTTAATAAGAGAACAGACTACAAGTTGTAAGATTTAAGTTCTCACCTCTGACCAGTCAGTAGCAACTTTTGTGACCCTGGATCAATATGAAAAATGCTTCAGTTTTCCCATGGGTACATTAGGAGTGACACTGATCTAACTTCCTCAAAGTATTTTTTTTTCTTTTTTCTTTTTATTGTTAAATTTTTTTTTAAAGGAAGTTAGCTTTATCTATAACCAAGAGATGTTTTCTGGGAAAAAACACAAAAATGTGTCAAAAGGAAAATGAAGTTAATCTCTTTTGTATGCTTTTCATTTGGGTGAATATGAAGGACAGCCCAGGTTTTGCTGGAAACATGAATCAAGATATCGTCTAAATATAATGGCCAGTTGGGAAAACTGTTTTATATTTATATAATAGTATCCAGAGCTATCAGTTAAAAGACACAATAATAGCAAAAACACAGATGACCTCTTTTACACTTTGATGGTACAACTTACCAAGTAATCACAGAGTGAATTTTCTTAGTAAATAAGCCTTTTGTAGGTAATGTTCTTCCTGGAACTGTTATGTTGAATAAAATAAAATAAAATAAAATAAAGTAAAGTAAAGTTAAGTAAAATAAAATAAAATAAAATAAAGTAAAGTAAAATAAAATAAAATAAAATAAAATAAAATAAAACTTAGATTGTCTGAAGAAACCTGTCCTGTCCTGGCATCCTGGATCTGGTAAAATATAGATGTTGATTCCAATGGAATGTACCTACTGCATTTAGACAAGTATCCAGGTGACAAGGATGTTGTTGACCTGTGCGCATTCGCTGAATATCAGCATTTTCATTGAGAAGAAAATACCTGAGAAAAACTTTTGCACATGGACAGCAGGAGACTGGGTACACAAATATTCCTAGCACCATTGAACATATAAATATTCTAGCACTATTGGGCATATAAAATGAGAAAATAAAACAAATGTATATTACCACAATAATAGACTAATAAATTTTTTGGTGTATTCACACAGTGGAAGAATATTCAGAAGTAATAATTAATGCTATATTGATAACAACATAAATGCACTTTAAAAACAGAGCATAGAGCAAAATAAAACAACACAGAAGTTTGTTTAAAGAATAAAAGTATTATAAAACACCTGTAGTAATAAAAATAGACAGTTCATTGTTTTAAAGACATAAATAGATAATAAAACTGGTTTTACCTAACTATATTATTTACTATATTTACTTACTATAAAAATATTTACTTACTATATTTATTTACATAAATTTTATGTATTATGTATATTTTATTTATTTATATGTATTTTATACATTTTAAATATATTTTAATATATTTTATAGTTAGTTACATTATATTTTATACTGTTATTTATTTTTATTTATTATATTTATTTATATTTTTTAGGGTTAGCAAATGCAATGTATTCACTATTTTTATTTTACTATATTTACTATACATGGTACACAGTATATTTGGTGGATGTTGAGGGAAGCATGAAATGAAATCAGACTGCATGGGTAGCTTAAATGTTTTCTGGAAAGTTCTATCACTTATATTAGGATGTGAGCTCATCATTGTATATCTAATTACTCTGCTTCATATCTTACTTATACAGTGCCTACATTACTTTATATATGTATCTCATAGTAAAAGAAATGTAACAAAAGGTTAGGAAGAAACGACCCGAACTGGGAAAGAACAGTAGAGAGGGGAACAGATTGAAAGAGAAGTGTTACTTTTCACTTGATGTATTTTTGAATAACTTGATTACTTTCATCAAATATGCAATGTGATACAATGAAAGGGGAGCGTGGTGAATGCACTCTAAATTTCCTGGTTACACTGCACTCCCCCAGAAGGTGAGTGCAAATCCTTGTACAGGAGAAGCTTCCAATGAGAAGCCTATGGATCACATCATGCATGCAGATGATCTTTAGTTTGCTGGCCTCACATTTTGTTGTTTGTTTGATTTCATTTAGAAGCAACTTTTCTAATGGGAAAACCGACCCACAAAATATTTGGATTTCTAGCTCTCTTGGCCAACCAGTAATTCTGGCAAATATCAAGAGTCTCTCCGGAAGCACATGGCAGCTAGCTCTCAGCTGGATTTTGGGGGCGGCTGTACCATTTTGATAAGTGTGTTTTCCAAGCTTCCACATTCTCTCCCTACCTCTAGCACATTAGCTGAATGCCCTCTGTCAGCCTTTAATTTCACATTTTGCCCCACATCATAATGCTGTTTAAACAAAGCTTCAACTCAGGGGAAGGGTCACTCTTGGGGGGGGGGGGGGCTCTGAGGTTAGACTGGTTGGAATCCCAGGTCAGCCTTTTGCTGGCAACCTACACCTGACTTGCACAATGTCATCAGCAAAAATCACTTTTCTCATTTGTGAGATGAAGGGCTAGTGGTACCTTCCAGAGAATTCTGCCAGGTAAAACACTTTGCAGAGGGACTGGTCTATATATAGTAAGCTCGCAATAAATGTTGGCGAGCCCTCAATAAATATTAGTGGCTGCTGTTACTGTGCTTTTTATAATCTTTTCAGTGAAAAGTGGCATATGTATGCAAATTCTTAAAAGCATGTCATAAAAGGGAGGTCCCAGAACTTACTGGATATGGAAAATTTTTCAGGGGCACTTTGAGACAGAAGACAGTAAAAAATTAGCTTCAGCAAGATGAAGGAAATATTAAAATAGAAGAATTGTGGGTTGTAGTAGTGAAAGAAGAAAGAAAAACAAAAGCAAATGAAATATCAAATGATGATTCAGAGGTATAGAAAGAAAAGAAAGAAAAGGCAGAGCTTCCTTAGAAGGAAGGAGAACACACACATTAGAGACTTAAATGTGCTGAAGGTTACAGAGGAAGGAAAGACAGGGCATAAGAGAGGTAACAAATCCGTGGCTAAATAAGTAAAAGGAATGGTGACCAAAAACACACAAAAAAGTCCATGCTAAGTGAAACTCAAGTCTGAACAACAACAACAACAACAACAACAAAAGAGGAGATTCGGGAGAAACATTATGCGTCATGAATCTGAGGGATCTGTGGTTTCTGAGGTTGCTTGGATAGGGGAGAGGACATTTGGTATAAAAAGCTGGAGGACAAATAGGACATGTGAGCTTATCAGCTAAAAAGAGAACCACAAAAGCAGGTATTTGAAACAGAAGCCTGAGTTAGAGCCTTTGGAGTCCAATGTCAATAAACTTGTTTTATTCAGAGTCTAAGAAATAGAGGTAACAATGAAGTAACAATGAAACAAAAGTGTAACAATATTGTGAGTCTAAGAAATAAAGGTAACAATGAAGTAACAACAAAGCAAAAGAATAACAGGATTTGGAGCCATCGCACTAGCTGGACGGGGCACGGGGAGCCTCTGAGAGGCGCACCAAGTGTCAGTCACATGATTATGGAGGTAAGTTGTGGGAAAAGGGAGGTTCAGCTGAATACACATTCTGCAGGCTCCTGCTTGTCCCTTGCCAATGGCACCAAGAAACACAAATGGGTAGGTTACTTAAGGATATATCTCCTTGCCTTAAAGAAGAACCATGTTCTGATTTGGACAGCATGTAAGATTCATGGAGGAGGAAAATGACAGGGCTAGAAATAACTGAAACTAAACAGAAGACGAAAATATATCAAATTAGTCTGAAGCAGATACAGAATTTAAGATATTTACATGTACACACCTGCATAAAGACTGGAAAAATACTTAACAAAGCGGGAGTCAACGATGTTTAGGGCTGATGTATAAGAGAAAACAGAAAAGTTTGCCCTGTCAAATCATCATGCCAATAGCTTCCCTAAAAGCTGGATAAACTGGAAAAGGTACTTGAAAGGCAAAGACACTCCTGCAGAGCAGGACGACGCTTCCACCATGGGAGGAAATATCACAGTGAGGAAAAACTTCCTTCCTTTGCCAGGACATCAGAGTCTAGTGGAGCGATAAAGACAATTCCAGAGGAAGTGCTCAAGAAGGAGAGAAGGCAGAAGAATTAATAGCAACCAAGCCATTTCCAGTTTCAAGTGCATTTAATGAGAGCAGCAGGGAGAAAACAGGGTTGAGACCGGAGCACCAATCCAAGAGCGAAGTGATCGTCTGTGTGGATAAGCTCAAAGAGAAGGCATGAAGGAAAGAACGTTTAGTCCAAAATACAGGCGCCCTTCACAAACTTCTTACTGTGTTCATAAAGAGACTGTGCTGCGTTCAGAGAGTACGGTGGATGGGGCAAAAAGACGTAGACGAAGACGTTGAATAATTAAGCTTCTTCACATGTAAAGAGAGATTTTTGAAGAAATGCGTGTGGATTCCCACCAGGAAAGCCAAGCACGAAGAACTCATTGATTCAATGCGAGACCTCACCACCTGGAAACCGGGCAACCGGTGAGCTGAAAAAGAGACGTGTCCCCAGGCTCCGTGGTCTGACCTTACACTGAACACCTTAGTTCAGTTAAAGAAACGCTTTGAGCAAAAATGAAACAGCTAATACACTAAAAGAAGAGTCTTCTGGTGATATTTTTGAAGGCTGCTTGGGAAGATATCAGAAACCAGAACTGGCAAACATCAGTGTGGCTGATGAAAATGGTTTCACTGGAAAAGATGCTAGTGTAACAAAAGATATGATAAAGCCCATGCCGTTCTGGGTCACAAGGTATCTGGTGGATTGCATTCGGGTGTCACGACAAAGGCGAGCATTGCTAACGTTATTTCACACCGCTCAGGTCAAGGAAATCTTGCAGGAAGATGGCATATCAGTTAAGTTTGGAATGCAGGGGAATAGGTTATATATCAGGTCCCTTTCACCATGGAGAGATGGAATATAAATTAAATTGATAAGGGACTGAAGTGAAGCTGTTTTTTATGTACTTCTATGTGAAATCTTCAGAATTTTTCCGGGGGCGGGAGGGAAACATGTCGAATTTTAGAGAAAATACATGTAAAGATGAAATGCTAAGCTGGATGGGCCTTGTCATATCTTGTGCAGCTGAGATCATTCGGGAAATAATGAAAGCAAAAGAGATAAGGAAATGTAAAATATGTGGCAAGATCACAACAAAATATGGAGACAAGGCAGCACAATAAAAGGAGAGAGAAGAAAGTTTTATTGAGGCTGCATAGGGTGACAGATGATCTGGGTGCCTTCTATTATTCAAATTTCACAACTAAATTATAAACAATATCATCCTCTCATTTTACAAGTTGGAAACTCAAGAATTAGGTAGGTTAAATAACTCGTCCAAGGTCACACAGCAAGCAAATGTAGAGCTAAAATTCAATTCACTGTCTGTCTTACTCCTAAGCTTTTATCTACACACCATTGCCTTTCAAAACAAAGACATAAAAGTGAGAAATAAAGGGAAATACAATTACATTGAAGCTGTATAGTTGAAGGATGGGTGTATTGTCTGTAGAGCAGGAGGCTGCAACAAATAAAAAAAGGAAAAGAAAAAAAACCTGTTGGCATGATTTCCACTCATCATTTAAAGAGAATCCTGTACAATAATATCACACAAAAGTGTGTCTGAGCACCTGAATCCTCGGGAGCTGAGCTGTGGGTCAAACACCCATGCCAATAGCACAGAGCTGCGACTTGGGGCCTGAATTCTTGTTAGGGAAAGAGTTAGTTCTGAATAATACATAATTAAAATAGATTAAGTGTTACTTGACTTTTCTCTTGCTGCTATTCAAGTATATCATAGCCACTCTATATAATTAAAGAATCTGATATCCTTAAACTATGACATTGAGCACTGTCCGGCCACAAAGATCACCCTGGGAATGGTATACCTGGAATGTTGTCATTCCTTGAGGGATCCTGGAAGGTCACATTAGAGGATTTGCATGAGGGCACGATCCTTTTCCCTTGAAAAAATGGTGCCTATACTTTGATGGTAAAGGCATACTATCATTTTAAGTGCCAGGGTGATGTAATTGAATGGCAAAAATAATAAAATGAAGCTTACATAGAATTAATTTTAAAATATATTTTAGCAAATAAATTAACAGATACTGTAGACATGATGCTACTTTTGCAAAGTTGTACTTTTGTAACATTTTTATGCCTACAATAAAATAAAATTTTGCAGGAACACAGTAGTGAGTTGCATGAAAATATTATAAAGCGATGTTTTTTCTTTTTGGGTTTCCTGATTTTTCTATGGTAAAAATGCAAGAAATATATATAAATATATATATATATATATATATATATATACACACATATAAATATATATATATACACACATATAAATATATATATATATATACACACATATAAATATATATATATATATACACACACACACATATATATGTATATATATTTATAAATCTGTTAATATATTTGTATTAACTTGACAGCATGGATTCAAAAGTAAATACTAATGTCAAATCACTTTTACAGGCAGAAATTAGACTAAGTGAAGTTGACTTTAAGTAATTTTTATGACATAGAAAGTTTTTGGAAGTGATCAACCCAGAATCTATGGCAATTTAGACATCCGTTAATACCTCAAGAAAAGACTATTGTAAACACATTAAGAATGTAAATAGTTATATGAACAAGAGCTAAAATTGTCTAAAGTATTAAACATCGCTATTACAATAAATTATTATATTAATATTTATAATTATATTAATGCATTAATAATCATAATCACCAATGTTTACCCAGTTTGCCATACACTGGACAGTTTTCTAAAGTGTCTTATACCACTTAACTTTTTGAAGATGATGTGATGTAGATGCTGTATCGTTCAAGTTTCTCTGACCAAGAGGCTTAAGCAACACTAACTGTTTTGATAACATCCAGGTAACTTAACAATAAGTTCTTAAAGCAATGCCTTGTAAGCACATTGAAATAAATTAGGCAAGACCGATGTTTCCTAAACCCTATTGTTCATTCATCAGCAATTCTGATGATCTTGAAAATATTTTTTTTTACTGTGCATCTGAAGCAAATCAATATTTCTCCTCTCACTTTTGAAACAGAAAGCTCATCGCTCCTAGTCACCATGCTACAAAATATGTTCACCTGATCAGAGTCTTCTGGAGCTAAGGTTGCAAAATTCCAGAGGTGGAATGAGGAGCAAACATTGTTAAAATATTTCTAAGGAACTTTTGCAACTACTGAGATATGCCTGTTGTCTCAGTTCAGGTTGCTATGACTACATTCCATAAACCAGTGGCTTATCAACAACAGAAATTCACTGCTCACTGTTCTGGAGGCTAGAAGTCTGAGATCAAGGTTCCAGCCTGGTAGAGACCTGGTGAGGACCCCCTTGTAGGTTGCAGGCAGCTGACTTCCCGGATGCACACTTAGGGGCTAAGAGAGCTAGCTACCTCTCTGACCTTTTATAAGGGCAATTCTCACATCTTGACTCCACCGTCATGACCTGACTCTCTCCCAAAGCTTCCACCTCCTAATACAGATCACGTTAGGGGTATAGGATTTCAACCTAAGAATTTTGGGGGGACCCAGACATTCCATCCACTGTAACTCCTGAGTTTGTATAGCAGATCAAAAGTAAAAAGTCAATGGGGTCCATATCTTCTCTTTGCAGTGTAACCCAGTTGCCTTTCTATGTGCCACCAGAAGGGAGATGTTCATGTTTGATTTTTAGTTTTGACTCCACATCTTGTCAATATCTGATGTCTGTCCCAGAATACCAATGTATTCACATTTCTCTTCCTACTTTTTCCCTACCTCCCCTTCTGTATCTCTGCAATTCATGAGGGAATGGTGACCATGGAAGGAAGTACATTTGCCATCTTGGGCCTTGTATTAAAGTCCTTAGGTTTAATTCATATTTCCACACCTGGTATTTAGTGGCCATCTTCATGGTAGTGGAATCAAGTATTTGAACATGAAGGGGATTAATTTCTTCTTTCAAAAGATCAACAAGTACATTGGGGAAAAAAGACTACCTCCCCTCTTCCATGGAGCTGACATTCTATGGATACAGGCAAAAAATAAATAAACAAATGGAAAAATAAATGAATATGATAAGAGGTCAGAGAGTGATAAGAACTGCGTAGAAAAAATTTAGAAGGGTAAGATTGTAAAATGCTAAGATGCAATAAAAGTGTTATATTAAAGAAAAGAGTCCTCCACAGGAAGTTGATATTGGAGTTGAAATATGAAGTAAGAAAGTACATGAACCAAAAACCTTGGGAAGAGTGTTCCAGACAGAAAAGAACAGAAGCTGAGAGGGAGGAGGGCATCCGTGAGGATTGGGGTTTGCTTGATAGTTGGCATGAGCCAGACTCCTGGGATAAGGAGCCTTCTGTACCTGGAGCACTCAGGACTTTTTCATCCCCAAACCCCCTTACCAGTTCCGTAGAAATCCCAAGATCCCGAGAGACCAGGCTGCATGTGGGAGGAGTGGTCCAGGCAGCAGAGGATGCTGCCATCCTCTGAGCTTCCCATCATGCTCAAGGAATTCCAGTCTATCCTCTTCCAGCCCCTCCATCTGGACCCACACTTACCCCCCCCCCCTTGTACCCCACACACCCAAAATCCACAAAAGGAATGCTGTGGTTTCCAGCTGTGTCCTGTTTTCCTACTGGGGGACCCCATACTGTATGCAGCCAGCCCAAGACAGCAATGGGTTTGGGTTACTTTCAAAAGGCATAAAGGTCATTGTGCACAGAGCAATGTAATAAGGAGGAGGAAGGAAGAAGGTGAGGAACAAGAAATAGCTATTTGTTCATGTAGGCATTGATAGCACACGGTGCTTCGATTTCATTTTGAGCATGATGGAGACCATTGACAACTTTTGAGTAAGAGAGTGTATCGTCTAATGTACATTATCAAATGTCACCCCAACTGGTATTTGGGGAACTGACTGGAGGCAGGGAAATCTGTCAGTAGTGTATTTCAGTCCAGGTGAAAGAAGTCTGTGGCTTAGTCCAAGTGTTAACGGAATAGATGCTCTGACATGGTCAGATTCTGTGTGTATCTGCTTGTACAGTGAAAATAGCATCCACCAGAATCATTAATGGATTACATGAGGAAGAAGAGAGAGATAAAAAGGAGCCAAAGATTCCTCCAAGGTTTGGGGTCTGACTATTAAATGTTGGGTCTGTGGACTAAGATGGGGAAGAAAGGATGCCATTGGGCTCAGGAGTTCCAAGCTGGACATGCTGAGTTCAAGTGCCAGTTAGACATTCAAGGAGAAGAGGCAGGGGGCTACATATGCCAGCACCCATGGGCCAATCAGGGTGGGGATCAACACATGGGAGTCATGAGCACTGAGATCAGTGTAAGTTCATGACTCTGGATGAGATCACCTGGGGAGGAGTATATACATTAATAAGAGTAGAAAACTTGCTCAGGCCTGTTGCTCTATGACAAAAGGTGTGATTCTTTACCTGAAAGTTATAGACAGCAGCAATCTGACAATGGGGTCATGATTGGTAGAATATAATATACATGTTACTATAACGAAATAAGAATATTAGCGTTACTGTGGTTATCACACAGCCTCCCTGAAAAAGCAATCATTTTTTTTTTAGTACAAATTTAAGTGTGAATATCTTAATGTCCCACAACGTATGAGTCATTTTCACCGCTGAACTCAGTTAATCTTGAGAGGCTGGCAGATTCACTTGTAAAAACTGGTAGCACAATTGGGAAGAAAAACTGCTCTTTTGAGTAAATGCTTTATAAGGGCAATTAAAGCAGAAAGATGTGTTTATGGGCTTTCACCCTTCAAAATGGCTATAGATCAAGTTTATTAAAAATGTAATTTGGAAGAGAAGCTGGCAATACAGTAATAAAAATAAAAATGAAACTAATTTATCTTAGAAGTCTGTGGTGGTTTGAGCCCTAACCAACCCAAAGATTTTGTTAGTCAAACACAAGTTGGGATTGAAAACTGCTTTATAATCCCAAAGCATTTTTGGATAAGAACGTAGCTGTTGTATTTATGGTCACATGATGGATTCATTCTCACAGTTTACAACAGAAAATATAGGTATAACTTGTGTGTGTCTAAAACTTAATGAGAACAATGTTTAGGGGCTCTTTTTTTTAATCTATACATAGAATCTGGTAAGAAAAACAAATCTACTATTCACATGTATATGCACCCAAGGGGTTGAAAGAGGCAATCTTTGTCACATATATTTAAATCAACATTTTTACCTCTTTGCAGTTACTCTTTTCTTAAGCAAGTGTTTTTGAAAGACAAAAGCGAATACCTTTTAAGTTTAACAGGACTTTCAAGATATCACATACTGTGAGAAATCAAATAATACTTTTTCTCCTAAAAACATACTTTTTTAAGATTAATTCTATTTATTTTATTTATTTGTTTACATTTATTTATTTTTGAGAGACAGAGAGAGACAGCGTGAGCAGGGGAGGGGCAGAGAGAGAGGGAGACTCAGAATCTGAAGCAGGCTCCAGGCTCTGAGCTGTCAGCACAGAGCTCGATGCGGGGCTTGAATCCACAAACCGTGAGATCATGACCTGAGCCGAAGTCAGACGCTTAACCGACTGAGCCACCCAGGCTCCCCAATTCTATTTTTTTAACGTGTGACATGTTTTCAGTGCAAAAATCGTGTCCAAATGGGTTGTTTCCTCAGAAAGTATCTTTTCTGACCACATTCCAGTTATTTTGATATCTTATAATGAAATGAATTAACTGAAAGTCTGTCCAACTTTGTTTGTTTTTAAATTTTTTTTAATGTTTATTTTTCAGAGAGAGAGAGACAGAAACCAAGTGCAAGCAGGGGAGGGGCAGAGAGAGAGGGAGACACAGAATCCAAAGCGGGTTTCAGGCTCTGAGCTGTCAGCACAGAGCCCGAGGCAGGGCTCGAACTCATGAACCATGAGATCATGACCTGGGTCAAAGTCGGACACTCAACCGACGGAGCCACCCAGGTGCCACAAGCCTGTCCAACTTTGGACAAAGTCCCTCCCAGTAGAGAACTAGGTAGCCTGCAGACAAGCCTCAATGTTACCGTGTTCAAATAAAGATTGTTCTGAAGTGTTTGTGGGTACAGACAAGAAATAGCTGGGCCCCAAATGGGATTAGCTGAACAGACCATCTGCAGGGGAAGGATGATTCTAGCAGGATGGCAGCATGGTCCACAGTGTCTTCCTGGCCTTGGCTTTAGCCTCTGGTGTCCCCAGGATCGGGCAATGTTCTGAAATGTAAATCCCCCCATTTCCTTTTATGCCTCTTCCCAACGTTCCCGAAGATTACACTTCACCTTCAGATCTAAAAGGTTGATCTTTATCTTCGGTTCATTCAACACAGGAAAATGATAATTAAGAGCACACAGAGCAAATAACGATTTCAGGGTCCTTATTACCATATTAGCCTACCTGCAAGGCGATCTCAGAATAAGAAACGAAAGGTATTTATTTTAGCAGACTTTGAAAAGTCTGTAACATCATTGTATTTAAAATCATTAGAGGAGGGGTTCCTGGCTGGTTCAGTCTGCTGAGTGTCTGACTTTGGCTCAGGTCGTGATCTCACAGTTTCTGAGTTCAAGCCCCGCATTGGGCTCTATGCTGACAGCTCAGGACCTGGAGCCTGCTTCGGATTTGATGTCTCCCTCTCTCGGCCCCACATCCACTCACACTCGGTCAATCTCTCTCTCAGCAATAAATAAATATTAAAAATTTTAAATCATTAAAGATAGTTAATGTCTTTACTAACCAGATCATCTTGATATTAGCCTGAATTATCTAGTAAGAATTATTTTTGAAAACTAAGTGTGTTTGCTTATTCATTACAGTTGTAAAATACCATCCACTTACATCAAGTATTCATAAGTACAAGTCTTGAGTGACAGTTATTTAGAAAAAAATAATATCCAAAATATCTGCCTCTTGCCAATTTAATATTAGTCCATACTACACACAAAATAAAGTATGAAATACGTTTCTAATAGATTATTCCCCAAATAGCACTTCCTAGGCACATAGGATAAGAAGCCAAAACATCCATTCTGTGTGGTTTTCCTAGTTCAGAAAGAGGCTATCACCATGAAACAAACAAGAACCGTCCTCTATGCATAAATATTTGCTATTTTGCCATTAGAATTAGTGGAAGGGCATTTTAAAAGAAACAAATACCCAGGTCTCCAGTCCACTTTATATTTTCAGCTATGAGAATATAAAATAAAATCAGAAGGTTTTTATGTGATCCAATAATTTTCCATTTCTGGTCAAAGGAGAGGAATAGCTGATTTGCTGTGTGAATATATTTCACCAATGTCTATATAGAATGTGACAGTTACCTACCGCACAAACTGTATCCTTTTAGAAATGTAGTAAATTTAAAGCTTTTTATGAGGCTGTGTGAGGCTGTGTGAGAGCTAGAAAAACGGCATGTGGAAAAGGAGTTCATTTAAACTTCAGAGTCTGGCTGACGGTGTAAACCACGTCTTTGCCTGGAAGCATAGATCTATCTAAACGAGGATAGGCTAGTGATGTGTTCATGAGGAAACACAATGGAGCCTCCTGTCTGCTAAATATTTACACGAAGTGTACATTACATCAAGAATAGTAATTGCTATAAGTTTCGTTCTCCATACTAATATAAACATGTCCAAATACATTTTATATTAAAGGGCAGTTACAAATTTTTTATTAAATGGTTAATCCTTCTCTCTCTGGTTTTCTTCTATAGATATAGAGATATAGATGTAAATAGATGCATTATAGACAGAGATATAAATGCATCATAGATAAGTCATGGATGTATAGGTATAGATTGATCTATAATAGATCATAGATATGTAGGTATAGATAGCTAGATGTCTGACAGATAGAATGTGGATACATAGACCACAGTTATTAGAACTGTGATAGAGAGATCATAGATAGATTTAGATAATCTAGGATAGATCATAGATCCATGACAGATCATAGATAAGTGATAGATAAATCTATGATACATCTATACGTATATGATCCATGTGTACCTATATATGTATAGGAGAGAGAGAGAGATGAGGATTGACCATTTTTTTCTGTGAAGAGCCAGAAAGTTCACATTTTAGGTTTTACTGGCCACATGGCCTCTGTTGTAATTATTCAATCGTTTTGTGTTGTAGCACAAAAGTTGTAAACAATGTGTACATAAATGAGCACAACTGTGTTCCCATAAAATCTTACTTATGGACAGTGAAAATAGAATTTCATGGAATTTTTATGTCATGAAATATTCTTTTATTATCAATCATCTAAATTGTAGAAACTATTCTTAGCTAGAGGGCCATACAGAAAGAGTCCTCAGGACATATTAGCCTACAAGGCTGGAAGTTTGTAACTTTCAAAATATATAAAATAACCAATTTTTTTAATTTCAAAGAACTCTACAGCCCATGTGGCCCATATCATCTTATTGTGATCTGCAACCATCTCTTCAATAAATACCAACTCTAGATAAGAAAATGAAAGTAGTTTCAAAGCAGAGGACTTTTTAAAAAGAAAATGTAATTATATTGCACAAATTGGATCACAGCCAAGATAGAAAAACTCACACCTCTACTTTAAAAGAAAGTGCACAGCAAGAATATGTCTCAGCTAAACGTTTCATTACATGTAAGTTAAGATGTATAATTAGTCAAAATAAAATTCCAGTATTTTCACAGTGTTGCAAACACAGTACAATATTAATTTTCACATCATATTTTATATGCAAACAAATTGGCTTTGTCTAAAAAAAAAGTGTTGCTTTCCTCAGAAAAGCTGTCTTTGATAATAAGAATTCCACTGAAAAATGAAACTTTCCATATGTGACAGATTTTGGGAATATGAATCAAAGAGAAATGAAGGCTTCTCTCTGAAATACATGATTCTACAGATGGAACTTCTTAAATTCATGTTCAAAATCTGAACGTCCCAATCCATCCGTTTATGCAGAGAACAAATGGATAAATAAACAAATGGTTTTTGTGTGTCTGTTTGTCTGCTTTTAAGATTTCATTGGGCATCCGGGTCCTTGATATAGTGGACATAGGAAGTTAATTTTTCCCATCAATGCAGTAAAAATTCCCAACCAGAAAGATGGATTTGTCAAGTGACTGCTTCATGGAAGTACAATGAATTTGGTTTCTATCCAATCTTGATGTTCAGAATGGTGCTGATGTTTGCTTGATTGTTCCCATGCGTGTTTGTTGTCGGTGGAGGCTTAAGAGAGTCGGGAACTGATACCGGCGCCCTCACCTGAGTCCTTTCTCTTGGCCACTCGGAGATACAAATGGGCCAATTGAATGTACAGCTCCCTTGGGAACCTAGTCTCCAGACTACAATCATAGACACATATCAAACATTTCCTTTCGTGACACCAGAGGAATTTCAGAACAACAACAACAACAATACAAAACCAAACAAACCTCTGAGCGGACTGGACTTCATCTTTTCCTTTACTCTCCCGTTACAAAAGCAATCAAGTAAAAACAACCATTTCTCATTGGACGAGGAAGCGAACATCATTTTGTAACAAATCCGTACAAGAACAGGAAGGGAGAGCTGCTCAAAAAACCAGTGTGAAACCGTATGTGTAGACTGTGGTTTATTTTATTTTATCATTTATTTATTTATTTATTTATTCATTCATTCATTTATTTTGAGAGAAAGATAGAAAGAGCACATGCACACGAATGGGGAAGGGGAAGAGAGAGAGAGAGAGAGAGAGAGAGAGAGAGAGAGAGAGAACCCCAAGCAGGCTCTGCACTGTCAGTGAAAAGCCTGACTCCAGGCTCGAACCCACAAGCTGCCATAATGACCTAAATCAAGAGTCAGATGCTCAACTGACTGAGCCACCATAGCCTGTGTTTTAAAAATAAATGGATTGTGTGATTACAACAACCACTTTCCCTCACCGTAAAAAGTGTAATCCCTTTTTTTTTTGTTTATTGGCTGGGTATTTATCTTTAAAAGATAAGAAAATACAGTTCGCAGAGGAAGAGACTTGCTTTCTAGTGAGCATCTTTGAATATCTAAGTTTGCCATGATAAGCTCTGGGATCAATTATTTCCTTCTAAACAATGTTCTGATACGACTCACAAAAGTGCATATATAACAATATAAATATGAAAGAGATGAAAAGCAAGACCAAGAGAAACTAAAATTGTGCAACGTATTGGTAAGCATCTAACATCAATTTGGTCCGCGAGTGGTTAGATTAAAATTTTCCGGTAAAATCAGCAACTTCATGGGGAAGTTCCTGCTTGTACTAATGAGCCAGGACTCCTCTCTTCATACTGATTTTCACAGAATTACTTGGCAAATGCATTGTCTTGTTTGCTCTGTGACATTCATAGCAGTCTTAAAAACCACCTCCTAACTGACTACAAGTTGATGTAGAAAATGATCTTAGCAAAAGGCTCTGGCCAAGAAATTTCATCAGAACATCCCTGAAATTTAAAGAGCCCATTATGATATAAGTGGTGATATAACACACCTATAAACATCTTTACCAATATCACAGAGTCCAAATATATACTTGCTGGTCAATCTCCAGGTAAATTCAGGTAAAGAAATCCCAGCTTGGCCTAGGAAGTGTACGTACTCTTTCTAGAATAAAAGCTGCATCATGTGATTTTCTAAGCAAAATCGGAATAGTAAATAACAACAAAAATATTAATAATTAACTCCACAAATATGTATTATTCAATACCTATTATATTTTCATCAACATGAATCATAAGACTTACAATAATTGCATTATAATTGATGGGTTTTTAGGAGGGCTATGTGAATGTTATTTCTCTTTGTTGGGTGTTGGCCATGATTACGGTGTCTTCCACAGTATCTCACCATGGTCTTGTTATTATAACTCTTGAACCATCCATGCATTGCTTAAGAAGTGATAATGATGACATTGTTATGGATGTTGCTAGAAGCCCTGTTGGGAACGTGCCTTCTTAGAGGGGGATTCACCCATTATTACAGTAGAAATTGGTATTTACAGACCCATTTCTGATCGAATGAATGTTGTCAGCAGATGGAAGCAAGGTTGTCGAAACCAGACCCACATGCCCTTGGGTCTCACATGTCAGAACCTGCAAAGCCAACTCCCAACTTCCAGCGTCTTTGTCTCTTGTCCCGCCACAGGTACCCATTCTGTCTATGGCGGTACCAGGAGAGGAAAGTCCCCAGATCAGCTTTCATCCAGTGACTGACAGGAGTAGGTGCTAGGTAGCAACGGCCGCCTTGCCCCTCGATTGGGACGACTCTGAGCGTCACCTGATGCATTGACTCCTAGGGAATCCTGTCAGGGCTAAATTGCCATCCACCTTGTTGGGAGTTTTCTTTATAACACACGTTTTCTTGGCTTTCCCCAACTTTCTTTTGCTTGTTCTACTCGCTCATGTCAATATGCAGTATTTCCAGGACCACGTTCCAAATAAACAACTTGCGTTTGAATCCTTTGTTTCTGGATCTGTTTTGTAACTTGGTTCTTCCATTTATAAAGTACCCAACTCCCGCCAACCATCTTGCTGTTAGCGAATGCTGTGCTAATATAAAAAAGAAAAAAAACAGAGTCTTTGCCATTAGTAATCTTGTTTAAACTTTATGATTAAAGATTGTGTGATGAAATGCAGTAACATGCAGGATCATTGTTTAAATTAGAGTCTGTACTCCCTAGCCCTAAATATTTTTCCACCTTGCTTCTATACTCTGAAACCGTTTAATAGACCTCAAATGAGAATTTTGATTCCTTCTACCGCTCAGAAGGGATGGTGTTAAAGGACATACTATCTATTAAAATATATGGCCTATATTAAATCCTTAAGTTATTCTGGCACTGGGATCACCAAATAATTATCATTGCTCCAGCACTATTCTGAGAATTTCCATTAATTCTTTAATTTTCCAAGACTTTAGGGAGCCCTTGATTTCTGCAATTCCACATGTAACCCTAGCCATGGGTCTGCTGATTCTGGCACTATTATAAGATGAGCTCAGAGAGTCAGAAAGTCCTAAAACATGTGGATAGGCTAAGTACTTGAGTGAATGAGAAAAATGTGAAATGTAAAAATATATGTATGCTAACGTAGTCTACAGCATGCACCCTCCTGGCGTTCACCTCATCCCCGTGGAGATAATAATGCACCTGCCAAGTGCAAGACATCAGCTTCATGGAAGCACTCACTTTCAACTACAATCAGCCTGAGACTCAAACCTGAACTAGCAGTACCACCAACTACTGGCAAAAAACAAAACAAAACAAAACAAAAAACCAGCAACAACAATAACAAAGCCAAGAAAACAACATCAAACACCAACAACACAAAGAGATTCCCAAGTTAGATAAGATTTTCTAAAATATCAGACAGGTAGTCTTTTCCAGATCTGGAGTGATGCATGCATTCGGTTACATCGAAGACGTTTTCATTACCATTTTTACTTTGCTTTAACTTATTTTATCTTTGTTTACAAACAGAATCAGAAAACTGGGTAAAACGTTCTGAAGGACACTTTCCTCACGCACCATGAGTCATGATATTCATGAACGATGAATAAAAAGAAATTATTGACACAGAAAAATACTGCTGTTATCACAAGCCATTGTATTTCACACCACTTTCCTATCTGAGCCCTTTTAAAATAGTTTTTATTTATCTTGTATTGATTTTTATTAATTCCAAGCCTTCTTGGGTTTTTTATTTTCTAAGGGCAGGGATCCATCCTTAAGTAAGAAATTAAGAGAGCAGATATACAGCCCTGAAATTTTTCACTGGCATTTAAACACCATGTTCTATACATTCATTTATTCACTAAACATTAATAAAGTAAGCACTAACTTTTGACTAGCTATGTTTATATTTTCTGGATATATATACCCTACCACCTGGATTATGACATGGAAAATTCTTTTACTACAATAAATATGTTAAATTCAAAGTATAAGTAGAAGGTAAAGTGTGGCCAGAAGGAAAGAAGGATCAATTCTTCCTGAATAATAGTGGACTTCACGGAAGAGGTCATACTTGTGCTCAGACTGGAGGCAAATGGAGATATTCATTAGATGCGGAAGAGTCAGGAGGGCATCCCAGTCAGAGGAAAAAGTATGAGCAAAGAGGTGAAACAAACAAGCGTATTCAGGAACTGGATATTCATTAAGAATCAAATGAACATCAAATGGAAATGTTTGATTGGAAAAACCAGGGGGTAGAAGCCTATGTGTCTGGGATTTTATCTTGTAGTTAATGGGGAGCCAGTGAAGATATTGGGGATGTGGTAGGAACAGTGGAATCACAATATAGCATCTACTTTTGGGAAGGGTTTCTTCAAAACCAAGGAGGAAACTATATATATATATATATGTATATATATATATATGTATATATATATATATGCATATATATGTATACATATATATATGCACATATATATGTATATGTACGATGTATATACATATATATGTGTGTATGTACATATATATGTATATACAACATATATACATATATGTGTGTTTATGTACATATATATGTATATATAAATATATACATTATATATGTATATATAAATATACATATATATGTATATAAAAATATATATACATTATATATGTATATATAATGTATATACATATATTTTTTAATGTGTGTTTGAGGGGCACCTGTGTGGTTTAGTCAGTTAAGCATCCAAGTCTTAATTTTGGCTCAGATCATGCTCTCAAGGTTGGTGAGTTCGAGCCCCTCATCAGGCATTGGGCTCTGCACTGACAGTGCAGAGCCTACTTGGGATTCTCTCCCTTTCTTTGCCCTTCCCCACTTGTGATCTCTCTTTCAAAATAAATAAATAATTAAAAAAATTAATGTTTATTTTTGAGAGAGAGAGAGAGAGAGGGAGAGAGAGCACGAGCAGAGAAGGGACAGAGAAGGAGGGAGAGAGACACAAAATCTGAAGCAGGTTCCAGGCTTCAAAATAAATAAATAAACTTAAAAAAAATGTGCGTTTGATATGGAATATGTTGCAGGCATGAGGGGTGGAGAATGGAAATCACACCTGTCATATACCTTCCAGCCTCCGTAAACATGCAAAGTTTAATCACACGTATTTCTATTAGTACTTAGACATATGAAGCAAAAGCTGGTGGTGAGTGACAGTGACAACAGGGAACAGAAAATCCACAGAAGAGCGAAAAAATAAATCCTGCCTTTTCATATGTGCTCTGGCCTGGCCAACATTGGTCTCAGTAGCCCCCTGTCCAGCTCATTTGCCACCACTTACTTCTCTACAATTTCCCACCTCCAACCCCCACTCAGAAATACAGTAAAAAAAAATCTTTTGATCTGTACAAAAATATTCATCCATGAGAAAGGTGAGGACTTTAAAAAAAAGTTTTTATTTCATTTCATTTCATTTCATTTCATTTCATTTCATTTCATTTCAGACACAGAGAGAGCAGGAGTGGGGGAGAGGAGCAGAGGGAGAGAGAGAGAGAGAGAGAGAGAGAGAGAGTCTAAAGCAGGCTCCATGCTGAGCGCAGAGCTCTGTCCCATAACCCTGGGATTGCGACCTGACCAGAAATCAAGAGTTGGACGCTCAACAGACTGAGCCACCCAGGTGCCCCAATGAGGACTCTCGTAGAGCTGAAATCCAATCAGAGACATAAAGATGACAGCGTTGTTTTCACAAGATGCTGTCAGCATTAGGGGCCGGGTGCGCGCACATTTAATTACCAGATGTTTACACTTCAAAACTTGGCCTTTGCAACCACTTGTAAAACCAATGCCTCCACTGTGATTGGACCTGGGGGATGAAATACCTTTAAATTCCCAAGCTCTGCATCCGTCACTAATAATTTTGAACCATGTAAATGGCATTAAAATGTGTATAATGCTTTCAACCTGGTTTTACATCTAATGTGCTTCTTATATAAGCTGCCACGCAGTCCAATGAGGAGCAATTATAGCGAATCAGATTCAGTACCAAATATTCCCCACTCTGAACATCAAATACGTCCATGAGGGCTTGACTGAAATAATGTCGTCAAAAAGGGTAGGCATCTCGTCAGGAAAAGCACACAATGAATTTTAGTCCATGGCCTTGTTTGGGGATAAAACTATGAGGGAAATAAAAACCATTTGTCAGTGGCTGTAAATGAAAATATGGGAGATATTTACACCCAGCCTCTGTTTCTCCTTATCCTTCATCATCTCTCTTCCTGCCAGTATAATTGTCAACCTGTCTCTGGAGTTTCATACCTTTCCCAAATGTGTTTCCCCCCTCTGCCTTATCTCTTCAAAGGCATCAGTCACACAGCAGATTTGTAATGAACTTGCTCTCTGCCAAGGCAAGAAAAAAAAAAAGTGACATCATTTTCAAAAAGGGGAGATCAGCACTTTAATCTCAGTGAGATAGAAAGGAGAACAAAGGGAATGTCTGGCAGGGCTAACAGGGAGAAAGGACGGTATGGAGCACACGCTTTCTTTCCCTCTCCATGCTTTGTACACTACGCTTTAGAAATTTGGACTCCATTTGTTTTCCATTCTCATCGTATCCTCCTGGCCCTGCAAGGTCCGGTCTGCACATGATTACCAAGAATAGGGTGTGGCATTCTCCTCCCCGCTTTTGTGAGTTTGGTGGAATGGGGTGAGGGTGAGATGTTTAAAGTCTTGTTATAGAGTTTCAACATTGATGCAGCATTGTACAATTTTGAGGTGAAGTAGCTAGCACATGAATCTGATCTGGCAGGTGTATTCTAGTTGTGGCTAAAATTAATCCAAATGAGAAGAGATGGCCATCAAAGGAAGAAAGGGCAAGCATTTTTTTTTTTTTTAATCACTGATGATCCCATCAAACTAAATTGTAGACGGGTGGATCGAAGGTAATGTGGGAGTCAGCACTGAAGGCTCAGAGGCTAAGATACTAAAACAGCTGTTTACAATAACTTGTGATGTGCAATCAGAATTATTTTATAAAAAAAATTATAATCCTCTTAAATAACCAAGCTGGAAAGAAACGTAGGTTCTCTCCAATTACCATGATTTTAGTTACCGTGGGGCCATGTGCAGGAGATTATCAAATATGTACCATTTGTCAGAGAAATGTGATGAGTCACCCCTGATAAAAGATAGCAAATGCTCGCTGTTTAAAGGGAAGCTGGTTTAGGATTAGACATGTGTGTTGGACATGAACCTCCCAAGCCACAAGTTCAGGTGTTCCAAGAATGTAACTGTTTAAAATCTTTTCTATTAGTTTCTGTCTGGAATCTTTGCTTCTCCTGTTATCAGGATCCCAATCTTAAGTCAGTTTCCGGTAAACCCACTTCAGCCCAGATTTTTCTTTTGCTTTTACTTCTCTGTGTTGATCTAAATTTTATGGGTTTTACTCAGTTTCCAGGTCTTTTTCCCAGTCCCACCTACAAAATCCAGTATCTACTAAGGTACGCATCACTTCATCTGGTTTCCAGTCTGAGCCCCTCTTGTCTCTTCCTAGTAAGGCATTCGATTTACCATTGTATCACTGGTTGTCATTTCAGAAACTATTTGGTGTCCCTGGGATCATTACCATGAAGTATATACAGCTCCTTTGGCCATTTCTCAGTTATGTTCATATCCCTCGGCATACTGGGATACCACAAGAAACCTCTAGATGCTTTCTGTCTGTCTTATGGTAAGCAGAAACTTGGGGGCCATTCCAGAACTCTGCCTAGATTGAGCAGGCTGCATTTTCTACTCTGTTGATGCCTTCTCACTCTGGCATGGCAGGAGATGGGGGAAATGATGTCTAACATGCTTCTGCCTCCCACATTCCACCCAACAAAGGAAGGCACTTGTCTGTGGATGGTCTGTTGGCTCTAGGTCCTTACGAGCAATCTGGGACATGGTCCAGAGAGGGAAGATGTAGCTGGATTTAGAGCCGTTCCTCAGATATCCATACAACCATCTCATTTCACTGCTTTCCTCACTCCCTACACACATAGATTTTGTCTCCTTTGTGATCACAAAAAAAACAGAGGAGAGAATGTCTACCTCCAATCGAATTACTTAAAACCCCAGTCAACTGCGCTCATGATTTATAATATTGAAAAACTTGAAACTTGCAATAAAAAACAAAACTTGTTGGGGAACTTGGGTGGCTCAAGTCAGTTAAGCATCTGACTTCGGCTCAGGTCATGATCTAGCAGTTGGTGAGTTCGAGCCCAGCATCCAGCTCTGTGCCGACAGCTCACAGAGTCTGGAGGTTCCTTTGAATTCTGTGTCTTCCTCTCTGTCTGCACCTCCCTTGCTCACGTTCTGTCTCTCTCTCACACAAAAATAAATAAACATAAAAAAATTGTTTCCCCTAACTATTATCTCTACAGTATTTTTTTAAAGTCTATTTTGATTATAAAAAACGAGTTTTGATCTTGTTCGGTTTTTTGGTATTTCTGCTAAGCATATATACCCTAAATGAAAGTGTATCAGGAAGTTTCAGGGAAATATCATATGCTAATATTTCAAAATGCTATCAATTCTATGTTTCTTTCCCCCTATAAATATTTGCCTACCAAAAATAATATGTGATTCTTGCTTACTTGTCCGGCTCTCCTCCAAGAAACAGAGAACTGTGTCTTTATCTTTAATCCATTTCTCCAAAACAATAAATTCCACACAGAACAAAAAGGGAATATATATACAAAGTACAGTCCCCTCTACAGAGGTCCTCCAAGATTCTGTAGATAAATCTGCACGATGAAGTAAAGATATGTAGCCAAGAGAATCCATCCATTGACTTTATGGATGGACCGATGTCAATGTACAAAGGGCTTTGTCTAGACAGAGTCCAAATGAACTGTCAGAGCTTCCTAGTGATGTGTACCACGAGACACCAAAGTTAATCTGCAATTTATCGACGGACACTTGAGTTATTAAGGTCATGTGGACCAACTAGACCCAAGGTTTGGATGGAGAAAAACACATGGACACAGTGGAAGTTAAGAGGAGGGGATAGAGAGACAAAAACAAAGATCTAGAACAAGGGAAAAAAATGCTAAGAGTCACAAAAATTATGACAGAAAAGTGGAGGGGACAGACTGCAACTGATATTTTTTTTAAAAGAGAGAGAGAGAGCAGGAGAGGGGCAGAGAGAGAAGAAGAGAAAGAATCGTAAGTAGTGTCCACACCCAGCGTGGGGGGCTAGATCTCATGATCCTGAGATCATGACCTGAGCCAAAATCAAGAGTCAGAGGCTTAACAGACTAAGCCACCCAGGCGTCCCTGACTGATATCTACTAACTACTCTATCTCCAAGCTCTCTAGCTCTCTTCCTTGTTTTGCTCCAATGAATCTATCGGCAACCACTATCCTTTATATTATGCATTTATTTACTGTCTGCTTATACACGTGCACACAAGATTATAGAATCCATAAGAGAAGTGATTTTTGCCTTCTGTTCATTGGTGTATTGGCAGTTTCTAGGACACTGGTAGGGGTTTTGATAAATATTTGTTGCAGGAATAAAGGAAAGAAAGAAAGAAGAAAGGAGGGAAGGAGGGTAAGGGAAAAGGGTAAGGGAATAAAAAAAGAAGAACAAGAGGATGATACAAATTTCTTGCTCGGTCATTCTCTGGACTCCAAGACATGGCTGCACTTCCTGCTCTTGCATTCCGTAATTTCCCTTTTTCTTTCTACCAGCTCCATTTTCTTGACTTGAGCTCATTTGAATGTGTTGCTTTTCCTTGTATCCAAATGAACCCTGGCGATAACAGGTGTGGGGAGTGAGCCTAGTCAGCTTACAGACCCCTTTTCTTTATTTCAGGTGAGTAGCATACTTTCTCATCATTACATTCTTTAAACCTCACATAAACACTGACCACATGATATCATGAGCTTGTTGGAAGGGCGTGGCTAAGGGTGCCTATGCAAATCCCAAGGGGCAGATAGTACAAATGAAAAAGGAGAAAGATAATATACAGCTGTTATATCCAAAGTGGCAGAAGGTCTGGGAGCCGAGGAAGCAAGTGATCTTTCTTCATTTACTGACATGGTCTTAAGGGTAGTGAATCGTTCAGTAGTGGTCCCCTAATGTTAGCGAACATATTACCAGAGCACTTACTAAAAATGGAGGTTACAAAGTCCAACTCCTCCCAATTAAAATCCCATCAATATCTGTTGTCAGCCACACATCTGAATTCTTAGTCAAGACCCCAGATGATACTTAAACCACCAGGTGATCTGAATGATTTTGGCCCTCAAAAATTCACCTGTTGAAATCCTACCCCCCAAAGATGGCAGCAGTGGGAGGTGGGGCATTTGGGAGGAGCTTCAGCTGCACTAAAAAGTGATCAGGCTGACATCTGGATCTTGGACTTTCCAGCCTTCAGAAATGCGAGAAAGAGATTTCTGCCATTTTTAAACTACCCAGTCTCTGGTATTTTGTTATAACGGTCCAAACAGATTAAGACAATACCAATGCAAGGGGTTCTTTAAATACATATTGAAGATAAAAAAGCTCTAATTTGATCTGTAATGCTTAGAGTGCCATGTTCCCAAGACTCTAACAGTAGTCCCCCACTTCTCAATCCCATCTGCCTCTGAATCCTGCATAACTTTAGACATTCAGAAATTAAAAGACAGAGTATAAGAGTAGATGGGATGGAAAAGGTGAGGGTTGGCTCTTGTGTTGGTCGTGGTGGTGTTGGTGGTGATTTTTTAATTAGCTAGGCTTTGTGTTGAATGTCTTGTGTAAAACGTCCTACCTTTAGAGCTGCATGGGACCATTGCAAGAACATAACCAATTGATTAGATTGTTAACAATACCTGAGATATCAAACTAGCAATGTCCTGGGCCACACTCCTTTCTATCAGGTTCCCACAAATTGTATTATTTTACTGCCTTACTTCCTACCATCAGTTAGAACTTTGGTACATTTTCTTGCAACTATTAGCCTCATGTTTTCAGACATGGAATACATTTCATGAGGTATGTTAGACCCTTTCAGAGGCTACTAGGCACTCTTGAGAAGAGGACAATGCAGTAACAAATTTAATGCAACCTTTGACCTTGATGACTATTTTGCCTCAGGGCTAGCAGGGAAGGTCATAATATGAAACCTGGAAACTCATGAGGATTAAGGTAAACCTTTATAATTCCATCCAGTAAGCTCCCTGAATCTGGTGGCTAGATCCAAGAATAATATGTAGGGTTATATAGGTTACTGATTAGATCACATCTTAGATCCCTATCCTTGGACTTACTCAGATCCTAAGTCTTTCCAGCTGATTCCTGATTCTTTCTCCTAAAATAAGACCTCCTGAGAGGAAAGAGTTAAATCTGTTTTCAGAAGGTTCTGCCTGACTCTGAAGAGGTCATCCCTCACCATGGCCTGCCTACTTGATGAAAAGTAGCATATTAGGCTTCTAGATAGAGTTATGAGAGAGAGAGAGAGAGAGATCAAATAAAGAAAGAAGTACCTCCCACTCATAGACTTACAAAATATATAGCCTTTTGCAAAATGTACAAAGGAGGATTCATAGACTGATGAGCAGTTTGGTGTTCCCAAAATACAGTGTCTCATGTAAGAACTTGAGAAGATAGAAGACCCAGTTAAGGCAAAGCCATAAAAACAGAAGGCAAAGTGAATTCATTTTGTAATTTGTTTTATTATCGCAGGATTTATAGAAAGCAGTTCTACCTATTGCAGAAATCTTTTTTAGTTTTGTTCCCTTCCATTTTTTTTTTCCCCTCTGTTTTAAACTTTCAATGATAGGTGGTCTTGGAAAGTGCTGAATTAAGACTTAGCGACATCAAGTCCTATATATCTGGCTGGTCCTATAAGTACTAACAGTCTCACAAAACAGTGCCGCACTTTTGTCTGAGAGACTTAAGAGCGAAAGAGTAAGCAACACATACTTACAAACACTCGCAACACACGTGTATGAACATGGAGACATGGACAAACACAAACACACACACGCGTTACCCTTCTGTACTTTATTCTGGCTTAGTTAGAGAAAGCAGTGTTTGCACCTCAACACTTTCTTCCTTGTACCCTCTCAGGATGCAAAACCAAGGTAGGATTTATTTTGTAAGAAAGGGTGGGAATTATCTGTCTTGCTTCAGTAGCACTCGATAATGCTTCAGTAGCACTAGATTCTCCATCATAGTATATTAGGAGACAATAACATTTTAATAGATTTTTTTAGATTTTACAATGTAGTTTTACAGCCATTATTTATTCATTCACTTTTAACTATTTGTCCAGCACCTGCTATGTGCCAGGCATTGTTCTAGGCTCTTGCATTAGACTGTGGGCAAAGATCTCTGTGCTCATGAAGATTATATTCTAGAGAATTATCTCACTTGAGACCTCCAATAAGTCTGCCATATACTTTCTTTCGAGGGAAACATGACTTGAACCCGGATTGTAATCCATAAGCTCTGTACTTTTACTGGACTGTGCTGTTTCTCTTACAAAATCTAATCAATAAAAAATAGGGTAATTTTAAGAACCTCTGTAAATATCTACTCCATACTAGGAAACATATAAGTATACTAATCAGTTTAGTAAATGGGTAAATGATTTGGAAGGCCAAATCATTAATCTCAGTAGTAAACTCAAGCACTCCGTGAAGGTATTCAGAAGTGACCCAAGAAATAGTAATTTAGTATCTATAGAAAGTACAGAATGTGACTTTACATACTCTGCCATGTAGTTGTTTGACTAATTAATTTGACTCTAAATTAAAACTGGGATATAACACAAGAAAGCATTTCTGGTTCCCATTACAAGCGTACTTTAGTTGGTTTCCGCCTAAGTGCAAATCTTTTTTTAACCAAAGCAATTGGTATTACAGCTCTCATTTCCCTTTAAAACCGTGGTATTTTCCATTATATTCAGTTTTAAATGTTTTTCAAATATTTGTCACATTAGATTCGCATCTCAAACTGATCAAGTAAAGTGGAAATCTCCAGCCTATCCCTAATTTACTTTTAGTCATGAAACATGAAGAGCCTGTTTCCATCTTATAGGTGACACAGCTTGTGAGATTTATTTGAGAATTTTAGACTAATTCTGTACAAAAGCTATTCAAATATGAACTAATTAGTGTACCACATAGGGTAGTCTTAAACCCTTATGTTTTAAGTTTTTATTTCACTTTTATGAGAAGAGAAGCTTATTTGATTGTGTTGAGACCATTCTCAAAATGGGTCGATTTTGCCCCATTTTCCCCTCCCTAATGTCTTCCAACATTTTCTATGCTTTTACTTGCAATGCTGAAATCATCACTTTTCTTATACTTGCCCAACTAGCATTAAGTCTTTAGTTTCTAACAACACAAGGCCCCAGTGCAGGTATGTGTTTAAGAAGAAAAAAGATTATGGGGCGCCTGGGTGGCTCAGTCAGTTAGGCATCCGACTTTGGCTCAGGTCATGATCTCACACTCCGTGAGTTCGAGCCCCGCGTCGAGCTCTGTGCTGACAGTTCAGAGCCTGGAACCTGCTTCAGATTCTGTGTCTCCCTCTCTCTGACCACCACCCCCGCTCCCCTCACCCCACCCCCACCTTCATGCTCTGTCTCACTCTGTCTCAAAAATAAATAAACATTAAAAAAAAGAAGAGAAAAGATTGTGACTACAGATTGAATGGGGAGGAGTGTGGAGTGAGAAAGAAAGATAAGTTCCAAATATAACAGAAATGATCCCACATCACTAACAGTCCACAAATTCATTTAGAAATTCCATATTAAACTTCAGATAAATTTTTGGTTTCTAAAAAAAAAAAAAATCTACCACTTTTATTTTCTTGACGAATTTTAAGCTAGATAGCATGGCTTTCCCCTACCCAAAGTATTCTTGGATAATATAAACCCAAAATAACTTTTCTTTATATTGAAAGGTTCTAACTGGTAGAGAATTTATCAGATCTTAAGATGAGAACTTTACAATTACTAGAAAAACAGATGTAATTTTTAAATACTCTGATTTCTGGGGCGCCTGGGTGGCTCAGTCAGTTGAGCATCCAACTTCAGCTTGGGTCATGATCTCTCGGTTTGTGAGTTCGGGCCCTGCTGTTCGAGCTGGGCTGACAGCTCAGAGCCTGGAGCCTGCTTCGGATTCTGTGTCTCCTCCTCTCTCTGCCCCTCCCCTGCTCATGCTCTGTCTCTCTCTGTCTCTCAATAATAAATAAACGTTAAAAAAAATAAAAAAAAAATACTCTGACGTTCTGGAACCTTATAGAGCACCACGTAGAATTGGTTTGCATATAGTAAAAGACTTCACCAGCCCGCACAATATTTTCTATCAGGGCATCATGCTCTGGGCAGGACGGGGGATAGTTTATCAGACAGGTCCCTGTCAAGAGAAAAAACAAACAAACAAGACCACTAGTTATCTTAACACAAGGATTTGTTTGTTATAAATAATTGTCAACCAGACATTACAGCAATGAAACACAAAAGGAAGACATTATGGATTTATAAAAGCACTTACTCTTCCTTTCCAACCCGGGCCGGCAGAATGGCTCCTGCAAGAAGGGTCGCGAGAAGGGCCGTTCTACCATCAATGAGGTAGTGACCAGAGAACACGCCATCATCGTTCACAAGCGCACCATGAGTGGGTTTCAAGAAGTGTTGCCCCTCGGGCGCTCAAAGAGATCTGGATAGTTGCTACGAAGGAAACGGGAACTCCAGATGTGTGCATTGACACCAGGCTCCACAAATCTGTCTGGGCCAAAGGAGAAAGGAATGTTCCCTACCGTATCCATGTACAGTTGTCCAAAAAACACAATGAGGATGAAGATTCACCCAACAAGCTCTATATGTTGGTTACCTGTATACCTGTCACACTTTTCAAAAATCTACAGACTGTTACTGTGGGTAAGAACGAATTGCTGATTATCAAATAAAGGTATAAAACTACACACACACACACACACACACACACACACACACACACAAATTACTGGGAAGAGCAACTGCCATCCCTAGGGCTCAGGGAACAAATGGCAGAGGATGGCATTATTAAAATCTGGAAGCTTAGAAGAGGGTACGATGGAGTTTGGACACAGAGCTCTGCAGAAGGACCTTGGTTGGCTGATGCTGGCGCATCAGAAATTAGGAGGAGGGACCTCCTGAAGTCAGAACCTAGTTTAACTGGTTCTGATAGAGCTGAAAGGCAGTAAGAGATGGTTTCTAGGATGTGAAAAAAAAAACAAACCAACAACTGTAAAATAGCTATTGGAACCCACTGTCAATGCCAGTGGAAAGAGGAACTTCAAGGGTGGCCCTGGTAAGAACCACAGATTATGAACGTGCCCCTTTTCCTCCTCTTACTTTCCAGCTTCTGTCTCGGGCCCCCTGTTGGCAAAGCCTAACAAAGGCCAGCTGGCAATGGAGAAGTGGAATTAGTTGTTCCTGGAATCACAAAACAAAATATAGAGGGATGGATTTGAAGCTGAGAAAGACAGCCGCTTAACTGCTACAGAAAGAAAACATATCATTAGGGTTTATAAAGCTATATGTGTAGTTCTATAACAGAGAAAACAATATTAGCAATTGCTAGCCTATAATAGCATCTACTGTATACTAGGTTCTATGCTACCTGATACCTATGTGCTGTCTTATTTAATTGTCCAGACATCTAATGAGACAGGGATCATCATGAACCATGAACACTTATTTAAACTGATTAAAATTGTGGATTTCAAGACAGAAGTTCCCTTAAGCTATCATTTGCATTTGGTCCAGCGCTTTCTCTCTCTCTCTCTCTCTCTCTCTCTCTCTCTCTATATATATATATATATATATATATATATATACTCCTGTTATTTGTGTAGATATAGATATAGATATAGATAGATATAGATTGTAGGTGAAAGTTTTTTTGTGGAAGAAAGAGTTGAATTTATTGGTTACTCTAGATATCAGGTCTTTGAATACTATTTTATTTTATTTTATTTTATTTTATTTATTTTGAATCGAGTATAGTTAACATACAATATTATGTTAGTTTCAGGTGTACAATATCGTGATTCAACAATTCTGTACATTACTCAGTACTCATCAAGATAAGGGTACTTTTAATCTCCTCCACCTCTCTCACTCATCCCCTACTCACCTCCCCTCTGGTAACCATCTGTTTGTTCTCTGTAGTTAAGAGTCTGTTTCCTGGTTTTTCTCTCTTTTCTTCCCCTTTGTTTTGTTTCTTAAATTCCACATATGAGTGAAATGACATGGTATTTTGCTTTCTTTGACTGACTTATTTCTCTTAGCATTATACTCTCTAGCTCCATCCATGTTGTTACAGGTGACAAAATTTCATTCTTTTTTTTATGGCTGTATATATACACACACCATATCGTCTTTATCCATTCAGCTCTCAATGGACATTTGGGCTGCTTCTATTTTTGGCTATTGTAAACAGTGTTGTAATAAACATAATGGTGCATATATCTCTTCAAATTAGTGTTTTTGTATTCTTTGGGTAAAAACCCAGTAGTATAAGCACAGTATCTTAAAAGCAAACTCAGCTAACCGGTGTTACTCTAAGTTACCCGTAGCAACCAGGAAAGTTAGAAGTGTTTGAATAATTCTTTCATTGGAACTATAAGCCGCAGCTGTATATAAATATCATAGCCTTTTCTCTAAGTCATAATGTGAGAAAAAAATAGTAATATTTAAGAGGAAATAGTAGCATACTAGAGACATGAATTGGTTGAGCTTAGAAGCACTTTGATCAAAATATATTTATTTTTCAATTCAGACAATGACGATACAGTTGATAAATTCTCTTAGCTGAGAATGAAGGAAGAAAAATAATCAACTCCTAGAGGAGTCATTAAGAGTCAAAACATACAAGTGAGATTTGAAAGTGAAAGTGAGGAAATAAAACTAGTGGTTAGGAAGGTAATAATTACTACTAACATCTAATAGAAAGCCATTGTGTTATTATAGCATATATGTTATTTAGATATATAATAGTTTATATATGTACTATTAACATATATCATATCTATATCTATATATAATAGCTATAACTAGTGTTTACTATCATCTCTGTGCCAAGCAGTTTGGTTGACAAATAAATACACAAATATATGTAACTCTCCTCAATGACACTATGAAATAGTCATTGCTTTCATAGCTTTGTAGATAAGGAAGCCAAGAGCTAGAAGATGGTAGAATGGAATTTAAACTCTGCTTTATTGAATTCTAAATATTTCATTTGTTCTACCTCCCCCGTGACCAAATGTTCAGAGGTAACATGCCAGATGCCAAGGAGAAGAACCAACTTGGTTTCTCTTCTTAATTCCTTTTCCCTTTCACCCAACCTTGCACAGGTACTCATGGTAGCATATGAAGAAGAGAATGGGGCAAAAACTCACCTGTCTCATGCCAGGTCCCTAACTCTAATTCCATCCTGTCTCCCACATCAGTTACAACTAAGGCATTGTCTATCTTCTTTCAATGATAAGATATCCTAGATCTTCAAGTTCTAGCAATACTGCACAAAAATATACAACTACCAATCAGCACAGAAACTATTGGTTTGATGTACAAGCGATATAAAAATGCTTATGAGTGATACACTTGACAGGAGAGCCTAAAGGTGAAGTCACCCCTTCCATACTTAAATCCTGGCTGAATTCTACTTACTAGTTCCATGGTGTTAGGCCAGTGATTTCACCACTGCAAGTCACACACACATACAGACACAAGATAATAAGAGTCCTATCTCACAAGGATGTCAGGCTCTAATAGCATAATACATAAAAAGCACTTAGCACAGTGCTTGGAAAATAGTAAGCGCTTAAGAAATTTTAGCTTTTGTTAGTGCCAGTCGATGGGTTTACACACGGTGTCACATCTTATTTTGTATCCTCTGAAAGTTCTTTATGGGACAAATCTAATATTTATGAGTCGACGCCGATATCCTTGGAAACAGATGTCTACAAACTGTTCCTGGTACAGAAAATGCAGTGGAAGTTAGTCTTGCACACTCCTTGCCTAGCAGCAAGGTAGAAACTCAAGGCAGTCAGATCACGTGACACCCTCCTAGGCACAACTTGAGTTCTACATTCTCATTGACAGAACCCGCAGTCCGTTAACACCTCTGCATGGAGCCTCTACCACACTGTTTTACAGTGCCTATACCTGACACGATGCTACAAAGTGAACAATTTCATAATGAGTTCCTTAGCATGGTTGGTATAAATTTATTGCATACATCCAAGATGGAGCCTCCTCACACCTGTGTCCCATCGACTGGAATACGTTCGGTATGCTTGGGTTTATTTTTGGAAGCCTTTCTTATTTGTTTGTGTCGCCTTCTCTTATCATTATCCTATCTTTACTATTTTAGTCTAGGAGTTAGAAACTTTGGCTACAAGTAAGAAAATGCCAAACTATTGATTTTAGTAAGCAATAAGAACATGTAATTGTCATGCGTGATAGGAAACTGGAGATCGGTTTTTCCAGGGTTGGCTCAAGGCTCAGCGCTGTTGTCCAGGATCCAACCAGCTTCCATTCCTCTTTCTTATTATCCAGCGCATGTGTTACTCTCAATCTCAGACACTAGAGGTGTAAGAACGGTATCCAAAACATGCAAGGAAACCAATGTTTTTGAATATTACTCAATCATCTACAGTCAAAATGAAGAAAAAAAGGTCAAATAACAACAGATACTAAGATTAGTATCACCTCCAGCATCAAAAAGAAAGCCACGTAACGTTCCTAGAACTCCACTTGCTCATCTCCCAAATGAATATAAATGTTCTTAAATCATCATTAAATGCCTCATTTCCCACCTGTCACATTCCAGGCACTTAGTAATAAACAAACACGTAATGAATGTGTTAAGAAATACGGAGTTAAAGGAAGTGCATTTTAGTTATTCATTCTTATATACTTGAATATAATCGGAAAGTCTAGGTTTCCATGGGACGTTTAAAATCATGGTATTTCAAACGGTAAAAGGTAGGATTTGCCTGGCGCAGCCATAGATCTTCGCCCTTCCTGTGTACTGCTGTTGCTTGGCTGATCCGGGCACGCCTATATGTGAAAAAGCCTCAGTGTTGATTCGTCTCCAGTTTACCTAAACCTGTCTGAATGGTAGAGCCAGACAGCTGAGTCATTCTCTAACAATTGCCAACTGGCAATGACTTTCCAAAGCCAGACAATCCTCCTTCATGGTCATTTCTCCCTCTCTTTTTTTCCCCTCAAGGATCATAAAGCATATCCATTATTTTCCATCTATTGTGTCATAAAACAGTGATTCCAAATGCTGGGAAGGTGAGTGATTTCTTGGAAAAGGAAACTATAAGGCAGAAGCTGAAACAAAGACCCAATTATGCGTAGAGGTGCTGAAAGGCATCGAGACCAGGAAACACACTACCAATAATCAAAGAAGTTCCCAGTTCCTTCTGGGTTTATTGTCATTATTTAAATGTGAGTGAAAGAGAACAACAAAAGAACTCCACGGTGAGAGACCAAACTGCACTTGCCCAGATTCATGCTAGGGCTTGCTTGAATTTTCCTTATACCCAATTCCTTCCCCATGGCCCTACTCATCTTTTCTTGGAGAAAAATGTAGGCTCAGTCTCTCCAGGGCTCAGACAGAAAATCCAGCTGCCAGAAATGTGCTGGCTGATGGTCTTTCTGGAGCTACTTCTCTGCTACTTACTTGGGTCTTTCAAATTTGGGAAAGGAAGGAAGAACAGAGGGCCTATGTTGTGAAAAGCCTGGCGACAAGCTCTATTAAAAACCAGCAACTAGGGGCGCCTGGGTGGCGCAGTCGGTTAAGCGTCCGACTTCAGCCAGGTCACGATCTCACGGTCCGTGAGTTCGAGCCCCGCGTCGGGCTCTGGGCTGATGGCTCGGAGCCTGGAGCCTGTTTCCGATTCTGTGTCTCCCTCTCTCTCTGTCCCTCCCCCGTTCATGCTCTGTCTCTCTCTGTCCCAAAAATAAAAAAAAAAAAATAAACGTTGAAAAAAAAAAAAATAAAAACCAGCAACTAATAATAATGCTCAAGCACTGAAGTAGTAGTAATTAGATTTCTATGCAGTAACATTTGTCCACTATTAACTATAGTTTCATTTTGCCTATCTTTATTTTTACAATATTGACCAAAAAATGTTATTTCAACGTTTTTTTGTTTTTTTTTTTTTTTCTTTTTATTTATTTTTGGGACAGAGAGAGACAGAGCATGAACGGGGGAGGGGCAGAGAGAGAGGGAGACACAGAATCGGAAACAGGTTCCAGGCTCCGAGCCGTCAGCCCAGAGCCTGACGAGGGGCTCGAACTCACAGACCGCGAGATCGTGACCTGGCTGAAGTCGGACGCTTAACCGACTGCGCCACCCAGGCGCCCCAAAAAATGTTATTTCAATAGAGTTCTCTTTCAGTGTTTATGAAAATGTGACCCATCAGGGACTTTCTATAAATAACAAATAATGAATCTTTAGTCTAACTTACCTGCAGAACTAGTGGTAAGATCCTGTTAAGGCCAATAGAATACTTTGCTTATCTACCTAAAAACAGTAGTGTTTGTTTGTTTTTTTTAAGTAGAATCTCTAGCCATATTAAAGAAAATGAAATGACAGTTTCATGTGAGGTTTACACAAACACATGGAGATGATGGAAGTTATTTTGAATATTGGCAGACTTGAGAAGGGAAATGGAATTTTTTTAAGTGAATTACTATAGGGTGTTAGCCATAATTCAGTATTTACTTGCAGACTTTCAGAAAGAGTAGCTCACTGTTCATTTTATGTGATGAGTTGTTAATATTACATGAAATAACAAATTGGCATCATAACTAAACAGAAACTCTGGAAGGTTATCATAAACAGAATGATGGGAATGTAAGTATGGGAGTTAGGTTTTTACTGACAAATGGATTATTCTGCACAATGTGAAATTAGCCAACACTGCTTTTCGATCAGAGAGACTCTTCATTCTCAATTATAAATGCCTTCATTACACAAATCTTATTTATTATAATTGTGGGTGAGATTAAATTTTTTAGAAGGAGAGCCTATTATATCATTCTGTTATTTTTGAAACCTTAGTTGTTTCACACTTACCCAAATGAAGAACTGATATGTGGCCCTACGACCATTCCAGTGATGGCAAAACCATTCCAACAGCATTCTTAACATGCTTGAAGCTGATGGCTCCCAGACAAATGTCCCACTGTTCCCCATTCTCTTCAGTTTCTGGTGTTAAGTATTAATGGAGCTCCCCACCACCCTGCAGAAGATAAGATAAAACAAGATAATAAAAGAAAATCTACAGAAAATACCATGGAAGCTTCTGGTTGACGCAGTGCTGGTTACAGGAAGGCATATTAATGAGTGGTACTCTGAAGTGGAGGTGAAATCATTTTTTAAAATGTCAATGAGGGGTGCCTGGGTGGCTCAGTCAGTTAAGTGTTCCACTCTTCATTCAGCTCAGATCATGATCTCAGGGTAGTGACATTAAGCCCCACAGACTCCATGCTAAAGGAGTTTGCTTAAGATTCTCTCTTTTTCCCTCTACCCCATCCCCCCCCCCTTTCTCTCAAATATTTTTTTTTTTTAAATGGCAAGGTGATGATCTCTTAAAAAGCTCCTGTGGGGTGAGCAGAGGGTAATTTAGCCATGGCCTCATATAAAGGGTTTCAGGCTTAGACTTCTTAAACTTGTATTATTATCTCCAAATGCTGTTCTACCTTGTTATGAATTGAACTGTATCTCCCCCCAAATTAATATATTGAAGTTCTAACCCTGTAATGTCACTGTATGTAAAGATAAGGACTTTAAGGAGGTAATTAAAGTTAAGTTATTGGGACCCATGGGGTCCCAGTCCCAAGGATCTGATGTCCTTATAAGAACAGGAACACCAGGAGTATGTCCACACAGGGGAAAGACCATGTGAGGACACAGCAAAAAGGTAGCCATCTGCAAACCAGGGAAAGAAGTCACACCAGAAATCAGCGCTGAAAGCATCTTGATTGATCTTGGACTTCCAGCCTCCAGAACTGTGAGAAAATACATTTCTGTTGTTTAAGTCACCTTCTACTATTCTGTTATGGCAGCCCAGGCAGACTAATACATATCTATAATCACAAAAGATAATCTGACATATTCAAAGATGTTTGCCATTCTTCCAATGTTTGTCCATTTATAAAACCACTTTGCCTGAAGCCAATAATAACAATAGAAGAATCTATTAAACTTTTTCTCTTATTGGACACTGTCCTATGCATTTTAATTTCATGAAGCAATTCATATTATTACTTGCTTTACAGATAAGAAAAGGAATAAAAGACAGTATAAGTAAGTCAAATGACATACTCTAAATGTTGTAACCAGTAAAGTGAGCTACAGAATAACATGGGATAAGTGCTGTTTATGGGAATAACATGTTTATAAGTCTTGTTATTATCTGGGGGAAAAGCACAAGTGTATCATCACTGTGTATTTGTGTGTTTAAAGGTATTTCTTTAACAAATGTGAAAATTTTAATTTTCCACAATTTGATAAAGCTTTTCGGTCATAAATTTCATAACGTATTGGGAATCTCAAAAGCAGGAGATAAAAGGATGTTACTAGGAAAACCACTCGAGAGATGTACTGAGTTGTATCCATTAAGTACATTTATCTAAACACGGGGGAAATTGCTTGTATTTGAAAACAATCATGATTTTTATATATTGGCTTTAAAGTTGAATGCCCAAATTTTCTTTTGAAATTTCTCACAATGGGCTTAGAAGCCAACATCTTTCCAGGAGGTAGGAAAGCTACCCTAAGCTTATTTTTAACTTGTCAGCAAGTAAAAATCTAACTAATGTTGATCTTTCTCTGACAGCACTTGCTTGGAAGGTTCCAAAGCTTTGATTAATATTTAAACACTAGGGCTTTCAAAGCAAATTTACAAGCTGAAATTACTAAAGCTACAATAAATACAGAAACATGTTACTGCTTTATTTTCTACATGAGCTGAAAAGAGCAGCCATTAGGAATAAGCAAGTAAAGTAGGAAGAACTTTGTTTTCAGTTTGTTTTTTCATTGACCATTAGAAATGTACAGTATGGGGGCACCTGGATGGCTCAGTTGGTTGAGTGTCTGACTCTTGATTTCGGCTCAGTTCAGGATCTTGAGATTTGTGGGTTCAAGCCCTGAGTCGCTCCATGCTGATGGTGCAGAGCCTGCTTGCATTTCTCTCTCTCCCTCTCTCTGCCCCTCCCCCATTTGCATGCTCTCTGTCTCTCTCAAAATAAGTGAATAAACATTAAAAAAAGAAAAGAAAAAAAGAAATGTACAATATGAGAAGCAACCAGGTTGTGGTTTTATTTACTAGCCCTGGAGCTAGACTGGCTGTGAGTGCTGGACCCACCACTTACTGGCTATGTGACATTGGGCAAGTTATTTCTCCTTTCAGTTCCTCAGTTTCCTCACCTGTGAAATGGGGTAGTAACAGTATCTATTTCATAGGAATTTTACACACTTTAAATGAGTTGCAACATATACTGCAAAGGAAACTGCCTAGCATATAGGAAATATTCCATATGTGCTTGCAATTAATATTTCCTGTAAATACAGTGCTTAAATAAAGTCATGATTCTATGATATTCAGCTATTAATTCAACAAATATTCATAAGTTCAACAAATGTTTCTTAAGTCCAACTCTGGCTGTAGAGTTGAATAATTCAAAGACACATTGTCTCTTAAGATCTAGCATTAGAGTCGAAACTGAAAAATTGTTGACAGGTGCTGTCTACTGAGCTCTCTATTAGAACATGGACCTGGGACACTGTAGGTTCTGGGAAGGGCTTTCTGGAAGGGGTATTGCTGGAGTTCAGTTCTGTAACTTTGATGACTTATTTAGTTAGAAGAGAATATGAAGAGTGCCATTCTTAGCAGAGGAAACAGCACAGCAAAGACATAATGGCCTGAGGAGTTTGGGAAACAAAAGGGAGCTGTGAATAGCTTATGAAGCATACATGAAGGGACCATGAGGAAATCAAGCTGAGAATTAAAGACTGATCCCATAACTTCTCCCAATTTTGAATTTTCTACAGCACCATGATGGTCCCTTTCATTGAGGACCATTAATTCAATTCTGACTACAAGGGGGGAAGAAAAAATTGCATAATACCCTTGCCTCGTTGTCCAAATTGGGTCAACAGTGCAATAAATAACCAGGTCAAAATCATCTTGGTCTAAAGAATACGATTAATTGGACATGATCCAGTATACACTAATTTCAGAGTGCACTAATCTCACCTGCAGTTGAAAATAGTTTAATATGCAGCTCGGAGAGCTGACAAGTGGCTAGACTTGTCTATGGCTAGACAAGTGTTAGTCCAGAGAGCACCATAATATATTTAAAATTAAAGCTCAATATTAAGTAGTCCCATGAAATATAATAAAATTTCACATCTGGTTACAAAGTACACATTGTCTAAATTATGGAGATGGGAAATTGCAAACTAAGTGTGAAAGCAGCTTCAACTAATGACGGCTATTTATGACCCAGCCTGTTCTTTTGATGCATACAAAATTATTGAGCCTGTGGCACACAAAAGCCTGAATAACTACAGAAAAAATTCTGATAAGAGAAATATTTAATCATGCCAGTTTTATTGTAGGTCGGCAAGGCCATATCTTTAGGTGGGCCTAAATCAACAATATTAAAATGAATAATTTACCCTGTTCTGACTTGAAGCTGACTGACTGTTTTATGCCTAAGGAAGAAAAACACTGGGCTTTGTAGGTCTTCACCCTGATTGCTTGTAATGCTCATCGATCTGAAACAAACAGTGCATAAATCTGTTCTTTAGCAACAGACTCAACTAAGGTGTCGATTAGAAATGACCAAGCAGAGACTGGAACATGATTACCATATCCATAGTACCCAACACCATTCACTGACTCATACACAAATACTTCATTGAGAATAATGAACTAAATAAAATACTCTTTCAAAAAGTTGAATTGCAAGGGACATTTTAGGAGATATCTGTGAGACAATTCTATTTTCTGAGACAAAAAGATGAGTTCCTGAGATCCTTGAATATTCAAACCATGCCCCTTCTAATTTTTCTTTCTTCCCTTAATGAACAAAGATCATAGAGTGAGGTTTCATTTTGTACTTCTGTTGACAATTTGGACAGTAAGCTATTTCCACCTAATTTCATTTAATGTTAGAGGAGCTTAATTCAAGAGAGCAAGCTTATATTTTTAAAGGGGAAATAAGATAGTCTCATGTTACTCTTTAGACCGAAGGATAACAGCAAACGAGATGAGTTTTGTAGTCAACGGCTGCTTACCAGAAGCCATTGGGGAACAAAAGATTCTCCTCTTCTGCAGAAAAGGAAGCTGAGACATGGAACAGCTTAGTAACTAAGCCACTCGCCAGACTAAGATATATCATCAGTGAGTGGCAAAGCCCCCAATCGAATCTAAGTCTGATGGGCTCTGTGGTTGTCATTAGTGCAGTTTGCCAAATATTTATTGCTCTTCACCTTCTGGGCACATGGTAGAGTTGCACTTCCTTGTTTCTTTGTGGTTGGAGGGGATCATGGGTCTAGTAGTAGCCAATCAGCTGCAAGCACGAAGACACATGACTCTTCCGAGTAAAGCTTATGAGTGCTGGTGCAAGACTCTCCAGAGCTCTCTTTCTCTTGGTCTGTGCAACCGGCAAGGTTCCAGCTAGTGGCTTCACCATCAGCCAGAGGCCCAGAGACTCCCCAGCTAATCTGCAGAGCAGCACTGGAACAAAAGGCCTTTTTTTATTTGTAACTTCTGGGATTTGGGGTCTGTCGGTTTCCAAAACCCAGCTTCACCTATGCTGATGGATGAAGAGCACAAAGCCTTCTCCATAAAGGAACCCATAAACCAGGGATATCATCAGAAAACCAAGTCACAAGGAACAGAGATAAAGCCTCATGATGGAACGAAGAAGAGAATTGGGCCTCAAAGAAAGGAAAAATGAACTTAAGAAGGGCAATTGGAATTCCAAGCATTAACCAAGTGTGGAGACTGAATTCGCTTGGCAGTTTTGGAGAACCACAAAGAATCTTCCCAAAGAATTCAAGGTGTCAGAAAGCAATTGGAACTTGAGAAATAATGAGCTATAGAGTGGAAATAGCGAAATGGGAACTTACTCAAAATATCTCTTCTCAATGTAAAATGGCCCATTTATAGATAACTGTTCATTTTTATGACCATAATATCATTCTTGGAAATACTATACAATGCCAGGACCTCTACAACCCTCTGGATGAGAAGATATTATTACAGTCTCTTTTCTAATTGATTGCATGTGTTTCTAAGATAGTGTTTTTTTGATAATAAACCAAACACATGTGCTGTCTTAGGAGCCCTCATTGGGCTATAAACCCTCTGGAGGAACATTTGAATGGGAAAATGCTAGCTTAAGAAAAGTCATCTATTCCAACATGTGTCCAGCAGTGGCTTTCAAAGGATGATTTTGGGAAACTCGGAAAGCGTTTGTGTTGGACTCTGCATGTGCATCCATGGTCCTGAATGTCTTTGCATTGACCTTTGGGAACCAATGAAGAGCCATATACTTGGGATAATGATCAGCAGAAAGACAGCCTTGGAGAAAGTACACAGGGTCTTCTGCGATTCCAGGCAAAACCTGATCAAGCTTTTTGATATTGTGAGAATGGATCTGGAGAACATGGCCAGTGGGAGAAAAATATATGCATAACAAATAGAATTGGCTCTCTGAATTTTCCTAGTAAACGGAGTGTTATAGCAGAGGGAAAAGACTACATCTTGGTTTTCTAGTAATCAATTCTATCCTGCTTTAACTAACATTTTCCTGATACTTATTCTGGCAATATCTGGAGGCTTTACCTTTACTGTGAATTCTTCGCTGGAAGTTCTAGGTTGGATTGGGTTAGGTTATCTAGGTTCCCTTATGTGGGCCCCCCTTAACTCATACATGGCACTATGAATATATCTGGCATATTTCATTTTAATTCATAAGTACAACTGTGTTTGACTCTTCTGCAAGACTGAAAGACCTCTGAGAAAGCGGTCCATGTTCAACATTGTGTCTGTAATACTCAGGACAGAGACAGACACAAAGTAGCTAGCTCAAAGCAAGTTTATTAAATAAATTTTAAAAAAATGAATAAATGAACTTGAAACTGAATGGTACCATGGTTGAGAAGGTAACATATTCTCCATTGTTTTGGAAACAAACCTCAGGAGAAGTCCCATCTTCTTACCTCATCAGATTGTTGCAAATGTCTTTACTATGTGGTGTCACATTCTAATCTATGTCCCTGTTACTTGCCTCCAAATTGTCTCATTTGACAACAATATATTATTGTCTCTGGTTTTTTAGATGAAAAACTAAAGCTCAGAGTGTTTAGGTGCTTTAAGGGAAATAATCCTTTTAGGGACAAGGACATATGCTTTCTAATCAGATGAGTTTATTGTAATAATAGCAAATCTGATGACTCTGAAGTGTGAGTAATGTTTCCCCACTGCTGTGATTCTAAATAATTTAAAATAACATTCACATGAACTCGTAAACAAATTCTCACTATGGAGATGTCTTCAATGTAATTTTGTAACCAAGGTGTAATGTTGTCTCTAAGAGCAAAGATTTGGAAAGTAGGCTACATGGCTTCAAATCCCAGCTCTACATAACCTATGGCAAGATGTCTATGTCTTAATTTCCTCATTTGCATTATGGGTTGCACATGGTTGTTGGAGGGTTCAGTGATTGACTATCTATCAAGTACTAAGGGCCTTGGTTACCACAGAGCCAATGCTTAATAGATATGATTTGTATCCTCATTGGAGCTATTTGAGTCAACAGACAATTATCATCAATGTTACTAAAAACAGAATAGAAAAATTCTACTTTTCTTTTTTTAAAGGTTTATTTATTTAACTTGAGAGAGAGAGAGAGAGAGAGTGAGTGAGCATGAGCTGGGGAAGGATAGAGAACAGGGGGAGAGTGAATCCCAAGCAGGCTCTGTATTGTCAGCATGGAGCCTGATGCAGGGCTTGACCTCACAGTTTGTGAGCCAAAATCAAGAGTAAGAAGCTTAACCAACTGAGCCACTCAGGTGCTCCTAACAATTCTATTTTTCTGCATAGTACTATAGGGTTAGAAATTGTGGCTTTAGCATGGAAGACCATTCGTGGTCCAAAAGGCCATGCATGATCTGGCCCTTCCTGGCCTGGTCTGAGTCCTACCCACCTTAAACCTGTTCTTCTGCAGTGTTGAAGGTTCTGCAAGTCTTATAAAGAAGGATGCCTCCAGGGGTGCCCGGCCTTTGCACAGTTGCTCATTCTATACAGAATGCACTCTCCTCTTCACTTGCTGTCCCTTTGCCTGGAAAACTCCTCCCACAAATTTAGGATTAAAAATCATCTTCTCCGAAAAGCCTCCCATGTACTGCTTGCAGCCATACCTGACTAAGAGCCCCTCTAAGTTCTCCTACAGACACTGCACCTACCCTGTGATCGTACTTATTGATCTGAGTCTGCCCTATGCTTGCTTGCCTCACCCAGTGGACAGACAACAAACTAGCCAGAGGCAGGAGCTGAGTCTTTTCATCCTTTTCGTTGTCATATCTGCCACCATATTGGGAACATCAGAACGCTTAATAAATAGGTGTTGAATGAATACACAGGTGAGAAATATCTTTCAAGTGGAGTAGAGTATCTCAGTTGCTCAGAACAGTACCTCCTAAGAATTTTCAAATCAGGGCATAGGGTCCCATAGAAAAAAGTGGGCAGTTTTTCTGCTTGAGGCTAACAGCGCAGGTCCCAACCAGCCTGGACAACTGAAGGAGTCCATTCACCACACCCAAGCATGGACAGACATCTTCACCCTCCCCCTTCCCCCTCCCACACACACACACAAAAATAATAAGGAAACTCTGGCTCAGAGCACAGAATATGACAACTCCTCCTTCTGCTTTTCCAGCCATTTTGACTCTGTCTTTCTTAGGAAGCCCTCATGAATTAAAGGTGATATTCTGCATTAATAACTGTGAAGACGGCATGTTTGGTTCCATTGGTTGGAACAATCAGAAGGTACAGGATCTAGTGCCCTGTCTGCTATGCAGAGATGAGCACTGACATACCCTTGCCAAGTAACAACTTTTTTCCTTATAAAAATGAGCTGTTAAGACCTGCCGAGGCTATACCATGGGATACTGCCAGGATAATATAATCTGTTATAGACAAACTCAATCGGAGATAAACAAAATTCTATACAAACATAGTAATGAATGGCAAGTATATGCATCTAGTATGTGAAATGATGTTATCCATTGTATGTAGGTTCACTCTATAATTTATTTTATAAACCAGGACATAAATGAGAGTGAAGTAAGGTACTGTTAAGAAACACAAGACAACAGGCAATCATCGACAGGGAATCATCAGGACTTTTTCAGGAACACCATTCCCCAAATTATAATGAGTATTCTCAAAGCTGCTAGAATTTGAAATGCTTCTTTTGTTGGTATCCATTTTTGTCTATGCACTACTGCAACCCTCTTTTTAAATTTGGGGGCATTTATTATCTTTTGAAGGGAGCAAAGTACGATCTCTGTGTTGAGTCTTTCTTGCCCCCACCCCACAGCAGTTGAGGTATAGGCATGGCAACTAGGTCTTGTTAGACATTCTTCATCCAGACCAGGAATGCAGGAAGCAGAAGTTGCTCTGTATCCTTGCAGACAAGTTTGGTGGCTGTTGTAATAGTTACACTCAGTGTCCAGAGGAGCAATGATAGTAATTTTAGCAGTGAGCTCTGATTGGTTCAGTGGTACAAGGTAAGAAAGTCCCAGGCCCAAAGATGGGGGAATGCGGTCTTCAAAGGGCCAGTCCCCCAGTCTGTCCTTCCCAACAGTACCAATGTTGTTTCTTCTTCCTTAACTCCCAAGACCAGGTCTGTGGTCATCCCGAAGGATCTATGAACCACCTTTAACCTGAACCCTTTAATGCATTTCTTTTCTGCTTACATTAGCCAGAGATGTTTCTTCTTAAACCTAGATGCATCCTAATAAACGAAATTAACTTCGCAGATGAAGCAACCAAAGAACTGGAAGTCATATAACTTGCCACTAGAAAAAGAATGAGAACCCGAGACTGGATCTGGTCTAGCTCCCAGTCTAGACAGATTTGTAACTGCACATCCTGAAGATAGTCAATAAACATTAGTTTAACTGGCTACTTTGTGTGTCTTATTATATATATTTTTAAGCATGCTTTCTTCAGGGCCATAATTTTAAACTGGTTATTGATGCACATACTCTTGCATGGGACGGTGCAATTATTCAAACAAGAATTAAGGAAGCTTTGCGGCTGTGGCTAGAAAGCTAAGAAAAAAACAAAACCTGGGAAACTCTTTCTATACCCTTTGTTTTTCAGAAATGATAAAATATATTTCATGTTAGAAAATAAGAGCAAAAATTAAGCAACGTGCCGAAAAGAGAACTGTATGGATATTAAATGGGCAAGAGTCTAATTTTTTTTCTTCTATATGGGGTCTTGGAAACACAGCATTTAATGAAGGTGTGGTTTGATTCATGAAAATTGACAAGAAATAACAATTACTTCTTTGGAAAGAAACGCTATTGGAATGGATACTCTTTCCCGTGTGTTCTTGAAAAGCACACCTTTTCCGTGGTGTCTTTAGACCGTTAATTATGGGTAAATCTGTTCCCCTTAGCTAGATCTTCCAATCCTGCATATCTTCCCAAAGGGATAATAATTTTAATGTACATTTGTTGTTGTCTATAACACTGTATCTTCATTGATACCTTTACCAGGAATCAGACATGCTGGCCATTTCACAAGCTGCTGCTAAAATAATCCTAACAGCCCAGAGCAGTGAGTACATGGAAATGCATTTATTGGTGCGGCTCCCATTGTTTCACCTGGCTTAGCTTTGCCGAGACCCTTAAACGATCTGAATCTCTCAGCTTTTAAAACCAAGAAGGCAACTCTCAGTCCAAAACATCTGCCCCAGCTGCATTTCCCATTTTGGCCCTGGGCTCCAGGAAGTACTTGGGTCTGCGAGGCTGCCAGGACATATATTCACAAACTTGGAACTCGAGTTACCATGGAGCAGCTTCCATAGAAGTCTCCTTAGACTTCTAAAATCCTCCAGTATCAGCAAAATGGGGAACACATAGCCGTTAAACAAATTAGTCTGAAATCTGTTTAGAGACCAAAAGTGGTTGGGGCCCACATCTGGAAAAAGAGTACAGGGTGGGCTCGGATAGGGAGGGGGAGCCCAAGAAACCAAAACTATTCATTGAGCAGATCAAGACAAAAAGGGGAATAGAAAAGTATGGAGCTGCACGTGGACACAAAGTCGTTAGCGGATACTGCTTTGTGTGCAGAAATGGAGCCACACGGGCTCATGCCAGAGAAGACTGGTTCCAAGACCCAGCCTTTGCAAGTGTGCTTGGCTGGTTCCTGCCCATTTCCTGCTTCCCTCTCACTCCACCAAAACACTGATCTTGACACCAACATGTCTGGTTGTGTTACCAGCAGTGCAGCCCGGTTGAGATAGCCTCAGCACCGCACAGGGACACCTCTTTCCTGGTCTGCTGCTTCTGGGCCCCAGGACCTCAACTATTGCTAATCAGGTGGCTCCAACTTACGCCATGTTTTCCTTTTGCTTAGTCAGGATTTTATGACTTGCGTTACGCCGACGAGTAGAACAGACTGGTCAGCGACCACGTGGATTTTAGAGCGAGTCTGGCTAGGTTTGAATCCAAGTTCCATCCCTTATGTGTTTATTTTCTTTATCTGTATGGGCCTTGGTTTCCTTATCTGAGAAATGGGAACGGTAGAGGTGAAGCAGTGCCTTCTCATAGGGCTGTTGTATCCATTACATATGTAAATCTATCGAGAGTGCTTGGAACGGTACCTGGTCTAGCAGCAGCGCTAGGTAAATATCTGCTTTCATCATCTTCTGTGTGTCCCATGAAGTTTCAGTCTGCATAATTACTTATTATGAATTCAAAATAATTCTCCATCGTAATACCTTCCATTGTTCCAAGTTTATTATAAACCCAGCATCCAACCATTTATCCTGCCATTATACAGCCCTCAAAATGGCACTGACTGACTTACCAGAAGCACCTTCTTTTTTCTCTCAGCCCCCTGGTGCATGCGGTTAGTTGATGACAAATAACCTCTAGGGAATTTTGGAAGATGCTGGAAATGTTCTAAAAGTGGGTTGCACTGATGGATTTGCACTCTTCCAATTTATTAAAAAATCATTGCATTCTGTTCTCCCACTTGTGAATTTTGTGGTATGTAAATTATACTTCAAGGAAGTTGGAAAAAGAAAAAAATAATCATGATTGTTTAAAAAAAATCCTCATTTTGTCCTTTAGGGGAGAAGAGGCCTTAAAGGATAAAGAGCCAGTATGGAAATGGAATGAAAACAAGTACTACATTGCTCTAATTCTTTCAGAGTTTTGTTCTTTTTTTTTTTTTTTTTTTTTTTTTTTTTGGATGGCTCAGTTATTTACTTTAGAAATAGTAACACATTCCTTGGCTACCAAACATCTAGGACTTAAGAAATCAGACAGTACTTCTGAAATCCATACCGGGATATTTCCCAGACTGAAGAGCAGGGTGAGTAGGGAGGGAACTTGGGGATTGTTTTGAGAAATCTGGAACTTGCCATCACGTAACTGAGTACAAGTGCCAAGAAAAAGCTGTAGGTGTGTCAAAACAAGTGGAAGGTCTTTTGCTTTATGATGACAAGATAGACTTGGATCTTAGGTAATCCTCTAACTGCTCTGAGTTTCATTCAATGAAAAGAGCCTTAATAAAGGAAACTTATTACTAGAAGCAAAGTTGATTTTAGCAAAAACCTTAACCTCTTTGAATAGCAGAATTTACTCCTATCCAAATGGAGATGATCCATAGGAAAGAAAACATAGAAGAAGAAAAAAATGAGGAGGAGGAAATACAAATTGCATCACATAGCAAGTGAATAATCAGAGTAATAATAAGCTTCCAGTTTTAACTGTGCCAAGAGTTTTACTTGAAACACCAATCTCAAGGAAATATTTCAGCAAATCCTCTTTGTGTTCGGTGTTTCTGCTTGGCATTTTGGCAAATTCTTGATTCATTCAAAAGATAGCTGATTCTCTATCCTGAAACCTGCCCTGGCAGAGCGGGTAGCTGCTGGTTACCATGAATGAGAGACAGTGGCAGAAAGAACGAAATTTGAATTATGAAAATAATAGCAGTGTATCTGACTCTGCTTATGCAGTAACTACAGAAAAGCTTCGCGGTTGTCATTTTGTTTTAAGAATATCAAAAGAAAGAGATTTAGGGTGTGTTTTAAGAAGCCAGTTGAATCCATTCATGTTTTCCCCTCATCTTTGAGATTTTATTTTATCGAATGATAAAATAGCAATCCATGTCACTTCCTGTAAATTGCCACCCTAGTGACATCCAATCAAGAAATATACTGCGCGACACTCTCCAGGGTTGGAGATTTGTATTTCAAAAGATTTGGAAGTTGATCCGAAGTGCCTGGGGGTCCCAGAGATCTCAGGGGCAGGACAGGGTCAACCCAGGGGTCTGCTCACAACAGGAGGGGACACAGATGACATTCCACTGGGAGTGCACCAGGCCATTCAGGTGGCTGCTTTCACTTTATTAAGAGCGCTGATAAACGCAGATCTTGTCTTCTTTAGAAGATTGGCCTCTTCAGACCTGCAGACACGAAGGTACCAGGACACTGGATTTACTCTGAGTTAATATTTACCTGAATTATTGATTGCCACGTGAGTTACAAAACAGCTGGCCACTCAGTTTGTGATGCTTTTTCTTTGAATTACAAAAGCTGAGCTCTAAATCCTAACCTGCGAGGATTTCTTTCATCTTTTCTACTTGTGAAATGTACCGCTTCAACAGAACCGACCCTGGGTCATTTTAAATCAATTACTAATAAATCAGTGGCACTTCCCTTTTCTCTCATTGAAAGAGAAAGTACCATTTTAGGAATTACTTTCGTCTCTGGCTATACCTCTGTTTGAGCTGCTTAGCTGTGAATTTCCTTATTTCCACAATGAGAGGTTATTAATTGGATGTTAAGATGCCTTGAAGTATACCATGTGAAACCACACGGTGGGTTAAAATGCTCCAAACGCTGAGACAGATGTTAACAACCAAACTAAACATCATTATGTGGCAAAATAAAGGGTCTGAGATACTGCAAGTATTTCACTGATTTCCTTACAATTTTTCTCAATAAAAAATAGTTTAGAGATGATATGCAATAAAAAGCGTATTCAATAAGACAATTCTCATTAGAATAAGAACAGCAAATTAAAGCCATAAATTAAAAAGCAATGCAAATAGTTCAATCACTAGGAAAGACTGAAGAAGTATTATCGCACATTTGAATTTTATGTTGGAGACCCCTGGCAGCTGAGGATAAAAAGGAGGAAATGTAATAAATTATGCACATTTTTATCCTATAGAAGTTAATATAACATTTATTAAAAATATTTTCTACTGGGGCGCCTGGGTGGCGCAGTCGGTTAAGCCTCCGACTTCAGCCAGGTCACGATCTCGCGGTCCGTGAGTTCGAGCCCCGCGTCGGGCTCTGGGCCGATGGCTCGGAGCCTGGAGCCTGTTTCCGATTCTGTGTCTCCCTCTCTCTCTGCCCCTCCCCCGTTCATGCTCTGTCTCTCTCTGTCCCAAAAATAAATAAAAAACGTTGAAAAAAAAAAAAAATATTTTCTACTGTCGGTATTCTGAAACAGAAGCTCAACCTGAGTATGCATCTTGGTCACAATGTATAAAAAAGTAACGTATATACAAACTACACATGTGTATTGATAATGCCAATGCCATTATGCTGAAGCACAAATAAATGAATTGGCACCTCTGCGAATAAAGTCCATGTGTATAATTTGCTATTTATCTAATTTCATGCAATGATATAATTAGGATACCCAAAAGGCTAAGTAAATAGAATGATCCCAAGAGCATCTATAATAGATATAATTTCTAATGTCGAAATGTCTTATACAACGCAAGGATATGTTTTTCAGTTGTTACTTAAGGAAGTATCCATAAGGTTTATTTTATTCGCGTGTGTGTGTGTGTGTGCACACATTTAGTTCCACGTTTTTTATTTTAATTCCAGTTAGTTAAGGTACAGTGTAACATTAGTGTCAGGTGTAGAATTCAGGGATTCATCACTTGTATACAACATCCAGTGCCCACTGGAAGCGCTTTCCTTAATACCCATCACCTATTAGCCCAAATTTTAGGTACCACGTGAGCAGACAGAGTTAAACATTTGTTTTGAAATTTGAGAAACAGGACAAGTATTCTTTGGAAATTGGTGCAGCCACTATGGAAAATAATATGCAGTGTCCTCAAAAGATTAAAAATAGAGCCACCATACAATCCAGCAATCCCACTTCCGGGTATTTTTCTGAAGGAAATGAAATTACTATCTCAGAGATATTTGCACCCCTATGTTCATTGAAGCATCATTCACAATAGCCAAGACATGGAAACAACCTGTGTCCACTGACAGATGAATGGATACAAAACTGTGGGGGGGGGGGTGTGGGTGTGTGTGTGTGTGTGTGTGTCCATTAGAACATTATTTGGAAGTACAAAGAAGGGAATCCTGCCATTTGAAGCTACTTGGATGAAACTAGAGGTTATTATGCCAAATGAAACAAATCAGACAGAGAATGGCAAATACCATCTCACTAAAATGTGGAATCTGAAAACACCAAACTCAAAGAAACAGAGGACCGATTGGTTGCTGCCATGAGGAGGGTTGGGGTGTGGGAAATGGGTAAATGTAGCCAAAGGGTAAGAATTTCTAGTGATAACATGAGTAAGTTCTGGGGATATGCAATATAATGACTATAGCTAACAATACTGTACTTTATACTTGAAGTTGCTAAGAGAGTAAAAAGTTCTCCCTACATGCACATATGTGAGGTTATGGGTGTGTTAACTAACCTTACTGTCGTATTCATTTTGCAATATATACATTTATAAAACCATGTTATACACCTCAAATTTATACAATGTTAATGTCAATTATATCTCAATAAAGAATCAATATTCTCAATTGTATAAAGTCTTCCCTATGGCCACTTGGAGGGGACACACCAAACCTTATAACAGGCAAAATATAGCCCTTTCCACATTTGTATCATTTGCAATAAAATGTTTAATGTCCATTTTCTCTTATAAACTATAGTATCCCTGAAGGCAGAGAGTTTGTCTTTTTTTTCTACTTTTAATTTCTGGTACCTAACAAAGAATATAACTCATGCTAGACATTTAAAAGGCATTTATTGAATTGAGTCTCTCTCTCACTATATACATATATATATATATATATATATATATATATATATATAATGAATATATATGAAATATATATTACGAATACATATATAATGAATATATATGAAATATATATTACGAATACATATATAATGAATATATATGAAATATATATTATGAATATATATAATGAATATATATGAAATATATATTATGAATATATATATATATGTGAAGTAACTATTAATTTCTTTAGCCATCTGCAAAATCACAGAATGGAAAAACCATCTTGGACTGAATTTTTTTTTTAAAAAAAGCTCAACTCCTTCACAGTTCTAAATGGAATAACTTCTTGATCTGCTTACTAATGCAGCTAAAATTCAAAATCTACCCTCAGTTAATATTCTGAATACAGTTCTAAATTTTTTTATCTTTTTAAAAATATGGTATCTTCAGATTATAATAATTTTAATCTTGATTTGTTTGGTATTGAGCTGTTATTTCAGGCAATAGTCAAATGTTTATGAAGCCATCCATGGTTCACAATAGCCCATCACCTTTTGAACTTCTAGTCTAGATACTCAATCTTCTCTTCCAATTTACTTCAGCTCAAGAAAAGATCATTTATGAAAGATAGTTTTCTTTCATACTTTTCTATTGAGCTGTTATTTCAGGCAATAGTCAAATGTTTATGAAGCCATCCATGGTTCACAATAGCCCATCACCTTTTGAACTTCTAGTCTAGATACTCAATCTTCTCTTCCAATTTACTTCAGCTCAAGAAAAGATCATTTATGAAAGATAGTTTTCTTTCATACTTTTCTTTCTTGTTATCGTGTTCAATGCTAAAAAGTATAAAAAGTATTTGCAGGCCTTAAACTGATCTTCAGTCTTAAACAACTGCAAAACTACCCTGAGTTATCACTAGCTTTGATAAATGTGCGATGTAATTCCAGAAATTACAAAGGACCAAAGCATCTCATACAGTAATACCTTCAATGTAGAACTTGATCTAATTTTATCGTAGCAACAAACCTACAAGATAAGAAGGTCTCAGTAGCCACATTTTACAGACAAGAAATCAGAGGCTCAACCTCTGTTCACGAGTTCAATCAAACACAGGGGACCAGGAAATCTGTTAGCACCATGTGTCTAAGAGATAATACATTGATGTCTCTTATCCTAGTCCTCTGCTTCTCCCAGTACCTCCTGTCATACAACCCTCAATTGATTCTGAGGGACTGAAAGCAGTATCTAGCCAGGGTAATGCAGAAGAGCTCTTGAATAAATATGGTTGTGAAAAAACCATATTCTTGCAAAAGCAGTTTGACTACAGAGATGAAGGATGTGGCCATTAGGGTCAGACCATGGCTTCCAGGTACCAGTGTGTAGTTTGTGCACTGTACAAGAACTCCAAACCTAGTTGAGACAATCTACCCCTTTAGCTTCTCTGCTGTGATCATTTAAATCTGACATTTAACCTTCCTAAGTCTCCTTTTCCCCCACTGTTAATGTTAGTATAGAAATAATACTTAGCTTAGAGTCTTGCTGCAAAGACTAAATTAGATAAGACATGCCAAGTACTTTCCACACTCCAGTCTATACTCAATAAACAGTAAACACTCAATAAAAGTAGTTTTCAGTGTTACTAAAAATATTATTCTTCTTCATCATTACCAAATTAATAATTATGTGAACTTTTGATCCCTTACTGAAGATAAGCTGTTGGAAGTGGAATAACTGGACCAAATGAACATTTGAAGGCTTTTAACTTGCATTTGCTTTTGGGAATGATCACGCAATGTACCTTCCTACCAACAGTAAAGGAAGCAGCCTATCTCACTAATATTTCAACCATCCTTGTGATTTCTAGCAACTGCCCCAGATTTCCTCCCTGCCGGCCTCCTGGGATGTTCCAAAGTCTATTTTAGAGTTACTAAAACTTCCATTTTCTGAAGACAAATATTTTATTTGAAGGAATAGGTCGGCATTCCCTGATGCATGAAGAAACAAGACTAGTTATCAAATCAGTAACACACAGCTAAATACACATTTTTGTATTGTGTAAATACACATTGTGTGAATAAAAGCCCCATTATTGGTGGCGGCACAGAGAACTATGGAAATTTCCAGGCAAAGGAAAGAGCACAGGCAAGGAAAGGATTAATTGAAGGAAGACTTTGGCAGACGGAAAAGCCTGGAGATTTCGATACTGCATAGCAAGGAGAACCACTGGTAGCCTACCTCCTACAGGTATCATCTAAGGGTCTATTGGGCCCCTAAAACTGAAAAAAAAAAAAAGATTGCAACCCTCACAGAATCTTCATCACCGACACCCACAGAAGATAAAGAAGCCCCTCCGCACAGCCCCTCCTGTTTACACTTGACTACACTTGTTCATTCTCCATTCTGAAAGTTTTTACGCAGCAACGCCGTAGTTGAAGCAAACTATCTGTACAAAAGCACACATTTAAACTAGCTCCGGGGGTCCAGAGTAAGGTGCTGATGTCTTTCTTGGAGGAAAAATATCTAAGGAAGCCAGTGGTCGTGTGATAGAGAGAGGTTATTTTCGTGAGGATTTGGGGAAATATTTTCTACCTTTGCAAGCAGAACACCTGCTGGATCGGGTGGGCCTATGAGAGGACAGCCGCCCAGGAGAAGTGCACAAATGTATTCTGGAAGCCTATGCTTGAATCTGTTCAACATTATTATCTTTTCTCCTCAATTCCCTCTGGTGAGGAAAAATTCCCAGTGCCCTTTTCTACCACTGTGAAAGTAAAACTTTTATTTTAACCTTTGAGGAAGCAAGCTCCAGTGCAAATGTTCCTTCAGGTCACTCGTCTATGCCTACTCTATTTAAACAGCTGTATATCAAATACTAGAAGCACCAAGATTCTTGCCTTGTTAGCACTGACCCTTCTTAAGAGCAAGCCCCAAATGTCATAACATTTCATACTTCATCTATACACCAGTTTAAAAAAAAAATGGGAGAAGTTACCCATCTTCCAGTGATTGGAAATGTTTCTCTGTTGTTCTCCGTTGTGTTAAACAACCTTAATCACTCAGATAAATACTACTTGAGATCCCCACACTTTCCCTACTATGAATGTTTTATTCTAGAATATTCTGAGTAATACCTTCTCCCAAAGCATGCATACACTGAAATATTTCAAGGATTAAAGTTCTAAAGAGCCTTTCACTGAGTCATGCTTTAAAATTTTATACTGTCATGGGGAGTGGGTTCTAAAATTAAACCTGTTTCTCTGTTTGGATTCTCAGCTACTTTGTACATTTTTTTAGCTCATCTGCTTCTCAGAATGGCATCCCAGGAGTCCCAAAGCATTAACTCTATGCCTTGAGTCACGCACATAAGGAGAGTGAAGATGCCAGACCCAGAGAAACTATAGGCCATTGATAGTCCATGAAAAGTAGTTTATGTTGGCCAGTCACTGTTGGGTTTTAAACATCTTTTCTGGCTGCTTGAAAATCTGTAAACTCAAGAGATGGTGAGCTAGAACACTAAAGACAAAAGAGTCAAAGAAAAAAGACTTCCAAATGCTTTGCAAATCCAACAGCAAAGATCTCTATAGTTGTAGAGGAAAACAAATGCAGAAAGACAGAAGAAACGGGGAGATATTTAATAAGCTTTTAACACTTTCTATATCAAAGAGCTGATTTAATATGAAATCTTTCTGTCCAAGATATGCCTAGCATGGCATAATTGCAAGCTCTCAACAGGGAAATTGAGATTAATAGTTAAAAGTTCTACTCTTAGGATCGAAATTTAGAACTTTTGATTTCTCCTTGTGGAAATTTCCGAGGCCAAAGCCCAAAACCTTGAATATCCTTTTGTTTTTCTTCCTTTCCCCTCCCTCCTCATTTTTCCTACCCCTCCTTCACCTCCTCCTTTTCCTCCCCTTGCCCCTTCTTCCCTCCTTCTTCTTCCCCTCCTTCAACTCTCCTCCCCTGCTTCCTCCTCCTCCTCCTTGCCCCCCCACTCCTCCTCATTCTTCTACTTTTCATCCTCCTCCTTCTCTCCCTTCTTCTCTTTGTCCTCTTCCTCCTTCTAGTCCTCCTCCTCCTCCTCTCCCTTCTTCTTCCTCTTTTCTTCTTCTTCCTTTCTCCTTCCCCTTCTCCTCCTTCTTCTCCTCCTTCTTCTGCTTCTTCTTCTCCTGCTTCTGCTTCTTCTTCTTCTTCTTCTTCTTCTTCTTCTTCTCCTTCTTGTTCTTCTTCTTGTTCTTGTTCTTCTTCTCCTCCTCCTCCTCCTCCTCCTCCTCCTCAGAAATGTAATGTGCTGTTTAAAACAAACCCCCCATTTGGCTTTACTGGTCAACCCCCCACCCCATTTGGCTTCCAGTACAGTTAGCAACAGGAAGCAAATAATGGACAACTTGATCATGAATCTTCTCCCCATGCATCATCTATGGAAATTTGCCAAACACTGAACATATGGCTACTGAATAGGGAATGAAAAATACACTAAACATTTATCTATAAGAGCCCAAATGCATGGAAAAGTAAACATCTCAATAAGAAGAGATATTTGGGTTTTATATGAAATATGAACACTCGTGAGCACCCACACAATTCCTGATTGTCATATGGAACAAAACTTTTTCTTATAAGTAGATTTTGCTACTTTGTTGAAATAAATATAGGTTTAAATATATTTTCTGCTGACTTGTTTTCTGGTCACCATGACCACATAGCTATCTGCATATATTGAGGGATGTGGAAGATTTTCTTTTCGTCTTCTTCTTTTTTTTTCCCTATCTCTTACACATAAGTCTGTCTTAAATGTGCACGGATGCAATATGGTGATTTTTAAAGAGGTAGTTTGGCTGTACTATTTAGAAATCACTGTACTCTAATGTTTTACTCAATAATTTTTCTAGTCTGAAATGGCCACAGCAAGTCCTTCCCCTAATTTCCAAGTAAGAAGTGATGGTATTTTTTTAATGTATAATTTATTATCAAGTTGGCCAACATATAGTGTATACAGTGTGCTCTTGGTTTTGGGTATAGATTATCAGGATTCATGCTTACATACAATACCCAGAGCTCATCCCAACAAGTGCCCTCCTCAATGCCCATCACGCATTCTCTCCTCTTCCCCTGCCCCCATCCACTCTCAGTTTGTTCTCTGTATTTAAGAGTCTCTTATGGTTTACCTCCCTCCCTCTCTATTTGTAACTACTATTTTTTCCCCTTCCCTTCCCCCATGGTCTTCTGTTAAGTTTCTCAAGTTCCACATATGAGTGAAAACATAGGATATCTGTCTTTCTCTGACTGACTTATTTCACTTAGCATAATACCATTCAGTTCTATCCATGTTGCTGCAAATGGCATTGCATTTATCCATTCATCAGTTGATGGACATTTGGGCTCTTTCCATAACTTGGCTACTGTTGAAACACTGCTATAAACATTAAGGTACATGTACTCCTATGAAGTAGCACTCCTGTAATTTTGGATAAATTCATAGTAGTGCTATTGCTGGGTCCTAGGGTAGTTCTAGTTTTAATTTCTTGAGGAACCTCCACACTGTTTTCCAGAGTGGCTGTACCTGTTTGCATTCCCACCAAGAGTGCAAGAAGATTTCTGTTTCTCCACATTCTTTCCAGTGTCTGTTGCTTCCTGAGTTGTTAATTTTAGCCAATCTGACTTGTATGAGGTGACATCTCATTGTGGTTTAGATTTGTATTTCCCTGATGATTAGTGATGTTGAGCATCTTTTCATGTGTCTGTTTGCCACCTGGATGTATTCTTTGGAAAAGTGTCTATTCATGTCTTTTGCCCATTTCTTCACTGGATTATTTGTTTTTCTGGTGCTGAGTTTGGTAAGTTTTTTATATATTTTGGATACTAACACTTTATCTGATATGTCATTTACAAATATATTTTCCTATTCTGTCAGTTGCCTTTTAGTTTTGTTGATTGTTTCCTTTTCAGTGCAGAAGCTTTTTATCTTGATGAGGTCCCAATAGTTCATTTTTGCTTTTACATCCCTTGCCTTTGGAGACATGTCAAGCAAGAAATTGCTGTGGTTGAGGTCCAAGAGGTTATTGCCTCTTTTCACCTCTAGGGTTTTGATGGTTTCCTGTATTACATTTAAGTCTTTCATCCATTTTGCATTTATTTTTATGTATGGTGTATAAGAGTGGTCCAGTTCCATTATTCTGCATGTTGCTGTCCAGTCCTACCAGCACCATTTGCTAAAGAGACATTTGCTAAAGAGTCTCTTTGCATTGGATACTCTTTCCTGTTTTGCCAAAGATTAGTTGGCTATACACTTGTGGGTCCAATTTTGGATTTTCTATTCTATTCCATTGGTCTATGTGTCTGTTTTTATGCCAATACCACACAGTCCTGATGATTATAGCTTTGTAGTGGAGGGTAAAGTCTGGGATTGTGATGTCTCCCACTGCAGTTTTCTTTTTCAACATTACTTTGGCTATTCGGGGTCTTTTGTGGTTCCATACAAATTTTAGGATTGTTTGTCCTAGCTTTAAGAAGAATGCTGGTGCGAAAGACATGAATAGACACTTCTCAAAAGAAGATATACAAATGGCCAATCAAAACATGAAAAAATGCTCAACATCACTCATCATCAGGGAAATACAAATCAAAACCACAATGAGATACCACATCACATCTGTCAGAATAGCTAACATTAACAACTCAGGCAACAACAGATGATGGCGAGGATGCAGAGAAGGAGGATCTCTTTTGCACTGTTAATGGGAATGCAAACTGGTGCAGCCACTCTGGAAAACATTATGGAGGTTCTGCAAAAAATTAAAAATAGAACTACCCTATGGCCCAGCAATTGCACTACTAGGTATTTATCCAAGGGATACAGTTGTGCTGTTTCAAAGGGACACATGCACTCTAATGTTTATAGCAGAACTATCAACAATAGCCAAAGTATGGAAAGAGCCCAAATGTCCATCGATGGATGACTGGATAAAGAAGATATCATATATATATATATATATATATATATATATATATATATATATATACAATGAAGTATTACTTGGCAATCAAAAAGAATGAAATCTTGCCATTTGCAACTACATGGATGGAACTAGAGGGCATTATGCTAAGCGACATTAGTCAGAGAAAGACAATTATCATATGACCTCACTCATATGAGGACGTTAAGATACAAAGCAGTTGAACATAAGGGAAGGGAAGCAAAAATAATATTTAAAAAAAGGGAGGGGGACAAAAACATAAGAGACTCTTAAATATGGAGAACAAACAGAGGGTTACTGGAGGGGTTGTGGGAGTGGGGGTAGGCTAAATGAGTAAGGGGCATTAAGGAATGTACTCCAGAAATCATTGTTGCACTATATCCTAACTAACTTGGGTGTAAATAAAAAAAAATAATAATAAAAGTTAAAAAAAAGAATGCCTATGCAATTTTGATTGGGATTACATTGATGTGTAGATTGCTTTGGGTAGTATTGACATTTTAACAATATCTGTTCCTTCAATCCATGAGCATGGAATGTTTTTCCTTTTCTTTGTGTCTTCTTGAATTTCTTTCACAAGTTTTCTGTACCTTTCACCATAGAGATCTTTTATATCTTTGGGTAGGTTTATTCCTAGGTATTTTATGGTTCTTGGTGCTATTATAAATGAGATCAATTTCTTGATTTCTCTTTCTGTTGCTTCATTATTGGTGTATAGAAAAGCAACCGATTTCTATACATTGATTTTGTATCCTGCGACTTTACTGAATTCATGGATCAGTTCTAGTAGCTTTTTGGTGGAGTCTTTTGGGTGTTCCATATAGAGTATCATGTCATCTGCAAAAAGTGAAAGTTTGACTTCTTTTTTGCCAATTTGGATGCCTTTTATTTCATTTTGTCACCTGATTGCTGAGGCTAGGACTTCCAACACTGTGTTAAACAACAGCGGTGAGAGTGGGCATCCCTGTCATGTTCCCGATCTCAGGGGGAAACCTCTGTTTTTCCCCATTGAGGATGATATTAGTTGTGGGTTTTTTGTATAAGGATTTATAATGTTAAGGTATGTTCCTTCTATCCCAACTTTCTTGAGGGTTTTTATTAATAAAATATGCTATATTTTGTCAAGTGCTTTTTCCGCATCTATTGACAGGATCATATGGTTCTTATCCTTTCTTTTATTAATGTGATGTTCCACATTGATTGATTTGTGAATATTGAAGCAGCTGTGCAGCCCAGGAATGAATTTCACTTTATTATGGGAATAATTCTTTTAATATATTGTTGCATTTGATTTGTAGTATCTTGGTGAGAATATTTGCATCCATGTTCATCAGTGATATTGGCCTGTAATTCTTTTTTGTGGGGTTTCTGTCTGGTTTAGGAATCAAGGTAATGTTGGCTTCATAGAATGAGTCCAGAAGTTTTCGTTCTATTTCTATTTTTTGAAACAGCTTGAGAAGGATAGTATTAACTCTGCTTTAAGTGTCTGGTAAAATTCTCCTGGGAAACTATCTGGCCCAGGACCCTCATATGTTGGGAGATTTTTGATAACTGATTCAATTTCTTCACTAGTTATGGCTGTGTTCAAATTTTCTATGTCTTCCATTTGAGTTTTGGTAGTGTGTGAGTGTCTAGGAATTTTCCCATTTCTTCCAGGTTGTCCAGTTTGTTAACATATAATTTTTCATAGTATTCTCTGATAATTGTTTGTATTTCTGTGGTGTTGGCTGTGATCTGTTCTTTTTCATTCATGATTTTATCTTCCTGGTTCCTCTCTCTTTTCTTTTTGAGAAGTCTGGCTAGGGGTTTATCAATTTTGTTTATTTTTTCAAAAAACCAGCTCTTAGATTCATTGATCTGTTCTACTGTTTTTTTTTAATTCTATATTATTTATTTCTGCTCTAATATTTATTATTTCTCTTCTTCTGTTGGCCTTGGGGTTTCTTTGCTGTTCTGCTTCTAGCTCCTTTAGGTGTGCTGTTAGATTTTGTATTTGGGACTTTTCTTGTTTCTTGAGATAGCCCTGGTTTGCAATGTAGTTTCCTCTTAGGACTGCCTTTGCCCCATCCCAAAGGGTTTGGACTGTCCTGTTTTCATTTTCACTTGCTTCCATACTTTTTAATTTCTTCTTTAATTGCCTGGTTGACCCATTCGTTCTTTAGTAGGATGTTCTTTAACGTCCATGTATTTGTAGGTTTTCCAAACTTTTTCCTCTGGTGATTTCAAGTTTCATAGCATTATGATCTAAAAATATGCATGGTATGATCTCTATTCCTTTATATTTATTTAGGGCTGTTTTGTGACCTAGTATGTGATCTATCTTGGAGAATGTTCCAGGTGCACTTGAGAAGAATGTGTATTCTTCTGCTTTTTGTATGAAAAGTTCTGAATGTATCTGTCAAGTTCTTCTGGTCCAGTATATCATTCAGGGCCATTGTTCTTTATTGATTTTTCTGCCTAGATGATCTGTCTATTGTCGTAAATGGAGTAGTAAAGTAACCTGCAATTACCATATTCTTATCAATAGGATTGCTTATGTTTGTGATTAATTGATTTATATATTTGGGTGCCTCCAAATTATGGCATAAACATTTATAATTGTCAGCTCTTCTTTATGGATAGACACCATAATTATGATTTAATGCCCTTCTTTATCTCTTACTACAGCCTTTAATTTAAAATCTAGTTTGTCTGAAATATGTATGGCTACTCCAGCTTTCTTTTGACTTCCAGTAGCGTGATAGATGGTTGTCCATCCCCTTAATTTCAATCTGAAGGTGTCCTCAGGTCTAAAATGGGTCTCTTGTAGGTGGTATATAGATGGATCTTCTTTTGTTATCCATTCGGATACCCTATGTCTTTTGATTGGAGCACTTACATTCAGCGTTATTATTGAAACATATGGATTCAGTGTCATTGTGTTATCTGTAGGTTTCATGCTTGTGGTGATGTCTCTGGTCCTTTGTAGTCTTTATAGCATTCCACTCACAGAGGCCCCGTTAAGATCTCTTTCAGGGCTGGTTTAGTGGTCATGAACTCCTTCAGTTTTTGTTTGTCTGGTAAAGCCTTTATCTCTCCTTGTATTCTGAATGACAGTCTTGCTGGATAAAGGATTCTTGGCTGCCTGTTTTTCCTATTCAGCACATTGACTATTTCCTGCCACTCCCTTCTGGCCTGTCAAGTTTCAGTGGACAGGTCTGCTACTACCTTTGTGTTTCTACCCTTGTAGGTTAAGGCTGGTTTGTACCTAGCTGCTTTCAGAATTCGCTCTTTATCTTTGTATTTTGCTAGTTTCAGTATGATATGTTGTGGAGAAGATGTATTCCTGTTATGTCTGAAGAGAGTTCTCTGTGCCTCCTGAATTTTGATGTCTGCTTCCTTCCCCAGATTGGAGAAGTTTCTCAGCTATAATTTGCTCAGGTAAACCTTCTGCACCATTCTCTCTCTCTCTTCTTCTGGAACTCCTAGGATACAGATATTATTATGTTTCATTGAATCACTTAGTTCTCTAAGTCTTCCCTTGTAGTCTAGTATTTTTTTATCTTTTTCTCACTTCATCATTTTCCATAATTTTACCTTCTATTTCACTTATTCTCCCCTCTGCCTCTTCAGTCTTCACTGTCACTGCATCTAGTTTATTTTGCACGTCATTTACAAGATTTTGTAATTCATCATAGGTATTTTTTAGTTCCTTGATCTCTGCAGCAATAGATTCATGTTGTCTTCTATGCGTTTTTCAAGCCCAGAGATTAATCTATTCTATTATTATTCTATTATTATTCTAAATTCTTGACCAGATATAATGTTTATATCTGTGTTGAGCAATTATTTAGCTGTCATTTCTTCCTGGAAATGTTTTGTGGAGATTCTTCCATTTCATCATTTTGGCTAGATTTCTGTCCTTTATGTGTTTTAAAAGCTTGTTATATGTCCTGCACCTGTGAGCACTACTATCAAAAATGGGTCATACACTGTCCAGGACCTGGTCCTTCAGAAGGTGTTTTTGGAGTCTGTTATGTGCTCTGTCTTGTTGTGATTCTGGTTGCTTTACCTCCCTCCACCAGATGTGCTTTGATTTGTTCATTGAAGTAACCTTGGAAATAAATAAATAAATAAATAAATAAATAAATAAAAGGGGGTGGTGGTGGTGGTGGAAGAAGCCTTACCCTATACAAAGAGAGAAATGACAGCAGTGGGAAAAATAAAATAAAATAAAATTGACCAGGCAGAGAAACTATACAGCTTAATCCAGAGAGAGAGGAAAGTAAAGGAGAGGCAGAACAGGTATAAATAGAATAGATTAAGTAGGTCTACTTAAACAATCCAACAACCAAAATAACCAGACAAGAAAAGGGAAGAAATAAGAGGGAAAAAAGGATGGGAAAAAAAATACACACACACACACACACACACACACACACACACATATATATATATATATATTTGTGTGTGTGTGTGTGTGTGTGTGTGTGTGTATACACATAATAAGAATTGACCAAATATTAAATCAGAAAATGCAAAACCACTGAGTGCCTTGAAACTCATGGCTGCACTGGTCTGGAGGAGGAGGTGTCTGGTTGTTCATTGTCAATCTTGCTCCTGCAGATACACAGTTACAGAGAGGCACAAAGAGGAGTGGTTTGGTGTAGGTGGGTCCAACTTCCACTGTGGCTCCTTGTCCTTTTCCTGAAGTCTTACCTTGTTGGTGATGGGGAGAAAAACAGAGACATCATAGTCTCTCCTCCCTGGACTGGGTGTCCCAAACCACTCTGTTCAAGCTGTCCTCACAATGCTGTGCGGGTGCCACGGCCATTTTTTTTTCCTGATCCACAGTTTCCCGTACCTGCCAGGCACTCTGTTGGGATTCAAACCTTGTTGTCTTAAAGGATTCTGCTCTGTGTTCCCAGCTCTGGGGAAGCGCTGCCCTGCTGTTAAAGGGGGTCTGGCTGGCGGGTGGAAGCAGTGTTCTTTGTCCTTGGAAGGTCTCTTTGCCTTCATCCCACAACACTCCAGGGAGGGAACTGCTTTCTCCCACTGCCAACAGCACCTCTGAACTAGGCACCGAGCTTGGAGGTGGCTCCCCTCCTCCCAGAGTGCCTGAACAGAGCAGCCCGCTCCAGGCTGCAGATAGCCCTGCAGTTAGAGATTTGATCTTTCTCCATTTTTTCCAGTTCCTGGCCCCTGATTTTTCTCTTCTCCGAATATAATCCTACACTTCCATAGCCTGTCTTTCTCTTCCTTTTGTCTCTCGGCAGAAGGGAATCCCTCCCCTCTGTGCCTACGCTGCCTCTTTTATCTCTCCCAGTTCACAATCTCACTTATGGCCTGACAGGTTGTCCCAGTGGGCCCCTGGAGACATCTCTGTCACTCTGCAGCTGGGACTCTGCAGAGACTTGGAAGTCCTCTGGCCTCAACACTGCCATGTTTGAGGGACAAGGGGACTTCAGTTCCCCCTATTTCTCAGCCATGTTGACCGCTCTTTGATGGTATTTGTCTTTAAAACCTTTGGACTTCAGGGGCATTGGGTGGCTCAGTTGGTTAAGCGTCTGACTTCGGCTCAGGTCATGATCTTGCGGTCCATGAGTCTGAGCCCTGCATCAGGCTCTGTGCTGACAGCTCAGAGCCTGGAACCTGCTTCTGATTCTGTGTCTCCCCTTGTTCTTCTGCCCCTCCCCTGCTCAAGCTATGTCTCTCAAAAATAAATAAATGTAAAAAAAATTGTTTTAAACCTTTGGACTTCACTATCCTCCCTATGTAAATCCTTTACATACCAACCTAGCTGGAAGGGGTCCTATTTTTATTTTTTAAAGTTTTTTAATGTTTCCTTATTTTTGAGAGATAGAGAGACACAGAATGTGAGCATTTGAAGGACAGAGAGAGAGATGGAGACACAGAATCTGAAGCAGGCTCCAGGCTCTGAGCTGTCAGCACAAAGCCCGATTCAAGACTCGCTCCCGTGAACTGGGAGATCATGACTTGAGCCAAAGTTGGACATGTAACCAACTGAGTCACCCAGTGCCCCAGGGGCCTGTATTTCTGAGACCCAAAGGCCTCTCTTGACATTTATCATGTTCTGCTTGTACAGTTTATGTTCACATTTTGTTTTGCTAAACAGATTGTTAGTCTTCAAAGTCAATGGGTGATTATATTTCTTTATATTTGCTTATATTTATACGTTTTTTTTTTTATCCAGCACCCAGTAGATTTTTAATTTTAAAGAACTTAAAATCACAAATGGATAGGCCAAGGCATTAAATTCTCAAAAAGCATTTCCTCAGCATCCACTAACTTTAATTTTAGCATTAGTGTATTTTTTATTAGTTGGCTCACTGGATGTTTTAAAATTGGGTCAAAATGTACTATTAAAAATCATTTAAAATACTCCAATGAAATAACAAAATACCCTAATGTAATTATAAGTGATTGTATGGTTCTTCCCAAAAATGTGTTGGAGAAGAAAAAGAAGTCTTACTTGCCTACAGGAACAAAGCCAGGATTTACAGGACTCTGGTGTGTTTCCCTGTGTAAAAGCCCTGGCTACATAAAATTGGATTTTCCTGCATGAGGCAGCAAACAATACTATACTTTTTTGCTTATGGAGAATGTCTTTTTCATCAGGATTTTCATATGACATTTTTTTAATGTTTATTTATTTTTGAGAGAGACAGAGAGGGACAGAGGGACAGAGCTCAATAGGGAGAGGGACAGAGAGAGTGGGAGGCACAGAATTGGAAGCAGGCTCCAGGCTATGAGCTGTCAGCAGAGAGCCCGATGCAGGGCTTGAACTCACGAACCATGAGATCATGACCTGAGCAGAAATCAGATGCTTAACCAACTGAACCACCCAGGTGCCCCATGACATGTTACTCAAATCAGGAACAACAACAGCAACAAAACCCAAGGAGATGAAAAAGCTTTTATCTAAGCAGGATTGATTAAGTGAGTTGCCATTTCTTTTTGGTAAATCTATTTTAAAAAATGATGGTGGTGTCCTTGCCTTTGTCTAAAGCCAGAAAGTCATGTTACTATAAGGTTGGTAAGGGAAAGTCAGGACTCATAAGGGACAGCTCAGACCTGAACAAAGGGTCAGGTTGGATGAGTCTGGAGTTAGCAGCAAATTGGAAACACCGGACCTAGAAAGAAAAAGGATCAAGGTGAGAGGGGTAAACTTTGAGACCAACTGTGTGCACATAGTACTTGAAGAGTCTATTTTGAAGAAACCGACTTATGACCACCAGGTACACAGCCTGCCTGCTTACGTTTCTTCCTTTCTCCCTTCTTTCCTTCTTAGCTTCCTTTCATATATATTGTGTGTTTGGGTACAACTAGGACTTTGAAGACAATCAACCCATAGGCCCTATCATAAAGGATTTCTTATACTAAGTAGACTATATTTTTCAAACTTTTATGTGCATAGTTAAGCATAATTTGGGGATTTTTTTATCTTTTTAAATTTTTTAAAACTATTTTGTGAAGTTTATTTATTTATTTTTGGGAGAGAGCACAGGCAGGAAATCTCAAGAAGGTTCTCCAATACCATTGCAGGGCCCAATTTAGGACTCAATCCCATGAACCATGAGATCGCTACCTGAGCTGAAATCAAGAGTTGCATGCTTAACTGACTGAGCCACCCAGGCACACCAGGGATCTTTTTAAAGTGCAGAGGGGGAGCCTGGGTGGTCAGTCAGTCAAGCATCTGACTCTTGATTTCATATCATGGCATGATCTCACTGTTCCTGAGATCAACCTTCAAGTTGAGCTCTGTGCTGATAGCAGGGAAACTTCTTGGGATTCTCTCTCTCCCTCCATCTCTGCACTTCCCCTGCTAACACATGCACTTGCTCTCTTTCAATAAATAAATAAATAAAAGTAAACAAATAAAATAAAATAAAATAAAATAAAATAAAATAAAAATAAAACAAAGAGATGATAGGCCTGGAGCATGATCCCAAAATCTGCATTTCTAGTGAGCTTCTAGTCTGTAGATCCACAAATCACACTATCAGACATAAGGTTCTAATGCGGGTCCTTTGAACCTGTGGTTGATGGCATCTGAAAATTCCAGAATAAAGGTTATACCCCCAACTCCAGTTTTGTACTCGATCCCCAGAGAATCCAAAGAAAAATATGTGAACAGATTATCATTACCAAGAAAATATGACAAAACATTGACCACCGAGGAAAGTGAACGAGTATTATCAACCTGATAAGCAAGGGAGACATCATTTGTAAAAGCAACACAAGCATTGTGAAGTCATAGGTTAGACTTCTAGCCTATGGTTAGGAGGTTAGACCTTCTAACATAGGTTAGAAAAGGTTAGAGGCATTTAGATAAACAGGAATACCTTGAACTGGATGCATGTCTTAGTAAAGATTCAATAATGAGCAACATTTCCCCAGATGTCTTGACCATTCTCTTTATGCATACCATAAAGTGCAGAAGATCAGAGGACAATAATGTATGGTGATAAACTTGTTTGATTACACTTCCCAGGTGCTGCTGGGTCCAATTATCTTGGTGCTCAAATAGCTCCTAATTGGGTGTGAAACACACATCAGAGTTAATTACACTGTACAGTATTATACAGGCTTGAAATAATTAAGACTCAACTGGCCTAGAAAAAAAAGTACATTCATTTTAAGTTTCAATCCTTGGAGATTTCACTGAAACTCATGAGATCAGCTAGATATGAATTTATGCAAATTTCTAACCCTAGAATCTTATTGAGACCATAAGCCTCTTATCATAACCTAGATACTTTGATCTACAAAGGTATAGATATCTGTGTGTTATGAGTAGCACGTGCCCTTGAAAACTGAGAAATCAAAACATTATAGGAAGGTTTGTTATATTCAAAAATTATATTATATTGTACCTTATTTGTCAGTTAAAGGTAATATTTTGGGGAGTTCATCTTCACAAAAAATATTGGATTACTAAGGCCAACTATTTACAGAACATGGGTTACATAACACGTGAACGGTATTGAGAAAATTGGAAGATTAAAACTAAAATGATCCCCAAATCTACAGATCATGGAAATACATTGGAATTGAGATTATCTATCACAAGAAGATCTACGATTTTATCTTTGGAGCAAAAATGAAAGACATGTTCTTTTTTTAATGTTTTATCCTGAGAGAGAGAGAGCATATGCATAAGCAAGGTAGGGGCAGAGAGAGAGGGAGACAGAGAATCCCAAGCAGGCTCCCTGCTGTCAGCACAGAGCTGGATGTGGGGCTTGATCTCAGGAACCATGAGATCGTGACCTGAGCCAAAATCCAAAGTTGGACACTTAACCAACTGAGCCACCTAGGCACCCTGAAAGACATGCTCTTGACTAAAATCCTCTTTTAACCTAAAATACTGTATGTGTGTGTGTGTGTGTGTGTGTGTGTGTGTGTGTGTGTATACATACATGTATGTATGTATATATAATGGAAATTTGAAACTAACATGGTTTATTAATCTTCTGAAAGGGCAAATAGATGCCAAAAGGTGATAATGAGTTGAAGCATCAGCAACTTGTTTCTCAAAGCCTCTGGACCCACTGTTTTGCAAGTTTGTGGCCATATTGACCCTTCCCCTACTGAATCATCTCCTGGCCTTGGTGGATTGACTCATGACATCTGCCAGGTTTTTCATGACCTGATTATCTGTCTGGTCACTAGCTGACTCATCCATGTTGTCATTGGTTTCTTCCTTTACCCTTTACTTCTCCGGGCTTCATCCATCACCTGCTGTTCTCCTCCTATCTTACTATACCAATAGTCCATGCTTCTTTGAGTCAATATTCTCTGCCATTACTCATCCCATGCATGGCAATGCTTGCCAATTAAATGTTAAATCATGATAACTCATCTGAAAATATGGTACACTCTACAGCTGCTATAAAATGAAGATCACAAAATATCTTAGATTCTTCTGATGTTAAATCATTTCAGAGTCAGGATTTTTTGATGAGAATTTCTTTAACTTCTCTTCTCTCTCCTGAATAATTTGATCGATTCTAAATCTTTAGTGACACACCTTTCACCTAACAGCATGGAATCTGATTTTCCTCATTTTTTTTCCATATCATTTCAATGAATCAGTTCACTAACCTGAGCAAAATAATCCAGAAGTAACCAACAGTTATGGTTTGCAAACTTCTATTTGTCTTCTACTCCATTGTCACTTTGGGAACATAAAATATTTACAGAAGTCATGTCATGTTTGATAAATAGATTATTGACTGAAAAACTGTACAGCATAAACCATGAGAAAGAATTAATGTACCTGTACTTTGCCCAGTTTGTAGGTAAATGTTAAAATATTTAGAGTATTGGTGACTTTTTATTTGTTATTCTTTAAAATTCAGTTTCCATTCAAATTTGGATTTTACTTGGCTCCTTTATTTATCTCCTAAGAAGATAAATAGAAGGAAAAGGAAACTTGCTTATTAATCGTAAGAGCCAGATAATTAAATTGTTATGATGAAAAGAATAAGTAGCACTGTTTAAATTGATTTTAACCTTGCAAATTTACCAAAATTGGAATATGGCTTTGTAGTCACAAATAAAGCCACTTTTCCACTTTTTCATTTCATTTTGTGTTGTCTTCAAAACTCCTGGAATGTTTAAGCTCTAGTTAATTCACATAAAATTTTATATACTTAGAAAAGTCAGTATAAGTAATGAATGACTTTTAATTCCTTTTCTTTTCTGTTAGTGCTCCTACAACATATATCCTTCCATTAATTCCAAAAGCATTTATTGAAAATCTCCAATAAAAAATAAAATAAAATAAAATCTCTTTGCATTGGTGATGCAAAGCCTTGGAGATTCAAGATCTGAGCCATGAGAACTCTACCGCATGAAACAAAAATTGACTGAATAATCCCATTAATACGTTATTACAAGCTATGAAACAGGAGAGGAATACCAGGTTTAGTCCGAAGATCAGAAGTGTCTTCCTAAACCAACTGGCATTTGAGAACTGAAAAGGAGAACTGTCTAAGTGAACAGGTTAAAGGGAAGTTTTGCGTTGTGGACAGAGAGGAGCACGTCTCTGTTTCCATGGTGGAGGGAAGCATGTCACACTGAGGAACATTGAGAAAGCCAGAGTGGCTGGAACAAAGAAGGTGAGGGAGGCGGTGTTGTCATTGCATTCATTCTGTATTGCCCAACCCTCTGGGCCATCTACCAGCCTCCTACCCCACTCCCTAAAAAAGGCTGTTCATTCTGAAAAGACAGGTACCAGATATCTCCTGTAGAGCGAATGTTTGCACCGGATCTCTGGCAATCTGGACTGGCCCATCCAAATTCAGGCATGAAAACAGCTGTCCATCCAAGCTGGTGCCCTGTCTTCACCCAGGCTCACTTCCTCAATATCTTTGGGTCTTTATTACATACAGAGAGGAGCTGACAGCACAGGATTTCATATCAGAGCCTGTTCTGGAAAGATAACTCTGAATGGCAATCTGAGGGCCAAAACAGTTCTGATCATTCCAAGTTCTATGCTAAAGCAGATTGTATTGTGGCTGGTCCTTCATGTGTTCTTAGAATCTAAGAATAACTTAAAAATGAAGACAAACATCTATCCAGAAGAACTTTTAAAGGGTCTTATCTGAAATGTTTTGCAAAGGCAAATGACCAGAGCTGTGATTTTAAATTGTCTCCTTTCGTTCTGACTGTGAGGATGAAGAGTAAGGTTCAGAAAACACATTCATTTATATTTTGGCAGAAACTTGCATGTTATAATCCTTGGGAGTGTGCAATCAGAGGCCATGGGGCTGGTAGAACTATGCTCCACATGGGTGGTAGAAAAATAGGCCCTTTACAAAAATAAACTAAACACAATATTTTTAGATCAAAATTATAAACACTAGATTATAAGGCCTTTTCGGGCTAGATCATATCTTATTAGCACAATAAATGTCGCAGCTGGGGGAGAAGTAAATGTACTAAGTAAGGACAATAATGAAGGGTCGAATGAATGAATGGATACCACCGAGCGTACGTTCAACACCCTGAACACTTAATCTGTAGTGAATTGCAGTGTAAATTGTGGACTTGGGGTAATAATGATGTGTCGATTCACATCATTCGTCGATTGTCCAAATCAGCCACTCACGTGGGGGATGTTGACCGTGGAGGTGGCTGTGCATGTTGAGGGGGCAGGAGGTACCTGGGAAATCTCTGGATCTGCCACTCAATTTTGCTGTGATCTAAAACTGCTCTAATAAATACAGGCTAATAGTCTTAACTGTTAGGGAAAACATGATTTTTTTTTTTTTTTTTTTTTGTCACAGTGTAAGCTTGAATTTACAATATCAGCAGCGTAAGGCGGCAGTTCATCTGCCTGTAGCTTAATGTATCTAGTATCAGGTACTATGTGATGGCCGTAGCTGGGTCATTTACACAGTGCTTCCTGTGTTGTAAGCACCAGGTGGGGCACCTTTGCCTGCTTTTCATCGACTCTGCACAAGAGCCATGTGAAATAGCTCCCGCTCTTATTCCCAACTTCAGATGAAAAAAAAAAAAAAAAATGAGACTCAGAGAAGTTAATTAAATTCCCCAAGGTCACACAGATAGCTTCTGTCAGAGGGATAAAAATGATTCTTACACACATCTGGGTAGCTAACTCTTAAGCTTGGCTTTGGGTTAGGAGTGGATATGAGAAGGTGGGAAGAAAGAATCCCTTCTTACCCCAAAATGCTTTGCTCTCCTGGGAAAAAAAAAAAAAAAAAAAAAAGGTAGGTACAGCTTATAAAACTCGATTTAAAGACAACCAAAAATGTTAATGCCAGATGGGATCATTCAATCATGATTAAGCTCAAATTGGGTTGGGAAAGAGGCCCAAGATTGCATGCATCATTCTTACTGATGTTGAAGGCCAGTATGCTCCTCTCTTGGATATGATTTAGGGCAAATGCAGTTTTATGCCAGTGTGAGTAGAAAGGACCTGGGCACAGAGAAACACATTAGCCAAGGTATGATTATGCATAGGCAGGGCATAGCAAATTGTTGTTCAAAATATATCATTAACTATCATCTTGAAAACTTCTGAGTTTTTACTACAATTAGAATTAGTCACAGATAGTTCTACGGAAAATCCCTTTCATGAGTTTTTGACTCTGTGACCTGGTATGATAGCATCAGGACAAAGGAAAGGTTGTATCAGTACCCTTCAGGAGTCCGCAGTCAGAAGAGGAGAAAGAAATATTGAATCAGGCCAGCGTGAACCAAGAAAAACAAAAACAAATGTTTTGAACATCTAGGTCAGTTTGTGGACCACAGCAAAACGTGGCATTTATAGGAAAGTCTCAGGAAAAAAATGAAAACCACAATAATTTCACTTATCTTTCCCACTTCCTAGGGCATCTGGGCCAAGTTTCGTATTTGATCAAAAGAAGCCCAATTCTGTAATTTCTGCTCGTGGGAGAATAGACTAAGAAGTAGGAGGGGAAAAAAAAATAAAGAAATTTGTCTTCTTCATCTTCTTTTTTAAGAGCCAGAATTAAGATTATTGAATCCCCTCTGTGGGCTGTGGTCAGTTTTCAAAATCAATTTTCAGAGACATAGTTGTCTTATGTTTGCCTTCCAGGTGTCTACTTTCTCAAGGTAACAAAAAGGTTCACGAGGATTCTTATCTCAAAGCGATAAACAGATGCAAACAGAGCCAGGCCTATCTGAGCTACCACAAGGCCTGTCTGACTAATTGCCCTGATAGATCATTCTCCTGATGTCTGATGTTGTTATTGCACCCAGCGTAGCTGAGATAGCACATGTTTAACCCCTGACCTTCCAGCTGCCAAGAGCACGTTGCTCTGGAACTAACCGTTCTCCATCATCACTTCCTCCCGATGGCGGCCAGGGAAAGAGATCTGTTTCTAAGCAAATAGCAAAGGCTCTGACCCCGTCATGAGTCACCAGTCTGTCTACCCACTTCCAAGATTCCCCCTTCATATATTTATTCAGCTTGTCAGAGTTCCTGGCAAAGAGGATAGTGATATTTGAGGTAAATAGGATTCATGCTAACTCTGGGAACAGTTAATTTCAGAAATCTGAGGTACCTTAAATGACTTCCATGGGCTTCTTATGAACCAATCCATTCCATTTTACCCCCTTTTAAGGTACGCTTTTCTTTAACAAAAAATGACAAAATATCAAAAGCCACAGAATGAACAACAGCAAAAAATATCCCGGGGCCATTTGTAATAATGTAAGGAAATATTTAATTATTCTGTGCCTTAGGGCACTGACTGAAATTACTAAAAGACAGGCTAAATACTATTACTAACTGCAGAAGTGAAAAACAAATATATTTTATCTTAGATAGGTCATCTTTCTTTTATTGCATGCTTCACACGTCTTATTCTCAGAACTTACACTCATCAAGTTTTAGCAGATACTCTGCCAACACTTGGTAATTTAGCTGCTGACACTCCGGGCTGAGTGTCTCTGTGCGAGAATTTCACATTATGCCACATTATAGAAACATTAAATGGGAATAACACAATGGCAAGTGGTGGTTTTTATGACCATTTGTGTTAATTAACGAAATTATGTTGTCTTTACGGAGAGGCAGAAAATAATACAGAGAAAAAGAAAAACATAATCGTCATGGACTATATTGGCATTTCTCTTCATTTTCTCTAAATATCTCAAGCTTAAATAGACATGAAATATTAGAGGCCATCGCATTGGGAAAAATAGATCCATTTTGGTCTATACTGCATTTCGGCTTTCACTAAACCATTTAACATAGAATCAAAGCACCATAGCTTAATTATAAAATTGCTCTATCTTTCCAACACTTTGTTCAGCCATGTCTGTAGACCCTTAATAACTTTTCAACCAAAAGAAAAGCATATTTGTTTTGTGAAACTAATTCCTGGACGCTAATGCTATCAATCATTATTATCCTTCCCACATAATAAAGTTCTGATATTTTCCTCTCTCCATTAAGAAAGCAAGATTGCAATGCTTAAAATATTGAGTGGATTGACAAGATATTAAAAATGCCCAAGGGAGTAACAGATAAATCATTAAAGTTATGCTTGTCTGTGAGTTTTCAATGAAGGAGAACATGACACAGAAGGGGCCCTCATTGCCAGATGATCTAGGGTTAGCCTCATCTAGGCAGCTTCGAGGACTTAAAAAAAAATTTTTTTTAATGTTTATTTATTTTTGACACACAGAGAGAGACAGAGCATGAGTGGGGGAGGGGCAGGGAGAGAGGGAGACACAGAATCCAAAGCAGGCTCCAGGCTCCCAGCCGTCAACACAGAGCCCAACGCGGGGCTTGAACTTGTCAACCTCGAGATCATGACCTGAGCGGAAGTCGGACGCTCAACCGACTGAGCCACCCAGGCGCCCCTGTTTTGTTTTGTTGTGCTTTGCTTTTTTCTGAATCTCACTTCTCTCTTAAATGACCAGCTTCTCCTGAAGTTTAAATGATGCAAAGTCCTCAGCACTGCCATTGAAAAAGAGCAGATCCCTGATGGATCCCAAGTCCCTTCCTGCCCTTTCTTGTAAAACTGCTGGAGACCCCACTTTAGTCGAATTTACCTTCAAGCCACTTAGAGAATAATTTAACTGAGCTTACTCAAATTTTGGAAAGCTTGACCCCATAGTGAGATAGCCTGTCATTTTAAAAGAAAGACTAATGTTAAGCATTAACAAGCATTGTCCCATTGAAAGATATGAAGATACAAGGTGAACATTTCTACAAGCAGAACCAAAAGTGAGATCTCTTTTGTTTATTAAAAAGTTTAGGGGCGCCTGGGCGGCTCAGTGCGTTGGGTGTCCAACTTGGGCTCAGGTCACGATCTCGCGGTCCACGAGCTCAAGCCCCGCGTTGGGCTCTGTGCTGACAACTCAGAGCCTGAAAGCTGCTTCAGATACTGTGTCTCTCTTTCTCTATGCCCCTTCCCCATTCATGCTCTCTCTCTCTCTCTCTCTCTCTCTAAAAAATAAATAAACATTAAAAGAATTGAAAAAAAAAAAAGAAAAGAAAATTTAGGGGAAGATGCCAAACAACAGGATTGTGTGGGGATGAAACTCAGAGGCCACGGATGTTACAGGATAAAAATGAACTCAGGTTCTGAGGAGAAGCCATTCTGGGCTTCTTCATTCAGCAGCCAATTTATAGAAACTTAAGACCTGGTTCCTTCATCTGTAAAATGGGATAATAATATTTGTTTCACAGAAGTATACTAGGATTAAATGATGTAATGTGAGTAAAGAACTTAGCCTAGCAGAGAAGATAAACTCAACAGATACTACTTTAATATATGTAGTATTCATATGAATTAATAATGTGAAATGATTTGAAAGCAATTGAGAATACCTTGATTCTTTATAGAGTTTTAGGGTTCTCACTCTCTCACAGATTTAAACCTCTTCACAATCATGTCTTAAATATTCATTCATGTTGAAAGTCTTTGCCAATTTCCCCTTTCTTGTGCCCTGCCTAATTCTCCAACCAGTGACGCCCATTCAGGTTAATGTCAATATAGCAACTCATGTTAGGATGAGATCCAGAACACTGAATTAACAAGGAAATACTCCTTTCATAATTTTGTTATAATTTATATAGGCAAAGCCTAAAATAAATCACATCTCCAAACATTTGGATCCAATAATGTAGGGCATTGGGCAAGTAATTTACCAGATTTTCAATGATTCCAAATCGAGTTTGACAAATATGAGAAAGAGTAGACCAAGAATTTGTCTACACCTGGTGTCAGTCTATCTCTTTCTTTCTTTCTTTCTTTCTTTCTTTCTTTCTTCCTTTTTTTCTTTCTCTTTCTTTCTATCTATCTGACCTGGATAAATCATTTTATTTATTTTAGAATAATAGGTTGGCAAGTTTGTTGCTTGTAGTGTCTTGTTCTCTTTGCAATAAAAAGAAGTTAACTATTTAGTTCTGCAATGCATTTAACTAAAAGATACCCACTACCTTGCCAATTTCTATACAAATACATTGTAGAAAAACTACTTTTTAGTGTATTAATAACCAATAGACACCACATTGCTCAAGGACAACTTCAGTATTGGGTTTATGGATTTAACATCTCAGCAATGATATTTTTAAACCAGAGATCTCTTTTAAATAAACGTAAGTAATTGGATTTTCTTCTATATAAAAAACTCTGTCAGATAAATGCTATAAATCTGAAAGCAGAAAAGTAGAGAAGAAATAGTAATTTATAAACCACAACGGAGTGTTTCACAATTTTTGTTTAACAAAACATATTTTACCCTGCTTACACCTTGATCTATAGGCCCCTACTGATTACAAGGCTGTAAATTGCATGAAGAGCTCTGCAGAAAATCATAAAAGGGCAGCGAGGGGGCCTTATATCATGGAGTCACTTGGTCGCTAAGACTCAACCAAGACTTTGATATTTAGTTTAAACACAACCATATATTTTTATTAATAATGAACAGACTCACTTATTTCAATTTCATAAGCCCAGCGCACCAAAGCTGGTGAGATTTCTATTACCCATGACCTGGATATTAATACTTTGATAAAAAAAAAAGTCTCAATTTTTCAAATGTTGACTGAATGCCGAAACAATGAAAAACAACTTTCCCAGAAATTTTGGGCACATTGATCCGGAAAAAAAGAGTGACCATCCTTTGTTCACTAGAAGAGCTATTAAAAATGTTTTTGGTACAGGAAATACTTTTTTTCTCCCCAGATATTAGAACACATCTTCAGGAAACTCAGCAGATTAATCACATGAGCCCTGGCTCAACTTTATTTAGAAGTAAAGCTTAAGATTTAACACTCATCCTAAAATGTAAAATCCCTCTTTCAGTATTTCATGATGCTGATATTCCTTGTTGCAGTGTTTTTCCGTTGGCTCAGAAAGTGATAGCAAAGAGTTTTTCCTTCTTTTTATTTGTTTAATTTTTATTTTTTTTTTAGTAGTGTGCCAGGGGAAAGATAAAAGGAGAATGTTGATTCTCCTTTTGATGAAATTTGCCTGGATTTTTAACATGAAACCACAAGATTAAAAACAGTAATGTATTTTGTTTTAATTCACAAAAGGATAGGCCTTTTAATTCACAAAGGGATAATTCACAAAGTGTAGAAGTTTCTAAAACTTTCCATTTGTGTTGATATAATAACTTTGTAACAGTTATTCTCAAAAAGTTTCTGAATAAGAAAACTTTATGGAAGAAAGGTGGTGCCCCTTCATTCTTTGTTGGGTGGAGAGTATTCTGCTTATTGGTAGAATTTTCCAAAATAGCCCAGAATGGTGTCTGCCTTTTCTAAAAGGTATTCTAAGAACATTTATTTCCTTACACTTCCAAGCAAGAAGATATAACTTAAATCCATTTTACTAAAACTCAACATCATTCCCTTTGGCTGACACTTAAAATAATCACATGGACAAAAAAACAAAAACAAAAACAAAAACAAAAACAAACCATGTTTCACAATCACTGCTCTTAAACCCAGAGCTAAACATTGGAGAGGATGGTTGGAGGAGAGGAGAAGGGGATAAAAATGAAACATCTCAACTCTGTTTTTAAGGAGCATTATTTGCTGACTGTGAAACAAGAAATTATGTAAACTAAATAAAAACCCATTTCTGAAGCCACATTCCAAGTGGAGATTGTGGCAATGCTACAGACAAGGAAGGTGCAAAGTAGGGAGATGGTTGAGTTTGTGAGACAGGGACATCTCCTGGAAGATGTGAGAGGCTGGGACTAGTCTAGAAGAAAGTGTGGAGAATGAGCTGGGTAGCTGGGAGGGGTTGGGGGACGCTGCAGACAGAGTCATCTGGGCAGTGGTGTAGAGTGCTAAGGGCACTGAGGCCAGAACTCTGTATTTCCCTCCACTCCCCTCCTCATTCCCCATACTTTGAGCAGCTTTCGGGAAGATACCCGGAACCAAGTGCTGTATGTGTAGATTAATATTTATCCATGCAACTTCTTCACACCCTCAACTCGAGCACAAAAGTCAAAAGTATGCATTTAAAAAAAAAATTTTTTTAATGTTTATTTATTTTTGAGACAGAGAGAGACAGAGCATGAACGGGGGAGGGGCAGAGAGAGAGGGAGACACAGAATCGGAAGCAGGCTCCAGGCTCTGAGCCATCAGCCCCGAGCCCGACGCGGGGCTCGAACTCACGGACCGCAAGATCGTGACCTGAGCTGAAGTCGGACGCTTAACCGACTGAGCCACCCAGGCGCCCCTTTTTTTTTTTTTATAAAAATTTTTTTTTTTAATGTTTATTTTTGAGACAGAGAGAGACAGAGCATGAACGGGGGAGGGGCAGAGAGAGAGGGAAACACAGAATCGGAAAAAGTATGCATTTTAAAGTTGCTTCTAGGGGCACCTGGGTGGCTCAGTCGGTTAAGCATCCGCCTTCAACTCAGGTCATGATCTCACAGTTTGTGGGTTCAAGCGCCATGTCAGGCTCTGTGCTGACAGCTCAGAGCCTGGAGCCTGTTTCGGATTCTGTATCTCCCTTTCTCTCTCTGCCCCTCCCCTGCTCACCCTCTGTCTCTGTCTCCAAATTAAATAAACATTAATTTTTTTTAAATAAAGTTGCTTCTAGTCTATCACCTGGGTGGAGACTATCACATGATAGTCACGTCTCTGAACTTCAGTTTCCTCATCTGTGAAATGAAGACAATAATGGAATTGTGAGGATTGAGTTATTTAATGTGTACAAAAATTGAGTCAAGTGCTTGGTACCCAAAAAGTGCTCAGTCCATACCCACTGAAAGTATTGTAATCTTGGAGCTTATTCCCATGAATAAAGATGCCTTGAGCAGCCTACACAATGATTTGTAGGATTTTACCTGCAACTATCTACAACATGAATGGAGTGAATGAAAAGGATGGATGAAGCATTTACAGCAAAAAGATGTTTTTGTAATTTGTGGTGTGATCCCTGGGGACTGAAATTCCTTATTTTACCCACTGTCCACCTTTACCCTGGGTTACAATGATAATGTTAAGTTATGATGAGAACACAAAGTTCTATTTAGGTACTTTATAGGTGACTATTTTTTGATTATCTGAGAACCAGTGAGAGGATATAAGAGTCTGAACTCAAGATCCTCAAAGATCACTTAAAATATTGCTCAAAAAACAAACAGATACTGGGGATAACCATGAATTTTTTTACCAGATAAGGCAGTTTGCTTTGCAATAAAGAGCAAATGTGACACAAAAGTGATAATGTTAGTACATGAGAATGTACCTTACCCCTTCTTATTTTAGCTTTTGTTTTATTTTAAATGAAAAAATATGAAATTTTACCTGAGCTAATGCATTTTGAAGAGAATTCACCAAAAATGTTGAGATCTAAAGGTAATGTTTTAAATGCACTGGATATGAGAATAATAAAAACATTTTTTTTAAATGTTCAAACATCCTACGGGGTTGGTCTATACATCCCTTTCTCAAACATCATCTCCTACAAGCACCAACTTAGGTAGAGAAACTTGAAAGTCAGCATTTCAAATAAAATGCTCTCAATGTGTTGATCTCCATGGGTAATTTGTAACAAATCTGGAATAGCAATTTTCTGCCAAATGAAATACTGTAAGAGATGACTTTTCTTTTTCTTTTTAAAGAACAGGTCCCAGTCAAGAGACTATAAAGAGGTTCTACTAGTCAAAAGAAATTACCTGCAGTCCTTTGGGACTTATAATTCCTGAAAGATCAGGTGCTCTGTCCCTAAAAACGTTGGCTGGTACAGGGGAAGTGGTAACCCACTGAGAAAACAAAGGAGAAGGGAACTTTCAAAGCACTCAGCTAAATTTTGGCTGCAAGACTTCCCATTAGCCTGGCCATGTTGTTTAGACACCAACTTTATATTCCCCTAGAGGAGAGAAACACAAATTTGCAACACAAGGGTCCCAGGTCCCTAGAAAATCAACCTGCTTTTAAGTAGAAAGAGTAGGAACTGGTTACGTGGGTCTCTTATGTTTCTAATCCAAGCAAATTCATTTTTCAAAAAGCCATATATATGAGGAGAAAGATAACTCAGAAAAGCAAGCGCAGGCTCTGGAAAAGATTAGACTGCAAAGGGGAATTTTTAATGACACCTTTAGAGTCAAATATGTCTTTTACTAGCTAATTAAAGTAATCACAAATGCCATTGCATTTTTTTTCTCACTTGGATCAGCAGAGATGACAATGGCCACTCTCTAAATGCTGTTCCTGCTTCAATTTAGATGGCTGAAATTTAGTTATGTCGTGAATGGAGAGAATGTGTAGCGTTTCCTAAGTATAGGTTGACAGTTTGCTTATGGCCCATGCTACATCTTAAGCTGTCCATGGCAGAAATGAGAAAAAATAAAAACAATGTTCAGAAAGCCAGTATATTTGATTTAAAGAATTATCACTATGTATTTCCTACCTTTTTTTGGTATAAAAATGTCCCATGTTCAGGAAATGTTCGTGATGGTGAATGTTCCTTGTGTTCTCTCCTAGTATCTGTAATGCGTACAATGTGAAGCTAGCTATATGTTAGTTCTTTCTTGAAATTAAAATATCAAAAACCTCCCGATACATACTAGTGGCACTTACTATCATTTAGAATGCTTAATTCACAAGGAAATGTGCTTTACTACACATGCATTCGGGATGAAAATGTAGCAAGTACATTTAGATCATAGTGCCCAACATGTGTTTGGGGAGGCAGAAATCATTATCCGTGTATGTACAAGCATGGAATCATGCTGTGACATTTTGACCTTCTGAAGCTTTGAAAATTTGAGATGCCCCCAATGACCACTGAATCCAAGGACGATTTTCTCCTGAGATCTCCTTTTCTCCAAGGATGATTCGACAGATGTTCTTTCTTGAAGAGGCTCTCTTAGCCCTGTTATTTTTCCAGCTTCACAAAAACAAACATACTGACACAGTCAGAGAGTGGCTCACAAACCCAAAAGAGAAAAGAGCCATGCTTTAACAAAGAACTAAAAAGTGCTTCCAGGAAACTCATACTCAGTCGATAGATGAGTCAATAGCATCACCGACCTGGCACCCAGAAGTGTGGGAAGAGCTGGTAAAAGGGTTGGAGATTGGAAATAAATGTTGTGAGCTGACAGGTTTAAAATCTGATTGCCTGGTATTCCTGTCACAATTCATAATCATGTAGAAATGAACAAAGCCTGGAAGAAATGTTAAGTCTCGTTATTATGAGTATAAGCAAATGCAGGGGGTTGAATGAGAGACACTGACAGGTCCAAAGGTGGCATATTCCTTTGCAGTCAGCCAAACAGTGTGATGAGAAAACGTTTGTAGTACTTCGCTTAGGTGTGTGGCTTCTTTCCCCTTCCTGCTAGCTTGTGGACTTTTCTAGAAAGATTGTGGAAAAGACAGAAGAAGCTTATAGATGAAATTTAGAACGTGATGGCTTCATGTCCCAAGAGATGCCACGAGAGGAGTCTGACAATTAGGTTAGCACCGTGCAGCATCTGGTGGGAGGTAGATACTGTCACTCATTTATCATCACTTCCATCTCCAATGATGGAAAACACCCTGAATTCAGCGTCTTTACTTCTTGGAACTTCATAAATCTTTTGGCACCCACAGATAAGTGAGGATCTTTCCCCTGCCTTCCAGTTATGGACAGTTCCCAGAGACATGAAGGTAATATAAATAATGCACCTTATGGTCAGTGTAGTAGGAATTTTACATCAAAGGTCATATACAAGTCTCTCTGCTACTCATCTAAAATATTATATTGAAAATATATCAGCTTCTGTGGTCTGAGAAATGGCAAGACCTCCATTGAATTATGTCCCATGAACTTGGTTTTGGTTTTTCTAGTTATTAAGTGGAGGCCAATGGTTTTACGTTATTATATAATTATCCCTAGTATAATCCCATGGAATAGAATAATTCACCTCTTGGGAATAAACTTGTTTGTAAATTCAATAGTTTGATTTTCATGTGTTTGACCTGGAAATTGGAGTGTGCTAACCAGGGGTATTTTTCATCTGTCCATCACAATTAGTTTCTACAAAGTGTTTACTTTGGCTTTGGCAGTAACAAAATTTTGGAAGAGAATTCTTGGATTCTTCCTCACTCATCAGGGTTGTCACATTTCTGTGCCTCTACTGCTACTTTAACTAGAGAATAAAGGTTTAAGCACAAAATCATAGAAAGGCATTAAATCGGGATGGATATTCTGGCTTCTTGGCTCAGTTCCACACTTTCTGATTTGTGTGATTACCAGAAATTGCTCAATATCTATAGACCTAAGATTCTCAAAATAGAGCACTGCAGTAAATATTCTCAAGTACCTTCAAGCACTGATTCTCTATAATGCTCAGACCCCCTCACTCTTATCATCCCTTTTTCCCTTGAAATGAGGGATGGGGTGGTCACTAAAGACTTCCTGGTCTGAGGTTCTGTCCTTGTTCATGTCTTCCTTAACTAATATACATTGAACATTTATATATGCAGTTCACTTTCACACGGATTTCTCCATATAAGAGATACTATTATCCCCGTTTTATAGATTTAAACAAGTTAGTTAAAGGTTAGCTAAAGGGGCTGTTTAAGGTCATATACTCACTGAGTAGCTGAGTTGAGATTTCACATCATTGGGGAATATTTCCAAACCCACGACCCAGTTTATCACAGTGAAGCTACCTTAAGTCTCTCAAAAATGGTCAGAATTTTGTCTTTGGGCCTCTTTTTCCTTCTGGAAAGTGCCTGTGGCCTGCACCACTCAGATCAGTAGACCAGCCCTCTCAGCCTTCAAAGCCCTGCATCCAAACCAGATCTCTATCAAAGTCCTCTTAGAGGTAGCAATGTCCTTCCAAATTGTCTTGGAAACTGGGAAACCCAACAAGCAAAGTTGGAAATGCCCTGTGGTGCTTGCCATTCCTGAAAACCCAGAACTAAGTTTATTCCTGAACTTCTGGAGATGTCAGTATAAACCTATGCAGTGTTGATGTTTTCTCAAAACTTATTCAAAACCTTCCAAAGTAGACATTCTGAAACCATTCAGACATTACTGAAACCGAAATGCCTAACTTCTCCCTCCCCCAAGTTTACCTTTTTCTAGAACGTGTGGAGGAGAAGTATTATCCTAAAAACTTCCTGAACTATCACTCACAGAATACGGCTTCTTTATTTGCCTCTCTCAGCTCAGCAGAAGATCACCACTAGCTTCTGTAGGAAGCTGCTCTCCGTATAGGTTCCAGCAGGCAGGTAAATGTGAGGCCACACCCAAAACAATTTGACATGTTTATTGCCAATGCATCTGACCTCAGTGAATTACAATAAAAATGAGTAAAATAATATAAAACTGTGTGTGAGACATACTTTTCCTACAGTCGAAGTTGGCCGTGGCCAGTAAATAACATTTTTCCTGCCCAATTCTGAAACAATTGAGAGATAAACAATAAAGTTGAGCAAGTGGAGACAAAAAGAGCTATTCTGTACTGGTAAAAATTGGATTGGAGAATTGTGGCTTACGTAATTGATTACAATGCACTTTCCACCAGTGAATCTTAGAATGGACCTTATGCCCACAGCCCCAGGTGGCACTGAACAACCCCGGGGTTCCTCACATCAGGGTCCATTCCTGTTAAATGTGGAGTGTGAGGCCCAGACTGGAATGCACCCTCTGAGTGAGCAGATTAGTCCTCCAAGAGAACACAGGAAGAAGGGCAACCCTGGGTTTTTGGGCTTCCTAATTTAACCTTTTTTTTTTTTATTTTAAAGTTGATTTAATTATTTTAAGAGAGACAGAGAGAGCACAAGCAGGGGAGGGGCAGAAAGAGAGGGAGAGAGAGAGTCTGAAACAGGCTCTGCATGGACAGCATAGAGTCCAATGCAGGGCTTGAACCCACGCACCGCGAGATCATGACCTGAGCTGAAATAGAGTCAGGTGCTTAACCAACTGAGCCACCCAGGTGCCCCCAAACTCAGCATTCTGACCACTCCTTCCCTTCTCTGGGGGGAAGAGTGAGTGCGTGGGGCAAAAGGCCAGCAATGTTTAGGGAAAAGCTTCCTTCATGAGAAGCCACAGAAGTGAGGAAGAGGTGAATCTACAAAAACAGATAGTAGAAATCCTAGGAATTAAGCATCTCACAGGAGGCTCTCCTCAGAGAGACACCCCCAAATCTAACTTTGCTTAGGAGTTCATAGCTTTCCTATCAATCTGTGAAAATTCTACCTTCTTCTAGCTTTCTGGTCTCTTTTGTAGAAGTGGTTGCCTGGTGGCCGAAAACCCTTAGCTCCCTGGACAACGGATGGCTTACATCAGCATTTATCCCTCTTTTGCTGGAGCGTGTGTTCCCATGTGGGCTTCTCAGACTATAACAATATCCTCAAAAGGACTCATTCAAGCAAGTCATGTGGCAATCCAAGCTCCACAGGAAAATCCAGAAGAAGGAATGAGTGCTTTGGAGCGACATTTTGTCACTCCCAGCCTTTCTGAGTAGACAATGGTAGGTACTTTCCTCTCCACCCTCCATCTGTGCCCTGAGTAGCCTAAAAAAAATAGGCTGAGCAAAAAAAAATTCTTTTTTTGCTGCTCCTTGCCTACCAGTAAATATTGACTCTCTCACAGCCGGCATCCAAGGACAGATTCTTCCAGTTAAAAAGTCATAGGTATAGTTTGCCATTAACAGACATAATGACCAGGCAAGTTAGAGCAATAGTCTTTCAAAGTGTCTACAGCTGGAATTCAGTTAACACTGTGGTCTACTGACTTAGGGATGTTCTTTCTCCGCTACAGTTTTTTTCTCCTTTGAAATCTGACTGACAGCTTTCTGGACTTTTGCATGGAATATTAAATTAGTAATTCCAAACATTGTTAATTTGTTTGCCCCAAAGGGTCATTTGACGTCTATTCTGATGACATTTTCTCTGACAATCTCTGATCTCATATATTGCCTGTCTGTATTAACCGCTTCAGCCTTATCTTATTTGTCCTGGCTTAGATGAATTTTATTTTCAAAAAACAGACAGTAAGCTCTTGAGGACACTGACCTTGTCTTATAAATGTCTAAAATCTCCCACATTATGTGTTCGCTGGATGCTAATTGATTGACTGAAGGATCTGTCCTCGTCTGACCCTGTGTTTGTGGATAATGCTGCGTAATTGCTCATATGTCTTTATCAGAGTGTCATGTTTTGAGACAACTTAATGGGAATAGTTGGAGGAAGAGTACTAAGAAATTGAAGCCAAATAATTAAAATGATCTGGCCCAAAGACATCCTGGTAGTAGCCGCACATGTGATGTCAAAAATTTAGCTCTCTTGACGCTTAGTAACATGAGGTTTCCATGTCACCATGCTGAATCTGACATTTTCCCTAATCTAGGAAGCCACCCATATAAGTAAAATGCATATTTTCGATCATGAAACCCAATGATTATATTGAGTAGATTTTAGGTTGGGCATCAAAAGCTACATTTTTAGCAAGGACCCAGAGTAGTTTGAAGGAGGTAGTCTCAGAACCCCAGCTCTCCTCTTACCATCGATCTCTCTTGCTATTTCCTACTTTGCTAGGTCTCACTCCCACAGATATGTTTTGTGTTGAGTGAGAATATTTATAAACGGCCAAGGAACAATGATGTCTTCAAACCTTTTTATTTACTTAACAAAAGTGACTCTAGTCTACCATGACCACAGCTATAACCACACCTGTACTAATTTGAATGTGTTTCTGACATACTTAATGAAAAAAATGACAACATCATACCTCCCAAAAGTCATGGAGTTCAAAGAAAAATAACCCCCTTTGGTATTGTCCATTGAAGAGCAGGGTGCAAATAAATCTGACCCAGCCTCACATAAATTCACGCTCAAATTACATACTGCATTCTACCCCAATTAGAGTATAAGGTACTCGAGAGCAGGGACAATGACTATTTTGCTCACTTTTATAATCTAGAGCCCAGCTCAGTGTCTAGAAGATAGTAAATAACAAAAGTTAAGAAAATAAGGGCCATGGAGGAAATCACAGGAGTTTTCATCTACTCACAGGAGACATCACTGTATAAGTGTGTGTGTGTGTATGCGTGTGTGTGTGTGTGTGTATGTGTGTGTACATCAGCATGTTATTGAAATAGCAGTCAACTTCTCCTAAAAGGCAGGCAATGGAATGCCATTCTTACCTAAATCTGGGGAAGCAATTTCTGAAGGCTATCATGGCATATATAAAGGACTAGATGTTATACACGTGAAATGCTTAGCATTGAACCTGGTGCATGATAGGCATTCAATAAAAAGCTACTAATATAATTATCAATGCTATTATTATAAATATTAGGCCTTAATTAAAAGGAAACTTTCAGGAACCAACTTGCAATCATATGTGGTTTGTGAGCAAGAGAAGCTAACTAAGGATTAAAATCCCCAGGAATTATGCCTCTGAAGGTAATATAGACAGGGTTTTCTAGTATGTAGTTATAAGCTTTTCTGTGAGTTAGCAGAACTTATGAACCTATGATCATTTTTAAATAATTCTGTCTTTCTATAAATCACACAGACTGAGAACCCTTTAAAATATAATGGATAATTCTGTGGCATTTTTATGAGAGAATATATATTTTGGGAACAAGGGAGTGTGTGCCTGTATTTGTGTTGGTATTGAAAAAAGAGAAAGTTTTTTTTTAATTGATACGGGCTGGAGTTGTCTTTCTTGATATTTTTTATGTCCTCAAATTCTTTTGAAGAGAAGAGTATAATGAGAGACATACACTCTGCCCATAAATTCCCATGGTCCAAATTTTAAACCAATATTACACTGCAATAAATTCCTGTTTACCACAGTCCAGACCACTAGGATGGGGAAATACCACTAATGGATTTTATGGGATTTTTGTAAATGCTACCCTCCAATTTTTGCTAAAAGTGAGGGAAGTATTAAGTAAATACACCATTAAAGTTCTGGTCAGAAGTAAACAACTTCCAGGATGTGTCAAGGATCAGTGAATTCTGCCAAAATTGTCATAACCAGTGGTTCTTAACTTTTTTTTTCTTAGGGATCACTGAGAACCTCATGGAAAACATAGGTTTTCTCTGAAGAAATATGTTTTTACACATGCACATAAAATATGGCATATAATTTCAGGGTGCTCAGAACTTCTGAAGAAACAGAGTTTAAGAAAAGGCTCACACATGGGGCATCTGGGTGGCTCAGTCTGTTAAGCCTCCAACTCTTCACGTTGTTTCAGGTCATGATCCCACAGTCCTGAGATCCAGCCTCACGTCTGGCTCTGTGTTAGGGGTGGAGCCTGCTTAAGATTCTCTCCCTCTCCATCTGCTCCTCTCCCTCTAGCACTCTCTTATTCTCTAAAGAGAAAGAAAGAAAGAAAGAAAGAAAGAAAGAAAGAAAGAAAGACTCACACACTAATTATTTAAAATATTTCCAGCTAAGGTAGAATGTCATTCCAGGAGGCAATGCCTTCTTCTTGCCAAATGCTGTGTGTTTCTACTTAGTGACTCCCTTGGTAAAAAGCCAGTACAAGATCCCAGTTGTGAGCAGGTGTACCAGCAACAAGACATCACACTCTTGAAAATCACGAAAATAGAGCTGGATACATGATGCGGGGGTGATAGCCCATGACCTCTTTTTCTCTTTGAAAATCCCCCAAACTGTCTCTTCATGAAATTGTGATAAGTAGAATTTTCTTTATAAAAGTTCTTTAATTATCAGCATGTCAATAACATACTAATGGCAAATATTTACTCCACGCCTGGCATATCTCTGGCAATGTACTAGACTCTACAGGAGTCATATCCAGGTTCCATAAGGCAGTCTTAGTCCTTTAATAAGTCAAAACTATTGGAGAACACTAAATAAACTTTGACACAAGAACATAGCTAACGAGAATACCAAACAAATCTTGAGATATCTGGAACTGTTGTCTATGTCACAGGAGGAATATTCAGTATGCTTCAGATTGCTAAAAATCTAGTGTCATAAAGGGACTTAGTTATGGTAGAAATTTGGGGGTTCAGCCCAGTATTTACCGCTGGCCTGTGGAAGGTACGGAAGAAGAGTTGATGAAAGGAAAACAATTCCTCTCCCTCCTCCTTGTCACAGCAGCTAGTTTTGGAGTCTATGTGCCATGCACTGTCTTAAGGTCTCTATACTAACCTGGCCATACCTCACAACTGCACTATGAGGTAGAGTCTACCTTCATTTTACCACTGAAGTGCACCTCATCAAAGATCTCAGGACAGAGAAAACAGAACGACCAAGATACCAACCCAGGCACATCTGGTTCCAGAAGCCATGCCTTTCACCAGTGTGTTATTCTGTTTAGGGGACTGTTAGCATTTACTTAGTTCCAGGCGCAGTGCTTGACTCAGAGAAGACAGAGCTCAGAGTTAATGTCCCCTGTGGTAGATGGTGTTTCCAAAGACGGTCACTGCAACACCTCCCATCCTATGTGTTTGGTTGCAATGTGGTCTTGCCACTCCCATCAATGGTTGGAGTCTATACTTTCCCCCGGGACTTGGGTAGGCTCTGTAACTGCCTTGACTGATAGAGTATAGCAGAAGTCCTGGAACTTCTGAGTCCAGGCATTAGGAGAGCCAGAAGCTTTTGCCTTGGCCTCTTGAAGCCTCACTCTTCGAGCCTTCTAGGAACCTGCTGTCATACTAAGGGAAGCCCAAGCCGCATAGGCAGAATACATGTAAGTTCTCTGGTAGACAAACCCAGCTGAGCTCACGGCCAAATAGCCAGCATCAACTACCAGAGGTGAGAATGAGCCCAGTACAGCCTTCAGAGGACTCCAGACACAGCTGTCATATAACTCACCCAAATGAGCCACCAAGTGCAAATGTCCCAGCTGAGCCCAGTCAACCCACAGAACCATGAGAAATAATAATAAATGCTTGGTTGTTTTAAACCACTCAGCTTGGAGTGATTTGTTATATAGCCTTATAAAACTAAACTATCCACCTGCAACCAGCTCTGTTGGGAGATAGTCAAGTAGCAGTCAGATATAACCCAGAAATACAGTAGAAGTTATAGTTATAAGAAACCAAAGAGATTCTGGAAGCAAAAGGAGCCACACCTACCTCGCCCTTGGGCGTGGCAAGGATCCTTAGAAGTGCCAGCAGCAGAGAAAGATAAAGGGGAAGAAGGAGGAAGTAGAAAAAAGGAAGGAGTAGGAAAAAGGAAGTAGGTGGCAGGGAGGAGAGCTAAAGGGAGGGGCAGGAAGGAAGGAGAGAAGAAACACTATTCCCAAGGAGTGCAAGAGAGGGGATGGCTTGTTCTGGAACAAGTGGAGGAAGGAAGTAGAGGTTGGATTGGGTAAGAAACAAGTGTGGTGGGTATATGTGCGGGGAGCAGGAGAGGGAGGCTGGGCTATGGGAGACCTAAGTAAGACCATAACAGGCCTTGAATGACACGCTGAGGGTGTCCAGCTTTATGCTGAAGGTAATGGGGAGCCATGGAACCTCTGTAAAAATAACTGAGCACATTTGCAACTTGGGAAGGGAAGGTAGCTGTGTGGAACCGATGATGGGAGAGGGTAGTTACATCGGAGGCAGGGTGCTCTGGCGGAAATATCTGAAAGGGAAAAGGGGGAGTGAAACTGACTGATGAGACGGAGTCAGAGAGGAGCCCCGGTTTTCAGGTTTGAGCAGTTATTTGCTGGTGCCCCTATTCATCAGATGAGGAACAGAGATAAAGAAGCAGGTGAGGGAAAAGAGAAGGGGTTCATTTCGCACATACTGAGTCTGGTGTGTCTTTGTGGGATGCATACAGAGATGTCAAGCAGGTGGTAAACAGAACTTGTCTGAAGTTGAAGACAGAGGTGGTCCCAGACATGTGAAGCTGGGAGTCATCAGTGTGCAAGTGGTTATTAACTTGCAGGAGTTATTAAGAACTCCGAGAGACAGTGTGTGTAGTGCTGAAAAAAAAAATTACCAGGGCATGATTCCAAGGAAAATCCATGATTCCAAATATATATATTGGTTTTTTAACATCTCTGATATCCCAGTGCCTCTTAAAAATAATGGAAGATCCGAGATTAAACAGCAGGGCTTTTATTTTTATATGTTACCAAAAATAACGATGTTTTATAATTAGTGACATCTTAGCTCCAATGAAATAAGACGGTATATGAAGGCAACCTGGATCTAATAACAGCTCGGGAGAAAGCTATATCTATTTAATGTTTTAAAAGGCTATGAAGAATATTTTCAGAAAGAGCAGAGCAGGTAGTATGCCACCGAGGCAAACTAATTACATGACTCAGACGACGAGTTTGGAAACACTGATCCAAGAGCGTTAACGACAATGCAAACAGCTATTATTTATTGAGCACTATCGAGCAGTGATGGTACAGGCGTTCCACTAAGTATTTCCGGGCTTTAATTCTTCTCAATCTTGCATCAACCCCATGAGGTAAGTACCGCTATCGGTTTCATTTTGCAGATGAGCAAACTTAGTGTGAAATTACCTCAGATATCAGCTCTGGCAAACATGTCCGCCACACATACCCAGAGCAGTGTGTCAGTGCCCGCAGTCGAAGCACAGACCCGAAGAAATTGGGGCAAGTCACTACTTTCCAGGAGCGGAGGCTTCATAGGCTGTACAAAGAGATTGGAATTCTGTTAGCAACCGGTAGGACTCTCACCACGTGGCTGGGATTCATGAGCAAGATACAGATACTCTGGGCAGGAAGCTTCCAAGTATCAAAACCTCAGTTCCAAGAGGGAAATGGGGCGCTTAGAGAAGTTCGTAGAAGGGGAAATAAGAGGCCCACAGTGGGCATGCAGTGTAAATATGATGGAAGTGGATGGGGTCCTCTGGGAAAAGGCTCTGCAAAAGAATGGCTTAGGAGACTCTAGGCCAAAAACCAGGAAGTAGCTTGGGACTGTGTCCATCAGCTTCCAGTTGCTTCTGGAAGTCAGGAGAGGACGAACATAAGAGCAGGATGAAGAAGGCCCAGTTGTGAGGAACGAAAGGGTGCAGAGACTAGAGAATCGGGCGGGACTTGAAATCAGCTAGCACTATGTTCAGGACTTCCTTGGCTATTTGATTCGATCAAGCGGGGAGAAGACCCGCTACCCAGGAGACCAGCTTTCCTCGTCCCAGAATACAGTGATCAAGATGGAGGTCACCAGCAAGTTTCAAATGGCTAGATTATTCGGTCTTCTAACCTGTGCATCAAAAATAATAATACAGCATAGAGAACTTATCGAAGACCTGTTGTTATCTAGCCAGAGCTCTCTGTTGATTACAAGTAAAAAGTAAAAATATTCATACAAATGCTATTAATATTAATAATTGAAATATAATTAACATATGTGCCATATGCTGTACATTTTACATTTATTATCTCAACTCTCACAAAACCCAACAACAAACACAAAAGCCTAAATAATCACATCTATTATTACACAGAAGGAAACAGAGGCCCGGTGGTGTGATCTGATTTGCCCAAGGGTGAGACAGTAGAAAGAAGAATCAAATTTAGGTCATCAACTTTGAAGACAGTGGTCTTTCCACTATATGATATTGTTCGATGCATTTTTTAACCCTCACTTAAAATTTTAGATGCTGCTACATAGGACTAATAGCTATTAAATTCAGAATGCAAATGTTTAAGGAGAATAGACCCTTCCAGTAGGTTTTTGCTCAAACGAAGGACGTCAGTATAGCTAAGGCTTTCACGTACAGAAACATCAATAGATAAATAAGATTCAACTCTTAAAATGCCAAACAAACTTATATGCCAAGGAATCTTGGTGTTTATGCAATTCTGGTGTCAAGAAGGAAGAAAACAGATGGATTCCATGGTGGTTTGCAAAAGCAGAGATAGAGGATGACAAAAATCCTTGAAATACTCTAAGTCAGGGGTGGCCAAACAAAGCCCATGGACCAAATCCAGTCCACTGCCTCCCTCCCCTCCCACCGCCCCGCAAAATCTATGAACTAAGAGTGGTTTTTTGTTTGTTTGTTTGTTTGTTTGTTTGTTTTTTACATCTCTAAATGGCTGGGATAAGAACAAGAACACACAGAAATAATATTTTGTTTCATGCAAATACTATATGAAATTCAAAATTCAATGTCTCTAAATAAAGTTTTATTGAACCGTGCTATGTTCATTCATTTATATATTGTCTGTGTCTGCCCTCATGCTACAACAGCAGAGTGAAATAGTTGCGGCAGAGACTTCAACGTCAAAAATATTTATTCTTCTGCCTTTTACAGAAAATGTTCATAACCCTTGCTTTCAACAAAAAATAGAAAATCATAATTCAAGCCAATCATTAATAACTCCTGAAACGTAGGCACTAGTGCTAAATGAGTAAGCTTTGGCTTCAAAATGATGGAAGAAAATCCTCCCATTTCTACTCCCGTATCCTTGTTTCTTCCTTAGCAGCTATCATTCTCAATCTTGATTACACTCAGTTATTTTTGGAACCTAGAACCTAACGTCCCTCCACTTTGACTTTCTAGTCATATCGTTGCCTCCCTGAAGCACTTCCCCCTCCCCACTCTATACTCACCCTCTTATCAGGTAAATCCTGCTAATCACCCCTTTCAGGAGAGTGTCTCTTACCCTGTAAACTGGCCTTCACGCCAAAACATCCTCATATTCACTGCGCCTAACTCCTTCCTCCTCAACCCCCCGGCACACATGGAAAGTCATTGTTTATTGGGACGTGTTCTCTTTCCTGTTCTTCTAATCTTTTGCTCTTGAACCCCATCAAAGAATTTGCAAAGCCATATAAACCTCACACAATTTTTCCATGGCCTCTAAAATTGCTAATTGTGAATTTAAATAGTGGTAAAGTGTGTCGTGTGTGTGATAGTGTATGTTTGAAGTATATCCACTGACACTAAATAATAGCAAATGGGAAACCCCCATCGTTCATTTTAAATCATTTAATTATTCATCCTTAACTTCATAGTTCCATTTCTCTTGTCCTGCAGAATTTGATCCTAACGTAGTATGTTTTATAAATACACGTCTTTTATTCACTGCCCAATAATACTAACCTACAACAAAAATACGTAGATGAATTGAAGGGTATTTAAGTTTTAAAATTTAAAATTCCAATGACTGTAAATCTACAAATATTACATTTTTTTTCTGGATTGAGGTATTATTAAAATTACTATTAATCATCAAGTGACTAATTTATCATTATTTTATTAAACTTTGTATTCCCTTTTCCTTTTTCTGCCTCTTCCCTAAATACTTGCCTTTTAGTTCTGTAACAGTTAAATCCTACAGCATAAACAATAACTCAAATATGAAACAAAAAGAAATACTGTGAAAGGGAAGTACTCTTCTCCAGCCAATTCTCTGATTAAAGACCTAGGCATTCTTACTACTACTTACACTGGGATTTTCAAACAATAAGATGCTTTTTTCGTTTTGTTTTGTTTTTACAGTTTAGTATCTGGTTTCTACATGGAAGACTAAACTCATGCTTATATGCTTATAGCTAAGTGGTCTTTGCCAACTAAATTTGAGATGCAGCATTTTAGAAATTTACATATCCATGTCTCTATGGTATTGTTTGCTAACTTTGTTTCTTAAATTTTTTTAATGTGTATTTATTCTTGGGAGAAAGAGAGAGAGACAGAGACAGAGTGCAAGTGGGAGAGGGGCAGACAGAGAGTGAGACACAGAATCCCAAGGAGGTTCCAGGCTCTGAGCGGATCATCAAAGAGCCCCACATGGGGCTTGAACTCACGAACCGTGATATCATGGCTGGCACAACATGTGTGCAAGTGTGTTCCATAAATAGCCGAAGTTGGGCGCTTAACCTTCTGAGCCACTCAGGTGCCCTTTGTTTGGTAACTTTTAAATGAAGTCATGATCAGTGTGCATTTGTGATTATATGTATATTCATTCTCTTACTTAAACAAAAACAAGATCTTTGTTCAGAGTGGTGTTTATTTCAAAAAAAAAATTTTTTTTTAATGTTTATTTCTTTCTAAGAGAGAGACAGACAGAGTGCGAGCAGGGAAGGGGCAGAGAGAAAGGGGGAGATATAGAATCCGAAGCAGGCTCCAGGCTCTGAGCTGTCAGCACAGAGCCAGACTCGGGGCTTGAAACCACCAGTCGTGAGATCATGACCGACCGGAGCCAAAGTCGGACACTTAACCTACTGAGCCACCCAGGTGTCCTCAGAGTGGTGTTTCTAAAGGAGCTTGTACAAAAATCGGCTGCAGACATTTAGGTCTGGGTGATGCGTTTGCATGTACTTCCCTGTTTGTGCCAATGTGTAAATGCAGAGTTGCTCTGTTTTCTTCAACTGTATTTATTGCTGCAATGCTTAGCATAAACTTATCCTGATACATTTTTTTTATAAATAAATATTTGTGAACATCATTTTTTTAAATAAAAAGAAAAACTTTATTATAAAAAGTTCCATAATGAGATGAACTGGGATATTTTTATCCATTATTTCCCTAAGCTCACATGTTATAAATAAATGCTGATTATTGATGGAACAACACAGAGCTCAGCGTCAAGCTTTCCCCCTTGTTTTTCATTATTATCTTTGACTTTAGACGTGATGCTGAGAAACTTTATTACCATAAATAAGTAGTTGGAAATGAGAGAGATCTGGGAGACTTATTTTACGGACTCATCTTTTGAGTTGCACAGCAAAAATTACATAATCTACCACCATCTAAAAATATTTACAATCCATCAGTCTGCAACTCAATCAGATTTGCATTTTCTTAAATGTTTATTTCTTTTGAGAGAAAGAGAGAGAGAGAGATCGTGCACGCAAACACATTTGTGGGAAAGTTGCAGAGAGAGAGAGAGAGAGAGAGAGAGAGAGAGAGAGAGAGAATCCCAAGCAGGCTCCATGCTGTCAGTGCAGAGCCCTATGCAGGGCTCGATCTGATGAACCCTGAGATCATGACCTGAGCCAAAATCAAGAGTCAGACTCTCAACCAACTGAGACACCCAGGCACCCTGAGATTCCCATTTATTTTAAGCAAGTAATTAAAAACCACCAGACTTGCAAGGAAATTTGTTACGTGGTCCTTAGATTCATTTTCTTATTTTCATTGTTTGGCCAGGGAGGACTTAACCCTCCAGGCAGAACCTAAGAGACAATTTTGTAAGAAGAAGGGCTACAGGGGGTGGGGAGGGGAATTCTATCTCAGGCAGATTAATTTTAGGAAAGTGTGTGGATGAAGTAGACTGTTTACATGGATATCTGTAGAACTTTCTGGCCTGTCTTGTCTACACTGAAAGCCTGCAAGTCTCCAAGGTACATGGAAACTTGTTTGAAGACCACTTCTCTAATGGATGTGACTATATTAATTGTGTTCACTATATTTTCTGTGTCTCCACATGGCTGGCACAACATGTGTGCAAGTGTGTTCCATAAATAGAATGTAGATGAATTCTTATCTAGTTATAAGATTCGTAAGATTCTAATTTTCATCGACATATGGCATTTTCTTTGCCTGTCATTCACATATAAGCCAGAAATCTCTAGATTTCTCAGTTGTTTAAAACATTTCAAATTTCTCAGCTTTCAAAGTCACAGTTGTTCTTTAACAAAACCCTACAAAGAAATGCAATACAATGCTTCCAATCCTTTTGAGAAAAGGAACAAGAAGCTTTAGGCTCTGTGACAATAAACTAACCTTACCTTTTAAAAGTGTATGGCTATTGAAAGAACAGATTAATTAACGCTCCTAGAGCTAGGTTATATTCCCAGGGTAGAGAGTTCAATAGAAGTGGCTTCCGGCCTAAATAAGAGTGATAAGTTGCTAATTAGCTTTGCCTACTGTTTGTAGAGAGAAGTTTATTCTGCATATGAGAATAGAACATATTTGCACTACCTGAATAATTAAGAAACTTGATACACAGCAAGTAGCTAAAAATAATGATGGAATAAGAGAAAACCTGAATAATTTTATTCTCTGAAAGAACTTTAGGTTCTGCTTTTTCTCTATAGTGACCTTTTTCTATATCCAAAAACTAAAGGAAGGATAAATCACAATACAGGAGTTTTCTTTGTTATAGAGCATTTTCCCAGGGTTCGCCCTCCCCGCCCACCACTGCTGGCCAAGCATCCCTTTGTCTATAAAAGCAAAGAATGAAATTGATTTCATTCAATTTCTTCTAAATCTGCTACTGTAGTTTTATAAAATGGGAAAGCCAAGGACAAAAACATCCAGATTTGCTATCCTACAGTGGTAGAATTAGCAGAGGTCTCTAGTTCACTTTGTCTTTGTAGGTATACCATAAATTTTAGGACTGGCCTTTCTATGTCTCTTCCTTGGCACGTCACAGCTAAAATCTCTGATCCCCATTAGATACCTGTTCCTAAAGCAAACAGTACTTCCTGTTCCTGAAATTTTGCTATCCCTTTTTCCTTTCAATGGTAACATCTGTCTTGAGGACCTTGGTTCACATTCCTGAGATGACCAGTAATTCACAGGAAATCCCAGACCATATTATTGACAAATGGTTAATTGTGGTTTCAATTCGGGAAAAAGTTGGTCTAAGTGTGAGTCAGACAGCATAGTTTCAAATAGTATGTATAGTAACACATAATACTATCTCCATTGTGCACATACAGAACCTGAAGAGGGGAAATAAAATAAGGTAAGCTAGGTTATAAGAGCAGTAAAACACAGATCTGGGTTTGCTGACTCCAAATTCCATGGTCTTTTTAATAAACCATGTTGCAAAAGCATTTTACCCCTGGATAGAAACACTCATTGAGAACAGTGAGTATCTAACACCAGGTAAACAGATGCTTCCCTTCTCCTCTGAGTATAAAAAGGAACAAATAGTATTCTTATTTCAGAATTCTCTGACGATATGTAGTTGATCGAGTATTGATATACTCACTACCAGTCATACAAGAATGCAATTTAAGCACTGAAACATATTAACAATTATTTATATTTGAGTTGAAGTTTGTATAGGGAACAAAGTATACAAGCATTTCAAAATGTCCGTGCTTTGGGATCTTCAGTAAGAAAACAAAAAGACCAGGGGCACCTGAGTGGCTCAGTTGGGTAAGCGTCCAACACTTGATTTTGGCTTAGGTCAAAATCAGTCGGGCTCTGCACTGGGCATGGAACCTACTTGAGATTCTCTTTCTCTTTCCCTCTCTCTATGCCCCTCCCCCATGCACACACATGTGCATGCTCTCTCTCCCTCTCAAAATAAATAAATAAATGTTAAAAAAGAAAACAAAAGATTATGCTTATATCAATAAATGCTACATTATATTTATATAAACCATATAACAGAATTTTATATCTTAAAATGTCTTATAAATAACTAAAATTTGAAACATCCCAAAGAATTATGAAACCCATCAATTTTCCTCCAACTGTTTCCCAAGCCCCATCTCAGCTCTGTGGCCCCCCAGCAGATCTGCCAGTCACTCCACTGCCAATACAAAGTAAATGCAGAAAATTCCCCAATGCAAAAGGCAGCTCACTCTTGAAACAATCAAGCATCAAACTGTATATTTTTCCATCTAGGAAAAATATATATTGGGTCACCTGAGTGGCTCAGTCAGTTAAGTGTCCGACTTCGGCTTAGTTCGTGATCTCATGTATTGTGGGTTCGAGCCCCGCATTGGGCTCTGTGCTGACAGCTTACAGCCTGGAGCCTGCTTCGAATTCTGCGTCTCCCTTTCTCTCTGCCCCATCCCCACTCAAACCCTGTGTGTGTTTCTCTCTCTCAAAGGTAAAGAAACATTAAAAATTTAAAAATATATATTTGTTTAATTATTAATTAATTAATTAATTAATTAATATATCCTTTGCCTTCTCTCATCAAGTCCATCACCACTTCTTGCCCTCCCTTAACGACAAAATTCCTTGTAGTTGTTGTCCGTAACCACTGCCTGTAATTCTCTCCTTCCATTCGCTTTTGAAGCCACTCAAGTCAGGTTCTATCTAACACAACCCCATAGCACCAAAACTATAGTTATCAATTCATCGATGACCTCTCTTAGGAGCTGAACAGTAACCCTAACCACCCCCCCCCAACACACACACAACCAAATAAAACATATTTTGAAGCCCTAACCCCCAATGTGATTGTATTTGGTGATAAAACTTTAAACAAGTAATGTAGTTTAAATGAGGTCGTAAGGGCGGAGCCCCAACCCAACATGACTGGTGTCTCTATAAGAAAGGGAAGGGACACCCGGAGTATGTGAGCACAGAAGAAAGGCCGTATGATGATACAGAAAGAAGTCACCATCTCCAAGGCAAGGGAGGAGGACTCAATAGAACCAACTTTGCCAGCAGCATGATGGAGGACTTCCAGACTCCAGAACTGTGAGAAAAAAAGAAAAAAATCTGTTGTTTAATTCACCCAGTTTGTGGCATTTTGTTATGGTGGCCCAAGCTGACTGATGTCACCTCCACATTACTAAATCCAATGATCATTTTTGTTTTCTTTGTTGGCATCTTACTTTATCTACCAGGAGGATTTTATACAGTTTAACATTCTCTTAAATTGTGTCTCTTGGGATACCGCATCAACGATATTTTACCTTTCTTTTTTTTAAGGTTGTATCTTTCTACCAACTCTTTGTCAGTGTCTATTTCTCACTTATTTCTCTACTTCTACATGTTGATGTCATCCACATCAAGGAACCCATTCTCTTTACTAAGTAACTCGGTCCTTAGGTCATCTTATCTGTTCTCCTGGCTTTAGAGACCACCTATAGGCTGATGACTACCAAGTTTATATCACCACCCTAACCTGTACCTCTCTCCTGACCTCCAGACCTAAAATATATATCCAACTTCCTGCAAGATATTTGCACTTGAATGTTTAACAGGCAACTCAAATTTAACATATTCCAAACTATCCTTCTAATAAACCACAGCTCCTCAACTAACCTATGCCTCCTGCAGTTTTCCTGTCTCAGTCAACAAAAACTCAATTCTGCTGAAGCCAAAATAATTGTACTTTACTCACATCCCAGATCCTGTTTACCAACAAAGTTGTTGGTTCTCTAACTGCTCAGTGAGGCTGCCTTCCTGGTTTACCGATGGCCATTTCTCATTGTATCTTCACATGGCAGAAAGCAGAGAGACAGAGATAGGAAGCAAGTGCTCACGTGTCTATTCTCATAAGGCACCAATCCCACTCATGAAGTCTCTGTTCTGTTGATCTAATCACACCCAAATGTTTCACTTCCAAATATCATCACAATGGGATTAGGCTTCCATATATGCATTCGCAGTGGTGGTATCACAAATAGTTAGTAGATAGCATCATTCATATAGGACCCCTCTTCTTCTGAGATGTCTAAGGGGACATCTCTTACCCACACAACTTTAAGGAGTTGACTACAGAAGCAATATTTTATCCTTATGATAATGCTCCTTCCGGGCCTGATTAAAACCAGGAATGAGCCACAACTCCAGGGTGGTGAAATCCACAGTCATGTCAACTGACCTCTCTCATCACTGGAACCTCATTTAAGCAAGTGAGATGAGCCAGGAGGAGTCCTCTCCTGAGGATTTGGTTTTGGGAAGCTGAGAGTTTGGGCCACCTGATAGAGTTAAGGCAGAGAATGACTCAGAGATGACAGTGAAGGTCCATAGAGACAGCAAAGATAGGAAAGGGTAGAGCACAATGTGCACAGGAAATTAATTCACAGGGAGATGAAACGGAAGCAAGAGAAGAGCACAGAAGCTGTGATAATAAAACAAGGTCCCTGGAGAAGTCTTGTTTCCTAAACATACCAATCTGTCTGTAAATCAGTTTTCAAGGTAACTTGAATAGGCCTCTTTGCCTCGCAAACAAGTGAGTATAACAAACTCATCAGCTAAATGCACAATGAGGCTATATTTATTTTTATATTTTATTTTTTATATAATTTATTGCCAAATTGGTTTCCATACAACACCCAGTGCTCATCCCAACAGGTGCTCTCCTCGATGCCCATCACCCACTTTCCCCTCCCTCACACCCCCCCATCAACCCTCAGTTTATTCTGTTTTTAACAGTGTCTTATGGTTTTCCTCCTTCCCTCTCTGTAACTTTATTTTTTCCCCTTCCCCTCCCCAATGCTCTTCTGTTAAGTTTCTCAGGATCCATACATGAGTGAAAACATATGGTATCTGTCTTTCTCTGCCTGACTTATTTCACTTAGCATAACACTCTCCAGTTCCATCCACGTTGCTACAAACGGCCAGATTTCATTATTTCTCATTGCCAAGTAGTATTCCATTGTATATATAAATCACATCCTCTTATCCATTCGTCACTTGATGGACATTTAGGCTTTTTCCATAATTTGGCTATTGTTCAAAGTGCTGCTATAAACATCGGGGTGCAACATTTAGTCACTTAACCATGGCTCTGTGCGTTGTTGTTTGTTGACACACTCAGGAAAGTACACCTGATTTAACAAGCATGTGCTCCGAGGCACGAGTAAGATTTTTTTTTACATAGTTAATATATTTATACTAACTATATATAAAAATATTTAAGATATTTTTATGTATAGTTAAGATATTTATATTATTACATAAAAATATTTATCGGAATATTATATATATTTTTATAACATACATATACCATATATAAATATTTAAATATGTAAATTTAAAATTATATATGTAAATAAATATAAAATATGATATTATATTTTATATAAATATATTACATAAAATATTTACCTGAATATTATATATGTTTTATAATATACATACATCATATATAAATATTTAAATATGTAAATTTAAATGTTAAATATATAAATAAATATAAAATATGATATTATATTTTCTATAAATATATTACATAAAAGATTTACCTGAATATTATATATATTTTATAATATACATATACCATATATAAATATTTAAATATGTAAATTTAAATGTTAAATATATAAATAAATATAAAATATGATATTATATTTTCTATAACTATATTACATAAAATATTTCTATAAAAGTGTAAGTATATTAACTACATAAAAAATATCTTACTCATGCCTCGGAACACATGCTTGTTAAATCAGGTGTACTTTCCCGAGGGTGTCAACAAACAACAATGCACAGAACCACAGTTAAATGACCAAATGTTTAGGTCAATTTCAGAAAACAATGTTTTGTTGAATGGCATTCTGTTAAAACAAGTGCATTTAAGGAACTACTCTTTACAAATGACCTCATCTGTGTAAAAAACGTCTGTTGAAGTTCAGACCTGGGTAGCCATAATTTATATGGAACTGACAGTAATAGCTATAGCAACTTGGTGGTCTTTCATTTTGCTAATTTCCAAACACACTAAGCTAAAGATCAGCCATAACAAGAGAAGGTGGAAGGTGATTTTTTTTAAGAGGATAGAGACTACATTTTCATTGGCAATGCTGATTTCCTAGCATCCTTTGTGTGAGGGGAACAAAGAAAAATAGACACTAGAGGCATTAATCACACAAAATCTGTCACTAAAGAGGGACACAACCAACAATTTTACCATCAAAATGCAATCCATAATCAGGAGAAAAGGGAATTGCTCCGTTGTGTGATTCCACACTTGATAACTAATTAATTAGATGCCAACTGTTAAATACTGGAGCCAAAGCAGACTAAGGGTCTATTTTCTCCACTTGCAACAAAGGCCTTTATCAACAGACTATCCTTATTTCTTTAAAATTGCTTTTTGTATTTTTTTGTCAGTTTGGGTGTTAGTTGACATGAATCATTTTTAAAATTCTGGTAATTAGAATCTTCTAAAGGATTGGATATAAATTTGCTAGTTGAAAAACTTTTAAATGTGATCAATAGTTTTCATTTTATGTATACTCAAAAGAGTATGGTGTGTTTGGAAAACTGGAAATATTAGTTGTTACCTTGAGTTAAAATTTACAGAAGTATTGGACCAAGAGAAAAAGTTTTCCCTAAAGGCCAAACTGAGACATTTTTTTGTGTATGTGTGGTTTACATTTTCCTGTTGAGAGTACCAAAAGAAACAATTTTTAAAAAATGGAATAAAAAAGTTGTCCTTGGACTTCAGGTTTCAAGTCCATTAAAAGTTAAGTTTAAAAGATAGTTGTAAATAGGTAGTTGCTTTATCTGAATTGTTTGTCTTTCTTTCTTTCTTTCTTTCTTTCTTTCTCTCTTTCTTTCTTTGTTTCTTTCTTTCTTTTCTTCTTTCCCTTCTTTCTTTTTTCTTTCTTTCTTTCTTTCTTTCTTTCTTTCTTTCTTTCTTTCTTTCCTAGTTATTAACCAAATTAGAGTTATTACCCAAAGAATTACCCTAGAACAGGCCCAGAGGGAATTCAGGGGAAACAGCTTTTGTGTATGTATTTGTGCTGTTCTATTCAAAGCAAATCTTTCAGGCTTTCAACACTTTATGTTATCAGTGTTTTAGAGAGAACACCCCCCAAAAAAAAGAAGAAAAAGGATTAAGATTGTATGTGCATGAGGGACAGTGGGGGGAGGGTAAATGGAATTTTAGCGCTCTGAAGACAAAACAGAAAGAAATGTTGGTGGAATTCACGTTGAGTGGTTTCTTGGGAAATGTTAGACCTAGTGGGATGTCGTATCACCTAATTTATACAACTCCAAATCTTGTCTGGTAGATCTGCAAATCAACTGCCACTAACCACCCCCTACACTGACCCACACATTTTCTGTGACCCCCCCCCCCCCAGTAGGAAGTACTACTCCTTGGGTCGCCAAGCTTTCTGCATCTTGAACTAAATTAAAGCCTCTTCAGTCAAAACTCTTTAGTCATTTCTCACTGAGCACAAATCATCTCAGCCCTCTCTGGCAAAAGTCACTATGTTTTTATTGAGGATTTATTATGTGACTATCTCCTGCAGTGTCTTTTGGAAGATCCAAGGTCTGTAAGGCATGTTTCCTGTCTTCAAAGAGGTCTGTCTTCTATAGGCTACAAGGGATGCAGACCCTACACACAAGAAATAGCTCTGTGTGTGTGTGTGTGTGTGTGTGTGTGTATAAGAGAGAGAGAGAAAGAAAGAGGGCGGGGAGCAAACTGTAATGCTGACCTAAATATCAAAAGAAGGGGCACCTGGGTGGCTTAGTCCTTGAGCATCAGACTCGTGATTTCGGCTCAGGTCATGATCACGGTGTCATAGGATCAAGTCTCGCCTTGAGCTCTGCACCAAGAGTGGAGCTGCTTAAGATTTGCTCTCTCTCTCCCTAAAAAACAAACAAAAAACAAAAACAAAAACAAAAAACCCAGTAACAATAATGATGATAATAAACGAAATTAAAATAGCAAAAGAAATTTCCTTATTATTCATTCCTCAATTTTGAAATAATTCATATGTAAGTGAAAGAATTCATATGTAAGTGGATATGGGGTGTTATGATAGTGACATATAAGCTAATATTATTCATGTTTATAGTACTCATTAGAAAAGCTAAAATAATTTATATATTTTTTTACATTTGCAAAAGAAACTAAAATCTGTTCCACAGCTAGCCAGTGTGAGCTGGGTTTTCTTGATATATCACCTTCTACATAGGTCTCTAATTTGAGTTTATTTCAGTGACATGGTCATTCTGCTGAGCGTGAATTAACCTCATGTTGTATCCTTCTTTATCGCTGTTTTCTCAGTTTCCAAGAGGCCATCAGCTCCGAAAGATGACACTGAAATCTTTACTAAAGTTTAAAGTAAATATTTGATCAAGATTTTTTTTTCTTCCAAATACAATACACAGTAGCACATTTGAATAGATTTTTAAAAGTGTATCTGCATCATATTTACTTGTCAGAACAAGGAAGTTCTGAATTATTTTTATGGGGTTTTATGTAAATCAGTTATTGAGTATATAAACATCATTTCTGTTTTAAAATGTATGTAAACAGTGTTGGGTATACTATGCCAGCTCATTCATAGAGAGCACTACAGTGTTCATGCTTTTGATATTAGTGGGCTCTTTAAAATATTGCACAAAACAGCCATTTAAAAAAATGTAAATAGTTAATTGTTTCCACAAACTTTAAAAGCAGTCTCATTTCTGGTTTTAACTTGTCGCAGATTTTAAAGGATTTTTCAAAAGTGTTTATTTATTTATTTTGAAAGAGAGAGAGAGAGAGAGAGCAAGTGGCAGAGGGGTAGAGTGAAAAGGAGAAAAAGAATCCCAAGCAGGTTCCACACTGTCAGCGTGGAGCCTGATGTGGGGTTTGATCTCACCAACCGTGAGATTAAGAGTAGGACGCTTCACTGACTGAGCCACCCAGGTGCCCCTTGTCTCAAATCCGGAGACCGAAGCCTCTACCCTCAGCTATACCACTCCCACCTGTTTTCTAACCTCAGGCTAATCACATAAGCAATTTTAATAGTTTTCCACTTTATAGCAATAATAGCAATAACAACAAAATGTAAACAGTTCAACTTATTCCATGCCAGGTACTACAAGTCTTAATCTTTGCTATGTCCTAATGAGGTCGGCACTATCATTAATGCTCATTTACTAATGAGGAAACTAAAGCACAGAGACACCCAAGGTCACCCAGTGAATCAGTGACAGAGCCAGAGTACTGGCAGTAGGACTCCAGAATCCGTGCTTTCAGCCACCATGCTATACTCCCTTTGAAACCTAAATCCCATCGTGCCATTTATATCCTTCGACCACTTACTTTATTCTTATTCTTCAAAAGCTCTCTCCAGATATTTGTGGCTCCAGACAAACAACTCTTTTCCATTTCTCATATGTATTCTCATCTTTGCAGGCTGTGGCTTTCACTAAAGCCTGCCCTCTGACGGGAATGCTTTTCGCCTATCTCTACCATTCCAAGTCCTGCTCAACCTGCAAGAACAAGGTATTCCTAGCAGTAACCAACTGGAAGATAAACGCTCTCTTAATGACACCGAAACTTTTAGCTACTAACTATACAGAGAAGAGGGCATTTACAAAATCATAGGAGAAACTTTGAGTGAACAATGGTAAACCATTTATACGGATAGGGGGACATAGCATGATTATGTCAATTCTTCCCAAATTGTTCTACAAGTTGAGAACAATCACAATAAAAAAAAACTCAGCAGATGTTTATAGAAAATTGATAAAACTCCTTCTTTAATTGATACAGAATAATAAAAGTCCGCAAATATTTTTTTTTCAGTTTTGTAATGAAAGAAGCGAGGTTGGCTTAGGTGGAATTACTTCATCACATATTAAAATATATTCTTTAATAAGACAAGCAGTATAGCACATGTGCAGGAACAAAAATGTTAATGAAACAGAATATATAGTTTGTAAACAGACCTATGTATGCAAAGAAACTGATGTTACTAAAAAAAAAATGTGGGATAAAAATGATGCATCAAAACAAAAAGGATAAGGTGGATTGCTCAATATATGGTGTTGGGAAAACAGGCTCCTTCTACAGAGAATAATTAGACCAGTTCTCTACCTTACACAAATGTAAAAGCATACCCCGTAAATATTAAAAAACTGATTGAAGCAATGCCACTAAGCTAACAAAATAAAATGCTGAATAATATCTTTGTAAATATCTCTCGATTTAGCAAAGATAAGAAAAACTTAAGAAGAATTTCAGTCTAATGAAGTACAATATAAATGAAGTTAACAGATCGGAGACTGAAGAAAGATATTTGAAATATCTGAGATAAACACAGTATGACTATCTGTTATACACAAAGAATTTCACATTTTAAAAAAAGACATAAATACAAAATTTTAAGTGGTCAGAAATATTAAAACAGGCAATTTGCCAAAGAGAAAGTTCAAGCACTAATTCTATGAAGAGGGTTTTCAGCTCATTTGTAAGTAATCAGATACATTTATACTTTAATGATGCTATTTTATATTCATTTAAATCACAAAACTTAGTAAGTATGGAGGAGGATGTTTAGAGATACACTGGTGAGTGGGTAAACCAGAACAGTCCATATGGAAAGCAGTCTGTTAATACTTAATGAAATAAATTGAGCACATACCCTATGATCTGCAGGCACCTTGTTCCTAGAGGTGGGTAAGGGTTCAGATATATAAATATTCTTCATGGCATTGAGAGAAAGAACTGGGAAAATGGATGACAAAATGTCAAGGATGCATGCTATGAGATACTATCTGTTAGAAACAATACAAAGATAGATCTCAAAAACATAAAACTTAGTAAAAATATGAGGAATGATATTTATAGCATAATACATTTTGTGTAAATTTAACATATGAACAACAAAATTTAGCATATGAACAACAACAACAGCATCATATTCATTTTTCTTACAAGGATAGATATGTATTTAAAGACATATACCAAACACTATGGTAGTCTACAGGGTGAAAGGAATGGGGGCAGAGGTCACGGATGAAAAGGGGAAAATTAAAGATGAGTGAAGCAAGACAGATATTTTGCTTGAATTCATGATGATAATTTGGTACAAATGGATAAGTATAATTAACTCTAATTTCAGGCCCTGAAAAACAAGAGCCAAAAAATAAAATAAAATAATTAGAATAAAATAAAATAAAATAAGACAAAATATGCTTTAGATCCAGCTAGATTTGCCTGGATTCACACAACAAGGAACGTAAGAAGGGAGCAGAGAGCAGGGAAACACTTTGTCTATCCTACACATTGGAACCATGTGCTGTCTGGTTCTCTCCTTCATTCTGAAAATGTAATATTTGGGCTGAAAGCGCTCTTTTATTTGAAGAGCAAAGAAATTGAACAAGAGGATCCTTGAGAAACTTTGAGAATTCATGGAAAGAATGGAAGCTTTGGCGTAACGTTCTGCCCAGCTATGCACAGGCTGCATGACTTTGGGCGAGTCATTTATTTCTCTTTTATAAGCCTCCTTGTTCTTGTCTGTCAGCAACAGTAATAGCACCTGCTTTACAGAGTTGTTTTTTTGTTGTTGTTGTTTAATGTTTTTTTTTTTTTAAGTTTGTCTATTCATTCAGAGAGAGACAGAAACAGCACGAGTAGGGGAGGGGCAGAGAGAAAGGTAGAAGTGAGAGAATCCCAAGCAGGCTCTGCACTGTCAGCACAGAGCTGGATGTGGGGCTCAAACTCATAAAACCGTGAGATCATGACCTCAGCCGAAACCAGGTTGTACGCTTAACCGACCGAGCCACCCAGGCACGCCCAGTGTTGTTAAGTTGATATGGTTTCTGCATTTCATTCAATAAATATTTATTGAGTCTGTGTCTACTGTTCTAGGGTCTGTACTATAGCATTGAACAAAATCAGTTAAAAAAAAATGTCTAGCCCTTATGCATTACAGTTGGGGGAGGGACAACAACAACAAAAATAAGTAAGATGTCCAGAATAGTAAATGGTGGTGCATTTGGGTGAGAATAGCGCACACAAGCCATCTAGTCCAACAGTTGGTATCTAGAGGTCCCTTTCTGAGGCAGTCACCTCCGACTTTTACAGGGCACTCCCTCAAGGAACTCGGTTAAAATGCAGAGACCTGATATCTATGTTCAGAGATTTTCACTCATCACACTTGGGATGAGCCTTCTCAGATTTTTACATTTTTGTCACGCATGTTAAATGATTCTGGCACAGATGGTCTACCCAGCCATCCTTCAAGAAACACTGATCTAGAAAGGTGAACATTTTAAAAAAAAAATTAGTGTTCTTGGAAGAAATGCAATTAGACTAGAAAAAGCCAATGGAAATCTTGAGGCAAGTATTACATTTTAATTCTAAGACAGAGAAAAATACACAGTGACAACCACGGAGTGATTACCAGCCATGCTTTCTTCTTCCGGTGAGAGTAAGAGCCAAGAGGACTGAGGAGACTTATGAAAATATATTTAATCATCTTTATAAATGGAATTAATGGACAGTATAAAATTGAGTTAAAAGCAGAAACAAGACAGGGGAGGGGAGAAACTGACTCTTGGCCCGTTCTTTTGCCATTGTTTTGTGTTTAGGTTAAAATTACATCTGTACATCTGCTGAGGCAAAATCAGATAAAATGAATAGTGTCTGCCGTGGATTGTCAAATTTCACCCTGAAAGTGGAGAGTTGAGTTAGAAGGGTAGAAAATATTTTTGCACCTTTTTTTTTCTTCTTTTTAACTTGGATTTTATCTTTCTTTTAAAAGCGCAAACTATTTAATGACTCCTGACCAGGGTTTCCTCATTTGCAGATTGCCGACTCTCAAATGGATCCTCAATTAAGATTCTTTCTGGGTCCAAAATGATATGTCATGCTAAACAAAGCCAAGTGATAGAGTGTCTATTGCAATTTTAATCAAATACCAGGGCTGATATACAGAAGTTCTGTGCGTGTACCAATTCCCTCTGAATTTGCCAGTTTTTTGAATGTAGGAAGCCTAGTGAGAGAGGTTACTCTCTAATTTCCAGCTCAGAATTTGAGGGTTTCAGAAAGCTCAGATCGTTCAGATAAGGTTCAGATAAAGATCCTAACATATGGGTGGATTTGAGCTTTTATAAATTCATCCTTTCCACCTAAAGTGGGAGTTGGGTATTTGTGAAAAAACCAAAAAAATCGCTGCTACAGATGGAGTATGCAGACACCCATCAAGGTTAATGACAAACAATATCTTTTAGCAATTTTTATAAATAAAATTACAAATAGCATCATTATTATTTTGGCCTGGGGACAGCTAGAAGATGATAAACAACCTTGTTATGTAGCCAGGAAAAATTAAAGGCAGAGAGTGCCAAAAGTATCTTATACTGACCAACAAATCATCTCAGCTTGGTAAGTAACTCGGAAAAATGTGGTACAAATGCAGAAAGATGTGTGCCAGGCTCAAATGCTTACAGATGACAGACAGTTCAATGCCGACAAATGAAACGTAATTATGACTTTGATGAGGCTGCATGCCACAAGACAACTCTTTGTGAGAAATAAAATATGAGAGTTTTTCCTAAAGGATAAAAAAAGTCTCTGGAGACAAATCGCTATGTATCATTAATGAAAGAGACACAGAAAGAGAAAGACAAAGCAATCCAGTTAACGAGTCCTAATGGCTCGATTGTGTATTCACTTCGCCCAAACTGAAAACTGGAGAGAGCACGAAACAAAAGACGAATTGGGAATAGCAAAATCCTAGAAATGAGAAGCAGACTTCGAAAGTCTAGGTATTCTTTGAATGGGGAGAATGGGTCCTGCAACCTCTCAGCTTTGATTTTTGAGAAATTCAAAATGAGAAAATAACGATGCTCACAAGATTCCCAAATGAGAGCATTTGGGGAATATCTTCTTTACTTGTCTTTTTTTTTTTTTTCTCTTTTCTCCTCGTCAACTGCAATTAAACCCTCAAGGGGCAAATAGGAACATTCAATTATGTTGAATTCAGTGGCTGTTTGGTGGGGACAGGACCAAGGCTAGGGAGATGCGAAAGTTTGGTCTAAGACAGCGGTTCTTGATGGTAGCAATTTTGCACCCTCCTCCCCCCGCCCTCACCAGAGGCACTTGGCAACATCTAGGGAGAGGGATGGTACTAGCATCTGGTGGGTAGAGGCCATGGATGGTGCTACATATACCACAATTCTCAGAACATGTCTACACAACAAAGAGTCATCCAGTGCAACGTGCCAAAAGTGAGAAGACCGAGAAGCCCTGGACCAGTCCTTTGCAGGTGTTTCCATCTATGTCCAGGGAGTGCAACAGGTGGAGAAAGGTATTCGGAGTGTAGTGAGAACATATCTAAGGTTGTGATTAGTTTCTTTAGGGATCTGGAGAAAGCAAAGGAGATACTTCACACTTAGAGTGTTCCTAAAGCTGCACATTGAAGAATTTTGGTTGACGGAGGTAAAGAAAATGGACATTCCAGGCTGATCCAAAGCAGAAAGATGTAAAAATGAGTGGGCATGTTGAATGGCAATCAGGAAGACCTGGGGCTGAGGAGAGGCAGATTCATGCACAAAGCACCTACGATGTGCAAAGAATGGTTGCCTACCTTGCCTTACAGCTGATGAAGATGAATTGCAGAAGACACCTCGAGTTTTAAGTATGATAGTCAAAGTTTGGGCTTATTCTATAACTAATGTGAAGCCATTAAGAATTTGGGGGGTGATGTGATCACCCATATAATTACAGAAAGATAAGTCTGGTGGTAGAATAAGATGGGTTGAAGGGAGAAGAAATTTGAATAAAGAAATTGGTCAAGTTATGAGAGCATTTCCCAAAATGTGTTCCTGGACTTGGTAAACAGTGTCATTAAATAAAAGTTTTCTGTGGTCAAATTCGTTTGGGAAATTCTTGGTTAAGCGAAATCAGACCGTTTAATACAGCACTTCTTGGATTCTTTCCTTAGCTGTTATACATTGTAACTCTTCACAAGTTGGCTATAGTAGATAGCATTTTCCAAGTATATTTGCCTCAGGAATATTTTTCATGGCATATACAGTAGGAATTGTGTTCCAAAGAACACTTGATAAGAAATGTAAGGTAATATTCAGAAACAAATTTAGTGAGAGTGGGTTAATATAAGAACTATTGAGATAGTGAAAATGACTTTCGACTTCCAGTTTAACACATTGGGCAGAGAGTGATACCCTAAGGAAGACTGTTAGGGAAGAGCCCATTCTTGCACACAGATCATGATAGACCTGGAGCTGGAAGGAAGACATTCTAAGAAAGGGCTAAAAAAGAGATGGTGGTTCATTGGATTAAACTAGTGTGCCAATTCCTGACCAGTCATTGTCGCTTTCTGAACTGCTGGGTTGAGAAGGATTCTGAGGCTCCATCGGGAATCAGTGAGGGATTGCAAGAGTATAGTGATGCCTTCCACAGAAGCAAGGAACATAAGCAGTACTCATGTCATATGTTTGTCACACATGCACCTGAAAGCAACTAGTTCAACATGGTTTACGTGATGGCTTTAAATATTCTTAGTTCATGCAATGTTCTTCAAAGGGAACCTCTTCTAAAACGTAAATAAACAGAACAGATAAAAACAACACTGTCTAAGTAAGGTATAGCAACTCCACTATTCTCCCTCTGGGTCTCCCTCCCCAGTGACGTAACTAACTGTGATAGCTTCTAGAGCTAATTAACCGGTTGAATAGATAAGGTCACAGATGCTAAGGGAGGCTATCTTCAGTAAAACACTTCTACCTTCTGAGGGAAAATACTTCTCGTTTTCTTTTCGATTCTTATTTATTTATTTATTTTTATTTGAGAGAGAGAGAACGAGCAGGGGAGAGAGTGAGAGAGAGAGAATCCCAAGCAGGTTCCATGCTCTTGTGGAGCCAGACATGGGACTCGATCTCAGGACCCTGGGATCATGACTTGAGCGGAAACCAAGAGTCGGACCCTCAACTGACTGAGCCGTGCAGGGACCCGTGTTTTATTTTATTTTCTAATTTAGTTCCTATTTTGTTTTTATTAATATTCTGGAAACAATTTGAGAACTTCCACATTAATTCAGTTTTACCACTAAACTGGTAAATCAAATGGAGGGCTTTTCAGTTCACACCTAAACGTTAGGGGAAGAAGTTAGAGTTTACAGCTGAGGGAACCAATGGCTGTTGGGGAGTTCACTGGCAGCGGTACTGGAAAGTGGAGAAAACCTAAGAGAAAGATGTCTCTGTGACAGGCAGAATCTGCAAACTCCTCTCCCTGGCAATTACCCTTGCTGAACCTTAGAGGTTTTGAGATTTATTTAATTACTGGGGAATGATTTCTTTGCAGCTCCAGTTGTTAACTTAATGGTTTTGTCCTGTAAACTCGCAGCAAAGTGCAGAGCAAGGGAACATATTTTAAAATGATATTTTGTCTTGGAATCAACAGAGGAGTACTGCAAGAATAATTTGTCACTTTGACAAGCTTCAGATAGCCAATGAAATTACCAGATACCTCTTTAAAAAATATTAGATCTAGAACAAAAGCAAACCAATACTCTGTAGTTGGACATTAATTGATGGGTTTTATCTGACACATACATACCATTCTTGACAACTAAAGCAACTTAGTGTTCTCTCTCTTCCAGTTTCTGCCAAATAAACTCTGAAGGATCACAGCTAGGAGAGCTTCCTATTCAGCTTTGCATCCCCAGAACCTCACGTGGATGTGTGATACATGCGTACGAAGTTCCCAGTTATTTGCCTAGCGAAAGGCACGGCTCTCTGAGTATCTAGATTATGTGCAATGGCAACAGGCATGTGACTTGTGAGAGACTTGAACAAAAAGAGGCTGAAAAACTTCAGTCTTCTTTTTGGAGGCCTTGTAAATATCTCTGGGGGGCATAAGATGTATGTTCAACTAGATGCAAAGTCTGGGGCACACGCAAACTATGCTTTCCGCCACTTTTCTCAGCAATGGGGCCACCAGCTGCTAGGAATGTGTTTCCCTCAGTACACTGGTACACGTAGCAAAGTTGACATGGGTAGGGTCATTGGGCTACATTAGAAATCCCAATGTATAGGTTAGAAACATATTAATAAGCATACCTTAAGCAGTGAATCTCTGAAAATGCCCCAGTGACTTGGGCAGATACTTCCTGACATAGGACTTTGACGTGTTATATTTTTTTGAGCTTTGTGTTCTGAATTATCTAAAATGTATTTCGGGCACTATGGCTATGAAATGTTGACGAGTTACAGTCTTGCTCACCTACTCTGGATTTGTTTCAGCCAAAGTAATAAGTTTTTACAACTAATTGTAAATATCACCTTTCAGTGGTTTTAATGAACCTAATAAAGAGATATGGTAATTTGCCTGCTCTCTGTAGGCACTTAGCGGTGAGAAAATTAAATTAGGATTAAGCCATATTAACCCTCATTACTTAGTCAGAGTAATGGATATATTAATATAACTTAAGACAATAAAACATTGTTATATATGAATCTTCTGAAACTTTCAAAAAAAACATATATGAGATTCTTTTTTAGCTATACTCTACATGTGATAGAATGGAAATTTTCCTTACACTTTGACAACGGTGAACCACCTTCAGGGGCACTTAGGGGGGTACTCTGGATAGACTTTGCCTCAGGCTAACAATATGCTTGGTAGAAAGCTGGCACCTTTTCTTTCATTTTTATTCTTAACCTAGGCCCTCTTTCATTAAAATAAACCATATATTTAAAGAGAAAAGTTGAAGGATTTGTTGTTAGACCTGTGTACTTATTTCCATGTGACAGTATAACCAGGGGGATCTTTTGAAGTTGATGAAAGTTTTAAAAATAGTAAGCCTTAGGATCTGCTTTTTGGAACATAAAAAATCCATGCATTTTACTTTACTTTCTGCACAATGGATTTTATTTCCTCTGGAAATGTAAAACACTAAATATTATATATATATATATACATATATACATATATATATACATATATACTATATATATGTATATATATATTCTAAATAAACAGCTTGCAATTGTATTCTCCCAAGTTCTTTTTCTAAGCAAGTTAAACAAAACCTTATCCACATACATCTGGACGTACTCAGGGCTTGTCATGTTGGGATTAAGAACTTGGGATGGCATCAACCTTGCTGTCATTGGTTTTTGACATTTGTATCAATGCCCTCTTTTAAAATGGGGCGTTTAGACAGTTCGGGGAGGGGTTCTCGAGATCTAAAGCACGTTGACGTGACTCAATGTACATGAAAAGGAAATGTTTCATTGTGTTACGGTGGTTTCCATGCCAAAAGTTTCCAGACGCTGAAGACACTGACACCATGTTTTCCGAGAATGGGGGTTGGTGAAGTGGCACGAGGGAGGGGCATGGGCAGGATATCTGGATTTTAGATGCTAAAACCAATGAAAGGTTGAAGTTCCAAGCTGTATTTGCCAAGAATTTAAAAGTTACATCTTCTCCCATCGAGGGTCTCACTGTGATAGCCGAAGAGAAGCATGCCAAAAAGGAGGGGTGGAGGGATTTCCTTTACTCATAGCATATAATATCTCCCAAATGTCTTGCAGAAACCAATAATTAGGAGTTGCCAAAATATTTTCACATCACGTCGTGGTGAAACTTCCCTGACTTCGTGTTCATCTGCAGAATATGAAGGATGGGAGCAAAGATGGAGTTGGAGACAGTAAAAAAAAAAGGCATGAGAGCCCTAGATCTTGAAGATAACAAAAGTGACATTATATGGGAAATTGGTAAAATTCCCATCTTGAATGAAGATAAATTATGGATGAAACCACTCCCACAAGGAAAGAAGTGGGATACAAAATATAACGAATGAAACTTGTCGAGGAGAAAAGGCAGATTCTTCACTCGTCTTATCTCTTAAGAATGAGATATTTCACCATCTGCTCCCCAAACAGTTATTTCATTTCACTCTGGATTTCTCCTTGGTCTCCTCCCTATGTTTCTCTGAATGTTCAGATTGGCTGTCTTCCTGTGAGTCACATCCTTTCTTTAAATGCTTCCATATTTACCCTCTCTCTCGGCAGCTTACGTGTGACTCTTTGTTAAGCATTTCAAAATATTACACGTTACTGCATCGTAATACATTGCCTGTATCTAGCACCTTTTATTCTTAGAACTCTGCAGTGTTCAAACAAATGCTGTCTTCCTGATTACTATGTTTTAAAAAGTGATCATTCATTTTACAGGTATAAAGCTGTGTCATAATTTGTAATAAAGATGGAACGACTAGCTCACCTTGATTCTACGCTGCTTAATCTAACTTGCGTTTGTACGGCCATTTAAAGATATCCTCCAGGTTATAATGTCTCCTCTTACTGCGTCATTGCCTTCTTCTACAATGTTCTGCATGATACATAAATACGTACACCTTTAACCAGGCTTAGGGTCATCCACTGTAGTTATCGCTCTCACATTGATTGAGCCAGAAACTTCCCTCTCCCTTCCTTCTAGGCAGTGACTAAACCTTTGCTATTTTACCTCATCAGCAACTTTATAGTTTTGAAAACTGTGGCCTGGGGGTCAATTCCTGACAGTTGCCTTGTTTTCTCAGTAGAGTTTTATTGGAACACACCCACACTCACGGGTTTACGTATTGTCTATGGCAGAGTAAAGTAGCGAAAGCACAAATTAGATGTTAAGCATGCCCCATTTAAAAAACCTTCAAAGACTCCTTTCTTTCCATATAAAGCTAAACTTTCTAACCACAACTTTCAAGCCCTATTACTGCCTATGTCCCTTCTCTTTCCCCCCTCCTCGACAATAGATATTCCAGGCAAGGTGGACATCTTTAAAGGTTTCTATAATATTCTGTACCCTACCAGAAAGGACTTTTGATTCCAAAAGTTAACGGCCTCTTCTATGCTTCTTAATACAATTTTCTGTGTCTCCTAACCTAGCACTTGCTACAATCACACTGTAGTTTCACTCACTTGGCTGAATCCTCTACAATAATCTACTTCTTGCTGACACATTTACTAGCATCATTTACAATGTCTGACATATGTAATATATCATAGAGTTTCATAAATAGTTAATTATGTAAACAATAAAACATAGATGCCATTTGTATACTGAGGGGGAAAAAAGTACTAAGTGTAATTTGTAAAAGTACAAAGAGAACAACCAAATTTAGACAGAGGTAGACAAGACCCCAAAGTGGTAGAAAGAATATGGATTTGTTGGGAAATTAGCTAAATTTGAGAAGGTTATATGGTATAGCTATGAGAAAGCATGATGCAATAACCACACATATTTACTAGACTACGATATGCTGGGACCAGGAAACATTTCCACTGCTTTGTCCATTATTATAAATATGTTGACATCATCATCATATCCATATTATCGTGTCATTAATGATTCGAACTTACCCTCTGCAATTAGTTATTTATTTATTTTTAATTTTTTTTTTAACATTTATTTATTTTTGAGACAGAGAGAGACAGAGCATGAACGGGGGAGGGGCAGAGAGAGAGGGAGACACAGAATCGGAAGCAGGCTCCAGGCTCTGGGCCATCAGCCCAGAGCCTGACGCGGGGCTCGAACTCACGGACCGCAAGATCGTCACCTGAGCTGAAGTTGGACGCTCAACCGACTGAGCCACCAAGGCGCCCCACCCTCTGCAATTATTTAGATATGCATTTTGATTATTATTATTCTTGGTAATTGCTTAGTTTGAATCTTACTAGTTTGAAATACGTGGAAAATATTAGTGTGAGGGGAGAAAACCTTAAGAAGATAAAAGGAGAGACAGTAGGGTCAATGACGAATCTGAGGAAAATTGCGGTTATAGGTATAAGAAATGCTTTATTATCCATAAACATTATATTAATTATGATCCATCATAAGTATGTTCAATAGCTTGGGTTGTTTATATACAGGCGGTTTTGGATTATCTCTGACCCATCCATATTCTCTTCCTCTGTGGATAAATGTCATCCTGCTATGAGACTCATAAAGTTTTCCATTCTATCTATACAGAAGGAAGATAGCTTGCTTTTATGTAAACGCCAACATTTGCCTTTATTAGACCAATGTCTAGCCATCAGAGTCATGGCTTTCCCTAAGGTGTAAATGAATTGAGGGGGGCAAAGGCAAGGAAAAAGCAGACAAGAAATTAATGTTTTTACTCAATTTACTGTGTCTAGAACTGCCCCCCCCCAAAAAAAAACCTTTGAAACTGGGAATTAAAATTACCTCCTTCAACTAAATTGTAACATTAATAATATTAAAGTATACATCTGTATGTTTCTGTGCAAATTTCACCCTACAGCTATTTAAATGGTCATGTTTGCATTAATTCTGCTGGGATCTGTGCTATTGTTGCTAAAAAGAACTACATTCCAACTGATAGATATGCTTTAAAACATTTCCATGAAAGAAAGCATTAATGAAATATTGACAAATAAATAATAAAATATTTACAAATGAGAGGGTTTTACAGACTTTGGAAGCGACGTGTTACCAAAATATCAAAAGTTCTAGTGAATACCAAATGTACTCTGATCCATATCCCAAAGGTGGCCTGGCTTCTTAGCTGTCTCGAGTGGCCCATTCATACATAAAAAAGACTTTGCCAATGGGACATATAAATCTGTAAGCAATAACACTTGCCTTTTCATCTCACCCAAAGTATCCACAGGAAGGATTGTCAACAGTCTTTTTCTAACTACAACTTTATGGCATTAGTTTCCAAAGGCAAAAAAAAAAAAAAAAAAAGTGGAATATTATGGGATTCACATAAATGATTTGACTTATCCTGAGAAAGGAAATCCCCCCTACTGTTCTTAATGGTTATGTGACTGGGACAAGCCATGTTTGTACCTTTTGAATACATATCCCCTTACTCCTGCCTGGTGGGATCCAGAGTCACCCACTAAGCAGGGTTAACTAATGACTGAAATGAAATCCAGTCAGTTAAGAAAATCTCAAAGGCGTCCTGGAGTTAGGCTGGAAAGATGTCACTCATAGAAAGGCTGCACTTTATGCTTTTGCAATGTTTACAGAACCTCTAACACAATGGAACGTGATTAATGAGGTTCTCCGAACTCCCGCCCAAGCACGGGACTTTGTACTTGTCATATCTGAAGATCAGCCCTTTATCACCCTCATAACAGAAGAAATGTAAAACAGAACCCGATCATTTCCGAGAGGAGTTACCCTGGTTTTCATCCTCAAGTAAGCTAAGGGGTTAAATATAGGAGACATTCACATTTTTTAATAAGAATGGTACTTTTGCTTAGGGAAATGCTTTTCTCCTAGATATTTCTACATTAACCATTTTATCCTATGCTTACAAAAAGATGTAAAGCAAGTTTGCCAGAAATTATTATCACCTCTGAGATGAGACATCTGGGGCCTAAGAAAATTGAGTGGCTTCCCTACATCTTCAACTAGGCCTGCTTTTATTCCAAATAGACAGCAACATGCTCTCATACTTAAACACACCCTATAAGGAATTGGCAAAGAACCTGGCTAATTAGCAATTTTTCTTAATATCTTCAAACCTGGTCTCTACTTTTTCCCTAAAGCCTGAGAGTCATGTTAAAAATGCAAAAAAAAAAAAAAAATGTGATTTTCCCTCTATGATCCAAGATTTTTCATTGTGTCAGCTCAAGACGTTGATCTCAACACTTTCCAAATTTTGTTTTCCTGTCCATTTGGAGTTCACACCTCATTAAAGGTTCTCACGCTCATCCCTCTTCCATCTGGGACACCGCTGGGAATGAGTGATGGACGGCTCACAGTAGATAGAGCCCCGCTTCCGACCTCCTTTCTTCTAGCAACAATTTCCGGAGGCCTTAAAAACAAGGTCTTCCTGACTGTAGAAAGGTTATTAAAGAGCGCATAAACTCGATTTCACCACACATCTAGTGGGCAAACTCCTGTTCGAGAAAAAATGAGTGCCGAATACCAACCAGGGCCGACTTTCCACTGAGCACAACTATGTGACTTGTCCTGAGGCTCCTCATGTGAGGATTATAAATCTGTAGCCTGGATCCTTTGATACTGTTGAAGGCAGATGTAGATTATTCTCCATAGACATTTTCATCAGCAGTACCCAGAGAAGCATGATGCCGTTCATCCCATGGTAAATAGACATGACATGCCCTTATTCTATTTTCTTCCTTTTTCTTGTCTGCTTGAGCTAATTTTTTTTTTCCAAGTAATCCTCCTAGTAAAATGACATGTTTATCCACTCCAGGCATGGTGGTAGAAACCATGGAGAAACACCTTTGGTGGTTTTGCTTTATTTATTTTCTGGTTGCCCATAGCTCTCGGGCTGTCATCATTTGAGAAAAAAAAAAAAAAAGACTCTTGATCTGAGCTCCTTGATGGACAAGATGTTGCCTTTATTATTATTTTTTTTTCCCTTTGGTAACTGATACTGTGTCTGACTTTCTTCTTCACCCATCTGTCTTATGCTTTCTTATTTAGCCAGAAAGAAAGAAAAATGTGACATCCTCACAAAATGATATTTATATTGCCCTAACTGGACATAAAGAAAAAAGATTCCTGATTGATGAATATCTTAAGAACTAAGCTGTTCAAAGGCTATGTTAAAATTATTGATAATTCTATTATCAAAAATAGATTTTTATTAATAAAACATTATGCTTCCTTGAGTCATAGTAAACAAATGTACTATGTGTTATAAAAATAGAAGAATCATTTGGCAGAGGAGTCTGGTGAGCAGAGAACTTAATACAAAAGCAAAGAATTTGTTTTCCCTTATTGATTCATAGACATTTTTTAAATGTTACTTATTTCCTCCGAAGAATGGAGTGGAAATGCTATGTCAACCTGTATTTTGTTTATTTTGTTTCTAAATTTTACGGATCTCATGAGTGGATTTAATCAGACTGCAAGTGACCTTTTTTTTTGAAAAAGTAGGTAATAAGAAGAATGTTTAGACTCACATATTAGTTTATTATTTCTGCTACTGGGCATATTCCTTATTCATTACTCCTAAGATACTTCAAGTCATTTTTATTGGTGATGTAAGGGGATCTAGGAAGAATATTACCAAGATGAAATATTCATAGATGTTGACATCAATCCTTGTAGCTTTTAAAAAATAATTTTATTTAGACGTTTTGCATATCATATAATTCACTCCTTTAGAGTGTACAATTCAATTCTTACTTTTAGTAAATTTACCAAGCTATGCATACATCACCATGAATCAATTTTAAAACATTTTAATCACTGCATTATGAGCTTTTATGCACATTTACTGTAAATCTCTGTTCCCTCTTCCCCTGGCAGTTACTAATTTGCAATCTTCAAAAACTTTGCTACTTCTGTAATTTCAATAAATTAAGTCACACAATATGTAGTCTCTTGAGCATAGCTTCTTTTACAGATCAAAATTCTTTTGAGGTTCATCCGTGCTTTAGCATGTATCCCTGCTTTGTTCAAATAGTAGTCCATTGCATGGATATACCACATTTTAGCTACACATTCACCAGCTGGTAGACATTTAGATTGTTTCCAGTTCGGGGCTATGATGAATAATGCTGCTAAGAGCATTCATATAGAAGTGTTTGTGTGGATGTATGTTTTCATATTCTTGGGTAGATATACCTAAGAATAGAATTTCTGGGTTATGTGATAAGTTGATGTTTAACTTTTTAAGAAGCATTCACACCAAACTGGCTGTACTATTTTATAATTTCATCATTAATGCATGTGGACTCCAATTTCTCTACTTTCTTACCAACACTGGGTATTTTCTGTTTTTTGTTGTTTTTTTTTTTGTTTTTTTTGTTTTTTTCTAGTATAACCATTCTACTAGGAGTTAAATGATATCTCACTGTGATTTTGTTTCCCTAATGATGTTGAGGCTTCCTTAGCTTTCACAGCTTTTCTTCTAAAATTTTTAAGTCTGCCTGCTTAGGACAGACATGGGAGAAATACACAGCGTCTTTTAAGCAAACTGTCTTTTAATTTACAGATGTTTAGAAATAAATTTAAATAACATTGGTTTTATCCAAAATGATAAAAAAAAATATTGCCTGCTGATGAGAGAATTAAATGTACAGCAGACGTAGCTACACTATGGACAGGTTTCTGGAGATCTATTGTCTACTACCAGTTGCTTTTACTCCTTCTGTGACCTCTGACATGTGGGTGGAGGGCAGGGAGATATCAGACACAGTCATCCATTTGAGGAGGCTGTAAGGGATAAAGGCTCTACAAATGGAAGTATTTTAAAGGATGCCTTCTTGGGTCACCTGGGTGGCTTAGTTGGTTGAGCATCAGACTCTTGATTTTGGCTCAGGTCATGATCCCAGGGTTGTGGGATGGAGCCCCGCATGGAACTTGCTTGAGATTCTCTCTTTCTCTCTCTCTCCCTCTGCCCCTCTCCCCACCTGTGCATTCTCTCTCTCTCTCTCCCTCTGTCTCTAAAATAAAATAAAATAAAATAAATAAAATAAAATAAAATAAAAATAAAATAAACAATAATGATAAATAAAGTTCATCTTGTTTCTCTACTAACTTTGATCTGTAACCCGTATTCTTGTATCTGCTGCACTTAATAATCGAACACGATTCCATTTACAAAGCACTGAAGTGAAAAGAACAGGAAACTATACTATATAAATGTGGAAATGCAGCAGAATTCCTAGAAATAAAAATAAACACAGAATCCAAGAACAGAATGATTCAGATATTTCCACAGTTTCATATTATGTTTGAAACTCCTTAGATATCTCTTCAGAACACCAAGGAAAATGGGAAAGCCTTTCAAAATCAAGTTTTTAATGCCTTCTTCAGGGAAAAGAACATCATGGCCTTTACCAACCTATAATCCAGACTTTGATCCACAATGGCCCCTCAGTGTTTAGGAAGAAGAATTTAATTCCTGCCCTTGATGAAAGAGTAAAATTCAAATGCTAATAAGTTCATATTCATAGTATATGACTTTCAGTTGTGTCAACAAAATATGGTACAAATGGAAACTTTCAAAGGCGAGGCAGAGTGACAGAGAAAGAGACACTCTCTGTGAGCAACTTCCTCTTTAATATTTTTATTATCAAGTTTTAGTAAGAAGTTAATTTTTCAAAAATGTTTCAAGGGGAAATGTGAAATCCAAATTATGCCAACTAAGGAAGCAAATGAGATGACCAAATCAAGCATGAAAATAACGTAACAATAAAATAAAAAAAAAACATTAAAGAATCACTTGGAAAACTGTAGTTATTTCTATCAGCTAAGTGGGAGAAGCACGAAAGGAAATTGGCCAACAGCAATTTTTGTGGAATTTTCAATGATACAGTGAGAAGACAACTAAGAATTCCCTATGTTGTGGGACTTTATTGTTTAGGTCATTCAAAAGTTGGTTGAAGGACTGGTACCTGAAAGTATTGTTTGGAGCAACTTTACAGGGATCAAGCAACTCTGTATCTTTGAAGCTCTGAAACTTTGTGTAAAACAGGTTACCAGAAAAGCCAGAAATGGCAATACAAGTGAAACCTGTATCTTAAGATTATACAAAGTAAAATAGGTGTCCCATTAAATTATGTTATGTAAAACACAGTAATTACATATATTATAATAGCTTATTTCTTTAAGTTTATTTTGAGAGAGAGAGAGCTCGAGCCAGCATGAGTGGGGTAGGGGAAGAGAGAGCGAGAGAGAATCCCAAGCAGCATCCACAGCGTGGGGCTCCAAGTCACAAACCATGCGATCGTGACCTGAGCCGAACCAAGAGTTGCATGCTTAGCCGACTGAGCCACCCAGGTGCCCCAATAACAGTTTATTTTGAGCTTCTAGATAACCCACTTCACTTACTGTTTATTAATTGACCCTAGAAGATAGTTTTGCTTTTCCTTATTGGAGAAAAGAGAAACCGAGGCTTTGGGCAGTTAAGTGGTTTCCCTGATAAAGCAGTAGATACTTGAAGTACCATCATCCAAGTCCAAGTTCAGACCTCCCGCCACTACACATAGCTTAACTGATGTAGTGTTTGTTCTTATTTTTTTTTTTTTTTTTTTTTTATTTATTTTTGGGACAGAGAGAGACAGAGCATGAACGGGGGAGGGGCAGAGAGAGAGGGAGACACAGAATCTGAAACAGGCTCCAGGCTCCGAGCCATCAGCCCAGAGCCTGACGCGGGGCTCGAACCCACGGACCGCGAGATCGTGACCTGGCTGAAGTCGGACGCTTAACCGACTGCGCCACCCAGGCGCCCCAGTGTTTGTTCTTATAATAATAAGAGTCAGGCTTCAAAACTATCTATGACCTTCTAAACCTTCTAAAGAATGTAATTTTAGTTTTCTAATATATCAGTAGACGGTGGGAAGTGTGTGTGTGTGTGTGTGTGTGAATACTTGTGCACAGTGGGAATTTATATATATTTATTATATATATTATATATATTCTAATTCAGAATATTTTATACTCATTGATTTAAGTATGTTTTCTCAGATTAAAATGGTGCTTTCTGGGGTGCCTGGGCGGCTCAGTCGGTGAAGCGTCCGACTTCAGCTCAGGTCATGATCTCGAGGTTTGTGAATTCAAGCCCCGTGTCGGGCTCTGTGCTGACAGCTTGGAGCCTGGAGCCTGCTTCAGATTCTGTGTCTCCCTCTCTCTCTGCCCCTCCCCTGCTCATGTTCTGTCTCTCTCTGTCTATCAATAATAAATAAACGTTAAAAAATTAAAAAAAAAAAAATAAAACGGCGTTTTCTTCTTCATCAGAACTGTAGTCAGATACAGAAGGCTCGGTAACATTGTCTACAGTTGTAGCGTCCAGGTTTGAATAAATCTCTGGGTAGATTTTCCATCTCTCCTTGAAATGGCTTACATCTTTATGCCAACTGTATACCTTTTTTAAAAAGGCATTTCCCTCACTTATTCTTCCCCAGTGCTGTTGGAGAAGGTTTGCTTCAAGTTTTTGCCAGCTTCCCTTCGGATTCGAGAAGCAACCACTTAACAAATGGCAGGTTTATGTACAAAGAAATCTCCATGGTTTAACGTGCTTTTGTTTCCTGTCAGTATGTACCTTCTGTTTGTGTTCACGCATAATCGTCTTGTAACCTCCATGGAGAGGCAAAGAAACCAAGGCTTAGGGGAAATGGATATTCAAGCAATTACTTCTACACTGATTTTTTAGTTCTTGGCCCAAAGGGATGTCCAGGAGACAGGAGACTCCAGCTGGTACCTGGGGTTGCGGTATGCAGAAGGCTGGAAGTGAAAATAATGATGCAAAGTTCATATAAAATCAGTACATTAGCAAAAGGCCTTCCCTCTACAGAGACTCTGTTTCAGTGCAGTAAAGTACTTTGCATATACCTGAGTTGTTTTATTTACCTAATGAGTGTGTAATTATTTGTCAGTGTATCTCCAATGCACTGAAGTTTTGACAGAATAGAGACTAAATCTATTCATCAAAGTTTTGCTACATGTTTTGTGTTTTCTACAAATGTTTGTTGGATACATGGGTGAACCATGAACTGTATTGTGCTGCTTCATAACCAGAAGAGTATGCGTTTTAGTGTCACAGATTCACATGAATCAAGCCAAACCCACAAAAAATGCTTCCGTGTGTTTTATTCCTGTGAGAGAAATGAAAAGTTACCTACCCACAGTGTGTTAACCATGGATTTCTTTACAGTGGCTCTCATCTTAGAAAAAAAGATCGGCTTTTGCTCTACCTGCTACAGAAGCTTATCCATGATGTCAGCAAGCATGTTTCAAGTGTTTACCAGAATAATAGAAATGTAACAGCAACTAAATTCTTTGAGTAATTAGACTAATTAAACTAGACATTTAGACTAATGTATAGACAAACTTGTTGTTTGCTATTGTCCCTTGGAGGGACAATGAAATGAACATCATACTGTCAGAAAACCATGAATGGAAAGGAGGGATAAGAGGTCACGGATGCCATCATTTTGTAGGAAAGTTGGAATTCACCAACCAGTTGTGGCAATGAGAAGCAAGAAGGTAGGAGACATTTAAGAAAAGAACGGGGTTTGGGGACTGGGTTTGGGGACTATAAACCCTGGAATAGTTGAAGATGGGTTTAAAATACATAGCCAAGAAGAGATAGTTGAACACTTTCCTTAGGATGTAGATAATACAGGAGGAATTTCCTGAGAGATTATTCCTGGGTGAACTCAATATCTGGGGTGTTTATGAATTGCACTAAATGCTTATTTTGTGCTTTTAAAAATTCTAAATTCATGAAGGTCAGCAGGACTTGTGACTCACTTCCAAAGCACAGAGTATGGAAAAGGACAAATAGTTTGTATAGTGGAGAAAACTTGCACACGATACGTTAGAGAGTGATGATGTTATCGTGAGTGACGTCATGCTGATATCATGCACCACCTGCTACGATGAGATGAGAACAATAGTCCACCTCCCTGGTATTTTTCTTTCCCTGAACCCAGAACTAGAGTTAAATCAGACAAACCTGAACTGAGAGACAAAATACCCTGCCATTATTCTTCAAAACTCCCAGGGTCATCAAAAACAAGGAAAAATGGAGGAATTGTCACACAGAACAGGAGATACGATGACTAAGGCTATGTGGTATCCTAGATGGGATCTGTTACCTCCTGTGTTTTGACAAACGTTCCAGGGTAATGTAAGATGATAACATTAGAGGAAACTGTTCAGGTTGATGTAACTTTCCAATGTTTTGAAGGCTGGGACTGCGTGATGTAATGATAATATTGTTGGCAACACTGAATAACAGCTGAACTTTCTAAAGCATTTTCACATGCACCGACTCATACTGTGACCATACAGAGAGTCTGGTAGAACAGGTATTTTTATGGCCATTTTATTAACGAGTAAACAGTGGCTCAGAGCCGAGCTTACCCGGTATCAAAATTTTCAGTGCCTTGGGCTTAAACCATGATCTTATAAACCCAAATCCTGTGTTAGCTTTACTTCCTCAAAGTATTAGAAACACAGGCCAAAGTACATGTGCGTGTGTAGATGGGGGTGGGTACAAATAAACGGAGGGCGACCTAAAAGATTTGAAATGGCAGTCAAATTTCAATAGAGGTAAAAACCCCACTGAGGATCAAAGTCCAAACAAAAAGGAATGAGCTGATTTTTTTTTTTTGACTTTCACAGATGTGCTTTTTCTTTCTCTACTCTTGTACCCTTTTATATTAGTGATAGTTTCTTAATAAAAATAAAGTGACCTCAAAATCCCGGTTTTGTGAGGCTGCTAACTTATTACACTCTGGAGCCCCCGGACCACTTTGACTACTTTTTTCCTTCCTCTGGCTCCTGCAGCACATATTTCTAAAGCTGATGTAGGGGTCACGTGGTTAAGAAACTCGTTGCACTTATTCTGTTCATACATTGGATGTGATTTTTTTTTGTACTTAATTTTCCTCACCCCCATTGCAATCGTCACATCAATAGTCTTTAGTAAGGAGCACATCCAGAGGATATTGTTTCCTTACCATTTATTTAGTTTTTATTTTTTAGGGTTTATTTATGAGAGAGAGAGAGGGACACTGCTAGTGGGTGAGGGGCAGAGAGAGGGGGGGACACAGAATCCTAAAGAGGCTACAGGCTCCCAGCTGTCAGCACAGAGCTGGGTGCAGGTCTCGACCTCTCAAACCCTTGAGTGGGGGCTTAACTGACTGAACCACCCAGGCATCCCTATTTCCTTATAACTTATAAACAGCGATAATCTATAATACAAATTCTGTACACCTGCAGCTACCTTGTCTCACATTTTCAGTCTTCCTCATTTTCTGGCAGCACAAATGACAAGGTAAAACCTGTGCAGAGTTCCCTCTTCTTTTAAACCAAAATGTATTCTTAAAGATGAAATAATTATACTGTTATGTCAGGTTAAGGTTTCAGAGACAGAAGCTTATGTGGATACTCCTGTACACTTATGCACACCAAGATGAGTATTTGAAAGCAGGTAGATGAGTTATTTGTGCTAAAATGTGGTCTTCCCTGTGGATTCTGCCGCTTGACAAGCTCTCCCTAGGCTTTGCTGCCCCCTTGGCAAACTGAAAGGATTTACAGCGAAATTCTGCACCAAGCCGGCTAGAAACTGTTCCCATTTCCTCCCTGGGTCGGCCTCTCTCCGGAGGCGTTTGGAATGGCTATTACAGATTCCCATTGGTTTGGGGAGGGTGCAGAGAAAACTTAGAACATCCATCCTGTGGAGAGACACTTTTTTTTTCTTTTAAAAATAACTCCGTTTTCGCAAGAACCACGTGTTACCCTCTAAGTGATTTTTAAAGAACTTTTTCTTTTTTCTTTCTTTCTTTCTTTCTTTCTTTCTTTCTTTCGTCCAGAATGGAGATGCAGAAAAAGGGAATCTGTTGAAAATTGTCTGAGTTTGCGCCGTGGGTGACGTTCTGGCTCATTTGGGTGTGACGGTGACAGCGGAGGCGGCTGGCTGTCAGTTTCTCTTGTCTAGACTTCCATTCCCCCTCCAGGAGATGACTTACTTCCAACTCCAGTTAACTTCTTGGGAGTCCGGAACACAGACAAAGATGCTTACAAAACGCAAAGCATCTGGGTGGCCAAGGCTGAGCCTCCTGTATTCTCTCTCTCTCTCTCTCTCTCTCTCTCCCTCCCTTATTTTTTAAGAATTCATTCATTCATTCATTCATTCATTCTGCTTCCACAGGAGCCCGGGAAATATTGTCAATCCAAATCTAGGCACTTAAAGCTGACCTACAGTTTTCAATGTTGGTACGCAGATAGATTTTCTGCATCATCTTTCTTGTCTGTGTTTCCCTTGTTTATTCCGTCCTAAGGCGCGCTCTCTCCCTTCCATCAGCCCATTCACATCTTAAACTCCCTCAAACTCGCCCCCTACCCCATCCTCCCGTGTCTTGGTCTTATTTGAATATGTGGTCGTCCGCTGTGGCTGACACTGGGTGAGTGGGTGGGAGACAGCTCTCCCTGCGTTTTCATTTGGATTTCGCGTGGGTGGGTGGGGACCCTCCACCATTCGTCTCACACACGCAAGAACAGTTATAAGCTAGAATTAGAATGAGCGGCGAGTTCCACGTCTTCAAAGCGCCGCTAGGAAAGGAAATAATGCGGCGGGGGGCGGGGGCGCGGGAGGGAGGGAGGAAGAAACAGAGGAATAAAACCCAACTTTGCTGGCAACTTCAATACATCTGGTAACTGGAGGCAAAAAATAGATTCCGAGGGCTGGGTCTGGTCCGGATGAAACGCTAGGGCTCCTTCCCATGCCGGGGCCGGGCGCTGGAAGCCTGCCACTGGCGTCTTGCCACGCGAGTGCCCGCTGGAAACGCACGTGAACAAAGCTCTGGCCCCGCGAGCCGCCGCCTGCGGTTTCCGAGTCGATTCCAGCTTCTCCAGGGAGTGCAGGGCGCACACAGGGTTAAATTAGTTCCCTCCCCAGTAGGAGGGAGAGGAGGGGGAGGGGGGACGCAGCCTCCGGTCTCAGGCTGGGTACCTTGTAGTTAGTTGTACGGACGAAACCTGTCGCTGTCACTTGTGAGTTGGGCATCTTCCATTGTCGCCGCAGAAGAACCAGCGCCTGGAGGTATCGGCGGCGGCCGCAATCCCCGCGCCAAGGCGCTGCGCTGCTTCCGCCCGGGGTGCGTCTCCAGCCCTCGGTTCCGGGTGCGAAGCAGCTGCGAGGCGGCCGCACCGCGCCCGCCGCGGTGTCCACCCCGAGCAGGGATCAGGTTGGCCGTTCTCAACGATGGGCAGGAGGGACCTTGGCGGTGACCCCTAAAACAATACCATGCCCCGGGAGCCCCGCTGCTGCCGCGCCAGCTTCTTCCCTTTCCACCTCCCCGACCCTGTCGGATTCGGATGAGCCCTCTGCGAGGAGACACGGCGGCCAGGTAAAGAGACAGAGGTGCCAGGTGGAGTTTCCAGCAACTTCCAGGGCTGCTGCTAAGCGGCTGCGCGGGGGGGTGGGGGGGTGGGGGGGATACGTGTATTTTTTGAACCAGCGCAGGGGTGGTCATCGGGATGGGATGTCTTGGGTTTTTTGGGTTTGTTTTTTTTTTTTTTTCCTCCAGAGAGAGCACAGGCTGCTTAACTCTCCCCCGACTTTAGGGAGGTCTATTTGCAGGTAGAATTCACCTCCTTTAAAGAGTTTTGTAACTGAGCTCTGGGTCAAACGCAAATTTGCTAGTTTGCTAGGAGGATCCATCCCCAATTGGGGGTTCTCCAGCCATTAAGCTTGCTGGAATCCAGCTTCTCACTTCCCCCGAATGAATACGCTAACTTCTAGGAGTAACACCCCCTACTCCGCCACCCCCGCGCCCGCTCCATCTGCTGATAATGTCACCGCTGTTATCGAGCGGCTGCATCCAAAGCCGGTAGCCCGCCTCCTGCCCGAAACCCGGGACTGATTCCTGGCTAAACGCACGCGGAGGAGGTGCCTTTCCCTTCGAGGTGCATTTCCCTTCGACTTGGGGAGAAGGTTACTTTCTTCCAAAACCAAGTCTTTCTCCAGCTCTGCTGCTCTTCGGTGGCCCAGCTCTGAGCTCGGCCAGCGCGTCTTCCTGGCGCGCCAGTGGGGGCGGTGAAGGCTCAAGGAGCACACCAGGCTGAACCCGGGTTGCGTTCTCTGAGCCGCGAGCGTGGGACGCGGAGAGCCGGCGGAACACGCCACCCCGCACCCCCTGGCGCTAAGTGCGGGGGCCAGGCGGCGGCGAGGAGGGCGGGAGCAGAGCCTCGCCAGCTGCCACCGTGTCCCCGCGCGGGTCCTGCGCAGCCTGGAAAGATCCCTCCGCCGCGCTGACCAGTGTCGGGCTCGGCTCCGTGCCTTCAGCGCCGGCGCGGTCACTTCTCATTTCTAATCAGGCCCAAGATCAAGGTTGCCAGTTGAGGTCGGGGCATTAACCGGGGACATTAAGAATCGGGGAGCAGGGTGATTGGGGCCGACTGGACTCTTACTAGATGCCCGGGAAACTCCTGGATCGCATGGGGCTCCAGCCAGCGGCAGCTGCTGGTGGAGGTGTAGGCCACCACGGCTGTCCTCGCTGGCGCCTTGGTCCTGGAACCTCCCAGCAAGATGGCACTCTGTCCTAGTCCAGTTAACTCCCCCAGCCGTGCCCCATCCTCCCGTGGATATTTGTTAGTCACACACTGAGTCTGGGGAGAGGAGCGGTTATGTAGAAGTGAATCAAAGTATTTTCCTGACCACTTTGCATAACGCAACAGGAGCAGCGACCCGCGGGCACAAACCCAGGTCGTGTGTGCGTGTGTGTGTGCGCGCGTGTGAGCGCGTGTGCCAGCGTGCGTCTCGGGCGTGCGTCTGGGTGGATCCGTGCGTGGCTTGTGCTTAGGAGGCAAATGGGGCGTTTCTCTAAGTCGTCTTAACACGGCTAAGGCACTCAGATAAGTGAAGGCGGTAGACACAACAGGGATGAGAAGGAAATGGAAACAATTGGGAAAGTGGTGCCAAGTGACTCAGGCTTTGAACTGAGGACGGGGAAATCCTCCCGAGCCCGTCGCGGCCACCGCCCCTGCCCCACTCTCGGTCCGCGACAGCCCGTGGATCCCCAGGGAGTTGGTCCTGCGCTAGTTTCAAGCTTGCTGTTTGCTTCTCGCGTGGCCCCACCGACGGCGCCTCTCCGCGCAACCCCAAGCTTGGCGCGAGCTCGCTCTCCCTCTTCTGTTCGCATTCAGCCTCTCTACAGACTTGTTAAAACATGACAGCAACTTACTGGAGCCAGGAGGAGCGACGATGAAACGAGAGCAGAAAACCAGAACCTTTTAAAATATGTTTTCCAAGAAAGAGACGTGCACCTGGTTTTCTTACATTACTCTTTAACCTTTGCAGAGAGATTGCTAAGTGGAAACGTCGCCTGTATACAAATCAGGCTCTTTTTGCTGTCAAGTCTTTTTTCTGAACCTTTGAGGCTGAATTCAGTTGTCCGTGGTAATCTACGGGGAAAGTGAACACCCCTTTTTCCCAGCAGCCAGAGTGAAGGGAGAAAATAGGTGTTCAAAATAATCATGTTAAACTTCGGATTATTTTTCCAATTAAAGTTATTTGATAAGGTCCGGGATCTGGGAATTAACGGGGGATGGGATGGGGGTGGGGGCGCAAATCACCAGGGTTGCCTTCATTTGAAATAACGCCATCTTGGTTGTGAGACTTGTTATATTTTTACCCTCTAATCTCACGTTTCGATCATTTCTCCGAGTCTAAGTAATAGATCCTCTGCCTTGCAAGTACATCGCAGGCGGGCGGGGTGGGGGGGGGGGGGGCGGGAATCGACTTTCAGCGCTCAGACGGTGGCATTATCCCTGAGAGTTGGGGGGTGGGAGGGGGTGCAGGCTAGGGAGAGAGGAGAAGGCGTGCTCGGTCCGGGTGGCATCCACGGTGTTGGCCCAGACGCCCTGCAACTCTCTTCAGGGAGGAGAGGGTTAAAAGCCGAGTGCGACTTTGCCTCTTGGAAAGCTTAGGGTTGCAGCCGCGCCTCCCAAGCATTCTTTAAACCAGAAATGTGGGAGGGACTCCGAAAGGGAGGGAGTAAAGGAGGGGGGCAGAGAAAGAGGACTCGAGGAGGGGAGCGCGCCAGAGCGCGGGGGACGGAGGGAGAGGAGGAGCGCGGGAGCGGCGGAGGCGATCCCGCGAATTCATTACTGTAAACATCTCCCGGGGGTGTCAGGAGGGGTGGGGGTGGGGGCCGCGGCGTCTACATTAGCCGGGCCGCGTCCGAGCGTGGCAGCAGTGAGGTCGGAGCAGCCTCGGGACCCACACCGGGGCCGGCGCCGCACTTGGAGCGAGCCCCGCGCCCGCCCCCGCGCAGCCCCGCGCTGCGCCCGGGTCCGGGGCTCTGAGCGGTCAGCTCCGGGGCGTCCGGGGCGCGCACGCCCGCCTCTCGGGCCGCCCCCCGAGGTCCTCCGCTTCCGCGGAGCGCCGGCGCTGCGGGGCCTCTTTCCGCTGCCTTCCCCGCTCGCCCTCTTCTTTCGGGACTCGTGGCGCGGTCGAGGCGGAGAGGGGGAGGCGGAGGAGGACCGGAGGCGGGGGCCGCGGCGGCGGCGGGAGCCGAGAGAAAGTGGCATGCCCGAACCCTGGAGGCGGAGGTGGCGGAGGAAGGGGGAAGACGATGCCGCGGCTCCGTAGGGGAGAAAGGCGAGAGCGAGCGAGGCGAGCGAGGCGAGCGGGGCGCCCGGGCTCCGGCCGGCTGCGGGGAGGCGCGCGCCGCTCTGAGGCTCCGGCCTCCGCACCCCCGAGCCCCGACGCTGCGGGCGACAGGGCTGGGCTTCGGCAGCCGCCACCGTCGCCGCCTCCGCCACCCGGAGGACCGAGCAAAAGTTTGGATCTGGGGGAGGACGCGGCGCTGAGCGAGATTACCACCGGGGCTGGAAGGAGACCTCGAGAACCTTCGCAGGTAATGCGCACCCCCAACCCTCTGCTTCCGTGCCCGGCCGCTGGGCTTCTGCGCCTTTGCTGACGCTGGCCAGACAGATCTGACTGAAAGTAAGAGGGAAGCGAAGTTGGAGATCCCGGGGATGGGCACCAAGCGCGGCGAGATCTACAGTCAGGTTAGAGGGACCCGCGGCGCTTCTCTGCCCCCGGTGGGCAGCTGTGCGGGGAGGCGAAGCTCCCCCTGGGGATGGAGGAGAACCCTCGGCCCCAGCTGGGGCCTCTTTTCGTAGCTCGTTGGCAATTGAGAATGTGGATTGGGGGGCTTTTAGTATTCTTCAATCCGGGGGAATGATGCATGGATTGCTAATTCCCACCCTCACCTTCACCCTCTCGCTCTCTCAGCCTTATTTAGCGTCTTTTAAACATGATAGGAGCCCACTCCCATTCGCCCACTCCGTTTAGCTGGTGCAGGAAAGCAAATCTGGGCGTGTGTGTGTGTGTGTGTGTGTGTGTGAGAGAGAGAGAGAGACAGAGAGAGAGACAGAGAGAGAGAGAGAGAGAGAGAGGGAAAGAGAGAGAGAGAGCGCGGGAGGGAGGAGGAGAGATATTCAAGGAAAGGGAAAAATTCTACCTTTCCCCCCTTTGACATCCTCGGATCTTTCCCTTCCTCCCTCCTTCCATTCACCTTCTGGCGTCATAAAATAAAAACTTTAGAAGTCACATTTTTATTGCAGGCTGATAAGAAAAGCATTAACCATTGACGACGTGAGTTTGCAGTGTTTGTAGTGTGTGTGTGTGGGGGGGGGGGGGTTAGTGGTGTTGCGGAGAGGCCGGTTTTTCCGTGGTGGCCTGATGCGCCATGGTGTGTGTGGGGGGTGAGTGTTAGAGTGTGTGCACTTGGGGCGGGGGTGGGGGGTGTGCAGTGGAGAGAATATGGTCACGTTTCCCAGAACATCAGCCTTACTTAAGCTAACTAAGAAAAGAGCTCCTGCTTTTCCCTCAGAGAGCTACAGAAAGATTCCAGCCCCAACTCTCTAACCTCCCCTTTCCCCCCTGTTGAGTTTTGAGTTTCAAAGCAGCTCCTCCTTTCATGCTGCCACCATCACTATTGGGATCATTATTTATTCACCTGGAAGCTCATCTTGACTCCTCTTGTAAATGGAAATCAGTCTCCAAGACCTTTTGATTAATTTTAGTGGAAGGAATCTCTTGTAAAGCTTACAGTAAGCTAATCAAGTGCAAGGCGCAAATCCGTGTAAATGCTCACGCGGGAGTGCAAGGTGCTGATTAGGTTTCTTCACATGCTGCATTTGCTATGCAAAGCCCCATCTAAATGGGAGCTATTGCTTCCCACTCAGCTGGGAGGATCTTAAATCACACAGCATCTCAGGGAGCTTTGGGGCATGTCCCCTTGCTCACAGGCTGATTGCTAAATGTATTATGTCTAACTTCTCCTAGCCAAAAGCTAATATGTAGGCTAGCTTCCATATAGGAACCCATATTGCCTGTGGACTTAAGTGATATGACCTTCTTAAGTCTCCAGTGAAAGGATCCCCCAACCATTTTGAGGTAATAGAATGCAGGTTGGCGTTTGTCCGGGGATGTATTTAGTTGTTGCAGTATGAACGTAAAATTTTAGGTCAGTATTTAAAGGGTGAGAACTGGACTTTTTTTCTTTTTTATCACTAAGCAATATGCAGCAGATTCATAAGATCGACAGGCCACCATATTAGAAGAGAATAAATCTTTGGGGAATACACATGCCATGAAAAGTTGCCCGTTCCCCATGATGCTATTGTTCTTCCAAATATAACTTTTCTTCCTCTCCTCCTCAAAAGCCCCAAACAGGATAGGGTTAAACCATTTAAGAATTTTTAATGATCATCTATGGCAGTGCAACACCATACTGTCATGTTGAATTGCCAGTATGTGAGTGGAGGAGGTTGGAAGACGAAATTTCAAGCATTATTCAATGTCTCTGCCAGTAGGTACAAGAAATCGTAAAAAGAATTGGGCTAGCTGTGTAGCAGAACCTATTACAAATACAAACCTAGCATGGAAAGAATGCTGGGTTTTGTTTGTTTGTTTGTTTGTTTGTCTTAATGCCCATGTCTGAACACTTCAGTAGTTTCATTGCAGTTTTAGAAATTCCCGGGGGGAATTTCTTCTTTAACAGAAGAAAGTAGATTCCCAAATGACACCATGCTGGGCTGCCTTGAGGTTCCCTAGGCAGTCATGGTTTTTCTCCCCCCTATGCTAGGTTTCAGATGATGTGATCTTATCCGAGTTTGACTTTGACCGGCTGGATCTAATTTGAACCTCCTCTGATGCCTGTTACATTTATATTCTGGCCTGCTGGAGAGTTTGATTTAGGATTTAGACATATCTCCCTGAAGCAACCTTATATCTTCCCAGTTTGAAGCTGTGGTTTCAAGAAAGGCTCAAGTATGTACGTCCAGAAGCTTTATTCTGTAGAGACTCAGTGTGAACATCTGATCCAGTTTGACTCTTTGGTCTTGTAGCCTACAAGGAAGAATTCCCGCTTCTGCAATGAGCAGTGTCTGAAGTTAAAAAATAGCAAAGGGTGTGTGTGTGGGGGGAGGGGTCTCGGTTTTGCTCACTATTTAGAAGATTCAAAAAAGGTCAAGGTGATGCAGTTTTATTTCTATTCAGGTCAGACCTTTCTGGATAATCATCTTTTGGTATTTTTACTTTAATTTCAATTCAAGTTCATTTTTCACTAGATTACTTTAATAACTTTGTGGTTTCTGCCATGGTGATTCAAATTCAGTCCATTAGTGACCTCTATCTGTGAGAAGTGAATACTCATTGTTTTTCTTTCTTCTCATCAGTCTGCAGATTATGTAGGGGGAAAAAACCCAAAGGCTCTGTAGTTCTTTCGGAATATTTAGATTTCCGAGCCTGATTTTTCTAATACGGAGTTCAGTATGGGTAATGATATTTAACAACAGTAATAAAATGTTACAGGCTAATAGGCTACTAAATGGTTATTCCATATAGCATCGACAGTCTGATCAATATAAATAAAATACCAGTGCTATCCACTGCCAGTAAAAAGATTGTACAGTCAGGTAGACTAATGTTTTGAGACTCACAATGCTGCTGGATGTAAGTGAAATTTTATTGCCCCTAAGTGCTTACATAATAAGGGAAGCTTGAGACAGGCTCAGAACATATATGTGATAACTAGACTTTGTGGTAGCAGTGTGTGTATGTCTTTAAATTCAGCTGTGCTTCTGCTGTGAACTTATGGGACAGATCAAGGACAGGCGAGGTGGGATGTGAGAAGGGTGTCTATAAACAGATGGTCTTTTAAGGAGACTTTTAAAATCTGATTCCTAATCCCAGCTTTGTCTTCTGAGGGTTTTGAAATTGAAATTTCAATTTAAGTTGATTATTCTAAATGGTAATTGAAGACAAAGTTTACTGAATTTCTTAGGTGGGTGGATACCATTATCTGACATTTTCCAGATGGTTTTTGATGGAGTGGTATTCAGGGATATGGAATTTTTAGGAGGTTTTCTTTCTTTTCCCTTGGGCAGGTTTTACGCAAAAGACATTTTTAAAGACATTATTATTATTATTATACAACCATTATAATACCCTAGCCAACTTTCTTTCTTTTCCCCGCCTTCCAAATGCTTTGCTTTTTAAAAGTTACGTATTTTTTTTTTCTAGAACTACATGTTGGGGATAGGAATATGACTCCAGTATCTTTTTACTCTTTTCAGCAACGTGAACTCCAATTAAGTATCTGTTTATACTAAAACACATACACACACTCACCTACACATCAAGAACCCTTTTAAGACAGAGATTCTTTTCAAGGTTTTAAATATGGTTCTTTTTAAAGAGCTATGACACAAATATTGTAATAAAAATATCCTGTGTTCCGATGAATACAGAGACTTATTTCAGTAGCATGGAACAGTAAAACACTGTATTAGCAAAATAATCAGTGGTATTTTCAGTACATGGTCAAAATCTGTTAGAACCTTCATGGGTTTTTTTTTTTTCTTTCTTTCTTGGCGAATTTCACATCTACTGGTCTTTTTTGGTTTTCTTTGATTCCTTCTACTGAGGCTCTTTGAAGTGATTCAAAATTAAACAGTAGCTACTTTTTTTTAGGGAAATTCATCATGGTATATTCAGGATTCCAGAAGAGTTAATGATGCAGAAAAAGTCCTGTAAAACATCTTTCTAAAAGAAGTCCTTCTCTTGTGGGCTTCCCACTTACTGGCCTCCTGTACCATTTGCAGTGAATTGGAACTCCGTTATTTATTTATTTTTCAAATACCACCTCTAACTTAATTTAATGTGGGATGTGTTTCTGCAGAAGCATGCAGCACCATGTGTCTCGAGTCTCCTGAACAAAGCAGTGTCGTTTTTATGGATCTGTAATAAGGGAAAGTCAAAGAAAATATCCTTGTATACTTTGGGAAGTCAAAAGGCCACATTCACGATTCTCAAACACTGGTCAGTTATTCTGCTGATGCTTAATAAGGCCACACGTTTTCCGGCAGTTTAGTGGTTAAAGACCTCAGTCATTTTTTTTTTAAGCATTCACAAAGTAAATCTCTGGTCCTCCTACCCGTTAGGTGCTCATTAGAGCTGAGCAGTTTTTCTCACTTTCTTCCCTGGTTGCTTTTAAGGGAATGTGCAGGAAACTTGGCAAAAGTTCCTCTGTCCCCTTCAGTTCACAGGTCATGTGTTATATTTCAGTTCTCTTTATTAGAGCTTTCAAGACACAGATAAAAGAATCTTCTATCTGAACCTTTTAAGAACCTGAGGGCTTTTGGATTTAAACCCACCAAAAAATATCAGGTCTCAAAGTTCATAGAACCTATTAGGTCCTTGGAATATCGAAACCCCCTTCAACAAAGAGTACAAGAACAGTGGCTCCTAAAGTCTGTTCACAAATATAGTGCCCACTGAAGTCAACAGAGGTCATGAGCTGAATGGAAAACATTAGACTCATATCAGTCCCGAAATAGGTCCATGTGCTGGTGTCACTCTTATCCCCAGCTGCCTAGGGGCGTCACTTTCATGAAAATCCAGTGTCAAAATAGCCTCTGTGATAGTTTCCTTTCCCACTTTGCTCCAGAACTTGGACTCAAGTATTTTGAAGAAGGAAATAATGCAGGGAATTCTAATACTCCTCATAGATAGAGGGAGGTGAACGTTACGGAAGTAGGTTGGAGAAGCGTTTGACATAGAGGTTCCAGAAAATTCTGTCTAGGCTCCGAGGGATGAAAATGATTCATACCTAGCCTTTCCCCCTCTTCTTGTACCTTTTCCAATTATCACATGCGGGATTTTATTGCTCACAACTGCCTCTGTGAGTTGGTCTGAGAAAGCCCTATTAGTCAATTGTCTCACTGGATGATGGGAACCAGAAACCAGTAGAAGGCTACGTAAGTCTGCTTAGAGTTCCCCTTGAGATCCTTTGGCTTTGCACAAAATGATGAACGTTACATTTTATCCCATAGATGTTGAATTCTCCAGATACAGTTTATAAGTTTCTTCCTTTACCAACCTAACCGAAACGATTAGAGTTGGATTTTTTTATAAAAATAGTAACAATTATTTCAATCACATAAATATTTAGATGTAAAAAAATAGCATTTCTTATCTCCCCACCATTATATTAAATACAAGTTTTCCTGTTATGGATGGCTTTAATTTTATGATGTAGGCCTTGTGATTTGGGACCTTAACTGTGGTGGGGAGTGAGCGGTAGGGAGATTGTTGTGGAGGAAAGAAAATATATGTCTATATAAAGAAAACCTGTATTCTCATGTCAGCACACTCCTTTCTACATTATGACTTTGGACAAATTACTTAATCTGCTGGAGACTTAATTTCCTTTCTGCAGAGTTCCACAGGGTTGGTGCAGGGTCAGATGAGATTAATGTGTGGGAAAATACCATGATAATCATACAGTGTTATAGTTCCATAAAGGCGCATTATTCAAGTTGATAACATTTACCTATGCAAGACTGTCATATGCCAGGATAGTTCTAGGTCTTATATTAAGACAGTGTCCTGCCTTCCAGGAGCTTTGGTTTCTGCGAATGCCATGAGATATCTATCACCCAAGCAGTAAAGTGTCAGTAAAGTGTCCACATCATTTTTTCCTTTCATTTAATGGTGCATTTTCTTCTTTTGTGAGTTTTCTCTGTTTTGATGCAAGTATTCTTTTCACGAATCAAGGGTAATTATGGTGAGATCTGTGTAAGGGCCAAGCTTCCCATCCTTGAGGTTGGCTTAATGTTAGAAACTAAATTTATCACAAATGGATTCCACTGAGGATCTTTTGGGAAGAAACCATTAACATTCCCCGCAGTAAGGCCGTTTCTCTTCTTGGGTGCATTTATACTTCAGTCATCCAAGTTACCTTTTGCAAAACACAAGTCATTAGTAGAATATATGATGGTGTTGGGGCACCTGGGCGGCTTAGTTGGTTAAGCACCTGACTTTGGGCTCAGGTCATGGTCTTGTGGTTCTTGAGTTCGAGCCCCGTGTCAGGCTCTGTGCTGACAGCTCAGAGCCTGGAGCCTGCTTCAGATTCTGTCTGTCTGTCTCTCTCTCTCTGCCCCTCCCATGCTCACGCTCTGTGTTTCTCTGTCTCTCAAAAATGAGTAAACATTAAAACATTTATATATATATATATATATATATATATATATATATATATATATGATGGTGTTTAAAACTTTGGTTTTGCAACATGAGGCAGGCTGGTGAAAAGCCTGCCTTTTTGGTAGAGCAAACCTAGTGAGCTCATTACCAATGAGTGGAAAGACTTGATTTATTAAGATACCAAATTACTCTCCAAAGGTTGGGCTTATTTTGACATTGTTAGTATCACAAAACCCTTGTGGGACAGTTTTTTGCAACTTATTTTTCCATAGTGTTTTTCAGTTGTGTTTTTATAACTGTCACATCTGAGACATTTTAATTTTAAATGTTTCAAGAGTTAGCGTGTTTATTTTACTTTCCTGATTTGTATACATGTAGGACCTTGTAAAGGTGAATTTGTAATCATTTTATGGTTGCTTAATTGAAGCTTGCAGAAAACACATGCATATGGGAAGTGTATTTATAAAATGTATGGTTAGGTTGTGATTCTTGATCAGAAGAATGTTTTTATCAGTCATTTGGACTTATGACAATCTGTATTTAATAATGTTCTTTTCAGTTTCTGACTTACAGTTTGCCAAAGTTCTGACACTGCCTTCCTTTTTCTTTTTCTTTCTTTCTTTCTTTTTTTTTAACTGATGAGTATTTTAGCAGTACGTTGTAAAGTACCTGGCCATATAACTATATTTTTACATGACAAATTACCTTTGTAGTTTGGCAAAATTAATCTGAGTGCTTTCTGTTCTGGCAGTGCTGAGTGACACAATAATAACATTTGAAGAAGGAAAATGTTTGCAACTACTCTGAAGAGTTCTGCTAATAAAACAAGAAGAATCTGGAGGTATATGTGTGGGAAGTTAGAAATGCACAAACAAATCTAAGTCTTAGATACCATGGGGAGGGTGTACTATTACATTCTTAAGCTTGGTGGTGCTAATCTAGCCCATATGTCCCCAACAGAATGGAATAATGAGATAGCCCAAGTTATTTTTAATTGGACATTTTCTTTTCCAAATGGGTCCTAAGGAAACTCTAAATAAAGAGAAGCACAAAATGCAATGAGGGGACATATTTTTGTGTGAATGGCTTGGTACTCATGAAGGAGATAGGATTCTTTTAGAGACAGAAGGTATGCACCAGATGATAAAGCTTTTCCATTCATCCAGGAGGTGACTTTTAGCATTTACTGTATGCCGGCCATAGAGTAGGACTGGAGAGGCAAGCAATGATGCAGGAGGATCCCTGTCCTTGAGGTTGCCTAAGCTGGGGAGGGGAGAGGGAGACACAAAACCTAATTGCATTATACTTCTACATGACCGAAGATTAGTCAACCCTAAGAAATGTGCCAGGAATACACAGTATTAATGAAAACCATGGACAGATTTTTCAACATCTTTAATTTTTTTTAATGTTTATTTGTTTTTGAGAGAGAGAGAGAGACAAAGTGTGAGCAGGAGAGCGGCAGAGACAGAGGGAGACACAGAATCCGAAGCAGGCTCCAGGCTCTGGGCTGTCAGCACAGACCCCAACGTGGGGCTTGAACTCTTGAGCCGCAAGATCATGACCTGAGCTGAAGTCGGATGCTTAACCGACTGAGCCACCCAGGAGCCCCTTCAATGTCTTTTAATCTTTATGTCTAGTATAAAATGGGAGAAAACATTTTCTACTCACCGAGCTGTTCTTCTGAGAGGGTTGAGATAATTATATAAAATGTCCCCCTGGGTGGCACACAGTAGAGGCTTAATAGATGCTGACTGCAGATCCTTCTCTCTCCAAAATGATGATTATTCCACTATGTTACTTTTCCCCTTCTACAAATATCTTTGCCATTTCTCTGGAATCCCAAAAAAAAGGCGTTTGACCCCTTGAGCCGATTCACCAACAAGATACAGCTTCTTCTGCAAAATAAAATCTCAGTAGTATGCGTGTAACAGAGCATGAAAAGGACAGCAAAGGAAATAAGCACTTCACACGGTGGCAGAATGAGCTCATAGCTAGTGGTGTATCTCACAGTCGGCTGGTGTCATAGGGGTCGGAGAAGGGAGGGGAACAGAAACGAGGACACTTTCGTCTGAGTTCTGGGGAATCAGAAAGTGGTGTCAACCGGGGCTTGTCGAACTTGTGGTTTTGCTGTTATGGTTGTGGATGTTGTTGTTGTTATCGTTGTTCATTGAAAGCACAGGCTTTGGCACTCGAAGAGTGCTTCTCCACGCAGCCCCCTTCACCTCCATGCACCCTTCCGGGGTGGCCAATGCCTGCAGCTTGCAACAAAGTCCTGCGTCCAGACTGTGACACTGGGCTTAGTGAGCTACGGTTAGTAGGTCTTTGCCAATGTACAGAGATTTTTATCCGGATGAATTTTAAACACTTGCTTCACACAATTCATCTCACACATGACTCTTGGCAGAGTCCTGAGAGTATTTTATCGTAGAAGATTAACACGCAAATTATTGTTAGGTTTATATGATGCTTAGTTTGTACTTATAGAATGATTGTACCTTGCTGGTATAATGACAGATGCATGAATCAGAATGATGCTGGTGGATTATCAGTTTAATGTGGAACTATTGCTTCCAGAAAGTAATTTCCAGTGAAATTAAGCAAAGGGGCTTCTAACTGCTTCCATGGGAGATATTCTGAACAAATATAGTGCTCAAGGTCACTGGTCAAAATACACAATGCTGGGGTTACTTTTCATTTATCACCGTAATTGAATGTATGTATAGTATAAGTTTGGCTTTCTACTCAACCATTAAAATTTAGGTGTTTCCCCCCGGTATAAATCTATAAGTTTATTGCTGTAGGAAATTATACTTAACAAGATGTTAAGCATGTCCCAGACTTCCAAGTCCTGAAGTGCAGAAGCTTTTCCTGGGAAGATCACATAATATATAATGTGGTATATATACATATAATTAATCAAATTGGAGAAGAGAGAAGCAGGCACTAGAGCATAAGGTGTCCACATCTTGGTAAGTAGCTTCTGAACCAAACGTTCTACCCGGCGTAAAACAATAAGACCTTGTTTTGCTACTTTAGAACATGTAAGAGAGATTAACATTCTTTGGAAAGTAGTTTAAAATTTTTCTTTGACTCAAATAGGTAAGGAACAAGTCCAATAGTGCTGACAGCAGTGGAATTTAAAACTCAAGTCTAATAATCTCTGAGTCCCGAAGGAATGCAAGGCAGACATCCGTTCTAGTCACGGGCTTGTAACTGGGGATTTGACAAAGGTTGAATCCTTACCGTGTGCCAAACACCATGCTGTTTTGGCATTTGGGATATTCTTTCAAAGAAGACTTCATCCTTGCTCATCAAGAAATATGATGGGTTGGCCTAGAGATGCCCTTTGCCAAACTTGACTCATCCGTCTTAATTAACTGGAGAAGTTGGTTAAAAATCCAGGTTCCCGGGCCTTAGGCCTGGAGATTCCGATTTGTTAAGCCTGTGAGAAGCCTGGGGATATGGATGCCCAAAGACTCATGGAATTGGAATTTACTGACCTACATAATTTTTTTAGGATTTTTTTTTTCTGACCCAAGATCCAGTAGTTTTAGAATCATCTGGTTTATAGTCATGTGTGAATTTCCATCAGTAATTTTTCTGTGTATTTTGTCACAAAGAAAATACTGCTTGATTTAACCCAACTATTCTAGGAAAGAACCTTCAGAGGGCCAGACGCCCGGGCTGGCTTCTCTCTTGGTGGCCACAGGCTCCGTATGATGCCTCCAGCTTCCATCCATGTTGCCTCAACTATTACACTGTACTGTTTTTGGTATCCCTGCAATTACCCTCCTAAAAACCAAATGACATTACTTCGATCATCTACCACTTGGATTCCCTGTCCGTCTGGATAAAGCCCATCTAAGCTTGTTGTCATAACATGTGAGATCCATGAAATCTGCATCTCAAACCATCATTCAGGCCTCATTCTCAAGCGCCCATCTCCTGCACCCACCTTTATGATAAGGAATGGCCTCTTGAGCCTTTCCCGTACTGTTTATCCTTTATGTGGAATATTACCTCCTCGCTCTCCATTTGGCAAACTCATTTCCTTTAAGACCCACACAAATGTCACCTTCCCTCCCAGTCAAAATTACTCACTCCTTCCTCTGAGCTACTACAGCATTTTGTTTGTACCTTTATTATTTCCCTGTTCATGTTGTGTTGTAGTGTGTCTGTTCTAATGTCAGTCTTTCCCATTAGATTCCAAGAACCTTGGCTCATTCATTCCGTCTCCCTAGTGCTAACAATCATGCCCAAAGCACCTGGTTCTGCAGAAATGTAATTGAATGAATAAATGCATGATTGTGCTGGCCAATCCTGGAAGACAAGAAGATTCATAATCTAATGATAGGAATGGCTTCCTCAGAAGTGCATTTTCATTCCCATAGACTGGTTGCCCAATGGGGACAAAATACAATGCCCACCTTTCTACCTCACTCTAAGCAGGTTTGTCAGGCAAATGCCTGCTGGTTAACCCAACCCTGATCAGCATGAAGCACTCCAGACCACACGTGAGGCAATTCAGATGCCACACTGGAAGATCTGTTTAAAGAAGAAATAATTCCACTTGATGATCTATCTTTCTTGGCACTGAGTAAAACCATCAGTTAAGTAGATGTGCACGCAGATGTGGTTAACCATAGAATGAGAACTTAACTCATACCATTAACTTTGTGTATCTTTCTTGGCTTAATTAAAGAGAGCGAAGCAAAGAACTTGTGAAAATTTTGTGCATTTGTACTCTCATTTTTTTGCCCTTTGCTTTTATTTTGTTGATTTTATCTCAGGCACATGATTTCCTGATGGAGATATCTGAGGAGCCAGGGCTCTCCAGAGAGGAGAAAAGAAGACCTGAAATCATAACTCCTTAATCACTCTGTCTCCACAAAGCAGGATCCACCTTAGTGTTCATGACGTGCACATGAAGAACATTTGAAGGTTACGATAAATTCTAAACTTTCCAGGTTTAATGTGGTCATGATGGTGACAGACGTTGGACTCTCAGTCCTTCTGCTTAGGCAAAAGATAATTCAAACAATACCTTGCTACTTTTCAAGGTGAATTATCAACTGATGGGCAGAGGTGACTCTCATGCATGTGGGCTTGGTGAGTGCAAAGTTTCAGCAACATTTCTGATGCCTAAGTAGGTGGAAGATGGTGGAGCGTAGTTTGATATGCTCCCACCTTAACTTGACCCTTGATTCCCTCGGGGCTGTCTGTATGCTGGCAGTGCTTTCAGTGCCAATAGGAAATACACAGAATGACACCTGAGTTGATTTTTGATAAGCCACTATGCTTTAATACTAGAGGCTTCGAACATCCTCCTAGAAGAGCTTATAATGTTAACTTATGGGACTGTTTAGAAACAATATGCTCTTCTCATTCTTGAATCACACTTAGTATTAGCAAGGCCATATTGTCATCAGGGGATTAGGCATCACCATAATAATAATAATAAACAACAGCAATATATAAAAGTATGGATCATAGACGAGGTTTATTTAGAGTATGCTTATGAAGTTCATGTATATTATCACACTGAAATCTTCATGAAACCCTATGAATACGTTCTGTTGAGTAATACTGCTAATAACCCAATTTGACACCACAAGAAACTAGAGTAGAGAAAATTGCCTTAGGTTGTTTAACTTATTTCGTAGCTATTATCTTTATAGGGTAGGTGAGCACTGGGTAATTTCCAAAATCAACATTAAATTTGTTTTTTTCCATGCCTTAAAAATCAAATCCAGAGGTGATGACTCATTGTCCAGTAGGGAATCTGTGATGTAACTTTCTGTATATGATTTTTTTTTAATGGGTAACTATTTAAGAAATCATTCTTTGCTCTTTGCCTGTTTTTTGAGTGAAAATGGTTGTTGGGTTTCTCAAGGTATTTCTGTAAAATGGGAAGAGAGAAGACTCGCTAGTTTGAAAATAAAGTATGGCAACTCTCATCCCATTTTCTGTATTAATGAAAGTCTATAGATAAATGCTTGATTGTGGGGTACATGTTTTACAGAGAACACTTTCCATTCTTTTCTTTACCAGCACTAATAATAAATAGTTAAATGAATTGATTTGAGAGTCACCTCCTTTTCCCTGTGGAGGTGATAATGGACAATAGAATGACCAGAGGGCAGATAATAGCGTAAAGCCAGTGGCCCCTGAGAGAGCCTGGAAATAGTGGAGAATTGACTGTGTTATAAATAGGTCAGATTCTCTCCTTTTCTAGATCTATGTAATTGCTCAGCCGGTAGACTATATTGGGTGAAAAAACGAGACAGAGATGGGCTGGAAAGGGCTGCTCTACACTGATGATTTGAAAATAAGCGCTTGAAAGTCTTCACCCTGTTGAATGACATTTGGCCATCTCTCCCTTTGTGCATTTTGTACCGATGCACTGATCTCTGCCTATAGCAAAATTGTGTTTTCTGAATTCAGGGATCGTAGTGAAGACCTTCCAAATAACTGTCCTTCCCAGGTCCATGTAAATATTATCCATGCTGCCTTAATTCTTTAATTTCCACTCCTTAATTCCTTTGTTCCCCTTTAGACAGGGTCTAGCTGTCTCCTGGTGTTTCTGGGTTCTTCTGTCACTGTATGCCTACTATCTGTCATGAGGCAGCTCTGGATGAGTGGCATACTTGAGTCAGTATTCTTGAATCACACTGAGTATTAGCAAGGCCGTGTTGTCAGTGACCTGAGTTAATCTAGATGAGCTCATTGATGGAGTTATGAAAGCAGGATCTGCCCAGGCACGGGAGCAATTTAGTGAATGGCCCCATGGCCAGCCAAGCTCCATACCACATGAAAACACCAGTTCTGTTTGGCCCTTCGGGGAATTCTGTGGTGTTTCTTTCTGCAGCAGTCTGAATTTGGCTGAATTGGGCAGAGCCAAAATATTTGCTATCTACAGTTTGCAACCGAGAGATGATCAGGCCACGTGAAAGAAACGTAAACATACTAGCGTCGCCCCTGCCAGTAGTGAGTGCCTGGTTTGTCTGGACCATATGCTTCTGGAACAGATCAGCCTGTGACCCCGTGTCACTCTTCCCTCTCCACTCTGAGTGCTGACCCGATTGGTTTTCTCCTGGACTTCAGGGTGGGTATGTGTCAGCATGAGCTCGTTGTTCGCAACTGAGTCCCAACAGAGAACTTAATTCATATTTCTTTGTTAAGCAAGTTATGCTGTCTAGAGCCACGATTTTGAGCCATATTTGATTACTCCTTTTATTTCATTTTCAACTGTTCTATCTCTAGTTTTATGCATCTTTTAAAAATGCTGTCCATCTTCCCCTTTCACTTTGGTTCCCTTGTGGCCCCCGTATGTCTTTCCTACCCTGACCTTCCCACCCTAGTTACCTTAGTCTTCCTCATTCCAGGGCTGATGACATTACTTTTCATTATTTACAAGGTCAAGCCTAAACTTCTTAGCTTGATACTCAAGGCTGTTCCTTCTGTAGCTCTCCCTAATCTTCCCAAGGAAAGTTTATCTTCTCTTCTGAACTAAATTTAGAGTATGGCCTTACTTTTATCTTTATGGTAGTCTTACTGTGGTGTATATTTTTACCAAGTGCTTTGTCTCCACTATCTGTGAGCTCATCTAGCGCAAAGATCATGCCCAATAAATGTTTGAGGAGCTAAACTGAACTCAGGTAACTGACCCCAACCACTGCTGTGAAATTTGCACACGGCACAAGTTCGTGTCTCCCTCTATACTGCTTCCCATCAGATTTTAAATATGGAAAAAATTAATAGTGACAAAGTTTGCACAGATAACTCTTACATTTTTGAGTTTTAAAGTTATATAATGGAATAAGCTCCCTTTGTTCCCTTAGTGGAATTTTTTGTCAAAGCAGTGTACTCTTGCTTTGAAAACAGGAAGGTAGAACATTCCAACAACATCATGAACCCTCTGTTTATATTTGCGAAACCTGTAGTCTTTCCAGGCCTTGAGGCAAGAGCAAATAGACATAATCAGAGGCATTAGAACTTGATTATGTTGAATTGGATTCTTATAACTGAGGCTTGATAGCCAAAATTAGTGGTGTGGTAGTTTATACTGAAAGAGATGTTTGCGTTATTGCAAAACCATAGACTTCAGCTTGCTGGAATCTTTGACGGCATCTGGATGTTTTGAAAAAATACAGCAATCACATGCTTTTTATTATCTCTATAATTGTGTTCTTTTTACAAGGGAGCTGCATAAAGACATAGGATTGGGGGTAATGCAAGGCCATGACGTTTGGATTCAGATTTGAATCCTGGTCCTGCCTCAGCCAACTAGGGTAACTAGAACTTGTTCGTTCTTTCTTTTCCTTCCTTCCTTCCTTTCTTTCTTTCTTTCTTTCTTTCTTTCTTTCTTTCTTTCTTTCATCTTTTGGGTCTACTTTCTCAGTGTTTAAATAGAGGAAAAATAATATGCATGCATCTCATAGGATCACCATGGCAAATCGATTCGTGATGCTTGATACATATCAAGTACTAGTCAGCATTAGCGCTCTTCCCCTTTGCCCTCTGACTTGAAATAATATGAATTCTGTGGCTTATAAATGGCAATTTTTTTCCTACATGGACAAGACAATTCTTCAGTCCTGTGTCACTTTTCCCCAAAGGATCTCTGTAGGGACACAGTTCCTCCTACTCAGTTTCTCCATATCACTATTTATTTCTAGGGTCCAGAAGAGGATACAATACCCCAGAAATAGCCATTACTCTGTCTCAGTTAGGATACTCACTGCTGAAAAACTCTTAAAATCTCTTATTTTTATGGGAAAAAATCTTTCCAGCAGTCTCATTGCCTCAAAAGCAGTGGGTATCCTGGATTATTAGAAAGGAATTATCCAAAGAAAGTGCTCTTAAAAACAACTGCCTGCAGAGGAGTCTGGCTTATCAACAGGCAAAAAAGGAATTTTTCTATTAAATTTCAGCTTGTCACTACAAACATGAAAATAGCAACAGTCATAATATATTCTTTGGGGACAGTGCTGTGAATGTTCACCACTAGGTGAAATTCTCAAGTAAGAGCTTCTAAGAATGAACATGAACCATTCGAGAACCCTAGGGAATGGCTATTAGGAAACAGGTAAACAACAAAATGGAAGCCATGACAAAGAGAGAAGCAAACAAGGCAAATTAAGTAAATAATTTCATTGCAGACCACACTGTGGAAAATACGATGTGATAGAGACACAGTTCATTTAGCCTGAATGACCAATGTAATTATAACTGAATAATGAATATTTTTTTCTTTCTCTGCATAATATTAGTGTCACACTACCATTATGAAGGTGTTTTTCATATGAACACATCACAGCTATGCAAAATTACATTTATTGACTCCTTTTTGGGGAAAAATCAGGGTCCTGTTAGCCTTTACTTAGATTTCAGTTTAAAGGCTTATCCATAGTCTGGAAACACAGTGTTAGAAGATAAAGAAAGATCTACACTATACAACATGAATGTTTTTGGTTTTGGTTTTGGTTTTTTGTTTGTTTGTTTGTTTTTACTTTTAACAAACAGATACTGGAACTTACCCTTGATTATGCTTTTCTTTGTATGGAGATATTGATCTCCTTATGTAAAATATTCTGTAAATCTGGAAGGGGTTTATGGGAAAACTATCGATAGCATTCCCTTTGTTAGTGATGAAAATAACAAGAATAATTATCTTGATGGTTTTAGCTTAAGTTTGGTCTTTTCATGATAAGCATGGAAAGAAGCTGAATTGCCATTGCCCCTCCTGTTCCGTGTTTCTGTATTTCTCAGTCATTCACATAATTTCTTTGAAAATGGATAGCAAATATATTCCTGAAAAAAAAAAAAAAACAAGTATTCAGATAATTCTTTGTCTTTAAGTGGTGGAGAGATTAGTAAATAATGAGATCCAGAGGAAATCTCTAATTTCATTTAACTGGTAGTTTGAGTTTGAATCTGACTCCACCCTTTTCCCAGAACTTCTCTCTTCAAAATTAAGAGCATGTTACTCAGCATTCAAGAAGAATGAAACCTTGCCATTTGCAATGACGCGGATGGGGCTAGAACGTATTGTGCTAAGTGAAATAAGTCAACCAGAGAAAGACAAATACCATATGATTTCACTCATATGTAGAATTTAAGAACAAAACAGATGAACAGGGAGGGGGGGCAGGGAGGGAACAGAAGAGATGGACGCAAACCATAAGAAACTGTTAATGATAGAGAACAAACAGGGTTGACGGAATGAGGGGGAGTGGGGGATGGGCTGGATGGGTGCCGGTATGAAGGAGGGTACTTGTTGTGATGAGCACTGGGTGCTGAATCACTGAATTCTACTCCTGAAACTCATATTGACCTGTAGGTTAACTCGCTAAAACTTAAGTACAACTTTAAAATGAAAACAAAAATTAAGAGCACGTTGCAGATGGAGAAGTGGGAGTTGGTATCTGTGAAATGTGTGAATATGACCCTCAGACCGCAGTTGAAGTGATATAAAGAATAGGATGGGGTGGGGCGCCTGGGCAGCTCAGTCTGTTAAGCGTCCGACTCTTGATTTCAGCTCAGGTCATGATCTCATGGTAGGGGGATCTAGCCACCCGTGGGGCTCTGCACTGACCGTATGGAGCTTGCTTGGGATTCTCTCTCTCTCTCTCTCTCTCTCTCTCCCTTTTTCTGCCCCTCCCCACTCACATGCACAGCTGCACTCTAAATCAATCAATCAATCAACAAACATTAAAAAAACTAACAGAAAATTTAAAAAAAAGAATAGGATTATTTGGAAAAGTTAGGAAATGGGGTCAGAGAGACAGAAGCTTAAGAAACACCCCAGCAAGTCACTGGTAGGGATAACCTCCAAGAATTTCTTTTTCTGTGTGCAGTAGCTCTTACCCTTCCCCAAGGGATGGTTATTGGGAATGGATAAAAATGTGAAATGTTTGTTTTTTTTCATGTTGTTCCATCATTTAACTCTGTAGAGCCCAAGTGACAGCAGCAGTGGTTCCGGTGTCACCTCCACTGGTCTTGTTTAATGGGAATGGATGGGAAGGGCAGTTCCCTGTGGTCACGGGCATATCCAAGAATGACACCACACAGAGGGAACCTCAGGTACAGTGTGGTCATTCATTGTTGGAATTAGGTGGGCCTGAGTTTGAATCCCAGCTCTACTATTAACTAACTGTGACCTTTGGGGCAAAGTATACATTTTATCCAAATCTCTTCTGTAAACTGCACACATTAATATTTTTTAGAGTTATTATTAAATGATGTAAGAGATGAAAAGTATCATACATAATGGGATCTTAGTATATTGCTGTTAGTTTTATGTGTTGGGCTAATCACCACTGTATCCTAAGATGGATGGATAGATGCATGGGATGAATGAATATGTAAAGAGGTTCTGCCCTGAAATGTCTAAAAGATTCATTTTAGTTAAGATTGCAGTGGGCCTTACTGGTATACCTGAAGATTTAATTTAATTGTTGCTGGAGGGAAACTATGGTATGAAGTGAGAAACTTGAATATGGGACTCATTCTTCATAATCCTTTTCATTTTTGTAACTCAAGTTTCTTTTATTCCTTAAAGCTTTCGTTTTGGTTTTGCTTTCTGGTCTCCTGCAGTAGGTAGGGCGTATGTAATTATCCCTTTCTCAGAGAATCCCGGAGAGAAAAATGAAATGCTCAAGGGCATGTCCCTGTGTTTTGTGTACCTATAGTCATCCTATCAACAGTTGATGCCGTGGATTGAATTGGATGGGCAGTGTGAGATACCCAGAAAATCGTTCAGTTGGTGGCCAGAAAGTCTGAGTTTTAGTTCTGCCCTAAAAAAATCTTTGATGTCTGTCAGATTGCTCAACTTTCTTGGACCTCAGTTTCTTCATCTGTTCTCCACTGGCAAGTTCCAGTAATTGTGTAATTATCAGAATCTGAGGAGCTAGCATTAGAGATTCGGAGCTTGGCTCTGAATTTTGTCTGCTTGGGCTTGTAGCTGCCTTCCCTACTTCACAGCTTTGGCACCTTAGCAAGGTATGTAATCCAAATAAGCCTCACTTTTCTCACCAGTGCAGTGGCAAGAGCCTTTAAATCAAAACCTCCTTAAAGAGTTGCCTTAGGATGAAACGAGGTCATACGTGGAGAGTGTTTAGCATAGTACCTGGTGCAGTTATGTGCTCTATAAATATTAACAAGTTTTCCAGCATGGCTTATTAAAAAAAAATGATATGGAAAGTTTCTCTGATGTTTTGAAAGAGCAGCAGACATTAATGTGTCCCCTCATTACGCACCCAGCAGCTTAGGTCATGCCCTTCAAAGCTACCAAGGGCAGATGATCACAGAAGAACATCTCACAGACTTCTTCAAAGAGAGATAGAGTCCCTCTAGCTCCCTCTAGGAGCTCAGTAAATGTTTGACAATGCTAATGCTGATGATTGTCAGAGCATGGAGTTTCCTGGTGCAGACAGGTAAGACACAGGGACCTTTTGGCTTAAGGCAGGATTTGGAAGGCTGATTATGGAACCTTTGGTGTGAGGGAGCTATTCCAGTAATCCTTCCAGAAAGAGGCCTAAACTGCTGTAACTAACAAGTCAGGTCTCTCTTGTATCTGACATTTCTGCCATGCATTAAGTTTCTGGAAATTTACCAGCCTCACCTCCCAGATCTAGTTTCAGAAGACTGCAGAGGTAATGGCATTTTTTGATGCCAGGTTCAAGATGTGACTCTCATGTTTATTTTTAACTATGGGAGTTTCGCAAATTAAAGACTTTCAGGCTCAACACACACCGCAAATAAGGCTGAGAATACTTAGAGAGCAGCCACCTTCCACCTGTTGGCTCTTTTCTTTTGCTTCAAGTAAGGTCGTACGAGTGTCTGCCTTAGTCATTGTTATGAAATGCACACCCGCTCTCCTTTGCAGCCTTCAGACAGAGGAAAAGGATGCAATGGATAATGCGGTATAAAAGTTTATTGGCCAAGAAACATGCGATCAGGACAGAATGTGATGATCAAATTTCCTTAGAATGCAAACAGAGTATTTAGTAGTGGCCAACTTTTAAATACTTGCCCCCAATATTCCACATGCCCCCCCCCCTCTTTTTCTTTCTCCTTCTCTCGGTGATACTACTGGGATCATGTATGGGTTCTTTTTCCTTGTTGAACTCCTTGGAACGACAGCTGTCTATGTCATATTTTATCCCCAGTTCCATACTGATCAGGTAAAAAAGTTAGTGATTCAACACATATTTGTGGAAAGAAAAGAAGGAATCAGAGGAGGAGAGAAGGAAAGATAAAGAGGGGGGAAAAAGGGGAAGATTTCAAGTTCCCTCCAACAGGCGATCATAAATAATTTTGTTGGTGGTGGTGTTTCTGCACTGTGATTTTGGAAAATGACAGAGCCTTTTTGTGTTATTGAGGAAATAGAATAACAGATGACTTTTGGAGTACAGTGAAACTCAGCTCTGTGTGCTTGACACCGTTATCCAAATTACTGTACAAACAGAATAGATTCAGCTTTATGTTCATTAGCTTGTAAGATACGGCATATACTTTTTAACATGAGTTTGAAGTTTAAATTGGAAAGAAAATCTCATCTAGGGCAGAAAGTCAAGTTTCACTTCTCTTTCCATTCTCAGGTAGAAGAAAGGGGAACACATTTTATTTTATTTTTCAAAGCACTTAACTTATTTATTAAATGACTTCATTATGCTCTGCAAGACACTACATATATGTAAGTTTAAAAAGGATGCATGACTGGGCCAGCAATCAGCAGCTATTTATAAAAGTCCCAAATACCAGAAAGTTCCAAGTACCAGTTTAGTGGTCTTGAGGGATTTAGTAAATGGTCATCTTACAAAAAAAATTAAAAAAAATTACTGCAGAAGACAAGCATTTGTCAGTGAGTGGTCACAGGCTACAAATACTCTTTCTACAAAATGGAAGTATTATGTGCTTCATTCCCTGAAATATTAGTCGAGCTAAGAAACACAGTCCAGGTGGGGCGCCTGGGTAGCTCAGTCGGTTGAGCGTCTGACTTCGGCTCAGGTCATGATCTCGCAGCTTGTGAGTTCGAACCCCTCGTCAGGTTCTGTGCTGACAGCTCAGAACCTGGAGGCTGGAGCCTGGAGCCTGTTCCGGGATTCTGTGTCTCCCTCTCTCTCTGCCCCTCCCCCGCTCATGCTCTATCTCTCTCTCTGTCAAAAATAAATAAACATTAAAAATATATATATATAAAAGAAAAGAAATACAGTCCAGGAGGCACCTGAGTGGCTCAGTTGGTTAAAGGTCCGACTCTTGGTTTAGGCTCAGGCCATGATCTCATGGTTTGTGGGTTCAAGCCCCATGTCGTGAGTATGCAGCCACTTGGGATTCTCTCTCTCTCTCTCTCTCTCTCTCTCTGCCCCTCCCCTGCCCGTGTGTTCTCTCTCTCTCTCTCTTTCTCAAAATAAAGAAACTTCACAATTAAAAAAAAAAGAAATACGGTCCAGGATGTACAACATGTTCATTTTTTTTTTTTTCGAAGCTGGCCAGTGGCATACACATAACTCTCGGTCCTATCAGACCACATCTTTGCTGCTTGAATGCTTATTTTGAATGGTCCACCCCCCCCCCCCTTAACTGAAAGCTGACATTCCAATTAAAGCTGACAATGACTTCAACTCACTTAATAGAGCTGAGAATCCCTCCCTCTTCATATTGGGATATTTCTTCTTGATCCATTGTTTGTAAAATTTAATTCATTGACTTTGACCAAAGTAGTTAGCGTTGTCAGTAGGAGTGTAGTGTTACGGAGTGTTGGGGTTATGTTTTTGTAGCCATTTCTTTCTGAATGTAAAAACAGAGAGCTGCTGCTGTGAATTTCAATAAATTTGGCCTGGTTAGAACAGAACGGTATCATGACAGGATGCTGGTAAGGTGATCCTAAGGTTCTTTTCCCCTAAAGGCGGCTTGCTGAATGAGAGTCAGAGATGGCACTCTGTCATGAGCCAGCCTCACACGCCCTCACCCCCTGGGTATACATCACACCCCGCAGAAGGCACTGATATGAATTAAAGACCTATGACATCATCTAATAATGCCTGCCTAATGGAGAGAGGTATCATTCTGGTAATGTAATTTTGGTCCTTAGACACTTGCAAGTTAGAAATTTGATATCATTCTTCATGCAAAAGCTGTCTTTATTGAAAGGTAGAATTAGGAAATTTACAGGTGGCAAGGTACTGAAGGCTTTTCACATCAAATTTTACAGTCGATTCAGATCCTGATACAAGGGGCTGAAGGAGGCTGGAAGCCCTCATAATCTTGCTGGGCCTTCAGAGAGGCAGTAGTCACTGTGTCAGAATATGCCCAGATTCCTGTAAGATTATGCACAGATCGGCCATGGAAGTATTTCTCCTCTATGTAAAAATCTTAAAATGAATCTGGCAATGAGAAAAGAAAATGGGAAGAAAACCAAATAGTGAAAACTAGAAAACAAATAACTGTTATAACTTTTAATGATTAGAGGAAGAAAATGAGCATTCAAATGTATACATGTTTCTATTTTCTAGCAGTGAGATGGTAATACAGTATGGGTAGAAGGGATGTAAGTAAGAAATTTGCTGTGAAGTTGATACATTCAGTCTTATGAATGTAGATATTTTATACTTTTAAGATCTTAAGATGGTTTTAACTGGAATATCCAGATGATTCTCTTAAAATTAAATCAAAGCATGAGTAACAGGCTGTGCAGTCTGGACATTTAAAATGTCTTGAAAGTTTGGTATTCTAGAGATAATTGTATAAATTTTATCTGCAATATTCACCAGTTTGAGAGAATGCCCACTGGGCTGTTGAAAATTAAGCACATGGGAGTATGTGCAGGGCACCGTCATCTCATTGGTAGGAGCTTTATTTGAGATATTCACCTTACCTTTTGACAAGTTCTATCCTGCATCCCAACACCCCGTGGGACTTTATTCATAAAACACAAAACAAAACAACAACAACAAAAACAGGTGATAACATTCATTTGGGAAAAGGTTTTAACTTGGAAAATGGAATTGTAGCCTGAGCTTGGCCTGAGAACCACACATTCCTTGGAAGGAACCTAGTTTCAACCCAGTGAGTCTGCACACGCTTTTCCCTGCAGGGGTACAACTGTACCTGGAAAGAGTTGTAGAAAATGGGTAAGCTGGTCCTAGAGCCAGACTCCTCGGGTTCAGATCCCATCTCTTCCTTGGTGCTCAGTTGCTCTAGACAAGTTATCGTGTCTCTGCACCTGAGTTTTCTTATCTACAACACAGAGATATTATCTACCTTATAAAGTTGTTGAGAAGATTTAATGAGTTGATGGTGCAGTCTGCTCAGAACCAGTGTGGCAGGTAGTCTGTGCACGTCATGTATTAGCTATTTCTATTAACTATAAAGAGTGCTTTTCTAGCACAATTTCTGTCCCGTTTGTCATCAACTAGTAAATGACTTTGTGAACGTTTCTTGCTTTCTGAGTGATAAACCTAAAAAAAACATAGGCCCCGTTACTCGACTGGAAGCTAAAGTCATGACTAATTTATAGTGTTCTCTTTTAAAGCTTTTTTTTTAATTAGATAGCTACATTATTAGTTTGCAGATACCTTGAGACCAGAGTGCATAGCATATTCGTTTTGTAAAACATCCACGGCTCCTAACCAAGTGTTGAATGAAGTGATGAACAAATCTGCTTGAACTGCTTTTTCCCTACATTTATAGTGTGAATATTAAAGTTTGTGAATGGAATACCCAGATTTTTCGAAAGGAGACAGACCACGTGAGGTACCTACACAGGCCCAGAGATTATAAAAACAAAAGCAAACAAAAAAAGACACTTCTCACAACTGCTTTTTGTAAAGGATCATGTCATATTAGAAAGAAAATGGTGATTGCACCGATAGTTAATCTGGGACCCTTTTTAGGATGTAAAGCAGGTAATGGGCATCTCTAAAAAGTGTTTCTTATGATGTTCTAAGCATAGGTCATAAGAATAAGGAACCCTCTGTGTGGTCTGTTTGCTCTTGGAATACTTATGTCCTGCACACGTATGTGTTTTCATCTGGGTTATGAAATTGTCATTTGGTAAACAAAACCAGAGGCAGAGGGCTCTCATTTGCCCCCAGAGTTATAGTCTGCTTTACCAGGGGATTTGCGTTTCCACCCTGCAACATTTATCCTTGCTTCAAAATTAATTTAAAAAAAAAACAAGTAAATGAAAACAAACCGAGACAACAAAGTGGATAGGTTGTGGGGGGAGAATCAGAGTCACAGGGAGGTGCTTAGCTGATTTTAATGAGAAGCAAAGCAATGGCCAATGTTCCTGGATAAATGTCGATATGCATTATTAAGTGAAACAGTGGTAAAATATAGACTGTCAGAAGCATTTTTCTTCTGGAGACATGGGGAGAATTGAAATGCACTTTCAAAGGAGACGTCTCTTTCAGTGTTTCTTCAACCATTTTCTGTTTGAAGCTTTAATTACAGTGCTTCTCGCTACCTAATACTTTCAGTTTAAAATCACATCGCAGAGGAGAGGGGAAGACACGGTTGCTCAGACGAACAGCAGCCGTAACATCAGCATCGAGATGTTTATTCACCGGGGTCTTCCCCCTATGTGATTCCTTCAGAGATCAACATTTCGTTTTGGGAATGCTTTTGTATCATGCGTGTAGGACACAATGTGTCTTTAGAGTAATTGCTATGATATTGCTATTGCCAGAGCAGGTAATAACTTCCAGGAAATAACGTTTCCCAAAATAAAGGAGCTGGCTAGCTCCATGGTCTTCTCCAGGTTTGGCAGTGTGGGTGGCTAGTGGCTTCCGAAGAGTTTAGTGTCCTAATCAAAGAAACCTGTATTTAAAATATAGTCCTAGATCTAGATATGGAACATATAAGCATATACATACGTATAGATCTATATCTCTACACATGTATGCATGCGTATATACATACACTTATAACTGTCATCGTTACTCATGCTGAAGAATTTGTTACTCAGCCTAGTCAATACATATTCTTTGAACACATGCTCAGCTTAGGGGTGCCGAGGGGCAGAAGACTGAGCCTCTGTCTCTCAAATTACTCGTGGCCTGGGGGTGGAAAGATACGTGAGGAAATATCATTGTGGTGGTTAGCAGGGTGTATGCAGCGGCTTGACAGCCAAGTAAAAATGAGCCTCATTTCCCCTGTGGGATGCTGAGAAGGCTCCAGAAGGAGGTGACCTTTGCGCTGGTCTTTGAGGAAGGAATTAGCTAAGCAGATAAGCAGTGAAAGGTCTATCAGGAGCAGTAGGTGATCAATTTGGGGCTAAATGGACATCAAAATGAGTGTGAATTCTTTTGTTACCAAATAGTTTAGATGTTCTCTGAATGCACTGTTCTCACTGTCCAGAGGGAAGGGAGTCACGGAGCCAAACCACAGTTGCTTGTAGTAAGGACTGTATGTGATAGGCGATATGTGTATATATACATGTATATGGGATACATAAGGCCCTTTATAAAGCTCGTTTACATTTTATTTCATTTTTACCTCGTAGCAGTTCAACAAGATAGATGAGTAGGATCATTATTTTTTCAGGTAAGGAAAGGGAGGCTTTCCAGAAATGGTGTCCCTTGCAAAAGGTCACATGGTTCAGTTTCCCTCCGGCGACGTTCCTGGACTCACCCCTGGAACCGAGTCGGCACTGCCCTTCCCATCCTGAGGGTGGATGGTGGGTTCTGGGTTAGATTCCAGGGTTCCAGTACCCAGGATCCCCCACGTCAACAGCATTTAGTCGGTGGCTTTCCTTAATCATTGGTCACTAATGATGCACAAGTAGTTAGCGGTAGTCAGTGCACCTGCTTGGTCACTATGACTTCATGTGAAATTGGCAAGACTTTTTATCTGTTTCAGGAAGCCCATAGGATTTGAGCAAAAATGTTGACTTTCTCACAGTTCTGCCAGGTCGGCTTCCCTTCTCCTGCCAGGAACTCAAACAAACCTCTTACTGCTGCAGGCTTATTTCCGTACTTCAAAGTATTTCTGCCAGACAGACCTTGCCTGTTCTACCTCTGACTCTTCAGGGATGGGTAGGTTCGTTTGTTTGTTGGCTTGTTTGTTTGTTTATAAATTATTACTTATTTACTACCTGGGAGGCATATACCCACCTGGGAGGAGCAGTTTTGATTTTCCTCATTTGTACAGGGGTGACAGTGTGACCATATAACTAATGGAAACTGGTCCAGAATCAGGAAGTAATGAGCAGAAAAATCCCTTAACCTATAAAAATTAGAAGTGATGTCATACAGCAAAGGACCGCCTCCTTCTAAAGACAGTCTTCCCATGTAGCATCCATTCTATGCAACAAGGAATTTGTAACGGCTAAAAAAGAAAATGTTGTTCATAAGCAGAAAGTTGAAAGATGCTATATGTGCCAATGTGACTAGGCTGCTTGATTTTGGATTCTGCGATGCTTGTGAGAAATAAAAAAAAATGCAGAGGATGTGAGGGCGATCTGGCTGCGACATCTGTCACCGATTGATCGCCAGGGTTGATTCGGCTGATCTGGCTGGCTAGGCGGGTGTCCCCTTCCTCCCTCACCGCTCCATGTGCGTCCCTCCCTAAGCTGCGCGCTCAGTCGAAGAGGACGACCTTCCCCGATAGAGGAGGACCATTCTTCGGTCAAGGGTATACGAGTAGCTGCGCTCCCCTGCTAGAACCTCCAAACAAGCTCTCAAGGTCCATTTGTAGGAGAACGTAGGGTAGTCAAGCTTCCAAGACTCCAGACACATCCAAATGAGGCGCTGCATATGGCAGTCTGCCTTTCTTAAAAAAAAAAAAAAAATGAAGAGTATTCTTTTCTTTTTTCCCTACAATTAAGATCTTTTTGACTAAGAAAAAAATGCAGAAGAGCAATTACTCCGTTACTTTAATTACTCTCCTAATTATAACGATAACCTTGTCACATTATCATAATTCCCCAAACAGAAAATGCAGGCTCCAAATTGCACCAATATTTGTTAATTTTACCTTGTTAACGGCTCACTGTCAGTGCGTGTAGCACTAAAAATGTTCCCATTACCTTTCAGCAGCAGGGTGTCTATTTTCTTCTCGCTCTCTTTCTCTCTCTGTCTCTCTTTTTTGCCTCTGAAAATGACGTTGCATGCTATAGAACATGTTTGTGTTCCGCCACCCCATGATACGAACACAGCTCTTAAACTCCTCCTCGCAGCTTCCAAAACTATCTGCCGAGCAGTCTGTCATTCTCCCCTGGCTGCTTGATGGTGACAGAGAACTGGGCACATATCTGGAGAGGGGAGATCCCAGCCTGGGGTGGGGGTGGGGGGCGGGAAAGGAGCTATTTATCAAGGTATCTTACAGTCTCAGTTTATGTTGTTGTAAAATGCTACCCTGAATGTTCTGTGAGATTGTATCTGCTAGAAATTTGTCAGCCATCGTCAACATACAGTAAGGAATAAGGACATGCATTCTTCCAGCCAACTTAAAATAGTCTGCATTTCTTTGCCCTCATTTTCAAAGACACCGACAACCAGGGACACTTGCTTGATGGTGCCATCTGTTAGATCGTGAACAGTGCAGCATGAGTGCTGGGATTCTACTAGAACGCTCCCAGAACCCTGGCAGGTAGACATCAAGGCATCCTAATGCATGAGTCTTGCCCACGTGCAAATCCTCCCTCCATTATTACAGCAGATGATATTGCTGACGTCCGATCAAGTCGCAGAATGACTGTTTGGTTTATAATGAAAATGTAAGGGTGAGACAAAATAGAATCATACCAGAAGAGTGGAACGGTAAATCTCCCTTATATTAAGATGTGTGATAATGTAGCCCTGAGAATCATTAGTTCTTTAGACAGCCCGGGCCTTTGGTAAAATTAAGAAATCGGTTTGGTCATTATTATGATTGCCTTTGCATTTTCTTCTTGTCCTCCTTTAGTGCCCCGAAACTTCCAGAGCTCCCCATCCTGACTTCTATGGGACATTTTACTCACCGTATTTTTTTTTTTTTCTGTCCTCAAGCTCCTACCGATAAAACTAGTCTCAAGATGAGCTGGAAACTCATTCTGACCACAGTGAATATAACTGCCATCAGTACTAAAGGTTACTTTTTTGAAAGTATTTACATTTTTGCTTTTGTTTCCCTTGCCTCCGGAGACATGTCTAGTAAGAAGTTGCTGCATTTTCAAACTGTGAGTAAAGCCTTGGGCTAAATGCAAGCAGTTTCTGAAATGGAATGTTTGGCAGCCCTGGAACAGCTAATGGGGAAGAGTGTTCATGGGAGGAAGGATGCCATTTTCTTCTGGAAGTTCACTATACACTTGGTTGGCTTCTGAATAACCCATCTGACTCACTCAGGTTTTCAAAAGAATATTTTGTGTCACATAGACTTAGACACTTCTCAAATTCAAACCCAAAGTAATTGGAATGTTATATAAAACAAAGTTAAGTTTTTTCATGATTCCCGTATTTGACAGGGAGGATGTCTGGCAGCGTGTACTGAGAAGACCAAGTTTGAGTGCAGTCTCTATCACCCCTTGGGTTTGAGGACCTAACGCAGGTTGTTTGATTTTCTAGAAGTGCAGTCCCCAGCTCTGTTAACTGAGGTTCATAACAGCCACTCATAGACTTGTTCTGAAGATCACGTGAGATGGTATAATATCGCGGAGAGAGGGGGAGAGTAAATAGGCGTGAAACACAGGTACCTATAGCTGGTTCCAGCTTGACCCACTGCTCTAGTCTTTTCTTTTTTAATCTAGATACATGATCTCTAATTTGTTTCATGTCATGAAGACGATGATGCTCAATGGGCATCAGTTATTTTCCTGTTCTTTAGAACATTCTTCAGGCAACAGCACTTCACTAACAGGAGAAAATGCCATCACATGATTGCATCATATTCTTCAAAATGAAGTCTCTTGATGGTTGAACGGTATAAACAACAAGGAACATAATTGGTCAGAATGACCCAGGGGAAACAACCCAATGAAATTAAACAAAGGAAATTTTATACTGTGAGGAAAAATCAATGGGTTGTAACAGAACCCTGAGTGAGGAGACAAAGCTCTTGAATCCCAGAGACCTAGAGGCAATTGAAAAGCCTAGAGCCTGGGGCTCTTGTTTTACTTTTCCAAGACTGTTATAACACTGTTCAATATAAAGATACATCATAAATCAATATGCTTTAATCTATATTTTCTTACATAAAATCAGACGCGCAGAAGCATCTAAAGCACATGCACTCCTTAAAAGGAAAGAGACACGTCATTTTTTGAGAATTACAGTTTTGTAGACTCTGTGCTGCCCTATGGAATTCAACCATTACAGAAGTCTGATAAAGATGAATTGTCATGGTTATGCCCAAATAACATCCCAGCAGTTACTTCTGTCACCAGGGCCACCCAACCAGGAAGTGATGACACTGGGATGGCTCCAGTTTCATCTGACTCCAAAGTGTATGCTATTTAAACAAATACACTGAATGACCCCCACCCCCCCAGCTCCCGCCTTTTGTGACTGACTTGGTTCAGATCTTCTGTAATATCCAGACCTCAGTACTTAACATGACTTTAGAAAAGAAACACAAAAACAGAGAGGACTTCTCTCGCAAAGCAACGTGAAATGTCAGACATCCTAGGTGGAGAGTATGGATGTGTCTGGTATTTGTAAGTAACTTACTAGATGACTCTTGACTGTAAATCTCAGCGAAGATACTGGAGTTGAAAAGGAGATGGGTTGACACATGTAAGAATCTTAGCATAAAACAGCCCTCAAAACAAAGTAGTGCAACACGTGGCACTTGAATAGACATCCAGAAGTCAGGGCTTCTTCCAGAAGAGGATCTTTATCAAAGCAAGTAAAGGATAGGCGGGAGGGTCTGCTGTTCAGTGGATCTGTTTTCAATATTTACATGGCAGAAAACCAAAGTGACACATGGCTACACCTACTCTTCTCTGCCCATACGTGGAGAATATTGTAGCCAACTGGCATTTTTTTTCCGCCATGTCTCACTCACTGAATAGATTTGGCCAATGACTATGCATAACTTGAGTTGGATGGATAGGTTTAGAAACTTCATTGAAGTTTTTAAACTCTTATGGTGAGTAGCAATTTGTAAATGTTAAAAGTAACACTGGTTTCCCTCATTTAATACAAATGGGTTATCTTAGAAAGATAGAAGATAATCAAAAATGGAACCAACAATATCCATCACTAACAACCTGAACTGGAAACATATTTAGGTAATGAAAAGCCTAAATCGTCACATCTCCACTGGGTCAACCAAGACCACTCCAAATGCATTTATGGAGGATCTATGTGAAGATATTTTGTCTTTGGCAAAAAGAGCTGATTTTCTGAGTGTGCCATTGGACTCACAGATAATACAGAAATAAAGTATTTGGAAGTAAGGTTCTGTCACTTTTGTATGTATTTTGTAGACGGTAGAAAACCATTTTCTATGTCTTTTGTAGACATAGGTAACATTATTACAGAAAAATATGACTCTACCTATCATGATTGAAACAAAGGATATGTAATTTAATATAATGGCTCTTAAACCCTTCAGCTCTGCATCGTCCTGCAGACCCGCTTCTTCATCTGTATGGTGAGGATTATAATAGTGCTGATTTCAAAGGACTTGTTTTTTTGTAGTGATCAGATGTAAGACTGTATCTAAAAGTGATTTGTAAGTAGAAGAGTGCTATTCATGTGCGAGTCCTAGTGGTGATTATTATTCTGATTCTACTGGATAGTTCATGCATTAAGCCATGTTTCATGTGGCCTGTCTTGTCATAAGAGGTTTGTATAGTAATACCCAATTTAAACCTATTTCCTTTGGTTCACTAATTTACTGTCTCATATTTCCTGTATAACTGTGAGTTATTTCGCATATGTAATCCTGGCCTTGCCAAAAAGCAAACAATTAATTTTATAATTCAATCAAGCCTTGAAGATTTTCAAGTATTGCTTCCTCAATATTAAGGAGAATTTTCAAACTCCTGAATTGATGGAGTTCCACCTAATTTATATAATATTAAAAGGAAAGCTGTTGAATCTGTATTGGTCATTTCATAGTAAGAAAGAGATAGGAAATTCATCATGCGATCACTGGTTTTATCTTATGTCTGCCCTCCTGTTTCTATGACAGCAAGAAAAAAGTAGTAGAGTTACGAACTATACCGATTGTAGAAACAGAATTGATAGGATACTATATACAAAAGTCAAGGTACAAAGCCATAGAAATCCTAGAGTTTTTTGTTTGTTTGTTGTTTGTTTTTAAAAACTCTACCCCCAACATGGGGCTCAAACTCACTATCCCGATAAAAAATTGCACGATCTACTGACTGAGCCAGACAGGTGTCACTCTAGAGTTATATTGTTTTTTTTTTTATTTTGTTTATGTTTATTTATTTTTGAGAGAGAGAGAGAGAGAGAGAGAGAATGTGCCTGGGGGAGGGGCAAAGAGAGAAGGAGACACAGAATCCAAAGCAGGCTTAGAGTTTTATTTTATTTATTTATTTATTTTTAATTTTTTTTTTTTAACGTTTATTTATTTTTGGGACAGAGAGAGACAGAGCATGAATGGGGGAGGGGCAGAGAGAGAGGGAGACACAGAATCGGAAGCAGGCTCCAGTCTCCGAGCCATCAGCCCAGAGCCTGACGCAGGGCTCAAACTCACGGACCGTGAGATCGTGACCTGAGCTGAAGTCGGATGCTTAACTGACTGAGCCACCCAGGCGCCCCTAGAGTTTTATTTTAAATGAGTCTTACGTGTCTGTCATTTCTATTCCTTTAAAGGATCTTAGGAAAATGTGAATGAAATATCTTACGTTAAGAATTTCCTTTTTGGTTTGTTTCTGGGTTTTATTTTTTGGGGGGTTAGGCAGGATAAGGATAATGACAATCTTCCTGGTCCAAATGACATGCAGTATGGGGTGTCATATATTGTTTTTGCATAGGAAGAGTGATATTAATATCTTCGGTATGTATGGAGTCATAAAAATAGCTTTTGTCATGATATCTCTTGTGTGCTGTTACTTTTCTCATAAGAAATCTGTCACATTCATTTTAAGTTACGATGTGGATATGAGACAACTAGATACTGTAGTTGTTTTAATGGGCTGGGTGTAAAAATGATGACGTTTATGGAGCTATCCAGAATATTTTGTAGCATCTGGAACCCCACTAGTTTCTTAATCTTATTAGTAGGAATATTACCAGCTCTCCAGTACCTGCATGACTAATGACCAAGTTTATTTATTTTTCTAAATGTTCAAATATTTGAGGAACCAAATCCATGGGGATTTATTAAGAGGTATATGCTTGAGAGTTCCTGTGGTCAGGTTATTGGTTTCAAAATACAGGTTGTTAGCTTTTAAAAAGAGTTGCTATTTTAGGTTGTCATGCTTAAAAGACACTTGGAAATAGCATAAAAAAGACTCCTACATTGAAAGAACTGTTGCAAGTCATGAGAGAAAATGTGCTTGACATCACACTGATGTATGCGTACCTATTGAATTCATGGGTCCTTGGGAAGGTTTAGAACCTGTAATGGAATTTATTACAAAATGCCAACCAACAGGCCAGATCTTAGGGGGAAAAAAGTCACTGCTTGTGGAGTGCTTTTAATAGAGGATGAGAATAAGCAAAATGCAATTTTGCAATTTTTATAAGATTGCCCCCAACCTCCAACCATTAGAATAAGAAAAATGGGTCTTGGCCCTCTGGCAAATCTAGGCCACGCTGACAGGTGACATAGTGTAGAAAAACCACAAAAGGAGAGACATTTACAAATGCTACTATGCCAGTAGTTTTCTGATGAATTATCCCAATTATTCATACAGTGGGGACTGGAGGACAAGGTACGGTCTAACTGGATAGAGATTCTCTTTCATATTGGCACTTGCCTAATTCTCTCTGGTTGAAGGCCTTAAAGAGAGCACATGAGCCAACAATAGTTTCTAGATGTGTTAACGTGGGGGAAAGGTCAGTGTTGTGGACTGAAGTACCATGGTGAGCCACGCGTTCATGGGTCAGGGCAGATGGTATTCACTGGATGATGGCTGGGTCTAATTGTAGAAATTTACAAGGGAAACTTTCATTGAGAGATCAAAGTAACAGATTATTATTGCATTCAAGACTGGAATCAGACTTTGCCCTCTAAGAATAAAATGGCTTTGTCAAGGAATCCAGGGGATCATCTTGATTTTTTCAACCTGTAAGATAACACTTGGTAAATTTTCAAGGCTAATCCTAAAGGAGCCATTCTTACCACTCAAAGAGTGTGTGTGTGTGTGTGTGTGTGTGTGTGTGTGTGCACGCGCCCGTGCGCGTGTGTGCACGTGCTTAAGAAGGGTAGGAATCTCGGCTTCTATTTAGGTGACAGCATTTTGGAAAATGCAGTGTTTGGTATTACTCAGTAGTTGATCCAAATACTTTTGGTAGAATACACAGGATTTATATTCCTGGCCTAGTTGAAGGGAAAGAAAATGTCATCTGGTGGCTGAAAAATAATCTCAGTGTTGGGTCCTATCAAATATTTGGCATGAATAAAAAGAAACATATCCCTCCCCTGTATCAGCTTCTAAGGAGTGAAGCAAGCATAACTACTTTTCGGTTTGGTCATTTGTGAATTAGTCATGATGAAGAAAACAGTCTGTTTCTGCCAGATGAAGGGTAATACAGTGGAAAACTTTCAAACAGTATAATATTTGTGTTGTGACTAAAAAGTAATGAAAATAGTTTCCACTGGTTACACAGAATTTCTTGTGATTCAACCAGTGTCATTGAGAGTTGGAGGAAGGACCCATCGATTGGAACATATTTAAATGAAAAATGTGATGAGACCTGTGCTCAGGAGTCTTTTTTCTTTCTTCCCCAAGGCAGCTGGGCCAGGAAAGATGTGTGCGCTAACACAGCCCTAAATTGGGAGCAGGACTGTGGATTCGAGCTTTACAGAAGTGGTTAGAACCATCCGGTTCAGCTGCTACATTGACATGTCCACGCAGAACACTGTAGGCACCCGGGCACTGTTGTGAACACAGTATTCCCATCACTAGCTTGGTGCCTGCATATAATAGAAACTCCAAAAGTATTTAGAACCTCTAAGCTTCCTTCCAGACTTTTCCCATTAGTCCAAAATGGCGCTTTCTAGGAAAACGGGGACTGTCTTTATACATTGTGTGTTTTTGCCCTATTGCTATATTGTATGGATTAAGAGCGTGAATTCTGGAGCCAGATAGTCTGGACTCAGACCTCAACTCTGCCATTTTTTTACGTAGGAGACTGGACAAGTTCCTTTACCACTCTGCCTCAGTCTCTTGGGTACAACGCACATAATTACATATGTACTCCTGTTGTGAGGTTGTAAGGATTGAATGAGTTAATATCTGCACAGGGCCTAGAATGGAGCCTAGAACAGAGTAAGTAACTTGATAAGTGAATTTTACTTTCCTGTAGAGATCAAAGGAATGTTTATCTTGCTTAACTTCTATGAACAGCATGGGTTACCCTTCTCCCAGCAGGTGAGTCACAGAAGGCTTGTACAGAGCCACTAAGTGAGGAGTCTTACAACTTATTTCGAAATTACCCCTGTTCTCCTTGTGGTTGATCTCTTGAGAATTTGGCCTCTTTCTTGTTTCATAATGGGACAAATGAAGAGGAGATAGTAAAAGCAGAAGCATGTTGAGTTGGGGGAAGGAAGTGCCAGGGTAAGAACACGGACCTTTGAGGTAAGACACGTGGCTTTGTTCTAGTTCTGTCATAGGCTAGTCACTCAGTTTCTCACTCAGTAGGAATGTCTCTACCCTGCTTGGGCAATCAAAAGAATTATTGTTAAGAATAATTCTTACAGTGTTCTTCAGTGTTCACTGAAATTAAAAGATGATTGGAGAACCTTAATGACCATGTGTGAGGCACTAATACACCAAGATAATGGTCATTGCTAGGTATATCTCCAAACGAATTTAACTTTCTTTGTGTTATATAATGTAAAGGGGGATTTTCCTTAAGAAATGTGCTCATATTCGGGAAGCTTGGAGCATGTCTGGACCAGAGGGGTACAAAAATGGTGGTTGAGCATCACAGTCGGTTAACCAGCTGTTGGTTTTGTTTTGGTTTTGTTTTGTTTTGTTTTGTTTTGTTGCTGTTTGTTTTTTGGGTTTTTTTGTTTTGGTTTGGTTTTTGTCTTTTCTTTATTTCCATGAACCTCATCTGGGAACCAGGTGTCCCAATCCTGCCTCCCGCACCTCGCCATAATGAGGACACCTCACTGTGGAACCCCACCTTGCCTACTCTCTCCTCCTATTCTTGGGATCCTTACCTTTCTCTTGTCAGTTACGTAATCTTTTGAAACTCAGTTTCCTGATCTGTAAAATGGTGCAGGCTTTACTGACTTCGGAGGTTAATGGACATGGTATGTATATGCCTGGCATATATTAGCCACTTCTCTCTGCCTCTCATTCTCTTAAAGATTTGTAGGTCAGTCTCTCTTTTATCTCAGAAATTCCAACTATCATACTAACTGATCAGTTAACCCTTTCATGATAAATAGTTAGCATTTAAATATTTTTTAGCATTTATTCATTTTTGAGAGAGAGAGAGAGAGACAGAGTGTGAGAAAGGGAGGGCCAGAGAGAGAGGGAGACACAGAATCTGAAGCAGGTTCCAGGCTCCGAGCTGTCAGCACAGAGCCTGATGCGGGGCTTGAACACATGGAAAGCGAGAGATCATGACCCGAGCTGAAGTCGGACACTTAATTGACTGAGCCACCCAGGCGCCCCAATAGTTAACATTTTAACAGTAATTTCCTGGCAACTACACTCCTTCCCTGAAAAAGGACTGCATGATGATGGACTTTTGGGGCACTGTAGCAAAGTAGCGAAGACTCTTTGGGGCAAAAAGAGGGCACTTTAGCCTCTACTGGTGATTACCATTTTGCTTTTGAGCACTTCTTTAGGATTTCTAGAAAGAAAAGAACCCTGTCTGCTCAAAGCAGCTCTGTCATTGCCACAGATTCTTGGCAGCTGACCATGTATTGTTAAGGCTACCAGTGTCGATACAGGTTTCCTTCTTCCAGTCTGGGATGGAGTAAAGGGGAAATTTGAGCTCCTCTGGTTCCCTGGGCTGACCAGAACATGATACCAGGATACTTTTTCCAAGTGGGAGTGTGGAACCCAGTGTGGAGTTCTCTGGGCTGGGACCATGGAACCAGGGCAGGGCGAGGACGGTTTGGGCAAGAGATCATTTCCTGCACCAAATACCACACTGGGATGCATTCAACTTGGCCCGTAGGGATGAACATTAGAGACAAGGAAACATTAGGAGCCAGGACCCTGTGAGTCCTTTAGAGTTCTAATAAAAGTCTGCAGACACTCACAGTAAGAAATGTATTTTAAGAATTTCAGACGAAGCTTATTTTGTCCCCAAGCCCTCTGGTTACCATGGCTTGTTTTGTTTTTTTATCAGAGCTACCGAAAAATACATTTATCTTGCTAAACACTGATGAGCCAGTGGCAGAATACCAATCCTGAAGTAATGGTATTAAAACATTCTCTTTCGGTGCTTTTGGAGGGATTTTACATTAGCAATAAAAATGATCACAAATGCTGCCATTACCAAGATGTTTTCTCCTAAAAGTTTTGGTCGGTTCAATTTTGGGATCATGCTCATTAAATGTGACAGTGAATCTTAGCGGCTTTTATAAGATGTTGGTATGTCCATTTCATCTGCCACAGTATTCTCTAAACAGGCTTTCTCCGAATGGGCTTATCATATTTCAACGTAAGAAAAACATCCAAGAACAGAAACTGACAAGCTGCCTTTACACAAAATAGCACTCTTTGTCTCTACCATCCCCCTTCTCTGGCTTCTGGTATTGACAGCCATCACCCAAGAGGGGGAAGTTGCCACTTGGACACGTAAATTAGACCTTGGCTCCTTTAAAGATGTTCTCTTGTTCTTTTGCCAAGTTTGCATTGACCATTAAAGGTGAAAGCCCTTGGTTTTCATGGGTTTCAAGTTTCAACTCTAGATTAGAATCTATGTGAGGATGTTCTAAATAACTCAGTAGATATGAAAATTGAACATACAATGATTCAACTCCTTTTTTTTTTGTTTTAGGCATTAGGATTCATAGTTGTACTTTCTTACCTCAACCTGACCACAGTATTGGAAGCAGCTAAATGAATTCACATTTAGAGGTCAATTATTTTTTAAAACACTGCATAGATGGGCTTTAACTTGTACACTTAATGAAGGACCAAAGAGTGGAGTGTATGGTTTTAATGAATTCTTTCTGTTTGTTTTCCCTTAAATTCTCATTATTTCTTTGAGAACAACTCTGGTAACTTAATATATCCCGTTTTACTTTTTTTTTTCTTCAGTACACTCTATACTGAATTAGGAGTTTAGGTTTTAAAGCATTGTTTCCTCAAGTGTGTAAGACCTGTCTCTAGAGAAAGTGTCTGTTTAGGTTTCTCGGTGGTATTGTCTTTGTGTGGTTGTGAGGCAGTAATGGGGCCTGGTGACATTCATAAGGATTTGGAACCCAGAGATTTTCTTCATCTGTTTTGCTCAAGCTTGAGTGGTTTAAAAGGATATACTTTATTTCAGTATGGGACGCTATCTGCTAATGTTTTTTTCTCCAAAAGAGTACATCATTTTAAGAGTCTACCATAGTGTTGGCTTAGGGTTGGCCATAACGTTTTTATATTTGGATCTGCTGTAATATTTTTTAATATTCTAAAATCTCTTTAAATGGAAATCATCACACTCTTGTGTATTAGTTTCAGAAACGTTAGCAAACTAGAAACATAAAGAATGTTATGGGATAGGGAGAATATTACATTATTAGGTGAGCAGAGAGTGCATATTGTGACATTTTCATTTAATGGTGCCTAACTGGCAGTTTAAGAGTATAATCCAATGGGTGGGCTGGTTAATGTGGGTATAACAAAGGAAAATAGTTTGTCTAGACTCTGAGCTCTTCCCTTTCACTGACATGTCCAAATCCTGTCTAAAGATTGATGCCAAAGAAGGGAATCAAAGATAACCATTATTTGTCTGGTACTTCAGTAACTTTCTTACCATGGTGGAATGGGACGTGAGTAATAAGATAGCAGAGTAGCAAGGTGGGCTGAGGCAAGTCCACTGAGACAGAACTAGAGTGGGACTCTCCTTCTCTGACTCTGCATTTCACGTCTGAAGAATACAGTTAGCACCTTCTTTCTTTATCAAATGTGTCTTGATTGGGCTTGCCAAAGCTGTTAATGGCCCCTGTTTCCCATGGTATAAACCATTTGTCAAGAGACACCATTGTTTTATAGTCAGTGAAACGGAAATGTGTGTGTGTGTGTGTGTGTGTGTGTGTGTGTGTGTGTGTGTGTTGGGGAGGGAGGCATTAGTGCCAACTTACTAAGATTATATATACTTTACAATCAATCTTGTCTAAGCAACCCCAGACATTTTTGGGTGGCATCTTGAAAATGATCTCTGTTATTATCTGACGGTGGTATGGTAGTGAGCCAAACAATAAAATCTTGAGAACCATGGGCCTAAATAGCCATGGTCATAGGGTGCCTGGGTGGCTCAGTCGATTAAGCGTCTGACCTTGGTTTTGGCTCAGGTCATGATCTAATGGTTCTTGAATTCGAGCCCAGCATGGAGCTTTGCACTGACAGTGTGGGGTCTGCTTGGGATTCTCTCTCTCCCTCTCCCTGCCCCTCCCCTGCTTGCACTGTGTCTCTTTCAAAAATAAATAGCAATAGCAATGGTTCGTCTTTTGTGCCAAGCATTCAGTGCTATAATGACATGGGTAATGTACTGTCTTTCTAGAAGTCATCACTGGGCCCCGTGTTTTCTCTTTTTTGCAGCTTTACTTGTATCAGAAACCTAGGATTTTCTCTTCTCTGCTTATCTAAGTCCCACGTCGCTTCAGAGTGAATCTCAAGTGGCTTATCTTCATGATGAACTCCTGGGGTTTCTTCAACTCATGGTGGTTCCCTTTTCCTTGGAGCTCATAGGTGTTATCAGTTATACAACTTCTCTCATAATTCATCAGCTACCCATCAACTAACATTTTTACTTTTATGTTGTCCTTTTGTTGTAGTTATTTTGCTGTTATTTTCATTAACTCCTCAAGCAGGTACAGTTATCTCCTTAACCAAGACATAGAGAGCAGGGCAATATGTCTTAGAATTTTTTGTATTATCATCATTAATTAATCAGGTCCAATATTCATGGCAGGGGTTATCAAGCATGTATTGGCTAATTGATTATAAGACAATTATATGCAGACAGTAAGTAGGCCTTGATATTCTTTTCCTGCTCATTTGTCCTCCACTTAGCTAGGTACAGAGTTAGTTCAAAACTAAGAACAGTAAAACCTTGGATTGTGAGTAACTTGTTCCGGGAATATTCCGCAAGACGAGCAAACATTTCTAATAAAATTTAGCTTGATAAATGAGCAATGTCTTGCAATATGAGTAGTACATGATGCCGAACATCACATGGTCACAACTGAGCCAATGTTTTTTCTCTCTCTCTCACTGCGGGATTGTGGTTGATTGTCTCCCATACTTGGATGCTCGGTCTAGGCCACAGTGTTTGGCAGAAACCAGTGACTTTTCAGAACGTGGGAAGGTGCCCCCAACTGGCACTAGTGTATTTTATGTCACTTCAAAGTACCTATGGACAGTCCTTTGCTTTTCCATTCAAGAGTAAGCTTAGGAATGCTTAGCTTCATTCTAGGTCAGGCTACCTGCAGATATAGACCCTCTCCTCTGCTGCTTTATTGCCAATTACATTAAATACAGTACTTGGCAAGTTTATTAATACTGTACTGTAGTCAATATCCATGCCAGTGTATAAAGTGACCCCCATGCGGAAAAAGATTCCATTGAGCCAATAGATAACAATGATTCTACTAGTGATAGTGAAAGTCGTCCTACACAATAACACTGCTCTCTTGTCACCCTCACACCAGCCATGAAGGCTTTCAAAGATAAATGCAGATTAATTTGTTTATTTTTCTTTATATTTTGCATTTTCTTTATTATTTTGTACTATACTGCAGTATTGTAATTATTTTTATATGAATATTTTTGGGTTGCAGAACGAATCATCTGAGTTTCCATTATTTCTTTTGGGGAAATTCGCTTTGATATACAAGTGCTTTGGATTACAAGCGTGTTTCCAGAATGAATTATGCTCGCAAAGCTTTTACTGCACTAGCAAATACATGGCGACCCAATGGGCCCAGAGGAACACACGCTCTTGCTTCTCATTCTTACCATTTAGTGAGCCGTGTGGCCTTCCATGTGGTAGGTACTTCACACATACTGATTTATTTCATCCTCATGGTAGTTTTTGTAATTACATGCTGATATTTACATTTTGCCAATGACTAAGGGGCTCAGAGGGTTTGAATAACCTGCCCCAGATCTCATGGGCAGTCAAGGTAGAACTTGGATTTAAACAGAGGTCTGAGCAACTCTCAAGAGAGTCTTTATCGCTACTTTCCACTCTACTGAAGTTCTATTAACTATAGACCATGCTTCAGTTTTAACTCTCCAGTTCTTGGCCACTCTTACAACTGATTAGACATACTTTCTATGTTAAAATCTTCTCATGGCTGATCCATGCCTTTGGACATTTGAAGTTCAGAGTTAGCAACCTAGAATTGTCAGATATAGTCCATGGAAGGCAAATTCTCATCGATTTTAAATGGAGGGCTAAATTGTAAATGGAGGAGTTACATTAAATGGTTAGAATATCACAGAGAAGAAAGTCTGCTGACAGCAAGAGAAGGAAACACTTTCTCCTCCCTCATTTCTACCACAGATACAATATACACGCATGCACGCATGCATCACGCACACACACACACCCCATATCCTTGGAAGCAAAAAGTAATTGAGTTTTATATTCAGTAAAGTGCAATTAGATTTTTCTTTACTCACTTTTAATGCTATGTTAACATGTACCGATACAATGAAGAAACAGCTTACATCTGTTGAGATAATTCCTGATTCAAATGTGGATTTCTTTATGCTATATTGTGATTGGACACTTACTTTGTAGCTAAGGAGTTTACACATTAGCTAAGGATAGAAAAATGTCTCAGCTCCTTCTGTTGGGTGTGCCAACTCTTTCAGCTGTTCAAGCCAGGATGTAAGGAAGAATTGTTTAGAAATGACAGCATGGGGTGAGTTCTGGCATTAGGTGTCAGAGATGCTATTCTCGGCCGTGATTCCGGATCGCGAATTTTGAGTGAGTGATTTTTCCCTCAGCATCTTCCTCTGAGTAGTGAAGAAGTGGTCCATGATAATATTTCATTAACCAGTATTTGGGTATACATGAGCTCCTTTGGACATTCTCACATTAACACTTAAGATTTCAGACATCTGACCCCCCTCTAAAGGCTGAATGGAGTGATTTGAGCCATCAGAGAAATCAAACTTACTGTGTCTTCCTCATTTCCTTTTATTAGTCTGGGTTAAAACAGTCTTTCTCAAATATGTGTGTATCCAGACTCTCCCACAAGCAGGTAAACACAGTGCTGTTTGTCCCATAGGGGAAATAATCTGTAAGGGAGTCTCAGGAGTCAGCATTTTCGAAGGCCTTCTTAGGAAATCACAAAGCATGGTAATGATTTGCACCATTCACCGGTTCAAAAATAGTTCATTCAAAATTAGCTCATGACTGATCATAAGCCTAATAGATTCGATACATAAAAATACAGCCTGCCCAATTAAATTCAAAGTTTTGATAAACAGTGAATGTATATGTATAAATATATGCATATATATAATTGCATACACGTGTCCTATGCTCTGTTTGTATCTTATTTTATTTTACCTGGCAGCCTTTCATGTGACAGAAACCTAACACTTGGGTGTTTCACAAGTGTTAATACTAGGAAGTCAGAAAGGATCCTGACACAAAAAGGCTATGTGGAGACTTTGGTACTGTCTGTTAACTTGTATCTTGATCCTTTTGAGAGCATTATATTAGAAAGAAATTTGAAGATGCCTTTTTTATCTTTTATTCCTTTCTTTGCCTTTATGCTGCATTTTGCCATTGTTGAATTCACTTTTATTTCTTAAATAAATTGGAGGGTTTTTTTTTTTTTTTTTAGAGTGCAGGGGAATTTAGCCACATGGCTCCTATTAAGCCATCACTTCATGTGGAAATTTGTTCCAGTGCTTCTCATGTGGGTACCAACCACCTTCTCCCTAAATCACGGAGCTCTATTTTGATGTGAGGCTTATGAGGAACCTAAGAGTTCCCTGTTGACTAATTTGTTGTCTTCCCAAATAGTTATTCTTCCAAATGGAATATTTTCCTCTGTCATTGAGTTGCATCTCTTTAGTCTCTTTTGGAAAAAAATTTTACCCAGGACATGCTGTTTACGATAGGCAACAAAGGCAGCGGCCATCATTCGAGAGGAGACCGGGTCATTGCCAACACCACTAGGATTCATTTAGGTTGAAATTGATCTCTGGGTACCGCCCACCCTTATTATAGACTGACTCAGCAGGAAAGGCCTGTAGTCATTGGGTAAGCAAATATTTTCATTTTGGTTTTTATTTAATAAATTATCGGGCGTGGTTTTCCATGCACTTAATGGACACACTTGTCTTGTGAAGATGACAGAGACTCGCACAGAGTCTGTACTAGGTGGTTGTGATTACCAAGGAAATAGTTCAGCTGCTCGGACCCAACCTGATTATCACCCTGAAAGTTATTCCCAAGCGTTGCTCCTGAGCTTTTCCCATGTCACCGAGATCTCAAAACCTGAACCCAAATCTTCCCCCCCAAGTCCTTGTGTGTGAAAAGGGCCCGATGTTATATTGCAGGTAAATATTGAATGTGTATATCTGATACTTCCAGATGCCTTTGAATGGAGTGCAGGTGGGTGGGACAAGGGACTTTGTGACCTGCAACCCTATTTCTCATTTTCTGGGGCTGTTGATAATTTGATTAGATCTTCAAACTCAAAAAATACCTATCAGTACCCCTGTCTCCCCCTCAAAACATTGTTTTAGAATGGATTAAGGGGTCCTGCAGTTCAAGGAAGAAAAGATGAATGCCTCCAAATTGACTCACTTTTTTTTTTTTTTTTTTAAGTTAGGTTGGAACTAGAGAAATGAGATAGTTCTCTGCTTTGGGACAGGCACATCGGCCTCCCCAGTGGCACTCTCATGCAAAGGGCAGCTAACGGTAGTAATGAGAGAGGAGCAGTTTGGATTCCCAAGTCCCCCAACCAACATTGCTTACAGCAAGTGTTGAAAACCATGCCTCGGACTGTCCTTCTCCCTGTGGGGCAAAGCATTAATGAAGAGGCCAGAGGCAGCAATGTCCAGCCCCTCTGGGAGGTGCAGACAGTGAGCGTGTGCACGAGAGGAGACAGAATGGGGGCCTGCCTTTGTTCTACCTCAGCCCCCTTCCAGTCGTAGTTCCCCCATTCAGTGCCTTGGCTTCCGAGTGTCAAATTGTTGATCTGTAAAGAAGTGATAATACTACCTTCTTGGCTGGGCTATCCAGAAGATTAAAGCAAGTAATATATGTTAAGTGCTTAGCACAATGTCTGGGAGAGACATGGCTTTTTAAGGAGTTCAGTAAACCTTAATTCCCTCCTGCCTGTAAAACTCCATTTGGGAGGGTATATTCTAGGATACTTATTGCGTTAACTCTTTAAGACATTATTCACAACCTTGCTTATTTATTGTCTGCACTCTCTCTGATTAATAACCTACTATTGAGTTCACCAGTGACCAACAGAGATAAAATGATCTTTCTCTCCTCACAATTTGTGTCGTATTTGAAATTCAGGTCATCAGAAGCAGTCTCAGAAACTCATGACCAAACCCGCAGTTATTTGGGTTTCCTTCAGATTCACTGCTATTTTTTTTTTAATTACATGTGTTTTCCTATTTTCCTTTCAGGACAAGAGCTACGTATTTTCATCACCATGGTTATCTTCTGATGCTTTAAAGTATTTGCCTGTTTTCCTCTATTTGGGCATAGAGGCAGGGACGTTGTACTTTGTCTAAAAGTATTTACTGTCTCCAAAGGGTAGACAGAGTAACTTAAATTTATAAAGTGCTAAAACATTATCATTATTTTGTGTTTGGTGCTTGCAAACTCAGAACTTTACATGTTGGGAAGAGCTTTCAACACCTTCTTTCCCTCCTTTGAAAAATAATCAACATATTGCCTCTAGCATTCTTTCGAGGAAAGCCAAAAATTGTGTTTTCTGATTTCTGAGCATATAATTTTTATAGCAATGGCAGTACAAACTGCTTGTACCTTTTGGGGGTAACTTAACAATACATTGTCTTTTTTTGTTAACAAACTCATTCAGATTTAGAGCTCTTCATATTAAAACCAATTACTTGCTTGATGGTAGATATATTCCATTACATTGGAGAAAGGGCATTATAGATACACCTTGGAGGCATTCCAGATCCCCAAGAGCATTCATCTACTGTGCTAAGAAGGGAGCAAACATTCTGATGGCCAGCCCAAGTCCTTGACATGAAAGTCATGATGAGCACATGGTTTGTATTTCTGTTTAGAAAAAGTGAAAAGCCAGTTCTGCCCATGATCTTAAATATTATTACTCCTCTAAGTGTAGCTCCGGCCATTGGTCAGCGAACTCTGCCACCCTTGTTAAAAACAAAATGGAATTTCAAATCTCACAATAAACAAGGAAGAGAAGATGGGTGCCTCCAAATTGACTCACCTTGTAATGGATTGCCACTTGTATTTTTCATTTTGGGTTGGCAAATCTGAGGCTCGTGGGATTCCATTGTGGGTGACCCCATTTAAATAATTATTCAAAGGCTTTCAAATCGTATCATTCTGATGCTTGCATTTGCTGTTGGAGTAGAAAACTACAAAGCTGAATCAATTTTTTAAAATTTATTTTTGTATTTTGTCAGTATGTATAAAAATGGAGGATAGGAAGGGAAATGATTCATTTTAAATGACGTATGAATCCATTTTCTCCTGCAGTGCTGTTACAGAACTCCTGTTGACATTAAGGAGAGGTGAGTGCATCATGAGGAGGAGAATTCTAGTTACTAGCCTAGTGCTGCTATCATTAAAAGGAGGTGCATGGATTTTTATTAATTCCCTGCATCCGTGACCCCCTTGGATATTCTGCTTTCTAGGCACTATGCTCGTTGTTGGTCATCTTCTTAGCCTCCGAGGACCATGCCCTGCCTTCGATATGTGTGTTCTGCTTCCTCTACTGTGGATAGGACTTGAGCCAGAAGGTCAAGGACAGACTTGGGCCTTTATTCAGCAAACAACAATCACTGCCTTTACAGAGTTTGTCAAGCTCTGAGTTGAGGAGGAAAGAGCCAGATATTTTTAATATTGCCTGGGGTGCTGCTCTTTTTATTGTCAACCATGCACAAAAGGACATCCAGTCTGTTGTTGTTTTTAATACATAGACCCCCCTCCCTTTTTTTTTTCTCTATTTCTACGTATAACCATTCAGAAAGCCGCTAAACATTCCAGAGTGGCACTTTTGCTGACTCGTGCCAACACAAAAATCACAGGGGCACTTTGTTGACTAGGTGGCATAAAAACATATTGCAAAGATCATTATCAGATGAGAACATCTTTATATAACCATTTTGAATAATAATGGCAGCAGTAGCAATGCTAACTGATGGATGATAAACCAAGAATCCATGGCCAAGTGGCTGTCTCTAAGAAGTCACCTTGCAAATCAGAGGCCAAGTGGTGGGAAGGATGCATTGGCCTCCTACCTAGGGCTGACGCTGCCCAAGAAAATAGAGGCCATAGCAGAGTAGGGAAGCTGAGGGTTGGGGAATGCTAACAAACCTTGGTTTTTGGTTATTTCATGTATTGGCTTTATGTAGCTCAATGTAGGAGCACTTTTATAAGAAGAGTATTCCTTCCAATTGTAGACTCATACAAAGTCACAGATAGCTCTGTTGGAGGGTGAAACACCCCGTCAGGTGGTAAAAGGGGTAAGCTGAGTCTAACTGAAATCTAGATGGCTGTCTATGCTCCTTCAACCCACACGGGCACTTCAAAACCTGGAACCATCTTATAAACCTGGAAAATATCTGTGCATCAGAAACACATCACTTCCGGTTGAAAAACCTTCCATCTTCTGGTCCTCCCAGAAGCTCTGATAGGAATCAGCTTTTGGAAAGCATTTTGAATTCTTTATTTGAGTTGACTGGCATCTGCAGTGAATCTCCACTCGTATTCTAGTCTCCCTTAGCAGAAGAGCCTTCTTCCAGATGGCCCCGATGGGTCTCATGCCCCCTTCCTCTCAGAGCCCTCTTTGAAGTGCAGTGGTTGGTGGGAGTGAGAAGCCAGAGGGGAGGAGTGGGAGCCAGCTGAAATTCATGCTGCCTGGTGGGCTTACAGGTTTCTCCTTCCCTCTCTCTTTTTTAATGTATATATGATTTTGATTTTGAAATGTTTGCCTTCTCTGGATGAAAGTAAGAGAGAGTTGGTCTGGTTTTAAAGAACACACCCAGGGCCATCCTGTTTATGCATAGCTGATGGTGACAAGCAGCTGCCACCAAAGCCATCAGTGCCAGGATTAGGAAATTGGGTGTATACTTCTTTTATTTATGCTTGAATTATTGGGGGTAGGGGGTGGCTAAGGGTTGGGACGTTTCAGGAAATTTATAACTGCATTCTGATGCTCTCTCTTCCCTAGTATCTCATTTTCCAGCTACCTGGAGAAAACTGCTTTACCTCTCAGAACCTCAGTATTCTGTATCTGTAAAATGGAAATCAAACTCTTGGCTCATAGGGCTGTTTGGAAGATTAAAGGACACAGTCTTTTAAAGCCCTTTGCATAGTTTCTGGTTTATCGTAACTACTCAAGAACCTGAATCCCTTGTCATTATCGGGACCATGTTTACAGTGCAGCGAGTTTTTACTGAATCTGTATAGAGATCTAGAGGGCAAGAACTGACAGGGTCTTCCTTAAAAGCAACACCATTGCAATAATAACGAATACTCTTGGGAGGATATATGCCAATAATCCAGATGAGGGGAGTGGTCATTCGATGCCTAGGCTATTGGAATTTCTTTACATGAGTAGTTCTCAAAAGGGGGTGCTTGGGTCATTTGTAGATTTGTCCTTGAACACTCAGTATAGACTGCTTTGGTTGTCTCAGTTGTGTCACTCAGATGTGCATCTTGTCTTTCTTTCTGTTTTTAGTTGTTTGGATTTCTCCCAAAGTATTTGTGGCTAAAATTCCTTTTGGACTCTGAGCTGCCTTTTTTACATAAGCCTTGGAATGGAGTCAATAGAATGTCAAGATGCCAGGCACATTCAGCTTAATAGCAGGTGGGTGTCTGCCGGTCAGCGTGCCTGATTTGCCTGACAGTAGCAAATTTAGGCCAGAATTAATGAGCCAGAGAAGGTGCCGTTGGTGTTGCAGGATTTCTGCAGAGTTTCCAGAAGTCATTTTGTTTTCTCCTCCTAATGCGATCACGCGTGCTGAAGAAATTCGGGTTCACGTACGCGCCCTTGTGCGCGAGTGGTGTGTGCGCATACGTGTACCGTGACATCGAGCCGACTTGTTCTTGGAAAATAACCTTGACACACAGACCTCAAAATCTGGCTCATAAACCTCAGGAGAGTTGAGTTGAAGGTAACCGTTTGTCTCCGTCTTTTTAGTGGTCAAGGAGAAGAAAACACGCAAATGCTGAGTAAATCGCTGAGGTTTTGGTTTACACGTCCTAGGACACATTCCTGTTGTATGAAGAGCAATGTCAGAAAACAACAGGTCAGCGGAAGGGAGATCCCCTGGGGGAAGGGAATGGAGTCACAAGCCAGGGACTACTGTGTTCCAATCTTACTTCTGCTGTTTAGAGGATGTTTAACATTGAAAATACCACCTGCCTTTTCACTTTCTTTTCCTCAGGGTCTTTACTTAGGTATCAGGGAGTAGAAAAAGACTAAATATGGAAATGCAAGGGAAGTTGTCGGTGTGCCTCATAGCTACTTCCTCAGCGGTGGCTTTCTAGCTCATCTGTAGAGAGAGAAGAACACAGAGATGGTTCTAGTTTCTTCCCTGTTGATGTTTTAGTTGGTCCTTTTTTCTTACTCTGTGTCTGGCATCAGGCTTTCTCTTGTTTCAGCTTTGATTTCAGATAGACACTCGACTCTGGAATGTATGCTTTCTAATCGTTGGCCACGATGCCCTTTAAATTCCTGTGACCTCCCACGGCGTGATGATATTAAATATCCTGATCTAGATTTGGGCAGAGGATGAATAAAATGGAAATGAGGTTTATGCAAATGAGCTTCCCATTTGTTTGGAGACGGTCCGGAGGCTGCTGTGGCAGTCATGGAGTATTCCAGGATTCTAGAACAGAGCAAGCAGTGCTCTGAATGACAAGCCCGAGGCTTCACGTGGCTCATTACAGGATGCCACCTACCCCAGAGAAGACTGGCCTCTATATTTAGTGGTCAAAGAAAGGAAAACAATAGTTTGACTGTACCATTCAGCCCTAATTTAAACAGTTTAGAAAATTCTACCACGTCTCCACTTCTCGGAACAAATTGATGGTTGTTCCCTTCCTTTGGTTCAAAGCCCCAGTCCTCATGGACGTCTATAGTGATGAGTGCAGCACGTTAGCACTGGAAGATTTCCATTTTCTTCTGGAATAAGAGGTTAAATTCTCCCTGTGCAATAGCCATAAAGTTTGCTATGTGGTATCTATTATTTTTAAATTTATAGAAATAGATTTTAATAATAAAGTTATTTATTTTTATTCAGGAGAAAAGTGTGTGTATTTCTCGGGGCTATGAAGATAGTGCCCAAAGTTGCTTTGCCATATTTCACCGGAATGAAAAAGAGATCTAATATTTGGGGTTATTTTGCAGTGTTATTTCTGAATATTATTCTATCCACAATTAGGACGTGTGACAACAATGATTCTGTCATCACATTTCAGTTTGGGTCATAGCCTTTGAAGGGATGAAGCCCGGGCTGTGGATGACAGCTGTACCTGCAAACGTGGATGCGATCTGGCATTAATGTATGCGTTTCCCTACAGTGAGGGGCACGGTTCTCTTTTTGTGGTGTTCCTACTTTACCCTGGCTGTTCTTTTGTTGGAGGTTCGCAAATGGAGAGCATCATCAGTGCAGTTTGTCAGTGGAAAAATTAAAGGCTTTAGAGGAAGAGCTAATTTTAAATATTTACTTGACTATTAATTTTTTCTGAGTCTCTGTTTCCATGTCTCTAAAAGCTGTACATAAGAAGTCTTTCTGGAACATTCTTAGGAAGTTTAAATGAGAGGATATTTATAGTGAGCAGTACCTCTAACAGTGGAAGATATTTACTTACTAACAGCTGTCACCCCATACCCTGTATGATATACCAGGCGCAAGATATGCTCCGGTCCTATTATATATGCAGGCTGGTGGTAAGGCAAAATGAATGGAGTTTTGATATGATTCTGTTCAGCAGCCAGATGAGCATTAGTTTGATGTAATCTGTTCTTACAATTACATGATGTGTGTGTGGAGGGAGGGGGAGCGGGTTGGTAATCATGGTTTGTTTGAATTCAGGAGCCTCTATGAAAGTGATAGAAAGCTTGAGTTGGGGAAACTAAGAAAGAAGTAGAAATGATTTGTCCAGTTATTCTGGGAGATCATTTTCAGCCCCACTCATTGATTTTCCTTTGTACTTAGGGTTTGTTTTTTTTTTTTTTTTTTTTTTTTTGAGACAGTAGAGCCAAGTGGCTATGAAGTGTAGAATCAGGCCAGTCTGGGTCGCAGTTCTGACATTTATTGGTGTTCCTCTTCGGTAAGTTGCTTACCCGCTGTGGGCTCAGTTTCTTCATTGGTATAATCGCAGTAACTAGAGAACCGACTTCATAAGGCTACTGTGCGGATTAAATGAAGACATCTGGAATAAGGTGTCTGGCACATAGTTAGGCACCCAATAGATACAACATAGCGACTTACCATGATGGGTATAAAGGGGATGATAGTTCGATCATATGCCGTCGTTGTGTGGATTACAGGAGATACTCGTGCACGGATTTGTCCTCTAAGAAAGTGCTCAGTATGTCTAGCCGTTTTTATTACCAACTCAGGATGAAAGCACCTAATGTTGAGAGATGTTAATAAGTAGTGACTGTGGAAAAGGACATCATTTCGTAGGGTTCCGTATATGTTAGACGTACGTTAATTTTTGTTGTATATTTCTACTGTATTCCTATATTCTGTATAATTTTTTTCAGAATAAAAATTGCTCATTGTTTCACCGAACCACGTTGTGGGTGAAAGCTAAGCTTCCTGCCCACCCCCGCCCCCTGCACTTATCGAAAATTAGAAAGCCATCTGAGAGGAAAGAACCTAGAGAAAATTCCTGTGTGAGGAGTGAGATTGTCCTTGTGAAGGGTTAGGTCTCTAAGACTTGTATGCAGAAACTCATTGAGAAATAATCTCTGTTAAGATGCTGAAAATTATGGGAGGGAGGGAGGGGGATCCAATCCTGACAGTGAGATTGCCTCTCCTAACATTTCCAAAAATAAATACTTCTGGAAAATTTGTTTCTGTAAGATAAATTAATTTTAATTTATACAATTTTTGTACTGTGCTATAATACTTAAAGTAGTGGAGGTAATGAGAAATATATATATAATATATATATATTATATATATATATATATATATATATATAATATATATATATATGTATATATATAAAGTGCACCCATTTTGTTAAATCAGAAATTAAGGAAACACTTTTGACCCATTCAAAATCTCACTGTTGGCTAAAGTGGAATGGGCAGATTTCCCAAATAGTAGCTTCAAGGAATTAATCCATTGAGTGACTGATGGGCACTCTTTACCATGAGCAGAAGTCAAATGTGGGTTAAAGCAATGAATTTTGGGAGCAGAAAACTTGCAATGGAGTAGCTCCAGATATACCCAGAATAAGGCAGTGGATGCCATAGGGAGAAGCTGCGAGCACACTCCAGAGCGCCTACGGGATGAAGTCAAGATCAGACTGCAGGTCCACTTAAAGGGTATTGCTTCCAGGCATTGTGCAAAGATGAAAATCTAACTTCCTTTACCAGGCGGGAGCACTGCATGCTGATTGCAGTGCTCTGGAGGGAGTGAATGCAGGAACCTCCTGAAAATCAAGGGGAAAAAGGAGGAGGGGGCCTTTCTTAAGCTAATCAGAATCTGACAATGGCTAGAAGGATGTTTTAAGAATAGGCGGTGATTGGCTGAGGTGTTTTGTTATTGATTGGCTCCTGCGATGCACTGGACTGTCTTTATCCCTGTGATAGGATTTATTTATTTATCCCTCAGAGAATATGGGCTCCCCCATTCTCCGGAACCTGGGAGCTTTCAGTCTAGGGAAGGCTCCACAACTCAGCTGCTCTCCTCTTAATCTCTATTTAAGCAACAGTGAACTAGGGCTCCGTAGCTACTTGCCTCGCCAAACGGAAGAGCTGATTAGTATTTGCACAGGACTAGGAAATGTCTTTTATGAATGGGATGTGCACGTACCAGGATGTACAGTATTGACTGGGAGCACTGCACTTATATCCTTGTTTAAATAGTTAGCAGAAGCCGTTACATGGAAAAAAAAAAAAAAGGAAAGTGCTGAAGCATTTAAAGAGAAAAATGTGGAGGCCAATTAAAGCCACGAAAGGCCTTGTGAATCGTGCGTTCCTTCTGTATTCGTGTGCAGGAGTAGACACGGAGGGCCTAGGTTGGGTGACTGGACTCAGTCAGGCTTGGAGGTTCTTCCTTAGCCATTTCTCCAGCTCTTTCTTCCCTTCCTGTCTTTCAGGACATGACAATATGCCCTCCAGAGCCACAGAGGACAGACGTTCTCCTCTGGGCTCCTGTGGCCACTTCTCTGCTCACATGGCAGGCCTGCCTGGCCTCCGCAGAGAATGACTTCCTGTGCGGTGGCTGGCCGCAGGTGCCAGCCGACACAGGGTGCTGAGTGGCACTGAGAGCTGCTTTATGAGCCCTGCAGAGGCGGTGTGCATGTCTGCAGCTGCGTGTCTGTGACAATACTGGCGTGTTCGGGCATCGCTGGCCCTACCTTCGTCAGGCCTTCTGTGTGGGAGCTATATGAGGCTTTTGTACCCCCACTTACTTGTCATTGCAAACGGGGCATCATCCAAAAAGCATGCAAGGCAGGGCTGGCAGGGGGGGCCTGGGAGAGGCAATGAATAAAAATACAAGAGGGCTGAGGAAAGGCAAGAGACAGGGGAGGGCTTCTGTGGCATGGTGAAAGAATATTTAACTTAGAACCAGGAAATGTGGTTGGCCTTCTACCACAGCTGCTGACTGGCCGTGTGACCTTGAACCCTGGTTTCTTTATTTGGAAGATGGTGGTCTAATCTTGCAGCTACCTGTAAGGTGGAGGTGAGATTAAGGGAGATATAATGCTTGTGGCGTCATCTGTCATCAGCACTCAATAAGTGTCTCCAGTCCCTAAGCCTTTCAAAGCCATCCCTCTGCAGGTTTGAGTTGAGTATCTCCCCTCTGGGTTGAAAGAGCAAGATTGCTTGCTCAAATGTTTTATTCCCCATAACTAGTCTTTTTCAGATTTGGTTCATCCCAGACTATCATTTTTCTGGACAGTATTTTACATTGTTGGCTAATACTGCCTTCCCCACTCAAAGGGGGCTCGGTAATGTTCAGTTATAAGAAAAGTACTAAACATATCCTTATTTTGAAAACCACGAAACTTATTTCTGGTCACAAATATAAGGCAGAATTTATTTGCAAATAAATAAACCTGAAGTTAAAGAGTAAAGTAACCAAAAATAGTAATCTCAGTATAAAGAATCCGTGTGTGTGTGTGTGTATGTGTGTGTGTGTATGTGTGTGTGTGTGTGTGTGTTATACAGGAGAGTATACATATATGTGTTGGGTATTTTATTAGGTATTATTTTACTTAATGTGTTATTTAGAGTTCTAGATTCTGCAGAATAAAGTTTGTGGAGATTAAGGATGGGTGAATTTTATTTTCTTCATATTATATATATCTAAATCATAAGAGATTGGACAATGCCATCTGGCCTTGGACTCTGTGACAGGGTTTAGGTGAAGAGCTGGGAAACAAAGATGAGGTGTTGCATTTTCTTTTCTTTTTGTCTCCTAGCTTATTGAGGAATAATTGGCAAATAGAATTGTATATACATTTTCCTTTCTTTTTTCTATTTTTATTTCTCTTAGGCAGAGAGAGAGAAAGAGAGAGAAAGAAAGTTAGAGAATCTCAAGTTGTGAGAATTTCAGCTCTCTTGTATCTTTATTCAAGCAGGCTCCATGGAGCTGGACCTGAGGCTCGATCTTACGACCTTGAGATCATGACCAGAACTGAAATCAAGAGTTGGATGCTTAACCAACTGAGCCATCCAGGCACTCCTACATTTTCCTTTTTTAATGTTCTTCAAGAGTGCCATTGCTTCAGCTTTGCTGTTAGTCAGCAATAATGATAGCAAATACTTTTATATCATTTATCTCCTTGGCATTGGTTCTATTTGCCATATATATATGTAAGCACACATGCATATATAAAATACATATATACACACATATATACACACTTATACATGCACAAACATACAAAATATATGACTTATGTAATTCTTTTTATAGAAGAGGTAAATGAGGCACAGAGAGGTTAAGTAACTTGCCCACAAGTCACACAGCCAGTGGAGCCAGGCTTCAATCACAGGGGGCTGTGTGACTTGAGCTTCTAGCAACTTCACTGACTTCATTGACAATGCTGGTGTAAGAAATCATGCTCGTTTAATGGGCATAAAGTTTCCTTACTGCAAGGTGAATAAGTTCTAGAGATCTGCTGTATAACATTGTGCCTATAGTTATAGTACAGTATTGTATACTTAACATTTTGTTAGGAGAGTAGATCTCATTCATTGTTCTTACCACAATAAAATGAAATTAAAAAAGAAAAGAAAAGAAACAATGCCTCAGACTGGTGTTTCATAATCCTGATAAATTCCCCCTCTACTGAGGTGTCAATTCTTCCACAGTTTAGGAGTTGAAAATATGGTGTTTTGATATTTTTTTTCAAGATAAAAAGTGAAATATAAAAAGGGATCCTGGTTTAAATTTTTTTAAGCAATTGAAGTTAAAACACCAGCCAGGCAAATTCTCCTGGGCCTAGTAGACACGGAATCAATTGAGGAATGATCTTGTCATTTGTATAATGGGGCCATGATATTTCTCAAAGTCAGAAGGAAGAAGTTCACATCCAAAATGTCAACACAGGAAGGTAAGCTGGTTCTCATGGAATTTAGGTGAATCAAAGTAATTCCCACATAGCTTGTAAATGTTAAAAATAGTAGAGATTTTTTTTTTTTTTGTAATTTTTGGAGTTGCCTTCCCTTTATAAATCAGTATTATCCAGTTTAGCTATCAGGGAATCTCACTATTTTATATTACTAATATCTGACTTGATATTTGGCCTTTGGTTATGTCTTAGGTAAGGTGTTATAATTTCCAGTTTTACCATCAAGTGAGGAAACTCACTTTTACAGTTTTCAAAATGATATTAAAAAAAAACATTTCTATTCTTCCAGCATTTCAGAATATGGGCAGAAGTAGATTTTAAAAACTGCTTGGTAATCCAGTTTGTAGATGGCTAAGGAATGGAAAAAAAAAAAAAGCAGAGCTCATCTCGGTCACTCTAATTGATACTGACAACAGACACCATTTCCAAAGAATTCTTGTGGAAGAGCTACTCCTGCTGTTTGGACTTCCCTGATTTGTTTTGTTTGCTCATTTGATGTGCAATCTTGTGGTTTCTGGCCCCCTTCACCATCCAAAGCAGAAAAACATATTCGATTCTCAGGCTGTTGTAATTGGAACTTGCTCTTCAACTTCTAACTGTTTCAACAAACGGAAAGACTTGACTGTGGAATTTTTTTTTCCTTTTTAAGTGAACAGTTTGCTGTTGCTCAGACCCTACCACAGGTTCAACAGGCAAATGAAAACTATTTCTTCAGATGTGGTCACCCTTGACAGTTCGAAAGAACAAAATTAAAACGCTTCAAGACTTGAAATAAAAACTCATCCTTGGAATGAGAGCTCATATTCCAAAGATGATAGTAAAATGATATTAAGCTTTCATATTCTCCTTTTAGTCTAAAATTTCCCTGATTAAACACTACCCACAAGGCTGTCTTGTCTTCAACAGCCTTATAGTAAGAGTTCTGGAACCCTTGCTTGGTGAATGATGAGGAAGTGTTCTGGGATGCTGCTTTTATTTGAGCTTCCTTTTTTATTTTTGGTGATGCGATTAGATTGAAATATTCTGGAATGAACCAAACTTGACAATGTGAGTACTGAATTTTATTTTTTATACTATTACAACTTAAAATGAGCGATTATTCTTGTGGCCTCTTATATTTTCCTTTCCCATCTTCTTGTGTTAAGTGAAAAACACAGGCACTATTACCAATAAAAATTATTTAAAGAAATACTTATGAGGCAATCAGCATTCCAGTAGCTGGACGAAGTGCTTTGCTTGGATTATGTCTTACAATATCCTTACCCACCTTTCAAGGAAGGTTCTGTTGTATTATTATCAGCATTATGCAGATAAAGAGACCTGGGCTTCCATAAGGTCAGTAACTTGTTCAGGGTCATGTCACTGGTTCAGAGTTTCCTCACGGCAGTGCATCGACAGTTTGAATTGAATAGCTCTTTGTTGTGGGGTCCGTTGGGCATCCATGGACTCTACCCACTGAATGCCAGTAGCACTTCCAGTCATGACTATTAAAAATGTTCAGGGGCACCTGAGTGGCTCAGTCAGTTAAGCATCTGACTCTTGATCTCATTTCAGCATGGTCTCATGGTTGGTGAGTTCAAGCCCCACATCAGGCTCCACACAGACAGTACGGAGCCTACTTGGCTTTTCTCTCTTTTCCTCTCTCATGCCCCTCCCCTGGTCATGTGCTCTCTCTCTCTCTCTCTCTCTCTCTCTCTCTCTCTCTTTCTCTCTCCCAAAATTAATAAATAAACTTAAAAAGAAATGTCTACAACATTGCCAAATATCCACCAGGGAGGGGGGCAAAATGGCCCCTGTTGAGAACACTGGTTATGGGGCCTAGCTTGGGAATGTCTTAGGGGATCCCCTTCCTCTAAAATCCCACACCGCATTGCTTTTCTCTGTCCATATAGCAAATAGCTACAGCTCTTAGTTCTTCTTGCCTCTTTCTCTCCCCTGCCCTTTCTTTTTTCTGAACTTAGAGTTTTAGCCCATAGTCAATGGTCAATAATGTCTGCTCGTTCATCTCAATGATGGGCTAAAAGTGCAGTGATAAACACCCTCCTATTCTCTTTGTGGGTGTAGTCAGTTAAAATGGCGTAGATGTCTGAACATTGGGAAAGGAATAGCGCACACAAAGCGGCATGCATGAAGAAACATACAGTAAGCATTTTTTTTTTAATTGCTCATCTGTCTTGCCTTGCTCAGTGTGTGCTTGGGTGATGCAGTAGTCTTGTGTTCATGGGGTTGACTTCTAATCACTGTGTCCTATGAATAGCTGAGTGGCCTTTTGCGTTTCTTAATTTTTTGTGGTTTTGATGAAATGAGAACCACCCTTGTATCGTGGTGCCTCTTACTGTGACTTGAGAGAGCGGTGTGATGTTAACTGCTGAACACTTTGAAAAGAATCCCGAGACATCCAATTTGTTGAAAAGTAAGTCATTATTCAGGGGGATTGATTTTTAAGATGATATGATCTATTTCTTAGTCATCACTATATAAAGTAGAAGAAAGCAAGGAGGTAGCAACACAAGTCTCTCCCAAGCTATCCTCAGGCTGGTTTCGGTATTCTCAGGAGTAGTCACCTTTTCAGACTTTATAGTCACTGAGGATTTGGACAAACATCATTTTGAATTTTTAAAAATTTTTAATGTTTATTTCTCTTAGAGAGAGAGAGAGAGAGAGTGCAAGTAGGGGAGGGGCAGAGAGAAAGACACACACAGAATCAGAATCAGGCTCCAGGCTCTGAGCTGTCAACACAGAGCTCAACATGGGGCTCAAACTCATGAACCGCCAGATCACGACCTGAGCTGAAGTCAGATGCTCAACCAACTGAGCCACCCAGGTGCCCCAGACCGATATCATTTTGGGAGAATGGAATGAAAGCACCCATTGGTCTTCATGTTGGTGTCATCTGTCCATTTCCCAGAAGCTGAGGACATATCTGACCTTCTTCCAGTCTAAGTGTGTTTGAAGTGCATTGTCCTATGGGAATTCATTTTCTGTGGAAAGTCTGCAGTGGGAAGCATTTGAACTCTGAAAATCTGAAGATGCACACGCAGGGGAAGGACCACAGTCCTGTACGTTGCTTGGGGAAGTTATGGAGCAGGTTCCCATCAGCACTTGAAATGTAATTTAGGTGAATGCTTAGGTGATCAGAAACCGCATCCCCTTCGGCCTGCAAAATCACCATCCAATTGTTCTTGCCAATTAGCATAGACAAGAACTGAGGATTAAACAAATCTTTATATATCTAGGTTAGTAGACAACTAAATGGTTCCTCTTAATTGCTTTTGATTTACTGAGTGACAGGTGTACATGAATGGTTAACTTATAAATGAGATTCAGTTTTGTCTCCTAAGTATATAGCAGTTTTATTGCTTAATAAATATTTCTTGAGCTAAACCCCGACTCTTATGGATGTAAGGAATAAAGAGGCATTATGCTTACATAGAATGCTATATAAATTTAATATGCATTCATCTTATTGTTTTAAACACATAGAGCAGTCAAGAAATGAATGACTCACTCCACTAAATTGAAATAACAAAGTAAATTACAAATTGATTTTTTTAAGTGTCAAATTAAATATTTGTCTACATAAGTAGTTGATTTCACCCTGCCTGAGATGGGTCATTAAAATAGATGCAACAGGAAGAAAACAATAATCTTTTATGAGTTTTTTTTTTAAGAAAACACGTGATAGGAAAAAGATGGCTTTCTTATTTCTTAATGTTAATCAATATATTCTGTGATGATGGAAGAGAAAATAGAAAAGAAAGGAAATGACTCTCGAGAAGGAAGGAGGCAGCTCCTCCTTTGTTCTGCCTTTTTACATCCCAATGGCCACATCCCCACTTTTCTCCCACTCTGGTAGCCGTCAGGTTACAAATTGTGGGACACACAGCAAATAGTGACCTTCACCCTCCCTTCCTCCTTTAACAGGAAAGAAAACTGACACACACTTTCTCCTTTGGTGATGAAAGTGTATCAACTCAGAATAAATGGGCAAAGAAGTGCAAAGAAGTATTGGCATTACTCTCAGTGACAAACTGACCACATGACTTCTGCACCTGTTCATGTAGAATGCCATGCCGAGGGCAGTGGGGGATCCAGACGTGGAGAATATTCTGCATTGCCGGTTCCATGAGCTCAGGGCTTTCTTTGTAGTCAATCCATAATATTTTAAAATCACATTAATATTTTGCATAATATTTTCAAATCAGTGGAAAGAAAATACACAAAATATATCTTCATCTCCTGTATGTACTACATCTCAATTCACATCTGATACGGGTACCATTTTTTTCCCCAGTATGCTATATCGTCGCCACTGGGTGACACTACGATTCATTAGGGAAATTTAGGTTAACATCTGGAGAAAGGAGAAAAAGATGATTTGATTAGATGTCTACATAAAATACCAAGATTAACTTTTCATTTCTTCGGGCATAGCTTTCAAATGGTTAACTAAAGATTTTTTTAGACTTTTCTTAAAACTTCTAAGTTTTTCTCTGATGCCTGTGGGCTCTACTCTGTGTTGCTTTTGTAATTCCATGAAGCTAACAGCTGCCTCTTCCTTATGATATTCAGACTCTGTTTCTGTACCTCATCACCTGGCTGCATGGCGAGTAGGTTAATATAAGGTTTACCAAATCTTTCATATGATTTTTTTAAAAAATAGAATTGGAACCCTATTGATTTGATAAGATTGAGACATGTTGAGCCAAAATCAGTGGGTTCCAGGAGAATTTTAAATATGTCCTATACTTTCTGGAGATTAGAAATATTGAAGGGATATTGTTGAATATTTATAGTCTATCTGGAAACCAGTTAATAATGTTTTATAGATTTTGGACTCTTTATACCATTGCCAAACTTTATTTCTTTTGGTCATTTAGCATTATGATTTTTTTTTTTGAGAGAGAGAGAGAGAGCTTGCATATGTGCATGCACACAAGTCAGGGAGGACAGAGAGGGAGAGAGAGAATCCCAAGCAGGCCCCACACCTTCAGCACTGAGCCCAGTGCTGGGCTTGAGCTTATGAATCACAAGATCATGACCTGAGCTGAAGTCAGACTCTTAATTGACTGAGCCACCTGGGCACCCCTATTTAGCATTATTTACATGTCTCTTGGTTACCTTTTTTCCCCCTCTTGAGTTGAGATTATTATAGACCTGGCTCTAGCATTACAGGTACTCAGTATCTGATTTCTAAAAATTATATTTTAAAAATTTCTATTCATCTTATGTCCTTGGGATCCCATCATTTCTCTGCTTATTTAGAATACTCAGGCCACAAATATCTCTTAATAATTTGTTTCAAATTTATCTAAAAACAATATTCATTAATACAAAGCTTATAATATTTAAATATTATTTACATTATATGAAGCAAACATGTGATTAAAGTTTTAACTGATAGTAGTTGACCATACTTATTCTTTACCTAAAACGATTAGCCAAAATTTGTATTTTCAACAGTAATGAGGTTTTAAGCCCACTCAAATTGTGGTCTTCTGAATATTTTAATGAATTGGCTCTAGACCTAAGCAACTCAATCTACTTTGTCAAGAAAATTCATATCGCAGTTGATAGATCCAGATAATCTAGCAGCCATGTGAAACAGCCTAAACTCTGTCCTGACATAACCAAGATGAGCCTCTTCCTATGGCGGAAAACATGAAGCTCGGACTGGTGGGAAGAGACACACAGAGCTGTAAGCCCTCCCTGAAACATCAGCCCCACCGTCTGATACCCACTAGCATGGCTTCCTTCCACTGAACTTCCAGAAGATAAGAATACACTTTAAAATATAAATTTGTCTTAATTAAGGGTGCCAACTCTTGATTTGGGCTCAGGTCACGATCTCACTGTCATGAGATGAAGTCCCACATCGGGCTGTGCACTTAGCATGGAACCTGCTTGGGATTCTCTCTCTCCCTCTCTCTGCTCTCTCTCTCTCTCTCTCTCTCTCTCTCAAAATAAATAAATAAACATTAAACAATTATCTTGATTAGAAAGGGTCTCTTAATACTCTAGAGCCCTTAAAATGGGATGAAGTTGGTTTCTAATTTAGAATAAGAGTAAACCCAGGAAAGGAGAGGCCAGTTGTAACACCATCTGACCCACAGGGACAGAAAGAAGTAATAGAAATTCCACAGACACACCGCGTGTATGTCAAGAAGCAGAGACTTGACCCTAAGGAAAGTTACAAGTCTGTAAAAGAAAGTGACGCTCTAGGAGGAAATTAGAAATGTCGGTCAAGACTGAGTGACTGCTGATGGGTGCAAGGGTCTTGCTCAGGTCCTACATATATCTGAAGTTTGCTTCAGGGAAGGGAGTAAGCCATGATTACTACAGTTGCAGGAGTCTGGGCATTTGTGTTTGTGCATGGAACGTATGCACATGTGTGTCTTTTGAGTATGGTGATGTGTGCCTGAGCAGAGCTTCATTGAACTGTTTCCCCTGGTATCCTTGTGCCCGGTTCCCTCCTGCCTGAAGGTCTCAGCTCAGATGTCCTGTTTAAAATGCACCCACTCAGCCCTTTGCCACACACCCTAAACTCCTCTTACTGCTGTAGGTGCTCAATAAGCAGGAATGTTCTCCCTGAGCACGGAAAGAAGTTTGGCTTCCAGAGTTGTGCCAATCTCCCGTCATTTCCAGTTGAGGAACGTACATGAGGCTTTTAAGTTTTGGTACTTGTAAGTCTTTTTTCTATTTACATTTCATATAATCCTGAAAGAACTGAAGTTTTCTTACTAGTTCCACACACACCCACATTAACTTAAGTTAATAGGAGATGCGTGTGATAGAATGACCCTGGGTTTTGGAACTCATATAATCCTAGGTTCAAGAGTTGATGGTTATAATCTCTGCAAATTTGAGCACATCATTTCATTTTTCTTAAATTTAGTTGTTCTGTTGTTCTTTTTTTTTTTTTTAATCTCAAAATTGGGTTAATAGTAATGACCTACAAGAGATTTGTGAGGATTAGTGGTAAGATGTAAGAAAAAGATGCCTGACAAGGTGCTTGGCATTAAGAACATGCTCAGTAGTTGGTAGGGACACATTTTGAATATATGTATGTATGCTTATTTATTTTATATTTGTGTATATGCACGTGGCTATGTGAAATCATGGATTTCAAAGATACGGAAGAAAGAACCCTTTGAAGTCTATATGAAAAGAGCTTAGGAATTAATGTCCTTCTTTTATCCAAGGTATAAGTGCCTACCATGTTCAAAGAGCACCAATAGGATTAATATTCAGAATTTTCTTTGAAGTCCTAATACAGAAGGGCCTGGAAATGAAACCCATAGCTATTTCTATAGGGGGATAACTTCTTAATACCAAGCAACAGGCCCAGCGGGAAAACTAGGCCATTTCTGGTTCACTGCATTTTCCTGTCTTCACATATATATTCTCTCGGTGCCATGAAGAAGGTTTAGAGGGCTTCAGTTGACTGGCAAGAGGTGAGCACGTTCCTTACTTGGTGGGTCACTTAGAGTCAACTTCTACAAATCTCCTAAGGGCGGGTTGGGAGGCCTTTGAGAATTCTTCCCTTGGGGTTGGGCTCATGTTCATTGATCTTTGGACCGGCTTTAGGGCTGCATCTCTCAGGAAATTACAGTTCATTTTTCTGACTATTCAGGAAGGACCTTTTAAAATACCAGTGTCCAACAAACAAACTGTCTCTCCCTGCACGGGTCAGGGAGATGGCTTCTCACCCAGGGGCCAGGAAACAGGCTCCTCTGAACTCATGCAGTTGTTTGTTTTCATGTGTTATCTCTTCTTCCAGATCTGGAGAATGACACAGAACCTGGCCTCACGGATTTAGGTGGGAATCCATTAAAGAATCACCCCCCACCCCCTCATGTTCACAAGAGAGTTAAAATGAATGAAGCATTTCTGTAAACATGAAAACAGTTAGGCCCTTTTCATGTAGTTCTTCTTTTTCTCTTTTTGAGATGCTCTAGCACATTTGCTATTTGTTGTGCTTATGCCTTGTAGAATCGTGGACCAAACAAGAGATTAGACACAAACGCAAGACAGGATTTTTTTAAAGTAACTTCTTCTTTTTCTTTTTTTTCCTTTTTCTTTTCTTTTCTTTTTTTTTTTCCTTTTTTTTTTCCTTTTTTTTTTTTTGTTTCCAATATGGAAAGAAGACTTCAACGTGAGAATTTAGTTTTTGGAAATTTCCAATGTGCAAATTAGATAACAGAATTACAGATTTAGACCTTCTGAAGAAACTGAACCCATCATCTTTTGAAAGCCATTTTTTAAAAAAACATTTTCACTATTTAAACTCTTCCTGCCTATCACTATGGCACCTGGGAGAATTTGGATGTTTCATAGACCAGCAGTTACCATGCGACTGCACAGATCAGAACACGCTAACTGTGCCTTGCTGGTTATGTGATGTGTTGACTTTCAATTGATTTTAAGCACACTTTAAATGGTAATGAGAATGCTGAGCTGGGAGATAGCATATGGCTTTAACGATTTGATTCTAAGAAAGCAAGCAAACATTTAAAAAATGATAGAGTTTCATGATAGCGAAAGTCAAGGTGAAATCTGAGTGTTTGAATGACAGAAATTATTTCTTCCCTCTCTATTATTTTCAGCCGCGCCTGTATTTTATTGTGTTAATATGAAAAATAAAGAGGAAAATCAGAATTTGCTATCGAAGTTTAGATCAAATTAAACGTGACATAAGCCTTTGCTCAAAAGGTATGACTCCTTTGGTGCTTTTGAACTCAAATCACCCTTTCAAGCAAAATTTAATATGAAGAGTCAATTAAAATATAATAAGGAAAAATGTAGTTCAAGGAGCTGGAAAATGAGAGAAGATGTGTCAGGGTATGAAAGAAAAATGAAGAGAAATATTAGCTATTTAGGCATGAACTACTTTTGTATATATGTAAGTGCTCAGTACATATTCTGTTATTAGCTGATAGAAATATGTGAGTAAATGAGATAAGCCACTTGGAGATATTTTTTTTTCTTCGTCAGGAAAAACATCACAGTGTCATTACGAAGTTAGTTTTCTTTATTTGTTCTACTGGATTTTACTGCCAGCCATTCCCAGCTAAATAACAAAAGTCTGTGAGGTTATTTATTTATTTTTTTTCCCCTTAACCTTCTCTATGTTGATACTGGAAATAAAATGCAGTCGGTTTTTAAGATTTTGGGGGGCTTTAAGCAACTTGTGAGAAGTCCCGTCTGCTCACAGAGGCAGCATGTTTCTCTACAGTTCATGCATTTCTACTTCTGCAGAAAGCTAAAGATATTGGTGAATTCTACAACAGACGTGTGGCTTAAAATTATATACCGATAGGATGTTACAGCTGAGCGGGATCTCAGCGATGATATACTCCGGTGGTGTTTTTTTTTTTTTTTAACACAAACAGAAGTGACTTATTTACAGCCACAAATATAATTTCTGCAGTTGGGATATAACCCTTTGATCTCCTCTGGTTTAGACTCACATTAGTAGCTTTGTAATGCTAGTATTTCACTGTAGTGGTTTCACTTGAAACTGTTACTCTCGTTACTTCATATAGAACAATTTATATCCAACGATGAAAATAATGATTCCCATTTATTGAGTCCTTGGTCCATTCAGGCCACTTGCTCGGTAAAGACTTTGCATGGATCCCCTCATTTAATCTTGACACCCACGTTGTAAGGAATTTTTGGATTAGAGGAGTTAAATGGTTTGCTTCTCAGCTCTGAGCTCTACTCATTAATGGCAGAGAAGGTGTCTGGACACACAAGTCTGTCTGGCTGCATTTATTCATCCTTGAACTAAACATGTTTCCTAATTTAGTTAAATCATTCTGTTGGAATTCTAAACTTCCTTAGATTTTCAAGTGAGTTTAGATGGCAGTGTATAAACGATACTTATCAGAAGCCAGGTACCGGAAGCAGATTCGGGAACCCGTCTTCTCTGTGACTCTCATCATCACACTATATTCATTCTATTTATTGTAGGGCTCGGCTTCTGATGGTAACATTCAGATGCTCTGAGAAATTCTTTAAATCTCAAAGCTAATTTTCAGTTGGACCCAACAGGTGGCACTCCATCCCTGGGACTCATGGGATGTTCAAGCTGAAAGAGACCTGAGGCATTGTAAAAACCTTCTTCCTGTTATGGTTTTAATACTCAAGAAGAGAAATGAAATAACTTTCCTCAAGGCCACATATGTAGTTAGTAACAACACTGAGACAAAGAGCCAGGTCGCTACAATCCATGGCTATACCTCTGTCTGCTATTCAGACAGGCTTTCTTGAAAAGTAATGTTGAGGGGCGCCTAGATGGCTCAGTAGGTTAAGTGTCTGACCTCAACAGAGGTCATGATCTCGTGGTTCGTGAGTTCGAGCCCCGTGTTGGGGCTCCGTGCTGACAGCTCACAGCCTGGAGCTTGTTTCAGATTCGGTGTCTTCCTCTCTTTCTGCTCATCCCCAGCTTGCACTCTGTCTCTATCACTCTCAAAAATAAATAAACATTAAAAAAATGGAAATAAAGAGTAGTGTCGAGTAATGAATTTAATCATCTACAACATATTTTATGCAGCTATGAATTAGGATGAAAGAAGGGAAATGATTTTTTGTTTGTTTTAAATTCAGATGGCAAATGCGACCAGATTTTGGCTGCATGAAACACTCTTGACTCAATAAGCTAAAAATATCTTCCAATGTCAGAGATGGCTATGTTCTGGCTGTTTCATCCCTAGAACATGCTCAAGAATCGTACTAATAAACAGCCTCAAGTTGCTGGCTACACTGGTACAACACGTTGCTATTCCTAATTTTTAAAGTAACTCTGTAAGGTAGGTATCACTATCCCTGTTTACTGGGAGAAAACCATGATTCACTGAAGTTAAATGATTTTCACCATGCCATATAGCTAGTCGTTAGAATATTCAGAACTTGAACACTGGTTTCTCTAGCTATGAAGTTTACATGTTTCCCTCTGTACCACATTGGCCTAACAAAATTGAAGCTAATTAACGTTGAAGAATTATCAAGCACATCTAACAATGCCACTCACAACAAAATCAATTCCTCCTTCCTAAATTGCGCCTTAGACACTCAGTTAATGCATTCATTCATCTATCCTTTCTTTATTTCATCGGCGAGTTAACACCTGCCTGTGTATTTTACAAGTGAGGAAACCAGGTCATGGCAAGATTAAGTCATTTCCCCAAGGTCACACAGCCAGAAAGTAGCAAATCTGGGATTTCAATTCGAGACCCAGATAAAAAGATAGGCTGTAACTGGCTATGAAAATTTTTAAGTGACAATATCCTCACAAGCAGTAGATACAAATTTTTGAGTGGCGTCACACAATGATACCCCCAGGAAACTCATGTAAGTAATTGAGAGCGGCTAGAAAGGAGGTGCTGGGGATAAGGAGATGTGGGACAAAGTGTAGTTTTATTTAGCTCATTATGGGGGAAGCAGCCATCATATGAAGAAGCACTTATAAAGGAAGATCTGGCCTCACCAGTGCCTCATTTGGGTGGTGAGTTTGGAAGAAGGAGGACGAGTGGTGGCCACTACTGTGGAGTCACTGAGGGAATGTCACTGTCACCGGTTAAATTGGAGAAGTCAGAAGAAGAGCTTTGAGAGACCGGTTTGAAATTCTGGCTGGATGTACGGCTGTTAACGTCCATAGGTCTGGAAATCAGATCAGATGGATCAATGTTGGAACTGGGTTGAAGATTCGGAATCCAGCTTTATACTATTAAAGCAGGAGCACTTAATTGTGTGTTGAAGAGAAGGTGCATGAGGATTGAATTATAAGGATGGTCCACCTGTTTAAATTTTTTTTAATGTTTATTTATTTTGGACAGAGAGAGAGACAGAGCATGAGCAGGGGAGGGGCAGAGAGAGAGGGAGACACAGAATCTGAAGCAGGATCCAGGCTCCGAGCCATCAGCACAGAGCCTGACGCAGGGCTCGAACCCAAGAACCGCGAGATCATGACCTGAGCCAAAGACCTGGCTCAACTGAGGGCCTGAGCCACCCAGGCGCCCCAAGGATGGTCCACATTTAGAGGCTGGGAGTCAAACGGATGTGGTCAGAAAAGTAAGAGGAAGACTAACTAGCAGGATATCAGAGAAACTGATGGAAATGGAGAGTTTAGGGAAAGGAAACATGATCAGGAGTAGCAAGCCTCGTGGAGAAGTCAAGGTAAAGGACAACTGAAGGAGAGCAGATTTTATATTTGGAAATCGTACTGTGGACTTTAAGAAAAATGTTTATGTATTTATTTTGAGAGACACAGAGCCGGGGAGGAGCAGAGAGAGAAGAGTGACAGAATCCCAAGCAAGCCCCACGCTGTCAGCACAGAGCCCGACGTCAGGCTCCATCCCATGATCTGGGAGATGGTGACCTGAGCTGAAACCAAGAGTCCAACGCTTAACTAACTGAGCCACCCAGGCACCCCTCCTAGTGTGGACTTTTTAGAGAGAAGTTTCGAATCATGTAAGCTGGATCATAAGGAGCCAGAGGGTAAGATATAGAGATGACATGATGTATGTAAATGCAAAGAGAAAGGCAAAGCGAGAGCTTTGGGATTGAGTATCGGGAAAGAGGTTTTGAATAGTGAAGACCTGATCAGCTTTGTTAGCAGAGAAGATCTGGTTGGAGGGGAAACCTTCATCTTAACATCTAGCTGCATAGTATCACCCACTCCAGGTACTTAGTAGATGTTTGTGGAATATTGTCACTTAGCCTTTTATAAAGCCAGAAAGATGGATAGTACCCTCATTTTATTTATTAAACGCGTGATGAAATCAAACAAACAAATGGAAGCCATGACCTCTAGTTGGCAGGAGGGAGCGGAGGAAGTTGGATGGAGAGCACAGGGTTAAGTTCAGAAAGAAGAAGGTTCGCTCATGGCCGGGCAGGGGCTACAGCTCCCGAAGGCAGTGAAGATGCAGGTACAGAGACCGGTGCGCTGAAGGGAGCATAGGATGAGATTTAAAGGACGCAAAACGTGAAAGAGACCACCTGCAGAATGTACCCAAGGCAGGCAGTAAACTGGCAGTCCAAACCCATCAGGGGAAGGTTGAACTCACCACGGACCCACAGACCATTGTCGAGCCATTTTGTCAGCATTGCTTACAAGCCCCTTTGAACTTTAAATGACACAGCGTGATCCTAATAAAGAGGTCCTGGAGCACAGCCAGGCTGCCAAGACGAAAATTATGCCCAACATCACCAATTCCCCCAGAGAGACTGCAGGCCCCTGGATAATAGAGGACAGCAGGCTGTCCTTGCAGCTGGTTAATGGCAAGCTGCAGTGGATGGGTGGCCTGGGGAGAAAAGCCCTAAAGATCTTTCCACCCCAAAGGAAACAGCATAGCTTTAGCATCAGAGCACTTGGGTTTCACCCCCAGCTCTGCTACCCACGACTTCGATAAGGGTGAACAGATCCCTGGAACTGCCTGAGCCTCAGTTTTGCCATTTGTAAAATGGCCCAGTGACAAGACTTGCCTCATTAGACGTGGGACGATCAAATGACATGTATGGGAGAGTGCTTTGTAAATGGCAAATTCTATGCAAATATTATCTGTTTAATGGTTTTCATTATTGTTGGTAAAGCTGCAAAGGTGTGGATGGCTAAGAAACAGCACTAGCAGAAAGATTACCCTGTATCTGAGTCCTATACCTGGAGTACAGTACTCAGAAATGCACTTGTCCATGAGTCCACCATGAAAGGTTCTGCATACCCTGTACAGGTGGTTGCTCCTAGAAGTCGAGTAGAAGACTTTGACAAATAATACTGCTTCTTGGTCTGTATGGAGGAAAGGCTCTTTTCAAAATAGACTCATGAGTTTCTTAACCATATCTAAAATTTACCATTAAATACATATTCGTAGTAAAGAGTAGAGAAGTGTATTTTGTGGGTATATATTTGCATATATATATATATATATATATATATATACACACACACACATATTCTGTAAATGCATGTAAAATTTTACATGCATGTTTACACAAAATTACATATACAGCTACTTTATTTTCTTTGCTCTAGCCTATAAAGCTGTCTTTTGAAATGATGATACATTTATTCCAGTTTCTCAAAGTAACCGTCTTGCTGTAACAACCTTGCAGTGGTCCCTGTGCTCAGATTTAGAGTTACCACTGCAGAATCGTTCCTGCTACGCTCTTGGCTCTTCTCTGGGCCCAGCTCCTCTACTGGAAGGCAACGTGACGCTTCCGATTTCATTAAAGCACCCTGTAGCTCAGAGAACAAATTGGAGAAATCAGGGTTGATTACATTCTGTGCTCTCTTTGTCTTCATCAGGATCTGTTCAAAGCCAAGTTAGAGTTTTCAAAGTGAGCATAGCTTAAGGGGGCTCTACATTCAGTACAGAAAACTGATTTGGTTAAAAAAAAAAAAAAAGCTCCAGTTATTATGAAAAGTGAAATGGAAAGAGTGAGTGTAATTTTGCTTTAAGAACCCTACCTTAACATCAATGCCTTCATTCACCCTGTAGGGGAATGGATCTGGCAACTTATTTATCAGGAAACGAGTTGCTACAATGTCATAAATGGATGGCATATGCTTTGATGTGTGAGAATTCTGCGTGGGGACCCTTCATTCCTGCTGAAAATGAAACTAATAACCATTTGGAAGATATATTGTAGAGAAAAATATGCCATAACCCCAGATGAATGGTCATCTCTCTTCTTGGATTTATTTTGGGGAGCCAGGCAGGGGGGTCTTGAGGTGATTTTCTTCTTTACTACTGGATGAGGAGTTGGAAATGAAGTTAGTCTCAAACGCCACTTCCCTTCCAAGTCCTTCAGATATTCCCAAATATCCCCCCTCTTTCTTTTCAGCCTGGATATAATTTTGTTGATACCTCTATTTATGGCATTTATGACCTTCTGCCTTCAATTATTCATTTATCCATCTTCTTTGCCTTCTTTTCTCCTAAGTAACGCGCAGGCAAGGACTTGAACTGATTTATTTCTGAATTCCCTGAAGGCACTCAGTATCTTCACTTAGCTCGCTCACTTGGTAGCTGCTGAAGCTATTCCAATGAGGTAAACCCCAGAGAACAGGAGATAGAGACCTCTTTGCTTGTGTCTGTAAGGAAGACGAAAGTTGAGGTTCTGGGCATCGATTATTAACAGAAAAAAAAAAAGGCTTCTGTCATTAATGCTTTCTAGAATAATCGCATTGACTGAATAACTGATAAGCTCAAAACCAGCATATGAAGAATGACCCTGTCTTATTGTTCATTGATGAGTGACTTCTGCTTGAGGACAAGATAAGGGCAGATAAATACCTTCTGATAGAAGATGAAGGGGTTCTCTCTTTATTTTTTCTTCTCTTTTCTTTTTGTCAGATCTTGGCAGGTAATTGAGACCTGGATTAAGAATGGAGAAAAAGTCAGAGATGAACATTGTACAGATTTCTGGGTAACGAAAAAAGTGACTGCACTGCTTTTGATGGGGACGTGTTGGCTGTGTTAAAATATACCGCTTTTGTTCATGCTCACATCATTGCTTTCTTTAATATTATTTCTGTGAACTCAGGAATTTCAACAGTTCTCTTACCTAAATTAATACTACCCAGTTTTACTGGATTTTAAAAACATTAATGGGGAGTCTTTGTTTTATCATTGTTAATTTGGGGGGATGACATGGGATGAAAAACTGTCACCTATTTTAACATTGGAAAGGAAGAAATTCTGATAGAAGTGATTCCAGCTCCTTCTGTAAAGATATGTGTGACACCAGGCCTAGAAAAGTTAATTGGCATGCCTGTAATTTTTTTTTAATGTTTATTTATTTGAGAGAGAGAGAGAGAGAGAGAGAGAGCAGGGGAGGGGCAGAGACAGAGGAAAACACAGATTCCAAAGAAGTAGGCTCCAGGCTCTGAGCTGTCAGCACAGAGCCTGACGCGGGCCCGGACTCATGAACTGGGACATCATGACCTGAGCCTAAGTTGGATGCTTAATCGACAGAGCCACCTAGGCGCCCAACTGACATGCCTATATTAGCAGAACATTCGGGAGTAAAATCAGGATCTCAAAAATCTTACCCAAGTCTTCCTTCAGTTATACTTTATTTCACGTTTTCCACCCTGTTCCTCTGTGGCCTGGTAATCTTCTCTAATGTGCATAGTTATTTACCCAGCTAAATTGTAAACTTTTCAAGGACTTGGATCGCATCTTTGACTTCTTTTCACCTTGCACAACCAAGCCTGCACTTTTGAACATTATTATGCACATGAGGTCACACTTCAAGGATTAATGATGGCTGTGGGCAGTATTTGTTTGTACAAATTGCTGTGGATGAAGAAATTGAGAGTTGGAAACCTCCACCAAAGGAAAAAAATAATCAGAAGCAAGATAAATAAGCCTAAGGATTGTCTTTAAAACTGAGGACGATTTCTTTTTTGTTCTTATTGTTTTTTTAAAGTGGACTAATGGCGGAGGAAATAAAAAGATGCAGATAAACTAAATCGCTCTAAACCGCTGCAGTTCAGCACACTGCTAGAGAAATACCTTCAAAGAGGGCTTAGAAAATGGGAAAGAAATTAGTCTTTCCTGCTGCCTGTGTGCGCAGAGGGGCGGCCCACGGGGATTAGGAAAGAAAATGGGAAGACCACAGTGGCCGTCCCAGCCTCATCTGGCTGTCAGGGCCCATTAGTGAAGACGGGACGCTTTGACACGGAGGGTTCAGAATCATCACAGGTCACAAAGACACCACTAAGAATTCATAACCCTTTTGGAGCCTAACTGCAGTGCACCTGATAAATAATTCAGGGAGTCAGAAGTGCCTGGGTGCGGAAGACTCTAAGTGTGCTTTTTCATCTTCTTTAATAACATCCAAGACTTTCCATCTATTAGATTAAATTTGCACTCCCTCTTTCTCTCATCTCCCTTCCTCCCTCCCTCCTCTTTCTTTCTTTCTTTCTTTCTTTCTTTCTTTCTTTCTTTCTTTCTTTTTCTTCTTTCTTTTTCTCTTTCTTTCTTTCTTTCATTCTTCCTTTCACCTCCCTCCCTCCCTCCCTCCTTCCTTCCCTTTCTTCCTTCTTTTCTTTCATCCTTCCTTCCTTCCTTCCTTCCTTCCTTCCTTCCTCCTCTCTCCCCCCCCCCCATATATGTCTCTCTCTCTCTCTTTTTTTGTCAAGAAATGTCATTTAGGGAGCCCAGTGGTTTGTTTTCTCTTAGCTATATTTTGCCTTTGCTAACTCACAACAGTAGGTGGAAATAAGGAGCATTATTTCTTTTGGTAATGGTAGCTGTCTCCGTTGGATGGTGCTCCTCAGTTTTGCTTAAGTTTTTGCCTCAATAAAATAGGTTACGGGTTTCCAGGTTTTAGGGCCAATAGAACTGCGAGACGCATTTGAAAATGGACATAGTATACAAGTTGTCTATATCAGGTACACTAGGGGAAGTTTAATTAAGTTTAATTAAGAAAGCATTAAAATATTTAATAATAATTTATAGACACACACACACACACACACACAAACATTTAAATGAACAATAATTTGCCAGTCTTTTCATGTAGGGCCCAGGGTTCCATCTGCTTATGGAACTTATTGGATTCCTGTTTTCTTCCCCAAATGCATCAACTCTGATTTCCAGTTTGCTTTCTTATAGTGCACTTAAAACATTTAGGCATGAGGAGAGTAATCTGAGTGCAAAATCATCACAGAGTTTTAAGATTCTGCTCTCTCCATATTTGTCTTCCCTAATGTGCCAGCAACTTTAACTGACTTGATATTGAATAAAAAAAAACCCTGTTTTTATAAACTATTCAACCATGTTTTCATATGAGTAACTCCCTTTTCGTACTTCTGTTTTATTGCTTTATAGAATCTTTATTCTCGTGTAACTACAGTACAAAAGCACCCCTAGCATAATATGGTTGGGAATTCTTGGTAGGCATAGAGCTCGAAAGTCAAGAGTGTGTATATAGATGCTAGACGAACACTGAGCCGCCACTAACATCCTCTGTGCCACTGTCGCAGTCAGTGAGGGTACAAATCATCTTCGGGTATGTTGATAAAATCTAATATTGGTAAGGAACTTTCTGCTACACGTATCCCAGCTACTATATATCTAAGATGCGTAACACTCAGAAAATTAAACGTTTAACGTCTCAATACCTACATCGTTAGAATGGCAATATAATAATAATAGTTATCACATAGGGTTGCCGCGAGAATTAAATGAGTTGACAGATCTCAAGCCTGTGACCGTGTGCACTTCACAGTTTTACAAGGCACTCAGCACATGCTAGCTATTATTATTCTTATTTCCATGCTTGGTATTCTTACTTCCAATCTATAGAAGTATTTCTCAAACTTTTTTTTTTATTGCCCTCCCCTGAAAAGTTGCCTAGATTTTTTCTTTTCCTAAAGACCCCCTTCCCTCCTGACATTTTAATACTGCAGACATTCAGTATGTCTGTTCGTGTAGTGTGGCCACTGGAAAATCCATAAACTATCATAATATCTAAGGATTTCTTCTCCTTTTTTCCAAGAACCAGTTTGTACCTGCCTTGGGGATACTGTCCCCCTTGTCAAGAATGCATGACCTGTTGTGTTTCAGGTGATTGCACTCCCCCTCTACCCAAGGCAGTGGGGCGCTGTGTTAGAGTGGGCGTGGCTCAGGACATGGCTGAGCAAGTTGACCTGAGAGTCATGCTCACTTCCCCGCTGGATGTCCCCTTCCCTGAGACAGACACTTAGATTTGGGAACTGTTGATACAGACAACCCTGTAAGGAATTGAAGCACGTCAATGATTTTTAGAGTCTGAGAGAGAAATTATAGTTAGACAACATACTTTTCTTAATGACCTCTTAGTAGCTTTCATTTTTTTTTATTAATGGATTATTATCGAAGGTATGAAGTTGTTATTCATTTGCCTGAAAAGTAGGGGGGGGTGGGTGGATTCTTGAAACTGCTAGGGCTATGACCATGGCACTTGAGAAAAGGTTTTCAGCTCCAAGAGTGAGAAATGCTTAAGGCCTAGAAGCTGAGATTAGGTTCAGAAGGAGGTCCAGAGTGGAGGTCCAGAAGGAAGACTTTCCAGCGGTACGGAAACTCAAATCGCTTTGCAGTCCTGCTCTGAGAGTGAGACGTAAGTGAGCTCTTTCTTTCTTTATTTCTTTTTCTTTCTTTCTTTCTTTCTTTTCTTTTTTAAACATTTATTTATTTTTGAAAGACAGAGAGAGACAGAGTGTGGGGGGCAGGGTGCGGAGAGACAAAGAGGGAGACAAAGAATCCAAAGCAGGATCCAGGCTCCAAGCTTTCAGCACAGAGGCCGACTCAAGGCTCAAACTCACGGACCGCAAGATCATGACCTGAGCAGAAGTTGGACGCTTAACTGACTGAGCCACCCAGGCACCCCTAGCGAGCTGTTTCTTAATCACCTCAGTTTACAATAGACTCTGGCATATCTTTCTTTTCTGCTATGTGGTGAACTACTGTTGTAAGGTATCTCTCTGTTAGTCTACTGGAGCTGCCATAACAAAGTTCCACACACTGGGTGGCTGAAACCATAGAAATTTCTTTTCTCACAATCCTGGAGGCTGGAGGTCTGAAATCAAGATGTCAGCAGGATTCTAAAGCCCCTCTCTTCAGCTTGTAGGTGGTCATTTTCTCTCTGTGTTCTCACATGGTTCTTCTGTGTGTCTCTGAGTCCTGATGGCCTCTTCTTATAAGGACACCAGTCATAAGGGATTAGGGCCACGCTAATGACGTAATTTTAACGTAGGTATATCTTTGGAGTCTCTGTCTCCAGAGGTGGTCACATTCTGTGGTTCATGGGGCTATGACTTTAACACATGAGTTTTGTGGGACACAACTGAGTTCATGATAATCCACTACCTGTCGTGTGTGGACATTCAGCAGTGAATTAATGAATGAACGGATGGATGAATGAATGAATGGGTTAATGAATGAATTTTTATTTTATTTTTGGCCATGTTTGAATTAGGAATTCTGTTCGTTCTTGTGAGTTAATAGTAAGTTTCTTAAAATGTTTATATTTTTATCTCTTTCACCCTGAAAGAGATAAAATTCCATGGCGGTGTTTCTATTTTTTCAGTAGCTGTGCACAGTTGCTCTCTCCATGGTGACACTTCCTCTTATCACCTGAAGGGCCACTGTCACCAGCAGCACTGCCCTAGACATTTGTGGGGCCCTGTGCAAGAGTTGGAGAGGGAGGCCCACCTCAGATTTAATCCCTTGAAAGTGATAAATCTTATTAACAAATTTTTTTTTTAATGTTTATTTATTTTTGAGACAGAGAGAGACAGAGCATGAATGGGGGAGGGTCAGAGAGAGGGAGACACAGAATCTGAAACAGGCTCCAGGCTCTGAGCTGTCAGCACAGAGCCCGATGCGGGGCTCGAACTCACGGACCGCGAGATCGTGACCTGAGCCGAAGTCGGCGCTCAACTGACTGAGCCACCCAGGTGCCCCTAACAAATTGTTTAAAAAGTGTATACAGTTCTCCTAGGTGACTGATCTGTCTTTTAGAGTGGCCTGGAAGGCCAGCCAGGTTTGACTTTAGAAGTCTCACACTCCACCACATTCTGCATGGAAAATGGCAGTGCAGAGAAAACTGGTAGCAACCCTTTTCTCTTCCCTCAGGGGCTGTATCCTGAGTCCCAAGGGGCCTTGGGCACACACACACACACACACACACACACACACACACAAGCTCTGCATTTTCCCCACCGAGACAAATCGGCCTGGAGGTGCCATAACCCTGGGAAGACAGATGCAGCTGAGAAGCCTGTCAAGGTTCTGGGAGAAAGTTTCTGCAACCTGGGTACTCAGAGCATAGCCTAGAAAGGGCTATATAGGCTCTGGACGGTCATGGCCTGTAGCCCTGTGCACACCGTGCCCCTGGTGGGAGGGTGCAGGGTGCACGTCTTGAGGGTGATGCTGTGGTCAGTGGTCAGTCTCAGTTCTTTGAGGAGCTTGCCTTGGTTTTGAAATTATTCCCATGCTCTGACTTCCCTGAAGAGGGAGCAAGAGAGGGGACAAAACAGTCTGAGGAAACATTAAGGTCAGGGCTTAGCCACATCCAAAGGAGGCTAATGGAGGGGGGGTTGTTGCACCTGAGAATCAATCCCTCCATTAAGTCCTGATCATAAATCTCCAGCTTCTGGCCTCGCAAGTCCCACGAAAGACGGACTCATTCTTTGTAAAGAGATTTGGGTCTAGAAAGTGTGAGCAGATTTCCAGTGGAAGCTGACAATGCCTGGGTTCCTGCACCCTCACCCTGAGTGGGGTCCACCCTTGCCTGAGGGGAGCAAAGCAGCAACCCCAGCACCCTCTTCAGGTGAGACAGAACAGCCTCCATGGAATGATGCGGCCCCGCCTCACCCTGGACGGCACTGGCAACTTTTTTGTCACTAGGGTCACTAAAAGCCACTTTTTCAAATTATCTAGGGTTATTTGCCTGGCTGTGCTCCTAGCTTCAGAAAACCAAATAAATAAATACATAAAAAGCCAGTGCTTTTCCTCACCACATAGAATAATTTATAGTAGGGACCAATTTACTTGCTAGGGAACAGCAGGTAGTTTGTGCCTTTCCCAGTGAAGGGGACATATGCTAAGCAGGGTGGCTGGCTTCAGTGCTGAGGATAGAAGGGGAGAGACCCTTCTAATTAATTATGTGGCTGTCTTTCCCCAGCATGGGTACCTCACTTTGTCTTTTAAGTTCTTGTTTAGTCAAAGCTGTATTTCTTTTATTTATTTATTATTTATACTTCATCTATTTCCAAAGAGAATTTGAGACAGCTGAAAAATGGTGGAGGGGGGGTGGCGGATTTGTCCTGAAGCAGGGCATTTAAAGAGAAAATTCTGACAGAAGAAGTACGGAGCTTACTTTGCCTCACCGAGCCCCTCTTCTCCATCGCATTTTCTGTTCTACTTTATCCCTTCCCCCAAACTTCTTTCAGCTTTTTGCTGTAGAGATTCAGGTTGTCTCTTTTGATCCTTACCTTCTCTCACTGTACCCTCCCTGTTTTAGTCTATTTAATTGTAGGCTTCCCATTGCCCTGAGAATAAAATCCAAAAGGCTTGCTAAAGCCATGAGACTTTTTGTGACCAGGCTCATCAGTGGCCCTCTGTTCACGCCACTCCTCACCAGATGCCAGCCACATTGGTCTTGTAGTTCTGGGAAGAGGTCAGGCTCTTCCTCCATTGATCTTTGCTCCTGCCTTTACTATGCCCAGAGTGTTGTTAGCCTCTCTCTTCTCATGGGCTGTCCTCCCTTTTCCCAGATGCCCCATTCATTACAACTCCTCATTCTTTGGGAATCCCATTCTGCAAAATGTCATCCATGACCTCCATATCTAAACCTACACCTATCACCCACAGTGATATTCTCTGTCACCCTTCTTTCTTTCCTTCATGACATTGCTCACTATCTTAGCATTTCTAGTCTCATGTTTATAATATTTTTTTCTTTTCTTCTTCTTGACTGTATTTTTCATCTTTGTATCACAAAGATCCCACACTCACTATGTGCCAGGCACATAGTAAGTAACCGCTCAACAATCGTTTGATGAATGAATGAGTGACAAACACTAGCTCTAGGAAAAGGTCAGATATCCTTTACTTGGTTTAGAATGTTTGCCAAGAATGTTTGGATTTCTAGAGAGAGTAGCATTCTAATCCAAAGGAATTGGTTTATATTTATAAAATTTTAAGCATCAGGGACCTGGTGAGGAAAGGTTTTTGAGGAAACCACATCACGTTAAGTGGGTGCCCACTCAAAGTGTGTTTTTCTTTGACCTATTTCTTGAATGTTTTGTCTCAGAGAGCAGACCTGCCATTTAAGATGTAATACTTTAGAAGATAAACCTCGTTAGAACAATCATGGTATTCCCAAGGGTCTGGGGGGGGGGGCACATTTTAGTCAAGTATGAGAGTGTAACTAAGGAAGCAATGAGTAATCTGATCTAATTCCATACATATGATGTGTTGAGACTCATCAGTCTCAATGTTTTAAATATGCTTTATCATCCCAAACATCCTGTTACTCTCTAATACTTGAGTTTGTAATTTTACTTAGAAGTGAAGATTGGAACTCTATCTTGTACAACTATCAAGTAACTAAGACAAAGATGAAAAAACAGCCCAAACTGTCTTCTCACGTGATGTGTGGGTTAGAGTTACTGGGACCATCATTTAGCTGTGTTGCTTCCCTCTGGTGGCAGCTTTGTGTACATAGGCTTGGTGGGCAAGCACTGGGTCAGACTGTAGTTTGCTTTTCCTGAAGGAAGGAAGGAAGGAAGGAAGGAAGGAAGGAAGGAAGGAAGGGGAAGGGAAGGGAAGGGAGAAGTCATCATGAAGGAAGGAAGGAAGGAAGGAAGGAAGGAAGGAAGGAAGGAAGGAAGGAAGGGGAAGGGGAAGGGGAAGGGAAAGGAAGGGAAGGGAAGGGAAGGGAAGGAAAGGAAGAAGTCATCATGTTCTCCTGGTGTGTGTGTGTGTGTGTGTGTGTGTGTGTGTGTGTGTGTATGTGTTTGCGGTGGGGAAGGCACTGTTTTTAAACAGAATTAAGTGATTGAAAATGATTGACAGCATGTGATTAAGAAAAGACAAACTTTTCTGCACTTTGGATAAAGTTTGAAGTCTGCAGTGTTCACAAATGAAAGCAGTGCTCTGACTGTGTATAATAAACCTGTAAAAGATCTGCTCATATGTTTTAATTCCCCTTTGTTTGGAAAACATATCTTAAGATTCATTCAAATGAGAAAAGCTGCCAGTGTCGATTTTTTAAAGATAGCTTTTAAAATCTGCTGTGCATTTTTAATATTTTCCTTTGAATTATTCCTTTTCTGCAGTGTGAAACTTACACTGGACACAGTACCAATGGTTCTCATCTGGGGCTTAATTTTAAGTCTTGGAAATCACTTGATTTTATCCCATATCTGATCATGCTGCAGGGGTCGGGGAGGATGCCCTTGAGAAAAGGAGACGGTCAAGGAAAGGAAATAATCATTCTTCTTTTGTTTCTTTTCCCCTCTCATCGCTCAAATCCAGAAATACCCCCCTGAACATAGCCTGACACTTCAGCGTGACAGGTGTTCTGAAGATGAGAAGGTGCAACGTAAAAACTATTTATTCAGTGAGGAAGTTTTGCACCATTTACATTCAGAGCCATCCCTATGATACCGAAATAGGCTTGTGCAATGAATTTTTCATTTTTTTAAACTCAAAACCAGATAACTCACCTGCAAATACACACTATGTAATTTCATTTCATGTGCCTAATCAATATCACTGACGGAAATCTGTATTCTCCTTGTGAAGGAGACAAGGTTTTCTCTTTCATTATGCATATTACATATGTGGTGCAATATTTCGGTGGGAAAATGGGTCATGTTTACATTTTTGGATTCAGTTTATTTTTTTCATGAGCTTTTTTAGCTTTCAAAGTTCCCGGCCTATTTTGTATGAATTGTAACTATGAGGAATGGTAAAGGGGTAAGCAATTAAAGCACAGTTGAACTGTCGCACTGAAATTTGTGTAAACATATATAAGCAGTTGGCATTATTTGAGCAGAAACATGTATTTTTTTTGTTTTATTTTATTTTATTTTTTTGCAGTAGACCATAACGACTTCCCTGAATTCGGGTCAGAATCATAGAACCTGAAGTATTAGGTATCTAAGGTGATCATCATGCCTTTCATCAAACCAAGTTTGTAATAATGGGCCAGACTGACCCCATTTCAGTTGATAAGAGCACAGAATTTGATATTGTGTTACAAAACAAGTATAGTGCTATGATAATTACAGTTACTTTCTAGTTGCATGATTTATGCCTTTTATTAAGGTCGTCTAGTTTCTTTGTATTTGAAGACTATTCATCCGTCTCTCTGTCTATCCCTCAATCTCTCTGGGTAGGTTGGTATTACTTAAAAACTTTGAAGCCGTTTCTGAAATATTATCTTGGCGATTTCTTATGAGACCTCAGACTGAAGATGTCAACGAGGTTTTACAGCCTGCCTCTTCAAACAAAGTGATCATCTGAAGGTCGTTCTTTGATTCATCATTTATTCTATAGACCCTTCTTGAATGTCTGCCATGTGCTGTTGTAGGTCCTGGGGAAACAAGAGTAAGCAAAAGGTGTCTGAACTCTGCCTGTGTGAAGCTTACAGGGAGGCAAGATATGGGTTGCTTCTAGCAAGGCTTTGCAACTCATGACTGAGTTCAAACTCTGTCCTTGTCTTCTATCTGCTGATGGGTCTTAGAGAAGGTCCATCACTTGGAGCCCTGTTCCCTCTGTAGGAGTAGTAACAGTACCAAAGTATTGCTTTATTATGAGTCAGTGAATGTAAGTTTCTTAAAAAGTCTGAAATTGCAAATGCTAAGTTAGAAATGCTCTTAAAACACTTAATAGGTAAATCAGGTGGGTGTTTGCTTGTACAGGTCAGGAGCTAAGAAGACAGAAGGTTTTAGACTAGTCTTTTCGATTTATAACCCCAGGGCTGATTGTTGACATCAGTGAGACACGCTTGTGTGAAAGCAGGAGCAGGAAACAGTGTAGAATGTGAAGATGGGTGGGAGGTGAGAAAACAGAGATATCAATTATGGACTATTCTTTCTAGAGGTTTGGATCAAAGTCAGGAGAGAAATAGGGCAACAGCTGGAGGGAGGATATGGAGTCAAAGAGATGTTTTTGGTGGAAAATATCAGAAATATGATTGACAGCAGGTCCAGTCTGAGACAGAAAGGTTGCATACACAGGGAAGGAGCACATAGAGTTACATTCTAGAGAAGCCTGCAGGGCAAGGGCTCCACAGGAGAGATAGAGTCGTCAACCACTAAGGAAAAGAAAGTGGGTGCAGACACAGATCAGCTCAGATGTTTGGCAACAGAAAGACATGGGAGATCCTGTCTGATGCCTTCTGCTCATCTTCAGATGAAAGTCAGGTTGTCTACTGAAAGGGAGAGAAGTTAGGGAATCTAAAGGAGAGTTGAAGACTGAAGCCTTCTTTGAGGAGAATGAGAGACAAGTTTTCCAGAGAAGTTTAACCGTGTTCCTCAATTTGGTGCAGTCTCACTGTAGGCTGGTGATTTCTTGTTTAAGGTAGATCTCATCTGTGCTATTAGGTGACTTTCTCTGGCGAGAACCTGAAACTCGGGCAGGCACAGGGGAGATTGGGCTTGTGATTGGGTGCTTTGTTTGCTTGATTGGTGCAATGAAAGAACAGAGGGAAAGAGAACTCTGGGTGTTGGCAGAAGGATTTTTGAAGTGACAGATTATACACCCTAAGCCAATAAGGAGGAGAATATAGTGGGAAGAGCACCAATTTTTTCTGTTCTTTTCTTTCTTTCTTTCTTTCTTTCTTTCTTTCTTTCTATCACAAAAACTGGGCTGGGATTCTATGGCTAGGATTTGCTATTATTTGAACTTGAGTAAGTCACTGACTTCTCCAACCTTGTTTCCTCATTTGTAAATTCAGGATAATTATGACTTATTTCTCATCGCTCTGTATTTCACACTACTAACAGTGGTTAACACTCAATGGGTATTTGAATAGTTAGCTGAATTTAAACTCAAGTTGGAAATGTACCAAAGCCTAAGAGTACATACAGTGATTATAGTTATTTGCTTATTTCTTCTGTTGAATTACCAAGGACTGTATAAAAACAAGTTCAAATCTCTTGTTCTATCCCAACATAGCTTGCCTCTCAAAAAAAAAAGGGGGTGAGGGGAGGAGGGAAGAAAAGAAGATGACTTCTCATTTCCTCCCCCTCCCCCCACTCCAGATGAATGCTGGCAGAGTGCCTTTGGGGATATGACTGGCTGGAAGACAGCTTGGAAAGGGACATAAGTATTCAGAGTGAGCCCTGCATGTTTGGATCATAGGGCAGAAGATACAAGAAATATTTCAAACTTTATTTTTTAATATATTTTAAGTGTTTATTTATATCTGAGAGAGAGAAATAGAGAGATAGTGCATGAGCAGGGGAGGGGCAGAGAGAGACAGCGACGGAATCTGAAACAACCTTCAGGCTCTGAGCTGTCAGCACAGACCCCAACACAGGGCTCGAACTCATGAGCCCAAGTTGGATGCTTAACCAACTGAGCCACCCAGGCGCCCCAGAAAACTTTCAGAATTTCTGGAGTCAGGTGTTCCAATGGGATTGCTTAGGAACAATCTCTTGCAGGAAAAACAAAAAACAAAAAACGCTGATCTAGCAAGATCTTTCGTAAAATTACTCTATGTTAGATTACTGATCTCACTTTCTACAGATTTTTTCCCTTAGAATTGAAGGAATTCTTGACACGTATCATCCCGAGTGATTAGTATACATAAGGTGGCCGTGTGTTGGGTAGTTAGGGACTAGCTTTATTCCTTCAACAGCTTTTCCCACGGTGGCCCCACATGAAGACCTTCTCAAGCTGTAGAATGTGGTGACAGCCAACTTGAGATTCTTTGAGATAAAGTAGGCACGGAAACTTTGCTGTCTGTTTTGCTCCCATCCTATCAGTAGTCATCAAGTCCTTTAGACACCTCCAGTCCTTGGCACCTCGATACTGCTCATCAGCTGAGCTGCAGCTTGGTTTCCTACTCCTGGAGTCCTGGACTCACATGGGGAGAACAGACACTGCGTTCCCTGGCATAATTACTCTGTATTTATGCACCAGTCCAGCTTAGAGGTTTTACTCACTTCAGATGCCAGGCTACTGATAGCTTTGTATTTTTAAGCAGTGGGAGAGGCTTTAGTTTTTGCATGTTGGCTTTAATACCATCGTAACTAACACCAGTCATCAAATCATACCAGTATCTAGTATTTTCTTATGGAAATTTTATAATGCCATCCTCTGTTCATACCATCAATATGGCTTCAACCAAATGCCTTCATCTCTGTAGACTTCATTTGAGGTTCATATACATATCTCCTAAGGGTTGTTGTGGGATTACATGAAATAAAACATATTAAAATGCTTTTGGAATTGTAAAGAGCTTCATGCAAAGAGTTACTTGATCTGACATAAACTGATACTCAAACACAGGGGCTCTGTCATAGATATATTTCTAGTAACTAGTTCTCTGCCTGGCAGGGAGTGAGGTGCTCCCCATGTGTTTGCTGGGCTGTACTTGGTGCTGATCAGACCACATGAATCTTGTCTTCTTTTATGGGCAGCACATACCAAGAAATGGAGGCATCAGCATTGCTAAGATTGTGAAGCAAATGAAAGAAATGAAACATTGACATAGGAAAGATCTGAGAGACCCAGTAAATGTCTCTGCATATTTGCAGTGTTGATACATGGGAAGATGTATGTGTGTATCTCCAAAAGAAAGAACTATGATCAATGAATGAAAAAGGAAAGTGAAATGTCATGGATTCCAAAGAACCAACTCTTTACTCAATTAGGGACAGAAACTCCCAGTTCAGGAGGCTGTGTGTTATGGTTGCTGTTTTCATGTTATTTTATTTTCTTAAGTTTATTTATTTTTGAGAGAGAGGGTGCAGGAGAGGGGCAGAGAGTAGGGGGAGAAAGAATCCCAGGCAGGTTCTGCACCATCGGCATGGAGCCCAACGTGGGACTTAAACCCATGAACTGTGAGGTCATGACCCAAGCTGAAACCAAGAGTCTGACACTTAACTGAATGAGCCACCCAGGCACCCCTACTGTTGTTTTTTAAAGCTAAAAATGGGAATAGCCAAAGCATAATGAGTGTGTGTGTATATTAGATATTAGATAACACTTGAAATGATTTACAGCTCTACAAAAAGTAGGAGAGAGTAAAACTGCCATTTTCTCCATTTGACGAGTGAGTTAACTGGGGCCAAGGGAGGTGAAATGTTGTGCCTGAGTTAGCACAGCTGGCAAGGAAGAAAGCTATCTGGGTCACATATCCCCAGAGCCCAACACAGTTCGTTGAGTGCCTACTTGGGACTCTTAGTTGCTTTATGTTCATTATCTCTAGTCTTCCCGACAACATTGTGAGCATGGCTTAATATCCTCTCTTGAGATGTATAGAGTGAGATTGAGAGAGTTCAAGTCAGGTCTCCATCATCATGCTTTTGAAGTGTGGCTGAGCTGAGGTCAAAGCCAAATTCTGACTTACCCCAAACCCTTTGTTCTTGTCATGCCACCACACCTACAGTTCCACCTCTTACAAGCCAATTTGATCCAAAAAAGAGAAAAATCAGTTGCCTCGATGCCTTGAAAACAATTCCCAGTAGCGGTATCTGGGTGGTTGAACTCAAAAGTAAATGATCATCAGATCCACCTGGGGAATATTGACGAAAGACAATGAACATCCTTCTTTGAAGGCCTATTAAACCCCACATCTGCAGGGTGGTACCGAGAAACCCTCTTTTTTCATCATCTTCCCGTAGTGTTTTTGATGGGAAAATCTGGAGCAAATGATGGGAAAAATCCATGTCAGAGATAAAAACATGAAACCAGCTATTTTCTAGGCCTGAAACATGAGGTACTCAGTATATATTTGTTTGACCAAATGAATGGATGTATGAATGAATGAACTACCTCTTTTGGAAATGGATTGAAAAATATATAGATGTGGGTTTTAGAGGGCTCCATCCTTTATGGACCCTACTTCTATCTTTACTGGTACTGTCTCAATAAAATTCTTCTCTATTAGTGTCTGTTCACCACTGAGTTTAAAAACCATGAAGGCTAGGGGCACCTGGGTGGCTCAGTGAGTTGAGCGTCTGACTTCAGCTCAGGTCATGATCTCATGGCTCATGAGTTCGGACCCACGTCAGGCTTTGTGTTGACAGCTCGGAGCCTGGAGCCTGCTTTGGATTCTGTGTCTCCCTCTCTCTGCCCCTCCCCCACTCACACTCTGTCTCTGTCTCTCTCTCTCAAAAATAAACATTAAAACAAAAACCAAACAAACAAGCAGACAAAAAAACATGGAGGCCAGTCTTGCATCCAGACATGCAGATTTTTTTTTTTTTTCAACGTTTTTTTTTTTTTTTTTTTTTAATTTTTGGGACAGAGAGAGACAGAGCATGAACCGGGGAGGGGCAGAGAGAGAGGGAGACACAGACTCGGAAACAGGCTCCAGGCTCCGAGCCATCAGCCCAGAGCCTGACGCGGGGCTCGAACTCATGGACCGCGAGATCGTGACCTGGCTGAAGTCGGACGCTTAACCGACTGCGCCACCCAGGCGCCCCCAGACATGCAGATTTTAATGGACCCAAGGAATGGTCAGTGGAAGCTCCCCAGTGGATGAGGAACAGAGAATGGCAGTAATGAATTTGCCCTCAAAGTTTATGTATTTGGGTTTTTAACATTGGTTGTGTGTTCTCAACTTATTATTTGAACCAACTGCATTGGAAACCACATGGGGACAACTCTTCAAATGTGTTAGAGAATTTTATGCTTGCTGGGAGAATAGCTCTTTTTTTTTGGAGGGGGGGCTCCAATTTTAATGTTTTAAATCCTAGACTGACTGGAGCCAGGAAATTGTCTACTGTTTACCTAAAGTGTTTCCTTTCTTTCCTTCCTTCTCTCTTCTCCTCTGTCTCTCCCTCTTCCTTTCTTTCTTTCTCTTTGTTTTGGCAAAGAAAAATATTTGTCTATTGAGAAACTTCAAGGAGCTTGGTTGAGGATCAGTGAAGGAGATGGAAAAATTGTTTCAAGTTAGGGGGTGGCTATTGTTTTATTTTTCCCCACATTCCTCTGCTAATCCCCACATCTTGCCCAGCTAACTATAGCATTCTGACTGTTGTGAGAGCAGTATTTATAACCTATCTTCAGGAATGTGGAAATGTGCACAAGATCTATAAATGGCTTTAGTGTTTCCAGATTGTAACAGAGACATTTGTAGTATAGTTAGGCCTATCGATTCTGCACCTGTGTGTCTGATTTCAAGCACAAATTGCCTAATTCCAGAAGTGCTAAGTCCCCGGTACCCCGGGAAATTTTGCAGAGAATCTCTCTTCAGGTCAGCTTTCTCATTCACACCAGTTCCTTTACTGCACTGTCTTGTCACAATCCAGCCAATGCTAAGACCATTAAGATTTTATTAGGTTTGTCTTGGTGTCACTATATTATGCAATCGGCAGTGCCTATTGACAACTCTTATTTTCTGTACTATGATTTTTATAGTCTGAGTTTATTAAGCGCTCCTGGAATACAGGCTCCTGGAATTAATTAAAAAAAAAATCTTCCTAGGCAGCACTGGGAGAGAAACACTTTACTGAAAGCTTTAACATGATTTATGTGCTTTGAGTCTCAGTTCCTATGAAAAGAGTTGAATTAAGGTAAAGTAGCCTAGAATAACTGCTGCTCTTACTGTCAGCTTTACCAGACTGGCAGGGCCAGGGTCTTGATGTCTCCAAAGAGCATTTGTTGCCTGTTGATTTACACTCTCTTTTGAAACTGTGTTTGCTACTTTCAGTGAAAATTCTTCTTTTTCCTTAGCACCTTCCACTAAACCATTCTTCATAATCGCTAGTTTCCTGGAAAGGAAGCATACTCAGTGCGGTATTCAAATAAATAGGAAAGGGGGAAACATTGCCCTCAGTATTTGAAACGCCTCTTGTAAAAGCAAAAACTTTTATTCCTAATATTTAGAGACTTATAAATGGAAATGGCTAATGACCTGGAAACATGGGCTTGTTTCTTACCTTCTGGAAACTAGACTATCTCAGGGAGAAGTAGGCAGAGTTGGGGAAGGTGCCTTGCCATCCAAGTTTTGTTCCTTCTCTTAGCTGGGCTGAGTTTTACCTCTTGATCCACCTTACAACCTGCTTGGTTCCTTGTGCAGAACTTTTTGAATCTCTTCCCTTTCTTGTACCTTTTTATCCTTCAGATCATTACATAGACAGTCTTTGTCCTGCAACGTTTTTCCTGATTCCCCAAGGACTAGGTGAGAGCTCCTTACACAGTACCCTAAGTTTAGAACTCCTTATACAGTACTGTAATTCCCTGCTTATTCATTTCTCTCCCCTGACTTAATCAAGCTCATGAAGCCAAAACCTACATCGCTTCCGCCTAAGAGTGTATCTTCATTCTAATGCCCAGGCCAATAAATATTGGTTGAATAAATGAATGAAAACCATGCTGCATTTTCATGGTTTGGTTTTTTTTTTTTTTTTTTTTTTTTTTTTTTTTTTTTTTTGGTGTCCATGGCAAGAAGAATTTTTAGGTTCTGTTTATTAGAAACCTATGTTTGATTTCTTCTATAAAATTAGAATAATAATGCTAACCTTCTAAGGTACTTGTAAGATGGTGTAGGTCAGTGATTCTCAATTGGGGGTGATTTAGTCACCCCAGGAGACATATATTTGACAAGGCCTGGAGACATTTTTGGATGTTCACGGAAGCTCCACCACAGAATCATCTGGCCCAAAATATCAGTAGTGCTGAGGTTGAGAAGTCCTGGAGTATACAAAAATGCATAGAACTTGAAAGGTTCAAAGCGATTTTATTTTGCTCTATACGTTGGAGTTCACCTCTTTGGACAACCTAAATATTAATAATTACACAGAGAATAATAGTTTATATTTATTATGTTCTTGTAGGTATCAGGCAACATAAAAGCTTTTCACAAATACTATTTTATTTAATTCTCTCAAGAATACTATGAGATAAGAACTATTATTATTGTCATTTTTCAGGCGAGGAAAGGAAGGCATAGAGTTTAAGATCCTGCAGCTACTCTGTGTCAGAGGTGGGATGAAAAGTCAGGGGCTATGCTCTTGACCATTATACTGTACTGCCTTCTCTATGGATGGAGTCTTCAGCTTAAGGTCTAAAAGGATTTCTGCCCTCAGTATTCGGTAGGAATTCACACTGAAAATATGGAGGAAATTTTAGCCTATTTAATGAAAAAAAAATGTCATCATTGCCTACATGTTTGTAATTTTACACTTGCACTAATTTGAACAAAGATACAGTAGACGGGCTGACATAATATAGGCTGTCATTGATCCAAGGATTACAACAAATCTATTTGATGTAAGTTTGTGGGATTCCGAAGAAGCTCAAAGAAAACCCTGAGAGTTTGTTTTCATTTAGAATTGAACTTGTCATAGCTGATCAACACATGGTGATCTCGATGGGACTTTTCTCCTCTTAAGGTGGATAAGCAGTGACAGTTTGCCCCATGTAATCCTATTAGGAGATTTCTTCAGGACCACATCCTCTTCTTGCATAATTATAAAAGAACCACTCGTAAGGAGAGTTCAGAGGCCAGAGAGCAAAGCCTGGGGCAAAGGATTGGCTGATGGGGCTTTTACTGTTCTTACAGAAGACACAGTTCAGGCAAGTGGAAAATCTACAATTTGAAAACACGATAGTGTCCCGGTCTGTACTGAGTACTTTGCTAAGCTCCCAGTGATTATTAACTTTGAGGCTGTTAGCTGAGGAACTTTCCAAATAAATTCTGCCATCTTCAAGTATCGGCTAATTGTTTCCAGGGCCTTAAAACTTAGACTGTAAACTCAGTTAAGAAACATCTATTCTCTTTATTTAGGAACTTAGAACCCTGGGGTAGGTGGTTTTCTATCTTAGGAAATTATTGTGTGCTACTATCACATGTTGAAGATACTTGTGGAATGCTAAAAAATGTGTTAGGTTCTATCCTTTGGTCTCACTTTCCTGCCTCCTGTGAAGATCAGATGCTAATAACACCAAACAAATATTTATTCTTTTTTTTTTTTTATTTTTTTTTAATGTTTATTCATTTTTGAGACAGAGAGAGACAGAGCATGAATGGGGGAAGTTCAGAGAGAGAGGGAGACACAGAATCTGAAACAGGCTCCAGGCTCTGAGCTGTCAGCACAGAGCCCGACGCGGGGCTCGAACTCACGGACCGCGAGATCATGACCTGACTGAAGTCGGCTGCTTAACCAGCTGAGCCACCCAGGCGCCCCACAAATATTTATTCTTAAATAAATCATGTTTTGTAAAAGTGGCTCCCCTGATCACAAGTAACTTTGCAAGCTCCTACAGGGCATTAGTGCCTGTCATGCAGACATACATTTTCAAGGGTCTGTTGAGGCCAAGTAACACATATGGTATAACCATTGCACTACTCCACCTCCAAGATGTCATTTATACATAAGATGTCATTTGAGACTGTCTCCGGGGGACGAAAGTGATGAGTATGCCTTATGCTTTCACTCTTCTTGAAGAGTCATTGGGCATCTTCTTCCATTTATTTTATATTTAATAAATTAAAATGTTCGAATGGTTAAATGTTACTATGTTTAGGGCAATGCCTCTCAAATTTTAACGTGCACACCCAGGTTCTTGCTAACGTGCAGATTCTGCCTTTCAAACAATTTCCCAGCTCAAGCTCATGCTACTGGACCAAGATCACACTTGAATAGCTAGCTATTAGGGAGCATTGAGATGGCTTAAAAATTTGAAATCTGAGCTTAAGGATGATGTCAGGCTGATGGCATTAAACTAATTTTCCTTATACTATCCTTGGCTGTATTATAAATTATTCTTTAAGTATATAGGGAGATTTTTGCTGGGTTGGAGGGATGGCTTCTGTCTAGTGGCAAAACATATATTTATTTGTACGTTTTAACAAAGTAAATAATGTTTGATTTTTAATAAAGTATCATATCTCGATCTGTTTTGGCGTGGAGAAAACTCCCTATATCTCCCCTTCCCTTTTTAAGGTTTTTGAACAACAAAACATGAATTTTACTGTTTCAGGTCATCAGTGGCATTTTTTTAGGTGGTTCACAATTCTTTTTAAGTTGTAGAACAAATTTACAATATCCTTGACAGTTAAACAGCATTTGCGGTGTGGTTTTTTTTTTTTCTTTTTTAATTATGTTTCTAAAGATAGCTAAGGGAACAATTTCAAATAGTTCCTCTGTGCTTCTAGATATGAGTTGTTTCAATTTCTGTCTTTTGGTGAGAATTAAGAAACTCATAGCTTGCCATGTCCTGTCATGTTGGCTTATTTTGTAAGGAAATAAAATCTGGCACCTTTCAATTATCTGCTTTACCTCTCTGATCTAAAAACAGATGGAACACATTGTAGAGCAGGGAGGCATGATTACTATCCGTGTATTGCCTTGACTTCCCCAACTGGGTCTTCTATCATTTCAAAGTGTGCTAAAGGTCTTTCTTTAAAGCGGGAAAAAAGGGGTGTCCGGGTGGCTAAATTGATTAAGCATCTAACTCCTGATGTCAGCTCAGGTCTTAATCCCAGAGTCATGAGTTCAAGCCCGGTACTGCTCTCCACTCTGGACGTGGAACCTACAAAAAAAAAAAAAAAAAGGTAGAAATAAACACAGATGGGAGGAAGGGGGTGGTGTTGAAAAATACCTTATTCCCAATCATGAGTGTGGCAACTCTCAAATCTGTACCTGGAGGTCCCGAAAGAGGGAATAAATACGCATGTTATCATGAACTGGAGTTTGGTCCTTCTCCTTAGTACCTTGAGGGTAAGCTGTTTTGATGGAAGACAAAGGTGAGGAGAGACGAAAAATGGGGAAGAAAAAAAAATCTCTCTGCCTTCACGCGTGCTTCTGTGCATTGTGTTTATTCCTCTTCCTTATGGCATTAGATCAAAAGGGCACATTTTTTTTAAATGACCGCAGCCGTGCCTATTTTGCATGTAGAAAAGGCTTCACGTTTCTTCTCTCAAGTGGTGTTAGGTACTCAGTCATTTGTTTCATCTTGAAAGAAGATGTGACCTGTTGGATTTGTAGGTAACCATCATTATTGATTCAGTGGATTCAGCAGTGTGCCTTTTGTGCCCTTTCTATTTGGATATTCAAACAGATATTTAAGAGACGGTACTGATTGGGTTGTTGAAGATAAGGTAATTGAATCGTGTTCCTTTGTTGAATACCTTTTCAACTAAATTATTGCTGCTTAAAACATCATTTAACGCCAACTCTGTGGCCCTGGCCATTTGGTTCTGGCCATAGTGTTCTTAAAAGGCAGCTAGTAACCAGAACTTCATCCATCACTATCCTAAACTGACTTTTTTCTCTCTACTTTCCTCTAACAGAGTGCAGATTGAGCTTAACCAAGAAGTTCATAGTCTGATCAACACTGACCTGATCTACAACATCAGAAGGGAGTTCTGCCTGCCCAGTTGGGCCTCTGTTGACTGCAGATAACTTGGCTTCACTCATTGCCTGTGTGGAAAATTCTCCCTATTGATTTTTTTTTTGTTTTTTTTTTGTTTTTTTGTTTTTGCACATGGAGGACAGTAACAAAGACAGCAACACAGGCTGATAAGAGCAGAGATCACAGGAGAATTCTCTTATTACAGGTCCTTGGGACTTTTCCTCTAGTTGGAGTTCTGGACTTTAACAGAGCCCTTTCCAGTCATTTTGGTTTTGTTTCTTGTTACTTTCCCACCACCTTGTATTTTGTTTCCGTACTTCAGAAATGGGCCTACAGACCACACAGTGGCCCAGCCGTGGGGCTTTTTTCCTGAAGTCTTGGCTTCTCATTTCCCTGGGGCTCTACTCACAAATGTCAAAAACCTTGGCGTGCCCTAGCGTGTGCCGCTGCGACAGGAACTTTGTCTACTGTAATGAGCGAAGCTTGACCTCAGTGCCTCTTGGGATCCCGGAGGGCGTAACCGTACTCTACCTCCACAACAACCAAATTAATAATGCTGGATTTCCCGCAGAACTGCACAACGTACGGTCGGTGCACACGGTCTACCTTTATGGCAACCAACTGGATGAATTCCCCATGAACCTTCCCAAGAACGTCAGAGTCCTCCATTTGCAGGAAAACAACATTCAGACCATTTCGCGGGCTGCTCTCGCCCAGCTCTTGAAGCTCGAAGAGCTTCACCTGGATGACAACTCGATATCCACGGTGGGGGTGGAAGATGGGGCCTTCCGGGAGGCTGTGAGCCTCAAACTGTTGTTCCTGTCCAAGAATCACCTGAGCAGCGTGCCCGTTGGGCTTCCTGTGGATTTGCAAGAGCTGAGAGTGGATGAAAATCGTATCGCTGTCATATCAGACATGGCCTTTCAGAACCTCACGAGCTTAGAGCGTCTGATCGTGGATGGGAACCTCCTGACTAACAAGGGCATTGCCGAGGGCACCTTCAGTCATCTCACCAAGCTCAAGGAATTTTCCATTGTTCGGAATTCACTCTCCCACCCCCCTCCTGATCTCCCAGGTACACATCTGATCAGGCTCTACCTGCAGGACAACCAGATCAACCACATCCCTTTGACAGCCTTCTCAAATCTGCGCAAGCTGGAACGCCTGGACATATCCAACAATCAACTGCGCGTGTTGACTCAAGGGGTCTTTGATAATCTCTCCAACCTGAAGCAGCTCACCGCTCGGAATAACCCCTGGTTTTGTGACTGCAGTATTAAGTGGGTCACGGAATGGCTCAAATACATCCCTTCATCTCTCAACGTGCGAGGTTTCATGTGCCAAGGGCCCGAGCAAGTCCGGGGGATGGCTGTCAGGGAGCTGAATATGAATCTTTTGTCGTGCCCCACCACGACCCCTGGGCTGCCCGTCTTTACCCCAGCTCCAAGTACAGCCTCGCCAACGACCCAGCCTTCCACGCTCTCTGTCCCAACCCCTAGCAGAAGCTACATGCCTCTGACTCCCACCACAGCCAAACTTCCCACGATCCCTGACTGGGATGGCAGAGAAAGAGTGACCCCGCCTATTTCTGAACGGATCCAACTCTCTATCCATTTTGTGAATGACACGTCCATCCAAGTCAGCTGGCTCTCTCTCTTTACCGTGATGGCATACAAACTCACGTGGGTGAAAATGGGCCACAGTTTAGTAGGGGGCATTGTTCAGGAACGCATAGTCAGCGGTGAGAAACAGCACTTGAGCCTGGTTAATTTAGAGCCCAGATCCACCTATCGGATTTGTTTAGTGCCACTGGATGCTTTTAACTACCGAGCTGTGGAAGATACCATTTGTTCCGAGGCCACCACCCACGCCTCATATTTGAACAATGGCAGCAACACGGCTTCCAGCCACGAGCAGACGACTTCCCGCAGCATGGGCTCCCCTTTTCTGCTGGCGGGCCTGATCGGGGGCGCGGTGATATTTGTGCTCGTGGTCTTGCTCAGCGTCTTTTGCTGGCACATGCACAAAAAGGGGCGCTACACCTCCCAGAAGTGGAAATACAACCGAGGGCGGCGGAAAGACGACTACTGCGAGGCGGGCACCAAGAAAGACAATTCCATCCTGGAGATGACAGAAACCAGCTTTCAGATCGTCTCCTTAAATAACGATCAGCTCCTTAAAGGAGATTTCAGACTGCAGCCCCTTTATACCCCAAACGGGGGCATTAATTACACGGACTGCCATATCCCCAACAACATGCGATACTGTAACAGCAGTGTGCCAGACCTGGAGCACTGCCACACGTGACAGCCAGAGGTCCAGCGTTATAAAGGCGGACAGTAAGACTCTGGAGAACACACACACGTGTGTGCACCGAAAGACACACGAATTACATTTGATAAATGTTGCCCAGATGCATTTGTGCATTTGCATACTCTGTAATTTATACGGTGTACTATATAATGGGATTTAAAGAAAAAAGTGCTATCTTTTCTATTTCAAGTTAATGACAAACAGTTTTGTAACTCTTTGCTTTTTAAATCTTAAAAAAAAAATAGTTGCTGAAGTACTGTACAGGGTTGTACCATGAGAACCCAATGCCAAGGCTAAGGAGTGATTCTTCCTCATGATGCACATTCACCATTTTACTGTTGAAGCTGTCAGAATAAATTCCTTTCTTATGGTTGGTGGTCAGATGAAAAGGCACATGGAAACGGACTCATCAGGGTAGGCTACACAACATGGGGAAAACAAGGAATGGCCCAGATAGATATCTTTATGCTATTTCTATACTTCCTGGTGTGGAAGGAAAGTTAAAAATTTCAAAGTAGAAGAAAGGAGGTAGTTACCCTGATTTGACCCAAAGCAGGAAATCTAGAAAGCATCACGAGGAAGCCCGTTCCTGTAAGATGTTAACCGAACCCGGCAGAATCCAGAAAATGATGTGGGCTTTGAAAAGAACTTCAAACCCGGGGGTTGGCTTTCTGACTGGGAGCTTAAAAATCACCCCTCACGCCTCCCTGATCCTATGTGATAACAGAGTTAGAGACCTGAGTCTGATTCCGGCCATCTTCAGAGACAGATAAGATGTTCCAGCAAGAAAACTCCCTTTAAAAGTGTTACTATTCAAATTATATGTCAGGTTGAATCACATTCAACAGAGATATATTCTAGAATACTTTTTTAGAAGAGGCTAATAAAATAACGGGAAGAATTATATTGAATGGAATTATTTTTGATAATGAGAATTATTTGGGTAGATTCACTGCAGCTATGTCAACATGATATTTAGACCAACAAGAGATCAGTGTTTGGAATATACTAAACTTGTTATTTAAAAACTATTGGTACCATTTAGACAAAAGCAAGTGATCAGTGATTCTGCTACACTTCATCAAACGACTTTGTTAGTATCATGTTGAAATAGCTTGAATTAATACCTTTATCCCCTTGCAAATTTGTCTTCCAATCACCTCACCTATATTTTCGTAACTAGCCGTTTATGCTAGATTTTTCCCCCCCACTCTGCTTAAACTTTGAAAGAGAAAATGAGATCCCAGTCTCGGGTCCACAAAATATCCATATATACTTATACCCTTTAAAATGTATACTAATTTTCTCTGCTGATAATTCTATAAGGATGTATCAAAGCTGGCTGAAATAATGTATTTTTTTAAAGCAATACTGAGTTTCCACCTTGGACCGATGTTCATCCTATTCCACTTTTGAAATTTCATTTATTCCCTTTCAGTCTTGGATGTCCCTCTTCTTTCGGAATTGTGGAGGGATGATCTATCTTACATTAGTAGGATCACATGGAACAAGTCAGAGAGCACAGGCTCCTTCCCCTAATCTTGGCAGAGTGGGCAAAGAGCAGAGGGCATAGAGAAGAGAGGGATGTCTGTGCTTAATTCTAGATATTTTCAAAGCAATGCCCATTTTCACAAAGTATGTATAACTCACTCCTTTTCATCCCGTAGATGTAGAAGGGCTATCGATCACCTACATTAACTAAAAAAACACACCATTGGAAAATTCCTTTTAAAATCAAATTCTGCCCTGTGTTGTGGATTTCCTTTACCACTGGCCATTTTTTAGGGACCTGTGAAATTGACGTCACACTCATTTTGGCTTTCTCTCTCGCTCTTTCTCTGTCTCTCACTTTTAACAAAATAGAACTGTGATGTGTCTTCTTTGTAAGAGTTTAGGTATAAAACGCTATGCAAGTTTTTCTTTATAGTAAGAGCTTTATTTTCTTTAATAACGTACCCCCCAACTTATATGTTTTAATCTCCCTTGTCCCTCAGAATAAGCAGAACATATAACTGAAGTTATAATGTTGTAGAGGCAAGAATCGAAACGGCAGTCAGTTGAACTGAAATTAGCTGTTAATTAATTTGAATTAATTCTAAAGTGACTTAGGTTTCCATATGAGTTTATTAGCTAGCAAAATCTGGCTGTTGCTTGTTGAAAGCTAATTCCACACAGCAAAGGGACAAGACAGTCTGTGAAGGTGATCAGTGTTAACAGTAAGCCATCTACTATTCAGGACAATGACATGGGGTTGTGTGTATTTAAACGGATAATTCCCTTCCACTGTTGTCTTCTCCTTGGCTGTGTAGATAAAACTATGTGTTCACATTATGGTACTTTGACTTTTGAGGGTTTTTTTTTTCTCTTTTATCCACAAAATAATCATGCTCATGTATTTATATTGTGTATTTAACCCCCAGCATCATATTTGGCTGCTGAAACATTTTAGTTTCGAGCCAAGACTGATGTTGGAAAGGTTTCTATGATGTCTTGTGGGATTCAAAGAATTATTTGGGGCTTGAGTGGTACAATGAAGTCCTAGTCATGTGAAGGGGCCTCTGCTAAAAGACGTTCCTGAAGAGATAGAACCTAGTTGCAGTCTTTGCTTTGATCTTGCGCACAGTATGACGGAGGCTGCTAAAAATAAGATCAGTGTCTCGTTTGTCATAGCATACCTGGGGCTCTCACGCCAGGATAGGAAGCCCATCACGGAATTTGTAATGTCTTACGTGTCTTAGGAAAACTGCTGAATAACCAACCGTCAGTGTTGGCTTAGGCTTTGATTGGCATCTTCAGTCGCGGGAAGTGTGTTTTGCTGAAACATCTACCCTCTAATGGAGCCTCTCTTGCTGCCATTGTTATGTACTTTGAGATTAGCCAAGAGTCACAGTTGAAGATGCAGGCCAGGACCATGAACCAACAAGACATACACCCTGGCTTATAGAATTTGATGCTGTTTGACCAAACAGGCTGATTTCAGATAACACACGGCCACTTTCAGAGCTAGGCAACTGTCACTGTGCAGAGGAAATTCTAAGAGTAAAGGGTGTAGCCATGATCACACAGATGTTATTGATCGTTATTCATTTCCAGGGTTGTCATTAATACCTGCTTGTTGTGGGGAGATGTGTTTGAACAGGGAGAGGCTCTGTGCTCCCCTCAAAACTGTCAAATACATTAGCAGTTCATCACAACGGATGGCCACAGGCAGAGACAAAAAGTGTGTTTCCCTGCCCGGTTTCCTTGTATGAGAAGTGGAAAAGATTCTATCCCCTGAGAAATAATGCGATTTCTAATTACCTGGATGTCTGTTGGAAATATATAAGATATGTTCCCCAAGGTTTAAAAAAACGAACAAACTGTGTTGCTGTATTGTGACCAGTCTGGCAAAAAATATTAATGAAGTCGCTAATTTTAAGGCTCCGTTTCCTACCAGTGCCGATCATGATGGTCTTAGTCACTTCCCAAGATCATAACTTAACTTCCCCACGTGGAGAACCAGCTCTGCATGCGGTGAGCAGAACACCCAATGCAAGCAAAAGTTACAGGGAACGGCTGAGGCAGATCACCTTTTGACAGTGAACTGGTTAGTTTTCATCAATTTCTTTGTTTACAGCATTTTTCTCTACCCTACAACAAGGAGACATTGAGTTTTACTTTAGAACAAGAACAGTTTTGCGCATGATTTACCTTTCCAGCTTCATGGGAGTGCAAAGCAATTTCTTTGTGCCGCAAAGGGCAATACAAATACAAAACAAACAAACAAACAACTCTCCTAATTCTTACTCTTGTCAAAACTGACCTGATGCTCTTTTTTAAAAAGTCAAAATACTAATGAAGAAAGCTATGGCTTACATCCTTCTCTGATTTCTACATCAGGGCCATAAGACAATTGACCACTGGGGGATGCTTGTCACAGAATGTGGGGAGAAAGTTTTATCCATGTATGATACTGTTGTTACAACAAACCAATCAGATTCTTTTGCTATAGTTTTCATTTTTCTTTTTCTAGAGGCACATCATCCACCAGAAGAGCACAAAGCAAGGCCATCATAACAGACATTTTTAAACTAGTATGCAACACACACGTACGTGCACACACACACACAAACACGCACACTGAGGCATTTATGAAGATGTCCATGGGATATAAGATTTATAACTTTTTGAGGCAAGGTGAAGGCGTCACCACTGTCTGTCCCTCTAAGACCAGTATATATTCACCAAAAGTTAATCCCAATGGTTTGTTATTGTTTGAACCACATGTTGATTTCCTTCTGGTTTATGTTTAGTGTGTTCTCATAACAAGGGACTGCAAGGGGCTGGAAGATTCTGCATCGCACGTCCTCTGAGACCTACCATGCCGCACACCTTGTTAACTACAAACTTCACTCTACACTATACAGTACCTTGTTGATATATTCAGTAAAGGCTTATTTTAAAAGAAAACCACATTTTGTTTATCTGAGTAAGTTCATTGGGTTATAGCCAACACTTGCATTGTTAATGTGAAAGAGAAATTGTTAATGTGGAAGGCTTCCTGATGATGCATGAGGGTGGCAGGAATAAAGGAGGTGATAGGATTTTTCCTTTTCTCCTACCTTGAAGACAACTTCTGTTTTTAAAGCCATTTAACCTTTTTTGTGTGTGTGAGGGGTTTATATGAAATCTTCATGTTCTTTGCTACTTCCCGACTAACTTGTGTGTTTGTCTGCATATCTTTTCAGTATACACCATACATCACGAATATTGTTTTGTATTTGTGAAATCTGTATTGCTTAGGATAGAGATAAATACGAATGTAGTAATCCAATCAGAAGAGCCCCCCCCCATTTCATAACATACACTATTGGTTTTAAAATGTCAATTTTTCTTAAGAATTCCCATGGTACATTTCTACTTCAGATTTGTTTATAGCTCATGCACCCATACTTCTAATGAGCACTCATGAAAATGTATCTATTCACGTGCTCCAGTTCAACTCGGATTATTCTCACGATTTTGCCAGACCCCTTTCCTCTAACTCTTTAATAATGTATTTGACAGAGATTAAATCAGGAAACAAAATCACGACACTTCAGTTAACTAGTATTAATTATTTGTAGAATCTATGTTGGAAAATTAAGTATGCAAGACAGTGGTCACTGGTGATTTATATTACACTTGGGAGATTTTGTGCCAAGTACTGTCCATGCAACTCTCAGTCACTTTTACCAAGAATTGCAGACCTTATTCTGTGAAGACCAGACCCTTAGTCAAGGAATAAAATTCGTTAAAAAAAAAAAAGTTTATTACAAGTCAGCATTTGGCTGACTTCAGAAGTTTTGTAGAAGAATAAAATACAGTCTTAGGCAAGTCAAGCACATCTTCTACTTCCCTGTGTTCCTGAAGAAATCTGTCTGTTCACCCAAAGTATTTATTTTTCATGTACCTTCTAAAGAATTCTGTTAGGTTCTTTTGGGGATTCAGAGAAAAATATGACTCTACCACTAAGGAGCTCACAGATTGTGCAAGAAGCTTGTTTTCGAACACATTCCGGAGTCTCAGAGCCCATGTAATAATTTTACATTCTCTCAACCTCAACAGAGTATCTAAGGTGACGAAAGAAATAGACGTACTTCTTGATACATTTGATGATGCATTTGTTGTATATATTAGACGATCTTGGTGTTTAATAGATGACGCAAAGTGATGGTGCGTTGATGAAATTAGAATTGAATTTGAATCAAATTTTCAAACATATACTAAGTAATTGAACATTTAGGAATTGTGTTTGGTAATTAGACATGCAACTTTAAATTTCCGCTGGGCACCAGAATATAAATTAATCTAAAACAATAAAGAATGGCACCTGACAATTCTTGAGCACCAATGTAATGCCACATTTAGAATGCTTTGATACATGTGGTCACATTTTGTCTTCAACTACGTAAGGTGTTTCATCTTAGCTTTTCAGCATGTAAAACTTCCCAAGAAGTATAGCGATTCGTCCCTGATCATAAAACCTGTGAATGGCAGAGTCGGGCGTTAACCCCAAACGTGATTCTTAGACTCTTAAGTACTTTCTCGCCTCTTAAATTGACTAGCTTTGAGATGGACTAGCCTTCAGGACAACTTCTTTGTCAACAGTTAAAATTTGTGATGATCGAGATATCACAACATCACTCTGAGGACACATATATTAATTATTGTTTGTGGCAAATCAAGGAAACATTCTAAAAACCTAAAAATATTTGTCTTTCAAATCCCATTCCTGGTTTTTTTTTTTAGAGAAATTCTGTGTTTGTTATTATTGGGTGGCTGCACATTTATCTGACTTGAAAGCTTCAGATGGAATCAAGATATGCCTACACCCACGGGGTGAGCTGAAAACTATTAAAAGGACTTGAGTGAGGTTATTTTTAGTAATGAGTTTGTTTCTTACTTGAGAGGTTGCTCGAAGTATTTTGTAGATCCTGCTGAAGATGCTCATATGTCAGAATCTATTAGGGCCTTAGCAAACTGGCTCCTGGATTTACAATTATTTTTCATAGCACAAATAGAAAATGTGCGCTTTAGAGGATTTTGTAGGAGCTTTGTTTTTATTAGTTATATGGAAAGTTAAGGATAAAGCATTTGTAATGGTACACTCTAAAAACAGAGGTCTTTTTAGCACACACACACACACACACACACACACACCAACTGATGAACCCGTTTGCCCATTTTCTTGGTGTGAAGTCTAAACTAAATGAAAAATTCATTACATCCTTAAGGAGATTCTTGTCATTTCTGTGACATAATCAACGTCCATATTGGGTTAATCTATTCCTAAGCAAATATCAAATTATGCTGGTTCAGATTCTGCTAAACTCCCTGGTTTGGGTAGGATGGGCCTGTGTTAGTTTAGTTTTGTTTTCATTTAGCAACTATTTGATGAAGCCTGGTAAGTTTTGGTGCTGAATAAGATTGCTTTCCGGGACAGCCAACTTGGCATCATCAGAAATCTTTCCTGAAAGTTATGGTGCTCAACACATGGGCCACGTTTTTCCTGTCTCTTTGCCTCCTTTGAGCGCTCGCACTCTTACATTTAAGGAATCATACAGCAGTTCTTACAACACTTACATGCTTTCTCAAATGTTTTTTCTCCTCTCCGTTTCCTAACTCTGACATGGTTAAGACCCTTCCTGTATTCTCTAGTCCACCTGCATCTTTCCTACACACCGTGGGACAAGGTATAATAGTCTATAAATAATGCCCGATTGTGACAAGGCATTACCATGATTTTAAGAGAGAATTCAAGCTCTTTGTATGACATAATGTGTCATATATACATTACTCCCTGGCATTCCTTACTAGTATGTCCTCCTCATTCATTATGTTCTCTGGACTAGATAGATACTTGAAATCAACCAACAGTCTATCTCTAAGAAATGTCAACTCCTCTATACTGCTGTAGTTTTGCTCGACATTTTTTATCCTATGACATTCACTTTCTCCTTTGCTTGGTGAACTGTTCCTTCTTCAAGATATGACTCAAGTGGCCCCCACCTTTGGGAAGCTTCTCAAATCACATCTGTCAACTATCTGACTCCTCTGTACAGTTAATATAACTTCAAAATACTTTTCTTTATGGCATCTATATTTTGTGGGTTTTCATGGGTATGTTTCATGCCTATATTTTAACCCCCCGGAGACAGCGGACAGACTCTGCCAATTTTTGTATCTCATCCAGTGATGAGTAAGTACAGTGTCCAGCCCTGGGCAGGTGTCTCGTACATGCTTTTGGGTAAAATGTGAACAGAGCACATGGGACAATGAAGTGATGTCAGGTGTCCCCAAACAGCAGCAGCTCAAATAACAGCTACCCTGTCAACCTCCTACGGCTGGATGACTTTCTTAAAAGCCTCCGAATGATCGGTGGAATTCTGGATATGCAGAATTAGACTTGCTCAGAAGCTACGATATGAATTTTACAAGAAACAAAACATACATTTCCTAAAAAAATCTTTTGTTTACCCATGACTATTTTTAGAGAAATTTTGTTTTCGTGATTATTTGTTGATCACACATTTATCTGATTTGAAAACTTTATTATGAAATCAGGATATGTTTATACCTACAAGGAAGGCTGAGAGAACTATTCAAATGATTTGAAGAACATCCTTTTTATATTTTACAGAAAACCCCAAAACTCTGAGCCAACTTGCAAAAAGGCATATAAAGACATATCTTAAAGAATTGTCTTACCAGATGTCATCATCATGAGAAATACACAAAGTATGGATAGACATAAAGTCCAAGTAAAACATTTTGACACTTTGCTAGGCATGATGAACTTTTCACGTGTAAAAAAGTAGATTAGTTTTTTGTTTCCATCAGCAATATCAAAAGGGACAGTCGATATTCACTGTGTCATATCTTATACCTAAAATATGGCATGTATCATTTAGAGGTCCACATTGTATTATCTTGATTATTTGCTCTACAAATAAATAGTTCTCTTCTAGAAATGATATTCCCATAAAGAAGGATGCAGTGGAGGTGGTAGTTATTAAAACCTCAAACTTGAAACAGGCTGACTTATTTTGGAAACCTGTCTCTGCCAATTGGCTTTGTTAATAACTTATACTTTATGGTCCTCAGTTTCCTTTACCTGAAATGGAGATAGTGAAGTCCAACACATATGGGGGTTGCCAGAAGTGCAGGTATGTAGAGCAGTTAACAGTTTGCCAGACTCGGCAAGCATTGAATAAATGGCATTGGACACGATATATTTTCAGACAGACCTCTTTCACAAGCACAGAGTGGCATATTGTCCACTTTATATGAAGACACCCAAGTTCATGAGTATTAAGATCAGCATTATACAAGAGTCATGTATTCAAAGGTAATTAGCATCCCAAATTTCACATAATTGTGTACAACCATTATCAATACAGTGCAACAGGGAGTTTTCCATTTTTTCTACTTTCTTTTTTTTTACTGGAAAAGTTAGGGAAAGTGAGGCACCATAAGGTAGCACAGAACAATACCAGGTCCTCTGTCTCATGATGGGTGGGACCATTGAGCATCACTGTTGAAAGGAAAAAGAATAGACTTCTCTGTAGTGTAGCTAACATATTTCCTCTCTGATCTTCAGAATACACATACATGTGATTATTGCTAAAAATTAGCACAGAAGTATCAAATGTGCTCTGAGAATGAGTGTTCAGAAGACATTGGGAAATTAAAACTAAAAAAAAGCAAGATAATAACTTTCTGCTCAAAAATCTATAATGTTAAATGACATGGTTTTATTTCGTTTTACTATAACCAACCATAGGATCTATACTGGCACTTGGCTGGCAGATAGCGGGGCTGGTAACAACCAAACGGAAGAGCATGTTAATGGTTCTGCAGTGTAGATGTGACAGTCTACCATCTGTCACCCAGTTACTTTTTGCAATCAATGCCATTCTTCATTTTGTAATCTCGTTGTAACTAAGAGGCATACGTCCTCTTTGAATAGGTCGTGTTCTTTTTTCCTTGGGTGCATGGTAATTGATGGTAGTGAAAACAGGCTCAAAACAGGTCACTCATTTGGACTCTATATTAGCGTTATTTTCCTTTTATCCTGCCTTTTCTTGTTTAATAAAGGCAGAAGGTTAGCCATTCAGATGCTAAGGGAAAAATGCTTTCTCTTCTAGTCCTTGGCTGCAGAGTTTAATTGGTTTCGGGGCAGCTATTCGGCAGGGAGAAGCCAATATTGGCATTCCCCTGGTCTATAGCCAATTTCTCTTCTCTTTGGGCTGGTGTCTGTTTTGATAGCTTGCCTCCCGGCTTTTTCTGTTGTTAACTTTTTACATATTGACTCTTACTAGTTGGAATACAGTGTGCTCCACTAGTGGATCTTGAATAAGAGGGAACCATTTGCTTTGTAATGGAGGCCAATCACCTCTGACAGAAAGCAGCAGTTTCTATACAGCCTATTGTATGGGGCTTACTGAACATGATGAACCTCTCTGATTCTGAGTTCAAATCTGTCCAGAGTTTTCCTTGCTCCATTCCATGGGCCTTGAGTGTATTTATGCTTCTATTTCCTCATTGGTCCTTGAGGTTATTACAATAATTACCTCAGCAGCAACAATACAGCAAGGTGCCTGGCACACACTAAAGTGTTCAATGTCAGGCACTTTCTGAAAACATGGGGAATTAATATCCACAAAGTTGGATTACACACCTTGGATCTCCTTTGGATCATGGGTCAGACCATTCATCTCTCTGGCCTCTTTCTTCTAGTAGAGAGCATAAGACTTTGGTTGATTTCTTAAGTTCTTTTGGACTCTCAATTCTGTTTCACTCTTGTCAATTTTCCATGAAGCTTAGCTATAGTGAATTGGGCTGATTTATGCCATGTGTTTTCATGAGTTTCAGGAAGATATGTATGGGAGAGAAAACAGGGAGCATGCAAAAATTCCATTTCATTGACTTTATTACAAAGACTAGCATGTCCCCCATTAGTTACAGCAACAGTAAACTCAATATGTTTGGAAAGCATCATGCACAAGTATGAAAAGAGCCTTGGAATCACAAAGAGCTCCCACTTGATACCTGTGTGTTATTAATGTTCCTAAACCTTATTTTCCTCATATGTGAAATAGGGTAACAGTACTTGTGAAGAGTCAATGAGATAATTTATGTCAAGTGTTCGGTGCAGTAACAGATTCATTCAAGCTCATCATGGCTGAAAAATGACAAATGAATAGAAAGAGAAGCAAGTGGAAACAAAGCTCATTCTTATTAACTCAATTATCTTTCCCTCAAAAGAGAGAAATTCAAACTATGTTACTAAGTAGACATATTTATAAAATACTTTATTTCGATAAAAAATTATTAAAGATAGATTTCCCTACAATAAAACTTGTATAAAACAAGATTGTTTCTTAAAATACTGAGTGCATCTTCTATCTTTGTAAGCCTTTTATGTAATAGCTATTAAACTTTAAATATTCAACAGAAAAGAAATTATGATAATACCCAGGAAAATGCTGAATGATAAATGTACTTTATTTTTGATGAAATAGAACAGATTTTAACACTGACTGTGCCACTTCTTATCTTTGAACCCTGAAAAAATATACAATTGTGGTCTTAAAAATAAAGAAAGAGTTTTTAGAACAATTAGAAAATACTTCTTTCCAGGGCCTTCAATACATTTATAAAGCCATGGCTTACCAGATAACAAAGGATGTTAATTTGAAAATATTTACCTTAAAGTGGTTGCCTAAGAATCCCAGCCAGTAAGCAATAGCTTTAATTGATCACATCATACATCTGAATTTAATAATGAAACATTGCTTTATTAAGGATGTTTATATAATGCAGCCTTTCCAATAATTTATACCATCTAATGATGGATATTTTAAATAAATAGCTTGTAGCTATGTACTTAGAAAGTGATCCTTGGGACTCAGATCGAGGTATCATTATCTGTTCACTTCTTTTACAAGCTCACTTATTCATTATGTCCTTGTTATGGAATTTTTAAAAGTTTGTTACTTCTATGAAAAGAATTTAGTAAAATGTAACCAAGTTAATACAATAATTATTTTCGAAAGTTAGTTAAGCCTTATGCTACCTCTGTAAAGGACCAAAATCGCATTTTAAAGGAATTTATCAAAGCAAATATGACAAAATTACTTAATAGTATTTTTTTCCAAACATTAAAATTCTGCCTGGCAGTTTAAGAACTTACAAGTAAATCAAAGATGAAGTCATCTGAGGGAAAAGTACGTAATTGTTAATCAATTTTGCACAGTGAAGGAAATTCAAAACTTCAGAGATATGCTTTTGAAATAATTTATTTTAACAAAGGTTGCGTTAATGAAAGAATTACTACAAAGTGAGTCTATTGTAGCGTAACCTGAAAGCCAGTGCAAGCCAGTGCAACTGGAAAAGTAAACAACAAACAAACCAGCATAGGGAAGAAAGATAGAAAATGTTTACATAAAATTACCATGTTAATGGACAAAAAGCCCCCATCAAAAACAAAATGAAACACACACACACACACACACACACACACACACAAAGTTTTACAGAGCAGTGATTAAAGTATGGGCAAATAAATTGGGGTGTGAAATGCATTTTTAGGGAAAAACACACAATGTGTTTCGTAGGTACATGAATCAGCACACTTACATATACAAATCATTTGTGGCATGGGTACAAGATAATCAGGCTTAGTTTAGAAAATGTAATAAAAAAGAAACATCGAGACCAAGAAGTTATCAAAAGAATTAACAGTTTAAAATATTAACCATCCAGGGGCGCCTGGGTGGCTCAGTCGGTTGAGCGTCCAACTTCGGCTCAGGTCATGATCTCGCGGTTCGTGGGTTCGAGCCCCGCGTCAGGCTCTATGCTGATGGCTTGGAGCCTGAAGCCTACTTCAGATTCTGTGTGTGTGTCTGTGTGTGTGTGTGTGTGTGTGTGTGTGTGTGTGTGTATGTGCGTGTCTGCCCCTCTCCTGCTTGTACTCTGTCTCTCTCTCAAAAATAAATAAACATTTAGGGGAAAAAATATTAACCATTCAAGTACTAGAAATTTGAACTGCTCTTATTAAAAGTTATTTGAGAATCCACAGCATATATGATGGTGGAAATTGCAATGGTTTTAGAGTTCAAATATTGGCTCATTGACTTACCAGCTGTGTCCCTAGCCAAATAATTAACCACTTTAATATTTGGTATCTTATATCTAAAGTGCTATAATAAAAAAAACCCCTATCATTGTGTTGGCGTGAGAATTCATTTAAAGTTACCAGCACAGTACCTTGTACCTAGTGATCGCTCAGCTATGTTAATCCCATCCAACTTCTTTCTGTCATTTCCTGTCTCTTTCCTTTTCTATCACCCCTCATAGAACAAAATGCTGTCTTGTGCTCCTGTAATGAATACAGACACCCCACGGTCTGTTCTTTCATGAGATCCTAGATAGAGACAGGTACTATCTCATGCGACCAGGAGTGCCAGAGCTTTGAGTGTGGATCCACCCATCCACATTTCAACCAGGCATGCTCATGTATTGCTTGATTTAAATTAAGTTTTAAAACGTGGTCATTGCCTTTTGAGCTTCTGTGGGTGTCTGTGGGAGAGCAGATGGGCATGCACTTTTGCAAACTTTTCATGATGTAGTCTCCCCACATTAGCAACAGAGTTAACCATACGTACCTATGTAACTGTGCCAAAAAGGAAAACAAAACAAACAAACAAAAACCTTAGGGGCACCTGGGTGGCTCAGTCAGACTCTTGATTTTGGCTCAGGTCATGACCTCAAGGTTTGTGGGATCAAGCCCCATGTCGGGCTCTGTGCCAACTGCGTGGAGCCTGCTTAGGATTCTCTCTCTCCCTCTCTCTCTCTGCCCCTGCCCATCTCACGCACGTGCAAGTGTGCATACTCTCTCTCTCTCTCAAAATAAATCAATAAACTTGATTAAAATTTTTTTAAAGCTTAAATTCCCTGTGGCTCTTACTCTTTGCTCTGTCATCCTTCACTTTGTTTGAAATTCCCACCAGTTTCTTCATTCCTCTGATTCCAGGCATCCTCGCCAAATGGGTACAGGTTACCTAGGTTTTCAAGATGTAGAATGTATACTAGCTATTATGATGGGGGCTGGGCATATGTGTCTTACCCAAATATAACAATTACCAGTAGAGGGTGGGACAAAAGACAACGGAGTATGGTTGGAAAAAGAAGAAATGGCAGAGTTTCGAGCACAGGCCACTAGGATGGACAGCCACTGAATGGGATCCCAAATTTGGGGGCAGCATTAAGGAGGGCAAAGGTCACCTGTGTGTTTGGCATTCCATGAAGTGCACTGCTGCTGTTAGTAGAAAGCTTGAGGCTGAAGAGAGCGTATTCGCTGAGCTTCTTCCTTCTTTCCATGGCCGCCAACCTTCCCTGATGACTGGCAATCACCTGGGTTCACAAATGGGCTGCAGGTTCACCTGAGATTTCATCACCAGTTCACCTCTCCCTCTACGCTGTCCTTCCTCCTCACGCATCCCTTTCACTCATGTCAGTTGAAAGAGCCTTCTCTAATAAGCCTCTTGTGCTCTAGTCTGTGTGCAAGTCCGATTCCCTGAGAAACCAACCCACCACGCCTGCTTCACACTTCTGCTCAGGGCTAAATGTCACTAGACGTAGGACTATAATCACATGAAGGGGTATGACTGAGCCCAAAGGTGTCCCCTATTTATTGAACAATGTGAAATAAAATTAACTTCACGTTATAACCTCTGACCATTTAGTTATGTGAATTTGAATGACGTACATCAACGTATACTCACAAGGTCCAACTTTGATTGCATGTTTATGGCAAACCTAGTGAGTTAATCAATATTGAACCTTTCTCCGTCTCTGATGATTGTCAAATTTCTAAGAAAATAGCTCTAATATACCTTAAACATAAAAATTTAAGAAAAACACACAAGGTACCAAAAAAAACCCCAAAAGAACAGTTAACATTCAATTCCTTGAAGCCACATGAAACCAAAGTTTATCAACTCTATATGAAAAGAAAAAGATATATGGAAAAGGCAATCGAAATGCTTGGTGTGTTAGTCTAACTAAATCCAACTCTGTCTGCTTGATGCACGGCAGAGGTAATCACTGAGAAATCCCACGTATGGCAGGAAAGGGTCTATTGGAGAGGCGGCCGGAGAAAGAGACAGGAGGGCAAGCCTGAAACCCACCTCCCAGAAGGAAGAGAGGCAGAGAAATGTAAAGGCAAAGGAAAAAGATGGGGTAAAAATTTGCAGCTGCATTTATTAGTATGCAGCTGAGATCAGTCCCATTGACCCTTTGGTTACTGGTTTCATGAGAACAAGTGTTTTCTGTGGATAGACAAAAACTAAAGCAAACTGAAAAGAATTTCCAGAGCAGGCGGTCTCTACTCTGTAACAAATGTTTTCTCATGATCCAATTATTTCAACCATACCTGCAAAATCCCAGGAATTTTCTCAGTCATTGGCTGAATGCTGGGAACATGGGTGACTCTCACTCACTTTGGCCCAGTTTCCTTCTTTCAGACATAATGCCACTTGACAAATGCAGCTATCTGGATGGCAAGTTGTTTATGAGCACATCTTCTCCTTATGTGGACAAAATCTTGATGGGAATAAAAAAGTTGAATTCTTTTTGGAGTAGTTTATGGTTTAGAATAAGCAGGGGTTTTTTTTTTTTTAATGTTTATCTGTTTTGAGAGAAGAGAGAGAAATTGAGAGGTAGAGAGAGGAAATCCCAAGCTGGCTTCACGCTGTCAGGCTCAGAGCCCAATGCAGGGCTTGATCCCACAAACTTTGAGATTATGACCTGAACCAAAATCAAGAGTCGGAAGTTTAACCAACTGAGCCACCCAGGTGCCCTGAGAATGAGCAGCTTTTCTTGAAAGCAGTTGCCCACATGGGCAAGCAGAGGATAAGCACTAAAGGCTATCAGGTATTCTAGGCTCCAAATTTACTTTCTATAGATGCAAGTAGAATTCTGGGACTCCAGCAGAAATCCTAAGACTTCTGATTTTACTTTCTGCTACTGACTTTTTTAATATGCCCAAGGAGTGGTAGCAATGAATGATTTGTCTCAACCCTATTGGAGGGCTGCTGAATTTTCTCTTATGATTTTGGCTAGGATTAGAGTGTTTAACAGAATTTACACTTAGAAACTTTTTTGCTATCCTTATATGCATCTCCCATTTCAGAGATGCCATAACTGAAGCCCCCTGAGAGAATTACTCCATCCGTAAGTGATGGAGTCAGCTCTGACGTTTTGAAACACAGGGCTTAGGATTTCAAATCAGGTGTTTCCCCTCACTGCATTTCGCTACTTTACTAGTGAGTTTTCTTGCAGTTATTATTATTACCTAATGACCTAACTAGTGCTGATGCTGCGATGAGCCTGTGGTAGGCCATTCTGAAGATTAATCCAAAGAGATCTGGAAATGACCAGTCTGAGCACTTTATTCCCCAAACTGTATATTTTATCAGAACAGCAAGGTAGTCAGTGGATTAACGACCCAACCATCCTGCTGACTACATTTTGAATCATGCAATTACAGATTTTAATGCAGATCATGACCCAGCTTTCCTTGGCAAGTAAAATTGAGTCACCAAAGTATATATACCACATATTAGACACCTTGAGAATTGTTTTGGTATTTTCTTTAATCTTTGGAAAAGCCATTGGGGCCTTCTTTAAGAAGCAAATTAGAAGAGACAGAATTCATTAATAATAATAATAAGGAGACTTAGTTCTCTCATTAAAACCTCTGCCATTACACAACAATTTGCTGCCATAAATTTCCTACTTTTTAATAAATGTGCCTTGTGAATATTACTGAGTCTATATACATGTGCTAGATTCTTACTGGTCTCTCTCTGTCTTTTCTGTTGGAGTCTGGCATCTCTGCAAAGAACTTCAAGCCCCTTGATTAAAAGACAGCAAAGTTCTCAAGGAACCTGGTGAACATATCTTGAGAAACCACCTCCTGTTCTCTCTCACATATGGCTTGAGAGAATCAGTGGGGACATTCCTAAAATACAGATCCCACCTTAGGGTTCTCCATAGCATAGCTGAGTACCTGTGTGGAAATCCTGACCTGGCTTTTTACTCACCATGTGACCTTGGGCAAGTTGTTTAAACTGTAGCCATCATTTCCCCATAGATTTGGTATAAGTTCTAAATGAGTTTAAATGCATATAAGGCACATCCTATATCCAGTTCTCCATAATGTGGGTAGCAATATTATAATCCCACCTGTAGTACACTTGGTCTATGACTTATTTGTAGTGCCTTGCTATCCTGATAGTAAAACATTTCTGCTCAAACTAAATAAAGCAAAAGTGAAACTAATGACAGGGCTTTGCAAAGCATAGTACCCCCCAGAGATAAAAAGCAGGGAATGTAGTATATAATGCTGAGGTGCATGGTGTAAGAGTTAACCTTTTTGACAAAGCCCTTAGGTATGGCTGATTGGTATTTGTCATTCCTAATTCCTTTTATATACTTTTTTTTTCCTGGAAGAAATCTAGCACATGTATAGGACACCCCTGCATGCAGGGTTCTAGATGTCAGTTGGGCTTTGCAAATTACATGCACACGTGCAAAATTTCCAAGACAATCGTGGAGTGGAGGCTATCTGCCTATTGATATGTAGGTTTAGGTATAGAGGCAGTCACACAAGGTAGCTATAATCAGTGTCCCAATGCCTGAGGTCAAGAGCCAATAGCAAGAGAACCCTGATTTCTAGATAAAGGCTACAGTAAAATGTTATTGCATACAATAGTTTAAGGGGTGGCCCCAGACTTCTCCTCCCTTAGCCATTTCTTGCTCTTCTTCTGGGGCTAGTGTCAGCCTCTGTAAACAATAGATTTTTTTTAAGTCACATTTTAAATAGGAAATAGAAGGAAGAATTTTTGCATGGCGACATGGAAATAGTTTAAAAATAGTGTTTTTTCCGAATGTTGGTAGATCATGGTTTGTTACAATGAAAGCCTGAGCTGAAGATATTAAAGAAAATAACCGTTAAGCTGTCCAAAAATTATGCACATTTAATATATTGTGCACACCTAATACTTGTATTAAATCCTCTCCTGTTTAAAATACTGGAATCATTTCTATCTCTTGCATTTTATTCTTGTTGGATGAAGTATTTGGAACGCAAACTGGTTGCAATTCTATTTACTCAAAGATAGAAATTTGGTATTGGTTACCTAACCTGGTTGTGAAAGAAGAGACAATTCTATCACTGTAATGGAACATTAGCAATTCTTGGCTTTCAGTGGAAAAAAAAATCAGCTACTGAAATTATTACCTGAGGTCACTTAGAATGAAATACCTATTAAAGCCAAAGTTTTGGTGAGCTATGTGATTTCTTCAATAGAATTTTATGATAGGAATATAAATATAATAATTGTGGGGTAGGCTAGCTCCTTATGACTGGACTGAAATGTGTAGAGAAAGAAAACAGCTCAGCATTTTAGATACTTTGCTCAAGGCAAGTCAGAGGCCCAGAAAGCATCCATGACTACTCCCCACAGTCTTTTGTATCTTGTAGCTGCAGGGCTGCTGTTGGCAAAAAAAAGAAAAAGAAAAAAAAAAGAAAAAAAAGAAAGAAAGAAAAAAAGAAAAAGAAAGAAAAGGTGCACAGTGTCAGATCTTGTTTATTGCTGAATTATAATGTGGGCTGAATCACAGCCTCACCAGGTCTCCTCTGTAAAAGTTACGGCATTGATTGGGAAAGACGGAGAACCTGGAAAATTCAGATGGAAATATTAGGTGGATATAGATTAATGTTACTATACTGATTGTCCAAATCCAATGAAACCTCCTTGCCAGTAGAAGCCCATTATCCCTGTTGTAAAAGGTCAGTTTTTCCTGACTTGGGGAACTAACTTGCCTGAGGTAACTCATGTATAAGGAATGCCATTTTTCCTCATTGCTTGTCCTTGCCACTTTACTGCTCTCAGACCTAGAGTTAGAGTCAGTTCCCAGGGTGTTAGAAGAGGCCAAAGGGTGAACCAGGAGGAAAAGGCTAAAACATGGGGAAAATGTCGTTTTTTTTTTTTTTAATTTTTATCAGTTGAAACCTGGGGAATATGTGTGGCAATAGATTTGAAGGAAGTTTCACCAGTTGAGAAAGATCATAAACACATTGGTTGAAATTAACCAATATGTGTGCACCCACTAGAATCTGCATCTAATGTGCTTTCCCAAGCAGCTCAGAGTGATTCTGTCTACTGGATTGGTTGCCTAAAACCTGGACTCAATAATGGCTCACACAAAATGAAGGTGAGATGCAAGCAATCTTTGGTATGTGGTAAAATCTGCAACTTGGGAGCATATGAACAGAGGAGTGATTTATCATCTGATTCACTTTACTTCTAATTATGTCTCCTACGAGAGTCCAAAGGGTATTTATTTCAGTGAGGCATTTAGCAATACATTGATGAAGCTGTCCTATCTTGGACAGAAATGATACCGCCCTTGAAATGGGTTCTATGTTTAAGTGGGAATGATGGAATCCTGGAGTGAGAGAGGTCAAATGACAGAACTTATTACCAGGTATAGGGTGGACATGATTATAATAGGCATCAAGAGTAAAGTAGTACAAATATGGCTTACCCATTTTCTAGGAGTGGATATTTATTGTAACTTCATGAATAAAATAGATGTCCAGCCAACTTAACTCATATTACATTGTACAACTGAAGAAATGACCCAGGTATGACAAATGAGAGCCTGGCTTTAATTATGACAATGGAGTGTCATAGCCACTTACCAAGAGTTACCCAGAGTCAAGTTGTAGGGATAGTGATTTCCACGTTATCCCCATTTCACTTGCTTCTTTCACCCAGAAGAGGTTGGCTCTATTTTGGAGAATGGCAGATCTAAGTTTAATCAAGTGGTAACTTCAGTTGCTATGGTTGTAGACAATACGGTCTTTATTGGAAAAAATCAGCTGAGATGTGACATCTTGATTTCAGCTATTAACCTAGAAATTGTCATAAAATACCTCTTTGTTTTATCTCAATAAGCAAAGACACCAAACTGGTTTGCTTTCACGTTAAGTAACATTTCTCATGGTGATCTCATGCATCCCTTCCAGGGGCCTTGACTGTTTCACCATACTAGAAGATGTCACACAGGTCTGCCATTTAATGACATCAAGTGACTGAAATTGGAGAGCTATGAATATATGATATCCTAGACAACTTTGTAATTTACATACATGCTGCAAGGTAGGAGAAAACACCTCATGAAAATTCAGGATCTACCATCTTTTTCCTATTTCTGAAAATTCAGGGAGACATGTCTGAATACCCCTTCCAAAGAAACAGGCCCACTTCTTGGTGGGCTTCTGGATGTTTGAAAGCAAAAAAAAAATACTAATTTTGGATGTGCTATTACAATATCTTTACCAAGTAATTGCTAAGGCTGTGAATTTTGTTTGTTCCAGAAGAAGAGGAGACTCTCTAGCTCATCCAGGCTAAACTGCAAGCTGTTCCCTATGCCACTTGGTCATAATGATGCAGCAAATTCAGTGGTGTCTAAAGTGGTTGAAGCAAATGGCCTTGTCGTTTGGAAAATCTTGCAAATCTGATAGGAGATGAATAATGTAGACCTTTTGGGTATTGAAACAAAATCAGGTTTTTTTCCTGATATTGATTATTAATATCCTTTTGTGAAAAAGAGTCTACTTTGCTAATACATGCTAAGACAGGCCAAACACTTGACCATTGGACCCCCAAGTGGCCATGCAACCATAGCTATCATTCTTAAAATGAACTAACCATAAAGTTGACCTTGGGCAACAAAAAACCTACATGAAATAGAAATGGTATATATAAGATTGGCTCAGTGCTCAAAATTGTTGTTTGAACAATTGTTTACTCTACCAATGGATTATGTGTTTGTGCATTGCCACTTCTTTAACCTATGCTTATTCCCCAGAAAAGCTATAGAGATGAGAAACCTTCCAGGTGGGCAGATCACTGAGTAGTGCATGTGCTTGTTCACTCTGCTTGGAAATGAAGGTTGCCAGACATATGAATACAATTTGGAAGACTGGTAATAAGGAGATCTAGGAAAGAGGTATGTGGAAGGACCTTTTAGAACTGGTAGAGTCCATGTGGATATTAATGTCCCATAATTCTCTTCTGAAGCCATTCCCAGCTGAAGAAACTCTCAATAATTGTGTGAATACAATGACTCATTATAAGAATGTCAATAAGTTACTTTCAATAGCCACTTCCCCTCGCTTGCTCAGTAGATTCATGAATTAAAAATTAACAACAGCAAGAATATAGGTTAAAACATAGATTCAACAACATGGCTTATTTGGTTCAGTTCAATATCAGTATCCATATCAGTATCAATATCCAAGCTGCCAATCGCAGAGACAAATGCTGACACTCTCACACATCACCATTCACTAGGGGGACCAGCAATCTATCGGATGACAGGTAATGTCACTGGACCCCTTCCATTATGGAAAGGGCAAACATTTATCCAAATTGGAATAGACAATTCTGGATATGGATTTGCCTTTTTTGTGGCCATGCCTCTGTATCTGTTGACTTATTTAATGGGACATTATCAGAGTGACCCACACAATACTGTTTTGGGGAAATGCATTCATTTATGATACAAAGGTTGAAAAAATGGACTCAAGTCAATAGGATTCACTTGTGTTATCATATGTCACAAGCTGCCTGAAGCAACTGGCTTTTTAAAACAGTATAATGTACTATTGAAGACTCAGTTATAGCATCACTTGGGAGAAGACACCATGGGGGGATGAGGGCACAGTGTTTCAGAATAAGAAATGTGATCTGAATTAGTGACCAATACATGGTACATTTTTATTGTTAAATGTCATGTGGGAATTACCTTAAGCTATCCCAGAGGTCATTGAATACAAAGAGGCTCACAGACTAAACTAAGATGCCCAAATCTTACACGACTAACTCAATTTAAAACACATGACAGGGGTGCATGGGTGGCTCAGTCAGTTGAGCCTCTGACTCTTGATTTTGGCTCAGGTCATGTTCCCAGCGTCGTGGGATCAAGCCCCACATCTGGCTTCACACTCAGTGTGGAGCCTGCTCAGAATTCTCTTTCTTCTCTCTCTCTACCCATCTGCTACTCATGCTTTCTCTCACTCTCTCTAAAAATAAATAAATAAACTTAAAAAAGAACATGACAGAAAGTAAGGGGAAAGAGCTGAGGTCAGTTAACACTATTCTTAAAATAAGGTGCAAGTGAGCTTAAGGTCTAAGGGTCTCTAATAGATAGAAGTACTCTGGGGCTAACTTACCCTACCCAAGAAGCACAGGGCCATGCCTAACTGGCAAAAGCTGTAGACTGCCAATTGTTGCACTAACAGCTATGTATTTTATTTGCATTTATGAGAGACAGGACACATTGGTTCAGGATGAGTTTCACAAATGTGTGGCTAATCCTCAACCCCATAAATCTGAGTACCTCATATGCTTTATGTACTTTTAGTGTGTCAGGAGTATTTTGTGCCTCAGGTACCTCATGTATATTTAGCATATCATGAATATTAGGTGGATTTTGGTCTTCCCATATCTTTATATCTATGTTCAGCACACAGAAGACATAATTGTTTATCTATATTTAACATGGCTAACATAGCTCATAGGTTACTAACTTTATAACACATCTTATGAGTTTTTTTGTGTGTGTCAGTAATAGACAGAAGAATTGAATGCTTTTTAACAATAGAACATATATAAATCATGCAAAGTATATGTCTGGAAACCAAGCTATGGAACTGAGAGAGGAGACATTTATATTTCATCTAGAGATGACTCAGAATATTTACCTTTCTATTCACATGACCTTGAGCTGCAATAGTTTCAAGATCTTTGCACTCAAAGGAAGACTGCTTCTCTTCCAAGAAGACACACACCAGTGATTCCTGTGAATTCTAAGATTAACATTGGATAATTTGGTCTTCCCATGCCACTTAACCAATAGTTGGAGAAGTTAACTGCATTGGCTGGCACAACTGATCCTGATTATCAAGGAAAAATAGAGTTGTTTCTACACAGATAAGGAGATGTATATTGGAGCCTAGGAAATTCTATAGGATCACCTTTTTGGTCAAAATTTAAATGGAAGAGAAACTTAACAGAAACCCATGGGAGAGGGGAAGGAAAAAAAAAAAAAGAGGTTAGAGTGGGAGAGAGCCAAAGCATAAGAGACTCTTAAAAACTGAGAACAAACTGAGGGTTGATGGGGGGTGGGAGGGATGGAGGGTGGGTGATGGGTATTGAGGAGGGCACCTGTTGGGATGAGCACTGGGTGTTGTATGGAAACCAATTTGACAATAAATGTCATATATTGAAAAAATAAATAAATAAAAATAAATGGAAGACCATACCAACCCAGTAGAGGCAGAACCATCAACAATAAAGACCACTCAAGAATCTGGCAAAACAAACAAACAAACAAAAACACCTGACCAATTTCAGTACTGGGAGAGGTACTCAAAAGTAAAGGTAATGGGATTGGGATAAACTGTCATCAACATCTGTGATCTTGTGACCAGTTGCAGAATAAGAAATAAGGAATTCATAATCCTTCCTCTTTTCTTCCTTGCCCTGTTATGTATGTACTGACTTTCCTTTTTACCTTCTTTTCCCTCTACAATTTTATATACACTATGATGTTTGTAATTTGGTCCTCCAGTTACAGACTATCAGGTTAGGATTAAGACTGTAGCTGACAGATGTGACAGCCCAGCTATGGCCGCAGTGACAAATACATTTGGGGAGAAATACAAATATTTCTATTTGTATAAAGAATGCTGGTGCATAGGGGCGCCTGGGTGGCGCAGTCGGTTAAGCGTCCGACTTCAGCCAGGTCACGATCTCGCGGTCCGTGAGTTCGAGCCCCGCGTCAGGCTCTGGGCTGATGGCTCGGAGCCTGGAGCCTGTTTCCGATTCTGTGTCTCCCTCTCTCTCTGCCCCTCCCCCGTTCATGCTCTGTCTCTCTCTGTCCCAAAAATAAATAAAAAAATGTTGAAAAAAATTAAAAAAAAAAAAAAAAAAAAAAAAAAAGAATGCTGGTGCATATGTATTAGGCAGGTGCATATTGAAGTCCCCCCACCCCGCCCCTTTTTAAAGTAGAAGTTGCAGGCCTTGAGTTGCCAAAGAGCGTATAGGATACAGTCAATTGGCACTCAGCATCCGTTCTCACATCCTTCTGGGTGTTGTCCTGTATTAAAGAAGCTGCAGGCCTAAAAAGGCATTTCCAACCCCCCTGTTGCTAGTGGTGTAGATGGAAATTAGGTAACACCATCAGATGTACCTTTTTGAAAGGCAAACTGAGGCAGAGGCCATGCTTATGCTGCTGTTTCAGTTAGCAAGTTCACTGAGACCTGAGTGCAAAGAGCAGCTGAGATAGGATAGTTGCAGGACTGAGCAGCAGTTTTCCTAATTCCCAGAGAACAATCACTCAGACGTGTTCTAGAACTTACTGTGATTACTTGCATTGGCGGTCCCCTTTTTCTGCTCCTTCAATTCTCCCTACAATTTTCCATCTACCTATTTTTTTTTTTTTTTTGCCTAAATACCTAGGGTAAGTTTTATTTCTTGAACCGTATCTCTGACTAGATATCGGTATTCAGTTGTGTCTACCTCCTTACCTACCCCTGGAAATGCATCAAGGACACCGGCTTCAGTGGTCATCTGTCTGTGTGATTGTATGTTTCACGACTATCTCCTGTTTTATCACAAGATCCATGAAAGTAGAGACAACAGTTGTTTTGGTCAGAACTTAGCACAATGCTTCGCACTGTAAGCAGAACCAGAAAAGGCAGACAGACAATAGTGAAAGTGGCGAAAACAGATTTTATTTAGAAACTATTGCAACCAGGGAAAAGAGAGCTCAATGTAGAAGTGGCTTCAACTGTGAACACAGCAAGGACGGGGCAGGGGAATTTATAGGGGGTGGATTTATAGCCAAGGAGTTAAGTGAGTTGTCAGTAATGGACAGTTAACTATGAGGAAATGTCAAGGGCAGGGGGAGTCTTGTTTAACAGAGTTAGGATTCATCCTTTCCACAGGGCAAGGTCATCACATATCAAATGTGGAAGATTCTCACAACATGACCTAGCAGGACACTTGCTACAAGTGGGCTAGGCAGGCTTGAGGCTGAGGCCTCATTGAAACGAGGGCTCAGAAGAAACTGTCTGAAGTTTAGTCAAGGAGAGAGACTATCACACGTAGTGGGACTTAAAAAACAACAACAACTTTGAATGCATAGATTGGAAACCATGTGTAAGCGGGTACAAAGTTTGTAGATTTTTTTCTTTTTTTTTTCAAGTTTTAAAAAAGTTAATTCCAGAATAGATAGAAAGTGAGCATACAGTGTTATATTAGTTTCAGGTGTACAAAACTGACTCAACAATTCCATACGCTACTGCGTGCTCGTCATGATGAGTGTACTCTTTAATCGGCATTGCCTAATTCACCCATTCCCCACCCACCAGTAATTTACCCACACCCATGTAGAGTAGTTTGCCACAGACAGTGCTCCAGAACTAATGTGGGCAGATATTCCACATCTCTGGGGAATTTTGATACTGTCCCCCGTCATTATGCCACTACCTCAATGTGACTTAAGATTGTCTTGAAGTCTGGCTCCAGGATCAGAGCTGTAAATGTATGCATTTTAAACATGATGTTAAGAATCTGAAAATGTACTAATTATTAATTTTCTATTCTACAGTTTCCTCCAGAAAGCTCCAAAGTATTTATTTTGGGTAACTATTTATTTGAGCAGAAATCACTTGACCCAAATTTTGATGATTTAATTGCTCATTGAAAGAACTAGCCTGAAGCAGATAACAAAATCTGTTGCAAATGCGCTAACTCCTATTCGCATCCGTTGGTCTTTTGGTTTATGTGCTTTAATAATTTGAAAAACAAGAGGATAATCAGGAGCCAAGATAGATATGTGTGTCTCGAGGCAGAACTTAATTCAAAATTGTACAAAATATTTTGTCAGATGAACTCCTTAACCACATTTGTTATCAGTGGCACAAAATACATTGGATTAAGTTTTTGAATAATGTGCAAGGATGGTGTCACATTGATCCTAACAAACAAGAAGCTCGGGATCGCAACCAGAGCTCTGTTTCTATCACACTAGTTTTAGGTAAAAGATTTTAAGATGAATTCTTTCAAAATGGAGTATCTGATTGTATCTGCACTTTTCATCATTATAAAATTTAATGAACTTAATATCACTGACATGTTAGGGTCATCTTTGAAGTCTTTGATTATCTTTATTTGAATTTTGTCAATAATTTCTGAGAAGAAACCATTTTTTGGGCAAAGGCAATGAGTTCCTGCTTTTAATATACATCTATACACATAGAGAACGCTTTCTCATATTCTGAGGAAGAGTGTAGAGTTTCTGTCCTAGTTGATTGTACAACTTATTGCTTTGTTATCTTTTTTGTGTACTATTTTATATTTTTTATGGGGAAATCACTATTATTTACCCACACAGAAAAATAAAGACAGCAATAAGAAGAACATTCATATACCCACCAACTACCCTTGTCTGATCTTAATATTATTCTACATTTACTTCAGGTCTTGCGTTTATTTAAAAAATATATACAAATATAGTTGAAGCCTTTGTGTCTCTTATCTATCACACTAGTCTCTTTTACTTTCTCAAATATTTACTATGTTCACATGAATCAATAAACAGTGTATAGTGTTGTTTTACATGTTTTAAATATACACCTAAATGGTTTCAACGTCTATGAATCATTCTCTATCTTGCTTTTTTGTACTCAGTATCATGTTTGTGAAATGTACCTATAGTGTTTTAACCCATTCATTCTCAATACGGTATAATATTTTATCATATAAATATATCATTTTACAAATAATATAATATGAGAATTTAACTTTTACGTTAGCATGCTGATGAACATTTAAGTCATTTTACATTTTACATTTTAGGATCAAAGAATCTTCACTGAACATACTTTTAATAGCTTATATATGAGAATTCTTGATCATATATATCTAAGATTTGAATTGCTAGATTGAACATTCAATTTTCATTTGTAGCTCTACCTGATATTACCAAATTGTTCTCCAAAGTGTTTGTACAAATTTTAATTATCACCAGTTATACATGAGAGTTCTCATTTCCACACCCTTGCTATTTCCTATTGTAAAACATTTAAATGTTTGTCTATTTTAGGAAAGGAAACAGCATTGTTCTGATTTGAATTTGCATTTCCCTGATTCTTCTGGTGTTTAAGCTTCTTTTCATTTATTTATTTTTTTTATCCGTTTGGAAATTTGGTTAATTTTTCCCTTATCGGTTCAAGTCCTCTATATATGCTAAATAGTAATTGTTAGCTTGTTATATTGTCTGCAATCATTTTAAAATTTATTTTTCTTAATACAAGACTACAAATTTTTCTCTAAGTATGAGTTTCACCATCTCTCTCAACTTTTCATGTGTAAGTTTAACATTCAGCTCTAGAATCTAGTTCTGATTCAATTGATGTAACTTCTTTGATCCAAAAATTATTTGGAATGTCTCCAGGATTTATTTGTTTTATAGATATATATTTTTAATTACTTATTCCTAATTATTTTCAATTAAGTTGAGAATATGGCCTGAAAATATCCATTCTTTGGTATTATGATTTGTTTTATGGCTTAGTAGAATTTGGTCATTGCTTGAAACGAGTGTTTTTTCCCTAATTGTTATTTATGGAATTCTATGTAACATTAGATTGAGCTAAGATTGCCTCATTTTATCTTTTCAACTTTTTGTTTTTACCTGCTTGTTTGATGAATTATTGAGGTAAATTTTTAAATGATTGTGCATGTGGCAATTTGTCAATTGTGTCATGTGTTGACTCTATGTTATTAAATGGGTAGATTTTAAACTAGTTCTATGTTTTCGTTAACTTATTCCTTGTATAAATATGTCTGACCCATTTCATTTCTCAGAGGGACATTTCACTTTATTGCCTTAGACTCTATTTTGTTGTTATCATGGTTACACTAACTTTATTTAGGCTGATATTTTCTTGTTGTGGTTTTTTTCCCCTTATTTTTAGCCTCTGTCCTTATCCTTAAACTGTCTCTTAAGAGGAAGTTCCCTCCCGCAACTGATTTGGAAGATGCATATTCTATTTTTATTTTTTTTAAAAAGTGGTTTCCTGACAATCACAGCAAGCCTGTTTGTGTTAAAGTCCAAATGAATCAATGGTTTCTTATTTCTCCTGAATAATGAGAGGACTTTCAAACATGTTACTGTCCTTCATCCATGCCTATTTACATATGCTGGGAGCTCACATACGCATACATCTGAAAAAAGACTTTTCTATTAAATAGGGGCTTCAAAACAACACGAAGAAAATCATCTAGATTATATAAGTCTCATTAAATGAACTGTTTAAAAGTAAAGCAATGAACAAAGAACATCCAATATTTCTTAGGAAGGAAAATAAAGTATTATTAGAAGTATGTTTCATGTTGCTGAAGATTCTTTCATAAACATATTATTTAAAGTCATTAGAATTCTGTTTTTAGCACAGAAGACGTTTTTAGCACAGAAGATATTTTAATGATTTGTGCTAATATATTGTTTGGAGAATCTCTAAATAACACTGCTAGTTTTTGTTTTGTTTTGTTTTGTTTGTTTGTTTTTTTGATATGCAGTAGCATTTACACTAAGGAGCATTTTTTTTTATAACTGTTTAGGAAAGACTTCTGTTCCCTGACGTGCTTCCTCTTCACTGAAGAATACCCAAGATAGCAAGTTTTCTTTTTTTTTTTTTAAGTTTGTTAACGTTTTTTTATTTTATTTTTTGAGGGACAGAGACAGAGCACGAGTGGGAGAGGGGCAGAGAGAAAGGGAGACACAGAATCCAAAGCGGGCTCCAGGTTCGGAGCTCTCAGCACAGAACCCAATGCAGACTCGAACCCATGGACTGTGAGATCAAGACCTGAGCCGAAGTCGGACCGTCAGAGCCTGGAGCCACTCACACACCCCGCAAGCTTTCTTTGAGAAGCAATGTGCATTTTCCACGTTGGGGTGGGTTTTACTTTTGTTTTTTGGTTACAGAAAATATTTTCTGAGAATTTTATTCTTGAGTTGAGTTTTTCATTTGGTAAGCAAACAAAAAAGACATCTTTATTTTTAGACGAATTATCCCTTATGAAAATATAAAACTTTCAGACAATCAAAACAAATGAGTGTGCCTTTTATTAGGCTACAACTTAAACATAATCTTCCTCTATTAGTGAGCCAATTGCACAATTTGAACCTCTGGCTTTTTGTTTATGTTAAGTTATATCAAATGAAGTTGCTCAAAATGAGTATATCACAACTAATAAGTATAAAAATACTGTTAGTGACTTACAAAAACGTAGAAGTTATCAACGAATTTGCTTTATTTGAACCGTTTTTGGTTTTCAAATTTCCCCCACTCCTTTTAATAAAGGAAAGAAAAGAAATCTAAGTTTCAGTCATTAATCCACATAATAATATCCTAAAATCATTTCACTCTGAGTTGTAGAACTTTGATCCCTTTGATTTGTTCTGCTTGAGGAATGTCATATTCCATGCTGTGAATGGAAGTTCCCTTTAACCACATGAGAACTAGGAGAAAGTCAAGGTTTGAACCCAAGGCAGCTAATACACAATGGCTGGGATGATGGTCATTACCTACAACAAGGAAGGCAGCAAGTAAGTTCCAGACATTTACAATGATGCATCAGAACTCAAAACACATTTAAAAACAAAACAAACAAAAACCAAAAAAAAAAAAAAAATCAACTGGTGATCCATTTGAGGGTTTATGTAATTAGGCTAAAGCTATTTCCAGTCACATATTACAAATGAAATGTTTTAAGCAAAGTCAAAAAAGAAAGAAAAAAAAAAAACACTTTAAAAAGCAACCCCAGACACAGAATAGTTTTTTCTAAGGAACAGATGTAACTTGGAAAGATACCAACTTCGTCATCCTAGATGACAAATCTTCTGGTGGCATCAATGGAGTGCCATTTGGCTAGTCAGCCCTGGGTGAAGAATATCCGGAGGTTCTATGTTCAGCCACTGAGGATGCTCCATTAAGTCATTTAAGCCAAACTTCCAAGCAAGTGATCTCCAGAATCTCAATTTAACTGTATCTTTTAGCGGTTTAAGGGAAATCTCTGGCAAAGCTAAAACTGCTTCTGCTAGGGGACCTATTAGTATTCTCCACAGTGCTACTCAAACTCACTGCCTTTTCCTAGAAGCACATGAAAGAAACTCGGAACCAGTATACTGTATTCCCCTCACCAAAGCCACCTTGGAGAGAACGTGCCCTGAGATCCGGAGACGTGGCAGCCACAGAGTTACTTTGATTGAGTAACTTAACCTTTGTCCTCATCTAAGTGCCACTCCTGGCCTGTGTTGCAGGGACATTTTGAGAAGAAGTCCACGTGTATGAACTTTTCGCTGGGTGTTGCTATTAGAGACATCGTCAGGACAAAACTGAGTAGCCGCCTAAGAAATGAATGAAGAAAACAGAAAAAATGATGCCCATTTTTCTTTTAAAGTAAATTACGAAGAAGCTGTACCTTTGTTTTTCATGATACTAAGAAGGTGCGATTTTACAATTTTATCTCATATCAGTGTCATTTTACATGAACTGATTTAGTGTCACTTATCTTGTTTTTCAAAGTTATCGGATGACAATCAGAATAATTTCTCTTAATCTGAGAGATGTTAAAAGAAAAACTGGTTGGCAAAAGGACTTTGACATTCATGTCTGTGCCAAATATTGTCTAGTTCAGTTTCTGGTGGAATGACTGAAATGAAGAGACCGGCCTTCTTGCCTGTGATCTTTCTGTGAATAATAGCACAGATTTGAGATGGCTATGAAAATGTCATGTATTAATTTGTAAATAACTTTCTCTATGTAATTGTAATATATATTAATTGTGGAAAATCTAAGAAAACACATGAAATATAAAATAAAAATTACTCATATATTCTCATCGCCCAGAGCTACCAAATGTCACCATTTTCATATCTGTACGTGTATTCTTCTTTAAAAAAATAAAATCCGGATAATCCAATCTAAACAGATCTGAATCCTACTTAAGCAACTTATATTTATAAATTTACTTTTTGAATATACTATTCCATCTTATTGAGGCACTAACCTTTATTTAACCAGTGGTCCAATGAAGAAGGACACTCAGATTAATTTTTTTTCAGTAATATATTTAAAGTAACATGAACATCTTCGTGCTTGTACACTTTGAATAATTGGGAAAATTAGGCAAAGGTCTGAATACGTTTAAGCTTTTATTTCATATAATCACATTCTTTCAATAGTTTGTACCAAGTTACAGATTTACCTGCGGTGTATAAAGACCCCCGTTTTCTGCTAGCCCCGCTAACACATTGCTAATGTAACAAGGTTGGAGCCGTCGCTGATGTCTTCTTGGTAAAATCATAAAACAGACTCCAACCAGATGTTGAAATAACACCTGGCTATTAACAACAGTTAAACAAATTGAAGAAGCATCTTTAAATTCAATCCTGAAAGCTCTTCCTCAACATTTGAAAAGCTTGAGGCAACAGAAGAAGAAAGAATGCATTAATTTGAACCTAGGGGTCCATATGCTGTCTACAAATCAGACCCATTAGCTTTGCTTACCTTATGGTTTGGCTATCACGTGGAAACCATCTTTGCTGCCAAGGAGAGATAAAAGTGTACGTTAAAAATACATTGCACCTTATCTCACGGAAGCGGGTGAAGAGGCTTTCATTCTTTAAGCAGACTGACTCTGCCTTTTTGTTGCATGTGTTTAACGAGAACTCAACATAAATGCTAGCAACATGCAATCCGAGCATGCTGTTCTAGGAGCAGTGTCTGCCATCTGCTTGGGCTAAATGGAACTGCCCAGCCTTTGCCTCCCTGCCCTTGAAACTCGACTATTGGAATTTAATTACATGATTGTATGATTAAATCAAAGAGATTGAAAGGTTAAAGCTAACGTCCCTAGAGGTGAAGCAGGCCCCAGGCTCCTGAAACAGCTGGCATGGGGGAGAAAGGTCCCTCCTGGCATGTCAGAGAAGGAAAGGTAATGAGCTTTTCTGGGGTGACACTGATTTTGTTTTCTTGGATGCGGTGCTGATTGGGAAGGAATTGTAAGTTATGAGGTCCAGAAAATGACTTTGAAAGTTTTCTTTTTTTCTTTTTCTTAAGTCAAAGTACTCAAGAATTTTTATCCCCCTTGATTTAGCCCTTCGATTCCTTTTGCTCTTTAGAGTAATTTTGAGAGTCTGGAACATATTGTCTGAAAGTGAACGAATTAGGAAGGCAAAAGAGAATCTGGGACTTATTTCCAATAGATGTGTTGCCTCAAACTTACCTCCAACAAATCAGTGTTATGCTGGTGTCAGCATCAAGATAGATATTTTCTGATGGACTTTGGCCTTGCGAGTCGTTTTGGAAGACACATCAGATATCAGCCAATGAGGGGAGTTAATCAGTTGCAAACAATCACCTGAATTTTACGCATACTGCGCACTGAGCATAGCAGGAGGTGATACAGCCCAGACTCAGGATAATAAGATTTGTAGTGGGGAGCAGAACCTGTCTCTATCACTTACTGGCATTGGAAAATTACTTAACCTGTACTTGATTCAATTTTCTCATCTGGGAAATGGACTAATAATGACACCTACCTTGTGGAATTGTTAATCAGGATTAAACTGGCTAGTTACTGCCAGGTACCTGGAATGGGGCCATTATAAAGATGAGTTCTTACGGCTGTTAGATCAAATGAGGGGGATATCCGATTTCTCTTTCATTTGATTGCTCACATACTTGGAAAGTATTCCTTTCAGAGAGGTCGACACGTGCTACTTCTATGTTTCTTTGACAAATTCCTCTGTGCATGCAGAGTGTGCCGTGAGAATTATCACATAGATTGATGACAGTATCATATGGCCTGATGGCTGCAACTGTAGAGTTTGCGGCATGATTTGGTGACAAAAATTATTCTGGCGGGGAGAAGAGTAATAGAAATGGAGGCTGTGTTACTCAGAGGACTTTCAAATCCTCAGTAGCAAAGTCCATCTCTCATCCCACCTTGTACTTCCCTTAGTTTAGCTTCCTTGCATCCTGTCATCTTGAAGCATTCCACACTGGTTACATTTGTTTATGAAAAGCTTATCCATCAAGGATAGGACAAAGTGTTGCTTGCACGTGGAAAGCAGGGATATTACCAAATCAACAGTTACTTGCACAGATTTATGAGAGAGACAATGTCTGGCCTGCAGATCAGCTCTTACTAGTGACTGCAGAGATCAGAAGAAAGATAGACTTTAAATGCAGAATGACACGGGCATGGTGGGAGTGGGTAAAAATTTTCCACTAGTGAGTATGGTGAATATTTGAAACAGTGTGTATTCCTTTGTCCTATAGGTTTTGTTCCTATAATTATAACAATACTTGTCTACATTTCCACACCTGGAAAGGAATGACACCTGGTTTGTACTTAGCTCTTGGCAATCTCAAAGCCCTTATTCTTGACCAGGATGCCATATTGTAGTGTGTAGAGCAATACAAGTGCCATAATAATAATTACCCAACATTTATGGAACTTTTCTATGGACTGGGCTCTTCTAAAGAACTTCAAAGTGCATCCTCATATCAAAACCACAATGATAATTAGCTCTACTTTACAGATGAAGAAAATAAAGTTTGGCATCTAATGAGGCCAGACTTACATTCAGGTCCTGTAAGGCAAATCCCATCCTTTTCTTAATTGTATCATATTAAAATATAAGTTTAGTCTAGAGTTTGGGAGAAAAACAAATAGCTACATATGTGAAGCATTAGGAAGCAATAAAAAACGATGAAAAGAGTTTGTGTATAAGGAGGCGGAAACCCAAGTTCATGGCTCTGATCTGCCACAACTCTCTGTATCAACTTGGATAAACCAGTTAAACATTCCATACAATGAGAGAATTTGATGAATTACTATTGCACATCCTTCCAGATGACCACTCTGAATATAAGCATCAGGTTATTGATACAGATCATAAAAATAAAGGTGATTAAAAGGAGAGAGACCTCATTCTTAAAAGTATGGACTACATCTGATGTTCTCACTTTATTTGTTTTCTTTCACTTGTCTTTCCTTTTTTAAATGTTTATTTATTTTTGAGAGTGAGAGAGAGAGAGAGAGAGAGAGAGAGAGAGAGACAGAGCATGAGCAGGGGAGGGGCAGAAAGAGAAGTAGACACACAAACCAAAGCAGGCTCCAGGCTCTGAGCTTTCAGCACAGAGCCTGATGCGGGGCTTGAACCCACCACCAGAGAGATCATGCCTTGAACCAAAGTCGGACGTCCAACTGACTAAGGTATCCAGGTGCCTCTAGTTTTCTTTCACTTCTCAACGCATTTTTGCAATAGGTTTCTTTTATCCCAAACATAGAACTACTTTGACAATGGTCTCCAATGACTTTCCATTTCTTATTTTTAGTTGTTTTAACTATTATTATATTAGTTAAAGAATCTTTTTGTGCCATGAAATTTGATTCATTGAGACTCTGATGAAAGCTATAAGATCTTTCGCTAGAAAAGTATGCTAATGCATAAAAACACATTTCTACCTGTGGTCTCAAGCGACCCACAGTGCCAAATACTGCATTCTGTTCAAGAAGAGGAGGTCTAAGGAAAATCCTGTGAATTTGTCAAGGACTTTGTAACTCTCTGCTGTTAAAGTTTGGACAAAACTCAGAAATGATTGTAGAGGGAAGAATTTGAATCAATGAATCCACTGGAAGTTTGTGGAATTTCTTTTTGAAAAAAGGACCATATAAAGAAACAGCGTTAATCCTGGGAGCATTAGAAAAGATCTTATATTTAAAGTCTTTCTTTTATAAATCAGGCAAATTATCTATAAGAATGGAAAGCAAACTTTGACATTATAAAATGACTTGACTAGATCCTCTTTATTTCTCCCCTTCCCCCAGCCCCAACCTAGGGCCAAGGGCAAAGGAAGTTGTCAACATCAGAGATATGTTACAAATTATTTCTTTTTGAGTATGTATGTGGGATTTCCATTTCGTTCCATTTTCATTTCCCAATGAGAAGGGTCTTACAATCTGTTTTGGCTTGAATTTCATGCTACTGTCTATCCATGAGCTTGTAGGGGTAATGGAGAACAGAACTAAGTGGCATCTTGCTGTGCACATAGGAGAAAGAAACGATAAGATAATTAGATAAGCAAAGTGATAAATAGCTTGGGTGACAAACACATGCTGACTACTGCTCTTTTCTCCTGATTTGAATCAGAGGTGACATCCCCTGCTACTTCCTTTTACCATTTTTCTACCAGTGCCAAGGATGGGCAGTATAAAGTGAACCCATATGAATGTTGCTTTAGCCACTGAATGAATGACTATGAGCAAGTTGTGTAATGACTCCAGACCTCATTTCCTCATCATCTGCAAGTTTGTTGACAGGTTAATTTTTTGTGTGTGCGTGTGAAGATCCTAGTGAAATTTCTAGCACAAACAAACAAAAAATCAAAAAGAAAAACAAAAAAAAAAGTAAAGGAAAATAGTTATACAAAATCATAATGAGCATTCAGTTTTCCATTTTGAAAAAAAAAAAAAGGGAAAAATATATTCTCTAGGTGTCCTCCACCAGTGCTATATGAGAAGTTCATGTTTACATGGCTGTGTATATATGTACATATAGGCTCTCTCTATATATAGATACATCTATCTGTATCTATATTTCTCTATAGCTATCTCTACATCTATCTATCTATCTAGAGATTTATTGTAAGGTATTGGCTTCCATGGTTATGAAAGCTGTAAAGGCCCAAGATCTACTGTCGACAAGCTGGAGATCCAAGAGATCCAATGGTGTAGATCCAGTTCAAGTCAAAAGACATGAGAACCAGGAGAGCTGATGGGGTAAGTTCCAGTTGACATGCCAGCAGATTTGAAGCCCAGCAAGAGCCAGTGTTTCAGCCCAAGTCTGAAGACAAAAAAACAACCAATGCCCCGGCCCGACATTAAGACAAAAGGAGCTGAGTCTTTTGGTTGTATTATCAATTGATTGGACGAGGTCTACACACATTCAGGTGAATAACCTACTCTACTCAGTTAACCTCCTTCAGAAACACCTCATAGATATATTCAGAATAATGTTTGGCCAAATGTCTAGGCACCCCATGGCTCAGTTAAGTTGACATGTTAAATTAATCATCACACCAGAGAATTGTAGATGCTCCGAATTTGAGGAAGATGGAATTTGGCTGACTCTGTATGAATTGGATGTTCCTTGTGACTTGTTTTTTTGTAATCAGAAGCCTGCTATAAGGAGAGACAGAGCAAACTGGAAAAGACTACAGTCCCAACACTCTGAGCAAACCATAATAGGTATGACCTATTCTTGAGTGTGAAGTCCGACACAGCCTACTGAGCTTTGCTGTCCCTAAATCTGATCACTATTGTCAATATGGGTCAAATTCCCTTGTCTAGCCCATTGGAGTTATAACAGTAAACACTCATCTTGAAACTTTGCTTTGCCTTTCTTGAATAGGGACATAAGATCAAATCCCATAGACAAAATGGAATTTGATCATGAGAGGTATAATGTCCCAGGCAGGAAGTCTATCATAATGACTGTAAGGTTTCACCTGCATTCACCTGAACATTCTCCAATATCATCCCTAAACGTAATTATGCATATCCCCTTACCTTGCTTATGACCCATCTTTGCTTCCAACAGATCTTAAAAGGGCTGTGCCAGCCATTTTGAAATCTGGCCACTCTCATGAAAAAAGTGGTACCTTGGTTTCCATGAACCAGTCAATTCTTCATGACAGGAGACAGATGTCAACACCTAACACAAAAGCTGCTTTTGGTTTAATTTGGAAAACTGTCCACTGGACAATCGATCTCACAGAATCTACTTAGTGTGATTATCAAAGTATAATAAATTTCATTGAAGAAGAGCTTTGAATGCAGTTAAATGAACACCTTTGACACAAAATGTTTTGTAGTCTATTTTCTGTCACCAGTAATATCCAGTGAACTCACTGCCTCTCTTTTCCTTATAGAGCCTTTACTTCAAAAAGTAGCGATTTTCTTTGTTTTCTTTCTTTTCTTGGCAAGCAGAGGAGTTGTGATATCCAGGGTACCAAGGCTTCAGCTCTGGTTTGTCATCTGGGGATGCTATCACATCTAATTTTTAAAGGGGAAGATTGCACTGGTGCCCACAGGCCATAGAAATGTCAAAACTGCTAAAGAGTTTGATCCTCCCAATGGGTTGGGAAAGCTCTCTGAAAATCCCATGGATGTAACAAAAGAGCAGGAGAGAGAGGAGAGAAAGAGAAAGGGAAAAAGTAAAGCGGTATTTATTTCCCCTAAACTGATGCAGCAATCAACTTTGCAATTACCAAGATCCATTTCACTGGACTTTATAACTGGAAATGAAATGAGTGAGAAATGAGAATCTCTAATGAAGGCTCAGGTCCCCACCCATTGCGTTATCATCACATTCCACCAATTCCAACATTCACTCGCCAGCTTTGTAATTTGCAGCTTATTTTCTCACGGCTCGCCAAGCGATTCGCATTCATTGACATTATTGCCGTTTAACACGCAGACGAGTAGAAATATGGTTTCAGATCTGATGGGCTAGGCATTTTTTTTTTGTCTAGTTGAGTTTGTTTTGCTGCCTAAAACAAATGTCTCTGGAGCTCTGTTTAATTTAGCATGTCAAACTGCTTCCTTCAAAGGCGATTTGGAAATGCTTTATATATACGATAGACACAAAAAGCCAGAAAAAACGGAGCGGGGAGTGATGCTTAAATGAGCAACCATGAAAACACAAGCAGGGCTGTCTATCAGCGTGGATGCGATTTCCATTTCTGTTAGATGAACACTGTGCGCTCCGGAATTGAAACTGAAAAGAAGGGCACAAGGCATTTCACAATTATGAGCTATAAAGAAGACATTTCTTATGCAATTCCTTCGCTTCTTCTTTTAAATTTTTAATTGTTTTTAACTATAACCTAGCAGCGGCAACTCAGTATTTGTCTAGGGACCCAAGCAGACATTTTCCAGGGGTCTCTAGCGAACTCACATGTTCTTGATACTCGATCCTTATCAGATGTATGATTTGCAATGATATTCTTTCATTCTTGGGGTGGCTTTTCACTCTCATGGTAATGGCTTTTGGTGAAAAAACATTTTTAATTTTGATAAAGTCCACTCTATCTTTTTTTGCTTTCATACCACCTGATTACCAGGTCTCCCACAGTGCCCAGTGCCCAGTGCATTCAGATATTTTAAAAATGTTCTTTAAAAATGAATCAGCCTTGGGGCTCCTGGGTGGCTCAGTGAGTTAAGCCTCTGACTTTTGCACAGGTCACGATCTCATGGTTGGTGGGTGAGCTCATTTTGGATTCTCTATCTCCCTCTATCTCTGCACAGCCACCCTCCCCCGCCCCGCCACGATCGCATGCATGTGTGCTCTCTCTCTCAAAAATAAATAAACATTAAAAAAATGTAATCTGCCTGGGTTTTCCAAGAACGAATGGCATCTGATATTGAAATTACGGAAATATAAGCTGATGATTTCTCATCACTGTTTCCAAAATCTGAAAAGTTATTGAGAGGAGCAGTTTTTATAATTCAGGTGTGAGTTAAACCTGTCCTAAACTGTCATGAAGCTAGAGTTAGTCTTTTTGTTAATCCCACTTAGTGGGAAGATCTGTCCATTTTGCTTTTAGAAGTATTAATATGCTTAGTAATGAGATGCTATCCCAGACTCCACTAACTCTCATAATTGGCATGTATACTGAATTACTCTTTTTTTGCCCTGGGATCCCAATAAGCTTCATTTTTTAAGGTGTACAATGTGATGGTTTAATACACAAATAAGTTGTGAAACGATTACCACAATCAAGTTAACATATCCATCACCAGACATAGTTTCCTGTGTGTGTGTGTGTGTGTGTGTGTGTGCGCGCGCGCGCGCGCGTGTGATGAGAATACTTGAGATCTATCCTCTTAGTAAATTTCAGCTGAATTACTTTTTAAAAATCTAAGATATTCTGAATTTTGAAGAACTTCTGGAAGGGGTTATGAACCTGCAATGATACTAGCAGCTAACAAGAGTGTAATGCCTTTTAGTTTCTAATGGGTTTTCTTGTATTAACACACTTGAACCTTACCAAAGATTTTTATAGAGTGTGTTAGACCTATTTTACAAGTAAAAATATGATGCTCAGAGAGATGAGGTCTGTTAATGAAAATCAGAGCAAGATAGAAGGGGAGGCAGTGAGGATACATTTTATTTATTTATTTTTTTTTTAAAGCTACTGCAATAAGGAAAAACAGACTGTAAGGTTATATTCCAAATCCAGCATGGACCAGTGGGAATTACAGCCAAAACTTAAGGTGGGGTGTAAATGAATATGAAATTACTAGGAAGGAATCTTCAGGGTAACAGGAGATTCTGGATAAGCTGACTTGATAAGATTATTGCTGAAGGCAGGTCAGTGTGATCAGATACCAAGGGCCATAAAAAGGGGATTTCGTTAGATATTGAGGGTGATAAGATATTGAGGGCTATTCGGAAGTCTTGCTAAAAGTGGATTCTACAAAGAAGAACATGGAGCCCCAAAATTGAAGCCTAGCCAGAAAGAGAGCTTAAAAGAGCCTGAAAAATTTTGGTGAAGGATAGAGTCTTTGTCAAATGACTTTCCCAAAAGTGATTAAGTGTCAGAACTGAGAGGTTAGTTCTCATGGCTTCTGGCTCCAAATTCCAGTGGGCAGCATAGTGTCCGTTTCTCAAGCACATAGGACAAGATTTACTAAACGAATTCACCCATATGCAAAGTTTGGCCAAAACTGTGTCTATGTGATGCTAAAAAAAAGCAGGTGATTTATTGAGAGAGTGGGCAAGAGCAAGACTGAGGAGAGAGAGAGAGAGAGAGAGAGAGAGAGAGTCAGTCTATACCAGACTCTCTCTGGACTTGACAGACAGTTGTAATTTTCTATTACTGTAGGCCTGGAGACCTGAAGCCAGGGAGTGGGGTTGATAGAACCAAGAAGATAAACAAGACTGTGGATGTAAGGTGCTCTACACCTCTCTTCCATGGGATACTTCCTAACAAATGTATAGAAGAGGCATATCAGCTGGATAATATTTTATGGGCAGAGAGAATTTTGGGACACTTTCCCCTGACTCTTTTCTATCTGTCAGCTCACATAGGCACTCTGACAGATTTAACTGGTTTTATTCCTGATTCATTAAAGGATGAAAATTCATACCAAGAGAAACACATGAAAATGTTTCCATCTCTATGCCTTAGTATTAATAATATTTTTTATATCCTTCTATGAAAGCATAAGGACTCTGAATTTGAGATGAAGGAGGGAAGGGGCATCAAAGACCCCTGCAACTGTTCTTAAAATTTTGGGAGTTCCAGCTCACATACCTTCTTATAGGATGTTATTTGCTGACTGCGTGTCTTTGGAGAAGAGTTGTTAGCCTCTCTGAGCCTTCTTTTTTTCTTTTCCTCGGGGAAGCAATACATTTGGCCAGACTTTCAATATCTGTAAGGCTCTATCTTGCTGGCAAATAATTTGGAGGCTAAGAACTCACTTTGTACACCTGCCAGCATTTGGGAGGAGGGTGCCATTGGGAGTGAATAGTTAGTTGCTTACATAGTCCTGAGCTTATTTCTAATGAAGACTCCATTTGGAAGTTGTGAAGATACTTTTTAAGTCAGGACACCCATGATTGTGTTTGACTTCATTCAACCAAACCAAGGTAGGCATTGACAGTGAGCAGTACTCTGAATCATCCCCTGCCTCCTCTTCTTTCTACTTCTACGTATTCCTGAAGCAAAAAATTGGAAAATTTACCACAATCCAGCATTTAGAAGATTTTTTCCTTTTTTTTTTAATGTTTATTTATTTTTGAGACAGAGAGAGACAGAGCATGAGCAGGGGAGGGGCAGAGAGAGGGAGACACAGAATCCGAAGCAGGCTCCAGGCTCCGAGCTGTCAGCACAGAGCCCGACGCGAGGCTCGAACTCACGGACTGTGAGATCATGACCGGAGCCGAAGTCAGATGCTTAACCGACGGAGCCACCCAGGCGCCCCTAGAAGAATTTTTCCTTTAAAAAAATGTTTACGATTCTTCCAAGTTACTAATTAGCTTAGCCCTCAAACACACGGAGAGGTTGCCAGGGCAAGGAAGGGGGTGGAATGAAGTCTGAGTGGAACCTTTCTTATTTTGTTTGATTCAAGCAAAATAAGCAGTTCTCATAAGCACACCACCAATCTTTCCTATAAATCCCTTTCCTCTGGAATTCAGTTGAGATACAGGAGCCTGAAGGTGCCTCTATATAAGGACTGTACAATGCACATATTGCAGTGGTTCAAACCAGCCATTTCCCACACACACCCTAGCTTTTTTAACAAAAACATCTTTACTACCAAGGTTAGGAGTATAAATTACCAGCTAAAATCCTTTTTTTTTCTTTTTTTTTTTTTCCATAAAATAATTCTGCTGAAACTAATCCTGTCATATTAAGGTAGGTAGGTTAAGTAATGTTTAAGAAATTTCCCAGCTTCTATTACTTTTGGGGTGTCAAGATAGTAATTCTTACCAAAAAAAGAAAAAAAAAAGCACGTCTTTTTTTTTTTTTTTTTTTTTCCCTGCTTCTGTGGCTCTTATGATTCTATTATTTGTAGTGGCCCCACCACCCTGATGTAGACTCATTTCTTCTCTCCCTTGGGCTGTTAAAGCCAGGACAGGAAGCATTTTGTGACGGGCAGGATAGATTTCCAGAACTCCCTGGTGCTTCTAAATCTCCTGTTTTGGCTGGGGGAAATTGCCCAGCACAATTTGTAATATCAGACAGCAGTATAAGAAGAGGCTAAATGTCAGGGCTGGGGAAGCAGAATGATGAGGGATAAATGTGATTGCCCAAAGCAGGGCTGAAATGATCTCATTAATCTTCCATTTTACGGGCGCTGGTTCCTAAGACAGACAGCAGGGACATGAATAGAAGAGGTGTGCTCTGGGCAGCTTATGGGACAAAACCTTCCCAGGCTGGCCTAGCTGGAATGTTATATGGCCCGGCTAATGCCAACATATGAAGGATTCTGATGTTCCTGGTGCTGCCTCAACGATCTCATTAGAAGAATATAGATGGACATTCCTTGAATCTCTGTGGAAAACATTCACAGTTTGCAGGCCATTGGAGAATTTGGGGGGTTTTGTTTTTTAAACAAATCAACCTTGTTTTAGATCTTGATAATTAAGAATAACTTATGGTAGGGGCGCTGGGGTGGCTCGGTTGGTTAAGCGTCCAACTTTTGATTTCGGCTCAGGTCATAATTTCGTGGTCCATGAGACTGAGCCCCGGATCAGGCTCTGTGCTGACACTGCGGAGCCTGCTTGGGGTACTCTCTTTCTCTCTGCACCTTACCCCCTCTCTTTCTCAAATTAAGTCAATAAAAATAAAAATAAAAAGTTCTAAGAATAACTCATGGGAGCATGGTAATTTCTATCATTATTGTTGCTGATTACATCTGGACCCCAATGATTCAATGCCATAATTGCTATATCAAAGCCCATCTACATCTGAGTAAGCAATTTCCCATGAAATCAGGTTAGGTCATGATCAAATCATCATTTTACTTATCTCGTGTGACTGGTTCTGAAGAGCCCATCCTAATCCTGGATTTACAAGTCGAATTGTTTATTTACATATTTATCAAAATAGGGTCGTGCACTAGGTGCTCTCGTAAGGTGATCAGCGTCTAGTGTGGAAGGATACTGCATGGAAAATTACAGTGAGATGCGACAGTTCCTATCCCAGAAGCAACAATGGAACGAACCATGGGAGAATGTGTGCTCATGTCTGCTAGGGAAGTGAAGAAAGTCTTCTTGGAGGAGGTGCTGTTGCACTGATTCTTGAAAAAGTGGAAGTTTGCCATATGTATAATTCAGGGGGAACTTTTCTAAGGAGAGGAAACATCACACAAACGATACATATAAATTGAGTATTCCGATAGATAGACTATTTCATCTGGAGTGCCTGGCTGGCTCAGTAAGTAGAGTGTGCAACTCTTGATCCCGGGTATGTGAGTTCAAGTCTCACGTTGGGTGTAGAGATGACTTAAACATACAAAATCTTGACTGTACTAACTTGTAAATAGCCCTGTTTCATAAAAATAATTTAATAATTGTGTTCTGTCATAACTGAAGACGTGTAAGTTCTTTCACATATTGTGCTTCTTCAAGTAAATAAATTACCCAACAATCAGATTCTCTGTGGTGTGAATTGTGTGATTAGTCATTATGAATATTATCTGAGAATATCTCATATCCCACACTGTAATATATAATTGATCTCTTTGCATGTGTATAATGCACTGAAAACTTCTCTTCATAACAATAATTCTGGTAAATTACAAAATTATGCAGTGATTGCTGACATACTGGGAAATATATGAATTATGCCATGTAGTTTTAGTGTCGTGGACTTTCAAATATATTTTCCCAGCTTTTTAAAAGAGAGGTTTTAGGTTTTGATAGTATTTGTGTACTGCTAAACAGCAAAGACTACATCTTCCAACACTTGAGTTTTCCTGTGCATTCAGTACAGCAATTGCTCTGAGTATACACCTCTCAAATTATATTAGTGTTGTAATCCTGTTTAGTAGAATAGCTGAACGACACAAATTATTCTCTAACTCTGTTAGGGAATCTGGTTTCATGTGATCAGTTGTGACCACAAATTTTTTCATAAACTTTTTCAACTTTCATGTTGAAATAATGTCAAATTTTAAAAAGTGGCAACAACAGTACAAAGAATTCACGGATGCCATCTCTCCAGCCTTTAAAAAATGATAGCATATTTACATAACTACAGTTTTATAATAACCCAAACTAGGAAATTAACAATGACATAGTACTATTAGGTAATTCGTAGAACTGCACAAATTTTACCAATTGTCCAACCAAGGTATTCTTTACTGGCCCAATATTTAATCTATAATCCCACATTGCAATCAGCCATCATGTGTCCTTAATCTCCTCCAAATTGGGAAGGATCTTTGTCTTTCATGACTCTATCCTTTTGAAGAGGATTGGACATTTACCTTGTAGAATGTCTCTCCTTTTGGGTTTGTATGATGTTTCCTCATGGTCAAATTCAAGTTTGCATTTTTGGCAAGAGGACCAAAAAGGCATTATGCCCTTTTGACTGCATCATATCAGGAAGTACATCTTGCTGCTAAGTCTATTTACTGGTTTTGTTAATTTTTATAACTTTGGGGTGGCTGGGGGGCTCAGTCAGTTAAGGATCCTGCTCTTGGTTTTGGCTCAGGTAATGATCTCACAGTTAATGAGTTCAAGCCCTGTGTGGGGCTCTGCACTGCTTGGAATTGTCTCTCTCTCCCTCACTCTCTGCCTCTCTCTCTCTCTCTCTCTCTCTCAAAATAAATAAATAAAAAGTTTAAAAAAATTAATCACTTTGAAGTTTGACTACAAGAGACCAAACTTGAGTTTATTCTTTTTTTATTGAAACTAGACCAACTTCAGTTCCCAACCTCACGTTCAAACTTCAATTTTGGAAACAGTGTTGTTCAGATAAGGGTGTATGAGTTTTAGTTGGAAACAAGATTGTTATTATCTTTTTAATTCCATGATTTTGCTTAAGGAAACCAAAACACAGGTCTAAACTTTTTGTGTAACTTAAAGGAATCAGCATATGCAAGTTCAGTCTCTCTTATTAGACGCCTTTCCTATCTTGGCCAAAACCCACAAAGATAGCAGGACTCTACTATCCACTGTCTATACTTTACTAGAAATGGAGCAAAATGTATCACATATCCCCATCAAAAACCTTTTATCTATACTTGCAATTCTTCCATTTTCAATCCTTTAGTATAATAGTCAATGAAATACTTTTTTTCTTACCGAATGATCTTTCGCTGACCCTAATTTCCCTTTTATCATTAAAAGATATTATAAGGTCAGTATATGTAAAGAAAAATAAGACCAACAGCCTAGTTCTTAGTGGCAGGAAGGCAGGAGAGATAAAAAATTTTTTAAAAGTCTAAGAGTCGCAGGAAAAATTACCAAGAGAGTTTAACTGCATTATGTCTTTGTTTGGGAAAGATTAGTGAAACGAGACTCATCCCTCTCCAGGTCAGAAATTCAGTTGGAATGGGAAGAATAGCCAACATCATGCAAACGGTATAGAGCCAAATATGGAAGAAAGGCCAACAGTATGCAACTGTTAAAGAGCCATATATGGAAGTGCATGTGAAATTAAACTCTCCAGGTCCCTCATCATATAAAAGTTGTGCTACCAAGAGTGCCAACAGGTTGATATCCTACTTATGTGAACCTAAACAGAGTTGATGAGATTATTTTAGTAAGACTCTCTGACCACTCTAACCAACTAATCATGAAAAAGCAAAGAATGCTGTTGTTGTGTGATGATCCAAGTACTGTGTATTATCAAGTCAGAAAATATTAAAAATGTGTGGTCTTCATGTGTGGTTCAATGTGTTCATGGACTCAAACAGGATTTACCCTTGATGAAGCATAGTAAATATGTAGTTTGGAACATGAAAGCACAACTATCTATAGTTTCTCTATTTTGGAAAAGCGCATGACATCAGAGGAGAGAGATCTCTTTTTTAGTAGGTCTAGGATTCAGATAATTTAGGTGGGAACCTCCACCTCACCACCACTGTATAGAACAGAGCTGGTCACCCATTCCCAACATCGGGTCCCCGGTGGAGAAGCAGTTGATACCCCTACATGCCTCATCATACAGATCCTCGGGGGACAGAATGAAAGTGTTTGAGTCCAAGTGTTCTAGATTATCTAGAGATCTCAGCTGTTATCAGTGTTCTCTTTTAAGTTCAGTCAGTCTTAGCTTTTTACATCAACATCAACAGCAAATGTTCACTTGACAACAGACATTCATAACTACTCTATAGTCCATCTTTCCTGACAACACCATTCAATTATTAACCTGTCTTTTCTGAAAATGATGCCATAGGATTAAATTCATGAGCTGCTTTCCCTGCTGCATTTTTTCATTTTTAAAGAGCAAAACAATCTCTGTAGTTATTTAATACTTCCAAAATGGAGAACATTTTTTAGCTACTTCATGATTAACTATTGAAATATGTAAGCCTAGGAATTTAGCAGGTCTGCAAAAGCCAAACACCTTCTAAATCTGACTTCCATTTGAAAAATTAGAGGACCATTTAACTCTTATTATAAATGCCTGTTGCTTAAGAGATCAGACTGAATACCGAAGAGAAGTAAATAGATCCAATGAAAGGAATTTCTGTGGCTGGCTGCTTGGGTTTGTTCTGTGTAAAACACACCTTTTTATTTAAATTAGACAAATGGCAGTGTTTCCTGCCTAATGAGACTGCTTGGACTGTGGTTTGGAAATGTCACCTCCATTCTTTATCAGATAATCATAATTAGGCTGAATGAACCAACCAGGAAAGTGGGAAGCAAGTCAAAAAGTGTACTGAATGGAAACAGAAAAGACCTCCAACAGGCAGACCACCAGGAGGAAATCAGAAGGAAACATCTACAGAGCAAACACAGCCCTGGAAAAGTTGCTGGGCACCAAAGATGTGATTGCTGAAGTATAGTTCACAGCAAGCTGGAATCTTGACTGTCCAGATGGTCTACCCGGTCCTTTTTTAATTGTGTTCACTCTCTCAAATCAACCCCCAAAACACTTAACGTGTTTCTTTCTCTCTCTTTCACTGTGCATCAAAACAGTCCGTGATAGATTTAAATTGCATTAATCCTTATACTTACTTGTGGTGTTTTTCTGCTCCAATTTTAGAAGTCTTTCAACAACATTGGTATTTATCTGCCCTGGAACCCATACACAGAAATCTTTTGAACCATAAATGTACCCCTTTGGATGCATTGTAGAATCCATATCAGACAGTAATAATTGCTATAAGGCCCATGTAAAATTCAGTTTTTTACAGTTTCAGGACTGCTAAATGCCCTTTTCTTTCAGGACGATTCCTGAAGGAAATTTCTAGATCTAACCAAGACCAGGACCTGAACTTTGATTAAATACAAAAGGCATGGTAGTTACCACAGGGATAGATGAGGTCAAGGCCAGGTTATTTTTCAAAATGGTGGAAAGACAGAAATAAGAGAACCATGTAAATAATTTGAAGGAAACATAGAAGTAAATTTTGGAAGCCTGGTGACTCAAGAAAATGGAAAGTAGCAAATAAATTCCAGATTAGTGGCTTTCAGACATTGGAATAACACAAGTATATTACCAGACCTCATTCTCCATGAATTCTCATTCCATAAGTCAAAGGTGGGGCACAAAGATCTGCATGTTTTAGATGTACAGATAATTCTGATTCACCTTGTCATCACCAAGAACACTTTTGAGGAACACCGTGCTAATATATTATTGAACTCTTTTTGTGGCAAGGGACATAAGCTCATCTCAATTTTATTTAAGCAAAAGTAGTAGGAACATATTGATTCAAGTGCTCAAAATGTTAAAGAGCAGATCCTTAAGGTTAAGATGAACGTGGACCCAGGTGCTGACAGGAAATCATCTGGAAACTTTTTCTGTCTTCTGGCTTTGCTTTTATACTTGCTGGCTTCATTTTCAGGGAGGCTTTGACTGGGAATGGTTTTAATGTGGTACTAACAAATTTGGCTTAAATATACTGGCTTCGCAAACCTATTAGAGAAATGACTTCTATTTTAAATGAGTTCAACAAATTTACTTTGATTTAATTATATTGAATTAATTTATTGAATTAATTAAATTAATCTATGGAATTAATGTAGTCTACTGAAATAAGTCCAGTGGACAGGAGGACGGAACATGCTAATTAACTACCTTTGTCTTCTCCCGTGGGTTTTGGGATAGGATTTTCACACACAAACCAAATGCATTGAAGATGAGTGAGGGTTAGAATATGATACTGGATTTCCAAAGGAAACTGGATCCTACTCTCAGAAGAGAAAATGAATGCTGAGAAAGAATAAACAACGTTATGTCCTCTACACATGCATTCGGATAAAGTAAACAGGCTCCTGAACCTGAATTCAATGAGTCTAGGTAATGGCCAGCAACTCAGCGTAGAAAGTTAGCTTATGGAGTGGTGATCCTTTATTCTAGAGTAAGGATGTATTTTCTTTCTACAGAATGTGTACTCTCCGCGTTGAAGAAGTAACTAGGAGTGTGTTCAACAGGTAATGGGAAAGCTGAATTCACAGAAATAACAGAGTTCGTTGAGGGATTTTGATGGATGGGTGTAGAAATCTGAATGCAAGGTCTTCAGTAAGAGACTATCAAAGAACTTCATCATAGAAAATGATCCCTTAGGCTGACTTACCTCTAATCAGAAGCTCTGAGAAAGTTCAAAGGTTTATTATTGGGTGATGGTTCCAAAATAGATTTAACTTCAATATAGCGTTCAGGACAATTAGGAGAAGATATACTAATTACATTTGATAAATAAAAAAGACCATAACAATGTATGATCAAAAAGTTATATGTTGATGTGAAAGGTAATAGGTACATTGTTGGTTTGTTTATTAGCTGTCAATTTAAGGTCATTGCCATTCAGCAGATGTAGCATGGTATTAAACTATAATATACATATGTACATATACACATATGTATGTATGTATGTATACATATATACATAATACATGCAAAACATATATATGTATGTATATAAAGTATATATACTTTTTAAAATTTTAATAAAATAAGTATAACTTAAAATGTACCATTTTAACCATTTTAAGTGTACAGTTTGGTGTAATCAAATACATTCACAAAGTTGTACAACTATTATCACTATCTGCAAAACTTTCTCATTATCACAAACTATAACTGTGTATCCACCAACAATTAACTCTATTCCTCCCTGGTAGCCATTGGAAACCACTGGTCAACTTTCTGTCTCTAGATATTTAATGACTTACATACTGCAGCTAACTTAAATAATATAATATTTGTCTTTTTTTTTTAATTTTAAAATTTTGTTTCGTTTTGTTTTGTTGAGAGAGAGACAGAGCCAGAGACAGAGACAGAGCATGAACGGGGCAGGGGTAGAGAGAGAGGGAGACACAGAGTCTGAAGTAAGCTCCAGGCTCCAAGTTGTCAGCACCGAGCCTAATGTGGGGCTTGAACTCACTCATGAACCTTGAGAGTATGCCCTGAGCCCAAGTCAGACACTTAACCGACTGAGCCACCCAGGCACCCTATGTATTGTTTTTTAATTAAACAGGAAAGTGTGCAAATGTATGGTTTTTAGTTGGTGAATATCTAACTTTTGTATTTCAGATTATAGCTGTCATCAGCATAAAAATCTTATAACTTATAAAATAATTTTATTTTAAAACAAGTGAGTGCTTGAGGCATCTGGGTAGCTCAGTCTTTTAAGTGTCCAGCTCTTGAATTTGGCTCAGGTCATGATCTCAGGGTTGACGAGCCTAGCAGCACAGAGCCTGCTTGGGATTTTCTTTCTCCCTCTCTCTCTTCCTCTCCTCTGCTTTCTCTCTCTCAAAACAAAACAAAACAAAAAAACAAAAACAAAAACAAAAAGCAAGTGGGTGTTTGCAGCACTTATAACACAATTGAAAAGATATAGGAGCTCCTGGGTGGCTCAGTCAGTTGAGTGCCGACTCTTGGTTTCGGCTCAGGTCACAATCTCACGGTTTCATGGGTTTGAGCCCCCCCACCCCCATTAGGCTCCTGTTGGCAGTGTGGCGCCTGCTTGGGGTTCTCTCTCTCTGCCCCTCTCCTACTCACACTGTCTGTGTCTATCTCAAAAACAAATACATAAAACTTAAAAAAAAAAGAGGGGCACCTGGGTGGCTCAGTATGTTGAGTATCTGACTTCAGCTCAGGTCATGATCTCACAGCTCGTGGGTTTGAGCCCCGTGTCGGGCTTTGTGCTGACAGCTCAGGGCCTGGAGCCTGCTTCGGATTCTGTGTCTCCCTCTCTCTCTCCCCCTTCTCCACTTGCACTCTGTCTGTCTCTCTCTCAAAAATAAATAAACATTAAAAAATTTTTAAAAAAAAGATACAGAGAAGATTAACTTGCCCCCCCAAAACAAGGATGATATGCAAATTTGGGAAGCATTCCTTTATTTATTTATTTATTTATTTATTTATTTATTTATTTATGAAAGAGAGAGAGAGAGAGAGAGCACCAGAGCACGAGAGAATAAGTGGGGGGCTGGGAGAGAATCCCAAGCAGGTTCTGCACTGTCAGTGCAGAGCCTGACATGGGGCTCACACCCACGTACCATGATCATGACATGAGTCAATGTTAGATGCTCAACCAATTGTGGCCCTAGTGTGCCATTATTTAGAATCCAAACAAACAGAAAACGAGTGAATTAAGTGAAGGTGGAAAGCCCAACCCTCTGCTGCGTTTCACGTTGTTCCTCCAGTGTTTTTCATCGTGTGCGATACCTATAGTATTGAAATAAGCATAAGTGGCATCTGGACCAACTTATTATTTCCATGGTTATATACACGTGTTTGTGTATTGTGGAAACATGTGACCAGTGCATGAAACAGGAGACAACCTTAGAATGATGCCTTGCTAAAAAACCAAAAACAGTGAGTTTGAAAACAAACAAAAAAAGTAGTAAGTGGATATGGCAAAAATTGTGAAGGTAATGACTAAAATTTTGGTAATATATCATGTATTTAGGAAGAAGTGGTGGAAAATAAATCTATTACCCGGAAGAGAGATAGTCAATTAAGTTTGCATTGGTATGCGTAGAAATGACAAAATAAAAGGTCATAACACATTACAAAGAGAGAACTAATGTAGTAGTTATTAAATGCAATTGCATACAAGAGACGGATAAAAAGGAAGAATTTGACTGGAGTTTGAACCAGGACTTGAAAGAAGTGATAGAAATTTTTGCCTCATTGTTCCAGTGCTGATGTCAGATTCTCTTTCTGCCAAAATTAGCTTATAAAGAATGAAGAGATTTTCACATTGAGTCCTTTTAGCAGATGCACCTGCTTTTCTTGTTTATTGTCAATCCCAAACCCCAAATGTTACACCGAACATGTTAGCACTGCATTGTTCAGATGAAAGAAAAGACGTTAGTTCTTAGCAGAGAATTACCTTTTTCTATTTCAACCCTGTTTTTATATGACATCTAAACCCTAGAGATGAATCGTAAAACTCAGCTCAAAATACTCAAAATTTTCTCTATACAATATTAAGTAGATAGGTAATAGAAAGGTCCTCATAGATTATCTCCAAAAGTAACTCATGAATCAAATGGTTTATTTTTGGATATTTTGATACTTGGCCATTTCCTAAAACTTATACATGATGACACTTGCTTATTTCATATCGTTTTTTTTTTTTTTCTGTTACAAAGCAAGAATCAACGTTGCTGAAGGTTGAAAAGTAGAAGGATGAAAGGTAGAGTATTTTGATAGGAAATGAAGTCATTCATTTTTAGGAAAACAATTTAAATATGCTAGTTCTTTATATCAGAAGGCCATATACTCATGATGCTATTGTCTTAAAGATTTGAGTTGAGAGCATTGCATAGAAATATTTGAATTTACTTCAAATGTGCACTTTTTTTAAATTTTTTTTTAACATTTTATTTATTTTTGAGACAGAGAGAGAGAGAGAGCATGGACAGGGGAGGGTCAGAGAAAGAGGGAGACACAGAATCCAAAACAGGCTCCAGGCTCTGAGCTATCAGCACAGAGCCCGACGCGGGGCTCGAACCCACGGACCGCGAGATCATGACCGGAGCCGAAGTCGGATGCTCAACCGACTGAGCCACCCAGGCGCCCCAAATGTGCACTTTTTAATGATCTTCCTATGAAATATAGGAGCCAGCAAACTAGAACACTACGTGGATAAGGACTTCACCTAAAACTTTTGGAGGACCTCTGTTCCACCACAATTTAGATCCATAGAAAGTGCTTAAAGATTTAAATTTTTAGATGACTGTTAATATATGCTTATTTGAATGAAAGTCATCTAAAATTTCTAACTTGAGCTTAAAAATAAATAGCCAAAATTTGGTAAGGAAAGGCTAGCTGCCTTTTGAAAGTTAAAACTTATGTTTTGTAAGCACAAAATTAAAGGCAGAAAATTGTAAACATTTTACAGTTTATATCAAAGATATAAAAGTATTTGGAGTTTATGGAAAAATATATTAAATCTGAGAATACAGCACTCTTTCTCTGGATTTCTTGGTCTTTTTCTTTCTCTTTTGCTCTCTCTTGCTATAACTATATCTATCAAAATATATCCTAAATCATTAACTTTTATTGCACTTCCTAGATTGTGGAGTACTTCTGATTTTTGAACACATTATCTTCATATTTAGGTATTACAAGGTCCAAGATTATTATTCTTGTAGAAAAACAGGCTACTTTTAACCATTTATTTAATCTCCATAAATCCATCACAAATAATTTATTCAATATTTTTAAAAGACAAATTCCTTTTCATATGGATCTCCAAGAAAATGTTGGAATCATAGAGTATGCCCTCTGATGATTTTTATATTCAAAAACATTTAGTAAGTCTTTAAAGTTTCAATAGTTAGAATACTATTTTTAATGTAAAGAATGTATGTATATCATCAACATTCTCAGATTCTAGAGTGTATGAATTAATATTTTTCAAAAATTGGTATAAAGCACTTGGGAACACAACTTAAAATATTGAGGATAGCATGGGGCACCTGTATGGCTCAGTCAGTTAAGCATCAGACTCTTGGTTCTGGCTCAGGTCATGATCTCATGGTTCGTGGGTTCGAGAGCTGTGTCAGGCTCCACGTTAATAACATGGAACTTGCTTGGGATTCTCTCTCCCTTCCTCTCTCTCTGCCCCTCCCATGCACGCACACATCCTCCCTCTATCTCTCTCTCTTTCTCTCTCTCTCTCACAGTAAATTAAAAAAAAAAACAAAACATTTGTGATAACATTTTAAGAGTGAAAAATATGGACTAATATTCCATATTAATAATATTTTAAAACTATGTTATTTAAAGGCACAATCATGCAGCACATTTTTCAAATGTGTTTCATGAAAACACTATTTTTTTCAAAATGGTATATGATAAGAGGAGCTAGTGGTCCACGAAATTTGGGATGTATGTTCTAGCCAACCATGATGCACATTAGTATATTAAAGTCTATAAAGCAATAGGATTATTCTAACATGGCTTTAACTTGAACTTAGGTCTCACGATGTTTTTTAGCATACATGAAGAACGGCTCTCAGAACTGATGTTTGATAGAATGGTGGAAGGAAGCTATAGAATACAGTGTTTAAGAGGATACTCTGGGACCAAAATGCTTGGATTCAAATCTTGCTACTTAAATCTTCATCTTGGAGCTATTCTGTAAAATGGGAACACTTATATAATAATACCTGTCTTTAAAGGAATTATATGAGTATTATATTAATTAATATAGGTAAAGGTTTGGCATAGTGAACAGAACAATGGACACTTAAAAATGCTAACCATTTAAAAAACAATGCTAACTACTATCATAATTTGGTAAACTTCTCTGGGGCTTTGAAGTAACCCATGACTGATTCATTTGTTCCCATTCTACCTCTCATTACATGTATATGTATATGTATATGTATATGTATATGTATATGTATATGTATATGTATATGTGTGTATATGCATGTATGCATATGTTTACATGTACATCTATCCACTCAATCTAATCTATTTTAATGGGTTTTATTTCTCAACATATTACAAAATATTTTCGATGGAAGAGCATAACTTAAATAAAATCAGTCTGATCCCTTGGGTTAAGATATTTAGTTTTTTAGAAAGTATTTGTTATATTTTCTTAAAATATAAATAAAATCATGCCTTTCTTTCCAGGAAGACTGTCCACTTAGTTATAGGAGTTAGAAGTAGCATTTGCCAGGGACATACCCACCTTTGCCTCAGCACACTCATTTACAGACTACTCCACAGAACTCCTTAAATCTTCTGCTGGGATTTTGAAAATGAACTTCTGCTCAGACATGCATGTTCTCTTTTGTAACCAGAATAGAGGTTTCTGAGAGTATTTTCCTAATACTCTGGTTGCTTGATACACATGGTCTGTTCAGATTTCATTCCTAGGTTGGACACAATGTAACATTTATATTAAAATTCATACATTTTATAGTGAGATTGAAAGAAAAAGTTCTACATTGCCCATATATTGCTCCTGTTTTTCCTATATTCTCCTAGAATGAGCAAAAATGTAAACTTATTTATCTTTTATTTTAATTAAAATGATCTTTTTGATGTATCATCACTCTAGTGCATATTGCTAAGAAATAAGAGAAGAATGTATTGGCTTACATGATTATACCATTCAAGCTGTGAAATTTGCTTTAGGTACTTTTGTAGGCAAAGCCTTAAATCAATGGATCTCAGTGGGGGCGGCACCACCCTCTAGGGTACATCTTGAAATTTTATGGAGGTTATTTTTAGTTGTCACAACATTTGGGGGGTAGCCACTACTAGGATTTCATGAATGCGGCCAGGAAGGTTAAGCATCCTGCAATGATCAGGATTGTTCTGCAAAAAAATATTATCCATATCCTGCAGAGCTCTTAAATATCTTCCATGCATCCAAAATGTATGCTTATACCTAAACCTATAGACTAAGACTCCATTTTACGTACAAATTCAAAACAGGTTTTTTGGGGGACAACTTGAAAGCAAACTGAATAACCAAGAAACACAAATATGAACTAAATCCAAGAAAAAGTTGTTCTATTTTAAATTTCATCAGATATTCCATATCATTTTGAATTTTCCATTAAATATGGCCACATTTCTCAATCTGGATCATTCTCAATTTATAGGTGTTGAATATAAATTTGTAATAGACCATATCTGAGACTATTTTTTTCACAGCCAGATGAAAATATTATTGAAATTAGTGGAGACAAAAAATATAGGCATCTCATTAAATTTTACTAATAAAGGTTGTCTAAAAATAATTCATGCTCTTGACGTTCTATATTTGAGTATTTCTACAGCACAATGAAAAGCTTGTGAGGAAACATTGAAAACAATTTATTTTTCATTTTCTATACTTAGAGTTTACCCATAAACAACATGAGGATTAAGGGTAGTGACCTTCTCATGCAGTCAAAAATCTATTTGTAGCTTTGGATTCCCCTAAAAGCTTAACTATCAATAGCCTACTGTTGACCGGAAGGCTTAGCAATAACAGAAACAGTTAATTAGCACATATTTTGTATGTTTTTATGTTGTATTCTTACAATAAAGGAAGCTATAGGAAATAAAATGTTATTATGAAAATCGTACATTTACAGTGCTATCCTGTATTTATTAAAAAAGAAATCCATGTATAAGTGGACCCACACAGTTCAAATACGTTGTTCAAGGGTAAACTGTATTTAAACCTTATTTTCAGTTAAAAAAAAAAAAAAAGCGGGGAGGTTGCACTGGGTGGCTCAGTGGTTAAGCTTCAGACTTTGGCTCAGGTCATGATCTCACGGTTCATGAGTTCCAGCCTGGCATTGTGCTCTGTGCTGACAGCTAGGAGCCTGGAGCCTGCCTCAGGTTCTGTGTCTCCCTCTCTCTCTGCCCCTCCCATGATCATTCTCTGTTTCTCTCTGTCTCTCAAAAATAAATAAAACTTTAAAAAAAATACAACCTTATTTTCAGATGATTCTAGAGATTTGAAACACCATTTTTCTACAGATTTTCATTCTTGTCCTTTTTCCATGTACAGTCAATTTCTCTGATCGTATAGTGACCAATATGGTCTTTAAGTTCTTTTAACATAATAGAAATAGGGGTGCCTGGGTGGCTCAGTCCTTAAGCGTCTGACTCTTGATTTTGGCTCAGGCCATGATTTGCAGTTCGTGAGTTCAAGCCCTGCATCGGGGTCTGCACTGACAACACGAAGCCTGCTTGGGATTTTATATCTCCCTCTTCTCCACTCCTACCCTGCTTGCTCTGTAGCTCTCTTTCAAAATAAATAAATAAACTTAAAAAAAACATAATGGAGACAAATTATATCCATATATATATGAAATATATTTTGTGAAATATATTTTGTGATTCTTTGATTTTGTCCTATCATACAATGACCTGGAAATCAATTGTATAAGACACTGGAATCAGAATACTTGATTTCAAATCCTGGATCTGCTGCTTACTAGCTGTGGCTTCTTGGGTAAGAAACTTAATTCATCTGTGTCTCAGTTTCCTCGGCAAAATAATGTTTTCAGTCCCACAGGGTAATTCATATGAAAAGCAAATGAGATAATGCATTTAAAAAATCAGAGAACTGAGCCAGATACACAAAAAGGCATGGATGGAGCTAAAGAGTATTATGCTAAGTGAAATAAATTAGTCAGAGAAAGAAAAATACCATATTATTTTACTGATATGTGGAAATAAAGAAACAAAAATAATGAACAAAGGGAGACAAAAAGAGAGACAGGGGCAAACCAAGAAACACACTCTAACTATAGAGAACAAGCTGATGATAACCTGAGTAGGCGTGGGGGGTGAGTTACATAGGTGATGGGGATTAAGGAGGGCACTGAATTTTTTTATTTTAAAGTTTATTTTATTGTGTATTTTGAAGGGGGCAGAGGGACAGAGAGATAGGGAGAGAATCCCACGCAGACTCCACACTGTCAGTGCAGAGCCGGATGCAGGCTCTATGTCAGAAACCATGAGATTAGGACCTGAGCAGAGATCCAGAGATGCTTAACCAACTGAGCCAGCGAGGTGCCCCAAGGAGGGCACTTGTGATGAGCACTAGGTATTGTATAGAATTGTAAAATCACTATTTGTACGCCTGAAACGAATATTATCCTGCATGTTAACTAACTGGAATTTAAATAAAGTTTTTACAAATTAAAGAAAATAAATATAAATCATTTTAAAAATTGAAAAGAAAGCACTCTACACATGTTTGATAAACAAACTGTAAAGGATTATTTTCAAATTGCATGTATAAATAAGGTCTAAATCATTTGCAAATATCTTGACTCCTCATTTTCTCAATTTCAACCACCTGGTAGTTCTTAGCGTTTTATATTTACATGGATTAAAGTCATTTTCCCTTTTGTCTTATTGCTAACAGAAAAAAGTCTATTCCATTATTTTCTTATCCTCATACTAGTTTTATTCTAATGTCCACCTGGGTGTCTGCTTCCATTTTCAGTAAAACTTGTACAGAATTGCTTCTAACCATCTTCCTCTTTCTTATTCTAAACAAACTTATAATAATTAGTGAAATAATCTGATGACTTTGTTATGTTTCCTAGTATAGTCAGCCTAAGCACTGACACACTTATATGGAATATTTCATTATAAAGTGCTTTTTGGTATTCTATGCAACACTTAATGTGTTAGATTGACTTTTAAGAAAAGGCATTTTGTGTAATACATGAATTTTACTTCAGGATAGTAAAAGAAACCTTACAAAATGTTGTTATAAAAAGATTTCAATTAGGTTAAGAAGTATTGTATAAGAATGTGAAGAAATAGCAAAAACATCTCTGAGCACTTGTCTTTTAGAATCACATTTGTAGGTAATATTGAGAGATGACGTAACTCTTCTCAGAGTTAAGTGACTGCCTTAAAACCCCACATCTAATACCAAGGAATAAGCAAGAAACCAGGTTTCTGGACTTCTAGAAAACTCTGTGAAACTATAGTTGAAGATAATTATCAAATTAAGTTTCAATAAAGTTTTACTGAATGAAAAGATGAGGTTAAAGGAAAGTAATCAATTGATCAATATTTGTCTTAAATTACTTCTTACCCTCTCAATGTTTTAAGGTAAAACATAGTGCTTTTGCAACTTTCCTGATAACTCCTTTTGACTCTATGAAAAATATCAGAGCACTTTGTCTTAGCTAATTCTACTGTCCACTTTGAGTCCTGCCTTAGAGAACTTAAGACTTTACACACCTTAAATAATAATTGGAATCATTAATCATTTTTATCTCCAAGTCAGGAGAAGATCCATTTATGCAACGTGTTGAGGGGAAAAACAAAATCCCAACCCAAAACTCGAAATCACTTTGTCTTCAGGATTAAATGGCCTTAAGTATTATTTCCTTTGCTACTTCAACCGAAAGAATGTGGGTCCAAAAGCAGTTTTAGTAAGACCTGAATGAAATTAGAAAGCATTTTAAAAACCAATCCTATTCTCCTGAGTTTTAATAATATAATGAGCCTTGTTCCTGGAAAATATCAGAATTGTGGTCTAGAAATGATGTGCAGTGACTAGCCTACATAATATTTGAGTCTGTGGAATATTAATTTACTGAATGATTGGTTGCTTATTGCAAATTTGGTCGGAAATTTGGCAGTGCTGACTCTGGTACAGTCATTCTGTCTGTTCATTATCTTGTAGGTGCATTGCCTTCTAAAAGGGTCATGAGAGCAATGGGCTCTAACGTGGGCTTTCTTGCAGCTGCAGTTCTACCTAATTTGTACTTTGGCACTCGAAAGATTATAATAAATGAAGTGCTGCTTTCAAAGTTTCAGACACACCAATTTTTCCCCGTTTGGCAAAGGTGGATTTAATTTGACTTTCACGAGTGCAAAATCTGTCTCCTTAGAAGTTGGTCAAACTATTAATTTTATGGCAGGGACAACTGAGTACAGTAAACCTTTTCACAAAGCCAGACAGCTTAACCTAATTAAAGGGTTGTTTTGACAGGTGGTTTAAAGTAGAATGAATACTATCAAGAACGTTTCAAGAAATGAGTTTGATGAATGTATAGAGTGTGCATGCAGGTGAAAAGGTGATTTGGAAAGCTATGATGACAGGTCTGTGTCCAAAAAGGTGGAAGATATACCTTAGTTTGTCTGTGTATTTAGTCGGCAATTTCTGTTTCTTATCTAGATATTTTAAGAGATGAATAACATCAAGTTCATGTGAACATCAAAAGATATTGAGAACTGACAGTGGGCATTAAAATAACTTGTTTGTCTTATAGAATAATTAATCTCTCTTTAAAACATTAGAGGTGCGTTAGGACAGAAATTCTAATTCTGAATTGAGATTTTTCTGAATATTAGCAAAATTTCTCATGCCTCATTTCTGTTAGAGTTTCTGAATCCTAAGACTTGAGATGATACAAAGATATTGCCATTCACCGGTGTTATGATGATTTGACCAGTTAACGCACAACTTTTTGGCAACTTTTTTTTGTCCTTTCAGGCAGGTTTCAGTAATAATAATAATAAATAATAATAAAGGTCAATCGTCCAGACTATGTTTCAAGAATGTGATCTCAAGAGAAGAACTTCTAAAATTTGTTTGGATACGGAAGCCCGTAGTCTTCTGCTTCATGTTCAACAAGGACTGATTTTTAGAATGCAATTCTTTTGACTGATTCTGATTTCTCACCCTCTGTTTCTTTTTCCCAACTCTTCAGTAGAAAATGCAAGTAAGGCGATCCAAGATTCTGGGTCCCAGAAAGCAAAATGAAACCAAATCAATACAGGTACTCTATAGCCATTTAATAATCATATGCTACATTTATCTAAAAAGTGATGATTTCTTTCAAATGTATGGGGCGCCTGGGTGGCTCAGTCAGTTAAGTGGCCAACTTCCGCTCAGGTCATGATCTCGCGGTCCGTGAGTTCGAGCCCCGCGTCGGGCTCTGTGCTGACAGCTCAGAGCCTGGAACCTGTTTCAGAGTCTGTGTCTTCCTCTCTCTGACCCTCCCCTGTTCATGCTCTGTCTCTCCCTGTCTCAAAAATACATAAAACGTTAAAAAAAAATTAAAAAAAATAAATAAAATGTAACACACTGATGATGTCAAGGTTTTCAGAAGGAATAGCCTTATCATATGCCTTGTCAAATTGCTTCTTTGCCTCTCTTATGATGGATAATAATCTCTTAAAAATAATTCATGAGAATTTCCATTTTCATTTTTTCTGTACTTAAAAGTTTTTAAAAACTGAAATTGTTGATAGCTAAAGTGAAATTATTGCTAATGACAAGAATACTAACAAAACTTAAAGTATCTTGCTCAAAGTTATATACCATAAATTAATCTGAGGGGTACCTGGGTGGCTCAGTTGGTTAAGCATCCGACTTCGGCTCAGGTCACGATCTCGCGGTCTGTGGGTTCGAGCCCTGCGCCGGGCTCTGTGCTGACAGCTCAGAGCCTGGAGCCTGTTTCAGGTTCTGTGCCTCCCTCTCTCTCTGCCCCTCCCCTGTTCATGCTCTCTCTCTGTCTCAAAAATAAATAAATGTTAAAAAAATTTTTTAAATAAATTAATCTGAAAATTAATTAAAAAAATTGAAATCCAATCCAGCTCTTTAAAATTTGAGGCACATTCTATTAACCATTATGTTTCTCCAAAAATTTACTCTGTAAAATGTTGTGTTATGCAAATTTAATTAAACAATTTCAGATAAAATCCATTCAAAATCTAACGTTTTCTCATTCCAAATGTGTTCAGACAAATACAGGTCAAGTCTAAACTATACAACATGGCCTCTCTGTAGCTTATCATTATGAGGACAAAGAAATAAGATGATAATACAAGCTATTTTGAACTAATATGTAGAAAAACTATGAACACTTTTGACTGATTTAAGGTAATTGGAATGAAGAAAAAAAAAGGAAAACTGAATTAGGTTATGAACCGGCTTTAACCTGGCTTTTTGTGAGATAGGCACCACCTCAGAAAATGGACAAAATTCACATTTCTGTCATCGTATCGAGATGAGCACTGACTCGTGATTGGACACCAATAACAACAAGACCCGGGTACGTTTTGTCTCATTGCACCTTGGATACTGGTCTGTCCTGCTTACCTATACCAAATCTTCCCTGCACACTCAAGAAAATGGTACTAAAATGAAGGGAGCTTTATAAACAACACAAAAGAGTAGCCATGAAACAGAGATTTGCATGCATGCTGAAAGTTATAGATACAACAAATACAGAGAAATTGGTTATCAAAAGAAAGAATTCTTGATAGCAGATAACTTAGAAATTATATTTAAAAGTTAGGTTGATGGGCACCTGGGTGGCTCAGTGGGTTAAGCGTTGAAGTTTGGCTCAGGTCATGATCTCTGTGCTGACAGCTCAGAGCCTAGAGCCTGCTTTAGATTCTGTGTCTACCTCTCTGTCCCTCCCCCACTTGCGCTCTTTCTCTCAAAAATTATAAATAAATAAATAAAGTTGAATAGCTGGAAACATTCGAAACTCAGGTAGTAGAAGTAGGTGAAATAGACAACTTCGGGAAAGTAGAATTTGCCTGGATCCAAATTTTAGAAGAGTGCTATGTCCATTATCTTTTCTCTAAATGTGTAAATACTCATACCTATTATTCAGAAAATAGGAACAAAGTCAGTGTCTTTTTCAGGCCCTTGATATTGTGTGGAAATAATATTTTATCACATACAATCAAGAGGAATAAAAGTCAAGTGCACACACACATACATACACACACTCAGTAGACCTGTATCAGATAAATTATTTTCAAATATATTTCCCATTTTATATCTCTTTATTCTCTTGATGGGATCCTTTCCTACTCAACATATTTCAATTTTAATGAAATCCAATTTATCTAGCTTCTTCTTTTGTTTCATATTCTCTCTCATTGTTTATACAACACACACATCTAGACATTTAATAAATGTTCTTTAAAAATGGAATCTGCATGAACTTCCCAACACAGAAATTAGATTTAATATTTAAATCACGGAAATAAAGGTCAACAATGTCTCATCACCAACTCCAAAATACAAAAAGCCATTGAAATAAAAAGTTTCTGTGACTCAATTGAGAATGAAACCTGTCCTAAAGATAGTCATAAAACTAGATACACTCTTTATTTATCCCACTTGGTGGGAATATTTGTCTATTTTGCTGCAGAAATATTAATGCATTTGATTATGGACTGATTACTTCATACCTCACTCAATCTAATCATTGGCATATGTACCGAATCACATTTCTGAAATCCAAAATATTTTGAATTATGAAGATACCTGCTCTTAAGAGATTCCGTAAGGACTTGTGAGTTTGCAATGACAATAGTAACTAGCAAAACTGAACACCATTTCTGTTTTTAAAGGGCTTTCTTGCATATTACCTCACTTGAGCCTCACCAAAGATTTTTATAATGGGTGCTATTCTTATTTTACAAGTAAGAACCCTGAGTCCGAAAGAGGTTATATGAGTTTCCCAAAGGTGATAAAGTATAAGGCCTGAGAGGTTGGATCCCATATCTTCTGGCTCCAAATGCCATTGGTACCACAACATCTATTGTGCTATTGCACAGAAGGACAAAGACTAAACAAGTTTATCCCCATGCACCGTCATTCCCGACAAAAACCAAAACATCAGTAGGTGTTGATTATAACAAATAGTCTGAAAGTGAACTGGGAAACAAGTACAAAACAAAGAAGACATGTATTTTCAGGACAATGTAAACAGAAAAAGATACTATTGCTAATCATTACAGAGTTGTAAGCCCTCACAGACAAATTATGGGGAAGGTACTATTATCCCTGCTTTACAGCTAAAGAAACTGAGGCACAGAGTTATGCACTAACTTGTCCATGACTTCCAGAGTTAGTGCTGTTTTCACTATTCCATACAATTTCACACTACTGGTATCATGACATATGTTTTAAGTCAAATACATTTAAACAGAATTAGTAGGCATTTTTAAAAATTAGTTAAGGACGCAATTTACAATGATAACATAACTAAGTAACTTCGATGAACACAGAATATTGAATATTAAAGGCAAAGTAGTTAGAGAAGTAAAGTGAAATTGACAATATGTATTATAGTCAATTATGTAAGTTGACAGTAACATATTAATATAATTTGTCTTCAGATAATGTAGGTGATAATTAATTACATAGATTAATTTAATATATTTATATATAAAACTCTGTCCTCTTCGTACAAAAGCTATGTAGTTCCTTTTCAAGTGCAAAATGCAATATTTCAAAATTTGTCTGTATGACTCAGGGAAAATATCAAAGCCCAAACCAGAGGTTTCAAAGGCTATATTACTTGAGTGCAGTAGATTGGCACTTTAAATTAATAACAGCTAACCACCATCCAATAAAAAAGAAACAAAATTACTCTTATCCAAAGAAATCAGTTAAAATTCCCAAATTGTTATAAACTTAAAAGAAATCTACCTAAAAATTTAGCCAAAGTTTTAGGAAATAAAAATTGTAGTTATAATGACAACAATTCCTATAAAAAGTGATGTTATTTATCCCAAGATATATAAAGAGGAAGACTATTACTTATTTTTTACTATCAAAGAAAAAATTAGAATAAATAAATTATGTGATCAAGAGAAGGCACGTACAGTCACACAGACACACACATACTCATATGCACACACCTCTAAGGAGAATAGGTACTACTAGAAAAGTAACAGAATTTACAAATTGAGATAAGGTTAAATTTTTGGAAAGATAAACCACTGGCAAAGCTATTCATGGAAAAAAAGAGTAATATAACTGCTTGCTATTATAAAATAGAGGATAAAACCACATTTAAAAAATAGCTTTTAACCTGAATAGGCCAATAACCATAATAGATACTCAAAATGTAGCAACAAGCAAACACACTTTTTATCTTCACCATGAATAGACAGCTTTTCAGAAAAGTCTAACAAACCATCCAAGAATAGATACTTCCATATAATTTGATCAGTATCAAAGCTTAGAAAAATGTGATGCGTGGAAAGAACTTCTACTGTGATAGTAAATAAAAAAGATGTGAACTATTAAAATAGTAAAATATTACCTTTAACTATCATATTTACCAAGATTTAAAAATAGTGATATGATTTAGTCGTGCTGAGACACTTAAGGAAAAAAAATCATGCCTGGCTTGTGAATGTGAAAATTGTGCTTTTCTGTAGGCATTTGCTACAGAAATACTGTAGGAAATCTGAGCCAACAATTCATATCTAAGAATTTGATATAAAGAATTAATAAAAACAAAGTGTGTCCTCAGACATATATGTATAAGGATCTTTATTACAGTGTTGCTTTTTTTAGTATCTAATAATATCTGTGTGGTTAAGTCAATTTTGGTGCATCTATATGTCTATGCAATGGACTATTAGGAACTCATCTAAAGAGATAATAGAGAGGTCTGTTTTGTGACATAGAAATATTGTCATCATTTATGGGAAAATACAATAAAATATTTAAACACCATTTTTCTATATGTTTTTGTTTATCCATAGTGCCTTACACATATTATAAAATATATATTCCATACAATTTATAAATCATATATTTTACATAAATAATAGGTAGTTAATAGTTAAGTAGTGTCCTAAACATTTGTTAAACATCTACCAGAAATGAAAGGTTGAGGAAGACTGGTTCATAGAACAGTTATAACTATAACTGTATATAGAAATATTGGCATTACTTCAGCAAAAGGAAGGGAATATAAGCAAAATCCTGGAGGCAGACAGTTTGATGTTTGGTGGGGGACCCACTCTGGATGAGAAACATGAAAGAAATCTGATTTATGGTCAGTTTATACAAGACTTGTTCCTGCATTCATCATGAGCAACCTACTTTAACGGAAACTTGATCTCCTAGAATGCAATTTTTTTGTTGTTGTTGCTCTTCACTGGGACCCACTTGACTCATTCAGAAATATGGCTTTTTTGGTGATTATCCAGTAAGACTCTTATAGTTCCTACCAGAGCACCTAGCACCCATTCGACATTTGATAAATGCCTTTCAAAATGAGCAGGACATAGCAAGCACTTGGGCTCACTCGTGGTGGGTTGTCTGAAGCTTTGTATATATCTGTCTTCAGACTGTTTTCAGGGAGACATATGCCATAATGGACTGTCATTTCCTGGCCTCTCTATGCTATTCAAAGTGCTGATGGAAGGTGGACCAATGAGTACAAACTGGGCCTGTAGTAATATTCTGTATGATCCCCACATTTGGCTATTCCACATACAATTTCTATGTATTCCAAATACAATTTCAATTTCTGTGAACATCTTGTATGTATGCTTTTGTTTTCCTGTATGACTATAGCTTCAAGTTAGATTTCCAGAACTGGTCAAAAGTGTGTTCATGCAGAGGATTTTTGTTCCTTATTAGTTGTTCACCTGTTGGTCGTTTGTATGTCTTTTGAGAGCTGTCTATTCAGGACCTTTGTACATTTTTCATAGTTTTTTTTTTTCTACTAAATATATGAATTCCTTAAATATTTTGGATGTTAATATCTTATCAGATATATGGTGTGTAAATATTTTCCCCCAATCAGTAGGTTGCCCTTGCACCCTGTGGATTGTTTCCTTTGCTGGGCAGAAGCTATTTAATTTAACACAATGCCAGTTGTCTATTTTTGCATTTGTTGATTGTGCTTTTGGTGTCATGACCAAAGAAATTATTCCCAATTCCAATGTCAAGACGATCTTCCTCTATTTTATTCTTATAGTTTTATAGTTTCAGGTCTTAAATTAAGTTTTCAGTCATTTTGAGTTGATCTGTATAGATGGTGTGGGATAAGGAGACTCTTGCATTCTTCTGCATGTGGGTATTCCATTTTTGCAACACCACTTATTAAAGAGATTGTCGTTTCCCTACTGCGTGTTCTTGCCACACTTGTCAAAGATTAGTTGACCCCAAGTGTGTGAATTTATTTCTGGGCTCTCTTTTATGTTCCTATATGTGTATTGTAATGTCTGTACCATACTGTTTTGATTACCAAAGATTTATAACATATTTTGAAATCAAGGAGTATGAAATACAAATCAAAACAACACTGAGCTATCACCTACCACCCATCAGGATGGCTATTATCAAAAAGACAAAAGGTAACAAGTGTTGGTAAAGATATGGAGAAAAGATAATCCTGTACATTCTTGGTGGGAATGTAAATTGGTAAAACCATTACAGAAACTAATACGAGTTTTCTCAACCAAATGAAAAATAGGACTACTATATGATCCGGAAATTTTACATGTAAATATATATCCAAAAGAAATAAAGACTGGAACTGGAAGAGATTTCTGTACACACACGTTCATTGAAGCATTATCCACAACAGCCCAAATATGGAAACAACCTAACTATCTGCCAGTGGATGAATGGGTGAAGAAATGTAGTGTACACACACAGACACACACACACACACACACCACAGACACACACACAGACACACATACACACACACACAGCAATACTATTCAGCCTTAACAAAGAAGGAAATCCTGCCATTTGCAACAATACAGATAAACCTGGAGCACATTATGCTAAATTAAATAAGCCAGGCACAGAAAGACAAACACTGTGTGATCTCACTTATATGCTAAATTTAAAAATGGTCAAACTCATAGAAGCAGAGAGTAGAATGGTGGTTTCTGGCAGAGGAAAGATGGTATGAGATGTTGGTCAAAGGGGCACAAGGTTTCAGTTATGCAAGATGAATGAGTTCTGGAGATCTAATATACAGCATGGTGACAATGTTTAGCATATAGTTGAAATTTGCTAATAGAATAGATCTTACATTAAGTTTTCTCACCATACACACACAGGCACACAATGGCAATTATGTACATGTGAGTGATTAGTTATTTAGCTTGATTGTGATTATCATTTCACAATGTATACATAAATCAAGCCATCAAGTTGTATACCATGAATATATACCATTTTTATATGTCAGGGACTTCACAATAAAGATGAAAAAGAAACGGAAAATATGTGCATGCATGCTCTACACCTCTTTCTCTTATTCCTCCTTTCTCCTTTGTGTCTTTCTACCACATTTATTTGTTAGATCCTTCACTCTGTGATAGCTATACTATTGTGCTGTTAGGCGCTGCCGTGATAACTTTGAAAAAAAAAATGAGAAAGGCTTATTTGCCACAATATTTCTACATCTTGGCAGTATTAACTATGAGTACAATGAATTGTAATAAAATGTGGTTGAGTCTCCATGGACTTTGTTAACTTTTCAAATTAAACTTTATTGATGTTTTATGGTTTCACATTGAGATTTTACAATTCTGTCTTTACTGAAATTATTGTATAGAACTAATGCTGTGAACTAAATTAATTATTTTAAAACTTAACCTCATACAAAAAATATTATATGGTTCTTAGATGAAAAAAATGTGCAATGAAAGTTTAAGCAAGCTAAAGACTGTTGAATTAAATATATGGAGTTGAATTATTTATTAAAATATTATTATGATTTATTAATACTAATTGCTATTTATGCAGAAGTTTCAAAGATCAAAGAATAACCAGATGATTGGAAATATAACACATTTTACTAGGTTTTGCCTCTATCATTTAGATCAAAACTAAGTTGAGATTATTTTTTTCTCAGTTCGGTTACTTGCTACCAGAGTTCCTGAAGTCACCATTCTTAAAATGAGTGGATCTAGTTCTCCCTAGACACACAAAAAAAGGTTGCAATGTGTTCTCCTTACCAAAGACTAAAAAGAGTTAGGACATTAAAAAGTGCTATGTCTAGAGCTTTATGTCTCCTTAATTGAGTGTTATAAGAAGCATTAATGGTTAGGGAGGTTGGAGTCTCATGGATGATGGACAAGAAAATAACTCATGACATGAATTTGTCTCCCAACATCCAGGTCAGCTTCAAAAGATGTATCAAGTAAAATCTGACTTATTACTAAGATTCAGACTTAACTAAAGCAGTAAATATGTTTTGCGCACAGACACAAACACAATGTATTAACAAGTTATGCAATTTTCTGCAAAAAAAGCTATTTATAAGTTCCTTCAACTTTACGGCTCTAATCTTGAGAATTTTGTTCTAAAAATGCTACTGACTACATTTCTTTTGTCAAAGTTTTATTGAGATATGATTCAGATATAATATAAATCACCAGTTTGAATTATATAATTCGCAAAGATGTAAACATGACCACCATAAATTTTGGGACATTTTCAAGGTTTTTCCATGCTGTAGCACGTAGCAGCATTTTATTCCTTTTTATTTCCAAATAATATTCAATTATACATATATACCATATGTAACTTATGTGTTAATTACTTGATGGACATTGTTATTTCCACTTTTTGGCTATTAGTAGTGCCTCTGTGATTATTCATATAGACATTTTTGCACGACTTGTTTTCATTTTTCTTTCATATATATCCAGGAATAGAACTGCTATGTTGTATGATAACTCTATGTTTAACACTAGAGAACCCCCAGATTCTTTAAAGTGGCTGTGCAATTTTACATTCCCAACAGCAGTAGATGAGAGTTCTAATTTCTCCACATCATCACCAACAGTTGTTAATATTGCCTCTTTTTTATTATAATCACCATGATTTGTGTCTCTCTGATGGCTGATGGTGTTGTGTATCTTTTCATGTACATTGGCATTTTGTATATCTTTGTAGAAATGTCTATTCTGATTATTTGCACATTTTCTAATGGTGTTGTTCTTCAAATACTGAGTTGTAAGAGTTATTCATATATTCTAAATACAAGTCCCTTGTCAGATATATGATTTAAAAATAATTTTGCCCAGAAAACATGAATAGACACTTCTCTAAAGAAGACATCCGGATGGCCAACAGGCACATGAAAAGATGTTCAACGTCGCTCCTTATCAGGGAAATACAAATCAAAACCACACTCAGATACCACCTCACGCCAGTCAGAGTGGCCAAAATGAAGAAATCAGGAGACTATAGATGCTGGAGAGGATGTGGAGAAACGGGAACCCTCTTGCACTGTTGGTGGGAATGCAAATTGGTGCAGCCGCTCTGGAAAGCAGTGTGGAGGTTCCTCAGAAAATTAAAAATAGACCTACCCTATGACCCAGCAATAGCACTGCTAGGAATTTATCCAAGGGATACAGGAGTACTGATGCATAGGGGCACCTGTACCCCAATGTTTATAGCGGCACTCTCAACAATAGCCAAATTATGGAAAGAGCCTAAATGTCCATCAACTGATGAATGGATAAAGAAATTGTGGTTTATATACACAATGGAATACTACGTGGCAATGAGAAAAAATGAAATATGGCCTTTTGTAGCAACATGGATGGAACTGGAGAATGTGATGCTAAGTGAAATAAGCCATACAGAGAAAGACAGATACCACATGGTTTCACTCTTATGTGGATCCTGAGAAACATAACAGAAACCCATGGGGGAGGGGAAGGAAAAAAAAAAAAAAAAAAAAAAGAGGTTAGAGTGGGAGAGAGCCAAAGCATTAGAGACTGTTAAAAACTGAGAACAAACTGAGGGTTGATGGGGGGTGGGAGGGAGGGCAGGGTGGGAGGGAGGGCAGGGTGGGTGATGGGTATTGAGGAGGGCACCTTTTGGGATGAGCACTGGGTGTTGTATGGAAACCAATTTGACAGTAAATTTCATATATTAAAAAATAAAATAAAATAAAATAAAATAAAATAAATAAAAAGCCTTAAAAAAATAAAATAAAATAAAATTGATTGTAAAAAAAAAAATAAAAAAAAAAATAAATAAATAAAAATAATTTTGCCCATTCTATGGGTTGTCCTTAAAATTTTTTTGATGGTAGTCTTTGAAGCGTAAAATTTAAAAATATTTTTAAAGCTCAATTATACTTTTTTTTAGTTATTTTTTAGGTAAGAATTTTGGCATAATTCAAAGTCACTTCAATATGTTCTACGAGCTTTGTAGTTTTGTATTTACATTTAGATCTTTGATCCATTTTTAGTTAATTCTGTGTGGTGTAAGAAAGGGGTCCATATCCATTCTTTTGCATGTGACCCTCCAGTTGTTCCTGCATCATTTGTTGGTGTTGAAGAGACTATTCTTTCCTGCATTTAATTGTCTTGACATTTGATGAATACTGGTAAAGTTTTGAAGATAATTTTTTATTATATTGGCTACCCTAAAAAATAGTGACAGATATATCATCCCTGTAAGCTATCCAAATCTGAACCCTTGGAAAGAGAGGAATAGTGTTCTGTTTATTACTAACTGATAACTATACTTCCTACAGTTTAGTGATAATTTTAACACGTTTGAAATTATCAACATTGCAGTATCAGTAAAAATAGTCTTGGTTGTATCATTCGTACAACTTTAATCAAATTTAACAACATAAGGACTGTTCTATGTATGCATGTATGCATGCATGTGTATTCATGAGATTGTGTACTATGTCTGTATGTGAGACAGAGAGAGATTATGTGTAATAGTATGTTTGAAGAATGTGCCAATTCTGTTATTGATATGTAATAGTGGAGTTGTACCTAATGAGTTAAGTTCTAGAATCAGTTAATGAATGGAAAAAAATTAAAATCCACCTGTGAAACCTCTTAAGTTGCCTAGAAGTATGTTATTAAAATTTCAATATTCAAGACTACTATTTTTAGTTTGTATGTTAGAAGAAATTGGAGTGGAGATTGAAAGCCAGTAAGTTGCTGTCATATCCATATTGTTCCATGACTGAAGAGTGTAGCTAAGAATTACCTTCCCCCACCCATCTTTATGGAAAAAGCCCCATTCAAAACTATTTTTTATTGATCTAGAGTAATAGCAAAAAAATCAAATGTGCCTTATCTGGCCAAGAAATAAAGACCACTAAAATTACAAACCAATTACTAATTTTGTGTAGTGATAAGATTTGGGATATTTAACCATAGAAGTCACATTTAGTTCCTTGTTATAAATTATTACCTTTTATAATTTGCAGTTCCTAATGATATATCAGCAGTATGATGTGACTGAAATTAAGTAAAAGGAAAAGAAATCTTTAATAAATCATATAAAATTATAGATTACCGAGTCCCTGAGATTATTATTGAATTATATTACATTTCCAACCACCGAAAGTGTAAGTTTTGTTCAATGTACTCCATTTGAGAACAAAAGAATGAATGTACTTCATATTTGAAGTACTTCCACAAAAAATAATGAACCTAAAATCCTGTTCCACATAGCTGCCCACTTGGCAAGTTGCACTGATTACCTTTACAGAACCTCTCATCTCTATCTCCTACTTTCCATCCCGACAGTAGCTGTATGTTTTCTCTAGAAAATTGTGTCTTCTTTCCGCTTCTGCTATTTCTATTCCTTCCCTGATCTAAACCCTCTAAAGCAAAATTCTACAATGTTACTGTTCTGTTAAAACATATTAAACACTTGGTGTTAAAAAACTCTCTACATTGCACTATTTCTCACAGAATAAAGGAAAAATAGGCCAAATATGGTAGAGGTGTGGCAATCCACTTCCCAGATATCCGCTTCTGACTGAAGTGGTTTACTGGGTTGATAGACTGAATAAAAAATTCCAAAATATATTTAACCACTAGGGCTTACATTTGACACAGAGCGTATATGGTTTTAACTGCTGCTTTAGCCCAAGTTATATGAGAAATATATGTCAAGATTGGATTAAACGTGTAAGACATTTATTAGGGGAACAACTTGTGAATAAAATTTGAGGGGGGCCAGGACTGGAGAGGAGGAATGGCAGACCATGATGCGGGTATGCTCTTGAATGAAGGAAAAAGGTGGGTGAAAGCATTTTAGTCTCCAGTAAAGTTCTGGAGGAAATTAGACAAGACAGTTAGGGAAGTTCTTAAGCCCAGGTCACTCCTGAGAAATAGAGTCTTCCAGAAATGGGTGTGACTTGGCATCCCTGCTGTGTTCAGTAACTAGTTGAGAGCAACTATGGGAACCATGAACTTGGTACAAATACAAAATTGAATGTTGGACTGCAGCAGCTGGAGCCTCGTGTAACTAAGAAACCTAGGAACTTCATCATCGTGACTGCCACAGCAAGCAGTGCATCCTCAGAAAAAAATGATTTCCATCTAGATCATAATTTGGTCATAATAGCTGAGAAAGAGCTGAAGAAATTCCCACATGGGCAGTTTTTGCTTTACCTGTAGGAAATAAGTTTCTGGTGGAACATACCAAAATATATATTTTTCATGGTACGCTACTTCTGAGTATCTAATTTGTCAGTGTCCACTGAAACAGAAGAGTAAGTTTTAACACAAGTATTTCAGAGTGATTATCCCATTTGATATTCCCACTAGAAGCATGGCTAAGTTTTAGTTCCTACCCATCTTTATCAACACTTGGTAATGCTAGACTTGAATTTTACCCAGTAAGGTAAATGTATAGCTTTATCTTAAGGATCATGCTTTTGATGTCATACCCAAGAATTTTCTTGCCTTTCTCAAAGTCAAAAAGATTTTCTATTATGTTGCCATTTAGTTACAGTTCTAGTTTTACATTTAGGTCTCTAATCCATTCTGAATTAATTGTTTGATATGATGTGAGGTATGGATCAGTTCTCTTTTTAAATATGTCCAAGCATCATTTGTTGAAATGATTCTATTTTTTCTAGTGAATTGCCTTTGCACGTTTACCAAAAATCAGATGACCATATATGTCTGTTCTGTTTCACTATCTCTTTGTATTTATACTACTATCACACTGTCTAAATTCCTTTGGCTTTAGAATAAGTCTTGAAGTCAAATGTTTTAGGCCTCCAACTTTATTCTTTGAAAAATTTTTTGGTTATCTTAGATGCTCTTTTTATTTCAATATAATTTTTAATACCTACTCTAATTTCTACAAAAAATCTAGTGGTATTTCAGTTAAGATTATGTTGATTCTGCTGAAAATAAATTGTGGGAGATTGGCATCTTAAGTATTATCTGGTATTCTGTTCCATGAACATAGTACATTTCACCGTTTATTCAGATCCTCTTTAATATGTCTTAACAGTGTGTTACAGGTTTAAGCATACAACTTTCACAAATTTGTCAGATTTATCTTTGAATATTTTACCCTTTTTCATGATATTAAAATCGCATTTTTAACTCTGATTTCTCTATATTTTTTTCTAGGACTACTGATTTTTGTATATTATTTCTGTGTTGCTAATTTTAACTCACTAAATGACTTATTATTCTGGTAGGGTTTTTTTGTAGATTCCTATCTTTGTTAATTTTCTAATTAAAATATCATGCCTTTTTTGAATAGAGGCAGTTTTACTTCTTCCTTTACAATCAGGATGACTTTTATTTATTCTCCTGACTGATTTCACTAGCTAGACCCTTTAGTAGAATAGTGAGAAAAAAAAAAAAAAAAGAGTAAGAATAGACATCTTACCTTATTCCTGATTCTAGAGGGAAAGTTTCAGTCTTTCACCATTATATGGTGTTATCTGTAGGCTTTTATAGAGGCCATTTATCAAGTTGAAGAAGTTCAATTCTATTGCCAAAACTTTATCAGGAAGGGCCTTTAATTTGCCAAGTGCTTTAACTACATCTATTGAGATAGACTTATGGTTTTCTTTTGCAGTATGTTAATACAGTGGCATTCCTTGGATAAACACACTTGTTTCATATATATTATCTATTTTATATACTATTGGACTCGATATTAATATTGAATATTAAATAATAATATTAATATTAAGTAAATTTAAATTAAGCAGGGGAAATCTTATTTATTTATCATGTCTTATTATGGTCTTCATTCATATTGACCTTTATTTTCATTTGGTATTTTCCTTTCACCTAAAAGATTTGTTCAATGTGTCTTATAGTAAAGGTCTGGTCGTGCTATGTTATTTCTGCTTCCATATGTCTAAAACGTCTTCATTTTTACCTTTCTTGAAAGATATTTTTTACTGGAGATTAAATCCTAGGTTGACTTTTTTTGCCCTCTCTCTATATTTAAAAGTTGCTGGTTCACTGTTTTTATCACCTGCATTTTTTTCTGACAAGAAAATGTGATGTGTTTCTTTGACCCTCTGAAAGTAGGATGCTCCCCATTCCCCATTGGTTGCTTTTAAGATTCTCTGCTGAGGGAAGATGGCGGCGTAGGAGGACGCAGGGCTCACCGCGCGTCCTGCTGATCACTTAGATTCCACCTACACCTGCCTAAAAAACCCAGAAAACCGCCAAGGATTAGCAGAACGGAGTCTCCGGAGCCAAGCGCAGACTAGAGGCCCACGGAAGAGGGTAGGAAGGGCGGCGAGGCGGTGCGCGCTCCACGGACTGGCGGGAGGGAGCCGGGGCGGAGGGGCGGCTCGCCGGCCAAGCAGAGCCCCCGAGTCTGGCTGGCAAAAGCGGAGGGGCCGGACGGACTGTGTTCTGACAGCAGGCGCGACTTAGCGTCTGGGAGGTCAGAAGTTAACAGCTCTGCTCAGAAAGAGGGAAGGCTGGAGGACAAAGGGAGGGAGAGCTGCTGAGTCCCCTGACGGCAGAGCTCAGCTTGGCGGGGAACAAAGGCGCTCGCCAGCGCCATCTCCCCCGCCCATCCCCCAGCCAAAATCCCAAAGGGAACCAGTTCCTGCCAGGGAACTTGCTCGCTCCGCGCAAACACCCAACTCTGTGCTTCTGCGGAGCCAAACCTCCGGCAGCGAATCTGACTCCCTCCCGCTGCCACAGGGCCCCTCCTGAAGTGGGTCACCTAAGGAGAAGCGAGCTAAGCCTGCCCCTCCTGCCCCCGTGCACCTTGCCTACCCACCCCAGCTAATACGCCAGATCCCCAGCACCACAAGCCTGGCAGTGTGCAAGTAGCCCAGACGGGCCACGCCACCCCACAGTGAATCCCGCCCCTAGGAGAGGGGAAGAGAAGGCACACACCAGTCTGACTGTGGCCCCAGCGGTGGGCTGGGGGCAAACATCAGGTCGGACTGCGGCCCCGCCGACCAACTCCAGTTATACACCACAGCACAGGGCAAGTGCCCTGCGGGTCCTCGCCACTCCAGGGACTATCCAAAATGACCAAACGGAAGAATTCCCCTCAGAAGAATCTCCAGGAAATAACAACAGCTAATGAACTGATCAAAAAGGATTTAAATAATATAACAGAAAGTGAATTTAGAATAATAGTCATAAAATTAATCTCTGGGCTTGAAAACAGTATACAGGACAGCAGAGAATCTCTTGCCACAGAGATCAAGGGACTAAGGAACAGTCACGAGGAGCTGAAAGCGCTTTAAACGAAATGCAAAACAAAATGGAAACGACGACAGCTCGGATTGAAGAGGCAGAGGAGAGAATAGGTGAACTAGAAGATAAAGTTATGGAAAAAGAGGAAGCTGAGAGAAAGAGAGATAAAAAAAATCCAGGAGTATGAGGGAAAAATTAGAGAACTAAGTGATACACTAAAAAGAAATAATATACGCATAATTGGTATCCCAGAGGAGGAAGAGAGAGGGAAAGGTGCTGAAGGGGTACTTGAAGAAATTATAGCTGAGAACTTCCCTGAACTGGGGAAGGAAAAAGGCATTGAAATCCAAGAGGCACAGAGAACTCCCTTCAGACGTAACTTGAATCGATCTTCTGCACGACATATCATAGTGAAACTGGCAAAATACAAGGATAAAGAGAAAATTCTGAAAGCAGCAAGGGATAAACGTGCCCTCACATATAAAGGGAGACCTATAAGACTCGTGACTGATCTCTCCTTTGAAACTTGGCAGGCCAGAAAGGCTTGGCACGATATCTTCAGTGTGCTAAACAGAAAAAATATGCAGCCGAGAATCCTTTATCCAGCAAGTCTGTCATTTAGAATAGAAGGAGAGATAAAGGTCTTCCCAAATAAACAAAAACTGAAGGAATTTGTCACCACTAAACCAGCCCTACAAGAGATCCTAAGGGGGATCCTGTGAGACAAAGTACCAGAGACATCACTACAAGCATAAAACATACAGACATCACAATGACTCTAAACTCGTATCTTTCTATAATAACACTGAATGTAAATGGATTAAATGCACCAACCAAAAGACATAGGGTATCAGAATGGATAAAAAAACAAGACCCATCTATTTGCTGTCTACAAGAGACTCATTTTAGATCTGAGGACACCTTTAGATTGAGAGTGAGGGGATGGGGAACTATTTATCATGCTCCTGGAAGCCAAAAGAAAGCTGGAGTAGCCATACTTATATCAGACAAACTAGACTTTAAATTAAAGGCTGTAACAAGAGATAAAGAAGGGCATTATATAATAATTACAGGGTCTATTCATCAGGAAGAGCTAACAATTATAAATGTCTATGCGCCGAATACCGGAGCCCCCAGATATATAAAACAATTACTCATAAACATAAGCAACCTTATTGATAAGAATGTGGTCATTGCGGGGGACTTTAACACCCCACTTACAGAAATGGATAGATCATCTAGACACACAGTCAATAAAGAAACAAGGGCCCTGAATGATACATTGGATCAGATGGACTTGACAGATATAGTTAGAACTCTGCATCCCAAAGCAACAGAATATACTTTCTTCTCGAGTGCACATGGAACATTCTCCAAGATAGATCATATACTGGGTCACAAAACAGCCCTTCATAAATTTACAAGAATTGAAATTATACCATGCATACTTTCAGACCACAATGCTATGAAGCTTGAAATCAACCACAGGAAAAAGTCTGGAAAACCTCCAAAAGCATGGAGGTTAAAGAACACCCTACTAACGAATGAGTGGGTCAACCAGGCAATTAGAGAAGAAATTAAAAAATATATGGAAACAAACGAAAATGAAAATACAACAATCCAAATGCTTTGGGACGCAGCGAAGGCAGTCCTGAGAGGAAAATACATTGCAATCGAGGCCTATCTCAAGAAACAAGAAAAATCCCAAATACAAAATCTAACAGCACACCTAAAGGAAATAGAAGCAGAACAGCAAAGGCAGCCTAAACCCAGCAGAAGAAGAGAAATAATAAAGATCAGAGCAGAAATAAACAATATAGAATCTAAAAAAAAACTGTAGAGCAGATCAACGAAACCAAGAGTTGGTTTTTTTAAAAATTAACAAAATTGACAAACCTCTAGCCAGGCTTCTCAAAAAGAAAAGGGAGATGACCCAAATAGATAAAATCATGAATGAAAATGGAATGATTACAACCAATCCCTCAGAGATACAAACAATTATCAGGGAATACTATGAAAAATTATATGCCAACAAATTGGACAACCTGGAAGAAATGGACAAATTCCTAAACACCCACACTCTTCCAAAACTCAATCAGGAGGAAATAGAAAGCTTGAACAGACCCATAACCAGCGAAGAAATTGAATCGGTTATCAAAAATCTCCCAACAAATAAGAGTCCAGGACCAGATGGCTTCCCAGGGGAGTTCTACCAGACGTTTAAAGCAGAGATAATACCTATCCTTCTCAAGCTATTCCAAGAAATAGAAAGGGAAGGAAAACTTCCAGACTCATTCTATGAAGCCAGTATTACTTTGATTCCTAAACCAGACAGAGACCCAGTAAAAAAAGAGAACTACAGGCCAATATCCTTGATGAATATGGATGCAAAAATTCTCAATAAGATACTAGCAAATCGAATTCAACGGCATATAAAAAGAATTATTCACCATGATCAAGTGGGTTTCATTCCTGGGATGCAGGGCTGGTTCAACATTTGCAAATCGATCAACGTGATACATCACATTAACAAAAAAAAAGAGAAGAACCATATGATCCTGTCAATCGATGCAGAAAAGGCCTTTGACAAAATCCAGCACCCTTTCTTAATAAAAACCCTTGAGAAATTCGGGATAGAAGGAACATACTTAAAGATCATAAAAGCCATTTATGAAAAGCCCACAGCTAACATCATCCTCAATGGGGAAAAACTGAGAGCTTTTTCCCTGAGATCAGGAACACGACAGGGATGCCCACTCTCACCGCTGCTGTTTAACATAGTGCTGGAAGTTCTAGCATCAGCAATCAGACAACAAAAGAAAATCAAAGGCATCAAAATTGGGAAAGATGAAGTCAAGCTTTCGCTTTTTGCAGATGACATGATATTATACATGGAAAATCCGATAGACTCCACCAAAAGTCTGCTAGAACTGATACATGAATTCAGCAAAGTTGCAGGATACAAAATCAATGTACAGAAATCAGTTGCATTCTTATACACTAACAATGAAGCAACAGAAAGACAAATAAAGAAACTGATCCCATTCACAATTGCACCAAGAAGCATAAAATACCTAGGAATAAATCTAACCAAAGATGTAAAAGATCTGTATGCTGAAAACTATAGAAAGCTTATGAAGGAAATTGAAGAAGATATAAAGAAATGGAAAAACATTCCCTGCTCATGGATTGGAAGAATAAATATTGTCAAAATGTCAATACTACCCAAAGCTATCTACACATTCAATGCAATCCCAATCAAAATTGCACCAGCATTCTTCTCGAAACTAGAACAAGCAATCCTAAAATTCATATGGAACCACAAAAGGCCCCGAATAGCCAAAGTAATTTTGAAGAAGAAGACCAAAGCAGGAGGCATCACAATCCCAGACTTTAGCCTCTACTACAAAGCTGTCATCATCAAGACAGCATGGTATTGGCATAAAAACAGACACATAGACCAATGGAATAGAATAGAAACCCCAGAACTAGACCCACAAACGTATGGCCAACTCATCTTTGACAAAGCAGGAAAGAACATCCAATGGAAAAAAGACAGTCTCTTTAACAAATGGTGCTGGGAGAACTGGACAGCAACATGCAGAAAGTTGAAACTAGACCACTTTCTCACACCATTCACAAAAATAAACTCAAAATGGATAAAGGACCTGAATGTGAGACAGGAAACCATCAAAACCTTAGAGGAGAAAGCAGGAAAAGACCTCTCTGACCTCAGCCGTAGCAATCTCTTACTCAACACATCCCCAAAGGCAAGGGAATTAAAAGCAAAAGTGAATTACTGGGACCTTATGAAGATAAAAAGCTTCTGCACAGCAAAGGAAACAACCAACAAAACTAAAAGGCAACCAACGGAATGGGAAAAGATATTTGCAAATGACATATCGGACAAAGAGCTAGTATCCAAAATCTATAAAGAGCTCATCAAACTCCACACCCGAAAAACAAATAACCCAGTGAAGAAATGGGCAGAAAACATGAATAGACACTTCTCTAAAGAAGACATCCGGATGGCCAACAGGCACATGAAAAGATGTTCAACGTCGCTCCTTATCAGGGAAATACAAATCAAAACCACACTCAGATATCACCTCACGCCAGTCAGAGTGGCCAAAATGAAGAAATCAGGAGACTATAGATGCTGGAGAGGATGTGGAGAAACAGGAACCCTCTTGCACTGTTGGTGGGAATGCAAATTGGTGCAGCCGCTCTGGAAAGCAGTGTGGAGGTTCCTCAGAAAATTAAAAATAGACCTACCCTATGACCCAGCAATAGCACTGCTAGGAATTTATCCAAGGGATACAGGAGTACTGGTACATAGGGGCACTTGTACCCCAATGTTTATTGCAGCACTCTCAACAATAGCCAAATTATGGAAAGAGCCTAAATGTCCATCAACTGATGAATGGATAAAGAAATTGTGGTTTATATACACAATGGAATACTACGTGGCAATGAGAAAGAATGAAATATGGCCTTTTGTAGCAACGTGGATGGAACTGGAGAGTGTGATGCTAAGTGAAGTAAGCCATACAGAGAAAGACAGATACCATATGGTTTCACTCTTATGTGGATCCTGAGAAATGTAACAGAAACCCATGGGGGAGGGGAAGGAAAAAAAAAAAAAAAGAGGTTAGAGTGGGAGAGAGCCAAAGCATAAGAGACTCTTAAAAACTGAGAACAAACTGAGGGTTGATGGGGGGTGGGAGGGAGGGGAAGGTGGGTGATGGGTATTGAGGAGGGCACCTTTTGGGATGAGCACTGGGTGTTGTATGGATACCAATTTGACAGTAAATTTCATATATTAAAAAATAAAAAATAAAAAAATAAAAAAATAAAAAAATAAAAGATTCTCTGCTTAATACAAGTTTTGAGCATTTTGTAATGTGACCTGCTATGGGCTTCTTCATGTTTCTTGCCCTTTGGGATTGGTGAAATTCTTGGATCAATTGGGTGTATAGTTTTCATTAAGTTTGGAAAATTTTGGGCCATTATTTCTTCAAATATTTCTGACTCCTCTTTTGAGGATTCTAACTCCACATATACATGAGAATTCTTGAATTGTCCTACTCTCACTGACGCTCTTTCAATTTTTTCTTTGATTATTTCTCTGTGTTTAATTTTATTTATTTATTCATTATTTATTTAATTTTGCCTCACTGTAACCACTTTTTCAGATTTTTATTTAAATTCTAGTTAGTTAACATACAGTGCAATATTGGTTTTAGCTATAGAATTCAGTGAGTCACCACTCACATACAACATCCAACACTCATTGCAACAAGTGCTGTCCTTAATAACCATCACCATCCAACATATCCCCCACCTATCTCTTTCTGTCAACCCCCAGTTTATCCTCTATCTTTAAGGATGATAATCCATGGTTTAATTCCATTTGTCTTTTTTCCTCTTTCATATGTTCATGTCTTTTGTTTCTTAAATTCCACATATGAGTGAAATCAGATGATATTTGTCCTTCTCTGACTGGTTATTTCAATTAGCATAACACCCTCTAGTTCCATCAACATCATTGCAAATGACAAGATATCATTCTCTTTGATGGCTAAGTAATATTCCATTATATATACATCACTTCTTTATCCATTCATCAGTCAATGGGCATTTAACTATTATTGATAATGTTGCATCAGGTGGCATGTATCCCTTAAAATCTGTATTTTTTATCCTTTGGGTAAATTTTGAGTAGTGTAATTGCTGGATCATAGGGTAGTTCTATTTTTAACTTTTTGAGGAACTTCCATATAGTTCCAGAGTGATTGCACCACTATGCATTTCCATCAAGACTACAAGCTGGTTCCCCTTTCTCCACATCCTGACCAAGATCTGTTGTTCCTTTGTTGTTAATTTTAGCCATTGTGACAGGTGTGAAGTTGTTTCAATTTGTATTTCTCTGATGATGAGTGATGTTGAGCATCTTTTCATGTGTCTATTAGCCATCTGGATGTCTTCTTTGGAAAATAGTCTATTCTATGTCTTCTGACATTTCTTAACTGGATAATTTTTGGGGTGTTGAGTTTGATAAGTTCTTTATAGGCTTTGGATATTAGCCCTTCATCTGATATGTCATTTGCAAATAGCTTCTCCCAGTCTGTAGGTTGTCTTTTAGTTCTGTTGATCATTTCCTTTGCTTTGCAGCTTTTTATCTTGATGAAGTTCCAATAGTTCATCTTTGCTTTTGTTTTCCTTGTCTTCAGAGATATGTCTAGGAAGAAGTTGCTACAGCTGATGTCAAAGAGATTGCTGTCTGTGTTCTCCTCTATAATTTTGATGGTTTACTCTCTCACATTTAGGTCTTTCATCTCTTTTGAATTTATTTTTGTGTATGTTGTAAGAAAGTGGTCCAATTTCATTCTTCTGCATGTTGCTGTCCAGTTTCCCCAACACCATTTTTTGAAGAGACTTTCTTTTCTCCATTGGATATTCTTTCCTCCTTTGTCAAAGATTAGTTGACCATACAGTTGTGAGTCCATTTCTGTGTTTTCTATTCTAGTCCAATGATTTATGTGCCTGTATTTCTGCCAGTACCATACTGTCTTGATGATTACAACTTCATAATATAGATTGAAATCTGGAATTGTTTTGCCTTCAGTTTTGTTTTTCTTTTTCAGGATTGCTTTGGCTATTTGGGGTCTTTGGTGGTTCCATACAAATTTTAGGTCTCTTTGTTTAATTTAATCATGTATTTTTAATTTTTTTAATGTCTATTTATTTTGAAGGAGAGAGAGAGACAGAGCATGAGTGGGGGAGGGGCAGACAGAGGAAGACACAGAATCCAAAGCGGGCTCCAGGCTCTGTGCTGTTAGCGTAGAGCCCAACGTGGGGCTTGAACTCAAAAGCTGTGAGATCATGACCTGAGCCAAAGTTGGACACTTAACTGACTGAGCCACCCAGGCGCCCCTCTGTGTTTAGTTTTAAATGGTTTTTATTGCTATCTCTTAAAATTCACCAATATTTTCTTCTGCAAAATCTTGTCTGCTGTTAATCTCAAGTGTATTTTTTTTTCTCTCAGACATTAACAATTTAATCTGCAGAAGTTCATTTATAGTCTTTTTATGTTTTCCGAGTCATGACTTACCTCACGGAACATATGAAATACAGTCATAATAATAGTTGTAATGGCCTAATCTTCTAATTTTAAAATATGTCAATTTGAGTCTGCCAATGAATTGGTATTTCTCCTCAATATGTATCATGTGCTCTTGCTTCTGTGTATGCCCAGTAATTTTAGATTGGATGCTTAACATTGTGAGTTTTACCTTGCTTGTGTGCTGGATACTTTTGTATTCCAATGCAAAAGTCCTTGTAATTATTTTTTATTCCTTGACCTTATAACAGATTTCATAACTCTTATACTAACTGGGGGCCTGGATAGGTAGAACTGGTAAGAACTAATAGATGAAAAATACCAAAGACTATCTGATACTATATACACCCGTCTAGAAAGATTCCAAATGAATTATGTCTATGATATTTATTTCCCTCCTATCAAAATGTCAATACACCTTATCATTGAGACATTTAACAAGCTGTAAGTAACAAATAAATATAACTGGCTGAATATTTTCTTAGAAACATTGATCCTGATCTGATTATCTGATTGCATCACTTGAGAAGGTAGTAGTTCACACATTTAATATTTCCCTGTAGCATTCTCTTCTTGCCTGTGTAAAATGATGCAATTAAGGTTGACTGTCTAGATTATCAAGAAAAATATAGAATGATACAAGTATAAGACTATATATATATATATATTTTTTTTTTTTTTAAATAGGCTTTGCACTCAGTGAAGAGCCCAACACAGAGCTTGAAATCACGACCTTGAGACGAAGACCTGTGCTAAGATCAAGAGTCATATGTTTAATTGACTAACCCACCTAAGCACCCTTGTTTATATATGTATATATTTTTATTATATATATTATTATGTATAATATATATACATATAATATGTATTATGTATAATATATATTATATTATTATAGATAATATTACATATATGTATATGTATATGTATATGTATATGTATATGTATACGTATATATATGTATTTTATGTACACTCCCATCAGTGCCAGACTCCTGCTTGGATATACTCCAAGGTATGTCAACATTTCCCTGAGTCTCTGTTTATAGTGATTTGAATTATAGAAACTAACCTACTTCATGGTTAAGTCTTTTTCTATATATTGGGCCTCCTCCTGATGCAAAAAGTAGATCTTCTTTCCAGTGGTTATTGAAGTGCATTTCATTTGAAACTTGGGGGGAAAAAAAAACAAGAAAATTAACGCTCAGCATTGTGAAGATTCAAAGTAATACCAGAGTTTATGTTCTGTTTTTCTTTTCACATTTGCACATACACATGGGGCAGTAAATATTTATTATCTCACAATGAAAAGATGAGTTCTTTTCCAGTTGAGTAGTGGTCTATGGTTAGAGTCACATGAATTTAGCCTAATGAAGTAGATAACTTCAGGGGTCAGGAAGACATTCCATATAAGCCCATTGTAAATAGTGGGGAAAGGGGCTATGGATATATTGTTTGAGGTTGAAGTCCATTTGCTGTAGCAAACATAATAATAGAAAGGTGTCACTAGTCTATATCCTATGGACACTTAGTTTTATTTGCTTCTAGGAGTATCCATCTTTATTGCCTTTCTTTGTAAGAGAAAACTATATTTGTTTAAAGTAAATCAAATCAGGTTTTAAATATGAGACTTCAACAATTTTAATTATTGCTACATTTAAAAGCAATGAATGTTTGACATGACTTTATTCATGAGAGACTATTTTTCAAGTTCATCAGTTAATAACTGTAGACTCAATCTTTTGAACAGGTAGATCTACCAATACCACTTCGGTGACTCCTTCTTATTTGGAGTATTTTTGGAATACTGGAATAAGTCTTTTTGGAACAAGTCTTCATCACTCAAAGGTCATAAATCCATGGTAAAGTATGAATATCTTTGCATCCTGAAGGTGAAAAGAGATATTCCATACTTTCCTAAAAGCAACATCTTTATATGTTAGAATATCGAGTGATAGCAATACTCTGAGACATTATTTATGATATTCTTCTTGGGCTCAGTAATATCCATTTTTGTCTTATTACAATAGTCTTTATGTATAATATGTAATTATACATTTTTCTGTTGTTTTTAGAAATGCCTTTTCTGATGCAACTCTTAATTTCACTCTCAGACGGAGCATATTTAAAGACTAGTATAGCAATGTATTAACTTTCTGTAAAGAACAATTTGTCAAAACACTTTATTGACTCTGATATAAATTATAAAGAGTTAATAAAACAGCTTTGTGGTGCTTCATAAAATAATGCCACAATAAGGTGTTAACGGTGCAAAGAAAAAGTGTGGGTGTTGAACATCAGGATCAAGTAATGAGACAAGCTGATCATAGGAACCCAAACTTGGGAAATTCCCTAGTAATTGAGGATGCGGAATCCAAAGAAGGTTGGAAGAAATGTCTCAGAGTAAAGTATTGGAAGCCTCCATGAAAGTGGTAATTGCATCATGTTGCAGGGAAAAGTTTCTTGGAACCATCATCCACTTTGCGTGTCTTCCCAGTTGACCCTATGGCCCAGCTGCACTGAATTTTCTCTGATTTCAAAAAGACCTCAATGAGATTATTAAAGAGTAGTTGAGAATGTGATAATAAATATAAGCAAGAGGACACCAATGCTATAGGCATTTCTTGGAGGATCATGTGACTTCTGTATTTGTTGGATAGAATGGCAAGACTGTTTAGGGCAGCCTGTGTTTATGCAGTGTTCTCAAACTGTCGTTGCAAATCTCCCCATGTGGAAATTCTTTAACATCCTCCAACATGAAATCATATGAACCTAAGAGAAGGTACAAAAGAAAGTGGGAATCTGATAAAAACTGGCAAAGAATACTTGATATTATGGTCCATTGAATATAAACAAGAATAATTGTTTTGAAATTTTCAACCATTTATCTTTTTTTGATAATCTTATTTCATTTCCTGTAGCCTTTCATGTTATTGTCCCAGAGATAGGTGAGGGCAAATGGAAAGGAGGATGATACGGCATATGGGAAATTTGCTGTAAGAAATAGAGAGACCTAATGGTGGAGGTTAGGGTAAAACTCTAGTGCAAAAGAAGACAGAGCATCGCAGGCAGTAAAATGTGAATTTCTCTACTCCTTTGTGTTGACCACCCTTAGGGTATGAGAGGAGGGGGCATGTAGAAACACCCAGGTAGGTTTGAGGCTCATGCTTAGTGTCCTATGCCTTCTTTGTTGTGTTATGGAGACTGGAAGCCTTCTAAAGAAGTCTCACACATGGCGTGGCACAGTGGATATTATGGTGAGAATTGCAAAAGGAACAGTATTGTGGAAGGGGGTCCAGATAGATCTACTATGTAGCACTGCAGGTTACCTAAGCCTGGATGCACTGCATGGGGGTCCAGAAATTAGAGAGAGCAATAAAATAACAACATATCTGAGCATATTTTAAGAGGAGGAAAAAGATGTTAATATGATGTCTGACTTTGTACAGAATTTATGAAAAAGTGTCTATTCTAAAGCAGATTAGATAAAGTTATTACCAAATAGCACTTCTCCCCATGTACAAAACATGTATTTATATTTGCTTAAAATAAAAATATTTAAATAAGTGCCTAATGAACCTGTAGAGTTGAGCCTTGAATAACATGGGTTTAAACTGCATGGGTCCACTTATAAGCATATTTTATCTTCCTTATGATTTTCTTAATAACAGTTTCTTTTCTCCAAATCCTTTATTGTAAGAATATAGTATAATATGTACAATGTACAAAATATGTGTTAATCAACTGTTTATGTTATCAGTAAGGCTTCTGGTCAGTGAAGGCTTCTGGTCAATTAACTACTAGGCTATAGTAGTTAAGTTTTTGGGAAGTCAAAATTCTACCTGATTTTCAACTGCACACGGGTTGCTGCTCCTAAACCCCACATTGTTCAGGGTCAACTGTGTGTATAAGGAGTACAAAAGTAGAAATTCAAGATCAAATGTGAAAATAAACTTGTGTTTATTTAATAGCCTTTTGAGTAAATAGCAGAAAAAAACTTAAAATAAAAAAAAATAACTTCTGGGGCACCTAGGTGGCTCAGTTGGTTAAATGTCCAACTTTTGATGTCAGCTCAGGCCTTGATCTCAGGGTCGTGGGTTCAAGTTCCTCATTGGGTTCCACAGTGGGTATGAAGCCTACCTAGCAAAAATAATAATAACTTCTATGTCAGATTTACTTTTAAAATAAATTTGCCACAAATTAGAGTCTATGGGCCCTGTCCTTTCCATTTTCTGTTATTTTTTCTATTCTTTTTCTTCTGATTTCTTCTTTTTTTCTTGCCCTCCCATCCTTATCTTTTTTTTTTTTTTTTTTTTGGACAAAACTGGGATAATTTAATCTGTATTTTTTCCTTTTATTAATTCTGGGACAGCCCAAGGCTTATTTCTTAATGATTACCACTCCTTCATTCAAGCTTTCTTTTCTTTCTGGAAAGAAAATTAATCACATATTAGATTTTAATTTATTCATAACGTCTCTTAAATTTTCTTGCAGATTTTCCAACTATTTGACTACTTCTGTTGCATCATATGTGTGATTTATTTAACCTGACAAGTAGTTTATTACTTTTCTTTTTAGTTGGTTCTTATCTGCTCTAAACTTGCTCATAGAATTTTACTTTTAAAAATTAGATTTTAATTTTGAAAATGTGTATTTGGACTTTTAAAACCTGATCTTTTATTATTTTAATCATATTTTACTTTTTTGATGTGTGTTCAGTTTTTTTTTAATTTTTTCAAACATATTGAATGTGTGTGCATGTGTGTAACGTAAATCTCCATATATACCATTATTGCACTTTTTATTCTGCTACTGCTTTTGCTGGCTTTTGATTATGGTACCTTGTTCCCTTGTGACTTTGTGATTTACTTTTATCTGTGACTTATAGTCCTTGGAAGTTTAATTGTAAGGATTGCTGAAGTGAGTTCTTACAGAGAGGAGCTGAACATACATCTGACACTTTCTGAAGGGCACTATCAATGTTGGATCAAAGTTGGACATTTGAAACAAAATTCTTTACCAGTGATTGTTTTTCTCCCCAAATTTGTGTAAGTTCAGACTGTGTACTCATGTGAGAACTTCCTTCAGAGTTGACACCATTTTCTCCATCTAGCACTAAGATTCAAGACAGGTACCTTGGTATAAAAGAAGAGGGTGATAAATACGGCATCCTTCTCCCTCAACCTTACACTAAATATGTCATCTTTACAATAAAGCTGAAGCTTATGGAAGTTCAACAAGTGGCTGTGGATAAACACATCTTCAGTTCCCTGAGAATCTTTCTGGACCTTCATATCCACATAGTCTATAGCACATGAGGATTTTTCTTTCTTTCTTTCTTTCTTTCTTTCTTTCTTTCTTTCTTTCTTTCTTTCTTTTCAGCATTCAGTTATAAGATGATTTTAATATTTACCTGACATTATTAGATGCTGTCAGTGGTAGGTAATTCAGGGTATGAAGTGAACCAGATTACTGACAAGGGAAATACAGGCTTTGATCTCACTAAGAAAAGAATGTTTACAAATTAAATAAATGCCCATAAAAATGCATATCTCACTGTTATGGGTTGAATTGTGTCCCCCTACAGCCCAAATAATATGTTTAAGTCCTAACCCCAAGTACTTAGGAATGTAAGTTTATTGATGATAGGCCCTTTACAGAGGAAATCAAGGTAAAATGATGTCATTAGGGTAGTTCCTAATCCTATATGACTGGTATTCTTATAAAAATCTTGGTCACAGAATTGGTATTATAAAAATCTTGGACATAGGAGTTCAATGATGGATAAGATACACATGGTATCCCATAAGCCCTTGAGTAGTCTAGAAAAACTTAAAAAAATTAAAAGCCAAGAAATAAACATGGTAGTTTCAAGCAGCCGCAGGTGTTCTGTAAACCTTAAGCCAGTGTTACAGTAGGCGTGTATGGGAGTTCAGGGTCTTTAGTAAGATGGTTGGGGAGGTCTCCCTGAAAAGAGTTCACATGAGTTAAGATCTGAACGACAAGAAGGCAACCATGGGACATTCCTGGTAACAGGCATCCAGAAAGAAGGAGCATCAAAGGCAGAGATCTAGGGACAGGAAGTAGTTGTGATATTCAAGGAAAAGAAGAATGGTCATTGTGGTCACGAATTGATGAATGATGGCGACTTGTACTTAATATCCAGCAGAATTGAAGAGTCAGCTTTTGTAACAATAAACTAACCAGTGTCAATTATATGGACATTAAATGCTCAGGGTATTTTTCAAGGGGATGTCCTACAGAGTGAGTTTATTATACGAAGCACTTGGCTGCCTAGAAAATAGCTTCACCTTCACAACCTAGGACCAAAAATCTAACCCACTGAAGAATGCATAAATAATAAGAAAGAAGTTGATACTACTATGCTACATCCTGGTGCTCCAATTCCACAGGCATCGATTGTCTTCATTCTTCATGCCATAAAACTGAGGTTTAGAGAGGTTTAGCATCCTGTCTTCATTTTCCAGAGCTTATAAATCACTCCATTAAATTTTTTAAGTTTATTTTTTTGAGAGAGAAAGAGACAGAGACAGAGAGAGAGCAAGTGGGTTAGGGAAAGAGAAAGATGGGGAAAGAATCCCAAGCAGTCCCTGCAGGGTCAGTACAGAACACAATGTGGGGCTTGAACCCACGAACTGTGAGATCATGACCTGAGCCAAAACCGAGAGTTGGATGCTTAACTGACAGAGCCACCCAGGCACCCCATAAATAGCTCTTTAAATTTTTTTTTATCCTACCCTCTACAACTAAACTCAAGTACCTCTGAGTACAAAATGGGTCCATCCTTCAGGACATCTGTTTTTAGCAAGAAAAAGGGTTAGAGCTTGTTCAACTCGGCTTCTCCAACAGCTCAGAATGTGGCCTTGTGCACATCACTTCACTTAGTTCACCCAAAAAATACTGATTATATTCCTACTGAGTGCTGGGTACTCCCCTTGATGTAGTGCACTTAGCAGAGACCAGGACAAAGACAGGTCCTGATAGCTTATCCTCTGTTTGTTCTCCATATTTAAGAGTCTCTTATGTTTTGTCCCGCTCCCAGTTTTTATATTATTTTTGTTTCCCTTCCCTTATGTTTATCTGTTTTGTTTCTTAAAGTCCTCATATGAGTGAAGTCATATATTTGTCTTTCTCTGACTAATTTCGCTTAGCACAATACCCTCTAGTTCTATCCACAGAGTTGCAAATGGAAAGATTTCATTCTTTCTGATTTCCGAGGAATACTCCATTGTATATATATATACCACATCTTCTCTATCCATTCGTCTATCGATAGACATTTGGGCTCTTCCCATACTTTGGCTATTGTTGATAGTGCTGCTATAAATATTGGGGTGCATATGTCCCTTTGAAACAGCGCACCGTTATCCCTTGACACATGAAAAAATGCTCCACATGCACTCATCATCAGGGAAATACGAATCAAAACCACAATGAGATACCGCCTCATACCCGTCAGAATGGCTAACATTAACAACCCAGGCAACAACAGATGTTGGCGAGGATGCGGAGAGAGAGGATCCCTTTTGCATTGTTGGTGGGAATGCAAGTTGGTGCAGCTACTCTTTGGCATTTTTAAGATACATATCCATTTGGATGTGCCTGAGTGGCTTAATCCTTTAAACATCTGACTCTTGATCTCAGCTCAGGTCATGATCAAACAGTTCATGAGCTTGAGCCCTGCATCTGGCTCTGCATGGACAGCATGGACAGTGTGAAGCCTGTTTGGGATTCTCTCAATCTCTCTCTCTCTCTTTCTGCCTCTCTCTGCCCCTCCTCTTCTCTCTCTCTCTCTCAAAAAAATAAATAAATAAACTTAAAAAAATAAGATACTTTCAGTTGTTCAAATTTTTTTCTGTGTGGGTAAAAGTGAGAATTGAAGAATTTTTGGAAATAAGGACCAAAAATAATAGTTACCATTTTTGAATCCCTGTTGTGTGGACACTATCCTAGACCCTTTGCTTAGATTTTTTCTAAGTTTACAAGATCACATGGCAAGTAAGTTGGTAGATATACAACTCACTGCAGAATAGGTCCCAGAGAAGTTAAGACATTTGCTTAATGTCTGTTACAAAACTTGTCTAGCAGAGATAGACAAATCTCTTTTGTCCACCCCAAATGGCATATAGTTAAAACAGGTGATTTAAGGAGAGTTTAAAAGTGTACAGATGTTTATCAGTCAATAAATGCAATTCAAGAATTTGAAACGGAAAGTTTAGAAGAAAACCAAGACTGAGCACGGAGGACATAGGGGGAGGTGAGAAGGGTCTCCATGGTTAGGAGGTAACATTCAGAATTCAGTCTGTAGATGTTCCATAGCAAAGATCAGAGTAAAAGCTGGAGTGTAGAAAGAGGGGAGACAAGACTAAATGGGTCAGGATGGCACTCCACTTTTTCGATGTAGCCCACATGCTCTGCCCCCCGATGTGCAGCTGCAGTAGCAGTAAATATAATCATTACCTAGTGAAACGTATCATTAAGGTGACCCATCTGTGTCCGCCACCTTCTGAGAACTGTTTGATGTTACACGAACAATTTAATCGCTCTGTTTCAGTTACCTGATTTGTATAAGGGAAAAGAACAATGATAGAAACCTGATAATGTTATTGAGACGATTAACTAATGTGTGAAAGCATCTAGCAAGGGCAAATAAATCTCCTATAAAGACTGCCGGGAGGAGTGATTAATGAAAGAAATTCAAGGACTTTGGTGGAGAGAAGAAGGGCCGCCTCTGGCACAATATTTTCCAGCAGTGGCTGCACACTGGAGCCACCTGGATGCCCCCAGAAGTTTGATATAATTGGTCTGCAGTACAGAGTGGGCTCTAGAGAAGCGCTTTACTCCTCTGTCGTCCTCTTGCACTGCTTCACCTCCTTGCGAAGTCACTTCCAGTTTGTTTGGGGTCTTCCGCCCTCAGTTTTACTCAGTCAGGTGATACCAGGTGACTCAGCTATGGCCAATCAGAATCTCCTAGTCCTCTGTCATGGGCAGATACGCCGCTGAGTCAGGCCAGGGAGACGCTATGAGACTCAGCGGGGCCTTCGAAGGACAGATGCTCTAACTTGCTGGATTTGAAGGTGACAGGTGTCAAATTTTATAGCCACAGCACCCACCTTTCTGTCTTGAGAGACTACAAGATGGAGGGAAGCCTAGCTCTGAGCAGCCTAGTTAGTCGTGCCTGAAACGGCTCTAAACCCTGCACTTCTAAGTGGACTGCTTAAGTTGGTATGCTCCCTCCTTTGCTTAACCTAGTTTGAGCCAGGTTTTTCTTCCATTTTTGAAAAGAGAGAGAGAGAGAGAGAGAGAGAGAGAGAGAGAGAGAGAGAGACTTAAGGGATACATTCCTTTCTTCCCCATACCCAAATTCCCAAGTTCTTTGCCTAGAGGCGAGTATGGCCATGATTTCTGGTAACGGTGCTGCTGAAATAATTTAGCAAGAAGGCCACTCTGGGTTAAGCATGACATTTAATTAACTAATTAAAATCTGCGAGACATTCTCTCTTGGCTGCTGGTCCCAGACAGATCCCTGGGTAAGGAGGCCATGGCAAATGAGTCTCAGACTCTCACCTTTCTGGGTTATACTGGAAGAACCAGGTTTCCGAATCTAAAGTGGGAACGGCCGTGAAACTTACATCTCACATAAGAAAGGTGCCTTAAAGGCCACTGGGCTGGCTGAGTGGCTCTGAAACATTTAGTTTCTATTTGATCTTTCACCACAAGTAGTCAGAAAACAGCGTGGCTTGAGCTACTCAGCAAATTCTATCAAGGGCAAGGATTCATGCCATGGGTTTTTTGTTTGTTTGTTTTTTGTTTTTGTCTTTGTTTTTTTGGTTTTGGTTTTGTTTGTTTGTTTGTTTTCGTTTTTTCAGGTCTGATGACTAAATCTCCCACTTCATTTATTGTGGGGGCAGCATGGAACGGAAAAGCAACATTTTGTAGAAAGAGGTTGGGTGATGAATGTGCGTCTCTTCCCCTAAAGCTGCATTCTGTCACGTTGGCCCAGGAGAAAAGCAGCACCCTGCAGCGTGTCCCGGCGTGCTATTGTAGAAGATAACGGAAGGATGCCATTGAATGGCGAGAGAGCAGAAGAATGCGTGGAGATCCTTCTGTGAAAACTTAGGGGATGCAATGGCAGCCCTGCCCTCCTTCAACTTCACAGGTCAGTTGTACCTTTTCATTTTGTGAAGGCAATTGTAGACTGTTGGAAAACTTAGCCACTAGAGGGTCCCTCTGTTCAAAGTCAGGGCATATAATGTTGAAGGAAGGATTTTTAAACAAGTAAAGAGAGAAGAAGAAGAAGAAGAAGAAGAAGAAGAAGAAGAAGAAGAATTAGAAGAAGGAGGAGGAGGAAGGGGAGGAGGAGGAGGAGGAGGAAGGGGAGGAGGAGGACAGGGAAACAGTTCCAGCTTTGAAAATATGAATAAAAGAGAAAAATGGGAATTGCAAGGTAGTAGGCTTGCTTTAGTTCATTAATATCTGCCTATATTCTGCTAAGTCTGTTGGCTGAGCACTTTAAATGAAATTTCTCCTCTTTGAAGGAGGAAGTGATTTTGCTAGAAAGTGCACAATGGCATATTGGTAATTACTGCTTCTTATGGGCTAGTCTATTTAACATCAGAGTGGAAGATTAAGGTGATTGGCTGTAGTCCTTCTCCCCTCCCTGTACCCCACCATGGAAGTCTTGATAGCTAAACTAAACAAAGGGTGAGACTTTGTGATTTATAAGAAATACCTATTTGGTCACACAGATGATGAAAATATATTTTTCCTGGATTGCAGCTCCCTAAACCCTTGAAATTTCATAACTGAGGAGAAGCATTAAGGTGTCTTTGTTTGTTATGAAGTGACTTTTAGACCCCACCCACAGATGGGTCCTGGTTTCCAGGAGAGCCAACCCTGTGATTAGAAGGTTGGGACTTTCAATCCCACCCATGACCTCCTAAGAAGGGAGGGGGGCTGAAGGTTGAATCAGTCACCAACAAATAATGGTGTAATCAATCATGTCTATGTAATGAAGCTTCCATAAAAACCCAAAAGGATGGTTTAAAGAGCCTCTGAGTTGATGATATGGGGAGATCTGGGGACAGTGACATGCTTAAAGACAGCAAAGAAGCTCCTCGTCCTTTCCCCAAGCCGTGCCCTATGAACCTCTTCCATCTGACTATTCCTGAGTTATACCCTTTTATAATAAACCAGCGATCTAGTAGGTAAAACATTTCTCTGAGTTCTCTGAGTCACTCCAGCAAATGTATTGAACCTGAGGAAGGGGTCACGGGAATGAACCTTTGATTTACAGCCTGTCAGTCAGATGAACAGGTAGCAACCGGGGAAAAATGCTTTTGATTTGAGATGCTAGACTTAGATGCAATTAATTCAGAAAATTTATGAGCTTCTGCCATAAGATGAGTTGTGCCCAAATAACATCCTTCTTAAGTGTTTGGGTGTCTATAAAAGTGGCTCAAAAAGGAGGTTCTGTCTTCCTTGGTTTGGAAGTGGCCGTGGATGGCCATAAAATGAGGTCAGATCTTAAACATTTTCTACTCTCACTTAAAAACTTAGGGGTCCAGATCATTGTTAGTAAAAATACATCCTACATGTGAAGTCCTTCTCAGCATTGTATGTCTAAAGCATTTCGGTCCATTTTTAGTTTTGCTGACAGTAAGAATATATTTCCAGGCTGGCTGAGAGAGTGAGTCAGATAGAAATAATTGTCCCTGCATGGACACACTGATTAAGCTGGTGAAGATTTTATGGTTGCTGTTTTTGTATTTTTGTTCATATTGGTTTTCTTCCCCCATTAGTAATGTCTTGAAGTCTTTTTCCTGTATTTACGTTTAATCAATCTTTTAAGACTGCTAGGATCTTAAAACATCTTCAAAGTCTTCAGTCTTCCCAGAGGAATGATTCTTCTGAACTAAAAGACTCTGACCCATGGCCCTTGATTATGTGAATATCACCTTAAAATTTATTATCTTCATTTGTTATTATTATTACATAAACTACTGGTAACTATTACTTATGGAGATTTTTACCATCTATATAAAAAGCAAAGAGCTGAGATTTAACACCACGTCTGCTTGCCTTTCATACATTAAATCATCTACCCATTAATTCAGATGTATGCAAGACTAGACTTTTCGGAGGACTCCACATTGGCTATGATTGGTCTTGCATGTGACTCCATTAAACCAGTCTCACCTTGAGTTATATATGTTTGCTTCTCTGGCCCTCTTCTGCATACAAAAGGATGAATCCTTGACGGAAATATTTGTCTTGTTCATCTTTCTATCTCATATCTAATATGGCACAGGTGACATCTTAGGTATGGTATTGTCTTTCCTCCATCCATTCATCAGGTCATTCATTTTATTTCAGAACCATATTGAGTCTCTACTCTGTCTCAGGGACTCTAATTTCTAGGGATACAAAAATGAGGCATTATCTGTGTCTCCCAAAAAGTCAGTGATGGGTCATTTATACTTAAACAAACGGTACCACATAACACTGTTATGGTAGAATACACCGATACACTGATGGAACACACTGATAAAAATGTCCAGGCTGGGTTCCTCACAGGTTGAGGTTCAATCCTCTATTACCTTTCCAAGTCTCAAAGTATAATATTTCTTTTAATGTCAAATAAAAAGTTACAACAGACACTAGTGTGTTTTAAATGCTTTCACATTAAACACATAAAATCCAATGAAATATAATTTTACTATTTGCAAATATTAAGATGTCTAAACTATTCATAGGGTACAAGTGTGGGGATAGGTGTTGAGCCAACCTGAGATAAAATAATAGGTATGGTATGTAATAGGTATGTGTGTCCCTGTGCATAAAAATGGGGGGTGTATGAAAAAACCCAAAGGAGTAGCCAAGGGAATGTATACAAAGGAATCTGGGTAACTGCTGTGCAAGAACTGTTCCGGGTATGGGACCGTTTGGGGAAAATAATGGTATCTTCCATTGCCAAACTCTTAGGATTAATGAGAATGTGTGCTCTCCACCAGAAGGTGCTTACAGAGCTACAAGACACAACAGGTATGTTGTGGGAGAGCTCAACTCAGAGGAGGAAAGGGGTGTGAGCTCAGAGAACACTTGATTTGACTCATTCCCTCTAACGTCTATTTATTCTCTCTGGGTCATTTTCTTATTCTTGATTTAAGACTCATTTGAATTGCAGTTGACCTAGATTATGGTGATGGGAGGAATAGGGAATGAGACCCCAGATGCTTTATCAAGTGTTAGTGAAGTATTTGGCTCCCTAACTTACAGCTCTTACTTGATATGACAAAGTGTTCTGTTCTTACCCCAAATTGATACATGTCTACTTATCTCTTATATTTTAAAACATAAAACTATCAAATGAAGTGAATAATAAAGAAAGAACTGTTAGCTCTTTGGTGTGTGGGACTGTGGACATGGAATGTCCTGCCTTTTTTGGTTAATGACAAATTGCCAAAGGACATTTGAAGATCATTCAGAGCCTCGGGTGGGGGATATGATATCAATCATAATTGTTCTGAAGAATGGCAAAGTAATGCTTTTAATATAATGATACTATGGAAACAATGTCCCTCACCCTTTGTTAAATGCCATTTTGCTGTCAGAATCTGATGACGTTCTTTATATAATCCAAAATATCTTGGGAGCGAGAGTCACTACATTAAAAAATGTTTCTATGTTCCAAATGTGTGGCAATATTATTGCAGCAAGAAATTCAATCAGAATGAAAGGAAAGAGCTGTGATTTGTGCTGTATGTGGATCACTGTAGATTTATAGAAAAGTTATAAACCAGATCCCTATCTCTGAAGGGTTTGCATAAAGCTCTTTTCCTGTGGAACAGAGACCAAGTATATTAACAAAGAAAGTATATAAAGAGTTAAATCCATGCTACCTCAATCTTCCCACTAAATTGATTTTATTTATATCAATTCAGCCTGGCTAGCTTATTTCTTGATTTTTTTTTCTTTTAAAGAAACATGTGTCAAGAAGAAAATTACCTGACCCCACTCAGATCAAATTTTTTTATTTCATAGAAAATAATGCCATTAGCAAGCAGGTGCAACAATGTTTTATTCTGTTTTATAACATTACCAGTTTCTCTCCTACTTCTCAAAGAAACATTTTGAGTTTTGGGGTTAACGGTGGTGCACACAGAAAACATGAATTGAGAATAACAAGGCTGAAATTAGTTATTTTTAAAGGGCATCTTTCCAAATTGGACTTGATATGAGTTTTATTAACTGGTATGATGGCTGGCTGAGGGTGGCAAATCAAGAAAAATGACAAAAGGCTAGGTAGCTGGTCTTGTTTTACATCTTCATTAATGATCGAAAAGGAGCAAACAGCACATTAAATTTGGATGATATTAATTCAATAGCTTTTGAAAGCCCTAGTGAGGTCAGAGAAAGAATTTTATAAAAGGCCTGTAAAACTTAAAATTGATGGAAAAAAGATTGAAATGAGAGAAAAGAGACTTCCCAGACCTTGAGAACAGGTAATACTCAGAACCAATACTTAATGAAAAGGGTGTATAGTTAATGAGAACTACTGAATAATACCTCAGATTTATAATGAGAAAAAAATTAATGGAATTTGCAATATGACCCAAGGGTGAGAAGATAAAGATAAATTAGCATCGTATGTCTAATACATAAATTTAAGAATGTGAGCATTTATAAAAAATCAAGATATCACCCACAAATATGCTTCCACATTTCAATCACAACAAACAAAAGTTAGAAGAATCATTGTATGTGTCAATCATCCCTAACACCTATGCTTAAATTTTCTGTTTCCTTCCAACAGCAGTTAGAATTATATCCAGGTCCTCCTATCACTTTTCTTTTTTACTTTTTTTGGTAAATTTTATTTATTTAATTTGAGAGAGACAGAGACAGTGCAATCAGGGGACTTGCAGAGAGAGAGAGGATAGATAGAGAGAATCTCCCAAGCACAGATAATCTCTGCTAGCACAGTCAGTCACAGGTCTCAAACACAAAACCGCAGGAATATGACCTGGGCTGATACCAACAGTCGGATGCTAACCCTCTGAGCCACCCAGGCACCGCCCCCCATCTTATGACTTATGAGCCGAGAACTCGAGTTGTTATTCTATCTACTGGGAATGTAGCCCTGAATAAAATAGACCAAATCCTTCCCTTACTGACCCTATATTCATCTGGAGGGAGACATAAGCAATTTGCGGGAAAAAAAAAAAAACTAAAGAATTTTAAGAATTTAAGAATGAAATTAATCAATGAAAAAAATAAACATATATTTTGGAAAGTGTGGAAAATGCTGTTAATTGCATTTGTGTTACACCTTATGGATAGAAGAGGTAAAATAATAAATTTAGCATCCCTTTTAGTTGTCTGAATAACAAATCGCCTCAAATTTAGTGGTTTAAAACAAAATCAGCCATCTATTGTTATTATACTGCACATTCTGGGGGATTGATGAGGCTCTGTGAGGTCGTGCTTTCTTGGGTTCTCTTCACTGTTTTAGTGAAATGGTGGTTGGCTCTGGAACCGTCTCTAAAGCTTCTGCTCTCTGCTGTCTGGTATCGGGCCTGGGAAGACCCAAACAGCCGGGAGCTATAACAGCCATAGCTCTTCAGGCATCTCTCTCTGTCCTGTGTGGTCTATACATGTGATATGTCGGCACGGTGGCTTCAGAATACTTCGGAGCTCCAAAGACAAGTGGCTGGGAAGTAAGACAGAAAACCAGGTGGGAACTGTATTGCCCTTATAACCTAATCTAGGATCGCTCAGTGTCACTTTTGCCACAATTTGGTGACTGGGCAATTTATGAAGGTCCTCCAGGTTCAAGGAGAGAAAGCATGGACACTATCTTTGCTTGGGAGGAATACCGACATGTCATGAAGAGCACACATGGGGCAAATTATATACTGCAGTGGTAGTCCTTGGAAAATACAATCTTCCATGTCAAAAAATAATTGCTGCTCTATTGTGTACAATGCAAGTTTCTGAGTTTTCTGGTAAATAAATTCTAAGAGACTGCAGCTCAGTAAGAAGAAATAATATCAAGTTACAGTGAAAGTTTGAACAAATGTTACATACCAATATAATACTATGAAAGAGCTGACACAAGATGTTGTATGATTTTGTGTGATGCGATTTCATAGAATAGATTCTATAAGTTTTGGAGGAAGAGCTCACCATGGGACATTCTAAGAAATTTCACATTGAAGAAGGACGTTCCTCCTCTAGACTGGATTGTAGGCTGAGAAGGGCATAAGGTACTCCCAGGCAAGAAGGAGAGTGAATAAAAGCTAGAAGATGAGAACGTTCTTAGAAAGTCTGATCTGAGGACAGTGGAAAGACAGGGAAATTCCCTCAAGGGAGTGATTAAAACAATAACAACAACAAAAACCTAAACAAACTAGAAAGACCACAAGGACGTAAACAGTTCTACTACATTCTGAATTGTATTAGAGAACCAAGGGTTAAGAAAATAGGAAATTAAGATGTTGGACTTCCTTGGGGTGTGAACTAAAATTTGTTAAGGGAATCAGCAACAACGTGGTAGTAGAATATTTGCACTTTAAAACTTGACTCTTTATGACTAGGTAAACGGAGGAAATGATGACAGTTTGCTACATAAGTAGAATGAAGTATGGAACATAAGCGTGTCCTGAGCAAAAGCTAAGTGGTAGCTCTGTTGACTTTAGTGACCTTGTTTCAGAAGTTACTCAAATTCATTCAGAAGTCACTCAGTAGTCACTTCTGTCACATCTTTTTGATTAAGGCAGCTACAAAGATCAATCTAGGTTCCAGGAGATGAGCCTTCTCATAATGCTTCCTTCGCTTATATGAGAAAAGAGCCAGAACGAACTCAGTTGTTGCTGGATCTAGATGACCAATCTGCCAGCCAGGGAGACCCTTGAAGGTAGAGCTCATGTTCTAATAATCTTTGTAACCTCAGTGCTTGGCACAGTGATGGGCATAAAGTACGTATATAATGAGTGAAAGAAAGCAGTAGCCCCTACTTGGATAATGATGATTTATGGATCCTTTTTTAAAAAGTATCTATCTATCTATCTATCTATCTATCTATCTATCTATCTATCTGTTTTGTTTTCTGTTTCAAGTTTTTATTTAATTCTAGTTAGTTAACATATACTGTAATATTGTTTTCAGGTATACAGTAGTGATCTAACACTTGCATACAACACCAGGTGCTCATCAGAAGTACACTACTTAATCCTCATCACCTATTTAACCTATCCACCTATCCACCCACATACCTCCCCTACGCTAACCATCAGTTTGTTCCCTATGATTAAGAGCGTGTTTCTTGGTTTTCCTCTCCTTCTCTTTTTTCCCCTTTACTCATTTGCTTTCTTTCTTAAATTCTGCATATAAGTGAAATTGTATGCTATTTGTCTTTCCCTGACTAATTTCACTTAGCATAATACTCTTTAGCTCCATCCATGCTGTAAATGACAAGGTGGCATTCCTTTTTATGGCTAAGTAATATTCTTGTGTGTGTGTGTGTGTGTGTGTGTGTGTGTGTGTGTGTGTGTATTTTCTTCATCCATCCATCAGTCAATGGACATTTGGCTACTGTTGATAATGCTGCAATAAACATCAGGGTATATGTATCTCTTCAAATCTGTGTTTTTGTAGTGCAATTGTTGAATAGTAGGGTAGTTCTATTTTTTTACATATCTTTTTTTAATGTTTATTTATTTTTGAGACAGAGAGAGAGAGGGAGAGAGAGAGAGAGACAGAGCATGAGCAGGATAAGGACAGAGAGAGAAGGAGACACAGAATCCGAAGCAGGCTCCAGGCTCTGAGCTGGAGCACAGAGCCCAATGTGGGGCTTGAACTCATGAACCATGAGATCATGACCCGAGTCAAGTCAGATGTTTAATCAACTGAGCCATCCAGGCACCCCAGAATAGCCCCAGGGTAGGTATTTTTAAATTTGTGAGGAATCTCTATAGTGTTTTCCACAGTGGCTGCACCAGTGGGATCCCCACCAACAGTACAACAGATTTCTGGTTTCTCCACATCCTCGCCAATATCTGTTGTTTCTTGTGTTGTTGACTTTAGCCATTCTTACAGGTGTGAGGTGATAACTCATTGTAGTTTTGATTTGTATTTCACTGATAATGAGTGATGTTGAGCAACTTTTCATGTGTCTGTTAGCCACGTATATGTTTTCTTTGGAAAAATGTCTACTCATGGCTTGATCCATTTCTTAACTGGATTATTTGTTTTTTGGGTGTCAAGTTTGATAAGTTATTTATAAATTTTGGATACTAACCCTTTATCAGATATGTCATTTGCAAATATCTACTCCCATTCCAAAGGTTGCTTTTTAGTTTTGTTGATTGTTTCTTTCACTTCGCAGAAGCTTTTTATCTTGATGAAGTCCCAATAGTTCACTTTTGACCTTATTTCCCTTGCGTCCTGAGACATGTCTAACAAGAAGTTGCTATGGCTGATGTCAAAGAGGTTGCTGCCTGTGTTCTCTAGGATTTTGATGATTTTCTCTCTCACATTTAGGTCTTCCATCTATTTTGAATTTATTTTTGTGTGTGGTGTAAGAAAGTGGTCCAGTTTCATTATTTCACATATAAATGTCCAGTTTTCCCAACACCATTTGTTGAAGAGACTGTTTTTTCCCCCATTGGATATCCCTTCCTTCTTTGTTGAAGATCATTGACCATACAGTTGTGGGTCCATCTCTTGGTTTTCTATTGTGTTACATTGATCTATGTGTCTGTTTTTGTGCCAGTACTGTACTTTCCTGCTGACTACAGCTTTGTAATATAGCCTGAAATCTGGAATTGTGATGCCTCCAGCTTTGTTTTGCTTTTTCAGGATTGCTTTAGTTATTTGGGAACCTTTGTGGTTCCATACAAATTTTAAAATTGTTCGTTCTAGCTCTTTGAAAAACGCTGGTGGTATTTTGATGGGGATTGTATAAAATGTGTAGACTGATTTGGGAAGCATAGATATCTTAATGATATTTACTCCTCCAGTTCATTAGCATGGAAAGTCTTTCCATTTCCTTGTGCTATCTTTAATTTCCTTCATCAGTGTTTTATAGTTTTCAGAGTACAGGTCTTTCACTTATTTGTTTAGGGTTATTACTAGGTAGCTTTTGTTTCTGGTAAAACTATAAGTGGGATTGATTCCTTGATTTCTTTTTCTGTTGCTTCACTATTGGTATATAGCAATGCAACAGATTTCTGTATATTAATTTTGTATCCTGTGGCTTTACTGAATTTATCAGTTCTGGAAGTTTTTTGATGGAGTTTTTGGATTTTTTAATGTTTATTTATTTATTTTGAGAGAGGAGATAGAGATAGAGGAGAGAGAGAGAGAGAGAGAAAGAGAGAGAGAGAGAGAGAAAGCAGGGGAGGGGCAGAGAGAGAGAGAGAGAGGGAGAGAGAATCCAAAGCATGTTCCACACTCTGAGCAGAGCTGGATGTGAGGCTTGATCTTATGAATTGCAAGATCATGACCTGAGCCAAAATCAAGAGTTGGATGCTCAAAAGACTAAGCTACCCAGGCGCCTTTTCTTTTCTTTTCGTTTCTTTTCTCTTTTCTTTTTTCTTTTCTTTTCTTTTCTTTTCTTTTCTTTTCTTTTCTTTTCTTTTTTTTATGCAGCATATCATGTCATCTGTAATTAGTGGAAGTTTTACTTCTTTCTTGACAATTTGATTGCCTTTTGTTTCTTTTATGTTTTTTCTCTCTCTCTCTTTTTTTTTTTTTTCTCATTGCTGTGGCTAGGACTTCTGATACTATGTTAAATAGCAGTGGTGAGAGTGGACATCTCTGTATTGTTCCTGTTTATACTGGAAAAGTTTTCAGTTTTTTTCCCATTCAGGATGATATTAGCTGTGGGTTTTTCATATATGGCCTTTATTATGTTGAGATATGTCCCTCTAACCCTACTTTGTTGAGGTTTTTTATCATGGATGGTTATTGTACTTTGTCAAATTTTTTTTTTGCATCTATTGAAATGATCATATGGTTTTTAACAGACATATTCAGAATATTCCATCCTAAAACAGCAGAACTACATTATTTTCAAGTGCATATGGAACATTCTCCAGAATAGACCACATATTATGTCACAAAACATGCCTCAACAAATACAAAAAATTGAAATCATACCATGCACCTTTCCTGACCACAGCACTATGAAACTAGACATCAACTGCAAGAAGAAATGTGGAAAGACCACAAACACATGGAGGTTAAACATCATGCTACTAAACAATGAAGAGGTCAACCAGGAAATCAAAGAAGAAATAAAAATAATACACAGAAACAAATAAAAATTAAAACACAAAGGTCCAAAGCCTTTGGGATGCAGCAAAAGTGGTCATAAGAGGTAAGTAAATTGTAATACATGCCTACTTCAAGAAGCAAAAAAAAGTCTCAAATACACAATATAACCATACACCTAAAGAAGCTAGAAAAAGAATAACAAATGAAGACTAAAGTCACCAGAGGGAAGGGAATAGTACAGCTGATAGCAGAAATAAATGATATAAAAGCTAAAGGAACAAATAGAAGAGATCAATGAAATCAGGAGATGGGTCTTTAAAAAAATTAACAAAATTGATAAAATTCTAGTCAGACTTATCAAAAAGAAAAAAAAGAAAGGTCCCAAATAAATAAAATCACAAATGAGAGAGGAGAAATGACAACTAACACCACAGAAATACACACATTTATATGAGAATATTATAAAAACTCTATGCCAACAAACTGGACAACTTGGAAGAAACATATAAACTAACAAAACGAAAACAGGAAGATATAGAAAACTTGAACAGATAGATAACAGCAAAGTAATTGAGTCAGTAATCAAAAAACTCCAGGGGCACCTGGTGGGCTCAGTGGGCTGGACATCCGACTTTGGTTCAGGTCATGATCTCGCTGTCCGTGAGTTCAAGACCTGCAACGGGCTCTGTGCTGACAGCTCGGGGCCTGGAGCCTGTTTTGGATTCTTTGTCTCCCTCTCTTTCTGCCTGTCCCCTGCTCAGGCTCTGTCTGTCTCTCTCTCTGTCAAAGATAAATAAACATAAAAACAAAACAAAACAAAAAAACTTCCCAATAAGCAAAAGTCCAGGATCAGATGGCTTCACAGGCAAGTTCTACCAAACATGTAAAGAAGAGTTAATACCTATTTTTCTCAAGCTACTCCAAAAAACTGAAAAGGAAGGAAAACTTCTAAATCCATTCTAAGAAACCAGGATTACCCTGATACCAAAACCATATAAAGACTCCACTAAAAAAGAGAACTAAAGGCCAATATTCCTGATGAACATGGATGCAAAAATTCTCAATAAAATACTAGCAAACCAAATCCAACAATACACTAAAAAAAAAAAAAAAAAAAAAAATCAGTCACTACAATCAAGTGGGATTTATTCCTGGGTTCAAGAGTGGTTTGATATTTGCAAATGAATCAATGTGATATACAACATTAATAAAAGAAAGGATAAGAACCATATGATTTATGGTTTCTTAAATCAGGACTAAGATCCCTATAATTGGTCTTCTCATTTCAACTGGTAGGTTTAGTCACATATATGTCCAAATATGGGCAACTCCATTGATGAGATTCTCCACCCAAGCTACAAACTATGTGCATCATTCTGTAGTACATGTTGGTTGGTTAGTTTCATTACATACGCATTTTTTTTTTCACCAAGGAGTTAGAACTTTTTGTGACATTTTGCAAAAACAAACTTATTAGATTGGGATCAATGTGAAAAAGTGTCTCCTAACTTAAACTCGTGGCATCTGTGATTCTGTCTTCACAAAGCAGTGGAAGCTTCAATTCCTTATATTTTTATGTCGTAGGCTGTTCTTTAATTGGGCATTGTTTCATATTCATATCCCACTCTCAGATGTTTTGCTTAAAATGACCTGTGTCCAGTAGTTTTCAACAATATCTCAGTAAAATGTTCAGATTTGGAGCATGCAGAATGTAAACACAATACTGCAGATCAATTCTTATAGACCCACCTCATTCTTCCCACACCCACACTGCAGAACCACCACTGATGGAGCGTTACTCCCTCATTCCATTTTTGAATTTTGAATCAATAGCAGCGATTCAATTCATAACAAACACAATTCAGCTGGGGTGGTATTTATGTTCTTCCCTACAATTTCTGCCAGGCAATACTGTATTATATTCAAACACAGACTCGAGTGTTTACTCTGCCAAGGATGAAGACTGGCTACAAAAAAACCCCACAATTCTCTGAAAAACCATTACTGTTCTTCCTCCTCACTCTCCATACACAATGATTCCAGTGGAATAAATTTCTATCACATATGCTAGCTTTCTGAAGCCTAAAGCAATCAGTAAACCTCCCTTAAGTGCCACTGCTTCCAGGAAGTCTTTCCTAAAGGGATCCCACAAGCCCTCCAATGTTCATAGTGATTTATTTTTATTTTTATTTTTTTTGATTTTTAGGTATTCATTGAGCATTTATTAAGCACCTAACATATGGACACATAGTGCTAACTAATGGGTATATAAAAATTGGTAAAGAAAACAAACACAGACTCCGTTTGACAAATTAGATGGGTGAGGGGCACCTGGGTGGCTCAGTCAGTTGACCATGTGACTTTGAGCATCTGACTTCAGCCCAGGGCATGATCTCACGGTTCACGAGTTTGTGCCCCACATCGGGCTCGGCACTGACGGTGAGGAGCCTGCTTGCGATTTTCTCTCCCTCTCGCTCTGCCTCTCTTCTACTCATGCTTTCTCTCTTTCACTTTCTCAGACTAAAGAAATAAACTTAAAAAAAATGGATTGGTGATTTAAGGGAAACAAGTAAGAATGACATGACAATAAAAATGTGTGTTTCTCTGTATCTGTATGTGTGCATGTAGTGATGGGGGGGTTACAAAAAGTACTCCAAAAAAGGCTCATAAAGGTGACATTTAAGCTGAGACCTGAAGAAGTTAATGATATTAAGGATATGACCAAGGCCAGGGGTGGGAGAATGGAGCTGGATGAGGCTGAAGGAAGAGCATCCACTCAGGCTCTAGATAATAAAAAGCCTGGCATGTTCAAGAGACTGAAGTCCAGAATGTTTGGAGAAGCAGCAGGTGAGGCTTAGTTAGGACCCAGGTGAGACACAGAGTTTAATTTTAACTCAAAAGTGCTATGGAAAGCCATTGAAAAATCGTAAGTAAGGAATTTAATAATGAATATCTTTTATCTTTTGAAGTTTGCATGCTTTTCACCTGAGTATTTACCTTAATTTCTTTTTCTAAGTGAGATAACCCACTTTTGTCCTCAGGCTTGGTGCTTACCTATCAGTGTCTTTTCTATGGTACCCAACAGAGAGTAGATGTTCATTAAATACCTGTTGAATTGAATTGAGAAAACAAACAAACAAACAAACAAAACCCCTAATTTAACAACTTATTTTTCTCAGGCTTATCAATTGTTTGATTAAATATTAGTTAGCCAGAACTAGACATCAAATTCCCCCAGAACTTAGTGACTAAGAAAACAATAATCATTTATTATCTTTCATATCTCTCATTGTCACTGTAGGTCAGGATTTGGGGAGCAGTCCTGAAAGACATGGTATAAGGTCTTTCATGAGCATGTGGTTCACTAGGCTGCAGTCATCTGAAGGCTCGATTGGGCTGGGAGCATCTCACTCCCACGATGGCATGGTTAGAATACCAGTGCTGGTTGTCTACCAAAGTCTTCGCTCCTTTCCACTTGGGCCTCAGGGCTGCTTAAATGTTCTCATGTCATGGTGGCTGGCTTCCCTGAAGGAGTGGTTCTAGTGACCAAGGTGGAAGCTGCAACACTTGTTTTGATGCAGCCCTAATTCAGTGAGGGTGTACAATCACAAGAGCACGGATGCTAAGAAGCAAGGGTCACTGGGAGCCATCTTGGGGGGTGGTGGCCACAGGCTGTAAGTACTTAATACTAAATGTGTTTGCCACAGATTGGTTAGGAGTTTTCATATCTTGTTTTCTCTTTTCTAGGTCTGGTATTCTCCAGCAGGGCCGCAGATGAAATTGACTTCTCTAATGCAAAGATAATCTGGAGATTCTAATCAAACGCTCTCGTCTGTGCAGAAGTCCACCTCTGGCTGCTGAAAACAATTCAGTGTGTCTTCCGCTCTCAGCTCCATTTCTTTTTTGCCACCATGGGAACCAGACGGTAAAACTCTCGGGAGTGCTGGTGGCTTTTAAAGCATATTTACAAGATTACATGAGACAGCATGTCTTTAATTTGCTATTTAGCTGAGGAGTAATATGCTTCTCTATTTGGAAAATGGTTTTGTCAAGGTACCGGAACAAGAGATAGGAAATTAGGATTTCTAGGATCAATTTCCTAACTGACTTGTAAGTTGCTGTGTAGCCTTCAGCAAAGCACCTGATGTGCTTATGTGTAAAACAGGGATATGAAGAATAAATCCCTACTTCAAGGAAATGCATCATAGTCAAATTCATATTAATGTAATAGGCTTTGAAAAATCTCACAAGAAAAGTACTATGGAATGCAAATTATTATGGTGTAAAGCTTTTTGGGATAGAAGGTGCTATGTGCCTGAAAAATATCAATCTCTCTTTTATCTGCTTTCGGATATCGTCTTTTAATTTCAAAAAGCATATCATTTTCTTGAATTGTGACAGGACAAAGGGCAAGCTCAAATTGCATTTTGTAAATAATACATTTTTTTGGTAGCTATCTTTCTGATAACCTTAAAATGGCTCTATCATTCTCATATGGAATTCACCCCTATAATCAAATAACACTGCTCAAAGATGACAATTGCCTTTTACTCTCATGCTAGCAATAAAAGGTGTATCACATTATACCCACAGTTCTTTACTGCTTAAAGCATGATTCTAATAATTATGGAAGTCTGAGGGAGGATAGGGGAAGAAGGGAAATTTAACTAGAAGCTTATGGCATGATTAGTACATATAATAGTGCATATAATATAGTCGTGTACATGTATATAGATACATATAACATATATACATATAACATATAATTTAGTGTGCATCTAATATGTATTGCTTGTTTTTCATTTAGTAACTGGTATATTTATGTTCTTGAAAATTATTTTGGGGTTGTCTTGTCTTAGACAGGAAAGGAAAGAGAGAGAAAGGTGTTACGGAAGTTTTACAAAGGATTCAGTTACAGGAATTGAAAGTATGTGATATGCACACATGATCAAAGTCCACTGCTGGCAAAATTTAGAGTAGTTGGATTTTTATTTTCGAATTCTCTCCCTTCCTCAACATGCTTTCCTTTTTCTAATCAGTTATGCTTCCACTTTTTATCTCTAGGAATCCATTAGTCTCATGCTGTTTCTCTATCAAAATCTCCTCTTGAGAATGAAGCTGAAATTTCTTCTCATGAAAAGCAAAAGTGACAGAAAGCAGTTTAAAATATGACCTCAGCCTAGGGAATTTGCAACTTGAACAAGAATGAAGGTCCTGTGGTAGAAGTTGACAAATGACCCTAACATGTCTCTTAGTGACAAAGAGACTTCTTCACCCACAACAAGTATGATTGGCTCTGCCCACAACAAATCCAATACCAATTTGGAATCCTGGGGGAAGAGTGAGAAATGATAAAGAGGAGGTAAATCAGAGTAGTAAAGGGCAGGAGTCAGTGCTATGGTATCTCAGGTAAATCTCTTTAGCACCATGTATTCTTGTCACTCCAAATACTTAGACATTATTTCTTCTTATCCAGGAGGAAAAAAAAAAAAACTCTGTTAATCGCAAAAAAAAAAACAACAAAAAAGTGAATAACAAATCATTCCAAGAACTAGTACTTAAAATCATAAACATTTATTGTTTTTCATGGTTTTGTGGATTGACTAGGTGTTTCTTATGGCCTGGGTCAAGTTATTTGGGGGTAGAATAATTTAGGATTGCTTCACAAACATATCTGGTGGCTGGAAGTCGTTTGTCTAGGGCACCTGTCTACCTGTCTGGTGGCTGGCTTGATGTCATAGGGAGCAAGGCCTTGTAGATCTTGTCATCCAGCAGATTATCCCAAATTCATTTCTATGGAACTGGAAGGGGTCCCAGCAATAACAACAAGCAAGCCCCCAATGCACAAGCCTTCGCTTATATCACATTTTCTCATACCCACTAAACAAAGTAAAGCCAAAGGCTAGGCCTGGCATCAAAAGACTAAGAAACTGGGGCACCTGGGTGGCTCAGTCGGTTGAGCACCTGACTTCAGCTCAGGTCATGATCTCACAGTTCATGAGTTCGAGCCCTGTGTCGGGCTCTGTGCTAACAGCTCAGAGCCTGGAGCCTGCTTCAGATTCTGTCTTTCTCTCTCTCTGTCCTTCCCTCACTTGTCCTCTCTCTCTCAAAATAATAAATATTAAAACAAATGTTAAAAGACTAAGAAATTAACATGAATTTTTAGTCTAAAGAGTTTCAGATAATTTGTGACCAGTATTTTTTGTTTGTTTGCTTGTTTGTTTGTTTGTTTGTTTGCCACAGACCATACATAAATTCTACCATTACATTTGAGTCTTTCTTTTACTATTGGTCCCAGAACATTAAAAATATGTTTCTTTGTTCCCCATTGGATACCCAGTATCAAAGTACTCTCCTTTTCTCTTCCCTAATAAAATAGTTTTTGAGAAACGGTATAAAAATTTTGTTTACATTGAAATGGATAATCATCCTCTTTCCTAAGAGTCTATCAGTTTAACATGGAAAGAGTGTATTGAGCCTAATGTCATCACAACATAGAGCCACACATTTCTATGACCAATTTGGAAAGAAACATTTTAGGGTAAAGCCAGAAATTCCTTTTGATTCTGAAATATTACCATATATCCCAAGTGGTAACAGGTAGTCTTTAAAGAGTCACTGTTTATCTAGAGAAACCAGGCTAAGTCTGTCCTTTAAAAGCAGCGCTAACACAGAAAGCCATCATCTATTGGAAATCTAACTACCGTAGTATCTATTTGCCATTCTCTCATGTGTTTTCCTTGTATGTACTTTTCCTGATATATAGCTACATGTCTGCAATTTCAAGTACGTCCACCCTTCCATAAAATCATGTGTCCATCCATTCAACAAATATTTATGAAGCATGTACTATGTGACTGTGACTAAGAGTTGGGTATGCTACAAGAAAGATAATAGACAATGTCCCTGCCACCATGGACCTCACCTTCTAGTGGGGGTACTGGCTCTTTTCCCTTTGCTTTCCTAGATTCACTCTCCATCCTTCTCCATCCTGCTCTGTGCTCTAGACTGTATCAGTGTGCTTCCTTTCCCCTTTGGCTTTCAGAGGAGTTTGGACAGTGAGGCATCAGTAGCAGAACAGTGCAGGCAAAGAAGAATTCATAGTATTACTCCTAGGGCTCAAGTGTTGTTAGATTGCCATAGTTTGGCTGCACCTTTCTTTTTTTAATGTTTATTTATTTATTTATTTATTTATTTATTTATTTATTTATTTTGAGAGAAATGGGGGTAGGGGAAACATGCACAAGTGGAAGAGGGGCAAAGATAGAGGCAGAGATAGAATCCCAAGCAGACTCCATGCTGTCAGTGCAGAATTCAATGTGGGGCTCGAACTCATGAACCTGAGATCATGAGCTGAGCTGAAATCAAGAGCCAGATGCCCAACAAAGCAACCCAAGCACCCCTTGGCTGTACATTTCTACTGAAGTTTCAGAGATAAAATTTGTCATTAGAGACAAGGTGGGAACAATTTTCATAATAAGCCACAGTTCCCCACAAGAGTGGTAATCAGAGTGTTTGGACCCATAAGGAACTGTTGTGATAACTAATTAATCATAGAATACTGAAGAATTAAATAGATAAATAACATTCTAAGATGCTGCTTGACACTTATATAAACAGATATTTTCTAAGTATGATACAAAGAAACCAAACTTGAGAGGCACCTGGTTGGTTCAGTTGGTTAAATGTCAGACTTTGGTTCAGGTCATGATCTCACTGTTTGTGGGTTCAAGCCCTGTGTTGGGCTCTGTGCTGACAGCTCAGAGCCTGGAGCCTGCCTCGGATTCTGTGTCTCCCTCTCTCTCTGCCCCTCCCATGCTTGTGCTTTGTCTCTTTCTGTCTCTCAAAAATAAATTTTTTTCTTTTTTAATTAAAGAAACCAAACTTGAGCCACTGACATGGAGGTCATGGTCTTTACCAAAGGGTATAAACTAGTTAACTGATCCAGATTGATTGAGGGTAAGACCTTATCCCTTTGAGGAAGACATAGTCATGTGGCTACAGATATACACCAAGCATGTTTTCCTAAGCCTTTCCCAAAGTAGTCAGGGGCCATTTCTAGAGCCACAGGGACCTCAAAAAGATAAATGCTCAAGCTTTCTCATTAATATTACATAGTAGCTTTGAAATTGCAACAATCACCAGACCTAAAGTACCACCCCAGCCCACTGGCTGCAGAGGCTTTTGGAGACCAGATGATAATTGGAAATTTAGACAAATATATCTCATAATCTCTCCAGTGGGACTGAGGGTCCATCCCTTGTTTTGTTTTGTTTTGTTTTGTTTTGTTTTCCAGATCCAGGCACTATTATAGGAATAGATACACTAAAAAATTGAAAGAATCCCCACAATGGTTCCCTGAACTTTTATAGTAAGAAAGGGCATGTGGAAGTCCCTAGAAATGCTTCCCCAAGACAATAAACCAAAAGCTATATGGGCTCCCTCGAAATATGACAAATTAGTACTTTTATCAAAGCCCTAATAGATGCAAACGTCTTGATTACCATATCATCCTTATTTAATTTGTACATTTTGGTCAGTAAAAAAGCTAAATGGTTCATGCAAAATGACAGATTATTGTAGACATAATCAGGTCATGCTGTAATTCACAATTATAAATCCAAATGTGTTATCTTTGCTGAAACAAATAAACAGAAACTTTTGGCACCTGGCATACAATTATTGGCCTAGAAACATTTTTTTCTACATCCCTGCTATCAGAGACATTCAGAAATTGTTTGTCTTCAACTGGCAAGGACTTCGTGTCCCCATAGTCTCTTGTCTCTGGATTGTGACAGTTCTCCTCCTCTCTCATTATATATTCTAGAAGAAATTGGTGATCTTTAATCTTCCCCCCTCCCCCCAGCTTTAGTGAGGAATGATGGATAAATAAAAATCATATCTATTTCAGATGTATAATATGGTGTTTATATATATATATATATATATATATATATATATATATATATATGGAGAAATGATTACCACAATTAAGCTAATTAGCATATATATCACCTTTTCATTTACCATGTATGTGTATGGTAAGAATACTTAAGATCTACTTTGTTAGCATATTTCAAGTATATAATAAATCATTAACTCTAGTCACCATACTGTATATTAGGTGTCCACAACTTATTGATCTCACAACTAGAAGTACCCTTTGACCAACATCGCCCCATATTCCCCCCCCTCTTAGTCCCATGGAACCACTCTTTTTCCTCTGTTTTTATGAGTTCAACTTTTTTAGATTCTACATGTAAATACTGTCTCTCTGTGTTTGGCTTATTGCACATAGCATGATGGCTTCCAGGTTAATCCATGTTGTCATTCATGACAGGATTTCCTTATTAAAAAAAAAAAAACAAAACTGAATAGTATTTCATTGTATATACACACCGCATTTTCTTTATCCATTCATCCATCAACAGAAACTGAGGCTGTTTCCACATCTTGGTTATTGTGAATAGTGCTTCAGTGAGCTTGAGAGCTCAGATATCTATTTGAGATAGCCGTTTTATTTCCTTTAAATATAAACCCAGAAGTCAGATTGCTGGCAGTCCTATTTTTCATTTTTTTGAGGAACCTCCAAACCGTCTTTCATAATGGCGGTACCGATTTATATTCCTACCAACAGTGTACAAGGAGAACTTGGTAATCTTGATAGCACAGAAACACGGTCATTATCTTAATGATAGGAAGTTAATTGAACTGGGTAGGCAGGAAGTAGTAAGCATTCTAGGTAATTTAGTAAGCTGTACGCACATCAAAGAGTGACGATAATACTTGAGAGATTTCGGAGGCTTGTTCCATTGGTGAAGTTTCTAGGGATCGATTAATGTGATGTATGCAAGTTGTATATCACCTTTTTTTTAAGTTTGCTTGTTGTTTGTTTGTTTGTTTATTTAAAGAGAGCACAAGCAAGGTAGGGGCAGAGAGATAAGGAGAGAATCTCAAGCAGGCAACGTGTGGTCAGTACAGAGCCCGACGCGGGGCTGAGACTCACAAACCATGAGATCATGACCTGAGCCAAAACCAACAGTTGGATGCTTAACCCACTAAGCCACCCGACTGCCCTGCAAGTATATCATCTTTAAAGTGAGAAACGAGTGTTGCATGTTCACTGTTGACCACAAAGTAAGAAACACATTTGTGTTGGTCTGACCCATATACTGTATAATCTTCAGGGCTACCAATTCCAAGTGGAGTTCAGAACAAAACAAAAAATGACTTTGAAGAGGATGTAGACTGTGATCCAAGTTTTCCTGCCACTTGGTTCTCATAACTCAACAGAATCCATCGTACGGGAAGTGTCTGTGGCATGTATACTGTATAGAGCCACTGGGAAACCCTCAGAAGAGAATCAGAGTAGATGCTACACTTTCGGAGAAGGACAATGCTTTCCACTGCCAACAACTATTCCCCATTGTTAAAGCAAAGGTTGACTTGCTCTGAGGCCAAGTAGAAATGAATGTCTTAACGTAGGATAGTTGGAGGCCCAGTGGTCATAACTGGTTGTGGTACTCACTGCCAAAACTTGAAAAAAAAGTGGAAATATTATGGAAGGCCAAACCTAGGAAGATTTTAAAGGCTGATGCAAACACCATGAGCAGATGGTTCAGGTTCTCGTGGTATCTGCTCTCACTGCTTTACTGCTTTACTCTTATTCCTTTATGGCACACTTACGGCTTCATCAGGAGTTCCCAATTATAAGTTAATGGAGGAGGAAAATATCAGACGAGCCATAAAATGGATCTTCATAATATGCTGGCACGAGCTAGAAGTAAACGCAACTCTACTTGAGGATGACCCTGTAACACAGCAGTGGAGGAAAATTCTCCCAGCGGGCAGGACTTTGGACCGATACCTGGTGTTCCACTTCATGAAGACTTGGCCTAAGGTATGCATCTATGGAACTTCAGAGGAATTGAGTATGAGTTTTTCACAAGGTTCGCAAGTTAGAATGAGACTGAAAGATTAATGGCAAGGCAATCTGGGAAGGAGGAACAGGACACATCTCTCAGGATGTGCAGAGACTGTGCAGGTATTCAGGTCCTGGGTAAATGTCAGCCCGTTTTTAAGCACTGCAGAAGAGGCCCAAAATAATGAGGTGAAGTAGATGTTATTGGTAAATAACAAAGACTGAGCCCTGGGGTGTTCTCATATTTGGAAGTCCAGGAAATAGGAGCCACAAAACATTAACTTTCTCTCTGATCACCCTGATCATTATTGTGAAAGTAATGATTTTAAGACATATCTGACCAAATTACTTTCCTACTTAAATCTGTCTTTAGCTTCTCCCTTTCAATCAGATAAAGTCCAAACTCCCTATTATGTCATATGAAGTATATATTGCAGTTATTTCATGTCTATAGCTGTACCTCTGTGAACGAGATTCAATTCACAGTGTCTGAGATATGGGAGGACCTCAGTAAGTTCCTGACCACAGTTATCTAGAAGACTTGGATGGTGCTACTCAGCCGGTGAATGAATGTTGTGTTGGTTATGCAAACTTTTAAAGGGATACTTCTTCTGTCTATAATCAGACTGGAAAGTCTAAAGCACGATGTTTAATTTTGTGTGTCAACTTGATTGGGCCACCGAGTACCCAGATATTTTGTCAAACATTATTCTGGGTGAGGATGTGAGGGTTTTTGTGGATGAGATTAACATATGAATTAAGAAACTGAGTAAAACAGATTGCTGTCCCTCATGAGGGTGGGCCTGATCTAATCAGTCAAAGGCATGACTAGGAAAAAAAAAAAAAAAAAAAGGCTGATGGACGGTCCCCTGAGTGAGAGAGAATTCTTTCGGCCTGATTACCTTCAGACTGGGACATTAAATTTTTTCCTGCCTTTGGACTCAAGCCAAAACTTTGGCTTTTCCTGAGTCCTACGCCTGCTGGCCCTTGGACAGGATGTACATGATTGATTCTCCTGGATCTTCAACTTGTTGACTCACCCTGCAGAGTTGGGATTTATGCATCTACATAATTTCATGAGCAATTTCTTGTAAGAAATCTCTTTATATTTCTCCTAATGGTGCTATATTTATTCACTGAAGAAATAAACTATAACAACAACAACAAAAAGGAGTCACCAGTTCAGATTTTTCTTTTCTGTATACAAATGCCTAGTTTGAGTAATTTGTTCAAATCACTGCTTTCTCATTGCTCCAATCCTTATTTTTAAACTCTCGTTATTTAATTAATATCACTGAGATCTTAGGACATTGGTAAATAATAATAAAAATAGCTTATAAAAATTGTAAAAGAGTGCCAGTATGTGCCACAGTTCATTCTAAAAGTTATATCCCCTGCTTCACTTAGTCCTGACAACAATCACATGTGGTAAATGTTAATGTTACCCTAGAAAAAAGCAAATACAATTTGTGAGACACCTCCTTTCTGCCAGACCCCATGCTATATGTTTTATATAAATTATTACATTAAAATTTTCCTATAAACCCAGCAGCTACAGAGGTAGCACTGCCATTCAGTAATTTTAATAATTTGTTGAATTGCAACAATGTAGGAAATAGCGATCTGAACCCCGTGTGTCTATGTAAATCCAAGACTCTTTCCCAGTATTCTAACTGGGTTTAGGCTAAGATGTGACTCAAGGTGGAAAGATGCATCTTCTTTTCGCCTCAAAAAGCATGTGGAGTTTAGTCTTTTAGGGACCAAGGCAATATATTTTAGGTGTATTTCCAGGTCTGTCCAGACAGAACCCCGTGAGCTTGTATAACGTTCTCTACACTAAAAGCACCGAGTGAGTGCTTATCAGAGGGGATCGATAAAACAATGACTGGGAACATGTGGATCTTAACAAGCAACAGACTTAAAAAATTCAAAAGAAAATGGACTTCGAGCTACAACCGACATGAATCTGAAGCATGTGTGAAAAAGAAACACATGTTCAGACCTGAAAATCTGCCATTTCATGAGATCCTCCCTTAAATTTTCTCTCTCTTGAGTGTACTCTGAGTTTATTTATTGCTTCTGAACCATTACAGAGGGTCTCCTGATTCTAAGCGGAGTCACCATCCTTAATGACGGAGTGACATGTCTATTGGATTATATTTCATCAACGGACAATTCCAGCCATTGTGTACTTTGTCCAATCCTCCAATGCATCCGATGATGTGTTTCTCTATCTAATTATGTTTCCAAATATTAGCAGAGATAATCTTTCCTACGTCCCTAGGAAAAGACGAGACTTTATACTATTCTGAGTCCTTTTTTAAAGGAGCAGTCCTCTCTGTGTTTTGCCCTGAGGCATTTTCATTATGTGTTCCCTGCTCAAAGGCCAGACGCCCTTTGCAGATAGAAAATACACACCATCCATTAAGGGCCGCACATTCAGTTGTTGCCACCTGGATTCTAGTTAAAAGAACATATTCGTGTTCCTGCTCATTCTGTGTCAGAGGGTTTAGTAGATGTGTCAGCTGTATGAGCCATTGTGAGTTTCTTCTCCTATATATGGGCTTTCAAGCTAGATGTAAGGACCCAACCACTTACAATGTTTTATTAGAAAATAATTTCTAAATAGAGCTCTAATTCATTATTCTTTTAAAGTTCTTTGAAGCATGGAGGTTAAAGAACACCCTACTAAAGAATGAGTGGGTCAACCAGGCAATTAGAGAAGAAATTAAAAAATATATGGAAACAAACGAAAATGAAAATACAACAATCCAAATGCTTTGGAATGCAGCAAAGGCAGTCCTGAGAGGAAAATACATTGCAGTCCAGGCCTATCTCAAGAAACAAGAAAAATCCCAAATATAAAATCTAACAGCACACCTAAAGGAAATAGAAGCAGAACAGCAAAGGCAGCCTAAACCCAGCAGCAGAAGAGAAATAATAAAGATCAGAGCAGAAATAAACAATATAGAATCTAAAAAAAAAACTGTAGAGCAGATCAACGAAACCAAGAGTTGGTTTTTTGAAAAATTAACAAAATTGACAAACCTCTAGCCAGGCTTCTCAAAAAGAAAAGGGAGATGACCCAAATAGATAAAATCATGAATGAAAATGGAATTATTACAACCAATCCCTCAGAGATACAAACAATTATCAGGGAATACTATGAAAAATTATATGCCAACAAATTGGACAACCTGGAAGAAATGGACAAATTCCTAAACACCCACACTCTTCCAAAACTCAATCAGGAGGAAATAGAAAGCTTGAACAGACCCATAACCAGCGAAGAAATTGAATCGGTTATCAAAAATCTCCCAACAAATAAGAGTCCAGGACCAGATGGCTTCCCAGGGGGGTTCTACCAGACGTTTAAAGCAGGGATAATACCTATCCTTCTCAAGCTATTCCAAGAAATAGAAAGGGAAGGAAAACTTCCAGACTCATTCTATGAAGCCAGTATTACTCTGATTCCTAAACCAGACAGAGACCCAGTAATAAAAGAGAACTACAGGCCAATATCCCTGATGAATATGGATGCAAAAATTCTCAATAAGATACTAGCAAATCGAATTCAACGGCATATAAAAAGAATTATTCACCAAGATCAAGTGGGATTCATTCCTGGGATGCAGGGCTGGTTCAACATTCGCAAATCGATCAACGTGATACATCACATTAATAAAAGAAAAGATAAGAACGATATGATCCTGTCAATCGATGCAGAAAAGGCCTTTGACAAAATCCAGCAACGTTCTTAATAAAAACCCTTGAGAAAGTCGGGATAGAAGGAACATGCTTAAACATCATAAAAGCCATTGATGAAAAGCCCACAGCTAATATCATCCTCAATGGGGAAAAACTGAGAGCTTTTTCCCTGAGATCAGGAACATGACAGGGATGCCCACTCTCACCGCTGTTGTTTAACATATTGTTGGAAGTTCTAGCATCAGCAATCAGACAACAAAAGGAAATCAAAGGCATCCAAATTGGGAAAGATGAAGTCAAGCTTTCGCTTTTTGCAGATGACATGATATTATACATGGAAAATCTGATAGATTCCACCAAAAGTCTGCTAGAACTGATACATGAATTCAGCAAAGTTGCAGGATACAAAATCAATGTACAGAAATCAGTTGCATTTTTATACACTAACAGTGAAGCAACAGAAAGACAATTAAAGAAACTGATACCATTCACAATTGCACCAAGAAGCATAAAATACCTAGGAATAAATCTAACCAAAGATGTAAAAGATCTGTATGCTGAAAACTATAGAAAGCTTATGAAGGAAATTGAAGAAGATATAAAGAAATGGAAAGACATTCCCTGCTCATGGATTGGAAGAATAAATATTGTCAAAATGTCAATACTACCCAAAGCTATCTACACATTCAATGCAATCCCAATCAAAATTGCACCAGCATTCTTCTCGAAACTAGAATAAGCAATCCTAAAATTCATATGGAACCACAAAAGGCCCCAAATAGCCAAAGTAATTTTGAAGAAGACCAAAGCAGGAGGCATCACAATCCCAGACTTTAGCCTCTACTACAAAGCTGTCATCATCAAGACAGCATGGTATTGGCACAAAAACAGACGCATAGACCAATGGAATAGAATAGAAACCCCAGAACTAGACCCACAAACGTATGGCCAACTCATCTTTGACAAAGCAGGAAAGAACATCCAATGGAAAAAAGACAGTCTCTTTAACAAATGGTGCTGGGAGAACTGGACAGCAACATGCAGAAGGTTGAAACTAGACCACTTTCTCACACCATTCACAAAAAGAAACTCAAAATGGATAAAGGACCTGAATGTGAGACAGGAAACCATCAAAACCCTAGAGGAGAAAGCAGGAAAAGACCTCTCTGACCTCAGCCGTAGCAATCTCTTACTCAACACATCCCCAAAGGCAAAGGAATTAAAAGCAAAAATGAACTACTGGGACCTTATGAAGATAAAAAGCTTCTGCACAGCAAAGGAAACAACCAACAAAACTAAAAGGCAACCAACGGAATGGGAAAAGATATTTGCAAATGACATATCGGACAAAGGGCTAGTATCCCAAATCTATAAAGAACTCAGCAAACTCCACACCCGAAAAACAAATAACCCAGTGAAGAAATGGGCAGAAAACATGAATAGACACTTCTCTAAAGAAGACATCCGGATGGCCAACAGGCACATGAAAAGATGCTCAACGTCACTCCTTATCAGGGAAATACAAATCAAAACCACACTCAGATATCACCTCATGCCAGTCAGGGTGGGTAAAATGAACAAATCAGGAGACTATAGATGCTGGAGAGGATGTGGAGAAACGGGAACCCTCTTGCACTGTTGGTGGGAATGGAAATTGGTGCAGCCGCTCTGGAAAGCAGTGTGGAGGTTCCTTAGAAAATTAAAAATAGACCTACCCTATGACCCAGGAATAGCACTGCTAGGAATTTATCCAAGGGATACAGGAGTACTGATGCATAGGGGCACTTGTACCCCAATGTTTATAGCAGCACTCTCAACAATAGCCAAATTATGGAAAGAGCCTAAATGTCCATCAACTGATGAATGGATAAAGAAATTGTGGTTTATATACACAATGGAATACTACGTGGCAATGAGAAAAAATGAAATATGGCCTTTTGTAGCAATGTGGATGGAACTGGAGAGTGTGATGCTAAGTGAAATAAGCCATACAGAGAAAGACAGATACCATATGTTTTCACTCTTATGTGGATCCTGAGAAACTTAACAGAAACCCATGGAGGAGGGGAAGGAAAAAAAAAAAAAGAGGTTAGAGTGGGAGAGAGCTAAAGCATAAGAGACTCTTGAAAGCTGAGAACAAACTGAGGGTTGATGGGGAGTGGGAGGGAGGGGAAGGTGGGTGATGGGTATTGAGGAGGGCACCTTTTGGGATGAGCACTGGGTGTTGTAGGGAAACCAATTTGACAATAAATTTCATTTATTGGGAAAAAAAATAAAGTTCTTTGAAAGACTAGAGATTTGCCTTGAATTATTTCACAGCAATTTAAGTTGTTCAGTAAGTAAAATTAAGCTGACATACACTATAAAATACTGAAGCCACTGTTTCTTAGAGGTATTAAAATGTTGTGTATGAGGATAATAACAATGGTTGGTATGAACTGACGTGAAGATCTCAAAACATTTTTACATTTCTTTTACTAATACTATCCCAATTTTGCTGTGTTATTGTCCTTTGCTAGTTGTTTTTGATTCCACTTGAAGCACATTTAAGGGATTACATATCCATTATTAAAACGTAAAATACTCATCAAATTTGGCATAGTTCCTGGAAATCTGAAAGAGGTACACATATTCCTATAAAGAGGTAAATCTTAAAATGCTTCCTTCGCTTTTCTATAGACAAACGTAGAGAAATCTGGAGAGAGCTTCTGAAGATGATAGCCATTTCCCTCCGATGATCACATTATTTGATGAAGATGAAACATCATTCTGGGTTTTCCTTTATTTTCTTCTCACCTACACAAACTTTGCATATTTATATGATGCATGATCATGGTTACAAATGTTTTCAAAACCATTCTTCGAGACAGAAATACCAATATAACTCTAGTATCATGATATATGATGTAAGCTTAAGACTGTGAATTAATTATTTCCAAATAATATGCAACCTACTTGTATTTGGTCATTTTTTTAAAAAAACAAAATCCATTACTTACAATGTCAGGTGTGGATTCTTGGTCTTTCCTCAAAAAACTGTTAATATGAGTATTTAGAATCTGAATTGCAGAACAGAGTCTGCGGAGTAGAGAGCACCTTGGGGGGGGGAAAGCTTCAATCTTGGTGCAAACTACTTCTTTTTATCTATAGCTTTTTGTAGTGACCCTAACTAAAATAGCAAATGATGTGAGACTATTATTTATAAACACAGACAGCAATAAGAAAATTAAAAGGCAGGATTGAATTAGTCAAAACACAAGCATATATATGCTATATGTTCACTAATAGCTACACTAATATAGCTACACTAATATATAATATAAAATAGCTACACTAATAAAAAGTATCTGTCAAGACAGAGGGCCAGGAGTACAGAAAAAATCGGTGGAACCATCCTGCAAGCAGGGACATCAGGGCTCCAACTGCACATGGGTCTGAGAGTTAAGTTTGTTCCATTCATCGGATTATAAATTGATGACATGGCAACCTCTACCAAGATACCAAAATGGAGACACTTCCCAACAGTTTTTACTCTGGGTTAAAATCCTATGGGTGACACCACAATTTACCCACTCTCTTATCTACGATTATTGGAGATCTGTTGGCACTTGCTATATTAGCCATGACCTGTGGGTGGAGGCAATATATGGAAAGCAACATTTCATTTTCCTAAGACAAGGTCCAGGAACACAAAGTTTGCATGCCCTTTTCCTTCCTGTCCTTTCATCTCTCTTTAAAACATTGATTTCCTGGTAAATGGATAGGAAACATATTAATTGGTGTCCTGGCAGGAAGCAGATGGCATATTTAAACCAGTGATTTGAAGAAATTAAAGTAAAGAGAACCTCTAAAAAGAGCTTTGGAAGAATTCAGGAAAGTCAGTATGGGAAAGTATGAGCTAGTGACAGACCAGTAGGGGCAAAAGATTGAAGAAATTCAAGGAATTTGGAAAAAGGTCACTGTTAGGACAAAAGCCTGGTTGAGGAATGTGGCCAGACATCAGTCACCTGGCAGGGAGGAAGCTGGCCTCCTGTCCTCACTCACTTACCTCCTGTTGGCTAAAACCCACAAAATGACAGAGGCTAAGGGGTCCTTTGATATAATCCAAAGGGCTCATCTGTCAGGGGCCCATGCAGAGTGGAAAAGGAAGCACCAAAGATCGTCGGGGACAAAAATATTCTATAACACATAGAGTATAATAAAGTTTTAAGGAACCTTCACATCTGCTTTGGAGCAGCCCAATCTGACGCAAACAATACAGTAAACAGTTTTTCTTCAGATTTTTGAAATTCTATTACAGCCATTCATAACATTCAAGGCAAGGTCAATATAGAGAAAGGTTTTTGGGGACTGATCCAAAATATAAAAGGAGTTCAGAGAAGTTGGGGTAAAACAGGGGAAGATGTAGATTTAGAAGCAAACTGCACAGGTCTGCCGCATCTGAGTAGGTACTTGTCTGCTCAGAGTAGAATTCTCTGGAACCTGACCTAGGTTTGAGGGTGGACCTCTGTCTGACTTCACCAAGCTTCTCCTCTCTCATGACCCAGTGTAAGGATTTATTGAATGTCTTCTGAAATTATAGCACCTGGCCAATTCATTTGAATTTTTTTCTCCCCAGTTAGTTTTGTTGGTGGAGAACCTGGTAATGTCTTTGAATCTCTAGATGATGTTCATTCTGTCTTTCCTCCCCTCTCTGACTGTTACTTAGGGAAAACTTGGTCTGAGCTGCATGGAGGAATGGCTTTATCATTGGAGACAGAGTGACCCTTGCTTCCAGCACTTGCTTTCTCTACTTAGAGAGAATTTTTGAGCCAGTAATATCATGTACATTGCTCTAAGAGTGGCAGGGCAGGGACAGTCAGAGGGGGCCCATACGCAAACACAGCACTATAAGAGAGATATGTACAGTGAACACCCGGCATACATAGAAAGGGTAATTTGTGAAAAGGTGATTTTGGTGAGTCTTCATAAGCTATGTGATAACCTTTAAGCAAATAAATTCAATTCAACAATATGTTTATACGTGGTAGTATGAATTTGCACTCAGCGAATTGTTAGGTGTTACAGAGGCGACAATGTGTATAATACATGGTCTGTGCATCAAGGGCCTTTCCACCTGGTTAAGATGACATGAAAATCCATTAAGCGATGAATTACAGGCTGTGTTGCATTGCTGTTTAAGTGTCCAGTGAGTGGGACTGGTATAAAGTATTGAAAGAGAACTGTATGTAACAAGAAAGTCTAGACAAGATGAAGGTCAGACCATAAGCTTAGAAACAGGGACTGTAAAGATTGTAAGAGGAGATGGTTTTCCAAAGGAAGTATAAGCATCTACCCCTTTCAAACTAGAGCGATAAAGAATTAGGGCAGCAGCAGAGTTGGCAAGAATAATGATTCCTGACCTTCAAAATCTTCCCTATCTATAACTCTCATGGATTTCCATCTGTCTCAGCAAAGATAAGACTATGAATTCTTTTGCAGTGTGGTCTTATTGATTTGATACGTGTCATAATTTATGGTGTCTAAGAAATACAAAACTATGGCCATTTGGGGTTCATTTTGGAGTAAATCTAGAATGCTTGTATTAAATCTATCTCTATTTGTGTATGTATAAAATATCATATTTCTAAATATGAGTATCCAAATACACAATTATGAATATATTTATAGTATTATCAAGTGTTATGAGTCTTTGGTATTACGAATAATGTGCTATTAGACATATAAATACCACCCAGGATTTAGAAAACTCGTAAATGTTATATAATCATTCTAAACATTTTAGTAGAAATGTTCAGTTTCCTTTGCTTTGCTAACTCTTCATCCATGTTCAGTTCTCATAAAAAAATAGCGTGTTTTTCCTGGTTGGACATAAAATTTCTTTCCTAGTGCTTGATTATTTAATTCAATATCAGATCTTGGCAAGATCTTTCAGCATCCAGGAAGTTAAAATCATGCACAGAAAATTACATTTTACTTTGTTATGAGAGCAGCTCTTATCTTTATATGTTGTCTCTATTGTAACATATAGTATAAGACAATCTTCCATTTAGAAACCACATGCAGGTACAGTTATTTTTATTTTGGAGGCATCCTTAGAAAATACGCAACTACCAGAGTTAGCAGTCAGATTCTGGATGCTCTTTGTTAATAAACATTACCTCCATTCCGATGCGTGGCATTACCATTTCCTAAATTATTGGAAAGTCTTCCCATCCTCCTCACCTCTAAAGTGTTTGTAAAGTATAAAACCCCATTGTTTTATATTGACACTGAAGCAAATTTCCCCACCCAATCTGTCAAAAATTCTTACATGGCTCTTGAATGCCTGTTGTTTTAATTTCTTAACATGGTATTAGAAACTTTTCATACTAATATCCAACATCTCTTGTACATTTTGGTTTCTCAGTCCACCGGTTTCTCCATTGACCACATAGACGTGCCAGTAAGACTCTGCACCTGTTACTAAGTTTTGTAATTTGTTTCTCCATGTATTTAGTTATATTGTACTTGTTCCCTGCAATTACCTCTCCCCTCTCTTACTCTTATAAAGTCTGTCCTTGTAGGCCAAAATTAAATCTTCTGGTCCTAACTTTTTTCCTTTTCTATATATTCATGTACCATTTATTCTCCAATAAAACGTGTCATTCTTGGTTCTATTATAAAAATGTATGTACATATCTCTCTCTCCCTGGCTAACATTTTACTCAAGAAACATTTAGTATGTCTCTACCGTGGGCCATGTTATTTTATAAGGAATTTGGAAACCAATATGAATGCAAAAGAATCCTTGTGCTAATAGAGTTATTTTGAATTTAGTAGATCAATAGCTAAACAAATGGTTACAAAATCGTCTGATTATATATATATATATATATATATATATATATATATATATTTCTATCTATCTATCTAATTATTATAAAAGAACATATAAAATGTTATATAAAAAGAGAAGAAAAACTACCAAAGTCAGCCTATGAGAGTCAGGGTAGTCATCATTAATAACAGGTTAATCAAACTCAGTCTTTACAGAAGAAGAGAAAATTTACTAGTCAGACAAAAATGAGGCAAGACACCTAGTAGATGAACAGATAAGTTGGGAAATTAGATTGCCAGATGCACATAAGGGATTCAGTGAAGTTAGATTCAGAGTGCTTATAGCAGAAATACAGTAGTAGTCAGGTCATAAAAAGCCTTTTGTGTCCTACTAAGGTCGTAGAGGATAGGAAAGACCTGAAAACATTCTAAGCTGAGCAGAGATTTGTGTATCTGAAACACTGCCCAGACTGTGGTGCAGAGAGAGAATGGCTTTGAGTACATTAAACTCGAGAAAGAGAGGGTAAAATTATATGATTGCTTATGTGGTTCAAGTGAGCCATGATTAGATAATAGGCCATGGCAGTGGCCTTGATCATGGAGAAGGGAGATAGATTTGATAACAAAAAGAGGTAGCCAGTAGTAATGGCAGGTTTAGTGGTTAATTGACTACAAGAATGAGAGAGACAGAGAGTTGAAACCATTCTCTGGTTCGGGACAGGGCAACTAGAGAAGCGAGCAATCCATTCCCCAACACAGGGAATAAGAGGAAAGGCTAGTAGAAGGAATAAGAGAATGAGGTAGCTTCTGGACAGGCTGAGTTTGAGTGAGGTGCATTTAGAATTTTCATGGTAAGTTCTCAATTTGGAAGCTGGAAGAAAAGTTGAAGAGCTGAAGAGAGAGAGAGATGATAAGATCTCCCAGGGGAGTGTGAAGGTGTTGATTTAGGACCGGGAAGCAACACAGGTAATTAAAACGGTGGCATGCAATGAAATGTCCACAATAAGATTATGGAGTGAAAAGGGTCAGAGAGCACTAAAAACTGTCATCATAAGAGGAGCCAAAGGTAGCTTATGATCGGTAACAATAAAACAAAATGAACAAAGAAACAAATGAAAAACAAAGAAGGAGGTTTCAGGGGAGTGTGGAGTGATGGAACTCGAAAAAAAGAGAACGTTTTCAATGGTGTCACATGCTAGTCAGCTAAAAGTGAAATATTAGTCATTGAATTTGGGAGTTAGGGGTCCTTTATGTCTTCATCAAGCCATTTCCAGTGGGGACAGAGGCAATTTTCAACAACTCAGAAGAGGAGAAGAGGAGATAGTGTGTATTGGGTTCTGTTTTGATAAAGTAAGAAATGAGGAAATAGTGCATGATACGACAGCAGCCAAAATGAAACATTTTACTTCTGTTTTTGTTTTGTAGGTGAGACGTCTCAAGTATGAGTATATTCTTAGGAGAATGATCTAATGGAAAGCAGTAAAGTTACCCGCTTGAGAAAGAGGGTATTTGATAGCAGTTGAGTCAAGATGAATTATATGTATTAGAAAGAAAAAAGTGATGGGATGGTCTTTGAACAGTGTATGGACAAAGGCAAGATTTTAGATGAAAAAGTGAGACACTCAGGGCTTTCCCCCCACCCCCCTTGTAGGAGACTAGGTTATCTACTGTGATGTGGAGAGGAGAAGGGGCCTTTGAAGACATGGCTATGTATTTGGAGTAACTACTGTGTGGATACGGACAAGGACTTGACCAAGTGCACGTGACAGGATGTCTGCATAGTTTTCTGTCTGAAGGCAGACACCATAAGGTTTTAACGGTACCTTTATTAAGGATTGGGTGATTTTTCTTCCAGGTGCAGAAATACAAAAAAGGATCACGGGACTGTTCAAAGCAGATTTGAAGAATTTTAGGTGGAACACAATTGAAGCGTATGTGCAAGGAATGTTGAGGTGAATCTATAAAAGATTACAAGTAATGAACCATGAGACATTAAAGCCTTAGATGTGGGTGGTAAGTTCGGGAAAAATGAGAATTTCCTTTTGGCTGACGCAGAAGCCTGTTGTTCTCAAACCTATGTGTATATAAGAATCATCAGGGATATCATGTTAAAAGTGCAAGTTTTCAGGCTGCCTCCACAGACTTTAGGGTGAGTTTTGGGGAACTACATTTTAAACCATACCAGATGATGATGTGGGAGGTCCTCAATCAACTTATTTTTTGTTGTTATTATTAAAAAAGAAAGAAAGAAAATACTGGGAAAGGATGTCAGCTGAGAACATAGATTGGGAATGAGGCTGAAAAGGTAAATAAGGGTTGTGTTGTCATGGGACTTAAGTGTTTGTGTGAGGAATGTAAAAATTTTCCTTCAGATAACATATTAGCCTAAGGAATTTACAAAACAAAACAAAACAAAAACTCTAAGAGCTAATAAGTGATTCAACAAGGTTGCAGGACATACAACCCACAAATATCAATCAGATTTCTATATATGCTAACAATGAACATGTGGAAACCTACATTTAAAACAGAATACTATATATAATCATTCCAAAGAAATGACATATCTAAGTATAAACAACAAAATATGTATGAAATCTGTATGCTCAAAATTATAACATATTGATGAAAGAAATCAAAGAAGAGCTAAATAAGTGGAAAGACATGTGATTTTCGTGGATGGAAAGACTCCATATAGTAAAGATGTCAATTTTTTTTCAAATCGATCTATAGGTTTAATGTGATTCCTATCAAAATCCAAGCAAGATTTTTGGAGACATATTCAAACATTCTCAAATGTATGGGGAAAGGCACAGGCCCTAGAGCAGCTAAAACAATCTTGCAAAAGAATAATGCAGAAGGAATTGTTCCGTACAATATTAAGCTCTGCTGTATTCCTATACTGACCAAGACAGTGTGGTCGTGGTGGAGAGACAGACACTTAGACCAACCAGACTAGAGAACTTATAAATAGAACCATGTACACATGACCAACTAATTATTGACAAAGGTGCAAAATCAATTCTTTTTTATTATTTTAAGTTTTGTAATATTTATTTATTTCTGAGAGAGAGAGAGAGAGAGAGAGAGAGAGAGAGAGAGAGAGAGAGAAAGCGAGCAGGGGAGGTGCAGAGAGAAAGGGAGACACAGAATCCAAAGCCAGCTCCAGGCTCTGAGCTGTCAGCACAGAGCCTGACATGGGGCTCACACATACGAACTGCGAGATCATGACCTGAGCTGAAGTCAGCCTGCTTAACCGACTCAACCACCCAGGTGCCCCAGGAGGGAAATCAATGCAATGGAGTAGACAACCTTTCAGTAAATTGTGACAGAGCAATTGGACATCCCCAGGGGGAACAAAAAGGAATCCTAATCGAACCTCACACTACACACAAATGATACATCAGGTGGAAGTTTTTGTAAGAAAAAGGGGAACAGGTTGCCCTTGTCTGGAACAGAGCTGGCACATCTGGAGTCTTTCCCTCCCTGCCCAGAGCCCCCTGACAGGACTCCTTCACCAGCCAATGTCACTTCTGAGTTACTTCCATGGTCCTCAAAGTGCACATGCATCAGTATCACCTGCAAAGTTTGTCAGAAGACAGATTGCTGGGCCTCATGGCCAGAGTTTCAGATTCTTGGTAGGTCTATGGTGAGAACCAGAAACTTACATTTTTAGGTTGTCTCTGGGCAATATGGATGCTACAAGTTGGGAGGCCATACTTTGAGAACTGCTGTTTTAGGTGTTCACAGGATAGGTGAAAAATTGGTGTTCACACAATAAGGAATCAAAAGACAAGTTTCAGGAAGTAACCAATATAATGAAAATGATAATACTTTGTCAATATTTGGAAGATGATTCTGGGTGGGAAGATATTGGAGGAACAATGAAAAAAATGCTACAGCATTTAAGGAGCCAGATATCTAATTGGAAGTGATTGGTAACAAACTGGAAGTCAGGAAAGAGAAGGCGGCATGCCAGTGATGTATAGAACATTTTAGCTTGAGGAGTTAAGTTTCCCTTCAATGATGTTACGGGGGGGACTGGAACTTTAAATCACCAATCAATGGAAATAAGTTATTAGAGGAAAATGTCTATTTCAAGAAGCTTCATCTTTTTTTCAGGTAATTCTGACTATCTTGCTGATTCTCTATGCTTCTTGAAGGATGCCATGTTGCTATTTGAGAAAGAATGGGGAGTATCGTGTCCTAGGAATCTCTGATTATTGTGGCATTGCCAGAGGATGAGTGGTTGAACCTACTGAGGTGTGACTGGTGTCACTCAGCTTTGCAGTCTTAGATGTCCCTCCCTCTGGTCACTGTCTGCCATCATCTGTGGTTCCCAATGTTAGTATTCAAGATGGTCTCCTTTTTCTGATGCAGGCTTTGTCGGTCCACCTGCCTGCTCATCATTTCTTGGTTCCATTAACAAGACAGGTGGTAACTTCTGTTCTCCTTCATGTCATGTGTTGACCATGGAGCACCGGTGGTGAAGCCCAGCCTTCCTTCTAGTCTTCTTCTCCCAAACAAGCTCCTACTCTGCACTGCATCTAGATCCCAGCCAAATACTGAGCTCCCATCTGAGGCTATTTGGGAAATCATACTATAATGTCTTCAAATTCTTCATAGTTTAATTTTATTAGCATGAGTGTGGGGGAAGCAGAGGACCTACTGGGCTCTGCTCTTAGCATTCCTCTTCTTTTTCTCATACTCCAAGGAAACAAAGGCAGCTAAGTACTTCTGATCAGTATCGGGCAGGGAACTCCCTTGTATCATATCCTGTTCATTCCTGAGGTGGTGTTCATCCTGTCCTGCTTCCAGAAGCTACGATCATGGATGAACACAAAAAGAAATGGATTTATTAATAACGTAAGATACACTGGAAGGCATGACATATGCAAAATATCCCAGTCCCAGAAAGGTAAAGAATATGAAAAAGGATCTACTTTGTTAGGGAAGGCAGCTTACTCTGCTTGAGCAAGGTTGAATTTACGTCTTGCCATCAGTCATCCAGATGGACATAATCCAAGAGAATTTGGGGATATAGATGCAGAGTTCTGAAATAAGATTGTGCTGAAAATACAGATACGATAATTCTCCAAGTAATTCTTCGGGTTGCCTGGCCATTTAATTAAAAGCAAAACAATCAGTTAATTAAAAGCTGTCTCTTTGGCTGGAATATATTCAAGCTAATTGGAGTGGTTTTACGGTCATTTTTTAATTTTTTTCGGAATGTCAGACTAGTTAACTCTTTTGACTATAACCCTGGGATACACTACATTTTTAATACTTAATTTTGACATTTGGAATTTGGAGAATTAATTTCACGTGGTTAAATTACAGATAGTGACACAGTATTGTAGAAATGACCTTATTTATTTCAAAACTGATGTGGTTTCAACTTAGTTCTGGGTTGAATTAAAGAAAAGTACATATTTGTAATTACTCCTACTCACAGTTACAGCTCAAAATTTCTCTTTGATGGAAGATTTGTGAAAGCAGTCTGATTGCCATGTTAGCCTTTCTGGACTCTTCTGCTAAATTCCCGTGTTCTCTCTGTCCTTGCTCCTCACTTTCCACATTCCTACCCCAGGCAAGATTTCTGCTCTGCAATCCTGTTTTCCTTTTCCCTCACCAGCCACATCTCAGAAATTGTTTTTCCCCTGGATTTTCCTTTTTATTTCCTTCCAATATCTGAATGTTGGAGCCCCAAGTGTCCATAGTGGGTTCTTCTTTCGCCCCCAGAGATCTCATCCTGTTCTCCAGATTTTTATACCGTATTAATCATCACAAATACAATCTATTAGCAGAGAATTTACCTGTTATATCTCTGACTCTGACCTCTGTGAGCTGCAGATATTTTAACACCTGCCATCATGGCTCAGAACAGAAAATCTTGAATTTAAAATATCTATGACAGAATTCTTGATATATCTCCTGTATCAGTCTACTTGCACTGACATAACAAAATAGCACAGACTACATTGCTTAAACAGCAGAAATGTATTTTCTGATCGGTCTGGAGCTGAAAGTGCAAATTCAAGGTTTTGGCAGGGTTGTGTCTTGAGAGGATACCTCACATGGGGTGTAGATGTACCTGGAATTTCCTCAGTGGAATTGTGTGGGGAGAGAGGGAGCTCTCCCTTTGTCTTCTCAAGACCATCAATGCTATTAGATTAGGATCCCACCCTCATGACCTCATGTAACCTTATTTACCTCCCCAAAGCCCTATCCCCAATTATTGTTACAATGGGGGTTAGGGCTTCAACATGCAAATATTGGAGGGACAAAATGTAGCCCATCCCCACCCTCCTCAGCATGCTGAAACTTTTGGTATAGAATCAATTGAAAGCAGAAGTTATTATACGGATAATTCCATTCTCTGGTGTCCCCTTTTTTTGGTAAGGACACTAGTCCCATGCCCTACCCTTATGACCTCATTTAACCTTAATTTCTTCCTTTTAAGTTTATCTACAAATTCAGCCACATTAGGAGTTAGGGCTTCAACTTCCACATTTTGTAACATACAAGCATTCAGTCCGTATTATCTCCCCACCTTGAATCTTCCTCTCCCACAGTCACCCATACCTCAGTCAACGAAGACATTGGCGGTAAACTCCGATTCACCAGTAATGCCATGGGGTCCATCCTCAAAATCCACACAGGTTTTGATCACGTTTCACCTTCTGCACACCTGCCTCTCTATCAAGGCCTACTGCAGTAGACTCCTAACAGATTCCCCTGCTTCCCCTTATGCTTGTCCACAACTTGTTTTCCACAAACATAAATCAGATCCTTTCACTTGCCTGCCCCCAGCGTTCCGTGCCTTTCATGTCACTTGGAAGGAAAGCCAACCTTCTGGGCTGTGGCTGTCAGACCTCAGGTGATGTGTGAGACTACTGACTGAAGTCTATCTCCTACCCCTGTTTATTGTGTTACTACACTCCACGTACATCAACCTCCTTACGAGTGTTCATGCTTCTCCTTCCCCTACCTTTGCATCTGTTCTTTCCTCTGTCTGGGATGTTCTTTCCCTGTCTCTGTGCAGGGTTTACCGCTTTCATTCCAGAACTGTGTAAACAATGCTGCTGCTCCCGGGTTGCCATCCTCCAGTCACCTCCCAACCCCCTGCAGCCAGTACCACATCAGAGAATCTGCTCTCATTAGCCAACCTGCTAAATCTAACAGAAATGATGCAACTTGTGTACAACTAATGCTTGTTGCAGTATTTGACAACATTGGACCCCTTCTCTTTCTCCCTTGAACTACTCCTCTTTGCTTTTCATTGCACATTCCTGATATGTCACTCCTGAAACTTGCATTCTTCTGAGGGCAAAAATAATAAACACACAATGGAATGTAGAGCATGAAGTCACCTCTGTAGGAGAGGCCTTTTCTGTGTACCTTGTCTAAGCCACAGTCCTCCTTTTACTTTCCACCCCATTGGTTCTATACTTATCGCCACCTTGTATTCTACTACAAGCTAGAATGTAAACTCTCTGAGGGCAGGGGGGGCAAGAACGTTTTTATTAGTCCTTGCTATGATTCTGGTTTTCAAAACCACCTACCATGTGGCCATAGTGGCTCAATAAATATTCTCTGAGTTACTGAATGAGTCACTGCATTATGAAGCCAAGAAGAATACCATTAGTTTGTGCCTTACTTCTTGGTGTAGTTTCGAGTAATTTTTTTTTCTTATTTTTGATGTGGACGATACAAGTCCTTGCAAGTTTTTAGAAAGTCTATACAGCGTCCGCATAGTCCTGAGGAGTTTGGGTGCATTTACACCGTTACAATAAAATTGGAAAGAGGAGAGAGACGTCTGAGCTCACGTCACTGCCTGTCCCCAGGGAGAGGTTTACAGGGCAAAAGGTTGAGATGAAAATTATAGACCGTTTTGTCTTGATTTGAACGAAGTTTCAGTGTGCCTGAAAAACTGTTGCGTACGTCTGTGGTTCTGTGAGGAAGAAGTCACGGTGAGCTCACATTCAGTCTATAACCTCTTCTACAATTTCCAGAAATAACTGCAATATCCATGGTGGTGCTATCCTTTTTGCTGTTTTCCAAGTATGTTTTGATCAGTTGCAGGAGATGAAATTAATTCCTCAGGCTTCAAGATTAACTGGCAAACTCCCAGTGAAGCTGACCAGATTATAAAGTGCTGGAAAAATACCGTGGTGTAGATCGAATGTGATAAGAGAATCCAAGTGAGAAAATGAATACATTTTTTGTTGTTTTTATTGTCAGAAACATATCAAATTGAATTAATTGTAATGTGTCAATATCCCCCCTTTGAATCCATAATGAAATCCCGATTTCAGTCTATGAGGGATTCACAGACAGTCATATGCAGACACACACACACACACACACACACACACACACACACACACACGCACACACATTCAAAATGAAGCATCTCGAGGATCAAAACATTGAAAAGTGTTATTTATGGCAGGATTTTTGTCAATTATAACTGGAACTGCTATATGACAGCACACCTCCCCATTAGCTTTTCTCACTTGGAAGGAAGAAATAAAACCCATTTTCTTTGCATTAATGGAAGCAGCAAGCTCACTAATTGTACCTGGATCAAGTCTCCAGCAGGGTGATGTGGATGGTTGGTATCTCACTTAGCCCAACTCCCGTATCCGGCATTAAATACTCCCCAGTGAGTAGCAGTCTGTCTGTACTAAGTTTCAGAAGTTCTGCACCTCATACCTCATACTGTAACGTCACTGCCAACCAAACGACCCTCCTAAGTGCGAGGTCCTTCAGCTGCAAGAACTTCAGAGATAAGACCTATTTTTAAACAATTTTAAGTGTTGCTTCCTTGCTACTATCACTACTGTATGTAGGGGACTGGCTGGCTGTGGTTAGGAGAGCGGCAGTTCCCGACTTGAGAAGATATGATAGGCACTATTTTGAGATGACCTCCAAGACTGTTACTTCTCTGGTCTATATGAACTTGTATACAATTCTTTCCCCTTGAGGATGGGAGGAATCTGGAATTTGCCTCTAACCAGTAAGATACAGCAAAGGTGAAGAGGATGTTTTCAGATATGATTAAGGTCCTTAATCACTTACTTTTGAATTAGTCAATGGGTGGTTTTTCTGGGTGGGCCTGACCTAATCAGTCAAGTCCACCTCTGAACTTAGAGACTCTCTTTATTTTTGACTTTGAAGAAGCAGCTTCGAAAGCCATTAAGAAATGAATTCTGCCAACAGACTGAGGGAGCTTGGCAACAGATCTTTTCTCAACCAAGTCTCCAGATGACGACACAGCTCAGTCAACATCTTGATTTTAGCATTGTGAAACCATGAGTAGAGAACCAAGTAAGGTGTGCTCAGACTCCTGACCTACAGGACCTGTGTGGTAATAAATGTGTGGGGTTTTAAGCTCATAAGCTTGTAGTAACTTATTACGAAGCATCGAAAACTGATCCACAAGAGTTCAGGAATTTAAAAGTGGTTGCTGAGTGGGGCGCCTGAATGGCTCAGTTGACTGAGCATCCAACTTCAGCTCAGGTCATGATCTCATGGTTTGTGAGTTCAAGCCTCATGTCGGGCTCTGTGCTGACAGCTCAGAGCCCTCAGCCTGCTTCAGATTCTGTCTCCTTCTCTCTCTGCCCCTCCCCTACTCACGCTCTGTCTCTCTCTCTCTAAAAATAAATAAACATTAAAAAAATGTTTTTAAGTCGTTGCTGAACAGAGGCAAGATTTTAGGGTATCAGATGTGTTCTCTGCTATCTGGGCCAAAGAAAATTTGATGAAGAATACTGAAAAAATTCTGAATTTAGTGTTTCTGAGAATCTGAAGATCTAAATGGTGTTTTAGATGTGTCTACTTATTTGACTCACAATATCATGTATGTAAATTTTACATTATCATTCTCATCCTCTAAACCTGTCTTATTATTTATCTTTTGTATACTCACTAAACTGTGTAATTCATTTGTTTCTCGATTGTAAAAGGCACCACCATCTGGATAAAAACAGAAAAGAAAATCACTGATTTGGAGAGCTTCAAATATATAGATGTTTAGTGTTGAATAAGCTAACATTCTGGATGGTTGACTGGTTTGAATTTGCTTTTATTTGGATGTTTTGAGACCATGCAGATATACCACTCGAATCTGTAGTTAATGATAAGAAGCCAGATTTGTCTGTTAGTGACGACAATATGTAATATAACATGAATTACAAACTTTCTAAGCCTGTGTCTATGTGTCTTTGATAAAATGTTTCTACCTTTTCCCCTACATCAGAGTTTAATATATTCTTTTTCTTAATGATTTTTTTAAATGTTTATTTTTGAGAGAGAGAGAGAGAGAGAGAGAGAATGAGAGAATGAGTGGGGGAAGGGCAGAGAGAGAAGGAGACACAGAACTGAAGCAGGCTCCAGGCTCTGAGCTATCAGCCCAGAGACTGACGCGGGGCTTGAACTCACCAGCAGTGAGATCACGACTGAACTGAAGTCGGACACTTAACCGACGAAACCATCCAGGTGCCCCAAGGGTTTAATATATTCTTGAAGTGAATGAAAACAAAACTTACAGACTTTCAGATACTTCAAATTACATTTCTACTTTGCTTCCCTTAAATAGAACTTCTTTCTTTCTCTCTTTTCCACTGGACCTCAGTTTCACTCATTTGTAAATGCCCAGTTTTGTTGTCTGTGGTATATTATCATAGAATAAAAAATAAAGAAAGAACTGGAGGTTCAAGTTGGCAGAATAAGGAAAGCCTCCTCAATGCCCGTTACATTGAGGAGGGCACCTGTTGGGATGAGCATTGGGTGTTGTATGGAAACCAATTTGACAATAAATTTCATATTAAAAAAAAAGAAAAGAAAGCCTTACTGTGTTTGTGGGAGGAGATAAGCTTAGGATCTTTCTACACCACCTTCTTGAAGCGCTGTCCCTGAATAGACAAAGTCTTGTTGGCTCTAGAGTGGAAGATTCTGATCTGGTAGGATAGATCCAGTCTTTCATAATCAGAAATAGAACTAAGTGCTTACATGTGTATTGATTTATTGAGGAAGTGACTCTGAGGATTTACTGGTCACTGAAAATAATTCACAGATAGTAACACAAAATCTGTGCCTTCACATTTTTTCAGTGAAGTGGGTGAGACAGTGTTATTTCATAAATAATTATAATTTAAGTGAATGTGATAACATTTTCCTTCTAGAGGTACAGAGACTGTGGCAATTCAAAAAAAAAAAAAAGAAAGAAAGAAAGATGGGCAACAGGGTTGCTACTTGGAAAGGTAGTTCTCAACCAATTTTAAAATTTAGTTTATTTTGAATACTTGATGTCTGAATCTCTGTGGCGTATAGGAAAATATTTTAATTGTATTGAGCACTGGAAGTTGTATATATATTTTAACACCGAAAATTCTTAACCACTTAAATGAATTTTTAGGTTGCACCTTTATACTTTTATCTGGTGAATGGAGTAAATGATCAGTTGCATTGCTGGAAAATTGCATTTTGGGAGGACTGCCTTCCAGACAACCAACACTGGTATGTCCTAGGAATATAAGACAATTGCTTCTAGGAATTTGATGGTGGCAAAAGGAAGGGGTGAAATTTCCTGGATTTGGCATTTCTATATTAGTCTCTAAATGTATTACCCTTTGAGGTATTTCTCATTACAAATATATACTACTGTCTCACTATCACGAGTAACACTTTTTCATGCAATGGTAATACTTGAGTTTTCAAGTGCTTCCATATTTGTTATTCCAAGAAGACATGATCTCCTCTAGGAGGAGAGAAACATTTTTGTTTTTGTTTCTGCTGAAGGTCACCTTGGGCGATTGAAAAGGAAAGCATTCCTATGCATCCAGATTCATTTATTTTTTGGCTTGAATTTGTAGCAGAGAAAAACCACCAATTCCCCACTGTTTCCTGCTCATAGCAGGTCGAGCTGCCAGTGGGTGGTCTGTACACTTATGAGAGTAGAGCCTCGTCATGGATAGAGAGAGAGGTTGCTCATGGTCTTCCAACTTTGGGCTCCTCAGCTGGAATTGCTAATATTTGGCACAAACTTTAAGGAGAGACTCTAGTTTGAAAAACTCTTTGCTTTAATTAATGATTATGTCTCAATCTTACTATAATTTTCCCTTTTTTAAAGCTACACTTACATTTACATATTGATTTTTAACATTGGTTTTATTGTGACATTGCCTTCAGTTAACACTTCTATAAAGAAACGGAAATTATATTTATTTGTTGTTTCAGGGAAAGCTGAATGACTTTTGTTTGAGTTAATGGATAGTTTGGTATCTTATAGTTTATAGAACATGGAAATGAAAGGTCATTGCAACTTAAAAAATAGATAAAAAATTTCAAGTCCAATCTATATAACTTACAGGCCATAATGTTGAATTTATGTTAAATTAGCAATGTGTAAAATGTAAATATTATACCTTTCTGCTTAGGTTACATATTTCAAATACCAACTTTCTTTCAGGAGATAAATGGATATATTCTTGTCTTTGTGCTATTTTGTTTTTAACGAAACTTCTATCTCCAGTACTATTTTATTTAACAATTTTTTTCAGATATTTTGTGTTCCAGAAATTGTGCTATGTCTTGGGTATTCAGAGATAAGTATCATGCACCTAGTAGTCACAAACCAATGGAGGAAAATAGTGGCATCTAATAGCAACGAAATGAAGGAAGTAGAATGATCTGCTTTAATTTACGTTTTATGCTGACGTCGAAATGCGAAAGGATGACTCGCTTACCGGCAGTTAATCATGTTCAGTCAACTTGTATTGGTTGGTAGCCCTTTGGAGTCTGGCTGACCATACATGAGTTATTATTATCGATGAGAGGTTGTGGGCTCCACAGTCACATGGGCTGAGCGTGAATGCCAGCTTTGCCCTTCTTAACTCTGTGACCTCAGGCAGAAGAGGAAGCCCCTAGTGCTGCAAGGCTCCACTGCAACAGGAGGAGAATAATCATATCCGCCTACTGGATTGTGAGGAGTAACGAAACGATACGTAGAAATCATCTAGGACACTGCGTTAAGTATTACTACTGAACATGCATCATGGGTTTAGAACTGCAAATTCCACGTAATATCACAAGTGACAAACATTTTAAACAAGTCCCTGGGTCATAGGCAAGTAGAATATTTTGATAAATACAAGATAACCCATCTGAAATAAAAAATTAGATGCAAGTACCCAGCGTTCGGTGAAATTGCAGTAACCAATAGGAGAACTACCACGTTATCAATGATGAGAAAAATGAAGCGAGTGTAACATAAACTTATAGGAATGTTTTTTCTACGCTTGAAATCATGGCCTTTGGTAGGTCCCTTAAGCAATCTTGTTTAATATGCACAGGGTCTTGTAAAATTTAAATGATCTCCCCATTTTGTAGGTAAGTATACGAAGGTCTGTGCCATTTAAGTGAATTGCTCACAGTTATAAATCTAACAATACGCAGTTTCTGGATTTGAAATCATGACTTTTGACTCTGAAGCCTGGCAATTAACCATTTCTTATCTCCTTCAGGGGGGTTGAGCCTAGGGCTCTCTGGCCTAAACTAGTTCACATAGCCTAAATGATAAGGGGACTGGTCTACTTTCAGTATACTAGTTACCTTTGGGGATGCATTAGGTTGCAGTAACAGACTACTTCCTCAAAATCTTGATGGCTTTAAGGACAAGGGAAAGAAGAACACTGTTCCCTAGAGCAATGTACTATGACAAAATGGCAAAGGGACAAGGGAACGGTTTTCTTTCATCAGTTTCTAGAGTTTGAAATGTCTCATCAATCTTTATGTGAATCTACAAAGAAAAATGTTTCCTGCATGGATCTTGAATAGAAGGGCAACATTAACATTTCTTTTGGGAAAATTTCTGCTACCGCTCACTGCTTTCAGTACTGATGACGGCTGCCTACTGTCCCCTTCCTGTGCCTTCAGGCTTAGCCTGTATGTGGACTGAAAGTTTGTTTCCCACCAAACTCATATGTTGAAACCCAATCTGACCACTGCATTCTTTTTTTTTTAAGGAGATTTTTTTTTATTATTATCTTTATATATATATATGATATATATGATATATATGATATATATGATATGATATGATATGATATTATATTACTATTATATTATACATATAATATAAATATATAATATATACATATACATACATATATATATATATATATATACACACACATACATACATACATATATTTTAGAGAGAGAGAGAGTAAGCTGGGGAGGGACAGAGAGAGGGAGAGAGAAATCTCAAGCAGGCTCTGCACCATCAGCTCAGAGCCCAACATGCGGCTCGAACTCATGAACTGTGAGATGATGACCTGAGCCGAAACCAAGAGTCAGAATTCCCTGACCCAATGCCTGTGAATCTACCTCTAGTCCTGCAGTGTTCTTCCCTAATTGGCCTCCTAAAGGACCTGAGAAATGACCATTGTCAGAACCTGGGAGGGGCAGAGGCATGAGCACAGACGCAGCTTAGAATCTAGCAGATGGGGGCGCCTGGGTGGCGCAGTCGGTTAAGCGTCCGACTTCAGCCAGGTCACGATCTCGCGGTCCGTGAGTTCGAGCCCCGCGTCAGGCTCTGGGCTGATGGCTCGGAGCCTGGAGCCTGTTTCCGATTCTGTGTCTCCCTCTCTCTCTGCCCCTCCCCTGTTCATGCTCTGTCTCTCTCTGTCCCAAAAATAAATAAAAAACGTTGGAAAAAAAAAAAAAAAAAAAAGAATCTAGCAGATGGACATCCACACACAGGCACAGGTGACCCTTTATGCTGAGTATCAGAACCTGGGCTGGGAAGGGAAAAGCCAAGGTCCAGGATCTCTGGTCGTCCTCTTGCCTTGGGCCTGACAATTTTTAAAGGTGGGCCTCACAGGAGAGGGAGAGAAAAAGGGGGTAGGTGAGAGGAGGGAGATGCACGAAGTACACTTGTAATTTCAGGTCCTTGAAATTGCCTTTCTCTTTCTTAGGAAAAAGAGAACTGAATCCTCTGTGAAGAACTTGATAGGGTCATATCAGGGAGTTTCTGTGGCTTAATTGTGCTCTGATAGGAAGAAAGCACACGCAGGCACAATGAAAAAAGAGAGAGAAGCCGAACGTTAAGATGATTATAATTGCTACTGGGAAACCAAAACTGCTGTTGTATCTTAAAAAACAGAGCAAAACAAAACTGTCCAGTTCCATGAGCCTTTAGATGTGACTACTGAGGCAGCTGTATATTTCCATCCTCCCCAGTGTATCCTTACAATTAACGCTAATTCCCTGGGGCTCCGTTCTGTTCCTTGCAAACTACAAGGGCTGAACTAGGGGAATAATTATCCCCAGCACCACTGCCACCTTCCTCATGCCTACAGAGACCCACAGCTAAGATGTTATGAGAGATCCCTCTGTGGGGGTTTGACGTTTGCAAAATCAAAGCACTTTAGCAAACTACAAATCTGCCCCCTGTTCTCTTCAGCTGATAGGAGGCAAATGCTTTGAAAGCCTTGGACAGCTCTGCAGATGGAGAAACTGTCCCCGGGGGGGAGTTTCACTGGCTTCAAGCAATGGTGGAGTCCAAGGCACCTGTTTGCTCCTACTTCCTCCACACCTGGACGTTCACGCTTCCTGACGGTACACGTTCAGTGAACCACCAACCTCTCCTTGGTCTATGTCAGATGTTTGGTAGAAAACACGGTTTCTGGTTGAAATCTTTCTTTTTCTGCCTTCTTCCCTGTCTTCTTTTTCTTTTACTTTTTTTTCCCTTCTTTTTCCTTTATTTTATTTTATTTTTTCAGATGCTTTCTCAAAATGCTGAGAGAGTCAACTCATTGACCTTGCTGCACAGGCCCATCCTTCTCCTCCAGTCCTAATTTCTGACTCCTGTTGAGAGCTATTGTGTGAGGGCATTGCTCGGCTTCCATGCCTGCTGGATCCCCAGCCTTTCTTCTTAAACTGCCAACAGCACCAATTAGTACCACATGTGGTGTGAGTTTGCACAGTGGCCGTCGTAGCCAAGTCCTTAAAGTGTGGCCAAAATGCTAATTGGCCTATAGACAAGTTCTTGGGTGTGAGTTTAGGGGAAAAAGTTTGAGGACGGCAGCATAAATACAAGTCCTTTTATTCTCTGTAGCTCCTGGCATGCTTGATGACTTTAAAGTGAAGTGTGCAACAGGACCTGGAGAGCTCTCCAAGAGGAAATATGAAGAAATACCGAAATGGAATAAAATTAGAAGAGTAAATCTTTTAAAACTTAGCTGGTGAGCTTTAAAGAAAGACAAGATGTGGGGCACCTGGGCGGCTCAGTCGGTTGAGCAACCGACTTCGCTCAGGTCACGATCTCGCGGTTTGTGGGTTCAAGCCCCGCGTCGGGCTCTGGGCTGACAGCTCGGAGCCTGGAGCCTGCTTCGGATTCTGTGTCTCCCTCTCTCTCTGCCCCTCCCATATGCTCTGTCTCTCTCTGTCTCTCAATGATAAATAAGCAGAAAGAAAGAAAGACACATGTCTGCAGTTTTGAGCTGGTAACTGCTTATCGTCACAACAGAAACCACGCAACTCTGTCCATCCAACAGCAAAGCAAGGACCACTTGCCCTCCCAACCCCTTGAAATTAGTGTCAAGAACATTTGGGTGACCCTGTGCATCTAGTTGTGATTTCCCGGAGTGCCGCTTCTCTAGGAATGTGCTCTATCATCCCAAATTGTCGCAAAGCATCTTGAGTTTACGGCCACATATTCTTTTGCTGTAGTTCTATCTTCATGCAGAGCTCAGGTCTGGGTCTGAAGTCCCTGGAGAGTGAATAAGGACCCTTGACAGGTCTCCTTCTTCATCTCTGCCCTAATCTGAGAAAATTAAATAAATTTGGGGGAGAGTAATGACATAATAAGTGGCCACTATTACATGCTACAGACTCTCTCAGGCACTTCATTATATAATTGATTTAATGATCAAATGATCCCTACAATGGAATTATTGTTTCTTCCAATATAAAGATAAAGAAAGTTCAATGAGGGAAGGAAATTTGTTCTAATTCATACAGCTACGAAGAGGTAAATCTGGTATGCAAACCTGGTTCTGTCTCCTTCACTAAATGCTACTGTCACATAAAACATGAGTGATCATAGAGATTACCATTTATAAAACACTACGAAGTACCAGGAATAATGTTAAGTGCTTTACACACATTTTCACTAAGCCTTACTGTAAAACCAAGGGTATTACCCGCAAGGTAGGCACAGGCAAGTTAAATGAACGGCCCAAGGCCACACAGCTGAAATTTGCAGAAAGGAAGTAAAACATCTTTGCTCCTTTCATTGCACTAAACCTTCTACACCATTAAGAAGTCCCAGGTGCCTGGGTGTCTCAGTCGGTTGAGTGTCCAACACTCAGTTTCGGCTCAGGTCATGATCCTAGGGTCATGGGGTTGAGCCCCACGTTGGGATCGAATTCGCCTGTGTGGGATTCTCTGTCTTTCTCTCCCTTTGCCCCTCTTCCCCAGTCTGTCTCTGCCCCTCTCCCCCGCCCCACCATAAAAAAAAAATAATAATTATATTTAAGAGGCCCCAGTTGTCTGTGTGATACAATGGTCATTGGGTCTTCTTGACCTCTCAAGAGGAACAAGCAATATGGTTTTCCCTGGCACCGGGGAGTCAAATCCAAAGTCATCCTATCAATAGGCTATCTGAAAGTCACCAGTTCTGTGTGCTCACTCATAAACTCAGTTCTCACTTTCTCCTTGTGGGAGATCTGCCAATACCCCCTTCACGAACCCTGATAGGATGTCTCTTAAGCAGAATGCACTCAGCCCTTGAACATCGGTTTCCACAGTGCTCTGATATCCTGTTTCCCCAGGTTTCTCATTTGTATGAAATTGCTGTGCTAAATGGTGCCTCCAGGAGAGACTATCCCCATGCCCCTTTTCTACTTAGTGGAAGATTATGCCCATTAAATAACCATATATGGGCTCAACTTGTTACATCCCCTGCATCACTCAATGAGACATATTTGTAGTTGTGCTGGCCAGCTGGCATTTTGGCCAAAACAGATTTATTTCTCTGTATTTCTTCTACTCACTACACCAACCAGTTGCCCAGATCATAGTTTGGGCTTGAATGAGGAAAGAAAAATCTTGCTGACCAGATCAACTAATTTTCCTAAGGTATCAAGTTTTCATCCCAAGATTAAAAATAATCATTCCTGATTCAGCTGGGTTTAGTCAGTGACCTGGGCTCTGTCTATATCCTATTACCAACGCCAAGCGGCACAAACCACAGCCTGTCTTAGTATTTGCATAGAAAACAACCCCAACCAAAGATTACGCAGTTTGGTTCGGGAAGAGCAATCCATTCCATTTACAAACATCTGTTGAAAAGGTCAGACACAGGCTGGCCAGTCCTTGGACTCTGATCTGGAGTCTACTTTGATTGTAAGTACTGCGTCCAAGGGAAATCAAAATTCAAAGCGAACCCAACTTCAGGCAGAAATCTCTGACAGTTACATCAAATTCCGTCCAAACTAAGATTTCACAGTCTTTTTCCAAAGGTGTTGGGCCAGAGAGACCAGTGAGATAATTTATTACTTTTATTCAATACATAGACAAACAGTAGAAAGTGTTTGGGGGGGGCACATGTATGCATGTGTGTATTTCAGAGACAGACAGACAGACAGAAACATTACTGTTAGTTCTTCTTAAATTCAGGATTTTGTTTCCTTTTCAGTAAGTCCATAAATAAATTATTTTCAGGTAACCAATGCCCTGCTAGCAAAATATGGATCATTTGATTTAATTTTTTTTCATGGAAAGCTACGTTACTATCCAAGGTAATTTAAAATAAAGTCCCCCATAATAATGTTCAGTTTAAGCAATGAAGACAACAGAGACTATCAGTTTCCATTTCAGAGTATTGGACTGAAACATTCTTCCAACTTGGGGTCAGTGAACACATACTGTTATAATTCCTACAAGCCTGTGCCCCAAAGAGCTCATTTCCCTGATCTGATCTGACCAGCGATGTATCTGTCAGGGAAATTCATTACCAGTCCCCCAGCAATGCCAAATGAAGTGAACCGCTCTGCAGGGCACAGAGCACATGTACAAGAATCAGAACCTACTACTATTTATTGGCTTCTACGAGAAGTTTCCTTTTAGGATCTGCAAATATGGCTTTAATTTAGTGGGGTTTGAGGTGGTGGGGAGGGATGAGGGGAAAGGAGGAGGGGAAGGTTCAGAATATTCTTTCTTATGTAAACGGAACAGCATGTTTCCATCCCAATTCTACTAACAGGAGAAAAACACCACTGTAGCAATCTTTCTTACTCATATCATATTCCGGTCTGTGCATTTGGGCTTCAATGTGATGAGGGCTGCATCCAGAGTGGGCCTTGGGAAAGGGCGCCTCAGGTTGGCTGGGAAACAGCCATCTACCATCTACCTCTTTATTTTTACCATCGTCATTGTTGTGCTAATTACAATCTGTGGCAACTGCCTGGTCAGTCAAAGTGAAGAGACAGGATCTGTTTCAGGCTATGCTTGGGTTTGCATGGGTGCTTGTCAGCATGGTATGAAGTCTTCTGCCTTAATCAGAATTTTAGCACAGGGAGCATTTGTTGGGCTTGTATCCAAACTGTGATTTGAAGTCCAATGGGCTACAAGAGTGTGGTAGATTAAAACTAGTTGCAAACTCTTTGAGGGATGGCGTCTAATTCTACTCCCCTTGGATTGGCCTACATGACTTATTCCACTAATAGGGTGTAAAGGAAGTGGCAGTTGGATATTCCGTTTAGGGTGTATGAAGTGTGGGCCATTTGGTCTCTTGAAATGTTCCCAGGTCTCTTGAAATGCTCCCCCTGTTAGCCCTGAGCTGCCATACAAGAAGTTTACAGATCCCCACCCCAAACCAAGACACCATCAACTTGTTGGCTTACAGGTCAACATTCTCAACTGAGTCTAGCGTCTGGGTCATTCAGAGATGGGTCTTTTAAGGTGGGGGCTCTGAAGATGCCAGAGATGGTGTGTTCCCCCTGGACCAGTCTACCTACCTCCTGAAAATCATGCAGGTGACACTTGGAGCAAGGACAGTTTTCCAAGTACCTGTCAACTGGAGAACTATGAGAACGAGTAATAAATTATTGTTTTCAGCTTTTAATTTGGGGTAATGCTTGTTAAGTAGAAAGGAACAACTGAACTAAGCTTGATTCAAAAATAGAAGCACACTACTTTATATGCTAGAATGGTGGTCTAGTTTTTATCTTTTTTTGTGTGCATGTTTTTATCCTTTACATCTCAGATCAATTGTCATTCCCTCTTAAAGTCTGTCTCTAGCCTTGCTCAGGACAGATTAGATTCTCCTTCTCCTTACTGAGTCCTCCTTTCTCAAATTCAGTTCTCTGAGGAGAAGTAATTTTTAAATTGATTGACCATTTATTCTTCACGCAGGAAACACTTGCTGCACACCTAGCAAGTACGAGTCATTTTGTTCCCTGCTGGAAAAATTGGGGAGCCTCTCATTGTTCTCTTTTGCACTCCTTGAACCTAGCACACCTGTGGGTGCAGCTTGGTACCCATCAGTTTTTCCTAAATTCAAACTGTGGGCATCCTCTTTTCATTTATCCTCTTTTGTCTTTGATAGATCTGAATCGCTACTTATTATTGTGTGGTAGAGACCATGAACATGGATAGCAGCAAATAAAACCAAGTTCAAATCCTGACTTGACCAAAGACAAGGCATGTAACTGAAGGGAAACTTGGCTTGTGCTTCTTTCATGATAAAAGTTACTTGATGAAGCCAGAGGCCTTGGGGTTAAACCACATTCTCACCACGTGTCCGCCCATCTTCAGTTTCACCAGTAGTAAAGTGGGAGCCATATTATGTGACTTCTGCATAGTTATGAACACTAACTACATTAATGTGTACAAAGTGGCTTAAAAGAGTGCCCTTTACATAGTAAGCACTGGAGAAATATTTGTTAAACAAAATTATTTAAAAATGTATTGCTTAGAATAGCATCTAGTATAGGATGATAATGATTAGAATCATTTTTTCTCATATCATAGTCTCTTATTTTTTTTCCATCTTGAGCCTCTTGGCTCAACCTAAGTAAGTTATTAATGTATGTATGATTTTGAAAATAATTTGGCTTCCATACTATAGGGAAAATGTATGTAAACCCAGTTCTTTGTTAATCAAAGCACATACCTGTTAATCCAGGATTGGCTCATGTGAGAAGGCTCTCAAATAGGTAAGAGTCCAATGATTTCGATTCTCTCTCTCTCTCTTATTTTTTAAATCACTTCATTTATTGTTGGCTTGCAAATCTAATACTTTTGAATGGCAATGAAGTGATACTTGGTTAAATTTTAACCAATGCATTTACTCTGTAATTTCTTCCTTGAGTATTATTTCAATTACTTGCATATATTTTTTAATTTTTTTTACAAATGTTTTATTTATTTACTTTTTGGAGACAGAGAGATAGAGAGAATGTATTCATAGGCAAGTGGGAGAGGGACAGAGAGAGAGGGAGAGAAAGAATCCGAAGCAGGCTCCAGGCTCTGAGCCATTGGCACAAGCCCAACATAGGGCTCAAGCTCACAAACCATGAGATTAGGACCTGAGCCAAAGTTGGATGCTTAACTGACTGAGCCACCCAGGTGCCCCAATCACTTTTTATTTGAATCACTGTATAGAGGAGAGAGTCAGGGGGAAGGGAAAAAACAAGGAAGATAGGAAAACAGAAAAGGCAGACATGTTATAGGTTATATGATTCAACATCATTGGCTCCAAATAATTTCTATTTCACATGAATCTTTGTACTAAAGTCACAGAAGTTTAGTGATATTAACCAGATAATATATTCTTTAACCTGAATAAATATAGGAGTAGGAAGGTCTGATTTTTACAATTACTTATGGGTAGTAGATACCCTTAGAACTTTCCATTACACTGGCAAATTATAGTCATTGTGTATAGCTATATAAGTATGGATATACACATACATGTATACATTTATTTCTTTGCATATAACACTGACATTAAGTGTTTTATTTAAGTCAATCATGTCCCAGTAAAATCCAGCAGTCCATAGATGGGGAAACATAAGGGTTTTCAAAAAACTGTGTGTGTATCTAATTTCTAGTGGGACATCAACTAGTGATTGCCTTAAAAAAACAGGAAACAGAGACTAAATAATTACAAAGGCATGAAATTAAATAAAGCAACTAGTGAACATTATGTAAAACAAATCTTAGAAGGGATGGGGATGCATATAATGAGTGAGGAGTTAGGAGCTCTTCCTCTGCTTCTACTCTGTAAATTCCTTCCCAGCTGTTGCTTCTGTCCTACAGAACCTCCCACCCTGTTCCCTAACTGTCCATAATCTTGACTTTTCTTTTTTTTTTTTTTTTTTTTTTAATTTTTTTTTCAACGTTTTTTATTTATTTTTGGGACAGAGAGAGACAGAGCATGAACGGGGGAGGGGCAGAGAGAGAGGGAGACACAGAATCGGAAACAGGCTCCAGGCTCCGAGCCATCAGCCCAGAGCCTGACGCGGGGCTCGAACTCACAGACCGCGAGATCGTGACCTGGCTGAAGTCGGACGCCCAACCGACTGCGCCACCCAGGCGCCCCATAATCTTGACTTTTCTGATGAGACTCTGGCTTCCTCAAGATATGAATCTCTATGTGACTGTCATTGGTTTCAACTACATTGTGCTGACATGATTTGTTTGCCTGACTGCCTTCTCCACTTGTCTATGATCTTCTGGAGGGCTTCAAGTGCATCTGTCTTCTCCCCGGCTTATTATCTCAGGTCTAGCATGTATCTCAGAATGTCAAGTGGAACTTGCCTTCATATCTCAATTTACCTAATAACCCCAGGCTTCAGAAAACAGGTGACCAGAAATCCTGTGCTATAATGATAGCTGCTACCTACATCTCTGTAAGATTTAGTAACAGTTGGGCAAACTGGTCCTCTGACTACCAATACACTTACCCACCTCCATTATGTATAAGAAAAGGCTAGACATTTTAAAAAGTATTTTTTTTCTTTTTTTAATGAAAACACATTGGAGAAGAAAGGGCTGTGGTACTTCTGTCATCTAAAGTTGAAGGAAACAACCAGGTATTTCTCCCTCCTCCTTCTCCTGCCCCCACCACGCAAAATAAGGAGAACACCAGAAGCACCACTCATGAGCACTTGAGATTTTTTTTTTTCAAAATGGTGCGTAACCTCTCATACCCATGTAGACTCTGGCTGACATATAGGCTGGTCCCATACTGTTACAGCAGCAGGCAAAACATGGGAGCGTTCTCAGAATCTGACATTTACCTATGAAGAGGCTTGTGCTTCCTTTTGGCCTGAAAAAGCTAGAAGGAAGGAGCGTATCTGAACCTGGAAAGCTAGATGTGAGGATAGATCTGCAACAGGGACAACAATTTTTACTGTTTATAAAAGCAAGAAGAGCTCTTCACTGGTGACCAAGAATACTTTGGGAAGGGACGTGGGCTTTGATTCCCCAGTGGGCCAAAAAGATTTTAGCAGGAAGATGCTCTGGGTGCATTGTCTGGGTCAGGATATGAGGGAGTTACACGACATCAACCATAGTCCATTACTTTGTCAGGAAAAAGTGGAATCCGGTCATTGGAAGGGAAGTGGAGTAGGCAGTGCCTGGGAAAAATGTGCCACATGAAATCTATGATCAAGGGTTAGTATTTTTACAGCTGTCATGGCAGAGGGTACCAATCACCCAAGGCTTTGTGCTCAAGACTTTACTCTTTTGCTTGTAATTCTACTCCTAATCTAGAAGAGCCGCGGCATTGGAAGATGAAGTCACTAGGGTGGGGGAAAGGCAATGGAAAAATTCGGTAGTACTAGACATTTTATTCAAAAACATCTGGTTTTAAGTGCATATTTTGATGATTTTTTGAAAAATGCATACATCTGTGTACCTATCACAAAATCAAAATATAGACCATGGCAATCATCTTGAGAAGTTCCCTGGTGCCCTTGACAGGCTTATGCTTGCTAGTCTCCACTCCTGGCCCTAGGCAACGACTGGTTTACTTTCTGTTGCTATAGATTAGTGTTTTGTTTTTTTTTTTTATTCAAATTTCAAATAAATAGGATGACAGAGTGTGTGCTTTTGTGTTTTGTTTCATTCAGGTTCTTTTTTGAGATTTATGAACACTGTTGATGTATCAGTAGTTTCTTCCCTTTTTAATTCTAGAATTCAGTGGAATTCTATTGTTGGGATAGGCCAAAATTTGTTCATTCACCTGTTGATGCACGTCTGGGTCATTTCCAGTTTGGGGCTATATTGAATGAAACTGTTATGTACAGTGGAAACTTTGTGTAAACTTTGTTTTTATTTTCCTGGGTAAATACCTAAGATTTTCTGAGTTGTATGGTATGTATATGCATTTAAATTATAGGAAAATGTAAGACTATTTTCCAAGTTGTATCAGTTTACAATCTCACCAGCAAATGTATGAGAGTTTTATTTGTGCCACATCCTTATCAAATCTTGATATTGTAGGTGTTTTTAACATTATCTAAAAAGGGTTAGTATCCAAAATATACAAAGAATTTATACAACTCAATACCCCCAAAACAAGTAATCCAATTAAAAATGAGCAGAAAGCATGAACAAACATTTCTCCAAAGAAGACATACAGATGGCCAACATATACATGAAAAGATGCTCAACATAATTCATCATTAGAGAAATGCAAATCAGAAATACAGTGAGATAGCACCTCATACCTGTCAGAATGGCTAAAATCAAAAAGCACAAGAAAAGAAACAACAACTGTAGGCTAGGATGTGGACAAAAAAGAACTCTCATGCACTGTTGGTAGAAATGCAAAATGATGCAGCCACTGTGGAAAATGGTATGAAGTTTCCTCAAAATGTTAAAAATAGAACTCACTACCCTATGATCCAATAATCACACTACTTGGTATTTACCAAAAAAAAAAAAAAAAAAATACAAAGACACTAAATCAAAGGGATACATGCACTTCATGTTTATAACAGCAGTTTTTACAACAGCCAAATTACAGAAGCAGCCAAAATGCCCATTGATAGATGAATGGATAAAGAACAAGTGATGTGTGTGTGTGTGTGTGTGTGTGTGTGTGTGTGTATTTATTTATATGATGGGATATTATTCAACCATCCAAAAGAATGAAATCTTGCCATTTGTAATGACATGGATGGAGCTAGGGAGTATAATGCTAAGTGAAATAAGTCAGTCAGAGAAAGACAAACATCATGCGATTTCAGTGATATGTGGAATTTAAGAAACAACACAAATGAGCAAAAGGAAAAAGGAGAGAGAGGGAGGACCAGAAAGTTAGACAGACAGACAAACCAAGAAACAGACTCTTAACTATAGAAAACAAGCTGATTGGTTACCAGAGGGAAGGTGGGAGGGGGACGGGTGAAATAGGTGATGGAGATTAAGGAGTGCTCTTGTCGGATGAATACTGCGTGATATATGGAAGTGTTGGATCACGATATTGTACACCTGAAACTTATATAACGCTGTATGTTAACCACATTGAAATAAAAAAAAAAATACAACAACATTACCTAAGTTATGACTAGTGGTATTTCATTGTTGTTTACTGTTGACTATGAATTTTGAATTTCTTTATGTGTTTATTGCCATGAATGCATTTTCTTTTGGTAAATGTTCAAAGCTTGTGCCTTGTATTACCTTAGTATTGAGTTATGTGAAGTTCGTATATATACTCAATACAAATCCTTTGTAAGACAAATGTTAACAAATATTTTTTTTCCCAATCCTATTGAAAGACTATCTTTTCCTCATCTGGGCACCTCTGTCAAATATGAATTAACTACATACAAATGGGTGTATTTCTGAACTATCCTATGTATACATTTATCCTTATACAGATACCATAAGGTCCTGGATCCTGTAAGATTATATAAGTTTTATAATCAGGTACTCTCAGTTCTACAGTTTTGCTCTACTATATCAAAATTATTTGACTATGCCTTGTCTTCTGCACTTTCATATACATTTTAAACCATGTTCCTAATTTCTACAAAAACAAATCTGCTGGCATTCTATTCAGATTATGTTGAATGTGTTAAAACAATTCGTGGAGAATCGACACCTACTGACTCTTCCAACCCATTGGCAGAGAATGGTTCTTTGTGTAACTGTACTCTTTTAAAAATCTCAGTTGTGGGGCACCTGGGTGGCTCAGTCAGTTGAACGTCCGAACTCTTAATTTCAGCTCAGGTCATGATCCCAGTGTCATGGGATCGAGCCCTGCAACAGGCTCTATGTGAAATGTGGAGACTGCTTGAGATGCTCTCTCTCCCTCTGCCCCTCTGCTCTGCTCATGCCCTTGGTCTCTCTAAAATAAAATAGAAGATTAAAAAAGAAGTTTTTCTCTCTGATGTTTTATAGTTTTATTCTCTATCACTTGCACATATTTTATTAAATTTTACCCTAATTATTTCATATTCTTGAAGCTATTGTAAATGGTAATAATTTGTAAGGATGGATTTCTAATATTTATTTGCTGGTAAATAGGAATACAATTGAAATTTGTATATTGACCACATGTCCTGATTAGTTCTAGTTATTTTTGGAGATTCTTTAGAATTTTCTGCATAGACCATCAAGTCTTCAGTCTATAGAAACAATATTACTCCATATTTTGTAATCTCTAGTTTCCTTTTTTTTTTTTTTTCTTAACTCATTTCACTAGCGGGACCTCTACCTGAATAAAAGTGGTAAGAATACTTGTTTCCCATTTACAATATTACTTGTAAGTCTTATATAGATTTCCTTTAAAGGTTGAGGAACTCTCTCTTTATTCCTAATTGTTGAGAGTTATTATCATAAATTGGTATTGAGTTTTGTCAAGTGTTTCTTTTCTCTCCATTGATTAATCACAGTGGATTTTATTTTGCATCAGCTAATGTGTATTAAATTGATTTTTTAATATAAAATAATCCTTGCATTCCTGGGATAAATCCCATTTGTGCATGGTATAAGATTCTTTTTATATAAAATTGGATTTAATCAGCTAATATTTTGTTAAGAATTTTGTTTATGAAGGATATTAATTTCTAGTTTTCTTTTCTTGAAATATCTTTATGGTTCCATATCAGTGTAATACTGCCATTATAAAATGAGTTAGGAAATGATAACTCTTTATATCATGAAAGAGGTGGTGTAGGAATGACAATTTTTTCTGCCTTATATGTTTGAGATAAATGACTAGAGATGTTATCCAGGACTACAGCTTATTGATATAGCTGCCAAGTTCCAGAAAAATCTCAGGGAAGTGTCCAGGCATGGTTAGTGTGGCTACGGGATGGGGTGGTGGAGAGGTTGGCATTTCTATGACCAGGTGGGAGGCAGGGAAACAGCAACTTCACCATAAGCCTTGCCCTCAGGCAGTGCCTGCATGGAGCCCAGGGGTTCAAAGTGCTCACTCCCTTATAGACTGGATGATTCAAGCCTGAAAGAAAACTTGTCTTGATCTCCCTGGGCACATGAGACCCTGGAAATCTATAGAAGAAGTACAAAAAATTCTAGGGAGTTAAGAATAAGACAGACTCTATGCCCCTTGAAGACCCTCATCAAGCCATATTCATTGCAGGGATGAAAGACAAGATAGTCCAGTCCACCTTAATACCTGATATGGGACACTACATTCATGCTGAGCCTAGTCAGGGGACACAACATTTATGATGTTGGGCAATCCATTGGAGATATGGAAGAAACTGACAAATCCTGGAATGGGTACAGGCTGTGGGACAGACCTGAGACAGAGAGGGAATTCAGAAGCCAAAAGGCTATCTCAGTTGGCCATCCAGGGCCCAGGAAAAGCAACCCAGAGGTGAATGTGGTTTGACCTTGTGCTGCTGAGGCCCCACCTGAGAAGACAGACTTATAATTTGACATTGGGTTGTCCAGCCTATGGAAAGCCTTAATACCTCAACAACAGCTCAGACCTGCCCCTCCTGCCCCCACCATCCCTGATGCCCCACCTGCTCCAGCAGAGGTCTCAAGATACCATCCTATTCAGGATGAGTGCCTCTCATGCCCCAGGTATAGGATGCAGGCCAAGATACCTCCAGGTGGAGGCTGCTGAAGGTGATTGGAGGCCCATGTTGTGCTCACTATTCACTGGTCCCCCAGAAATAAATGAAGGTGATGGCTCTGGTGGATACTGAAGCTGCATGTACTCTAATACACGATAGCTGTCAGAAGTTTTGGGGGCCCCTCAACAGATTTGATAATTATGAAAGGCAAATGTTATGGTCGGGAAGATTCTTCTGATATTGCAAATTAGGCATTCTCCTCTGCCTATGAGAATACTAAGTTACCTCTCCAATACCAGAGAATATATTGGGCACGGAAATCCTACAAGGTCAAACTCTGCAAACTTCTATCAATGAATTTCACCTCTGGGTTAGAGTAATCAAACCAGTCCTGAAAGGGGACACCAAATGGGCACAGGTAAGTTTCCCACCCCTGCAAACAGTGGTGCCTGGGAGACGTAAGAAAGTAGGAGACACCATCCAAGAACTGCACCAAATGGGTATTGTATACCCTTCCCAGAGTGCTTTCAATAGACTGATATGGCCAGTAAAAAATAACAACATTTGTGTTTTAAACAATGCAATGAGGCAACTTCCAAATGAGTCTGGAACCATCCACTGCAATTCTTAACAAATGAAGGATTAGCAAATTGATTATATCGGCCTTCTCCCTCTGACTGAGGGTTCTGAACATGCCTCAGATTTTGTGGACACTATATCTGGCCTAACTCAAGCTTTCCCCTGTCATCATGCAATCAGGCTGCCCCCAGCAGGGAATTAGAGAATCCCAGTACCATGTACAGATACCCTCACTGAATGGACACCTATCAGAGGTCACATATCAAAGGTCATGATGGGCAAAACTGTGCAACGGAACATGGTATTGAATAGAGGTTTCATCAGCCCTATCATCCTCAAGCAGCAGATTAAATTATGAACAGGTAAACCCACTTTGGCCAGGTAGACTAAGGTACTATCCCAGGTTTTAATACCTTTGAAGGATCAACAGTAGACTCTGTTTCTCCTTATATCAGACTGGACGCCTCTGTCCAAACACCCAACCCCTTAAAGGTATGGAGTCACAGGAGACAGTCATCGTCCTGCCTTTCAGCATGGGTCGCGTGCTGCGGTGCTGAGCACACAAGTCCCATCATACCCGGGAAAGGAACCATCTATTGGAATTTGTAATGGGATGCTCCACAAAAGTGGGTAACTTTGCACCTCTGAGTAAAGGAAAACTACTCAATCTCCATGAGGATCCCTCTGTCCTGCTGTAAGCAGGACCTGTTCAAAGGCATTAAATGTGGAATGGAGCATGTACCATTGGAAGAGGGGAGACGATGAGGGTCCTGGTCTGGCACATCCAGCCCCCAGGCCGTCTCCTCACATCTGACAGTGCTGCCATCCCCAGCGAACATGTGTGGTACGCATGACGAGGTCAAACTCCTAAAGTTACGGCCACATTAACATCTAAAGATCAGACCACGAGTGCAATTCTTATAAAAGGAGGAGACCTTACCGTACGAGTTCCTACTAAATACCTGTCTTTTCGATCTTGAAGTTCTGCTGCTCCTGTGGTGTCCAATCATGTGATGGGTTCCTGATGGAAATACCTTTCTGCAGTGGGTCCCCTTTCATGCCTGACAGACCAATCGAGATGTTGGCAGCTGCCCCTCTCTCGCTTGCCAGGGCTGCCATGGTGGGCGTCAAGCATTTGCTTTAGGGCGTCAAGGCCCTAAAGCAGTCTAGTAAGGAAGAAGAAGCTAGGATTAGAACTCGTAATTTATCCGATATTATCTATAGTGATCCAGAAACCTGGCCCCTGGCACACACTGGCCTGGGTATCTTTTACTGTCAATCAAACTACACAGGCTTTCCATCAAACTGCTGATAAGACGTGCCGTAAAAATACCACCAGTAGATTTGGAATGTGGTTCACCGTGGGTTATGGACATTGGAGCATCTGGGCACCCCTATGTTGGGAACAGAAAAATCACTTTCAACAGAATCAACCCACTTATACCAAGGATACAGAATGGATATCACCAGAAGCATGAAGTCATTCTGTCATAGTAAAGGATAGCAGCTGGTTTGGCACTGGCTGGGTGGCCCCCAAATGTGACCCAATGTATGGCATAAATCTTTGCCCACGGGTGGTTGAGCCCTGGGTTTTCGCTGATGTAGAGAATTTGCCCTATAGTAACAACAATTTCCAGCCTCCCCCTCCCCAAGGCCAGATGGGCACGTTCTGTTTCCACTGGTAGGATCATTTGGCTGCCCTCTCTGTCCCCTCTGTTGGCCTGGAGGACATTAGAGCATGAAAAGAAGCCCTTACTAAACTCACCCAACTGGCCTTAAATGATAGCCAGCAGAACCTGTCTGTACTGAACAGCTTTTCTCCTTAGAGAACAGAATGGCCTTGAACATAATTACTGCATTAGAAGGAGGCACCCGTGTCTTTGGTTAAATTTTTATTTTGATGTGTATTTATTTTTGAGGTGGGTGGCTGGGGAACAGGGAGGGGCAGAGAGAGAGAGAGAGGGAGACACAGAATCTGAAGCAGGGTCCAGGCTCCAAGCTGTCAGCCCAGAGCCTGATGTGGGAATCGAACCCTCAAACCACGAGATAATGACCTGAGCTGAAGCGGGACGCTTAACCGACCGAGCCACCCGAGTGCCCCAGCACCCAAGTCTTTTTATCCCCAGTGCTGTACGTTCATACCTGAAGAGTCTGCTAATATATCCGCTTTATTAAATCACATGAATACGCATGGGAATACCCTGAGTTACCCCACCTCAGCATAGGGGACTTAAATCAGTGGTTTGGATCATGGAGCTCTTGGTAGAAAAAAAAAATGTTACTTCTTTTAAAAATCATTACCTTGATCTGTGGTTTCTCTTGCACGTGCCTCCGTGGCTGCTGTGGTACCGGCCTCCAGGGCAGCCACATAATGGCCCCCGGAGCTGGCAAGGCTCCCTGCGGACTCCTCAGGGCACAGCGCAGAAGAGGGGCCGTGTGAGGTCCTGAGAGCCGGTCACGAGGGCGGAAATGTTACAGGAGGTCAGCCAGAGGACGTGACTGCCAGTTGGCCCCGGGGGCGGCGGGCGGGGGGTTCCGCCCAGAGAATCAGAAGCTTCTTCCCTCCCTCCCACCCGTCTCCCCGCCTGCCCGGAAGGAACGCTCGGCCCATAGTTCCCATGGTGGGAGCCATTTCCAAGGATGCAGCCTGGAGAAAGCAGTGTTTGCTGAGACCGTGGGGACCATCTACGTGGTGGCAAAACCCAGGTGAGGCTTCTATAGGAACTTCTAAGATTCTGATGGGCGGGTGTGGAAATCTGCTCGGCCTGTAGGCACGAAGAAGACAAGCCTCCTAAATTCCCTTGCTGAAGGAACCTGCCAGCCAGCAATCTGGAGCGGCCCGCCTCCTTCTTCCTTGTCTCCTTGCCCTTCCAGAATTGGGGCTCACTTCAGATTTCATGGGGGAAGCTCTGAGTTGGCAAACCAACAGCGAAGCCTTTTGCATATGATTTTCATTTATTTGGTAGACATAAAGGAAGTTCTGTATTCTCTCTATTCTTTCACTCGTTTTGCCAATTGGGATCTTTTAAGGGGTTTGTCCGTGGAAACTACCAAGTTGAAGTTAACGGCCTACTACTGTTGGTAATATTCTTTCTTATCCTTTCAGTGTTTGATGTCTGGTAAATTTGCCCCTTTCCTTCTGGATGTCTGTGGGTTGTTTCTTGATCTGTCTAGCTGAAGCTTTCTCATTTTTGATTTTCGGTTTTTGATTTCATGACTTTTGTCTATTGCTTTTTTCAGGTTTCTGTTTCATCAGTTTATGCTCTTATCCTCATCACTTCTTTTTTTTTTAGTACTTTGGATTTAATAATTGTATTTTTTTAAAGGCGGAAGCTTTTGTCATTGGTTTTATGTGTTGCTTGTTTTCTGGTGTAAATGTTTAAAGGTAATGAATGCATCTTTCTTTCATCACGGATTTAGTTACAGTCCATAGTTTTGATGTGCTGTGCTTTTCATTTTACAGGTTTTAAAATACTCTCTGATTTTGCATATGATTTCTTTAAATGTTTATTTTATTTTTGAGAGAGACGGCAATTGGGGGAGGGACGGAGAGAGGGGGACAGGATCCCAAACAGGCTCTGTGCTCACAGCTGCGAGCCTGATGTGGCCACTGAACTCAGGAAAAGTGAGATGGTGACCTGAGCCGAAGTCGGTGGCTCAACCGACTGAGCCACCCAGGTGCCCTTAGCTTGTGATATTTTTAAACTCATGTTTATGTATTGGACATATACCGCTTGAATTTCCAAATATTTGGGGAATTTCCAAATGCCTTTCTGTTATCGACTTCTCCTATAATTTTTTTTTTTGCGGTTATGGGACATTCTACAGTTCAACTATGTTTCTATCTTGCTGGGAACTCCAAGTGCATCTATGAATGTGTAGTCTGCTGATGGTATGGAAATGTCAGCTGGGTCATGTTGATTGGTACTATTTAGTATTTCATCTCCTTGCTCATTTTCTATCTACTGTGCTTTCAGCACAGTCTGCTTGGGATTCTCTCTCTTTCTCTCTCTGTTCCCCTCCCCTGCTCTCTCTCTCTCTCTGTCGGTCTCAAAATAAACAAACTTAAAAAAATTCTGTAAAACAACTTTCTTATAGGCAGCATTTTGCATTTTTGTTTTTACTGGCAATCTTTGTATTTTAATTGAATGTGTAAACATTTGCATTTGATATAACTATCAAGAAGATTGTACTTAAATCTGTCACATTGCTTGTTGTTTTCCATTGATACCATCCATTTTTTTATTCCTTTTTCCATTCACCTGATTTTTTTTTTTTTTTGATTCGTTAAGTGCATTTTACCATTCAGTGTTATTTCCACCATTTACTTCTTAGCTATACCCTTGTGTTTTCCCATGGTTGTCCTCAGGTTTATAATACTTCATTTAACTTAGCACACTTGATTTTGATATTAAATGTTGCCATTTCATGTAACTTAATAGATCTTAACCAAATGCTTCCATTTCCCCTCTTCCTTTCTCCTGTCTTTTACACAATTATACTGCTATGCATGTGTGGTAATCTCTCAAATGCATAGCTATTATTTTTGTTTTATTATTTATTTATTTATTTATTTTTTAATGTTTATTTATTTTTGAGACAGAGAGAGACAGAGCATGACGGGGGAGGGTCAGAGAGACGGAGACACAGAATCTGAAACAGGCTCCAGGCTCTGAGCTGTCAGCACAGAGCCCGACACGGGGCTCGAACTCACGGACTGCGAGATCATGACCTGAGCCGAAGTCGGCTGCTCAACCGACTGAGCCACCCAGGCGCCCCTATTATTTTTGTTTTACACAGTAAAAGATGTTTGAGAAAAATTTAACATGAGCGAACACTTTTAAATTTAGCCACATATTGGGGTGCCTGGGTAGTTCAGTCAGTTTTAAGCATCTGACTTTGGCTCAGGTCAAGATCGTGCAGTTCATGAGATCGAGCTCCGCGTCAGGCTCTGTGCTGACAGCTCGGAGTCTGGAGCCTACTTCAGATTCTCTGTCTCCCTCTCTCTCTCTGCCCCTTCCCTGCTCATCCTGTCTCTCTCTCAAAAATAAATAAACATTAAAAATGTATATATATTTTTTTAATTTGGCAACCTATTTAGCAAGTTAGAATTCTTCATCCCATTGTGTGTATAAATTTCCATTTTAACCTTCACCTGAAGAACTTCTCTAACATTTTTTGTACCGTCAAACAGTTGATGATAAATTATCTCAACATTTGTTTTTTTGAAAAATTCTTTAATTTGTCCAAGCTAGTGATTGATATTTTCGCTTGGTAAAAAAATTCTAGTTTCATAGTCTTCATCTTTAATCATTTTAGAGGTGTCATAATATTTGTTTTGGTTTGTATAGTATCTGATGAGAAGTTTGTGATTATGCTTATCTTTCTTTTTCCATATGTTCCTTATTTTTCCTGGTTGCCTTTATAATTTTTTTCTTTATCACTGATTTTTAATAATTTGCTTTTGATATACTTTTGAATGTGTGGATCTGTTTCTGTATTTATTCTGCTCTGGGTTCTTTGAGCTTTGACTTAAGTGTGTGGATATTTTAAATCAAATTTTAAAAATGTTTATTATTTCTTCACATATGTTGGGATATTTTGCTGTTGTTTCCTATTGCTATTATTGGAGTTGTTTTTGTCTTTGTCATTCGTTGATCTCTCTCTCTCTCTCTCTCTCTCTCTTTTGGAACCGTAAGTACACATATCTTAAGCTAATTGATATATTTCTAATAATCTTTTAAATTCTGTTTATTTTCTTTCAGTTTTTTTTCTTACTGTGCTCATTACTAACTATTTCTATTGCTATGTTTTTAATATCAGTGGAATCTTCTTTTGCAGTTTTAATCTGCAGTGAATCTCATACAGTGACATTTTCACTTCAGATATTTTACTTTTCATACCTAGAAATTCCAGCTGATATATATTTTTTTTATTTTTTCCACTTACATCTTCATTAAGTTCACATTTTCCTTTAAATACTTGAATAGAGTTCTAATAGTTGTTATAATGTTCTTGTTGGCTAATTCCATCATCTCTCTCATTTCTGTTACTGTAGTCAGTTACCAACAGCAACAATCATGGTGTTTAGAAGTGAAATAGGCAAGTAAAATGAATCCTCCTGCCATGGATGTTTTAGGGGAAGAAATTCTAAAACTTTGGAACTAAAAGCAAACTACAGTGTTGAATATGAGTACTGGCTTTATTCTACCCTTTTATTTTTAACATTAATCAGTCAACTTCCACATTAATGAAAGTTGACCATAGTTATCCCCCCCAAAAATACGAAACTAACTCTTAGAAAAATAACCCAAACTGATTCATATTTCTTTTGGTCATGGATAAAATTTTCCTGTTTCTTTGCATGTCTATTAATTTTTGGATACTTGTTAGACATTTTGACATTATGTTGAGTGTTTGGATTTTGTTTTTTGTTTTTTTTCTTTAAGGATCACTGGGGTTTGATTTGGCAGCCAGTCATGTTACTGGCAGATCAATTTAATCCCTTTAATCCTATTTTGAAACTTTGTTAGTGCATGGCAAGAGTAGCCTTTTATCCAGAGATAGACTCTGGTTTCTCTACTCTGGCTTGTGAGAACTCAAATATTTCCCTTTCTGATGTGAATATAGAGCATTGCTCAGCTTATGACTTTCTGCTCCTTCTTTGCTTATCTTTTGAAGTTTTACTTTTCACATGTGTGATCGCTTTGTGATGTGCCAAGTTTTCTAGACTAAACAAGACTAAACTACAATTCCCTCTGTAGTGTGTTTCCAGTTAGAATGGGCAACAAATGGAGGAAGCAGTCATCTTGCAGCATGAAAACATCTCCCAGTTTACCCGTTAAACAGTAAACTGGGTATTGCTGTAAAGATATTTTCCAGATGGGATTAAAATCATAATCAACTAACTTCCAGTCAATCAAAAGATGGTCATCTTAGACCTGATTTAATCAGATAGAGGTCTTTATTATTTATTTATGTATTTTTTTAAAGATTTTAATTTTAGTTTTTATTTGAGAGAGAGAGAGAGAGAGAGAGAGAGAGAGAGAGAGAATCCCAAGCAGGTTACACAGTGCAGAACCTGATGCAGGGCTTGATCCCACAATCCTGGGATCATGACTGAGCCAAAATCAAGAACTCCACCGACTGAGCCACCCAGGCACCCCTCAGACAGAAGCCTTTAGAAGAAGGTGTAGGCTTTTCCTGAGGAGAGGGACTCCAAACAGCAGCTGGACCTGATAGTGCTTTCCCATTTCCCTGGATTTTCTCTTCCTAACTGTCCGCCTGTGGATTCAAGCTTCATCAAGTTCATAGAGTTCTAGCCTGCTCATGATCCCAATTCCTTGTAATAATTATATACAATTATTTAATCATGCATACTTATTATTATATTAATTAAACATAGGTATATGTTGCATATATATATATATATATATATATCCATATATATGTCTTGTAACAGCCTCATTTCACCAGCCCCAAAATTGCATAAGTCTATTTATTTGTTTATTTATTTATTTCTTATGTTTATTTTTGAGAGAGAGAGAGAGAGAGAGAGAATGAGTCAGGGAGGAACAGAAAGAGAGGGAGACAGAGGATCTGAAGTTGGTTCTGCACTGACAGTGGAAAGTCCAATGTGGAGCTTGAACTTATGAACCATGAGATCATGACCTGAGCTGAAGTCAGACACTTAACAGACTGAGCCACCCAAGTGCCCCAGCCAATTTATTTTAATAATTGCATATATATATATATATATATATGTATATATATATACACACACACACACACATACACTTAAATACATATATACCTATACATTAATATGATGTAATATAATATAATAAATATAATAAATATAATAAATATAATTAATATAATTAATATAATTAATATAATTAATATAATTAATATAATTAATATAATTAATATAATTAATATAATATAATATAATATAATATAATGTAATAGTTTGTATATCTGCATCCTATTCATTCTGCTTCTCTAGTTTAACCCGGGCTGATTGGAAATACTTATCAAATCCTGAAAGGGATGTCTTTGTAAATTTTTTGAGCTCATTTCCTGTGTGGCTCCCTTTTTTTATGAATTCTGATGCACAGATTTCACCTGCTTTAGCATCCTCAAATTCTGACCTTGCTCTCCTGAACTCAGCAGGACTTTAGGTTTCTGTTTGGATTTTTCCTTCCTGCTAATAATTGCTTCCAGGCACACTAGGACTGTTGTAGGTTTGCCTCATTTTTTTTCCCCCTTTCATGAAGTATTATGTCCCGCATGGGTTTTATTCAATATCTGTAAACCACCTTTTAAAAATATTTTCTTAGTTTTCTATTTGTTTTAGGTTGGAAGTTGAAGTTCTAGATAATGACTACAACATGCCTGAAAACAAATCTTTGGTCTAGATTTTTTTGTTTGTTTCTACATGTTTTAAGGACTTAATTTTTTAGAACAATTTTAGGTTTGCAGCAAAATCGACAGAAATGTACAGAAATTTCCCATATACTCCCTGCCCCTACACATGCCTAGTCTCCTCCATTATCAACATTTTCCACCAGAGTGTTATATTTGTTACACTTGATGAATGTATATTGGCACACCATAGTCCTTCTTAAGTTCATAGTTTACCTTAGAATTTATTCTTGAAGTTTTACATGCTGGGAGTTTGGATGGTCTAGATTTTTTAATATGTGAAAGTTGACTGTCCTTAGCGCTAAAATTTACCATAATGTGCCCACTCTAACCCAGTGACAGAAAATGGAAATATTTCAGACTGTATTTGAAGGTATTGGTGAGGAAGGAAAAAAAAAATCCTGATTGTGCCTTTCTAAGTTCATTGGATTCAGTTATTCATTTGTATATATTACCTGGTATGTAATATACTCAGAAATTTTTGTTGACCCATACTGAGTTGGGCTTCCAGCACCTACTAACACAGAACCTGTTACATAATTCATTTAAAACAGTAGACTGTAGTAGTTAAGAACTTAAAAGCTAGATAAGATCATATTTGGATTTGAGTTCCTAATTGACTAATTATGTGACTTAAACACAAATTTATTAATTTCTAGTAGCCTAATCTTCTTCATCTGAAATAGATAACAGTTACAATTTCAACCTCATTGGTTTGGCTGGTTTGGTGTGAAATTAAAGAAAAGAAGGTTTGCAAATTTCTTAGCACTAATGTTATTGTCACATTCCGAGCGCTCGACTTATTTTTAAAATACTGAGTGTATTTTTTTTTATTTAAAAATAATAAATATTTAAATAAAATTAGCCTGTTAGCAAAAACTTTTCTTCATGTTTGAAGAAAAAGGGAACCCGATTTGTTTGGAGCTTTGGATGTGATAGTGTAAATAATCCAGATGATCCCCTCTTCAGATGCTTGAAACTTAATTCAGCAGGGAATTAAATTCAAACTGACTTATGCAATACAGACCACATATCAATTCACATAACTGAGATGTCCAGAGGTAGGGCAGGTCTCAAGTGGTTGATGAGCTGTGCTAATCAAGAATCTTCTAAAATCCACCCTATTCCTTATGCTGGTTTCACCCTCATGCTGACTTCGCTCAGGGTAACCAAATGGCTGTAGTAAATCCTGGGTTTACAACTATATATTTCACCTTCTAAAGTGTGAGAATTTCTACACATGTATAAAACAAATGCCCCTTCTTTTCTTGGATAGCACCACTTGAGGTCACACGCCCATCCCTTCTGGTCAAAGTAATGGCTTATCCTGAGAGATAATCTGGGATTAAATGTCCATATGGTTGAATCAACGAATGGTACAATAGGTAGCATATGGTACTTACTTTTGTGCCCCTGACCTATCTCTGTGTTGGGGCTGGAGTTAATCTTACTCAGTCAGCACTATTGCTGTTCAATGGGAAAAATTACAATGACTTCTACGAAGACCATGTGTAACATCCATATTTTTTTTGTGTGTAGAACCAGAGTGTGTTTGAGTATTTTCTGTCGTGGGAAACTTACTGCATGCCCAAGTCACATGCTTTGATTGTTGGCAAGATTTTGATCTGTATGTCTCAGGTGTTGTGTTTGAGAATGAGCTTGGACAAAAAAGATGTCTGCTCGTCTGTACTGACCAAGGCAGTCTGAGAGATATTTATTTAATGGTCCTTTGGTATAAGGAAGAATTTTAAGCGCTTTACATATATCTAATTATTTAATACTTTTTTTCAAGTTTATGAAGCTAGATCCAGAACCATTTGCATTTTACAAATGAGGTAACCTGCAGAACGTAAGGGTCACAAAGAAATTAGCAGAGCTAGGGATTGAAATCCAGCTAGTCTGGCTCCCAAATCCATGTTCTTAACCAAATACAATAATACAATATTTATTAGTTGAAAACTTTAGTCGAGAGAGAGATGAAAGACTATAAAACCTATTTAGTTAGTAGGGAAAACTTGCTCTAGCTCACTCTACCAATTTATCTATCTATCTATCTATCTATCTATCTATCTATCTATCTATCTATCCTCATCTATCTAATCTGTTGATCTATCAGCTATCATCTATCTATTTTCCTATCTATCATCTATCTATCTTCCCATGTATCAAAATAACCTATTTTGCTAGCAATAGTAGGGGTACATTATTGAATAACTTGTAATAACTACTTCCAAATGTTCCACTCTTTATTTTTAATATGATGCATATATACTTTATTCATTCAGTTATTCACTAAAAATGCACTACACATGTATTCAACCCTAGACACTGAACTAGTTCCTTGGAATAGAAGGATTTAAGATAAGTCTGCTGTTCTTAAGGATGCCACAGTCTTGTCCCCTGGACGAATGTTTTTGAAATTGTAGACCATAAGTCATCATTTCAATTAAAAAAAAAATAGAATGGAAAATGTCAGAATTCTTTATATGGAACAAGTGTAAGTGTTACCTTACACTTACACAAGTTTTGATGTGTCTTGTTGGTGAGTGTTCTATGTACTAGTTTATGGTATAAACTGTGTTTCTTAATGTAGGGAATGGCCCAAAATATGTTAGAATGACTACATTAGAACCTAGTCAACCAAATCTTTAGAACTTTCTTAACCATTTTACTTTATATCATTATATTACAGGGACTTGAGGAAAAGGGCTGTATCTTATATTCCACTTCATCCCTCCTGGCACACATTCTAATAATTTGTTCAGGATAACTGCTTAATGCAACCGGTTGTCTTCCTGATTAATGAAGAAGAAATGTTTTATTTGGAATTATTGTTGTCCAGTTTTGATTGATAACTACTTTCTTTGGATTTATTTTAGGAGTCATTTAGACAATATGTTTGAGTTTGTGGTGAGGAAAACAAGTGGTTGGTTGACCAAAATTTTGAGTTTTTCAACCAATTTATGTTCTTTTCAGAGACAGAACCCAAGCCTAGTTTATGAGCAGCTATCACAAGGCAATAATTCTTGTTCTCTAACCTTATTAAAGTAGATTTGTTTTGTCAATGTTGAGGTAAAATGGCTTTAAATAGTATTATTAAACCCTAAGCTAAGCAATAGCTTTACCATCAGACTTTATGCTTTGTGGTTGCAGCACCTTATGGATTTATTCTCCTTGCTGTCAGCATAAAAAAAGACCAGCTGGAAAAGCCTACATTAACTGAAGACCACAGGATTCTGGACATGCAGATGACCCAACATTAGGGAATCTGGGATGGAAATTTCATGTGTGTGGAACAATTTCATTAACCCAGAAATGCTGCTGACTATCTCTTTCTCTTCACCTCTCAAACTTGTGCAAGCACATAAAAATATGGAATAGTTTCTACCATTTTCTCTGAACTAACGGTATCCTTTGGCATCTCACCTCTATGGAAAGTATGGAAAGAAATAACCAAAGCAAACAATTTGTTCTCTTTGAGTCTAAGAAAATGCACTAGAATAACCTTTGTAGGAGGTTCATGGCTTTTCCACAAAGAATGTCTGTGTAGTTAATGTTCACATGTTCATTTTTAATCTAATTTCTTTTCTTTCTAAACTTATTGATAGTCATCTGGAAAAGTAATTCCTGACAAGATTTATTCATGTTACAGAACACTTCCTTAACTAATTTTCACTGTAGTTTGATATGAGTCTTTAAAATCTATCATCTATCTATCCACCTATCTATCTCTCCATCTATCAATCATTCACCTATGGCCTGCCTTCCTTCCTTCCTTCCTTCCTTCCTTCCTTCCTTCCTTCCCTCATTCATTCACTGGTTTAAACACAGTCAAAGGAAAAAACCTCAAGGAGCTTAAAAGATAATAATAGTACTCCTCAATGCTTACTCAAATCTTTCACAGAATTCTCTAGGTAGCTACTTTTACAAGGCATTTATTCTGGTAATATTGCATAAGTATAAATTGATGCAAAAGTCACAAATATCTTTCAAAAAGTGACTGTGAGAAAGTGCTTGGAAACCTTAAAAGGTAGCTCATAGCAGTGTGATGTTTCATTGTTATGTTTTGAAATTGCTTCTTAATAAAGTAAATTAAGTTCATATGGGAAGAAGAGATGGGAATTAATTTACTGTACCTTAAGAACTCTTTCTAGGAGCTTGGGAAATCAATTTTTGGTCACTCTTGTCTGTTTATGCACTTACAGTGCAGCATCTAAAGCTATCCATAAACATGGCTTTAGGCTAGAAGGAATATTCCCACTGGTCTTAATAGAATTAGTCGTTTGGAGGAACGAGTCCCACTTAATGTTGGCAGTTAATTTAAGGTAAGGGCTTTTTGGGTTCTCCCTTAGACAAACAATGGGCAATTAAGTACATTTTACCTTTGAAAACCTGAAATGTGTTTTCATCTACATCTACATGTAACCCAGACTCTGAGTCAATGAAACATATTTATGAATATTTTTGTCACATACAGGTTGGAGTGGTGTAGTGGTATTAATTTGGGGGTGTTCGACTAAGCAAATATATTAGTGTTTTAACGTTCAGAGATCCAGTTCTCTTTTAAATGACCCTTTAGGGGCGCCTGGGTGGCTCAGTCGGTTAAGCGTCCGACTTCGGCTCAGATCGTGATCTCACGGTCCGTGAGTTCGAGCCCCGCATCGGGCTCTGTGCTGATGGCTCAGAGCCTGGAGCCTGCTTCAGATTCTATGTCTCCCTCTCTCTCTGCCCCTCCGCCGCTCACACTCTGACTCTCTTTCTCAAAAATAAATACACGTTAAAAAAAAAAAAATAAATATAAAATGACCCTTTAGACAGTAGTCTAAGCCCCATCTTGCTTGACTAGTAGGTTTTCAGTCTTTTGTGAGATTCCACACCCCAAGGATTTCTGGGTGATTCTGAATAAGGTTTATGTGTTTACAAATTCTTCCTGTTTGTCACTTGTCCCAGATCTTATGTCTATAGGTGATGACATTCCCAAAATAACTCCAACTAACCATCTGTTATGTCCTGGACTTCCAGCCCATACGTTGCAGGGGCCATCTTCATCAGCGGGGATGCCTTTGATCTTGCCTTTACTACCCCAAATCTATTTGTGCCTTCACAATTCTCTTTGAAACGGAGCAAGAGGAAGGAAAAAGAACAAAACTGTTTACCTCATGCTCTCAATTATCAATCCATTTCCTAGTCAACATAATTATAATTTGCAGAGATAGAGCATAACTCTTCATGAAGATATTTTACATTTTTATGCTTACAAAATTAATTCACTATAATTAGGGCTGTCAGACTTAGTAACAAAAGTGCTATATATACTTTATACTTGCATAGAAGTTATTTGTTCTGTGCCTGAAATTTCAATTTAACCAGGCATCCGTATTTTCTCTGGCGGCCTTAACTAACTCAGAATCTTCCTCCTAGTACTGGTTACTTTTAAAAAAGACATTTTGAATCGGCAAAAATAATCCAATTAAGAATAAATCTAGCCTAAGGCATCTAAACCTTCCCCTAAAGACATAGAGAAATTTTTTGATCCTTAAAAATAGCAATTTCCATCATCATTTATCTATCAATGGTTCAAGGATATTCGAGTTAAGTTTCAGACCATCCTTCAAATGGCTATTTCCCTTCCTAAATGGCTATTTCGGTGCTTAGTGTGAAATTTCTCTTCAAGGTAGTGCCCTGACCTTGGGGATACTTCTTTTGTTTCAAGGTTGGTTGATAGGATGATTTCCTCAGATTCTCCTTTCTAGAAGTCTGAAGGATAATCCCTTTCCTATGTTCCAGTTTTTGCCACTCTAGTCCAATCATAAGGAATATAGAAAGCATTTGAAAATTATGTCAGCGGTATTTTCAGAACTGTCCAAATGAGAAAAGAATGAGATGGGAAAAGTCATGTTGCCCCCATATAGAAATGTCTTCACCTGTAATCTAAATGAAGGGGCTTCTCGAATACTGAAGCTCTTAGTTGTGTTAGAATTCTTACAATTCTTTGCATTTAGTGATATGACAGGGGCACTGGCTGAAGTTTAGCTGTAAAATGTTTGGCCAGAGTAGTATTTGGTGCGTTTGGGTTAATTCTGCATTGAGAAAACAGACACTCTGCTCTGGTGTGGATCACAAAAATCTGCAAACTCAGTTTTTATCACCTATTTACTGTCAGATTTGTATCAGTGCTGAAATGCTCTAGCAATCAAATTAATTCAAATCTGCCTTAGCATCTCTTTACCCTAAGATTAAAAGTATTCACAGTATTGTGTTACGGAATATGTTTGCATGGTTTCCTTGCACTCAGCTTACCTAGTTTAGACCTTGCTAATGCAGCCTTTCGATCGGTTAACTACTGACGCATTAGCTCTATTATCTGTTGCCTCAAAAATTTGTAACAGAGTCTGACCCTTTGACCCCATCCTGGCAAAGTAGTAATTAATGTCAGATACATTTTGATAACACTATTAAAATTGTTTTAAATGCTGGAGCAGCTAATTAGAGAGAGTAGTTTCCTGTATTACTTTACCAACCACCGTCCCAGGGTGAATATTATCTTTGTGATTAAACACAACAAAATACCTAACACTTCAAGAAAATAATCAAATAAAGCATATTTCTGTAGAGGGTGTGTTTATCTAGGGAGCTTATTTAACAAAGCAGCAATTCCTTCTCCTGTACCATTCAGAGAGTGAAATGGCACTCTGACCCAAGACATTCTTTACATGATGATGGCACTGTTTGTGTTTTGAGAAGTTATGAAACTTGGCGAAGGTCATCGTTGGGTCCTGCAATCTGGTACAAGATTAATTTTTCCAATATATTTTGTGGGTGTAGAAAGGATCAGGGGAGGCATGTAGGTCATGAAAGCTACAGGCATGTGGGCTAGTGTCTGATGAAATTTTCCTTTGACACCTGCTGCCTGTCCACATTTTTTTATGAGGAAATGTTGCTTATGCTTGATGAGCCAGGAATATTTTGACCATGACGCTATTCACTTATGAATAAATCCTAGAAACCTCTTTATTTTCAGATTTTGTAAATGCTAGACTAAAGCTGGGAAATCAAGACATAATTTGGTCCCAAATAGTTTTTTTTTCAACATTTCACATTAATTAAAGCCTAAGATGCATTTGGCTAAGCTGTTAAAGTAATTTTAAATCCAAACCAACACTTGGTCAAAGTAATCTCATCTTTAAAAAATCTCATGATTACTTCACACAGTATCATTGGATTTCTTTTTTTCTCTTTAATAAAGTGGATGTGGTATGCAGGATGCAGGATTTTTTTTTTCCTCTTCCTTTTTTCTTCTAACTGAAAACAATCAATAAATGGGTTAAGAAAACAGGTTTACTTTTTGAAACTTTCAAACTACTATTTTGAATACTTTGAAAAGTATCATCAAAACATGAAATGAATAAGTGGACTGAGTTGTAAATTTTCAATACCACTAAGGAAAAATTTTGTGATTTTATGTTAGAAAAAGAATTGGGGATATCTGATATTAACCGCCATATTGGTTTATCCACACCTCCCTGGTATACTCAGCTCCATCAGTATGGGTAGATGCTGGAACACACTCTGGTCGTTTCCATTTTGTCTTTGAGTATATGACTTACTTCACCTCACAATCCCTCACATTTCTCATCTAACCCTCCAAACTCTATACCACTTTCAAGGAAAGGTGTCTGCCATGAGGACATTTCTGACCATTCAAGCACACAGCAGACTGTCTTATGTCACCATTCTCCTCCAGGTCAGTAATACCAGGACCTTACTACGCATAATTAATGCAAATTGATCTCTTACCCTATGCCTGGAATGTATTGATTTATTTAGTCTTATGAACAATCAAAGAAGGTAAGTATTGCCATTTCTGTATTCCGCAGAAGATGAATGTTTGCTTTAGAGATGTTGAAAAATTGACCTAAGGATACCTAGCTGATCTACACTGATTCTAAGCTCCTTATACTATGTCATGTGGCTTCACAACAGGGATCTAGTCAATACCGCAAGGCAGCTATGGGTGTGGCTTGGAGGGAGAGGAGAAATGGTTCCAGAAGGCTTCTGATTTACCTAAGGGAAATGGACTTCAGAAGATAGTGTGCCCCAGTCTTTTGAAACCCATTCACATAAGCTTGTCCAGGTGAAAACTCATGGGACAAACACAAACACACAGGGGCATACACACACACACACACAGGCACCCACACACATGCACAAGCAAACACTGAGGGCCTGTATATAGGGTGGAGCAGGCAAAGAAGCACATTTAATCAATCCCTCATCTGTATTTTGGGTCTCAAGTCAAGAAAGAATCAGTATTTCTGATGGCTTCCTGTTTTAGGCTGCTTTACCTCCTGTCTCTCCCTTTAGAAGCTGAGCATGCTACTAACTATTTTGTGTCTCCCACATTTGTTGTTGGATTTACTTATCATTAGCTTATTTATCCTAAAATATGCTAAATGTGGCAATTTGGGCTGCTAAAAGAAGTTTTTGTTTTTGTTTTTGTTTTGATTTGTTTTGTTTTGTTTTTTTAATACAAGATCTTATCTTGGGGGGAAACACAAGAATTATATTTGTGGCTTTTACTATCTTAGTCCTTACAGTTTAAAATGAGTCAGACTTGCTGTTTTCCCACATATTCTAAGGAGAGACTGCCACAACGACATCTTCAAAACACTCATATTTAGTCATATAAACGCAAGGCCTGTGATGACTGCCCAGTGATAAGGTGTGCTTATTACTTGAATCTTGCATTCTGTTCTGGAACTTTCTAGGGCCAAAGAGACGATGATGATAGGAAGCCCAAGAAACTGGGGTGGCCACAAAATTGTAAGGACCCAAGAAATATTTTGGAAACAGCTCTTAGGTTTTGCTAAATTCTGAGTTCCTCACTAAGACCTCAGTGGCAGCAAGGATCACTGAATACTAAATTGGCTCAGGTATGGATCTCTGAATTTTGAAAACTGATGTATGTGGATAGCTACCTTTCTAAAATAGCTATGATTTCTTTCCCACATCATATCAGTGAAGGAATTTACAAGGGTCCAACAGTACTCTGGCCTTCTAGTGTCATGCATTTGTGACTCAGCATTCTGTGGATTGCATATGGCTGCCTTCTGTGGGCACTGCTTCCAGGAGACTAGCTGTTGTCTGTGGTGCCCACAGCCCTGAGGTGGCCTTTTAAGAAGTCGTGTGTTTAATATCACTGATCAGCTCAATCTTCACATTCTGGACTCTCCAGAGAAACATAAACAACAGGATATATGTATGCTGAGAGAGATTCCTTTTATGGAATTGGCTTCTACAGTCGTTGGGGGCTGGCAAACCTGAAATCTAGAGAGAAACCTGGCAGGATGGAAATTCATGTAAGAGCTAAAGCTGAGTATTGAGTTCGAAGTGAACTGACTGAGAACTCAGGCAGGGTTTCTACGTTGCTGTCTTAAGGCCACCTTGGGCATTGTTTCTCACTTAGGAAACATCAGTCTTTGCTCATAAGACCTTCAGTTGATTGGATGAGGCCCCAACATTGTGATGGGGAATCTTCTTTACCCAAAGTTGACTGATTTAATTAATCATATATAAAAAACATCTTCATGACAACATTCAGACTGGCACCATAGCTTAGCCAAGGAAACAACTGGGCACCATAGCCTAGCCAAGCTGACATAAAATTAACCATCAGACACGCTCTGCCTCCAGATTAGAATGATATGGAAAGATAAATATAAAGAGAGGAAATGTAAATTGTTTAGAAAGTGAGGTTTGGATTTTTTTTCTTGACCTTTAATGTTTTCTTTAATCAAGAACATGTGAGCAATAACACCGTCCCCACCTCACATGCAGTTACAGTTACGCTAAAATCAATAAATTGGTGTCTAGTGTACTATTGCATGTGAGTCACTTGAGCTGGAAATAAAATATAAACTGGAGAAGCTGGTTCTCAGCGTTCCTTTGTTATGGAATCATTTTAATCAAATCAACATATTTTAGTCTTGCAAACTTATTTATTCCAAAATATTCATTGAACGTCCTGCGCGATTTTCAACTCTGGATACATGGCAAAGAGCAAAACAAAAAAAAAATCTGTTTTCATGGACTTCATATTTCAGTGGGTGTTGGCTGATGATGAAGAAGTAAAGGCGACACTGGTGGGAGAGGGAAAATTTTAAGGTGGCTTATTATGTGAGGTGTCTCTAAGGAGGTCATGTTTGAATGGAGATCTGAACAAAGAACATGAGTTCTATAGATATCTGGGGAAGGAAGAAATGGCAATGTACAGAATATTCAAGAACCAGCTGGAGATAAGTGTGGCTATAGTGAGGAAGAATAAGATAGGAGATGATGTTAGAGGAGAGGGGCAAGGACATCCAAGCCTTAGCTGGTGAGGGATTTGGAACTTAAGTCTTCATGAGAATTTTGAGTGCAAGAGAGATTCCGGTAGATTTTGAAAGGATTCTTCCGAAGCTCCGTAGAGAAGAATTTCTACTTGAGGCCAGGCTGTGGTATTTAAAGAGTCGCTTGAACCAAGGACATAGCAGTGGAGAGAGTGAGAAGTGTCAGATTCCATATATATCAAACACATCTATCCAGCCTGAATGGTACAATGCTACAATTTGTATTAAGGTGCCTCCCCAAGGGCAGATGCAAACATAGAAGCTCTCGCTGGCATAGTGGGTCCCCTTCAGTTAAAAGTGTGAGACATCTGTTGGGGTTAGGAGGAGACACAGGAAAGACATGAGGCCTAGAGATGAGGTGGAGTTGCGGTGTTGTGTCTCTTCCCAAGCAGATGCAATGAGTGAGTCATCTTCTGCTTTACTCTTCCTCTGAAGAGAGAGAGAGAAAGAGAGGCAGAGAGAGGAGAGTGAGCAGACCTGGAATCAGCTTGTCTGTTCACTGAGTAATAAGCTTTCCCCTTTTCCAGATGCTTTGGTTTTCTTATGTAGAGTTCACATCCTTCCTCCGACCCCTTTGCCCGCTCCTTCAAAGTATCTCCCTTCCAAATTTTTTTTTTAATTAATTAATTTATTTATTGGGGGAGGGGCAGAGAGAGAGAGAGGGAGAGAGAGAAACCCAAGCAGGCTCTGTGCCGTCAGAGCTCAATCCCATGAACTGTGAGACCATGACCTGAGCCCAAAGAGTGTCAAGAGGCAGAAAGTTAACTGATTGAGCCATCCAGGTGCTCTGCCTTCCATCATTTTCCAGGGAAGCACAGGAACCACAAAAGCTACACATACAGACTGACTTGCGAAAGATACCAAAGCTCAAAGAGTAACTGATTCCACTAAGGGGGCGTGCTGGGGTGGAGAAGATAGGACTTGTGAGGCTAAGACAGGACTGGGGCATCACATCCCACAGCTCGTTGCAAGGTGAGTTGAGAGTGGATTGGTAATCCAACACCTGGGGATAGAATTCTTTGTATGAGTGAGTGTATTGGGGAGAACATGTTGGATCAACCCCAGAGCCGGTTTGTTACCCAAAGAAGAGGGTAAGGGGGTCACCTGGCTGGTCAGGTGGTACAGCATGTGACTCTCGATCTCAGGGTCATGAGTCCCAACTCTATGTAGAGTGTAGAAATTACTTTGAAACAAAACAAAACAGAACAAAAACATTGAAGACATACTAAAAGGTAAGGGATTTAATAAGATTCGAAATATCAACCCTGCTACACATCTTGATGTAAATGTGTGAGGAAGAGGAGAATGTTGTTTAAATATCTTGTCTGGACCATAACTTCTTTAAATGATACATAATTGATTCCTGTTATTCACAGTACTTAGGTTCTATAAAGTTGCTGTGGATATGAAACTAACAAATATGGACCCATTGCAAATAGATATCTGTAAGCCTTTGGTCAGGATATTTTCATAAATCAGTTAATGCATAATCTTGTCTTACATGTGTTTATCTTTATAGACACCTTCTTTAATATATATTGTTAATGCATTAACACTGAAATCATGGCCAACAGCACTATAGCTCCTGTCTGAAGGAAGCTTCTCTAAAACATATATTTTCTCTGTAAGGCACATCACAGCTGTCTTGCTCTGAGGAACAGTAGACAGCAATCAGCACCATACTTGGAGGCCATTTTAAATAGCAAAATCTCCAACAAAAGCCCAAAACTTTTAAAAAATAGGGAAACGTAGCTCTAAATAGACCATGAAAAGGACACGTGTTTACAGTATGAAAGCTGAAACAAGAAATCAGGGCATCGCCTTACTTGACCTCGTATGGGCACATGCACATCAGGCAAATGTGAGTCAGTTTTTCACCGCTCTGCATATGTCCATGAATAATCATGAAAGCACTGTAAATATAGATTTGAGGTTACAAATACATTTTTGTGAGTGGGATTTACAAATATGAATTTGCAAATACTTTAGATCACCTTTACTTCTCTGGAAATGGACTACAATGAGTCAAAAATATTTATTAAAAAAGTTATGAACAACACAAGGACTACTTATTTCTTCCTATCTGTGATTTGCACTTGTACAAAAGAATCCAGGGTCTATGTAATTCTCCTGGAGTTATTTTAGAACTCAACTGGAAATATGAAGAAGTGAATTTAGGCAGTTTGGATTGTGCACCTTTGTCTGTTGGTTAGTCTCTGTGTTGCTATGACCACCCATTGTCTATTTCTGGAATGGGTACAGTAACACATATTTCAAAAAGTTGCTATGAAAATTGATTGAAGTATCTAGCAGTTTTGAGCAGCTAGTACATTTTTGTCGATGCCATGCCATGTTTCCAAACCCAGCTTTTGTTGTAGCTTCATAGTCTCTCTTGATTCCTCTTACCCTCTGCTTCTAGGAAACACCAAACAAAATAAAGGAGTATTTTTCAGTAATCACTACCCTAAGATTGTGATACGATAATCTTGTTCCCATTTTACGCATGATTATTCACCTATCTAGCAAGTTCTTTTGGAACATAGTAGAGAATAAATAATAAATGTTAAAAATAAGCAAATAAATGTACGAACAATGAAGTCATATTTACTTTTTTAGGCTTTGGTGGAACTGGCTTCATTGTGAGATGTATAAAGTCTAGCATTTCTCTTCTAAATATTTATAAGTAAGAAATATAAACATGAGTTTGTGGCTAAGCACCACGCTTAGGATGGTATATGTTTTGATGCAAACAACATAATAATAAAAGAAATGGAACTCTAAAACAGAGGATTTGCCTATTTTTATGAAAGTTATATGAAGATGCATTTAGAGTTTATGAAGAACAGGTCTAACATGGCCAAACCCAAGTATTTTTCTACATTTGAAGCATCAATGAAATGAAAGGACTAGCACTGAATGACAATTTTAATAGTCCATTAATAGTAACAATAATTGAATCATTTATTTTAAGCACTCATTATTTATTAAACATTCTAGTGAAACTGTGCCTTATGTTACATATATTTCATATCAATCTGCAGTGGAAGCAATTTCTGTCTCTATTTTAGAGAAGAAAGTAAAGTTAAAGAAGTTATGGGGGCGCCTGGGTGGCTCAGTCAGTTAAGAATCTGCCTTGGGGTGCCTGGGTGGCTCAGTCGGTTAAGCCTCCGACTTCAGCTCAGGTCACGATCTCACGGTCTGTGAGTTTGAGCCCCGCATCGGGCTCTGGGCTGATGGCTCAGAGCCTGGAGCCTGCTTCCGATTCTGTGTCTCCCTCTCTCTCTGCCCCTCCCCCGTTCATGCTCTGTCTCTCTCTGTCTCAAAAATAAATAAACGTTAAAAAAAATGTTTAAAAAAAAAAAAAAAAAAAAAAGAATCTGCCTTCAGCTCGGGTCATGATCTCGGGGTTTGTGGGTTTGAGCCCCGCATAAGCCTCTGTCCTCACTCCTCGGAGCCTCGAACCTGCTTCAGATTCTGTGTCTTCCTCTCTCTCTTCCCCTCCCCCACTCACACTCTGTCTCTCTGTCAAAAATAAATAAACAAAAAAAAAAGAAAAGTTATGGAAATAGTCTAAGGTCACGTAGCTCTTAAATAGCACGTCTGTGATTGGAACTCAGGTTCTGTCTCTAAACTTCCATTTGTCTTTTCTAAACTTTCATTTATCTTCAATGACTGGATTAGTAATGAATTGTATGAAATATTTTAATCAAACCGCTAGGTTTGTATACAGCCTGCAAAAAAGCGGGATCCCAAAACTTCTAAAGAGGATCTTCAAAGCCTTATATTTTTAAAAGTGTTTTATTATTTATTTTTGAGAAAGAGCAGGGGAAGGGGCAAAGAGAGAGGGAGAAAGGATCCCAAGCAGGCTTGGTGCTGTTGGCAGAGAGTCTGATGTGGGGCTCGAACTGGAAGATCATGACCTGGGCTGAAATCAAGAGTCAGATGCCCAACCTACTGAGCCACCCAGATTCTTATTTAAAAATCTTTGCTAGACAAACAAGTCTACTTCAAATATGGGGCTGTTTCATCTGGGAACGGCAAGTTAGAAGGGACGGCCCCAGCCATGTAGAGGCTAATTGTCATTGCTAGAATGATTATCGACATAGAGGTTTTGTTAGGAATAACAACGTAAAATTGAGAAGATGTAACTACATTCAGATAGGAAAAATGAAAATTATTAAAACCAGAAAATATGCTCTATATAAATAGAGTAAAGCACTTTTTCTTTCTTCCAGATTTTCCATCCTGACCTACAAAGTATGGTTTATGTTGGAAAATGTTTTTATCTTAGTCATTTTGGTTTTGGGGATAGGTATAACACATTAAAACTCATCTCTATCCTGTATCGTTTCCTTTTCAATCAACCTCAGCTTTCCGTGAGTAAAAAATAACAGAGTGCCTGTGTGAGAACACAAAAGATAAAGCTCTAAGATTTTTTTTCCCCCTCTCTAAAGAGGCTTATGCAATGATTGGAGCAGACACCAGGAAATTAGACCAAATGGTAGTGTTAAATCCATTAGCCAACCTACATTCTCCAGTGAAAAATGACATAACTTTTAACAGTTTGGGTGAAAAAATTAAATATGTGGCTAGGATCTTTAATTCCTTTGTGGGTTACTCCCCCAGTAAGTATTTGCTAAAGTTTCACCATATGTACTTACTTGGCTCACGGTTGAGATCACGTGCAAAATTTATTTAACAGGCATATTCTCAAAACCGTTTAAGCCATGAGAGGGTCTTTTCCATTTCCTTGGTAGGTTTTTATTCCTTGTATTTTATTTAGGATTTGGGGACTATGTGAGTGTGTGTGTGTGTGTGTGTGTGTGTGTGTGTGTGTGCGCGTGCACATGTAAATGAGTTTTGTAAGAGATTTTAGGATTAGTTAGACAATGTAAACATTCAGTTATCTAGTCTTTCATTCCTTGGACTGAAATACTTTCTTAGAGTTAAAAGAAACACCATTTATCAAAATGAAAGGGAAACCTGCAGAAGAGAAATATTCCCTGTTGTTAACCAAATGAAGTGAGACTTTAAAGTCTACCTGTAGTTAAGGAACGCAAATCAATACCATCTATAAAAACCCAAGCAAGGCCAAAAATCAGATGCCTTTTTTTTTTCTTTTTCAAAAAGTAAAACACTTCAACGGATTTTTGAGCCTGATGGTTAGAACAAAACATTAGCCGTAGGCGCTAAGAAGTTGCTTACAATACAAAATGGGAAAAACCCATTTTTCCTGAGGTCAGAATAGCAGGCTCACCACAGGATGCAATTTAAAGGATACTCAGTGGTCTCCACCTGTCCAGATTCTTGCTTTCCCTGCTTGCCATGGTACCTATCATTATGAAAGAGATTCTTCAACATCTAGAGTGATTTGGATTGACAGTCAACTGAGAACAAGTCCCTTCAAGAATATGCCTTATTGGGGGAGGGGGGGCAAAGGGAAGTCACCCAAAGGGCACCCTGAGGTAAAGATTGAGGCTGCACGAAAGATATTTTGTACTGCTTGGTAATGTGACTTGGGGAAGGCATTGAGTCAGATGTTTAGTTATACTGTTGTGGCTTCTCAGTGGAATCCATAACTAACACAGAGGAAAGGGTTACTCTTTTACATCCTAGGCAGAAAGCGCACACTTAACTAGAGAAAAAATATGGCAGGACCAATTCTTTGGAGGCATTCTGTTGAAAGTCTTTCTAATTTCATCATCATGCCAATATTGCATGTGCATCAACATCCGAAAGAGGGCTAGTTGACCAGAAGACAACAATAAGCCATGTCCAGCTCATGAGCATATGATCACTTTGGTTTATTTGAGGAGAAAATGAGAATTGTATGTGATGGAAAGTCAGTTCACATAAATTTAAACAATAGAAGTGAATTTATTGGCTCATAAAGTTGAGAAGTCCACTGAGGTACAGGTGATTTTAGGCATGTCTCAATCTAAATGTTCAAATAAGGTCATCGAGTTTGATCTACTGGTGTCTTTCTTTTCTCCCTGTACCCCCCACCCCTTGTTTTTCTTCATCTTCTTTTATCTGATTTCTTTTATGTTTGGTTACAGAAATGACCATGTGAAGCTCAAGTTTGTAGCATCCTTATATCTCTGATTCTAGAGAACCAGGGCAAGTTTTCTCTTTCTGGGTCTTTATCATTCTGCCCCAAAAGGATTTACACGGGCACTTCTTGTTTAGCCCTAAATCAGCTTTAAGCTTTTGTTCCTGCAGTTATACTGTACAAGCATGGAAAATGTTTTGGTTTATTTTGATATTCAGAAAAACGTGCTGAGGAGACATTGCAGAAAATTATTTTTGGCAAATGCTCAGGTCTTTCCTTCAATCATAATGACAAAAATGGCTACATGCTGATAACTGCCATATTATCAGTGTTTCACCTGATCCGACAAGTTCATACTGATAGACATGTGCACCGGGGAATTTCATATCTGCATACTATGCATAAATTCCTTCTTTGTCAATCTCCATGGGTTTCTGCTACTAAAACAATAATTTTTATTCAAAATTAAAAAGGCTGTAAAGCAAAACAATGGTAAGGAACACAAATGTTCCCCTTTTCCTTTCTGTTAGTTACAATAAGGGATCTAAACCTTATAAATATTTGAGGAATTCCAGCAAGTTTACTGTTCTCTTTGACTCTCCAAACTCTTTAGACAAACAAGAAGGCGTGACTGAGAGAAGGAAAGAGGTGGTGAAAACAGTGTTCAGGAACAAAACAAAAACAAAAACAAAAACAAACAACAAAAAAAACTTGACCAAAGTGTTTGTCAGTACATGAGAACTTGAGGAAAATATAGATCAAGTGACAAAGCATATAACTCAGTAAAATAACTATTGTGAAATATTTACTACCAGACTTTTAAAATATATAGGTTTTGGAATGCATTCAGTCATTTGATCATGGAATAAGCTTTAAAAAATGTTGAAGGCCAGGCAGAAAAATTTACAATTTGGAAGTAATATTTCTTGAGGAAAAAAAAAAGAATTAAAAATCTGAAATGTAAATCTACTTTCATTCAATGCGGGAAAGAGTTTAATTTTCAAGAACATGTACCAAACATACATACACACACAACTCTTTAGGAGCAAACCTATCATATAATGGAAGTATCCAGTCTGTGAGGGACTTGCTCTGAAATACAGAGGTACAGCAGTAGTTACCCAGACATCCAATAAAATGCAACCCTTGGGAATGGTAATATTTTATCATTCATTTCTCAGCTCCAGAGAACATCAGTGAATGTGCATCAACGATGCTTCAGAAAAGCTTGTGTCACCAGAATTATGTTTTATTTACAATAATTGACTCTATTTGGCTTGTGTTCCAGTTTTTAAGAGACCACAGTAGAAGGATCTTGATACATGTGATCACTGTAGTCCATAATACATCTAATTATGCTGTAGTTTGCAATGGGGAGTCACTTTTAATCTGAAACTGTGACTTTTTTTGATGTGTAATGACAGTTAATAGCATAGCAAGGCTTTGAAACAACAATACAAATGCCAGGTGACTTATTCACAGTCACACAAGGGTAGAATACATAGTGACTTCTTAAAATTTACTCATCTTTACAGAAATGCTAGAGGGAAATTATATTTGGAAGCATCAATCAATCAATCGATCAATATTTATAAAGGACCTCTACTGGGCCCACAGTACTATGATAATTACTTTTCACAAAACAAGAGAAACATAAGGTATGATACTTTCAGGTATGCTAAATTGTATCATACTGCCTGTAAATGCAATTTCTTATCACCAAAGTCGCTGTCCATGATGTGCTGGAAAACAGAGAATTGAAGCTGAACCTTGAAGGATTTGTTGAATTTAGAGAAGCAAAACACATAGATTTCATGAAGAGGAAGGGAAAATATGCAAAGGTGAAGTGTTAGATGTGGGCATATCCGTACGAGGAAGAGGCATGAGATGGTTAAGGAAGAAGTGGGAATGTTTTGTTTGGATATAGCAAGCTTGCCTAGGTAAGAAAGGATGAGTGTAAGACAGGCTTTCAAATTCCCTCAAGGAATTTGGAATTTAGATTTGATATAAGAGAAATAAAACATTTATCTTTCTGGGTAGGAGAATGATATTTGGACAATCATAATTGGCAATGATATTTGTTCCACTGATACAGCAAAGTATAAAATCTGTTTTAGAAGGAAAACAGAAGGTCTATATGTAGAAAGGAGTTTAAAGATTACTGTATGCCCTGTTGGGGGGCTGGGTCAGATGACAGTCAAATTTAAACTGAACATTAAATTGAACCCCCCACTCTTAAGAATTTAACTTAGTAGTATCACCTATCACAAAGGTATTTTTAAGTAAGCCTGATATGAAGAAAATTCCTATAAAAATTCTATTTTTGATTACCTTTAATGCAAATATCAGAGGTGTCATTTAAAAGAAAAGCAATTTCCCATGAATGTATCTGAAATATCAGAGAAGAATATCTATCTCTTCATGTTCATCAATCAGAAGTTCTTTGTACTGATTCTACTCACACCAAGGGTTTAGTCACATGCTAAATCAAGACACAAACTGAAATCTAGATCATGCATTTGCATTGTAGTTCATTGCCCAATTTACAAACCAGAAATTTGTTTTTAGGTGCAAATCACTAGTTTGTGGCATCTGTTTTATTTTACCCTTGGGCCATTAACTATTGCACTTTCTGGGGGCTTTCAGTTTCCCTCTCTAGACAACTACAGCTTTTAATGAAACCTTTTCAACCTTATTTACTTCCAACTAGCTTGTTGTATCCTAGAATCTGCTGCCTTTAACACTGGAGACAACTTGATATTTCAATACCTTGACTTTCGTGGTGGTTAAATTTAAGTGGTATGCCACGTGGGAACAGGCAACCAAGAATTGTAAAGAACTTTATTTAAAAAAATTTTTTTTTTACATTTATTTATTTTTTGAGAGGCATAGACAGAGCACAAGTTGGAGAGGGGCAGAGAAAGAGAAGGAGACAGAATCCAAAGCAGGCTCCAGGCTCCGAGCTGTCAGCACAGACCCTGACGCGGGGCTCAAACTCACAAACGGTGAGATCATGACTTGAGCCGAAATTGGATGCTTAACTGACTGAGCCACCCAGGCGCCCCTGTAAAGGACTTTAAACATGTAACACTTGTGGAAATAAAGATGATAATTTAGTGGTGAATCCAAGGCCAAACTCCATTTCTGTCTTCTCATTTCCCTATTCCAAGCACACTGATTAAAGCAACAACAACAACAAAGCATGAATGAAATTTGCAAGATTTTAAGACTTTAGTAGGTTTGGGCCCCTTGGCATACAGCATGCAGATAATTTAGTGTTATGTGCTTGCATATGCACAGCCAAAGAGAAACAGAAAATAAACTCTTTTGGGTTGTTTTGGTGAGACATTTGCAGTAAGTATCCCAACGAGTTATTGCGTTGATTTTTTCTCGCTAGGTTGTGGGAGATCATCAGATAATTATGCAATAATGAGTGTTTAAAAAAGAAATAGTCTCAGGCACTCGATACTGATTTGCAAAGAATTCTAAAACAAAGTTTTAATATTGATGTTCCTTTAGGGTTTTTAAGTCTTGAGTAATGCTGGGAGTCACTAAAGGTGTCCAAGTTAAATTAATCAGTAGAATATTTTGGTGGAGATTTCTAGTTCTAGCGATCATTGGCAAGGAGGTTTATGATACTCCTACACAATACTATTATAAACAACCAACTTGGCAAAACACAAAAAGCCAAAGCAAAACAAGATCCAAGCAAATGTAATTTTCTCTACAACATGGATTCAATCTTACTATTTCCCTCTGTATATATTGTATTCTATCACTCTTCCACACGATTCAACTCTATCAACTAGTCAGTGATATACCAGATGACCTTTGAATTGGGCCCAAGATTTTATGCCTCAGACCTTTGCTGTTAGCGTTTCTCCTACTGAGAAAATTTTGTTCCCATCAGCCTCAAAATCTATCCATTTTTCAGTTCTCAGTTAAAAGATCATCTCTCTTGGGAATATTTTTAATGCTCCCATTAGAATATGATGTTCATCTGGCTTGCCCTGAAATTATTTTGGTGCCTGTCTTACATTTACTACTAAATTAATAGTGACAATAGGAAGCAGCTATTGTCCTACCTTCAAAAAAAATCTCTTGTGTTTCTGATAAAAAGAGTTCTTTGGAAATACAGGTGTTAAATAAGTATTTGACAACTGGAAGTCAACTGAACTATAAATTGTTGATAACACCAAGAGCAGTTTTGAACTGTTACTTAACCCATCATATATCCATCTTCTTTTCTGTTTGCACTGTAGTTTTGAGCTAGAAATGGATCATCTGTCAAACACAGTGTTTGTTTTTACTTTGAAAAGACTAGCTCTAGGGTTCCGGTGGTTTCTCAGTCATAGCATGCTAGTAAGAGGATGAACTTGTGGGTCAAACTGACCTGTACTAGTGTGACGACTTCACTGGCTGTTAACTCAAATTCATTAACCAGCCTAAGACCATTGTTTTCATATGTAAAATGGGGGTTGAAAGAGTTCCTGTTTCCCAGACTGTTCTGAAGATTAAATGCTCACGTGCTGGCAAGTGGCTTCACACACTGCCTGTCTATATCCAGTGCTCCAGAAGAATTCAGTTGCCTCGAAGGCTTTTGAGTGTTAGCTAAATATTCAGATTCTTCCATGCCTAACGTATGTTTTTCAACCCTGCACACTTCTAAATTTTAGATGCGTTTTGCCTGAGGATTGTCAGCAAAGATTTTCGAGCTATCAACTCTTTTCTACCATGTGCAACTAAGAAGAGGGATATCTTGTTAAATGTCATTAATTTCTCCTTTGTCTCCATAGACTTCTCCAGCCCAGATCTGAAGTCTTTAGGGAGGTGATGGCCGTGTGTGAGGGAATGGTAGGTTAGGAAAACAAGATGGGGGTGGGTGATACATTGGAAACTTACCTCGATTCAAGATTAGTTGACCTTAGTTTAAATCTAATATTTTTCTTCCCAAATGATTACATATTTTCCTACTTAATAATGACCAGTGCAGAAAGGCTGAGAGAGCTTTGAAGTTCAATTGATAAATTATCTCCAGACCTTGTAAAACTATCATCATCCAGCTGGCTTACTGTATATTCAAATTCAATTTGGGACAATAAGAAAATTGTAGCCATGTGTCGACTTTAGGGCTGTGTGTGTGTGTGTGTGTGTGTGTGTGTGTGTGTGTACATGGGGTACATATGCATGTATGATTGTTAGTAGTGTGTGTGAGTATCTGATTAGAAATTTGGCCAGTTGATAAAAAAACAAAACAAAACAAAACAAAACAATGTAGCTCAAATGATGAATGCTCAACAGGAGGTTTCTATGATCCAGGAACCCATCTGACTTGAAGCTGTTAATTTTCTCTGGTATGTTCCAACACACTGCCAGGGACATATAAGGTTTCTCCCCAGTCACTGCTATTATGCCTTTTCTTATTCTGCTGCAAGGAGTGGGGGCAAAGGCCACAGGATCTTTGAGAAAAATTATTTCATAGTCATTTCAGAAAAGACACTGCATTTTTCTGTATACAGATGAGGTTTTCTTTCATCCCAGTGGCCTTCTGTCGAGGCTCTGAGAATTTTAGCAAGTGGTGTATCCATTCCTCCAGCTAGCACACACAGGCATGATGCTGGCTTTTTTAACTTTACTTGTTATGATCATTTATGGTCTTTCTAGTCCTCTCTCTCTCTCTCTCTCTCTCTCTTTCTCTGTATTTGTGTATGTGTGTATACAATGAAATTACTGTCTGCTTTTCATAGTAGAATCTACAGTTTGTGTTTCACTTTTCAGTTAAGAAGTTTCTTTTTCTCCTCCTTCCCAACTTCACTCTTCTAGAAATTGAAAATTTACTTCTCTGCTAAACGGCAAGGTGTGCCAAACCCCAAATAGCTCAGGGATCATAATTCAGAGCCGCTGGTTTAGTCTCTTGTATGCGAAGTCTGTAGAAGTAACTATGGGCCCTGGGATAAGTTTCTCAGGACAGCCAGGAAACCCAGCAGGAAGATACTGAAGTTGCCTGAAAGAACTTTCCAGAAGAATTGTCAGGATAACTGCTTCATATTTTAAACCATATGGTAACAGACTGTGTCTTTTTCAGGTAGGCAAAGGCTCCTTTTGCAAGAAGGTAAGTGATTCCTTGGGAAATAGCACTTCTTTCCCACCTTTTCTTAGGATTTAAGAGGCTGGACTGGGATTTAAGAGACTCAAATTCTAGTCCCTGCTGAAAAGTTAACTAGCTGTGACCTTGGGAAAATGGCACACTCCTTTGTCTGTTTCCTCGTCTGTAATTTGGGGTCTTTGCAAGGTATGATCTCTACGGCCTCATTTAGCTCTAAGCTTTTGCGATTCCCTATGACTCCTTTCCTGCACCAGGTCCCTCCAAACGAAAAAGGTCAGAAGACACTTTTGTGTTTGTTTTGTTTTGTTTTGTTTTGTTTGTGAGTAGGTGTGTGCTTCATTTCACTGTTTCCCCACTTACAAAAATAAAAGGGGATTCCCCTGTGGTCTATAAGAAGATCTCCTGTTGAGTGTTCTGCATTACAGCCAGTTTTCTCTTTTAATCCTCTAAAAATACCTGCTAATACAAAACAAGTGCAGATTGTTACAGAGCCTCTCCCTGACTTCCAGCATGCTGAGCGGTCTTCCCTCCATCCAGACAATTTTCAAGTGCTGAAAGAGTCGGAGTTTCAATATAGCCTGACACCCAGGGTCCAACGTTATAATGTCATTTGGTGACCGCTAGATTTCTCATCCCATATGGTGCCCAACACTGGAGTTAGAAGAAGCTATGATGAATAACTGTATCTTCCATTTTGTGTTGATAACTCTTCCTCTCAAGAGTTTCCCCTTGTGGGATAAAATTTACTCGTGAATTTTGAATATAGAAATGTGGACACTCCTACAAGTAAATCTGTAATGGATTAAAGATTGACTGACAAGACATGAAACAATGCCAAAGCAAGTGTGTTGGTGGGAAGAGAAGAAAGGAAAGGAAAACAAAAGGGAAAAAGTAATGATCAAGGGCTAAAAGGAAAGAAGAAATGTCAGGACTTGGCAAATGATGGGGCATGAGACAGGAAGGACATAGAAGTCTGGTTGTTCACGTTTCTGTTTTTTTTTTTTTTAAGTTTATTTATTTATTTATTTTGAGAGAGAGACAGACACAACACAAGTGGGGGAGGGGTGCAGACAGAGGGAGGGAGAGAGAACTAGCCAGGCTTTGTGCTGCCAGCACAGAACCCGATGTAGGGCTCGAACTCATGAAACCACAAAATCATGATCTGAGCAGAGATCATGACCTGAGCCAAAATCAAGAGTTGGATGCTTAACCAACTAAGCCACCTACGTGTCCCAGGGTTTTTGAACCTGGATAATTGGGAAGATGGTATGTCACTGGCAGAGATGCTCTATGTTGGAGAATGAGTGCAAATCAGGACATGAGGAGTCTGAGAGCCAGGGAAGATGTCCAAAGGGAGATGTTTAGCAAGCAATGAACTTTGAGGGATTTGAGACCTGTCAGGTGATATACTTTCATCCATGGGGGGAAAATAATTAGAAAAGGAAGTTTAAAAAAGGGAATTTAACCTGGGATTAAGATAAAATAAAATAAAAATTATAAGTAATTCTTATCTTAAAGGCATATAGGTCTTAGACTGTTTTCGGTTGCACTAGCCAACTCTTAGAACTCAAACTTAAAGGCCTTTTAAACTCAAGAGCATATATTAAGAACTGGTCTCCCTTATTTTATGTATTATTTTAGCATTTCAGTTGACTAACAACCTAAGAAGAGATTCTCCTGCTCAAGAATTAGTTTCCATTTTCCAAAATTCAGCTTTGTTTCCCCAGCTATTTATTATACGTATTTCACATAACACTGTGCTGACGGTACAGTGGGGTAAGAGGGAAATATATCATGTTGCCTTTGGTATTGAATGAGTTAAATGTCGTTGAAGAAATCAGACACACTGGCTGGGGAAAAAATAGCCCCGCAAAGAAAAACAGGGTCAATCAATCTTTATATCCTAAAAACTTAAATGTATGTATTCTCAGTAATCATCACCTAGTGATGTTCAACACATTGCATGAGTGTATCTGGAGGTTGGACACATATTTCAAATGCAGAACAAAACCAAACTTATCCATATGCTCTCATCAGTCTTTTTTTTTTTCTTTTTGTAGTTTTTCTCTCAGCAAATAGCCTCACAATTCTCCATATCACCAAGTCAGAAGTCCAGAAGTCTAGAATGTCTAAAAATCTAGACTGACTTCTTCATATCCACCTATCCTTCTCCTGGTGGCCCCCACCCCCAGCAAATTTGATTGTGGCCCTTTGCTTCATATGGGCTACCATTGTTTTTATAACAAAAGGCTATTATTGTTTTTATAATAAAATCCAAATGAAAAGCTCTTTATGGTTTGGCCTTCTCTCTGACCACTTCCTTGATCTGTATGTTGGGTTCCTTCCCATAGGAGGTCTTTGGAACTTTCAATAATACCCTTCTGCAAGTCTACTTGGTTTAGCACTTGCTGGGACCAGCCTTCCAATCCCACTTCAACAAACAAAATCCTAGTTTTTCTTCATGACCCCAGTCAAGAGCTACCAGCAAAACCTCCTCTGAATCTCTCTGGCCCTGCTCTCCATTTCTTGAGCTCCACTGGTCACCGTGCTTGCCCCTTGGGAAGGTGCTTGCTGCTTACCGATGTAGTGGCTGCTTTTCTTACCTGCCTCTGCACTGGACTGGGATCTCCTGCAGGGAAGTAGCATCTCATCTCCTGATTGTGATAATTACAATGTTTATTCAAATCCAGAGTTGCATTTAGTATCTATTACACCATAGACATTTGAAGATAGAATTGAATTGAAAAGACTCAGAATGGAGGGCTTGCTTCCTTATGAACATGTTCCTCCTTGCTGCCTTTCCTGAATCACTGTCTTTCACCTAGGGTGCAGTATAGGTTTCTCTGTCCGCATTTTATCCTCTTTTTAAATCTACACTTTCCCTTTCTCTTTTCACCCTCATCCTCCCATCTTTCGTGATGTATCTTTGTTGAACCAAACTAAGAACTTTCCTCCTTTTCTCTCTTTTCTGTCCCTCTGAAAGTTTCTGAGCTTCTATTATATACCAGTCACAGAATTGGAGGTTTTCATTAATTATAGCTGAAACTTCATAATAACTTTGCACAGTAAGTTCTATCCTTTATTACATTTTACAGATAGGGAAAGTAAGGCCTAGAGAAGTTATCTGTGCAAGGTCACACAGCAAGTCAGCGATAAAAGCCAAGGCAAAGTGGCTTCAGGACCAGTCTTAACAACTGTGCTTTGTTATATGAAAGAGAATTAGGCTACTTAATTTTGTTTAAAATGATTTATTCTCTCTACGAAATCATAAGGGAATAATGTTGTGGGTAGGTCCCAGAAGGAAATGGAAAAATAATACAGAAAGGAAAAGTGGATGAAATTTGAGGAGATTCTGAGAAAGCAATTTGAATCTATCTTAGCTCTGATCTAGCAAAACCAAGGAAATCTAAACCAAGTGCTTCTGACTTAGGCATTGTTTCACCATGGTAACCTGCGTGCAACTGTGCTCCGTGGCTCGAAATTCTGCAATAAACATTCCTCATCCCAGGGCTTCTCCCACGCCTGGTGGGCACCTCTCCCGTGGTTAGGCTTACACACAAACACCACAGGCAGCAGACAATCATAAAATACCACACACACAAAGACCATGTGCTTACACAAAACATACACCCCTCTCGTATTACCAGAGCCGGTTGAGCAACCAACTCAACATTGCAAGGTGCTGGATTTCTCCAGCATCTGACTGAGCTGCCCGCGAGCACAATACAGCATCTTGTTCAAGACCATATTAAGCGCTCCAGCACCGGATCTTTACTGTGTGGGCCACAAGGGACTCAAATTAAATATATTCAGAGATCTCCTATTGGATTTGGGCTGGCAAGCTGATATCCCAGATATGTGAGTGCCGCACTAAAAATGAAATTCACCTGCTGTTGTATGGACTTTGCAGGATGTACTTCTGACTAGAAGGAACCTCATGTTGACATCACAAACCAAAGTCAAGCCGAAGCTGCCAGTGTATGTTCTCTGAGTGAGTTTCTTGGAGTTAGGAAGAAAGCAAGTGGAGTTCCTGTGCTTTTGAGTCTTCTCACAACATGACTGATGAAGGTATTAAGCATTAGGATACTCCTCTCTGCATCCAATCCTTGTGTCATGTCACTGCAAATAGAAAGTGAAACAGCTGAGGTATTAAGCTACAGAAATGTTTCTTTTGTGTGTTTCAAATACCAGGCAAATGGTTCTCAATGTCAGTGGGGAAAAATTGAAATGTAGTTAACCCTCCATCCCCCCAAATCATACACTGGGTAGAAAAAAATGTTAATTTTGGTTTAATTTGGCTGCAGTTTGAGAAATAGGGTGGCTTTGATGAGTGTCTATGTCTCCAATAATCTAAATGTCACAACATAGAAGATTTGGGCCTGAACTCACTTTTCAGTATTCTGGTTTCAACTTAGAAATACGTAATTAGTATGATCAGATTTAACAGATGAATGAAACTTTATTGATTTAAAAAAATACAACAAAGTTGCTATTGTTGTCTTAATTATTGGGCTGGGATTGCTACCATATATTGCCATAAATATTTTAGTATAGCAAATTTCAAACCTACAAAAGGAGAGAGGGGAGTATGAAGAATGCTAATATTCTCACTAACACCAGCTTTAATGATTGATTATTAACTTGGGGACATACTCATTTTGTCTATATTTTGTCTATATCCCTATCCACCTCCCTCAGCCCCATAGCTTTCTGTTGAAATGTGTTTCCCAGATTCATTTAATTTCATCTGTAAATATTGCAGTATGTGTCTCTAAAAGATACAATATTATAAAATTAGAAACAATAACTATTCTACAATTTTAAATATGCAATTTCCCAATGCCCCTTAGTAGCACATAAGATTTTTACAATGAGTTTCCTCAAATCAGGAAGAAAGACACTTAGTTTATATGCCTTTTAAGACAGTTTTTAACGTATATATTGTTTCTCTGTACTTTGTTGAAGAAACCAGGTCACTTGTAAGGTAGAATTCCCACAATCTGGATTTTGCCAAGAATGACTTGAGCACTGCTTTTGACTTCCTTAGTCATATTATTAAAACAAAACAAAACAAACAAACAAAACAAAACAAAACACTACTGGGTAAAATTGCTTTCTTTTATACTCTTTGTTTTAAGTAGCAAAAATAAGGAGATTATTTACCTCAAACTAGGTATATGTCTTATTTTTCTCTATTAAAAAAACTTTTCCGGGCGCCTGGGTGGCTCAGTGGGTTAAGTGGCCGACTTCGGCTCAGGTCATGATCTTGCGGTCCGTGAGTTCGAGCCCTGCGTCGGGCTCTTTGCTGACAGCTCAGAGCCTGGAGCCTGTTTCAGATTCTGTGTCTCCCTCTCTCTGACCCTCCCCCGTTCATGCTCTGTCTCTCTCTGTCCCAAAAACAAATAAACATTAAAAAAAAAAAAGAAAAAGAAAAAGAAAAACTACACTAAAAAAAAAAAACAAAACTTTTCCTTTATGTTGATATCTTACAACAAAAGAACATTATGTAAAAGGAGTGATGCTCTAGCAGTTGTATGAGGCCAAGGGAATCTTCCTCACACTGATTATTGCAGTTGTGAAGGAACTTAGGGAGCTGTCCGTCCAATTGCTTTTGACTGTTGTAAAAACCAAGGCTCATGGAACTCAAACGAGAATGCTTATTGTCAGACTTTGCCTTTCTGGAGGCCTAGAGATCCTCATAGATGGTCAAAGTCCTCAGATGCTCTGCTTGGTAGGATCAGAGGTGGAGATGTGAGTGTGCGTGGCATACAGAACACACGCGGAATCTGCCTTTTGGGTCTTCACTGGCCAGGCTCACCTCAATTTGGGGATGTCCGGGTGCTGTTGCTAACTTCTTAAGTAGTGTTCTTGCATATAGTAGCATGAACTTCAGAACTCGTACCATGACTTTGAGCTGAATTCCACATTCTGGCCAGGTACTATCTACCCTCTCTGAATTCCAGTTTCCTCATCTGAATAATCTTGGTTGTGCAGTCGATTGTGTTATACTTAAACGTAACCCCTAAGGGACAATTGCAATTTCCAGTGTCACTGACACTAGGCTTGGCCTTGGGACTTTGCTGTGATCCTTGTAGAAAGTTAAAACAGCTCTCTCACAGCTCAAGTTGCACAATAAACTATGGGCAGGACTGAGCTGTGCCACATATGGGATGTGGTGGTTCAACGTATCTCCGCTCTCTCTTCCTGGAAACTGCAGTATCCCAAATACAGACAACATAGCCACAGCTGCTTTGCAAGGTCACGTAGAGTGAGGAAGAAATCAGTGTTGGTGTGCACAGTCACTAGGATTCGAGGGTTGTTTGTTACTACAGCATAACTGTCTATTCTGCTTGATAAAGATGCTGGGCACACTGTTACCCTTAGAGGGTGTACTGATTTTAAGTCAATGTGAAACATCAACTTTTTCTGTACCTCATTTCTTGCACATGCAACTTGTATTCTCAACCACAGCGTAAGAACCTCAAGACAACTTCAAATTACACTGCATTTTTGATAGTTCAGGATTTATGGCCTGAACAGTATTTTGTTTGCCCGGAGTTTAAAGTTAGAAGTGTGTTTAGGGTGTCACTCTGACAAGTATAAGCTCTGTGACATTAGGTAAATCACTTAATTTCTCTGAGTCTCAGTAAAATTTCTGCCTTGCCCTGCCTTTGGCAGCAAGGGCTGTAACTATGTAAAAGTATTTGTTAACTCCTTAGAACCATATCACTCTTGTGTTTGTTTTAAAGTAGAGGCTCAATTGCATGTTTTAATGCAATTAATAGGGATGGGTTCTCCATCCTATCGTTTTTCTTTTCTTTTCTTTTCTTTTCTTTTCTTTTCTTTTCTTTTCTTTTCCTTTTCTTTCCTTTCCTTTCCTTTCCTTTCCTTTCCTTTCCTTTCCTTTCCTTTCCTTTCATTTTTTTTCTTTTCTTTTCTATCCCTTTTCCCTTTCCCTTTTCCCTTTTCCCTTTTCCCTTTTCTCCTTTCCCCTTTCCCCTTTCCCTTCCTTTCCTTCCTTTCTTTTCCTCTCCTCTCCTCCCTCTCCCCTCCTCTCCTCTCCTTTTTCCTTTATTTTTACATTTAAGGACTCTAATTTTATTGTATTCTTATTTTTTCATGTTTCAAGCTTTTATTTAAATTCTACTTAGTTAACATATAGTGTAATATTAGTTTCAGGAGTAGAATCTGGTGACTTTCAGTTTATATCAGTGTTATTTTTGATGTTAAAACATTCTTAAGAGCAAGGTGGTCAGAAGGCTAAACATTTAAAAATTGAAGATGGAGAGCAGGTAAATTTTAAACAGAGAAAGAAAAAGAGTGCAGATCCATGTTTATAAAGAAATAAATAGAGAAATGTCAATTTTGGGTGAGATAAAAATTAAAATACATGGAATATTAAGTACACTACTTTCCTAATGTTAAAATATAAACTTTATAGACATAGAAAGCCCCCATTCTTACCAATGAAATCATGTTTAGTTTGCATCCTCTACAGGTACTGAGATATTTGGACAAATAACTTCCAAGTAAAATATTGTTAAAAGGTGCCAACACACCAGAAGTCAGACCTGTTTCATACTTAAGGGAAAAAAAAGAAAGAAAAAAAAGAAGAATATGTTGTTTGGCAATTTTATTTCATGTGTCAGGATCAATATCATGTGAGTTTTGAGTGGAATGTGTCAAACTGAGTTTATCTCCGGAGTCAGTTTTCAGTGCTGGCCATTATTATAGACACTGGGGAAGCCCCATCAAACCTTTACTGCCATGGAGCTTACTCTATTGGGGGGCTAAGGATGGGAGTGTGGGAGCTGAAAATAAACACAAATATATACAAACTTCCGGTCACAAAATAAATAAGTCACAGAGATGTAATCTATAGCATGATAACTACTGTCAATAATATTGTATTGCATATTCAAAAACTCCTAAGACAGTGAATCTTAAAAGGGCTCATCACCCACAAAAATATTATAACTTTGTATGGTGACAGAGAGTAACTAGACTTATTGTGGTGATTATTTCACAATGTATGCAAATAATGAATCAATATGTCATACACCTGAAAGTAATACAATATTCTCTCTCTCCCTCTCTCTCTCTCTCTCTCTCTCTCTCTCTCCCCCTATACTTATACCTATACCTATACCTACATATGTATCCATCTGTCTATATATGATGTACATATATGATGTATGGGAAGTTTAGGATACAGAAAATAGAGAGCTAGGGGACTCATGGGAGGTAAGGCTGGGGGGGAGAGTCTTCTCTAGGAAGGTAACATTTGATCAGAGACATGGAGCAGTGAGGGATGTAGGGAATGAGCCCTGTAATACATGAGGTAGAACATTCCATGCAGAGGTAACAGCAAGTAAAATGTGGGACAATACTTGTGCCTGAAGAGTGTCAAGGAGACCAGATGGCTGGAGCTGAGTAAGCAAGGGTGGAGAGTGGTGGGACCAGAGTTCAAAGAGGTTGCAAGAGATGAGCTACATGAATGTTCCAGTTGATTGTATGGATTTGAGATTTTAATCTGAGTGAACTGGGCAGTTATTACAGGATTTTGAGCAGAAAATTGATATGACCCAACAACTTTTTTTCTGAGGTAAAATTGACATATACCATTACATTAGTTTCAGGTGTACAACATAATGATTTGATAATTGTATATATTGCAAAATCATTAGACAATGAGTCTAATAACTAGATAGTAAGTCTAGTTTCCCCCCTTAGCATATAAAGATACATAATATGTAATGCAATATTATTGACAAGAGTCACCATACTGAATACATTACACCCCCATGACTTATTTAATGACTGGAAATTTATACCTCTTGCCCCACTTCTCCGATTTTGTCCAACTTCCAACACCCCTGCCCTCTGGCAACCACTAATTTATTCTCTATGTCTGCGAGTCTTGCTTTGTTTTGTTTGTTTTTGAGATTCCACAGATAATTGAAATCATATATATTTGTCTTTCTCTGTCTGACTTATTTTACTTAACATAATATCCTCAAGGTATCTTCACATCATCACAAATGGAAAGATTTCATTCTTCTTTATGGCTGAGTAGTATTTATACATACATACACACACACACACACACACACACACACACACACACACACACATATATAATGCTGTTCATCCATCAATGGACACTTTGGTTGTTTCCATATCTTGGCTATTGTAAACACTGCAATGACCATGAAGGTGCATATATCTTTTTGAATTAGTGTTTTAATTTTATGCATATAAATACCCGGAAGTGAAGTTTCTGGATTATGGTAGGTCTATTTTTAGTTTTTGAGGAACCTCCCTACTGTTTTTCACAGTGGCTGTTCCAATTTATATTCCCACCAACAGTCCACCCTGGTTCTCTTTTTCCCACATCCTTGCCAACATTGGCTATTCCTTGTCTTTCTGATTCTACCCATTCTGACAGGTGTGAAATGATATCCCATTGTGGTTTTCATTTGCATTTCCCTGATGATCAGTGATGTTGAACATCTTTTTATGTGCCTGTTGGCCATCTGTATGTTCTTTGGGAAATTATCTGCTTTGATCCTCTGCCCATTTTTTAAAAATGCCGTTTTTTTTTTTTTTTTTTTATTTGGTGTTGAGTTGATGAGTTCTTTATATATTTTGGATACTAACCCTGTATTAGATATACTATTTGCAAATATCTTCTCTTATCTTTAGTAGTTGCCTTTATATTTTGTTGGTTCCCTTGCTGTGCAGAAGCTTTTTAAACTTTATTTTTTAATTTATTTTTAAGAGAGAGAGAGAACACAAGAGAGGGAGGGGCAGAGAGAGAGAGAGAGAGAGATTGAATCCCAAGCAGGCTCTGCACTGTAAGTAGAGTCTGATGCGGGGCTCGAATTCGTGAACGTGAGATCATGACCTGAGCTGAAGTCGAGTCGGATACTTAACTTACTGAGCTACCCAGGAGCCCCAGAAACTGTTTAATTTGATGGAGCCCTATGTAGTTGTTTATTTTGGTTTTGTTTTCATTGCATTGAATTTACTTAACTTTTGAAGGTACCTCTCTGGCTGCTGTGTGGAGAATAGAGAAGGCATGTGTGGAAGCAGAGAAGTGAGTGATTTGGCTTGTGTAATAATTCAGGTGAGAAATCTTGACACTTGGACAGGAATGGCTATGGTGGAGGTTTGGGGAAATAGTCCGATTCTGGATATATTTTGAAAGCATAGCAAATAGAGTAAACTGAGGAGCTAGATGTGAGGCTTAAGAAGAACACGATGATGATTCCAAAATTTCAGGCTTTAGCAGCTAGATGAGTGGAGTTGCCACTTTTTGAGCTGGGGAAGGCTGCAGGAGGGGGGGGTTGGGGAAATGTCTATTGCGTATGTCCAAGGGTTGGAATATAAGGGGGTGTCCCTCAGGCACTGCACAAAGCATGGGGTGAAGATTTGATGGCACTCTCTCCCAGTGTAAAGTCTTTTACTTCTAATAACTCTGAGCTGTCATTTCTGAGGGACTTTTTTTTTTTTATATATGACCTTTGTAACAAGATTTAACCGGTATATCCTTTCATCCAACAAATGGTTGTTCACAATGCTATGTCAAATTGTAAATTTCTACTTAATACAGAGCACACATTTTGTGTCCTAAGCCAGATTGTAAATATCTCAAAATGTGAACGGAAGACTCAAAACTCTGTCTCTAACTATATGTGGGATATTTCTGACCACCTAGTCTTGGCAAATGCATGCTAATGCGGGTTGATTTAAGCTTATTTACATCTGAAAAGGGTCACGTACCTTTAAGGCATAGAAGCACAATATGACAGAGCATCCTTCTGATATAAATTGAAGGCAAATTGAGGGATGTGGTTCAGGATAATGTTGGTTGATGAGTATTTTAATCTATGAAGCTTCCTTCCCTTTATGCTTCCCTTTTGTCTACTTTCCTACAGGATCCAATTTGGGGTTAGTGTTGGTCTATAGTTAATAAGAACAATGAAAATGATCGTGATCTGGTCATTATAATACATTGTAGTGGGACTAAAGAGAGTGTTATAGCACTGTAATGTATCTGTATCCCAGAGGTACCTGCAAATTCTGAATTTTTCAGAGGAGGTCCTTTTATTTAGGGAAAAACTTATCCGAAGAACATTTTGAGTATGAGAAGATATGCACCCCAATCCTGCTCTAGGTCCAGGCTTTTAACAATTGTTTTTCTATTTGCTTAGAGCACCAATCCCCCAGATATAGGTATTTCTTGCTGGTCACTGTTCAAGTGACACCTCCTTGGAGAGGCCTTTCTTGATTGTCTTATACAAAATAGTGTCCAACCTTGCCCCCTCCATCCCATGTCCTTTACATTATCATTCTCAATATTTGTTACTTGATGTTATACATTTGTTGCTTGATTTTACCTGTCTCCCTTCCTGCAATATCAACTCCCTGAGGGCAGGGATTTCGTCTGGTTTATGTATTGTGATGTGCTCAGTCATCAGAAAAGTGTTGATTTAACTAAATATTTGTTGAATGAAGAGCTAAATGAAAGGCAGAGTTCAGGATGGCAAAAGTTGAACAAAGAATCTGTAAATTGCTTTGGGAAAAAAAAAATCAGGTCCACTGTTTCTTTTATTAGGGGTGAACAAGGTCTCTGGAAGGGATTTGAATGTAACTGATCAATCACCTTCCTGGGAGCAGCCTAGAGACTTGGGTTCAACTGTCTTTGGGGATGGAGGCTGCAAGAAAGGTTTCTTTTCTAGTAGTGCTGACTTCTAAGACAGGTAATGAGCTAGGCATCCTGGAAATATTTGGTTCATCTTTTGCATTGACTGCCTCTAAGGTCAACGGATTGCAGTGGCTCTCTGGTAGCCAAGACTCTCTTAAACCTAAAAATCTCCTTACTGGTGCAAATGTATTTCCTTTGTAACATCATTGTTTCCTATGTTAAACCTTGTCAAAATTCCCTACAGGCTTTCCCCTAAGGTGGAGCTGGATGGTCACGTGTATCTGTAGTTTACGCCCTAGTATTAGCTGTAGTACAAGGCAATGGAGCGCCACACATATTCAGCTCAGTTTGGATGTGGCCTGAGCTGTGCTCTTAGGTCATCTCAGCTATCTTGGCAAGATTGTAATTTGCTTTTATTCTTTCTTACATTCTGTGAATACTGGATGATCATCCATATTCTCCTGTATCATGGTTTTACACGTTCTATTTCCATGGAGCCTTATACATTTCTCTTGTCCAATTAAGTTGGTTTTGGCTAATACCCCTTAATGAGAGTGGATATAAGCAAGAGGGAGCTACGCTAGGGAATTGGGAACCCAATGCATGGATACATTATAAATAGCTGTTGTTTTCCTTGTGATTCTCTATAGTAAGCTGTTGTTCACTGTAATCTTTGTTGACTTCTGTTGGTCTGTTTACCAGTACATAAAAGGAGAGATTGTGGCCTCGGGTTTTGGACCACAGTAGATGAGCGAGAGCAGTAGCTGTGTGAAGAATATTGACAGGTCAGAGGGGAGTGAGATGCATAGAAAATTAAATGGCAAAGAAGGGTGTCAAGTGAGAATGTGGCAAGTTATGCACTAAGTGTCCTCAGGTATGTTTAGGGGAGGGCACTGAACTGGTGGTCCATGGGAGACTGAGTTAGGGAAGATAGGAAAACTAAGATACACTCAATTTGTAATAATCAAAATCTAGTTATTACTTTATTACTCTATACCAGGTACTGTGCTTAGCACATTTCGTGAATTCTTGTATTTACCCTTCATAGTAACACCATGGAATCAAATCCTACTCAGTGCTCCTATCTCCACATTGAGTAGAACCAGCTTAGTAGAAACCTGGCATTTTTATCTACTCAGGTGTTGCACTGGCATTTTCTTGAGCTCCCCAAAGATGTACATGGTCTTAAGTGAGGAGACATGCTTATGAGATTGTCCAGTAGCCACGCAAAAGTTACATCCCGATGAGAAAACATATGTCGGCCTAGGCCAACTACACATTCCTGTAGCATAAGCTACTGCATCCCTGTTTGGTCATGAGAAATCTCATCCATGGATCCTGTTATTTCATATATGCAAATAATCCCATTGAGGTAAAAGTTGGAAGTAGAGTGATAGGAAGTTTTGGGTGCATATTTAAACAATTAAGGACATATAAAGAATCTGACAAAAAATTATTTCACTACTTAGATACACTCAGATTTTCACAATGGATATTGTACACAATCCAAAAAAGCATTTAAAACAATGAATATTCAAGTACATTAGCTTGATTGGACAGAAAGCCAATACAAATTGAAGAAAACTGAGGCATTTGGGCCTGGAATTTGATCTCTGCTCCCATTTATTTACATGATTTGGCCCATTTCCTTTGCTTTCTCCTCAGCCATTCCTCAACTTTTATTTTTCCATTTTTAGGATGTTTTTGTACACTTAGTATCAGTTATTCTCCATTGATCCTACACTCTTTATTTATTTTTGCCTCAATTAAACATAGTACTCTGAATCACTCAAGGCCATGTGGGTGATTGAGTTGCCTAGAAATAAAATTATTTTTCATTCATTAGTCTGAGCCCTATTCAATCAGGAGAAAAGTAGTCCTTCTTTTCCCTCTCTTTATTCCATATTTCTTTCTCTAGTTCAGAGCCAAGTATAAATTTTGAGGGCCTATGAAATCAGCTGTATAAGCGGAGAAAAGATAAATGAATTTACCGGAGTTGGTATGTCAGCTTTGGAAGATACATTTCTTAGTTACAGTCTCTCCTTCCTCAAACCCAAATGTATCCCCTGAGGCATTAATATCTTGGATTATTCTTGGGTGGGGATTTATTAAATGATTTCTAATGTTTCTTTTAATATTAAATTTATAGAATTTATGGTTGTATGATGTTCAGTGATTATTAGAGGTAATGCTCCATGCTATACAGATAAATGATATTAATCTTTCACTTATACAAAAATTCAGTGTGGTTTTCAGCAATCAGCCTTTCCTGGGGTGATGGAAGTTACCAGGTTCCTTCAGTGTTTTGACTCACTTACCCTTAGGGCATTCTACTACTCTGCATTTAGGTAGAAGGTAGGGGAGCAGAATAGAGATAGTATACTCTACTTCCGCTTAAAATCTATTATCAGTAACTAGTCACAAGGCATATGGAGATGCCACTACTACTGGGAAACACTGCTTCCTGTCAATGACTCTACACCGTAAAAAGGGAATACAAATCTTTGGACGGTTTCTTTCTGTGCCACATATGAATTAAGATTCGGGAGTATAAAATACCAAAATTGATTTTTCATTGGCCTAGAAACATAATTAAGGATCAAGGAAAAATTATATTTAACTCTATTTTTAATGACATGAATTCATATTAAAATATTTCCTTGGGAAAAAAGGGAAAATGATCAAAGATTAATATACACAATTTTCTATTGCAGAATAGAGACATAAATCAGGGGATTATCCTCAAACTTTGTCACAGATTTTTAAGGTAACTTAGGTTTGACTGTTTATGTACTTTGACACCTCTTTTCAAAATTAAACGTGTAAATCCTATGATTTTTAATTCAAATGTTGGAAGAGTTAAGACATAATTTAGAGAAATATTTCACTAACGAATAAACATATTTAAAATTTTATGTATCGGCCCCTACTAGAATAACCAATGTGGGCATACCTCTTAGGCTGACACAAACAGACATTAAAGGAGCCCGTAAGATGGGCCCCAGCAAAACAAAGAGGATGAAAAGATCCACCAGTGTTTGTACTATCCGTGGATAAGACTTTCAGCAACTAATAAATAGAATCTGCTGTTCTTAGTGCTGGCCATCAGTTATAACATTGGAAAACCACTTCTGTTGTTTGTTTTCTTAACTGTGGTTGTTTTCAGGGATACTATGGAGGCATATCTAAAAGTATAAAAAAAGGACAATAAGATTGCTCTTTGAAAGTTAAACTCTTAAAACATGAACAATGTTGATATATCGGATAAAGGGTTAGTATCCAAAATCTATAAAGAACTTACCAAAGTCAACACCTGAGAAACAAATAATCCAGTGAAGAAATGGGCAGAAGACATGAATGCACACTTTTCCAAGAAGACATCCAGATGGCCAACAGACCTATGAAAAGATGCTCAACATCACTCATCATCAGGGAAATACAAATAAAAACCACATTGAGACACCACCTCACACTGGTCAGAGTGGCTAAAATTAACAACTCAGGAAACAACAAATATTGGTGAGGATGTGGAGAAATGGGAACCCTCTTGCACTGTTGGTGGGAATGCAAACTGGTACAGTTGCTCTGAAAAACACTGGTGTGGAGGTTCCTCAAAAAATTAAAAATAGAACTACCCTATGACCAAGCAATAACACTACCAGGAATGTATCCGAAGGATACAGGATAGCTCATTCATAGAGGCACATGTACCCCAATGTTTATAGCAGCACTTTCAACAATAGCCAAATTATGGAAAGAGCCCAAATATCCATCAACTGATGGATGAATGGATAAAGAAAATGTGGTTTATATATACAGTGGAATACTACTTGGCAATGAGAAAGGATGAAATCTTGCCATTTGCAACAGCGTGGATGGAACTAGAGGGTATTATGCAAAGCGAAATAAATCAGCCAGAGAAATACATATATGTTTTCACTCATATGTGGAATTTGAGAAACTTAACAGAAGACCATGGGAGAAAGGAAGGGGAAAAATAGTTTCAAACAGAGAGGGAGGCAAACCATAAGACTCTTAAATACAAAGATCAAACTAAGGGTTGATTGCAGGGGGTAGAAAATGGGTGATGGACATTGAGGAGGGTGCTTGTTGGGATGAGCACTGGGTGTTGTATGTAATCGATGAATCATGGGAATCTACTCCCAAAGCCAAGAGCACACTGCATATAAATATATACATATACATATATATACATACATATATGTATGTGTATATATATATATATATATATATATATATATATATATATATAATATTTTTTTAAAGGACAGTGGCATTCTTTTTGTCAATGTTTATTTTTGAGAGAGAGAGAGAGAGAGAGAGAGAGAATGTAAGTGGGGGAGAGGCAGAGAGAGAGGGAGACACAGAATCCGAAGCAGGGTACAGACCCTGAACTGTCAGCACAGAGCCCGATGCAGGGCTCGAACTCATGAGCCACAAGATCATGACCTGAGCTGAAGTCAGATGCTTAACTGACTAGCCACCCAGGTGCCCTGGCAATAAATTATATATATATATAAAATGCTGATATAAAAAATAGCAATTTAAAGAGATGTATCATTTCTGGACCTTTAAGGCTAACCTGTAGCTCAAACAAATATATTAAGATTTCTAAAGAGAAATACACTCATCATAAATGGAATTGAACAGCCACGAAGCCTAGAAAAGGAAATTATAATGATCTCGCAGTCTGTGAGTTTGAGCCCTGCATTGGGCTCTGTGCTGACAGCTCAAAGCCTGCAGCCTGCTTTGGATTCTGTGTCCCCCTCTCTCTCTGTTCCTACCCTGCTCGTGCTCGGTCTCTCTCTGTCTCAAAAATAAATAAACATTAAAAAATTTAAAAAGAAAACGAAAAGGAAATTATACAGGCAATGTATACAGGTTCCAACAAAGCTCTACAAGAGGGAAGATGCTGTTTTCAGTGGTTCTAAAGGACAGCATCCTGCCTCCAGCTGACACACTTTAAAATTTTTTTTAATGTTTATTTATTTTTGAGACAGAGAGAGACAGAGCGTGAATGGGGGAGGGTCAGAGAGAAAGGGAGACACAGAATCCGAAACAGGCTCCAGGCTCTGAGCTGTCAGCACAGAGCCCGACGTGGGGCTTGAACTCAGGGACGGTGAGATCACGACCTGAGCCGGAGTCGGACGCTTAACTGACTGAGCCACCCAGGCGCCCCCAGCTGACACACTTTAATCAAGCCCTTCTAGCCAGGCCACCTGGCAACTCTAGATCTGACTTCATGCTCAACAAGAAGTATCTAAGTAAGATTTTGCTTTCTGAGTAATTTATGAGGGTGAGATACACTGATCCGCTGATGTGCATATTCCAGACTTAGAGATAGTCGTATTTCTCATTATAAAATAATATATGTTTTTTTTTCAGAGTTATAGATCAGTCTTGGTTGACGAATGCATTCTTGATGTGCTGAGCAAATAAAATTCATAGCCTACAAGTTTCAAGGCCAGATACTAGTCTGAGATAAATTGACCAAGTTAATGAATGGCAGAACCCCATGTAAGCTTTCTAGGAGATGGGTCCCTTACTTTTTTTCAAGTTTATGAAACTCTCCTCTGTATCACTGCAATGGCTTAAAATTTGTATTTTTAAATTTTAGAAAAATGTTAATTATCACATAATACCAGGGTCCCTTTACTCAAATGAAACACTTGAAAAAGAAAATTTAATAATTTCAGTTGGATAGATCAAGAATGCCTATACCATGTGTGCAAACTTTAGTCTCTATTCCACTTTAGTCCTTAGAGAAATGTTAATTATCTCTAGTTATTATTTCATGAATATATTTCATAGATTATGTAAAAGTAGATAGCAGTAATAGCTGTAACATTTTGTCCCCATTAGTTCATAAAGAAATGTTTCTTTTCTTGCCAGTTACCTTGCTTAGTTTAAATAGACCAAATGTATTAGGCAGAGCCGCTAATTTTTAGCAAAAGCATTATGGTATCAGTGAAAGTAAACATTCTTGTAGTGGTCCTTGCTGTGTTGAAATAGAAGTGTCCCTTCTGAGTTATAATAGGATTTGATTACAGACACCTCTAGCTGTCAGGGACCTCATGTGGTTTAGGGACTATATGCTGGATTCTGAAGCCTGAGTTCATGTCACAGAGGAGGGAGAAGGTCTGAGCAAACACTGTGTACGTTATACAATGCCTGCACTGAGCTGAGAGCTCTCATGGCAGTGGTGAGTTTGTGCCCCAGACAGAGCATGGACCTGTACCCCCAATCCAATTATCCTTATCATTAATGGGAATCCAATTCCCGCTAACTTTTCATCACTCCTAGTCACCGGGGAGACCCACACAGGTTCATTTGCCAAGAATGTCAGAGTTTTTATTTTCACGCTGATGGAAATCAAACACAGTCGCTATCCATTCCATCAAAAACACTAGTGAGGCCAACATCAGAACTCAGGGGGTCAAGATACCTCATGGCTCTAATTTCCATGACCTACATTTTAAAGTTCCACTTAATGTATGGAATTCACACGTGGTCTTACCATACGGCAAACATAGTGATACAGCCTTCGGTTGGGTGTAAAGAGTCCTGAGTTTTAGTCCTGACTGTGCCTGTCTTATATTACCTATAAATTTAGCTGTGAGTTGATTTTGGTTCTTAGAATTTTCACTATCAAGAATCCCTGCTATTCTCTGGCTTCACATTTGAATGAGCTTATTTATCAGGATTAACTAATAGGAAGCTGCATGGGAAGTGAGGATTGGGGAGATCATATTTATTATCTGCAATACCGGAGACAGTACATGCCTACTAGCTGTTTTTATTCTCAGAGCAACCTAATGACGTAAGCAAGCTGACCTCCATACACGGAAAAGAAAACTAACTTTTGAAGCTAAAACGTTAGCAAGTTGTCCCAGGGCTTTGTAACTCTGCACTCATACTCTTTCCACACTACAGATTTGAAAATAAACTTTTAAAGAGTTGTCATCATAATTTTATATTTCATGATCAAATGCAGGGATTAGTATGATTTAGATGCTCTGAACAGCATGTGATAATAAATGCCATGATGAGAAGAAGACCCGAATGATTGTGCATGCTACAAAACAGCCTTGGTAGGTCTAGAGTTATCAGAGAAGGTAGAGATAACTGACCTAAGGGAAGGAATATGTTGTCATGGATGAGGCTGGTCAAGGGTATGCCTTATTTCAAACGGAGGCATTCTATGTTTTGAGTGTAAAGGAAATCAATAGCATGATCTGATTTGTGGTTTAGAAGAGGTTCTGGAAACCAGAAGGCCAAAAATTAGCCTCCCAAAAGTCAGGCAAGAGGTAATGAGAGTCTCAATAAGTTCTCATCCTATACAAACTCAGCCTGGAGGAAAACATACCATTTAGTTGGGTATCTGCAACACTGATGTAGCTCACAGCTATGGCAATTTGCTAGTACTCCCCTTTAAAAGAACTTCTATTTTGAGACAGATTCATAGGATGTTGTAAAAAAAAAAAGTGTACAGAAAGTCCTGTAAACCCTTCACCCAACCTCTCTGTAGGTTTTAAGACTATTGGGAATACCCTTTTGAAAGGAAATAATGTATTTATGAAGGCTTAGCGCCATATACCAAATGGATCATAATTCTAAAGTGATAATAATTTTAAAATAGGCAACAATATCATAAAACTACCAGGAGAAAAAAATATATATACGTATAGCTGTAGTTTCTTGTATGACATTGTGAATGTTACACACACACACACACACACACACACACACACACGATGAAGGAAAAAATAGGCTATAATACATATATTTTGAAAAGGTCTGTGTTAAAACACAAACAACTAAGTAGCCCAGAACTACAGGTAATATTTCCATCCCAAACATCAGCAATTCCAAAGGCTTTACTTGGCAAGAATCATGGGGGCGAGTGGCACTTCCCTCATCAGGCTTGTTGCACAGGGAGGGCATTCAGTCTCTGAAAGGAATTGCAGTCAAGGACTTAGCCACTCCCCCCCCCCCGCCCCCGCCCTTGACCCTAGCTGGTCCTGTTTCTCCAAGACATTACAAGTCACTCATTGTCCAAAACACAATCTGCACATCTGTACTATGGAGGGGAGTTTCTTCAAGTTTTGAATGGGCATTTACTAGATAAGGAGGTGAGGGAACACTTTTCTGAAGGAATTCTAAAGACCTGCCAGGAGGAAAGACCATGCCAGGCAATAGGCAGAACATGTGCAGAGGCCTGAAGATGAGAGGGACCATGGAGGGGACCAGTGGAGGGCCAGTGAATATTCTGGAGCACGGAAAGGGATGGGGAGTGACCTTCAGCAAATTCAAGTTGGCCCTCAGGATGTAGGCAGTGACCAGATCATGCAACTGAAGGGAAACCTATGTAAGATATGTACAGAAGGGATAGGTAATAAAAGCCCCAACATTTCCCAGCACGTAAAAAATTAGGATCTGTTTTGAGTGACCGTTAACCTATATTCCAAAGGCTACTAAAGAGTAAAGCAGGCAGATCCACATGCATCATCCATAATGTGTTTAAATTTTTTAAATGTTTATTTAATTTGAGGGAGAAAGAGAGAGAGAGCAAGCGAGCAGGGGAGGGAGGGGGAGGATGCTAAGAATCCAAAGCAGGCTCCAGGTTCTGAGCTGTCAGCACACAGCCCGACACAGGGCTCGAACTCACGAGCCATGAGATCATGAGCTGAGCCAAAGTCAGATGCTTGACTGACTGAGCCACCCAGGTGCCCCCATAATATGTTTTAGGCTCCTTTTGCCCTGGATCCCAAATATGAATGACTAGATTTGGTTAATTTACTTTGTAATCAAGTTTGAGATATAGCTTGTTATACAAAGGCAGATCAGTCTGTGTCACTTCCCCTAAGATGATCAATTATTGATTCTCCATTGATTCTCCAGCAAATCCCATCTCTCTCTCTCTCTCTCTCTCTCTCTCTCTCTCTCTCGTCTTTGGTTAATAATGTGATTCCTGCATATTGCTCTTCTGTTTTTTTTAATTTTTTTTAATGTTTGTTTATTTTTGAGATAGAGACAGTGTGAGTTGGGGAGGGACAGAGAGAGAGGGAGACACAGAATCCGAAGCAGGCTCCAGGCTCCGAGCTGTGAGCACAGAGCCTGAGGTGGGGCTCGAACCCACAAACAGCTAGATCACCACCTGAGCTGAAGTCGGACGCTTAACCAACTGAGCCATCCTGGCGCCCCACCCGCATACTGATCTTAAATCATCAGCTACCCCCTCTCCTCCACTCATACCAAGACCTGGATATTTTCTCAGTGTGTTTCCTTTCTTTTTAGGTAGGGCACTGAGCTTTTGTGCATATGTCTTTTCATCTCCCTCTGCCTTGTCCTCCTAAGAAATACTCAGTCACCCTTCAGCTTAAGTAAACCTTTCGATAATCCCTTTTCACCTTGACAGCAAAGGTATACTCCTATTTTTATTCTTTATGCATTGCGTGTTAATCATTCAAAAAAATTCTCTCTCTCCAAATCTGTGATGGCATGAGAAGTATATGTTTTTATATTTATTTCAGTATCCTTGCTTAGAGTGATGGCTGCCACACATATTGAATGAATGAATCATCTATGCATATATTTAAAAAATTGTCCTCTACTGAGAACAAACTGAGGGTTGATGGGGGGTGGGAGGGAGGGCAGGGTGGGCGATGGGTATTGAGGAGGGCACCTGTTGTGATAAGCACTGGGTGTTGTATTGAAACCAATTTGACTATAAATTTCATATTTAAAAAAATTGTTCTTTATTATTAACAATTCAACAGATTGCTATTTTAGTACTGTAGGAAGTAGAGAAGTTCTGATTGATGTACTATGGATCATTTTTGAATGACTACATGTAAGCCTATTTTAATCATTTTATTTTTAAACTATTCGTATGGACACTGCGCTTGATGCACATGGTCAGATTTAAGCTTCTGGAAGAAAAGACCATGTTCGCCTCATCTCCATACTCCTAGGTAGCACCAACCACAGATTATCACATATAGTTTTTGCTCTTCAATTACTTTCTTGTTTTGAGAAAAGCCAAGGACAGAGATTTAAGTGTGGGCTTTTTACATTTGGTATTTAATCAGATTCTCATATCTCACGCTCATGGGGTTGAGTCTCCACACCAGAGCATTTCCTTCTATTCCCACAGCCAAGCTGAAATAGAAATTTAACTCAGATTTTGCTCTGGACATACCTACTTAGACTGTTCTTAAAAAATGCAGTTGTTATTGCTAAGCCAGTTGTTGTAATTATATTTTTGTTGGCTTTCTTCATTATATTTCTTCTCCAGATGGTCCAAAATTTAGGTTTTTTGGCTCCTATCCTAATATCAAACTATAGGAATATTACGCCATCTTCTTTTAAAAACAAATCTCAATTGGTTTCTTATTTGCCAATGGCTAGAACTTTGAAAGTCCTCCTCTGGGGACCTTTCATATCTCAATGATTTCATTATGGAAGAGAGCCCCGTGGGAGATCCTGTTTTTCATTTCAGTCTGAACAACGTTCTGGCAAAACTCTGATACCATGGATTAGATTTTGACATCCTCACTTTTATATAAAACATTATAAAAGCATTCTACTCTGAAAATTCTGCTGAACTCAAAACTCATGAACTACCTGACTCATGACAACCTTAACTGGAAAACAAGGCCATTTTTTTATAAAACAAAAAAGTATGGTGATATGTGAGTTTGCAGCTCACATACGAGGGCATTTTGAATATGCAGGTAAATTATAAAGGGCTGTTTGTCCACACTCATTTGTTTAATTCAAGAAAGGACATCACAGGTATAATTCTCTGATCTTCAGTTTCCTTTAAAAAAAATAGAAATCATAATAGTACACATCATTTCATTTTTCCCTTGAGGATGAAATAAGTGAATTTATGTAAAGTACTTAGAAAAATGTCTGACTAAAAGTAATAATAAGCTCTATAAATGTTAACTATTGTTATTAGTCGAAGCAGTTTGTATTGATATACTCTACTCTCACTAAGTGTTACCATAGACACAAAACTACTAAGAGTTCACATATAGTTACATTTGCATGTAGTTTTCCTGCCCCTCTTTTGAAGTAAAGGAATAGTAAGAACTTAAATCACATGCAGTTTTTTACAGGGTCAGCTAATTTAACTTAGTGCATGGACAGAAATGCTTCAGGTTTAAAGTGTTACTTTGGGTAAGCATTTCAAACCCTAACAATTTAACAGTGAGGGCATATTGGGTCATAAATAAAAATTCCTGGCAAGAGAAAGAAGGAAGGAATCAAGAAAGTGAAATAAAGAAAGCTTGTATGGCTTTTTAGGGGGAAGGCACATGGAAAAAAATCTGGGAGAGAGATTCCTTGTCGTTGTTAACAGCATCCTGGCACCCCACGATTTCAGTTTAGAAGTAGCTGTCTTCATGGCGAAAGGTGACTTCCAGTCACTCAAAGAGATGATTCTGAGTTGTCACACAGGGAGATGACAGTGTCATTTTGTGTAACAGAATCTACTGTAGGTGACTATGATGGTGAATATGGCAGGCCTACACCAGTCCTATTTACCAGCATATGTCCAGCCACTTGCATGGTGCCTAACCCATGTATGGAGCTGCTATTCAATACCTATAGAATGAAAGGGTAAAAGAATGAATAAAAACAACGACAACAAAAGGAGTAAATATCATATAGTTCTAAACATGTATACATTTCACAAATTAAAATGGTAAATATGTAGATAATAGTTCTGAACCTTAACTAAATCACCTGGGAACTTAAAAAAAAAAAAACAAAAACAAACAAACAAAAAAACCCTGATGCTCAAAGTATGCCCTGGACCAATTAAATAAGACTCTCTGTCAGTGGGATCTGGGCATTAATGCTAACTTTAATAATCTTTCCAGCTACTTCTACCAGGCCTTTTATATTAACAAGCACTGGCTTAGACCCAAACCAATGGGACAAATGTGATCCCAAAGAATGACTGATAAAAAAGAACAAAAAAATTGCCTCATGGGTCAATAGTTTTTTTTAACCTTTAGCCATTCATTTATTCAACAAATGAATATTGCTAGCTATAGTAGGAAATGAGCATGATGCAGAGATTTATAAGATAGATATGCTGTACTCAAGTAGCTTACAATCTTAAAAAATAGTTACCCATGCTCTATGATGGAAAGTCTTATGAAGGCTCAGAGATAAAGTGTGTCGGAAGTTATTAGGACAAGGACATTACCTTCAATGAGAGATCCCAGGAGGTGTTTCCCAAAGAAAGGGCCAACTGAAATAAACCTTAATATATGAGTATATATAGGGCATACAGAAAATATTTTGTTTAACTATTAATAATGGATATAATGTAGTGCACTATGGATATCATTTTAGATACATCATTCATCCAATGAGATTTTCATGTAAAGATATGAAGATAATAGTGTGAGAAGTAAGTCCATTTAGAAATAGTTGGAAATGAATTTGGGTTCAAGTTATTTTACCAAATATGTTTATATCTGAATGTGCAAATTCTCAACCTCCATTTTTCAAGAAGGATAGTGATTACTTAAAAACCCATATGTTCAAACTTCACTCGCCCCACTGGTTCAACCTACAGTATTAAAGTTAGCTTGCCATTCGTACGGATACATTAGGCCCTGCTTTGTGCTACCTGTGTATTCAGAAGCAGCCTACCTTATGGACCCAGTGCCTAATGGAATAATGGGCCATGCTTTGCCTTCTCTGGAATTTCCTATTCTAACAAAATTTTCGATAGTAATAAGGCAATAAGTGTATAACTTCTGAGCTGAAGTCAGTCTATTTTCACCCACTTCCCCTTTCCATGCAAGTACATTCACATACCTCTCATCCTTAATGCTCCTGTGTTGTCCATACCTTCTAATTTCTACTCTAAGAAAATAAATGCAGGATACCGCTTGGTTGGCTCAATAAGGCTTCAGGACTTAGGTCATATTACTGCTTCTTTCATTCATTCAAGAAACATTTACTGAGCCACATTATGCTACACAGCCTCTCAAGTATTGGAAATAGAAGAGTATATAAAACAGAAAAAAAAATCTCTGTCCAGTGGATTTTATATTTTAGAGGGAAAGACAACAAACAAGGTGAGTTATTACCATATGTAATATTTAGGTTGTTAGAAGTGCTAAAGAGAAAAATAAAGCAGGACAAGGAGATTAAAAAAAAAAAAAAAGTAGTGGGGTATGTTACCAAGATGGTGGCATAAGAGAACCCAGCCTCTGTTTCTTCACAAAGAGCAATAATTAGGCAGCTCTCCATTAATAAAAAAACAAAAACAACTCTTGGAGAGCTCTGGAGTCTACTTAAGAAACTTCAACACAGTGAAACAAAAAAAAACCCCTGAGAATAACTGTACAGAAAAAGAAGTGAGAGAGCTTCATTTGCCTGCATTACCTCATGCTCCAAGCTGCCATTCTCAGTGCCGAAAGGGATCTCCAAAGCTAGAAAGAGTGCCCCTTGCTGGGAAAGAAAGTATAGGGTGAACAACCAGCTTACCCAGCTTTTGGAGGGGATTGCACAAAGGTCCCACTTTGATTTCATTGCACTCAGACCATCAAATGTGAGACATAGAGAGACAGACAGGAAAAAGGAAGAAAAACAAGGGCTACCAATAGCAGTCGCACAGCGCGAGTGATCACAACTCACAGAGGCCTGATTGGCAGATAAACCCAACTGTTTTTTTTCCAACTGAAGAAGGAACCGATGGCCAGTACAGCTGCTACCGACCTCTTGCAGATTTCACTAGCTTTCTGCCTGATGTCAGGTGCCTGAGCTCCTGAGCCTCAATACTCCCATCCGAGGCCAGGGACCCTGTACCAATAGCCAGCCCTGGCTCCTGTGGCTGCATGAGAGCAAAATGTCAGTTGAGACTCCTGGGGCTGAACTCCACTGCTGTGCACCTGTTTGTGGCTAGCTCTTCCAGGTGTGCATTTGCATGCTGCTGGCCTGATACTTGTCACCAGCCTCCACCGCACAAGCACACCTGGAGGCAGACTGCACAGCCAGAGGGGAACATACCTGACAGCTAGTGCCCCACAGCTATTTGTGGGCATGAATCAGGCCCTATCTGCTATCACTTGCCTGCATCACTGTGCTCACCTACAGTTAGTCCCTCCAGTTGAACACCTGCATGCCTATAGCTCAAACGCTATCACTGGCTTCCACTGCCATGTGCCAATGATGAGACTTAACTGACATGGTCGTATATGCTGATAGCCAGGACCCCTGCAGCTACCGGTGTGCCTGTAGTTGGCCATGGCCTTTGTGTCCTGCCCTGACCCTTAGAGGATGCAACTGACCCCTGCCATTACACAAGCACCTGCAGCTGGTCCCTAGTTGAGTGTATGGATACGAGACTCTGGTCACCACTGCTGCATGCTCTGGTTTCTAGATACTGGACTTGAGGTGCTGTTGAAGACACCAACAGCCTTTGCAGACCCCCTGGGAAGTCCCCTACAAACACCCACCACGGACTACACCATTGTTGATACAGTGTGCACTAATGGCGAAAACCAAAGAGGCATCATACACCTCAAGGGCCACCATATACCTTCTCACGGTGTCCTGCACTGTTAGATCTGAGGTCACAGTACACTTCAATGTGCCCCCTTCTGTAGGTGAAAGTCTTCCCTTACCAAAATCAGTTCATAAATTATGGAAGAAGTGAATATTTCTTCAAATGTGTGGATATGTATGAAAGCCAATGGGGATCACAAAGACAAAGGAAAATGTGAGTCCACCAAAAGAATCAGTAAACCTTAGGCAACGGGCCCCAACAAAATGTAGAACTAGGAATTACCTAACAAATAATTCAAAATTATTTTTATTTTTTTAATTTATTTATTTTCAGAGAGAGAGAGCAGGGAAGGGGCAGAAAGAGAGGGAGAGAGAGTATCTCAAGCAGGCTCCACACTTTCAGTGCAGAGCCTGATGCGGGCTTGAACTCACGAACTGTGAGATCATGACCTGAGTTGAAATCAAGAGTCAGACACCTAACCACCTGAGCCATCTAGACTCCCTGAAAATAATTTTTCTAGAGATACTCAGAGAGCTATAAGAGAAAACAGATAAATAACTTAATGATTTCAGGAAAATAATGCAAAAAACAAAGGGGAACTTCAATAAACATAGAACTTAGAAAAGAACTGAAAAATTTTTGAAGCTAAGGAAAACAGTGGCTGAACTGAAGAATTCAATAGAGATTTAACAGTAGAGTTAACCAAGTGGAAGAATGAATAAGTGAATTAAAAGGCAGATCAATTGGACTAAGCCACCTGGGTGGCTTAGTCGGTTGAGCCTCTGACTCTTGACTTCAGCTCTGATCATCATTTCATGCTTCGTGGGTTCAAGCCCCAGGTTGGGCTCTGCACTGACAGCACATGGCCTGCAGATTCATAGAAACATACAACCTACAAAATTGAGTCATGAAGAAATAGAAAAGCTGCACAAACGAATTACGAGTAAGGAGATTACATCAGTAATCTAAAGACTCCCCACAAAGAAAAGACCAGGACCAGATAGTTTCACTGGTGAATTCTACCAGTTATTTAAAGTGTTAACACCAATCCTTCTCAAAGGTTTCCAAAAACTGAACGAAGAAGGAACACTCACAAGTTAATTTTATGATGTCAGCATTATCCTAATACGAAAGCGAGATAAGGACACTAAAAGAAAAACGAAGCTGAGAAAAAAATGATGTTTTAGTAAAGATAGGAATAAAATTAGGGAACAAGGAATATAGATATTTGAGGAATTAGCATTCCTGACAGAGGTAATAGCAAGTACAAAGGCCCTCTGGCAGGGGTGTGCCAGGGTTTTTAAATAGAGTCAAAGACAAAAAAAAATCAGTGCTGCTAGAGGACTCTGTAAGGAAAAGACTAGTAGGGGAGTAGAAGATGTGTCAGAGAAATAGAAGTAAGAGAGCAGCTCATGTAAACTTTATGTAAAAATATGTGGTTTCCACTCTGAGGAAAGTCAGAATCCTCTGGAGGTTTGGGTATGGGTTCATTTCCCTCCTTGGAAAGTCATTATTGTAATATTGACACCATAGGTAAGTTTTATTTATGTTTACACTCCATGTAATTGGAATTATGTAGAATGTACTCTTTTGTTCCTGGATTTTTTTTTGCTCATTATTACGTTTGCTACATTCATCTATAGTGTTGTGTGCAATAGTTCTTGCATTCACATTACCTTATGGTATTACAGTGAATGGGTACAATTTTTGTATCCATTTTATGGGTATCTGAGTAGGATGAAGTTTGGGGATATTGTGATTATGAGCTCTTATGAACTTTTCTTTTGGAGAACATGTTTCTGTGCACTACATATATAGTAGGAGCTGACTTGTTGCTTCAAGTGTTCCGTGCTGGGAGTCCAAAATTTGAGAGATGAGCTGGGGCAGGTTGGCAGAGCCTGGTAGGAACAAGATGCTTTAATTTTCTATGTAACGGGTGGCCGAGGAAGGGTTTTATGAAGTGAGTGACATAAGCAGGTTTACATTTAAATACATACTTCTGGCAGTTATGTGAAGGAAATTTGGAAGGAAGAAGCAGGGCACGGCTTTAGTTGTCTAGAGAAGAAATGTAGGAGAGACAGGAAAGAGAGAACAGTTTTGAGAAAATACTCGTGGGCCTTGGCAACAGATGGATAGCGTGCAGAGGTGAGTAATGGGGGGGGGGGCCAAAGTCTCCCCGCACAACACCTGGGGCGATTGTGTAGGTTCAGGGCTCTAAAACATGAGACTGGAGAAGAAGTATAAGTTCAGTGAGCCTTAGACATGTTGAGCTCAAGATGTTAGACGAACTCCACAGAAATCTGGGAGGTATTTTGATATAAAGTTTGAAGTTGGCTTCCTGGTCCCGCTCCAGATAGACATTTTGGAATCCTTAGTATAGATTTGTCTCAGAAACTATGGGGGTTTGGAGGTGATTTGAAAGTGCCTACAGAACCAGAAGAGCACCACGCTGAGGGTAGAAACCTAAGGAACCACAGCATTTACTGGGGTGGGTGGGGGGTGGACAGCAGGCATCCATAAAGAGAGAGAGAGAAACAGCTGTAGGGTGTAGGCGGGAGAGGGGAAGCTGAGTGTTTTAAGGAATGAACCTGTTGACAGATGAAGCAGAGAATGAATCTATGAAAGACAGGGACTTGGAAATAGCCATTGGGTTTGACAGCTAGGAGGATGTTGCCGACTTAAGTGACCTCGATATTGCTTGAGTTGTGGGGGTTTCCGGAAGCCAGCTTAAAGGTTGAAAGTGAGAAAGTGGTTAAGTAGAATAGTGGAACTGGATAAAATCTGTTCTTTCCAGGAGTTTGCGTAAGAAATATGGCCTGGTTGGGGGATGCAACTACAAGAGATAGGATCAAGAAACGGCTGTTTGTTATTCTTTACCTTTTTATATTAGTCTTAAGATGGGGGACGTGAGGGTGCTTTAAAATATGAAGGGAGAGGTGCCTGGGTGGTTGGGTTGGTTGAGCCTCTGAATTCAGCTCAGGTTATGATCTCACGGATCATGAGTTTGAGCCCGAATCAGGCTGGCTGCTGTCAGTGCAGATCCCATTTCAGATTCTCTGCCCTCTTCTCTCTCTGCCCCTCCCCCACCCGCACTCTCTCAAAAATAAATAAAACAAAAAAAGAAAAGAAAAGAAAGTGTGAATGGAAGGAATAAACCGTCACTCTATAAGACTCTAAAAATATAGGAAAAATCATTTGGAAGGGCTAGAGAAACAGTCATCGAAAACAATCTGTGACAGGGGGTGCCTGGGTGACTGAGAAGGTTAAGCAGCATCCAACTCTTGGTTTCGGCTCAGGTCATGATCTCATGGTCCATAGGTTCAAGCCCTGTATCAACCTCTGCACTGACAGTGCAGAACCTGCTTGGGATTCTCTCTCTGCCCCTTCTCTACCCACCCCCCCCCCAAACATAAATAATTAAACTTTAAAAATAAAGAATCTGTGACAGTTAGCATTGTTACCACGGTGTAGCTTTTCCCTTTTCTGATGGTCTCCACCAATCTCATTTTCATATGAGGCCAGCTTCACTTATGTACATTACCTGTCCTGTCCCACATTATGCTATGTAATCAACACAATATTGACCATAAATAAAACTGAGTATGCCCTATGGTCTAGGCACCGTTACATGTTTTATACAGTATCTGGAGTGAGAAACAACCATTCGAGTCAAAAGTATTTACTCAGCTTGTAGATGGGAACCTCCGTCTCACAGTGTTATAAGTAAATGGCCTAAGGCAATACTGAATGAATAGATACCAGGATTTAAACCCAGCTCTGTGTAGATCCAAAGTTTATGCACTTTCTGCTGTATAAAGCTGACTTGACTTCCATAATATTTGTTTATAAATATATGTCATCTTGATAAGGATATGGCAGTGACCAGCCCCTTTCTGAGCTGTTGAAGGAGGTGACGCTTGTTGTATCCCATGCATCTGCTTTTATATCCTGAGAGTCAAGAGTGAGCTATCTGTAATGCTAATTACCTTTGATGCACTAAAGCAGATACAACTTCAATAAATCAAAGACCAGTCCCTCTGTCCCTTCCAACCATCCATAGTAAAGTATTTGATGCATGACTTTTGTGAGCCTTCCTTATTACTAGTTATTAAAGAGAAAGGCAGGAAGATTGGCTATTTGGGGTGGCTTTCTAACACAGGACGCTACCAGCCTTAAGATATAATAAAGCATTGTATTACTTTTATGGCCTTAGTTTATTTGAGTTTGGCTTGGCTGAATTTTAGCTAATATACTTTGCAAACAATCTGTATTTTAAGTAAGTACCTTTTAAATTTCACTGCTGCTTCTTTATAGAGGCATTTGGAAGAGCAAAGGGAGGACTGTGTATATATGAATCATGTCATTAGAGAGATTGTTCCCTGACACAGGCAAATCATATATACTGCAATGAATGGCCCTCCCTTGAGTGCTACAGCCATGTTTTACCACAGACGCTCCTGGGGAAATGCATGGGCCAAATGCACTCTCTCTGGGAAAGGAAATAATGTTTAGGAGATCCAAGCTGAATATAAATATTGACTGTTCTCCTTGAGTAGCAGATATAGCAGCCTTCATAACGTGAGGCATGACAGGGTGTATGTGGGAGGACATGCATGGCCCTTAGGACTCTAACAACAGCTTGACGGCATCCATTTCAACTGCAACCTTTCTAATTCACTTTTGAAACATACTTATTGATTTTAAGAGAATGAAGCTTGCCAAGTGAGAGATGGTTCAGCTGTGGTTATGATGTTTCTTAAAAAACAAAAGCACAGCCCTACATCACACCTTGATATTTTGGGTGGGAGAATGCACTAAGAATCCTTGCTTGCCCATACCCTTAACTGACGCTTGAATTGCCAGATTGAATTGTCAGGTTGAGTTGTGTTAATATTTTGTATAATTTTCAGTTGAATTGTACTAATACAATTGAAATGCATTGTATTATTATTATTATTTTAGTTTCCCTTTAACTGACTCATTTAAAGGATACTTGGTGCCTGTTCTGTGCTAGACCTTAATATGCGGTGCTGAATTGAAGAGATCGAGATCCTTTCCTTGTGAATTTGGCATTCTTGTTGGGAATAAACTTTAAGCAGAGAGTTATAAAAACATTTATGACATTAAAATTGTAAACAGTGTAGGGAAGCACAGAGGAACAGGGGAAAGTGTAATGGGGGAGATGTAATTTTTATTAGTAAAGATGTCCTTGAGGAAGCTGGCATTTAGAAGGAAATTGGTAGGAGTTAAGCAGACCAAGAGTAACCATGAGAATTTTCTGTGCCATGCCATACAACATAAAAGTCAGGAAAGTTGCATTTTATTGAAACGAGGCTCTGTGTTTTGAGGTATTTTAGTCTATGCTTCTAGGATTTTGATACAAGAAGGACATCAACATTCATTGAAAATATTATTGTATGCCAGAGACTTTTCACATACTCTCTCATTTCTCCTCACTGTAAGCCGCTTATATTGATGTCATTATTCCTGTTTTAAATGCAAAACAAACAAACAACAGCAGAGGTTCAGATTAAATAAATAGATTCTCTAAGGTAATGTCTTTAGGAAGTGACTGTTTGGGAATGCCAACAATTTCTTTTCATCCCCAGGATGGTCCACAATGTATTCTGGTAAGACTCAATTCCATGAGAGTTATTATTATGCACAGACACGCACATGCACACACACACACGCACACACACACACACACAGAAAACAAGGTCACACACACACATGTATACACACAAACAACTGAGATTTCTTTTATTAAATGCATTTGGCAATTTGAAGGTAGGCAATGCTAACCCAGCTTGTAGTATAAATCAGTGTGCACTGTGAACCTCCAAGAAGTATACTCAGATGTTAGAGAGCCAATAAATAGCACCCACTCCCACTCCCAGTACAAAATGAATTAAGAGATAACCATGAGGGTCAGACAGATGGCAAAGAAAATACCAGCTTTGTAACCTAAAGAGCTAAATTGGAGGACCTGGCTTTAGATATATCACCCTGCTGCACTTGCTAATTCTTCATGTCAGAATTAGATTTATCCAGCCAGTCCCTGGCAAGTCTGGCCAACAAGTAGACCATACCTACAGCACCTGGCCTATATAGAGACTAAGACCAGAATGGATCCTACTCCCAAAGATGCACATGTGAAAATAGGAGAGAAGTGGTTGATTTGAGCATCATCAGCTCCTTTTCCTAAATACATCAATCAGAAAAGTAATTCTTTCCCAGGAGAGTAAGCTGGCAGAGAGAGGGGTGGTAGTATTTTTCCAATGGAAATTTCTCCATGTGGAAAGGGGAAGTTCAAGGGAAAGGAATTTATCTGCTTACAAGACATGGAAAGTGTGCCCTGGATTTTTAAAATAGATTTTATTTTTTAAAGCATTTTTAGTTTCACAGTAAAATTAAGCAGAAACTATAGAGAGTTCCCATATACACTTAGGGGACAGATACTTTCCTTCATATTTCATCGTAAAGCATTTAAGTATTTCACTCTGTGCCATGAACTTTCATGCATTAATTTCAGTGTTCACAAAAGCATTATTACAGAGATACCATTATTGTTCCTACTTTACAAATGAGGAAACTGAGGCATAGTAAAGGTGACATTCGGGGTCAGACAGCTGGTAAATGGCAGAATCACGATTTTATTCCCAATGAATCCAATCTCCAGAGCCCAAACTCTTAGCCAATGCCCTGTTTGTCTTTTATCTGCAAATTTAAAACTTTAAAATCTTTAGTTTTGATGAATTTTTAACATGAATGTTTTATAGTTTAAAGAGTTTGTGACTGTAGGTCCTGACACCCAGGTAACAATAGTCTGAACCCAGATAGACACTCCTAAGGAAGAGTTTCAATGGATGTTACCCCAGATTTTTTATAATGTTACCTTCTTTTGCATACTACTTTTATCATCCCTGCTAAAGTATTTTAGAACACATTCCAGAGGTCTAATCACACACACAAATTGCCTTTACTTCTCCATTGCATGTCTCCTGTGCTACTTTTCCAGTGGTTTCCCATATTTTTACTCTTATCCTTTTGAAATTGGTGATGACACCTTGACCAAAATAAGAAAAAAAAAAAAAAAGATCATTTTGTACCACAGGTTGCTAAGTTATTGCCCATCCATTTTCTCTAGGAAACTTAATTAATTATTGAGTAAACATGGCTTCCTATTGATTCTGTGTTGATTACTTTCTGATACGAAAAATGGAACCACGCCATAATGTCATTTGAGCACAGCAGATTGAAGGCTGTATTGTGGAACAAATAAAATAAAGGATATTGGAATTTCTGTAGAAGGAGGGGAGGGTGTCAGATATCCATGTGAAGGAGGCTCTATCTTTCTACAACCTCAGAAATAAACAGAGTGTGATAGGAAGGACAAGTCACATTAGCAACAAGGTTTGGATTACATAGAAGTCTTCATTAGTCACTGATCTTCCCAGTGAGAGCTTAGTGCCCCTTAAACAATATGAAAATCTATTTACAATATATGACTGCTTGGAATCAGCTCTAAATGCCCCATGTAATCTCTGGTTTTCAAATCAAAGGAAGGGAAGTGTAATGACAAATGTTTACCATCATGCAGATAAAACAGACTGCTTCAGAAATCCATTCAGTACAGCGTCTCCCCATCTACAATCGGAGCTTCTGTGTGTGTGCATGTCAAGAAGCTTTATACCACAATCACTATGATGAGTACAAGGTAGAACACTTGCTTTACCAAATTTAATAATCATCTAAAATTTGTGAATTCATTTCAATAAGCTTCTTGGGCATTTTTTGAGTTTTCCAGAGAACACTGCATTTACCTCTAAAAAGACAGTGTCCCCCGAACTTATTCTTGAGGCCAAACCTGCAAATGGAAGAAAAAAAGCTCCAAGTGTCTCTTTGGAAATATATGTTGAGTATTTAGTTATAAATCCTGCAAAAATGCATGGATTCATTTTCCCATGAGTGAATGGATTGGCAGCTTTATTTTATCCTTTACTGAAATTAAAACGTCAGGAAAAGTCTGAAGTGTTCATGCTGAAACTTTTTTTTTCTTCTAAGAACTGGGCAACAGCCTTGTTTCCAAAGGATTATTGCTGAAACTTCATGGTTCATATAAAGTGAAGGGGATTTAAGAATTAAAGAAATTCTTCTCCAACTAAAATGTGCTTTATACCAAAGTCTAGACACATATATATGTATTTTTCCATACATTTTCCAGAATCATAAGATTTTCAGGCTGAATACTGAAGAATTGTTATTAAATTCAAAGCTTGAGTTAGAATAAATGACCAGTGAACTCTAAATTGTACAACCTTAAAAGTGGCGTTATTATTTGGAATGGAAACTAAGCCAAGTTTTCTTCTCTAAAGATATTGTTTTGTAGCAGCAGTAAAACATTGGTATGTATGTAAAATAATATAATTGAAACTACACAGATACAAGATCCAATAAACTGTATATCAAGCATAAAAATGACATTGAAATAGAGATTAGTAATCATAAATAATTTAACATGTGTGAACTCAGATTTATATGACGATCCTCTTTTTTAATGTTTATTCATTTTTGAAAGAGAAAGCATGTGAGTGGGAGAGGGGCAGAGAGAAGGGGAAACAGAGGATCCCATGTGGGCTCTGAGCGCTGACAACAGCGAGCCCCATGTGGGGCTCGAACTCAGGAACCGAACCATGAGATAATGACCTGAGCCCAAGGGACCATGAGCTGAAGTCAGAGGCTCAACCTACTGAGCCACCCAAGCACCCCGCATGGTCCTCCTTTAATGGGCTTTTCCAACCTTCTTTTTTCCAACCCTTTTCCAACTTTCTATTTATTGTTAATTTTGCTCTTTTTAAATTTTTAGCATTGAATGGAACATGGTTCTCTTGCCTTAGTATTTTTAATATGACCAGAGTTCCCAGCTTTACTTTTTCTTCAAAACTCATCATTCTGTACCATGTAATTTTGTAATGCATCTGGTTAGTGTGAACTTTTGACAACTCAAAAGCCAAAGTGCCCTTTCCTTTTTATTTAGACCCTGCCTCTCTTTTCCTTTTCTTTGAGAAAATAAAGTGGATCTGAATTCTCCACTTATCTCTAAAGTCATAATCCCCTTTCCCTTTTTGAGCCTTATTCTGTTAGATCTGCGAGAAGTGGCTTTTGCTGCGAACCTCTTAAAAGATGATCAGTGGTAAGTTGCTGGTGGACAGTTACTCACATGGCCTGACTCCTTTGACTTTATCAGGGACCCGAGCATGGTTCCAATGAGCATGGTAACAGATACATTTACTCATTGACCTATTAGATCACTATTATTTAACACAAAACATACACTCTGGAAACATTTGAAGTCAGTGAAGATGATTTTTTAAAATGTAGATTTGCTACGTATCTGGAAAAAGATCATTGAAACAATTTTTCAGATGAATAGAATAATTAGAGTCCATAAATAAAAATGATTGCTATTTTAAGAGTAAAATATATCATTTAAGAATTGGGGAAATTTAACCTTAACCAAGTTCACTCACAGAATGAATGAATGAATGAATGAATGAATGAATTGCCCCAGATGTACCCACATGTCATGAAATGTGAATAAGTACCATTTGAACATTGACGATACTAGCAATATATGGTGAAGTCTACAGGTCTGTTCTTTCATGGTGACTAGTAAATGATGGATCAAGGTAAATTAAGCCTGCCTCACCTAACAGCCCTCAAGTGTTTCAAGATTAAAGAAGAACTAAAGCAGTGACTCCTTGTTCTTAAAGCTATTCAAGACACTAAAATTCTGGTTTAAAAAAGCCAGTGTGTTTACTACTAGTTAATAAAGTGGCAGATGCAATCACAAAGAATGACTATTCTTTACTCATTTAATACACTTGTTTTTTTTTTTTTTTTGTATAATCCCAGACAACTGACTTTGTGGTAGCAACAGCTCCTCTTGGCCAGGGGGACACAAGCACCAGCCTCAATGTCCCAGCCCCTGGTAGTCCTAGTGCAGCTTGCTTCCCTGGCTCATGGAAGTGGGCTTCTTGATTATTATACAGTATGTTAAAGATGCTATTCAATTTCATAGTAACAAGGAATTAAGCCAGATTACAAGAGAAACACTATTTAAATCTTTGGGTTTATGATTCTTCATTTGTGATTTTGAAATAATAAATATTAGCTTCACCTACTTAATGGGATTTTTAATGAATATAAAATAAAACATCAGAATTGTACGTGTTCTGTGAGATTTAAAAGTGCTGTAAAAGGCTTGCTATTAATTATGTTTGTAGTATTAGCACATTCCAAATAAACTTGCAAGATATCTCTGGTAGATGATGCCTTTAGATTCCAGGAAGAAAGGACACTGCTCTTGTTCTTTTGACGTGTCTATGATAATCACTTCTTATCCTTGACTTTGTTTTTATTGATTCAATGGAACACATGGTAGAAAAACACATACCCTCTTATTCATGAGCACATTACACATAAACATTGGAAATCTCTAAAACAATGACTTTTGAACAAACACGGTGGCATTGGTAGAGTGATATAAGTAAAGAATGTTTGTCTTCTTGTTTTTGGAAAGGAGGGGTAACTTCCAGGCTTCATTGTCTTCATAAATCATTATGTCCTTGAAAATGCAAAAAACAAAAGCAACCCAGACTATTGAGAACTGAAAGCTGGTTAGTGAAGGTGACCATTTCAAAGGTATATTTTGTTCTTCTCATCCTTTACTTCTGGGTGGGTCAGGGAGGCATTTCAGCTGCAGTGCTGGCATTCAGCTGTAGTTACAATGAATTGCAGCCATGATTGCAATTGTTTTGTGATGCCTGTGGTGTCATTACCAAGATGCGATTACCAATTGCTATATGAAATTAGTTATGCATGAAATGAATAGGAAGCATAAATACTAGGAGGGAGAGTCTGAGCACAGACTTCATCCTCATTGTCTTCCAGATCCACTGATGCTTATGCATAATGTGGTCATAAAACTTTAATTTATTTCAGAGTCATAGGACTAGAAGGGATCTTTAAAGGTCAACTAGGACATCCCCCTGGTTCCAGGGCCTTCAGCAAACCTAAAAAGATAATGAATGAACCCCTTCCCCGCCCCCCCCTCCCAGGAACAGATTAAAAACCCTCTAATAATTGTCAGTTGAAATAAGGCAAGTTTGTGGTGGGAAGAGGAGTTTCTCATTGGCCAATGAGCGTAATGTATTTTATATATATTATGGACCAAATTAATATAAAGATATATACATTGACTTTTAAATATTTTCATGTCAGAATATAAGTTCAGCATGAAGCTTTAGGAAATTAATTGTCATTTTGTGTCATGTTTCTTTTTAAGGAATGGCGTGTTCATGAGTTTTTGTATTAATTAAAATTTCTCAATGGAATTCTTAAAGGCTTAGCGGAAATTGAATTGAGACCTTTGTCAAAGATCTTTGAAATCATACGATGATGTTTCTTTTCTCTTGTAGGAAGACCGCCTTTGTGTGATGGAGCAGACGTTGGGCTACCATGACTCAGTGGCCTGCTCTGTGTCTCAGCGATGCTAGAAGACTCACGGTAGGTCAGTTATTCTCTTCTGGACTCAATTTCTTCCCTGTAAAATGGAGGTCATAATTCTCTCTTTTATTTTTGTGAGGATTAAAGAAAATAACACACTTCATTTTCTTAGCAAATTGCTGAACACACAACAGATGGACTGTTACACAACTAACAGATGAAATGTTAGTTCACTGTCCCTTTTCTCCTCGAAAATGAAGGCCCGGAGAGGCACCTGGGTGGCTCAGTCTGTTAAGCATCTGACTCTTGGTTTGGGCTCAGGTCATGATTTTGCTGTTTCGTGAGTTTGAGTCCCGTGTCGGGCTCTGCACTGACAGTGTGGAGTCCACTCAGGATTCTCTCTCTCCCTATCTCTCTCTGCCCCGCCCCTGCTCATGCTCTGTCTCTCTCATAATAAATAAACTTAAAAATTTTTTTTAATAAATAAAAAAAAAAATGAAGGGCTGCAGAGGATTCTGACATACAGAAACTTTATGATTATCTGACCTCTCTATATTAGGCTAAACATATGATCAAATAAAGAGTTGTAGAGACATACATGTGACCCAATGCCTCAGCTTAGGAAACTATGGTACAGACATAAATGTTTGAAAAAAATATTATACAAGAAAGAATTTGTTCATGCTTCTATGCAGATTATGTTCAGTATTAGTAACCCAGAATATTAATATAATTGTGTATTGAACACTGATTCATAAAGTGTGGCCAATATTTACTCACTCTCTATGATACATTGTTCTTTTCCTCCACCTCCTTTTCTATAGAGAGGCGAAACTAGCACCCAAGATGTATAGCTTCCAAGTTGTGGAACTTTTAACCTTAATATTCAAACTTATCTTATTTTCCTTGCTAGTAATTCTGAGATTCTCAGCTCCTCCAGCCACAGAATTATGTAGCATTTTCCATTATTAACATGAGAAATTATATTATTAAGTAATATTATATTATATATATTATATTATTATATAATGTTATTTTACATATATCATGTTATGATATTAATAGGGGAAGTTACATTATAGCATTTTTACCTTTACTTTGAGGAATTTAGCCATGTGAATTGTCAAATGATTTAAATCGCTTCTTAGTGCACTCTCCTCCCTGCTTTGCAATCCTGGGAATATATAGATTCTGATGATAAAACAAATAATCTGCAAGATCTGTGGAAGCAATCTTCATGTAAACCAAAGGAAGCCTTGGATGCAGAGTAAATGAAACAATAGGAGAAGAATCATCAGCTCCTAGAGTAAGGGATAGACATTAATGGAATAGAAATTAAACCTGATGCATCCACATATTGGGACCAGGATGCAGCTGTAACAAGCATATTCCTTACATCAAACTTTCTTCTAGGATGATAAGCCAGGATAAGTATAATGGGGAGCAACTGGATGGTTGAAAGCAGGGCAGTGGCATTGATTTGATCTGTTTTTTAAAAGTGTCAATCCACTGCAGGATTGAGAGTAGACCAAAAAGGGCAGAGGTAGACGCAGGGAGACCAATTAGGAGTCTGTCGCAGCACATGCGAGAGACCATCACAGCCGGGACCAGGGTGATGCAGAACAGGTGCTAGACTATAGCGTATTTTCCTGCTTGTCTGAGGTTCCACTTCCCATGGTTTCAGCTGCCAGTGGTCAACTGTGATCCAAAAATATTAAGGGGAAAACTCCAGAAACCAACAGTGTTTTAAATTGAGTAGTAGTAAATTTGATGAAATCTTGAGCTGCCCCACTCTGTCCCACCTGGGACGTGAATCACCCCCTCGTCCAGCATATCTAGCTGGCCAGTCTGCTAGTAACTTAGCAGTCTGTCTTGATTATCAGACCAACTGTCACAGTATCGCAGTGCTTGTGTTCAAGCAACCCTTATTTTACTTAATAATGGCCCCAAGGTGCAGGAGTAATGATGCTGGCAATTCAGATATGCCACAGAGAAGCCATAAGGTGCTTCCTTAAAGTGAAAAAGGGAAAGTTCTCAACTTATTAAGAACAGGAAAAAAAAAATCATAGGCTGAGGTTGCTAAGATCAATTATGGCTTTTATTACAGTATATCATTATAATTATTTTATTATTAGCTATTGTTAATCTCTGTGTGTAATTTACAAAACAAACTTTATCATCAGTATGTACATAGAGGAGAAAACATAGTGTATGTTGGGTTCCTTACTATCTGCAGTTTCAGGCATCTGCTAGAGGTCTTGGAATGTATCCCCTACAGGTATAGACAGCTGTAATATATATTATGAAGTTTTGACTAACAAAATTTGCTATGTATTAAATGTGGGTGTGAAAGAAAGAAAGAAAGAAAGAAAGAAGCGAGTCATGAAGGGATCCCATGTTTTGGGGCCTGAGTGGATGAGTAAATGGAAGTGCCATTGGTTTAGAGAGGCAACACAGCCAGGAGTGCACAGCTGGAAAGGGAATCAAGAGTTGTGTGCAGGACTTGTTGAGTTTGATATTCCAATGAATATTGGATATTCCAATGAAGACATCATGGAAGCAACAGAATGTGAGCCAATAGTCAAAGGAGAGACTGAGAAAGAAGATAGGTATTCAGAAGTCATCAAGATACTGATGGCATTTAAAGCCATGAGACTACATGAGATCACCCTGGAAGTCAGTATGAAAGAGCCATGTTCTGAGTCATGTGAACATATACACATCAAGAAATTATGGGATCTGGCAAAGGAGATTGAAGACAAGAGTTCAGAGGAAAACTAGGATTGGAATGGTGTTTGAGAAGTTGAGGAAAGTATTTTAAGGAGTGAACGACAGACTGTGTTATACTGCTGTTGGATAGATAGGCTGGGGTGAGAGCTGGAAACTGACTACAGAAATGAACAATTTCAATGGCAATAGTGACCGGCTCAAGTGAATTTAGGCGAAAGAAAAAAATTGGAGATGGAAACCTAATTGAATATTATTGGAAGTACAGGAGGTGATGAATTGAAGATAATGACAAAATACAATAAAACCTTGGATTGTGAGTAACTTATTCTGTAAGTGTTCCACAAGATGAGCAAACATTTCTAATGAATTTTAACTTGATAAATGAGCGGTGTCTTGCAATATGAGTAGTATGTGATGCCAATGTCACATGATCACAAATGAGCCAATGGTTCTTCTCTCTCTCTCTCACTGAGAAATTGTGGGTGATCATCAATGCAGTATCACATTTCTGCAAAATCCTCAAAAGGAGGCAAAAGCAAGTGTCATTGGATAGGTTCCTTGTTAAAGTTGCACGAAGAGAAGAAGATTCCATTGAGCCAATAGATAGCAGTGATTCCATTAGTGATAGTGAAAGTCGTCCTACACAATAACCCTCCTCTCTCTGGTCTCCCTCGCAGCAGCCATGAAGGTTTTCAAAAGTAAGTGCAGGATAATTTCCTTATTTTTCTTTATATGTTGTATTTTCTTTATTATTTTGTGTTATATTACAGTATTGTAATAACTTTTGCATGAATATTTTTGGGCTGTGGAATGAATCATCTGAGTTGCCATTATTTCTTATGGCGAAATTTGCTGTGATATACAAGTGCTTTGACAAGCATGCTTCTAGAATGAACTATTTTTGCAAACCAAGGTTGTACTGTATTTTGAAAAGTGTTGCCCTGAAGAGGAGAGGGAGGGGAACCAGAAGGGATAGCTGATCTATTGTAACAAGTAAAACAAAAATCATCTCCTCCTGGAGATGGAGACTTGGTGGGAAACGTGGTTCTAACCTACTGTAAGTGTCTGTTCGAATTTGACTGTTAACCCCATTAAGTCTTTTTCACTGAACGCAATTTGTATTTATTTTCAGTCATAAGAAGTTGTACATATTTTTGTATTTCAATTTGAGACACAATAATTGAGGGTTTGGAGTTGCTTGAGATGTATGTAATCTTTTAAAATGCAAAAATAAGGCAAGATGATTTTTAATCTGTTTCTCATAGTCCTCCCAGAATCTCAGAACTTGCACTAGAACTAAGACCTGTCAATGCTTTTTCTAGTCAAGCAATCAGGTGTTGTTTTTAGTGTCACAATTTTCAATTCAGGGCCAGAGGAATCAATGTTTAAGTGCTTTCCTTCATCAAAGTGAAAACGAATATGAATCTACCTGAGTAGGAGTTTTGTCTGTTTTTTAATTTTTGATTTAAATCTTAATTAAGTTGTTTTTATTTGGGGGCACTTGGGTGGCTCAGTCGGTTAAGTATCTGACTCTTGGTTTTGGCTCAGGTCATGATCTCATGGTTCATCAGGCTCTGTGCTGACAGTGCTGAGCCTACTTGGGATTCTCTCTGTCTCCCTCCCTCTCTGTCCTCTCTCTGTCTCTCTCTGTCTCTCTCTCTCAAATAAATAAATTAGTTAATTTAAAAACATTAAAGCAAGTTGTTTTATTTGTATGTTTATTGAGTCAGTTTATTATCTATCTATCTATCTATCTATCTATCTATCTATTATCTGTCTATTTACCAACCTGTTATCTATGAAACTCCCTGTACCATTTAAAGCAAGTTTTTTAAAGATTTCTGTTTTGTTTCCTCCTGCCATTCTTGGAATAGCTCTTATTTAAGAAAGTTTTTGAATAAATATTTCTAAATGCCACCTTTAAAACTATCTTAAAATGCATGATTGCTTTCACTGAATTGTTTTTAAGGCATGGAATTAACTCTGATCTGAAAGCATTTATCCCTTGAAATGTCTCCACTTTAGGTTATGCTTTTTCTGGATAGTAAATTACTCTTTGTCCTTAACACTTGCCTAATTTATTAAAAGGTTGCCTAAAGTTTTTGAGCTAATAAAAGATACAGGAGATTTGTGAAGGTATTGCAGTGTTCCTCAGAAAGGTGAATGCTAAGTTTCATGTGGTTTGCTGTTTCTCGATTACAAATAACTTTCGTGTTGTTTTGTCTAATGTATAAACTGTAAGTCATTTTCATTTAACCCATTATTGATGAAATATATTTCTTCCAAGACAGTAAAGCTTGTAACCAAAACAGCACCACTTGAATTGGCACAACTCAAAACACCTTATAAGGAAAACCTGAGAAACACTAGTTGCAATCTCAAATTTTTGAACACACTGACCTGTCATTTAGAGAGCACATTTAATGGGGTTCACTTACCAAACTGATATAACGTGATCTATTAGGCTATAACTATATCAGAACACAATGTTCAGGCAGTTAGCTTTTTTTAAGGAAAGAATTCAGCAATTTTATTGAAGTGGTCTTTTGAACTGCTAAGTGCTTTCCATGAGGTCAGGCTCCATATTTATTTAGTAAGATTATTATATAGAATTTATCATGTGCCAGGAGCTCTTCTAAGCACTTTACAAAGTTTAATTTATTTACTTCTCAAAACAACTCTATGAAATTTTTATATTATAATTGCCATTTCAGAGATGAGGAACCTGAGGCAGAGAGCAAATGAATAATTTATTTGTCCCATGTCACACCGTCAGTGGTGCAATTGACATGAAAACCCGTGGAGATATGCTCAGACATGCCTGTGAATATCCACCTTGCTAGGTTACCTCTCTAAGACTATGGTGGGTAGTATGTTTTATAAAGTTTTATAGTGTGGGCTTTCTTTTTTTTTTTTTAAGTTAATTTTGAGAGAGACAGAGACAGCACAGGTGGGGGAGGGGCAGAGAGAGAGGGAGGGAGAATCCTAAGCAGGCTCTGTGCTGCCAGTACAGAACCCAACGCAGGGTTTGAACTCTCAAAAATATGAGATCATGACTTGAACCGAACACAAGAGTCGGATGCTTAACCAACTGAGCCACCCAGGTGCCCCTTATGGTGTGGGACTTTGAGCCAAATGGCCTGGGCTCAAATCTTCTCTGTGCTGTTATTAGCTTTGTGATCATGTGAAATTTACCTCATCTCTGTTTGCTTCAGTTCCTTCATCTGTAAAATAAAGGTATTACTATATGTAAGCCAGGATGTTGATTAGCACATACTATATTTAAGCTAGGATATTGATTTATAAATCCACAATTATGGAGTAATTTTTTTCATATCTAATATTGGCTCTGGGTTGAGAAAATTCTGTGTGACTGATTAAATGGTTGAACTGTCAGGCATGTATTGTGAATTCATATATATGTGGCTAAGAGAAAATTGTGTCAGGGGGCTTAAAGTCCATCTGTGGAGAATGATACACATTTCTTTTGTTTGTTTTTAAAAGTGGCGTGCACAGATAAGCAGCCTTTCTCAATATTGTAAGTGCCCACTTTTAAGGTGTCTTCATTTTTCTTCGGGACAGGTGATGAATTTAGAATATCTAGAGAGCCCCCTCACAGATGATGTCAGTGTCTGTATAAGGCCAGACCTGGAGTGTTCATAGAGTCTAACCATACTCTAACTGGAGTTCAATTTTCTTGTATTATGGGGTTGATGGTTCCATCCTGAAGGTCAGTGGGTCTCACCCTTCAAGGTTGTTGGCTAGCATTCTTATGATTCATGATTTTCATCAGCCTCCTATACCCATTTGAATATATATGGAAATATATACACAACAATTTGCATATATATGTATATACACATGTATATATTCATGTATATATATGTGTATATACATATACACTGGTATATAAAAATATGTGTATATAGAGATAGCTATAGATGTAAACACATCAATATTTATATCTATTTATATATAAAGTTTCTAAGTGAAAATAGCATTGGCTACAATGCAGGCAACACAAGTTTTCTGGTCGTTCAAGTACATCCAGTATAGACATTCATGAGCTGTCCACTGTTTGGGGTCATATCCATCTCGTTCTCCAGAAACTAACTGCCAGAACCCTACTCAGAATTAATTTTAAAGCTTATACAAGTTAACTTACAGCTAACTTAAGTGTGTGTGTGTGTGTGTGTGTATATATATATATATATATATATATATATATATATGATATAAGGAAGTATCTTTCTTTTGTCATTAACACCATACAATATGTCTCTCTGTGGGTTTGTTATTGCCTCACCAAACACACCTTTAAAACATTGCTCAGCTTCGTAATTTACCTACCTTTACCTTTACATTTCAGAATAACTTCATAGCCAATTGTTCTTTAAATCACTTTGTCTTATGGAATATTTTTCTTTTATTCATACCCTACTTCAATTTTGCTTTCAGTAACTATCCATGTCTTTGCAACAGGAAATAATATATATAATCATACCATATGATATATATTACATATATATAATATATACCTGCAATACATACATGTATATATGTATTCCTTGTTGGAATACACGGATACTCACTGAAGACAAAATTGAAGTTACATAAAACCAAGTAAAATAATAAGTCACACATTGTCTAAAGAGATAACTGGGCCATCCCAGTACTGTAGTTATTTTACTTTAGCTAGATAAAGTTACAGATTTATTTAAAAACAACACTTTTTTTGCTGAAGTTAATTTTCCTCTCTCAACAGATACAGGAGATACGACTTTTGAATCTTTTAGTTTTCTAAAATCTACTTTAACAAGCCTATATAAAACACAACTCTGTAAAACACCCTGAATGACATATGAAGACACCAATTTGAATAAAACAAAAACTCAGTCTTCCAGGAACTTAAACTCTCCTCAGGAAGTTTGCTGGAGTGCAGTGCAATGAGGGAAGATGTTCTCTGAACAAAATACAAACACCGGGTTGCATAATGATTAAACAGACTTCTGACTTGGGGAATGACATATGAAAAAGCCCTTCTGGTTTCTATGAGGATACAGGATATGAAATTTCAGACCAATTCTGCTTGACACGCAGGCCTTTTCCATTATAGACCTGCAATCAATGCATTTGAAAGAAAGAGGCAGGCAGGGAAGAAAGGAAGAAGGCATTACCGGGGGAAAAAGGTAGAGGGGAGTCAGGAAACAAGAGAGGAGCTGATCTTGCAGTGGTTCCTGTTTTTATTGTTATTTATTTTTGTGGTCTACCATTTGAGACAGGACTGACTATTTTGTTTTTTGTTTTGTTTTTCAAGTTTTTATTTTGAGAGAGACAGCAAGAGCTGGGGAGGGGAAGAAAGAGAGAGAGAGAGAGAGAGAGAGAGAGAGAGAGAGAGAATATCAAACAGACTCCACGCTGCCAGCTGCAGAGCCCAATATGGGGCTTGAACTTGAGATCTTGACCTGAGCCAAAACAAAGTTAGACACTTAACCAACTGAGCCACCCAGGTGCCCTCTGACTTTTAGAAGTTCCTCCTGGAATCAGCAGGTCCCTGGACACGAAACCCCTGGAGCTAGAATTCCATACCCAGGTCTTATCTGAGAGAGACTCCAGTCACCATTCCCTAGGTAGGAATCACATTCTCCCCGCCTTATCGGGGTTTTACCTTTATGTGGTCAACGGATTGTTCTCAGACGCACCCCACATGTATGGGCAATTTCTTTTCTTTTCTTCTTTTCAATATTGTTTTGGTAAGAAACCCTTAGAACTCCCATTGGCCTCCTACAGCTTTCTTGAAACATGGATATGGTTGGTCTAGCTTTGATTCCAAGTTTCACCAATTTCAGGGCTGAGTCCTGACTTCCAATAATTCAGATGGTATAAAATACAATTTTTGAGTTTTGAGGCATAATGACCAAAAAAACCCCCAGATTTTCCAAGAGGATAAATGTATATAGTGACTCTAGCCCTGAGCTGGGGTCCAGCAATCCCAATGCCCACAGATGAGAAAGCCCAGGAACGACTCCGTTCTCCACAGGCAACTTGCTTACCTTCAGTGCAGATGTAGGAGGTATCTTTACTCCTTAGAAGCCATTTGGCCTACTTCTAATTAATACTTCACCTAATCTTCTAGTAATACCACTAATTGTTCACAAACCAGCAATTTAATCACACTCTGCTAACAGGCAAAGTTTTTTTTCCTCTTCACTTTTCTTGTGCTCTGACACAGTGCGAACTTAGGCAAGTATGTCCCAATTGCTTTGTTTCCATGTAATTTAACAGCAAGACATTATTTTCTCATAAGAGGTGCTTTGAATTTTTACTGCTAATGAATAAATTAACTAAAAAAGGTTAATCTGCCTACATGTTTATGAAACATTATGCAAATCGTTCTCCGAAAGGTTTAATGGTAATTGAAAGCAATTGAAAACCATGGTACATTTCCCCCAATTTTCATCTATTTTTTTAAAGCGTATAGATTACACAGATTTTTATATTTTACAGATGTGCATGTAGAGGGGAATCTGTGGGGCTCTGACATCATCTGTATGGTTTAAGTACATTAATAAACACATGCAGGGCCTCCATTTTTTATCAGGAATGGCACTAAATTTGGTAATTAATTTCAAAGCAAAGCTATAAAAATGAAAAGAATCTGTGTGATTAATATTATTACAGTGAACAGCAAAAGAAGTAATTATGTGTAGACACTCATTGTAAAACTTTGACAAAATGGTTCTTGCATCGAGTTCAAATTGCATAGAGTTTATGACCTGCTATTCAGTTTGGAGGTATTTTACATGAATGACACAGGTGTTAAAGGCTGAAAAGACATGAATCACTAAGTATTTATGTAAGTGTCACTTTGTAAGGATACTTTTGCCTAATAAAGGGCCTATTTTCCTTATCTCAACCTCCTCTCTCCTGAAGTGAAGGTGTGCTGTCTTACCTGCTGATAAGCTCATTTTTAGAAGGGAAAATGTCCATGCATGCATGTGTGTGTGTGCGTGTGTGTGTGTGTGCGTGCATGTGTGTATTATGAAGTAGCAGAGGACATATGTTTGGAATTACATATTGAAATCAAAAGAAGGTAACAATTTTCCTACATTTCCCTGAAATGCTACATGGCTGAGAATCTGAAGAAATAAATGACTGATAAATCTGATATGATTAAAAAACTGTGGTATATAGGGGAGCTTGGGTGGCACAGTTGGTTAAGCCTCTGAATTCAGCTCAGGTCGTGATCTCACGGTTCGTGGGTTCGAGCCCCACGTCAGGCTCTGTGCTGACTGCTCAGAGTCTGAAGCCTGCTTCGGATTCTATGTCTCCCTCTCTGTCCCTCCCCTGCTCGTGCTCTATCTCTATCTCAAAAATAAATATTAAAAATTAATTTTACAATGTGATGTAAAACTATGACCTCATAGTTTTTGTTCTCAAGGACACTTTTACATCCCCCCCAAATTTTATTAAACTCTAGTTAGTTAATATATGGTATAATATTTTCAGGAGTGGAATTTAGTGATTTATTGCTCACATACAATACCCAGTGCTCATCACAACAAGTGCCCTCCTTAGTATCCATCATCCATTTAGCCCAGCCCCCCACCCCCCACCCCTCCATCAACCCTCACTTTGTTCTCTATCATAAAGAGTCTTTATGGTTTGTTTCCCTTTCCCTCCTTTCTCCCCCTTTCCATATGTTCATCCGTTTTATATCTTAAATCCCACATAGGAGTGAAATTATATGGCATTTGTCTTTTTCTGCCCAACTTAATGCACTTAGGATAATACATTCTAGCTCCATCCAGATTGTTACAAATGGCAAGATTTCCTTTTGATGGCTAAGTAATATTCCATTGTTTGTATGCCACATCTTCTTTATCCATTCATCAGTTGATGGACATTGGCTATTGTTGATAATGCTGCTATAGACATCAGGGTACATGTACTCCTTCAAATCTGCATTTTTGTACCCTTTGGGTAAATAATTAATAGTGCAATTGCTGGGTTGTAGGGTAGTTCTATTTTTTTTTTTTTTTTTTGAGGAACCTCCATCCTGTTCTTCAGAGTGGCTGCACCAGTTTGCATTCCCATCAACAGTACAAGAGGGTTCCCCTTTCTCTGCATCCTCGCCAACACCTGTTGTTTCCTGTGTTGTTAATTTTAGCCATTCTGACAGGCATGAGGTGGTATTTCATCATGGTTTTGGTTTGCATTTACCTAATGAGTGACGTTGAATAGCTTTTCATGTGTCTGTTAGCTATCTGAATGGGTCCCTTCAACTTTCCCTCTTCCTGTACATCATCATTTCAGTGTAACCCTCTGGATAATATAGGGAAATAACACAAATATGAAAATTTTTGATGGAGTTCTTTGGCTGTTAGCATTTCCTAAAATGCCGTTGCCTTTTGCCTGCATTAATAAATTCAGGTTCAAAGAGAAAACATATCTTCTCAGATGCCAGCCGTTGGCTGGTAATCCTCCTACACCTCAGTCTTTGATGTAATACGCTTACTTCGCGCTTGCTTTGAATCTTGCTGAACTCCCACGCATTGTGGGCCCCCTAGAATTCTGTGCTTATGTGCCATTGGGAGTGCTCTATACTAATGGGCTGGCAAGGAAAGGTGGCCATGAATGTTACGTGTCTCTTCTGCTCAAGCGCGTGCTGCCTTGTCCCATTGCACGTCAAATATAAAAGTAAGAATTTTAGGTGGTGACAGCAGAGCATTAAACTAAGCATGGAACCCTTCTTTTTTTTCAGTTTATTTGTTTATTTTGAAAGAGAGAGAGAGCGCATGTGCAAAAGTAAGAGTGGGAGAGGTGCAGCAAGAGAGGGGGAGAGAGAATCCCGAGCAGGCCCAGCTGATAGGGTGGAACCCAATGAGGAGCCTGACGTGGGGCTCGAAGTCACGAACTGTGAGACCATGACCGGAGCCAAAACCTAAGAGTCCGATGGTTAACCGACTGAGCCATCCACGCGCCCCCTGCATGGAACCCTTCTGAGTGCAGGACTCTGTGCCACTACTCAGGCCACACGCCCGTGAAGCCAGCCCTGAAAGTGGCAATAACAAACCCATTCATGTAAATATTGTCAAGAAAGATAACTATATTTTCAAAAATGTGAGAATAGGGACTTGTTTTTCCTTTTGCAAATGATGTTAAAGATTAAAATCTTTAGTATCTAGTTTAATAGAAGACAGCTGGATTCTCACATCTGCTTTTGTATTGATTGTGTTGCAATATATTGTTTGGTTGAGGTACTTGGCCTCACGCAAATCTATCTGGCCTCTCACAAATATGTAGTTGGAGAAAACAGAAGTACCTTCACAACCCTTCAATGAATTGTGGATGTTCTTGTTTGAAATTATACTAAAATTCAATAGCGGTTGTTTCTTGTAAGTTAATTACAATATGTAATCTGATGTCATATTAATATTTTTACTCTTTTAGATTTTAATCCATTGGCTATCTTGCACTTTGAATAGATTTTTACTTATGCATGATTTTCTTTTAACCGTGATGCATTCTTAGTTGGAAAACAATGGCCCCTGGATTTTATTCAGATATTACAAATTTTGATGCATTTCATTGTACAATAAGACTCAGATAATATTTATTATCGCCATTGGTCTTATTATAAGCTGTCAAGATCACAGTGACTGATACAATTTGTAACACAACTTGTAATAATTTCACTTAAAACTCAACTTTTACCATTGACAACAAATATACTACCAATCGTTTTCCTTACAGTGACAGGATGACGCTTCATTTGTTTTTGAGAAAATATCTTCCTAAGACCTAAGTCTGAATGAGCATACTCTGTCAATCATTTTTAAATGAAAATTACATACCATGGAAAAAGGGGCTAGTTCAGCTGGAAATTCAAATTACACAAATATGCTGTCTTCAAACAGCCATCATGCCTGCGTATGCCATAGAAATGTCTAATCACACTTCCCATTTTGTCACACAGAATCTAAAAAAGGCATGGGTGGAAGATTCAAAAGGTAATGATAGTAACACGTTTTGCTGTATTTTAAAGAGAAACTTGCTTTAATTTTTACGCTATGTGTGTAGTGGAGAAGAATGCAATGGTTATTACTATAGGCCGTGTCACAGCCTTAATTTGTGGGAAGGTGCCAGCACTGGAATCCATTGTTTCCACGGCGCCAGCACAAATGTCAACACAGTGACAAAGACAGATAACATCTTCATAGTTTTACAAAATTGTTTTTGACGTTGTGAATCCCATCAGTGGGTTTTAGGAACCCAGAAACACAGATTGGGAACAGCTTTTAAGGAAATTAATGCAGTAGATTTTTACTTTGCTACCTGGTTAGAAACATCTCTCTGGGTTGTCACCTCCTCCCTTGTGTACATCAGTTTTCTTCTCTGTGAAGTGGGGGTAACAGCCTTTGTTCTGATGGCAGCAGGTTTACTCTAAGGATCAGACAAAATCATCCCTCTAAAGGAATTTTGAAAGAATAATGGCTTCCATGTTTGCCTTTGTTTTATTAAAATCATTATTGGTTTCTTTTCATTACTACTAATAAAATCTATATTTTATTATAGATCTATAATTATATATTATAGTATCTCTTATGGTCTATGCACAGTAGTAATCACTTTTTTATGTTTTATTTTTGAGAGAGAGAGAGAGAGCTAGCAGGAGAGGGGCACAGAGAGAGAAACAGAATCTGAAGCAGGCTCCAGACTCTGAGCTGTCAGCACATAGCCAGACATGGGGCTCGAACTCACAAACCGTGAGATCATGACTTGAGCCTATGTCGGATGCTTAACCAACTGAGCCACTCAGGCACCCCGTTAGTAATCACTTTTATACCTATTGTGCCTTTACTGTTTACCAAAATCTCTAGCTTGTGGTCGTCACTACTGGGATTTGTACTGTGGGATCAGTACAAATGTTGAGGCCAATGCAGAAAAGAAGTTGGGTAAGAAGTGGCTTGACTAGAGAACTTCATTTACAGAATTTCCATTCCCAAAGTGACAGAAAAAAATCCTTGAAAATGCATAAATAATAGTTACTAAATCACTCTTATGGTTAGACCACTGGGTAGTGTATATACTATATGTATATTCTGCCTGATAAGCATATGCAAATGCAGTTCTTCAAGAAGTTATTGCAAATAAAATATGTAGACATCTCATCTAGCACTTTATATGGAAGAGAACAAGGCAAAATGGTACTGCACCAGGAAGCGTTGGTAAAAGAATTGTTTTGACTCAGCATTTCTCTAAGTTTTTGTTCATGTAATTTCTACGAGGAGACAAATCTGGAATTCATTTATTATCTAGTAGTTCGTCATATGCAACACAGTTCCCCCACCACCACTTAGGTAAAGATACTGTCATTGCCTTGTGAGCAAATACTGGGTTTTAACACTTGCAACCCCACTGAAAAGTGCCAGATATGAGGAGATGAGTCATAGCAATCAGAGTATCCAACACAACACAAATATAATCTCTGGAAGGTTGTAGCTCACCTTATTTAGGTTCAGGTTCCATCAGTGGCGTTTGAGGGAGGCTTCTCCAAATGCAATACAGAGACTCTTGCTATGGTCCGTTCCAGCAGAAATGACTCCTCTCCCTGACACACAGCCTCACCTTCCACTCTCTACCTCACCTGGTATTTTATCATCACCAACTGAATCACTTATCACCAACTGAAATCGTTTGAAATATTTCATTGGATCTATAACTTCTTCAGCTGTGAGACATTTCACTATTTTGCATACACAAAACATTACCCATTAAATTGCTGTCTTTAGGTGTTGAAGTACTTTCAAAACTCCAATTTGATATTTTATCATGTAAGTAAAATAAACATGCCTATCCTTTTCTAAACAATAGCATTCTCTTTGTGCTATTATATCACATCATTTATCTCTCAAAAGAACAAAAATTTCACCCTTGTCTCTGGGATTTTTTTCTGAAGGCCTTAACACTGTTTTGATAATGGTGCTTTTTATTTTATTTTCTTTTAAATATTTTTTGGGGAGAGAGAGAGAGCATGAGCAGGCTAGGGGCAGAGGAAGAGAGAGAGAATCTTAAGTAGGCTCTGCACTTAGTGCAGATCCTGATGCAAGGCTCAATCTCACGACTGTGAGATCATGACCTGAGCCAAAATCAAGAGTCAGATGCTCAACTGAGTGAGCCACCCAGGCGCCCTGATAATGGTGCTTTTAAATCTTCTCAAAAGATGTCAATGAAAGGTTTTAAGACACCAACTAGGATTCATATTCCTTCTTTAAGTGGTCTTTGGTGATCCATGGATTGAAATGTCAAGGGGATGAGGTCCTTCAGTGCCATCAGGAGTAACAGCCAGCTTCACCCAGGCATAGGCAATGACAGTACATTACTGTTGCCACTTGGCCTGCTGTAATTGAAAGAAGCCATCCTAATTTCATTTGAAAGCATGGGGAGAGAATGAGATATAGTCTTATTTATTTTTTAATGTGTGTAGCTTCTTTCTTCTCCCATTGAAATGTAAGTTCATTGAGGACAGGGCTCTATCTGTATTGTCTCTCCAAGCATCTAGGTAGAGCATTGCTCAATCCATGCATCAAATACACGCGAGGTAAGTGAATGATTAATAAAATCTCAACAAAAATATGAAAACCTTACAGGAATAGAGAAGTAGGGTATACTTGAGTAAACAAAGCTTTGTAATCAGAAGGCAAATTGTAGTTCCAGGGTCTGTAGGTAATTTCTTTCTTCGTTCCTTTGTGAGGACATGTCCTTCCTCGTCCCTTTGCATCTGGTACTAATTGCAACACTTAGCTCAGAATTCTTTTTGTGATGGCCTTTTTCCTGACTCTCAGAGTTTACACAATTGTGGCAAACCATCTGAAAAAAATAGATCTCTTTACATTTCCACATCTGGAGATTGCCTTCCTCCTCTTGTCCAGACCAATAGGCAAAACCGGGAAAAAAACACGTGCTGACAGACAAGGCACAGCGAGAGGGGGAATAAAGATCATTTATCCATTCTCTACAACCCCAAACAAAAAATGTGTTGTTCTTATTTCTATTGAAAGATTGTGACGTTTCAGAATTCATAATTCTCCAAATTCTCAGCTAGCAGGTGTTAGTGCCATGCTGCCATTTGTTGTCGGCAGAAATGAGTCAGATGGAGCTGAAGTTTGGAAAGAAGACTTGATATTTACATTTGAGCTATCATCCGTGTGTCCTGTAGCACGTACAGTTCAAAGAGAGGCTGTACTTTCTCCTTCTAAACAGCCAGTAATGAAGAAGTGGGCTGATTTCAAAGTAAACTGGATTGTAGGTAGGAAGTTGAGGCAAAGAATGTTCAGCAATGGAACCGGGATGTGAAACGATTTGTGGATTTTATTATCTTGCACTTGATATTTAGCCAGCGTCCCCAAATTATTATTTATATGCACATGTTTAGCCTGTCAATATATTCCTACATGATTTGAGGAATTTGGCCATTATGATTAGAAGTAATACTGCCTTTATTTAATCGTTTATAGCACTTTTATTTTTCCAGTAATGCATTAGAAACAAAAAGAGAGGAGATGAAGTCAAACTACTATAAGAGGGAAACATGCAGAGAAATCTGAATAACCAAACCAAAGACGTTAGATGAATTCAAAATTATACAATGATTCGAACCTAATATGCAAAAGAGATTATCAACCAGTAGAGTGTTCTGAAGCCTTGAAAGTAAAGTAAAAGAAAATGTTTCTTTTAAACGTTGAAACCCTAAAGCATGGTCAACAATGTCAGTAACCTCCAGAGAATAGATGTCACTGTTGTTCCTTTCAATGAATTGGATAGATGGCAATTTTGTCAACTACTTCTGCTGTGTTCACTCCTCACAGCTAGGATTGTGATTTTAGTTCCAAACTGAGAGAGAGTCTTCAAATCATTCACTAGTTCATGTTCAATTCTGTATTTGGTTCAAAATAATCTATAAATCACATACCATCAGGTGTGTGTTTGTGAAACATGTCTTTTATTTTATTGCTTTTTCCAAACTTAATTCGGCCACACAAATATTTTGAAAAGCTTTTGTTGATTTTCCAACATGCCTTTGCAGTTCGTAAGTCACGGTGGTCTCAAAACCCAAACCATTCAAGTCTCTGGTTTTATTTTGACCCAACACATCAAACTTTACACAGTCTCGCGACGTCAGACAATAGATTGGATTCATGTCTTGGGTCAAAATAAACTCCTTGAAATAATAGGAGTTTGATTTAAACAAGAAAAATTACAATTTTCCATATCTTTTTTCTTTTAATTTATTTCACTAACTCATAAAGCCATGAACCAATTTGAATGTTTAGCTTCCCTTCTTGTTTGATTTCTTTCATGCCGAGTGATGCCCAAGGGAGCATTTCACCTGGTGCTATAATGGGAAACTTGGCAGATCTTAGTATATCACTGCAATGTTTTTCTCAATTATATACTTTTTTCATTGTAGGTTTTGGACATATTTCAGATAGTCTTGACCATTAACTTTCTGTAAATGAATATTTTTCACAAAGTTACTTTAAAAATATCCTTGTAGAACAATTTAATAGCCTCATGACAGACCCCATTATAAAGTAGACAAGATTTTCAGTTACTTAGTGTATAAAGATGTTATGGAGAGATGAAGCTGGTTGAAATACTTGATGTGGATATTCTAGTTAAAACAAACAAACTTTCCATTCTCTGTCTACTTCTGAGTCCCCTGTTGAATAAGTTTGAACAATGGAGTGATGTATTTTTGAAAGACAGAAGGATGAGACAGTCTATATAAGGGAATGGTCAATGATTACTTGAATTCTCATGCCAAGTAGTGAATAATGATTAATATGCATTTTATTCCTGGTTATTTCACATATTGCAAGCCTTATCGTATCATTCTGATGTCCTAGTTCTGTATCTTTATTAGTTTATTCATTCATGCAACCACTATTTTGAGTATCAATTACGTACCAGGCAACATCTAATTTTAAAAAGAGACGACAGACAATAAGTAAACAGGGTAATTAAAATAAGTTGTGACAACAGCGAAAAGAGAAATATGCACAGAATATAGAAGTCTCTAGGGAGAACAGTCTATCCAGACTTGGGAATAAAGAATGGTCCCCTGCAAGAAGAGACAGCTACACTAAATTTTAATGTCTGAGGGATTTTAGAACTAGTTGGCGTGAGCATGGGGGATTTATAATCACAAGTAGGACCCTTCGTGGCAAAATGAGCAGTGGATAAGTAGGATGGAAGACTGTGATTCAACATATTTCCTTATGCTCTGAATGCTATCAGCCGTCTTCATAGACAGCAACTAATCCTACAAATTCTAAACGTTCTCCAGTTGTCGTTGAATACGTGTGTAACAGAATACAACCTGTTTTCACTTAAAAGTCCCTGTGATATTTTCTGCCTTTTGAAAATAAAGTTTATTTATTTATTTTGACAGTGAGAGAGAAAGAGTGCATGCATGCATGAGCAGGTTAGGGGCAGACAGAGAGGGAGGGAGAGGAAAGGAATCACAGGCAGGCTCTGCATTATCAGTGTCAGGGCCCGGAACTCATGAACTAGGAGATCATGACCTGAGCCAAAATCTAGAGTAGGATGCTTCACCAACTGAGCCGCCCGGGAGCCTCTGACATTTTCTGCCTTTTGACACGGGAGGATGTGGGAAATTTCTTTCACTGGGAAATAATTTTATATTATTTTGTACAAAGAGACTGGTGAATAGTCGAAAAAAAAAAGGCTCATTCTTCAGCACTATTATTAGAATTTAAAAAATGAGTTTTATTCAAATAATAGTAGAAAGGTAAAGGTGGAGTAGCCTAAGCAATAGTAAGTTAAGTGGCTGAGCAAAATGAGGGAAGGAAGAGTGGGGGGTACAGGAGTTTTAAAGAGAAGAAGCCACACAATTTAGAGACATGGCCAAAGCCATTTCAGATTCAAGATAGCTATTATTTAATTTTAATTTGGGTTTTGTGATCACATACCTTGATATGACTGCAAACCTTGAGCAGGGCTGCTCAACACACAAATATTTTACTTTTGAGGAATGTCAAAGAGTAGGGCTGAATTGCCCAAATGGCTTGGTGTAGAGTAGAGCAGAGAGAAAGTCAAGAAAACAGCGGATCACATGGTATTTTGTGAAGGACACGGGGTGTGACAAAGGATATGGGTTAAAATACCCGAGTCAGTTGACAAAAGTCAGGGGTAGGATGAGCTCAGCTGACGTCTGGCTGAAAATGTCTTTTGAAGAAATATAATGCAACGTTTCTACGCATCTAAAACAACATAATAGAGTCAGATTTTAATTGCGCTAATGAAGGGGAGAAACAACAGTGGTCTCAATCTGTTAATATCTATTACAGAATTTAAAAAAATATTTAACTTTAAATGTATTTCTCAACTGATTGAACTTTTTGGTAGCATTTTGCTAGGGCTTATATTAAAATGTTTTCATTTCCTGAGCACAGTATGTCTGGGCAACAGGAAAAGAAGGTGAAAGTCTTTTATGAACAGTATATTATCTTAGTGCGCATATCTGAAAATTCACTGCAGTTTGAATACTCTTATTTTATTCTTATAGATTCAAACGGTTAACTTTGCTTACATGAAAAAAAAAATCTTTGATCAGTGATCTCATGCATGTGCTGAAAGCAGCTGAATATATATTTTGATTCCCCAGCTATTGGATAAGAGTTAATGTTCCCTATATAGTTCTTGTGATTGCGTTCTACAGTTATGAAAATAAACAACTATAACTATAAACTTTAACTTACTAATGTCTTCAAGAATACTCAATTTCTAAACACAGTTTGTTATTTTGTTGCACATTCCTTCCCATTTGCAATTCTTATAGAGTTCTAGAAATAGGAACCAATAGTGGTGGTCGATGACCTTAGAAGATGGATGGTCAGCTAAGGACCTTGTAGGAACTTTGTCTTGTCTTCTCACTGATGCCACCAGCTGTTTAGGCTCCTCAAAACTGAACAGAATCAAATAATCCATTTACTTTGTATCCTTCATTTTGCCAACTCTGTGCATTTCATTTTGTTTGGTCAGTAAGAACACTCAGGTTTTTTTCAGTGTAGTTAGTCTTTTACTGTATTATTTTTTTAATTTTAATTTTCTCATGCTTAGCATGAACATAAAACCAGTGGGTTTCTGGGATGGTGTTGAAAGGTTTAAACAAAACCAAAATTGGTTTTCACTTAATGCCAAAAATAAACTTGTGAAGTGATTTTATTATGAGGTTTTATAGCTCTTCAATATTCACTCTTATGAACCTGAAATTATGGATCAAAGCTAAATGGCCAGTGTCTTTTTAATTTTAAAAGCATGCTATAAAAGCAACTGACCTCTAGTCCATACAGTTTGCGTGTGATCATGTCATTGCGAAGATACTACTTGTTGTACCAATTGGCCATAGATGGATTTTAGTAGGAGGAATGTCTCCAAACGCATAGCCCCAATGTCGTCCACATGCAAATGGAAATCTTGAAGAACTACTCTTGCATGACAGTTCATTCAGCTTGCTTCTCTTAGAACTCTTTCCTTGGTTTCTATTTGGTTGCTCTAGAGGAAAACTGTTTATTACGGCAGATAAAAAGTTGAAAGGAGAAAGTAGAAGATGGCTCTAAATATACTAGTATGCTGTCAAATTATTCTGGGTTCATGTCTTTCCTAAGGGTTTCTGAAAAACTTCGAAGTCCTGAATAACTGCCGCTAGTTCAGCTTTCAGTTATATTTAATTGAAAAATGGAGTGGAGAAATAAAAAGCAAAACTGATGAGATTTCTATGGCCAAAGAATGTTAACTCATTTGATTTTCCTGAAATTCTAGGCACAAAGCAACCCTGCACACATTGCTAGATGTTGCCTGTGGCTTATATCAGAAATGTCACTTGGCTGAAGCCCTTTGAGGGCATTACATATGTGTGCAATATAACATTCCTCTAGGGGAGAGGATTTCATTGTATGATCTACAGCCCAAGGACTCCTGCACTGAACTTGAAAAACATTGGTTTGTCGAAGTGGCTGTTGTGCTCTGCAAACGTATGTGATCCAAATTTTATTTTCTTTGAATTCTTCTCTTTAGATGGGTATTATTCTCGTGCTTTCATCGTGGTGCTTCTTGAGAGAGTAACATGTCTCTAATTTAAATGAAAAAGAAGAGATTTAATTGGAAAGGAAAAGCAGAGTCTGAAAATCATTCACTGACCCCTCCTGATTCAAGCTATGAGGCACAAGAAAAATTTGAAAACACGGTTGTGAATGTCAGATTCCAAAGGCTCCTTTCTTCCCTTGCTTTAAACTGCTTATTCAACTTCTCACTGATCCAACATCTATTGATCGAAATACATTTTACCTACCGCAACTTCTAAGTTCAATGAGAAGTCAAAGGAGTGTAAAACATTGTCCTGTTCACCAAGAAATTTCAAAGCTAGTGTATGTAAAGAACTAACCAGAGTACAAAACCATAAATGATGAGAATTATGTACGTGGTATTAGTGCTACATGTGTGTGAACATGTTTGCAGATGTATATGCACAATGTACTTATTAGTGCATGATCTTTTCGTCCTTCTACAAAATGAGGTAGGTATACAGCTATACAATTAAATGAACATTTCGTATTATGCACACAATTATCAGTAATAATGGGGTCATAGATTCAGCTATTGGGTCTCCCTACCAAAGTAGAGTAAGTGTGAATTTATTCTGTTTTTAAAGCAATCTCATGTATTTTCCTACATCTTATATTTGGTTCTACTGCCCAAGGTAGAACCAAGAATATCTATATCCTCCCTGCCTTTTGAACTCTTTACTTCATCGGTTTTTTGCCACATGCATCAAGGAATTCTGTTATTCTGGAATCACGTAGTGTAAATATTCCCCATGATGGACCAGTGTGAGACCTCCGGATTCCTGCAGTCCCCATCTCCAGTCCGCAGGGCTACAAAGCAGCAACGTGCAAACCTTCAGAAGAGAATCGGTTCTGGAGAAAGACAATCCATTCCGATCGTTGGGGAAGTTATCATTGTTTATCTGGGACATCCTTACATTGTGGAGTGAAAGAGGAGGAAAATTGAAATGAGACAATCAAGGTATAGTTTGTCCAGGTGAGCCCTGGATTCTAAGAGGAATCCACCCTCCACTGTGTGAGAAGGAGCCACCAGCTGGTTCTCGTTCCCTCTGTGAGTCCATTTATTTGCTGACAGTGCTAATTAGAAGTTATCAATTTGGCAAACATATTGCCAGTGCATACGAGTTGATCTCATAAAAATGCACACATCAGATTGCAGTGACAGACTGTAGACTCGTTGAGATCAGTTAACGAAAAAGGTATACATTTTCGTTGCTGTTACCATACTTTTCATACTTTTATATCAATACCACCTCTAGTCTGTCTCCCTTTAAGGCACTGAGCCACGTAAGCACTACTTGTTTCAAGAGTAAAAAGATGAGTGATGCTAAACGAGGACATGATTTAAAAAAAGGATTCATGGTGGAGGGATGATTAGCAAGTATATGAAATACGGTCATCAGCTACCACAAGGTCAGGTTGTAATTTCGCAGGAAAGCAGAATGGCATAAGCAGAATCACCAGAGTGAAAATTGTGAATTATGTTCAGAAAAGGTCAACTTGCTCAGAGCATAGAATGTGTGTGGAGAAGCAATGGCACAAAATGACAAATCTAGTCCCAGAATCTCACCTCCTAGAGCCTACCCATACCTCTTTCTAGATACTAGAGAGATCGGCCTATATCCCTTGAAAAATCAGCACATGTATGCACTTTACCGAATCTTTATTGGTGAACAAACCAAGCTTGATGCCTACTCTCATGCATCTCCATTCTAATGTGTTGGGTTTGGGGTGGAGAAGAGGCCCAGGAAATGATAGATAGATAGATAGATAGATAGATAGATAGATAGATAGATAACAGACAGATAGATAGATAGATAGAGATGGAGAGATAGATAAAAGATATGAAGGGTAATATCTCTCAAGCCCATTTATGCTGGATATGAGAATATTATAGTTCCTGTTTTCACTTTATTGGCAGCCCTGGATCTGAGCATGATAAATGGGAGTGGTTTGGAGAGCGTTTTGTGATTAGAGAAGTTAACTTAATGAGTTGGAGTCAACAGGAAGTGTCATCTGCTGATCTGAATCTTAACTGAGGAAAGAACAGTATGGAAATAAGAGAAGCCCAGAGGGAGAGACTGCTCTTTTGATAATGTATTGAACGTCTAGTATGTGCCACATATTTGGGGGGGGGGGGCGAGTAGCAGTGATATGAGCAGAAAATAAAATCCAGCCTCTTTCAGTTTATTCTCTGGGCATGGGGTATGTGGGATGATAAATTAAAAAAAAAAAAATGACCCATTAATGAAGCACAGAAGTAAAACACGGAATATGTTAGTTGTAGGTAAGTACTCTGAAGAAGAATGAAGCAGAGAAGGGGGTGTTAAGAGGTGACATTTAAGCAAGGTCTGAAGATGTAACCATGTGGGTATTCTGGGCGAGAAATTTAGAGCAGGGGAAAAAAAAAGATGGAAATGTGCACAGCTCCTCATGCCTGGCATGTTCAAGAAACAAAAAGATCTGTGAGGCTGGAGGGGTGTGAGAAATTGAGAGATAGGGGACCGTGAGATCAGAGCGAACCAGAAAGCCAGATTGTAGTGCATGTTGGAGTAAAATGTACCTAACAAGTAGTTGTCCCATCAGCCTATTTATACTGGAGGTAAATTATTTTATACTAAGCAATGGTTTCTTGGTGGTGCCTGAGGTAGCCTCATGGCCATGCTAGTGACTGGATTAGAAAACTTAGAGGTAAACTAAGGGGCGGCAAAATCAGTTAAGAGGTGAGCTGAGGGGCCCAGGGACAGACACGGGGCAGTGTCTAGGGCTTGTTCTATAGAATTTTCCTGGCTGTATTAAAGGTATCACATAAATGTTAAAAGGAGAGTTATAGGAAATCCAGTCTTGTCTTCCAAGCAACTACAGAGTGTTGTGATCTTAATATTGACGTGGGGCTTTTACTGTGAAAACGACCCACTCTTAGCATGTGCTTCACCAAGCATGGGGCCCTATGTGACTCATTTTGGTGAAGATTCAGGGATGAATGTGGAGATGGCTAAAACAAGAGACTTTGGTTGTAAGTACAAACGGTAGTTTTTGAACCCTGGTTTTCAACCCAGAGATTATTTTGAACCCTGCCCTTTGATCCATTGACCATCTGCTCAGTTTGCCGTAGATACCAAATCCCCCTAATTTACCAAGAGAGAACCTCCTGGCTCCTACGATGTCTGGAGGGCCATGTAGAGCACTTAATAGACACTATCCGGACATTGATTAATACGTGTGCTTTGTGGTCCTGAAATACTTGCTGATTAATTTATTTAAATTTACACTAAATGAATGCTTTAAATCATTATAATCACTAAAATTCTGTTTACTTTAGAAATGAGTACAAGTAGGGGCACCTGGGTGGCTCAGTCTGTTAAGCATCTAACTCTTGATCATGGCCAGGTGATCATCTCACAGTTTGTGAGTTCAAGCCCTGCATTGGGCTCTATGCTGATAGTGCAGAATCTGTTTGGGATTTTCCCTCTCTCTCTCTCTTTCTCTGTCTGTCTTTCTCTCTATCTCTCTGTCTGTCTTTCTCTCTCTCTCTCTCTCTCTCTCTCTCTCTTTCTCCCTCTGAAAAAAAATAAATAAACATTATTTAAAAAAAAAGAAATAAGGATATTTAAAAAAAGAAATAAGGATAAGTAATTTATTAAAAAAATATATGGGAGGGGCACCTGGGTGGCTCAGTCAGTTGGGCGTCCGACTCTGGCTTAGGTCATGATCTCGCGTTTTGTGAGTTCCAGCCCCACATCGGGCTCTGTGCTGACAGCTCGGAGCCTGGAGCCCACTTTGGATTCTGTGTCTCCCTCTCTTTCTGCCCCTCCCCCACTTGTGCTCTGTCTCTGTCTCCAAAAAAATGAATAAATGTAAAAAAAAAATAAAAAAATTAAAAATAAAAAAATATATGGGAAAGCTGAAATATGGGAATTCATAATGATCGAATCTGAAGAATATTTAAGATTTAATTTTTAGTCTAATGACCAAATGACTTGTTAAGCTAATTGGATTCATACTAACTGTATTAAGCTAATAAAATGCAAAGGACTCTATACCAATATCTTTTTCAATAAGAATTTTTGTTTTATTATATGTGAAACTAAGTGGAAGATTCTACGTATCCCTGTATGGTGCGACGGAAAGAACATTCCTAAATGACAGGAACTCTGAGCTCTGGGTTTGGTGATTTTTGTGTGGCTTTGGGAAAACACTTACATATCTGAGCCTGTTTCCTCTTCTGTAAAACGGATTTTCTTACCGAGGGTTTACATTGGATCTGTGTTATTCTGGACATTTTATACATGTTATCTCATTTAACTTTCCCAATACCCATTATGTAAAACTGCCTCCTGATGAGAAGGGTGAATGAAATTATTATGCTTTCCAGGTCTGTCCTAGCTCTAAAAGTCCCATTTATTCAAATCAGTTCATTTTTTCCCCAAGGAATGGGAAAAGAAGCACCATGCTCTAGACCGTGGTGGTAGGTGAGCAGGCAAGGACTCTGATGTCATTTTACCACCTGCCTTAGCATCTTCATAGTTGCACGGAGAGTGAGCGGAAGGTTTAATGCGTAGTCTAGATCTCTTAACCTCTGGCTACAGAGTGGAGTAGGAGTATGTGAAATCTGACTTCTTCCTGGAATGATAGAATCACTGGGGGAATGTGAGTTAATGAGAATATCTCTACAAAACCCTGGACAATAGCCCATTAAATGTCACAACTTCAACAAACATACACTGTATGGAAGATGCTATTTTGGGGAGCTGTGTTCACATTATCTTGTTATAGGACAACTTATAACTCCTGTCACCACCACAACCCTACCAGATAATTGTCACTGCTGGTTGTGAGGGGCCAGAAATATTTACTACAGCAGTACTAGGCCATTGCTCACGTGTTCCTTTTTCCTTGTGCATGAAGCCATGGGCTAGATGATTCTCAGAAAATGCTACTCATGACACAAGAAGTCCCATACCCAAAATTATTTTTGTGAACGTATCTTTTCCTTACCAACAATTATGGCCTTTGTTTTCAATATGAAATGTTTTTCAGGTAGGTTCACTATAAGGAAAACAACTGTTATTGTTGTCTACCAGGAAATGTTCATGTGTCTCTAAAAGGGGGTCTGGAACAAAAGAAATATTAAGTAGATATAAATAGGATAATTTGTTTAAGTATAAAGGGAGAAGGGAAAACAAATTCTAATTTAATAAAGGTTTGAATCCAAGCATGCTTTCTGTTACCAGTAATTATTGCCTAACTTGATAAGCCAGCAAGTAGTTATTGGAAAACGTTTGTGAAAATATAGTATCACTTTACCACTATTGGCCTATAACTGCCTGCATGGATAGTCATTGCTCTCTATCATTGATATTGCTATGTCTCTGCTCTGATGAGGAAAGACACAATTGTGGGCACCAAATTCTGAGAATAGAGCAGCTCAATTATCATTTGGACTAATTCGAATCCCACAGGATCACACCACATTTAAATGATTGATATTGATTCAAGGAATAGACCTCAAATGAGCTGGTATGGCAGACACAACATTAATCTCTGTTGAAATGTGAATGAAATCATGATGAGGGAAGCTGGCTGAAGATTTGCCTAATAAGAACAAGGTCACCAAGATCTATGATGATTTTTAATATTTTCTCTAATAATTAACAACAGGAGTTTATATGTCAGGAGAGCTGAATAACAGAAGCATTTAGGGAAACATGTTGCCCAGAATAGATCTAGGAAAAGCCAAAGGCGGGTGTTCAGTATTAGAAGAGTGTCTGGAAGAAGTCTGAAGTACCTGGATGACCTGAAGGAAATACATAAAAACCTTCAGAGAAGATATGTCATTAAAGAAGTTTCTCACTTGTTTCGAGGTATTGTATTTTGCATAACTACTTTCTGTACTATGTATGCATTTTTATCTGACAAAATAGTGCTTGGGAAACTATAGCTATGGCAAGAATAAAACTATTAAAGTTTCAACTAGTTTTTTTTTTTTTAATTTTGTTTAACGATTATTCATTTTTGAGAGACAGAGAGAGACAGAGCATGAGCGGGGAAGGGGCAGAGAGAGAGGGAGACACAGAATCTGAAACAGGCTCCAGGCTCTGAGCTGTCAGCACAGAGCCCGGCGCGGGGCTCGAACTCACGAACTGCGAGATCCTGACCTGAGCCGAAGTCGGACGCTCAACCGACTGAGCCACCCAGGCACCCCTCAACTAGTTTTTAAAGAAAAGAGGGGTAAATTAAAATCAGGAAAGAAAAGGAATAAAAATTGCAGGAAACAATAACAGGAAGATTAGAACAATTATTCAGGAGATTCCCTATTCATTCTTGTAATAGAGCCCCTTAAATCAGAGGGTGGTAGAAAGCAAATATTGTCATCTTATGCTGGACACATTTTGCTTTGTATTAGGGCAAAGACTACTGAAATTTTGGGCATCCAAGCTTTTTATATCTAACGTTATGTGTTTTGAGTAGTAGAAAGTGAGTAGTATCTGGCAAATGATAACAATTCAGCCTTGTGTTGCCACCAGGGGGCGAACTTCATATTGCACCAATGGAGATCACGGAAGTGCTTTCCTAGTTGGCTGAGTTGTTACACTTTAATATAAGTACCACAACGTGCATCTTTGTTGATAATAAGGATAGGGTACAGCTTTTTAGTTATTAAAAAGTTTGACTTTCCTGCAGGAAATCATGAGTAGGTCCACGAGAGACAGTAAATGTATATTTATAACAATAACAGTTAACAGATCTAGTATTCATCTTTGGTCAGTTTTGATCAAGTCAATGATAATACCAGTATTTAAGTATCAGAATTATTCTAAAAGTAGTGAATGCTTTCCATCAGACCATACCTAAACTTTGACTCTCAAGTTGGTGTTATTAATGGTGGCTCAACTTTAGGAGTTTATAAAAAAAAAAAAATAACTTATTCTCCAAAGGTGAACACTGACTATCAAAAGTTATTACCATGGCTCAGTCAGTAGAGTATGCAAGTCTTGATCTCAAGGTTGTAATTTTGAGCCCCAAATTGGGTGTAGAGATTACGTAAAAATAAAATCTTAAAAAAAAAAAGTTAATAGCATGAATAGTATTTCCTGTGACTCAGATTCATCACTGATTGATTCTTAATCAGAAATGGAAGCTGCTGGACCCAACAATGGTACCCATGTCCTAGAATTTAAGCTGGGCTTGATTCAAAACTGAGCTTCTCATGGCATGTGCTAGAAACAATTAAAAATGCCAAAATACTATGAAGGGTTTCCAGGTCAGTGTTGCTGAGGCTTATCAATTAAGCCTATTTACAAAATCCAAATAGAGCAAAATGAGTTGCTTCAAATTAATTACTATGAATATTCGGGACAGGGTATAAAGACAAGACCTGCATGAACTCCTTGGAATAGACAGATGATTATATCAGCTTTTAAATTTTTTTTTTTTTTTTTTTTTTTTTGGTCAAAGAAAAGAGGTGTATTCTGAGCCCTTAAGAGCTCATCCTGAGAGTAGAAAAGACCCCTGATTACTAATAAAATTCAAGAGACACTATATTTTCTTGATTATCACAGCTTAAATTTAATTATTACTCATTATTTTGATAAGGCAATTTTATGATAATTGGCTTGCCTTCAAATCTGCTACTCTACTAAGCCCGGGAGTTTGCCAAAGAAAATTAAATCAGTGCGGTCTCTATTTACCACCTTGTCAATCCGTGTAAGCAATAGCATTTCTATTAAAAAATCTTAAATCATTAAACTTTTAAATTAATTAATATTCTTTTTGTTTTTTATTTAGAGAGATAAAGATAGTGCAAGCAATGGAGTAGGGGCAGAGGGAGGAGATAGAATGTCTTAAACAGGCTGCAAACTCAGTGTGGATCCCAACATGTGGCTCAATCTCACAACCCTGGGACCATGACCTGAGCTGAAATCAAGAGTCAGCCACTCACCTGACTGAGCCACCCAGGGACCCCAAGGAATTAATATTTTAAACTCCTTGTCCAATCCAAGATCTCCTGAGTGAAAGAAGAGTCTAACAAATTGTGCTTCTCATTTAAACATAAAAAGTCTTTGGATAAAACAAACAACCCAATTAAAAAAAGAGCAAAGTATCTGTACAGACACCTCACCAAAGATACAAAAGGCAAATAAGAATATGAAAAGACACTCACTGTCATATGCCATTGGGAATTTTGAATTAAAACGAGACGCCAGTAAACACCATTGGAATGGTGAAAATTCAAAGCACTGACATTGTCAGTTACTGGTGACGATATGGAGCCAGAGGAAGTCTTATTCACTACCAGTGGGGATGCAAAATGGTACAGCCTCTTTGTGAGATAGTTTGGCTTTTTTTTTTTTTTTTACAAAATGAAACATAATCTTACATGCAATGCAGTAATCATGCTCAATGGTATTTACTCGAATGAGTGAAGATGTGTGTCCCCACCAAAACCTGCACACAGATGTTCATGGCAGCTTTATTCGTAAGTGTCAAAACTTTTAAGTAACCAAGAAGCCCACTGCTAGGTGAATGGATAAATAGTGATACATCTAGATGATGAATTATTATTCAGCACTAAAAAAAGAATGGAACTATCAAGCCATGAAAATACATAGAAGAACCTTACATGCATATTGCTAGGTGAAAACAACCAGTCTGAAAAGGCTAGGGATGGTGTCATTACAACTATGAGATTCTGGAAATGGCAAAACTATGGAGACAGTAAACAGATCAGTGGTTTCCATGGATTGGGTGGGAGAGAGGGAGAGAGAGAATAGAGAATTTTTTAGAGTGGTAAAGCCGTTTTGTATAATGGTAGTTTCAGGTCCTTACATATTTGCCACTACGCAGAGACTATGCAACACAAAGAGTGACTCAAATGTAAACGGTGGACATTGGTTGATAATGATGATGTTGGTTCGTGGATATTAACAAACGCACAGCTCTGGTGCGGGCTGTCGGGTGGGTAATATACAGAAGGGCGATTTCTTGTCTACTGCCCCCTCTGATATATGGAAGTTGAAAGGGGTGATATTTCAAGTGATCAAAATCCAAACTCAGAGAATCTGGGTTCAAGCCCCAGCTGTGTAATCTGCTACCTAGAGACTATTGTGTAAGAAATATAGCTTCTTCAGTCTACAAATCTGTAGGACCCTGATACTGCTGTGAAGGTTAATGGAGTAATATATTTGAAATACTTCTTGGTACATGTTTCCCCAAATGTCTAGTCTTATTATAATTGAATAGATGAATAAATAGATAAATAAACTGGGCATAATATATTCTTTCTATATATATTTGTATCCCATACACACACGCACACACACGTACACACACCCATACACCCCTTCCATTTCAAATGTTGATTGATGGCAGATGAACTCACATTTTCCATGTTTAGGCCAAATCTCTCATATTTCTTATAGGCATATGGTTCCTATGTGTAAGCAAGTTAATTAAAAACATTTATCTGCATGCAGGGTTCGGATATAGTCCACGCAGTGTCAAACCATATTGCTAAATAAAGACTCCTGCTATATAGTAGGGGCACCTGAGTGGCTCAGTAGATTGAGCGTCTGAGTCTTGATTTTTGGCTCAGGTCTTATGGTTTGTGAGTGCCAGCCCCGTGTCGGGCTTTGCACTGTCAGTGCGGAGCCTCTTGGGATTCTCTCTCTCCCTCCCTCCCTGTCCTTCCCTGCTCACTCTCTCTCTCTCTCTGTCTCCTTCAAAAAATAAATAAACTTAAAAAAATAAAACAAAAGACCCCTGCTCTAAGACATTAGCATTTTCTTTTACTTTTTACTAAAAATCATTTCATTTTTATAAATAAATTCATGTGCCACGCACCCACTCATTTAAAGTGTAAAATTTGAGGGGCGTGTGGGTGGCTCACTTGGCTAACTAAGCATCCAAATTTGACTCAGGTCATGATCTCACAGCTCATGGGTTTGAGCCCTGCATCGGGCTCTGTGCTGACAGCTCAGAGCCTGGAGTCTGCTCCAGATTCTGTGTCTTCCTCTGTCTCTCTGCCCCTCCCCCACTTATGCGCGCACGCTCTCTCTCTCTCTCTCTCTCAAAGATAGGTAAACATTAAAAAGAATTTAACCTGTAAAATTTGATCGATTTTGGTGTATTCAGAGACTTGTACAAATATCACCATAATCCATTTTAGAACAATCTCGTTCACTCCTTTTCCCTCCAACTCCCCCACAGCTTAAAGCAAACGCTAGTGACTGTCTCTATAGATTTTCCTCCCATGGACATTTCATGTAGATGAAATCAGAAAACATGTAGTCTTTTGTGATTGGGTCCTTCAGCATAATATCTTCAAGGTTCATCATGTTTCAGCATGTACCAGTACTTCGATCCTTTTCTATCGCTTGAATAATATCTCATTTAAAAATACTTATTTATTTTGAGAGCATGAGTGGGGGAAGAGCTGAAAAAATGAGAGAGAGAGAGAGAGAGAGAGAGAGAGAGAGAGAGAGAATCCCAAGCAGGCTCCATGCTTAGCACAGAACCAGATATGAGACTTGATCTCACAAACCTGTGAGATCATGACCTGAGACAAAATCAAGAGTCAGATGCTTACCCAACTGAGTCACCCAGGCACCCCCTACAGACACTTCACATTTCGTTACTGTTTATCAGTGGGTTGATGAATCCATTGGGCATTTGAGTTGTTTCCAGTTTTGGGTTTTATGAATAATACTCCTGTGGACATTCATGTACAAGTATTTGTGCAGACAAATATTTGTATTTCTTTTGGGTAGATACCAAGGAGTAGATTAATACCTACTTCTCAATCAGATGGTAACGCTATGTTAAACCATTTGAGGAGCCACCATACTGTTTTTAAAAGTGGTTGCACCATTTTACATTCCCACCAACAATGTCTGAGCATTTCAATGTCTCCTTTTTTTCGCCAACACTTGTTATTATCTCTTATCATAGCCATCCTAGTGAATGTAAAGCGGTATTTCTTTATGGTTTTGATCTACATTCTACTGGTGAGTAATGTTGTTTAGCATGTTTTCATGTGCTTATTGGATTAACTCATTGATCTACTCAGTATATATTTCTGAAAGTGGTATTTGAAATTATATCTACATTTAAATAACTGTTTGAAGTAGATACAGTAGGTTACATAATGCATAAATTGATGTATGTATTATATGTAAAATAGAAGTGTATTCTATACATAAAATGTGCAATAACATAGTAATATACTATATGTAAATATATGAAATCTCTTGGTTCATCCTTTCATGTTACACTTATCTAATCTGATGCCACAATAGCTTTGCTCCTCCCATCAAGCCTGCAAAATACAGAGAGAGACATCATTATTATTCCCATTTTACTGATGATAATAATCATGCAGCTATTCTGTTATACCTAAACTGCTTAAGTAGAATTATTGGTAAGTGGTTTCCATGTAGCCTGGGTGTAATGCAGTGAAAAGAGAGATGTGGGTCTCCCTGGAAGGACTAAGAAGGCAAGTTCTCCAGATCAGGAAGGAGAGGATTTATATCTGAGCAGGACCCTTGTGGTATCAGATTACATAAGTGGAAACATGAAAGAAAGAGCCAAGAGATTTTATTATTTTTTATTATTCTGATTATCATGTACTTAACATGCGTAATATATAGATATAGGTTACATGTTCTATATGATATATTCACATACAGTGTGCTATTTATCATTTTATATACATTATGTATATAATGTGCTTATATTTTTATGGAACATACATATATTATTTTATATAATGGACTGTGTCCAATTGCTGGAAATCCTGTCTCAAAATTAGTCAAAATAGAGATGTTAAGTGACCTGTCTACCTACCAAAAATCATCCCCATAAACTAATGATCCATATTCATACTGAGCACGTGACCGTGGAAGAAATAGCCAGTTTCCTCCTATTATCTAGTCTCTTTTTCCATAGTAATAGAGGCTTAAATATTATTTTTCTTCCTTCTTTGCAGTTTGTTATGGCCTCCATTTTTTAGTCAATGGAAGTGAGTGGAAATGCTTGAAACTTTAGGTCTTATTCTCAAAAAAGAAGTATACTTTTCACTCCCTGTTTCCTTGCCTTCTGCTGACTGCATTGCAGTTACAAAGGTGGGACCTGGAGCAGTAATTTTAGACCAAGAGATAGTGACATTTTGTGACACATGGAGAAGCAAGATAAAAAGACCCTGCATCCCCCAAACCTTGAAGGTGCCCTATCAGTCCTGAAATGCTTAGTTCATATTCTGTTATTTTGGGTCTCTCTGTTGGAGCAGCTGAAAGTGTATTCAGCGAGACTTTGTTTGGCAACCCTTCAATATGCAAAAGCTGCTGGATTGTTTGTCCCAAGTGTGTTCTCTTCTAGACATTTTCCTCCAGTTCCTTCAACTGGATTTCATACACTTGTCATAGACATCTCACCTTCCAGGAGCCCTGCTTTATCAATGTTTCTCTGAAATGTTGTTTCTTAGAATGGAAAAGACCCCTCTACCTGCGAACTGAGAAGCATAGAGCAGACTGATTCCTCTCAAGATAAAGAAGGCAGTTCAGCTATGAATTAGCTTCTCTAACAGCCTCATTTATTTATTCAGTCAGTAATTAGGCTGAGATTATATTGACAGATAGGCTCCGGGCAGATGGCTGGAGTAACCGAAGGTGAATATGCTCTGAATTCTTCTTGAATTTGCAGTGAAGAAACGGGATATCTTCATAACCTGTTGCTCAGGCAGAACTGCCCCATACTCTAGCAGTGAAATTAAAACATAACAGACTTCGCATGCATTGCATGCCTGTAAAATTTCATTGTGTTGTTTGTTTACATAGATCCAACCTGTGGAGTTAAGCCCAGGGTTTGGATTAGAGGCTCAGACATGTCCTGGGAAGAGATATGTACTTTTATTGCTCTCAGATATTTCTGGAACTCGGAACGACTGTACCGAAATGCATTGCCAGGCCTTGAGCAGAGGGGTGAGAAGGGGAAGACTCGGTCACTCTTGCTTTTACTTCTCCATTCCTGCAATCATTCGAGCATTTTCTCCCTGGATTTATGGCTTTGGACCTCAGGCGCCATGCTCACTCGTATTTAATATTCTTGGTCCATACATGGCTTCTCTTTCTGCCATCGTTCCAGAGGACTGGGTGCAGGCAAGGACCTTAGGAGTGTAGGGTTATTTCCCTCGATCCACTTACCATTCTACTCAGCTTAATTTTAGATTCCTTTTCAACTTCCCCCCTTGTTTGCCTGTACTTTCTCCTTGAAAGGCCCTCTGCCAATAGTGTCAAATAATGTTATTTCCAATACATCATTCCCTTTCATTCCTTTATGGGGGAACTAGGGCGAGAGGTGGTTAACAACTGTTAGGTTTCAGCCATTGAAACCGAAGAAAGCAATTGCGAGGCTGCTGTGAAGGGGCTTTCACCAGGAGTATGTGTGCAGTTCTAAGCAGCAGCAAGCTTCTTTAGCTTTTAATTACCCCCACACAAAGAGTAGTGTTTGCTCCTCATGCACATGGGATTTACCCGCCTACTTTTCATTAGTGTTAATGGGGGTCTCTGTGTATAAATCCTCTTCCCTTCCCCCACTGTCAGTGTGGAAGAGATGCCAAGAGAGCGTTCTGCATTTTCACTCACTGATTGGTTTCAGATGGAACACAAAAGCGAGTCTCTGAGCATGAGCACACGCATCATCCGCACACGACACTCCAGGCTTTGTTAACACTCATGGGGCTTCTTGTCTCATTTGCCGTCTCAGGAGTGGCCACAAACAATCTTTCTGCTGGGCCCCCCTTCACCCCCTCCCACACCATTGAAAGTCACTTTCAGTTTTCTTCCCATCAACCGGGCTTACTCTAGTTTCCTCGATGTAAGTCGATCAATGTAAAGACCACAAGCTAAAACTGCACAAAAATACAAATTTCTTCTTCCTTAGTTTCCACGAACACTCTTTAAATTTCCTTCTTGTCCTTCAGGTGCCCAACTCCATTTGGATGTCCCATCTCACAGAAAGCTATTCATTGAAGAGTGATGTCATCATGCTGGGGCATTTGTCTCTCCAGATCTATCCTTGTGTTTTTCAGGATCCTCCATATTTATATCTTAATTAATTTCAGGATTCCTGGAATCTCCAAACTTTCACCCAAATATTTGGCTCTCAGCTTGTCAGAATATTATTCATTAGCAAGTAGGAGCTGGCCAACCTTCCATTAGCTACATACAAAACTCTTTTGTTATTCATATTGCCCTTAAATCATATACTGTACGTACAATGCCTTTTCATTCTTTAGTTTTATTGGTGCGCTTAAACCTCAGTATACTTATTGACCAATTTTTTCCAGCTACCTTGGGCATTGTGCAATGAGAAGAGGCATATGGGTTTCCCTGGTAGCACCAAGGACAAATCAGAACAGAGAGGGTCATCCCAAATTAGGGCACAGACCCCAGATTTTTCTTCGGCTGTTGACTGTAAGTGATTGCAGAGTTTTCCATCCCATCTTTAGGGATGCGAGAGAGAGAGAAGATGCAATGTTGTGGGGTATTTATGAGTGTCGTCTCTTTTAACAAATAAAAGCAACATCTTTTTTAGTAAAATAGTTGAAATATAAAATTAATGTTTATTGATCTTTCCCCTCTCCTCTCTCTCTCTCTCTCTCTCTCTCTCTCTCTATATATATATATATATATATATATATATATAATCTGTGTGTGTGTGTGCATGTATCCTCCTAAGCTTAAATTCAATTTTTTATGGGGTTAGTTTTGTTTATTTTTTTTAATTTTTAATGTGTATTCATGAGAGAGAACATGAGCTGTAGAAGGGCAGAGAGAGAGAGAGAGAGAGAGAGAGAGAGAGAGGCACAGAGTCTGAAGCAGGCTCCAGGCTCCAAGCTATCAGCACAGAGCCTGATGTGGGGCTTGAATTTACAAACCTGGATATCAAGACCTGAGCCGAAGTGGGATGCTTACCAGATGGAGTTAGTTTTGTTTAAAAGACCTGATAAAAACATTAAAATTTTCAGAGACCAAATTGCTTATTTAAGCACTAAGTTAAAAAAAAATGCTATCCACAATAATGAATATGCTACTTTACAGTTTTACCAAACAGTGTCGTGTGTACTTTTGTGGTTGATGCTTCAGAAAATGCTGTTATTCAGGGATCACAGTCCCCTTTCTGAGGGTAAGGGATCAGCCTGCTTCATTTAGCACACTGACAGTCATCTTGTGTCATAAACCTACAATGCTTTTCCTTGATCTAAAGTTCCTTTGATGAAAAGAAACCTTAGTCATCAACCTAATCAGAAACATCCTCCACATTAGTCTGGTCCCCTTTGGGGTGCCTCATGATTTCACTTATTTTCCAACTATTTTTTCCTTCTCTGTCTCTATTCCCTAGATTCAAAAGTGTGCAGATTTAATATGTGGCATGCATGGTGGGAACATTCTTCCTTGCAGTTTAGAGATTTGGATGGTGGAGGACTGTTAGTCCTTTGAGGCTGTTGGTATATACCTCACTGGACTTATGTTTGCAAGGGATAGGTTATTAACATTAGGTATGACTTCAAAGTTCTTTGGAGATCTGTTGATTTCCCATGTTCTAACACTTCAGAATATTTGTATTTGTTAATTTTTTTTTAATCTTGACCCATTTGAGGAAGTAATACATCTGATTTACTGATCTGACAAAAGCCATTTGATTAGTTTCAAGGAATTCAGAGTGTGTTTGTAGAACAAACAGTGCCCACCTTTGCAAGAGCACCACAATGGCTTGGTAATTAAGAACGAACAGCCTCGCTGACAAGGTCTGCAGTCCTTGATAAATTTTCTGTGAGTAAGAGCTACATTGAACGATGAAGTGAGGCACTTGGGGAGGAGCCTCTGAGGCTGACTCAACATAGAACGGTATGAAATGTCAATTATTGCTACTGATGCAGACTTGGTGAGGCCGGGGGGTTTTGAGGGCTGATAGCCATGGGACAATCTGGTTGATTATGTAAAAGTGATAAATGCCTTAACAAAAGCATGTGTCTGAATTAGAAATGAAATGATTTGAAAGTCAATGCAGCATAGATTAAATTGCTTTTGGCCTACATGTTTACTACACTGGTACACTTGCATAATAATTAAGCCTGGGAGTTAAGTTCTTAGAGAGCAGAGCCATCACTCTCCCTGGACAGGCAGGAAACCTGTAATCCTTATATCCACACAGGTCTTTTAAAAAAGGATAAATTGAAAGACACCCTTGTGTCTTAGAAAGTTCAACGCTCGTGTGTATGTGTGGGGGAAGTGGGATTGAGTGTGTGTGCCTGCTTATAAACGTAACTACCTTTCCACACAAGCTCTCATTCATGTATGGAAATGATTAATGCCCAGGAGCCGAGGCTTTTCACTCAACAGCTCCGGAGGATGTGGTTTGATTGGTTGTGGGTTCAGCGGCCATTGTTTTCTCCAAGATGAGAAAGGACCTTGCATATTAAAGCTCTGCCCACCTTCTTCACGTCTGCCTCCTTGGACAACCTCCCTGGATTGCCAAGAGAAGTGAAGGAAGAACAAAGGTGAAACTCAGCACAACACAATATTATGCCTCTGGTTGAGGAGCTCAGTTAGTGGTTATTGCTGCTATCTTTATCAACATCACAAATAACCATGATAAATAGATATCTTGATCCATGAATGGACTGGCTCCTGAGGACAATTGACTCAGTGAAGGGCTTGATCTGTTTTATTCCCTTTAAAGAACATTGATGAATGCTTATTATGTAGCTTACTGTAAGTAATACAAAGAAGAGTAAGACACAAATCCTCCTCAGTATAATGCATAATTCTATGGGGATGAAGAGAGGAAGCTCCACGTAGATAAATAATAAAAAGGATAAACCAGGGACAGAATGGGGAGGAGCAGACAGTGGGGTACTGAGCCCAGGAAAAGGGTCTCTCCAATTTCATTTTGGAACATAAGATTATGGCTCCTATTAAAACATATCCAGAGATTTTGTTGGGAGAGTACTAAGTGGGCTGGAAGTGGGAAAAAATTAGCTGGCATTAATTCAGATCGCAGCTCACAGGTGAGAGGGGATCTTACCTTGGTTTAGGGCAGTGTTGCACAAATTGTGGCCCAGAGCCCCCACCCGCCACCCCAGGCTCAGATTTACTTTGAGTGTCTATTAGATGCAGATCTGTGCTATCTGCCTATGGCTCTAATTAGAATCTTTTAGGGGTAAACTCAGAGCCAACATTGGAAACAAGCTCCTCAGGTGATTCTTGTGACCACTCGAGTTTAAAATGACACATCCAGGAGAAAATGACATTGCAAAAGTTTGTCCTTATCAAGAGTCTTGGTCAAATATAGATATTACCTGTGTCTTTTTTCTATTCCTATACTTCCAAACTTAATTAAATGTAAAGTAGATGTAAGAAAGGGAGAAAGAGTAGAATACATGATGGAAAGGGTTGAAAAAGAAACTATCCAAGGATAACTTTGGTTTATTTATTTATTTTGAAAGAGAGAGAGAGAGAGAGAGGGAAAGAGAGAGCATGCGACAGGGGAGGGACAGAGAGAGAGGGACAGAGAGAATCCCAAGGAGGCTCCATGTTGTCAGTGCAGAGCCTGACACAAGGCTCAGTCCCATGAACCATGAGATCATGACCTGAGCCAAGATCAGGAGTTGGACGCTCAACCTACTAAGCTACCCAGGTGCCCTTCCAAGGATAACTTTTAAGATCTCCCTTCTTCCCTCGACTCTTGAGGAGACATTCTAAGTATGTGTCAAGGATTTATGGCAGGGATGGAAAATAGCTAGCACTCGTGTCTTTTTTCATATCTCTAGTACCCAGAGTGGTCATTATTCATAGGTAACAACACTTTCCTGCAGAGGCCTAATGCTGTCTCACAACTTGTTCCAACATATCTCTCCATGTAACCAAATTCAGCCAATGGAGTTGCTGTGGCTGATGAAATCTTCCTGCCATCCTGGGGCACATGCCATTCATCCCTGTCTCCTTCGATGAAATAAACATATAATAACACCAGTTCTTCTTTACGAATTACGTTTGAGGCATATCTGAGGGTACCTGGTATGCAAGTAGGCATGAGCCTATGTCCCGTTTGGGATCCGTTGTCTTAAACATACATTCTTACATTCATTCTTAGAAGGTTATCAAGCTCAGAGCGGGTCCTGAGGTAGGGAAGTATTTTGTGGATGGTTTAGGCAAGTTTTCTGCTAAATCTCGGTGAGAAAGTTCATTTATTTTGAGAGAGAGACAGAGAGAGAGGAGACAGAGAACGAGCAGGGGTGGGGCAGATGGAGAGGGAAGAGAGAGAATCCCAAAAAACCCAAAAACAAAACCCAAAAGCAAAAACAACCCCCTCCAATAAAATAAAAAAATCTGGTATTCCTTTTTTTTTTTTTTTCCCCTAGGCATTAAGCTCGAGTGGCAAAAAGAATCCCACCGAACTCACATATGATCATATCCCATTTACCAGGGCAGCAAAGCTCATTTGTGAGGAGAGTCCAAATCCAAACACTGGAGAATACACATTGCCTGTTGAGACCTCTAGATTATCCCAGAGAGTTTAGATTGAATGGCTGTGACCAAGGGGGTGGGGTGGGTGAGTGACGGTTTCAAATAAAAATGATTAACTCTACTACATAGAAAAAAAATGTCCGGAAAGGGATTCATGCATCTTTTAAGCAACACACTAAAAGACAGATAAGGCTGTTGTAATTCTGACTGCCTCTGATCGCCTTGGCAGCTTAAGAGGCTAACATTCTCCTAGACTCTTCTTTATGGGATTGCCTACAATCCGATTTCCAAGCCTAGTACTGGCTGCAGTACCTGCTCTGTAAGTGACCATTGGCCAGCTTCCTTCCTCTCCATGGTGGCAAGGTAATGAACTGTTGGTTATAAACAGTTGAAAACAAATATTAGAAGGTCATTGTGCTGCTAAAGTTTGATATATTGAGAAATGTGAACTTTAGCAGGGCTTCTGAAGTATTGTCATGCAGGAAGCCGTAGAGTAAGTGGATTCATCTATCACTGGTGAAAGCATGGGCACAGCATCACCGCTTGAAGGTTGAGCATGGAAATGCTCAACCCTGATTAAACAGCCATAATTCCTCAAGGCTATGACATGGCTGGCAGGCATGGGAAGCTGGGGCCTTAAAATATAAATTGTTGGAATTTATAATACACTGTCATTCTGTCAGGAAAAAAAGAAGTGTTGGAGTCTCTCTAAATTCAAACTATGGGATAATTATTTCAGCATTCTCAAATGTTAATTTGCGTGATTATTTTGGTGGTCAGGGGAAAAACCCGTATTTTTTTTCACTTAAGCAGGAAGATCATGAGCAGTTTGCAGATGAAGATAAGACTTAATGTTTCTTTAAAATGCATGCCTTCGGGGCACCTGGGTGGCTCAGTTGGTGAAGCGTCTGACCTGGGCTCGGGTCATGATCTCGCGGTTTGTGAGTTCGAGCCCCGAATCAGGCTCCGTGCTGATAGCTCAGGTTCTGTGTCTCCCCCTCTCTGTCCCTCCCATGTTCATGCTCTGTCTCTCTCTGTCTCTCAATAATAAATAAAAGTTTAAAAAAATTAAAAAAAAAAATCCATGCCTTCTTTGCTAGCTTGGGTGATTGGTTAATAGCCTTATCTTAAAGTATGGATTGTGAGGTTGGGATAATTAGGGATGCTGAACAGTAGACTTATCCTTAAAATTCAGACCCTTACATTTCAGAAATGAAAAATCATCTAATGGATACATTTTTTTTTCTTCCAAGAAGGAAACTCCCAAATATATATTGTACCTATTTCTGTTCTTTCAAAGAATTAGAGAAGGTACGAGTAATTTATTGGAGCAAGAAACAAGGCTTATGTCTGGCACTCAGAACCAAGACTGTGCTTGGAATGATCTTGAATCACATCCTTAAAGGTCAGGGTTAAGTCAGTGTTTCATCTATTTTATAGTACTCAGCATATGTATATAGTGAATAAATACTAGGTAAGAAGAGATTTTATTAAGAATCTTAAGATCATGGGCACACGGATGGCCTACTCATTTAAGTGTCCGACTCTTGGTTTTGGTTTAGGTCATGATCTCACAGTTCAGGAGAGGGATCCTCTCTCTCTCTCTCTCCCTCTCTTTCTTCTCCTCTCCCACTCAAAATAAATAAACATGCAAGAAATAGATCATCAGTCAAGAAAACTCATTGCTGATGTGGATTTGAAAGAGATTTTATAGCTCTAAGACACGTGGTCGAGTCACAGCAACAATTATTTTTTTAGCTATCATTATGTGCCTTGGTATGTACCACAGAAGGTAGGACAGAAGAACAAGGGAAAGACTTCCTTCAAGTAGCTTACCATCTGGGAAGACAAAGCATAACCACTTGTAGCTGTAGGCATATGATTGTTTTAGAAGGCAAATGGGATTAAATGCATTCCAAGAAGAGAGAGAGAGAGAGCAATACTGGCTCAGTGGCCGGGGGAAGTTAGATGCAGCAGGTAGAGCTTCACAAGGACCTTGAATGATGAAGACAATTTTTAACGTCCGATGGAACACTCTTCTGATGGGAAATTTCAAAGGTAAAGGCGCCCTAAGGATATGTATGATATTAAGCTTCCCTATGTATTTGCTCCACATTTGATGATATTCTGTAACTTCCCTTACCTTTCCTGAAACTCCTCTTTGAACCTCTCTTCCAGTCTCAGGAGTTAATTCAATAATCCCTACTCTGCGTTTTCCTTTAGTTATTCTTTTCTTCACAAAGGTTCTGATATTAGACTGTTCTGAAAAGATTCCATCAAATTCCTGTTCCTGTGACAGCCACTCCTAAGGTGATAGACTTAACCCCTACCATGCTCTGTTTATTTACACTCTTATATATGTGTTTCCTTTTCCCCTCTCACCCTCTTATGCACCCATAGACTCCTAGTCATGTTTGCATCCCCTACAGCACCTAACACAGTGCTTTGCTTCCAATAGGTATAGAATAGATGTCTTTTGGATTAAATTTCCCTGTCAATCTTTCTATAATGGAATGGAACTGAAATGAAAAAAAAAATTAACATAATGTTTACTGGATGAAAATGGAAAAAAAAAAACAAATGCCATCTTCCTCACTACTGAGCAGATGGCTGCTACTAGACCGGAGCCCCTTGAAGATTGGGCCTGTATTATTCACTGATCCCTTCCTAGTGTTTTTTGCAACACCTGTTACGGAGTAGGTGCTGAAAACTGTTTGATGAATGAATGAACGAATATACATAGGTGGCCCCAGTGCTATCTGTGTACTTTATGGAGCTCACGCGTGTGTCATCACTGCACCTGTCTGCACTCTCTGGCTTTGCCAGGTCCCCACAGCTGGTTCTAGTGAGATCAGTCTGTGCTTACCCCAATAGTGTGTGCACCACCCAGGCCCAAGGCTCTATTCCCTCTACCCTTGGAGACAGTTTTTCATAGAGGAAGCTATACAACGGTAGTTACTGTGGAAGCAGGCAGACGTAAACTGTAAGCCAGATCATCATTCTCGTAGTCAAAAGAGTATGTCCTGCTTGTAATGAGAATATAGAACAAAATCCAGAATCTTTATCTTGTGACTTAAGTCAAAATGACTGAGATTTGTGTGATTCATTTGCTGTAAGGAAGTATCACATCTTCTAGAAGCTGGGCAAAATCCTGGCTATGATTTCAGTAATCAGATTAAGGCCTAAACATATTATAGCTACAAGTAATATATTTTCTATATAACTTCTGGGTCTTTCCTGTTATCAAGTCTGGAGAGGTATACAAACCACTTTTTCTGGGAATACACACTTGTTCTTTGAAACTTTAAATAACAACAGATTTTCTGATTATGCAGAAACATGACAGTAAGGTACTTCTTGTAATAAGCAAAAAAACAGAAATACTGTTTTTAAGCTCCAAAATGATACCATGCCATGGAGATGACAATCTCATCTGGACCAAAGTTATCTCCATTTAGATGGAGAGCTCTAGAGAAATCTAATGCTAAATGATTCATAACCATAATGATGAGAATTGTGATTATTTTAAAGCGAGTATTTACTTTCAAAACCCAAGTTCAGTTGTATCCATTGAGAACCATGAATAGCTGTAAAAACATGTAAGTTCTTGTTTCTATGTATTTTGTGGATGTACCTTGGCACTTTTATACACAGGCCTTGTGTCATATCTCATTATGTGGACAAAGCAAGAAGGCTTCTCTTCCAGACTTGTAGATACCTTGACATGTCACAGATAAATAGATGACATAGCACAGTGAGCAGGTGAGGGCATTTGGCGTGGTCTTGTTACGCTGAACCCACATAAGGGATTCCATTCAACGGTGAGGATATATCTGACTAGTTCAAAGTGATTCATTAGCACAAAGAAATTGCAGAGTGGAAACAGTTCTCAGAGCCTTTGGCAAGCATGTTAAAGCAGGCCCATGACAGATGAACTCAATGAACAGTTTAAATAGCAATTGGGAACTGAGAGTACTGAGAAATGAATGTGCTGACCTTACAATAGTGAACAAAACTTCATGACTAGAAAACACAAACTTTTGGGCCCTTGTGGGAGAATGTATCCCATCATGTAGTGTTTAAGGGGAGGAAAAGGGGACTGTATGGTTATAGATGCCATTAATTAAACTTAGCACTGAGGACATGGGTGTCTGCCTTACTGCCTGATTAACATATTGGGTCAAGAGCATTGGAAATTTACAGACTGTTTTTGCATTAGAAACCATAAGGGAAATGGCCCCTCAGAAGTCCATCTATAATTCATGGACCAAATCAGAAGCTGTGCATGTAGACTTACATTGCTATGTATTCTTTCCCTTAGTTCAAGTGGGAGCCAGCCATGCATAAGAAAGGTCCTGTCATGCTGTGCAATTCCATTTCTGTTTGTGTTGTTTTCCGGATGCTTTGGATATCCTGAGGCATGGGCAAGGACAAGGGGAGAGAATGGTATGCGTAGGTTAAATGAAAGGAATTAGTAGATCTTTCAAAGATTTGCAGGTATCTAGTCAGACAAAAACAAATTATTATAAGTCTGCGATGTGTAAAGATACCTCACAGGCACCACCATCAGATTAAATTGTGCAATATATTTTTACCTTTTTGATATTTTGTGATTATTTAATATAGCTATGGCATTAGTTATTTTGATATGTTCTCCCATGTATTTGTATTTGCCTCCAATTTTCGAGCCCCCTGCACAAAGAGTAGGCTCCTAGTATAAGTGTTTTTAAAAATATTTTAGAATACATGTATCTTATGGATTTTTCAAATTAATACATTTGTTCTGAAAATTTTAAATAAAACCTTTTAGGATTTTTCTCTTAGGATTTTTAGGATTTTAGGATTTTTCTTACTGAAACAACAAGTTACATGTTTTGAAATTTTTCTTGCAAAAGAGTAACAGTTTCAGTGCGCCATTAATAGAAATTAAGAGAACAAATTGAAAATAGCTTTTCAACTTATTATGGAATTTCTACCTTCAACTGCAAAGTATTAAAGTGTGGATTATAAGTCACCCTTGAGGGCGGTGTAACTAATCACTTTCACGATTAGACGGCCCTGCAGAATCATCCTTTCCTAAGTACCAGGGAGTGGCCTGCCAGTCTCCCTAAGTACTTGCGGGGCTAAACCAAATCTCTCACCAGTGTTGGGGTTGATGGGGCTGGGAGACTGTTGACCAGAGATGGGCATCGAGCACATACAGATGGTGGAGCATGGCATACAGCACTGTCTAGCAACGTGCTGACTTGTGCTCCAAGTCGCTTCTGAATCCGTTCGAGTCAAATTAGTTTGCAAAGATTAAAAGCTATCACTTTCGGGTAACTTAAATCCAAATCCTAACGTAGATACGAACTGAAAGTGGCCGGTTTCTAACATTAGATTTCAACTTTCTGTCTGGTGAGCCTGCCCCTGTCTAGGTCAGGCAATAGGATTCCAGAAAAGATCAGCACAGTGTGTACTTTTTGCCTTGTGTGCTCTAAGACAGTATGGACTAAGTTATGTGCATGCGTTAAAAAAAGACTCTGTTCGTTCTCCAGCGATTGTGAGGTGTGTAACTTTGCCTCCCATGTTATGTAATTCTTAGTTCATAGCAATTTCCAGCCACATGAGCCAGATCTTGTCTCATTTTCTTTCAATGAGATTATGCCTTCATAAGTATGTTTGTAAAATGGCAGTCTAAGCTCACGTTCAAGGAGCATCATACCACCCGCTATCCATCTGACTTGATTCCGTGTACTGACTCAGTACCAAACCCTCACTTTACCCCCACCACATCTAAAATCCTCCTCAGTCTTTTTCCATCAGCCTGTAAGCAAAGAAACAGGTTCCAGAGACTTCCAAATAGACCAAAGGCTGTTGATTGACCACATGGAATTGGGTACACACTCAAAGATGTCTCTGCCTCTGCCCCAGCTGGTTAGATGTGGGTAATCGTGCACATCTGCAAGCCACCTGTTGCCTTCAGCTCGATCTCATCTGATGTAGAAATCCCAGGAGGTCAAAGAGAAGAGCTTTTCAGTTCTCTGCTGTGCCGACATATGGTGGTGCAGGTGGATCCCTGCCCAGTCCAAGTGTCAGAATCAGAGAAGGAAGGGTGGCCATACTGACCCTTCTTCCTATTGTTTTCATCTGCATTATGTATTAATGTAGTTGTGTGTATTAGTTCAGACAAGTACCCTAGAAACCGGAAGCCTTTGTTCTTTTTCTAACCAGCTGAAAATCACCAAGTGAAGCTAGACAATATTTTTAGATTCCTTGTGTATTCCTTCTTTTGTATTTGCAAACGTGGCATGCTTCATGATACAAGAGGATGGTGGGAGTTGTTTTAAGTTTGTAAAGGACTTGTCCAGTTGCATTTGTTTAAATGCAATGAGAGAAATCCCAAGTTAGATTATTCCATGTGAGGATGGTGGTCACCTCTGACTTCTATTCTGATATGATCATTGGATAAAACATTAATCAAAATGGGAGCTGATAGTGATGTGGAAAAACAGAGAAGAATTAAAGTCAAGGAGAAATTCACATGAAATATGTGGGAATTACCAAACATATTAAGGGCATAATAATAATTTAAAAGTTTCTTTATGGTGGTAAGGGATAATATGAAAGAAGCAAAGACAAATTTATTTCCCTAGACAAGTAACCAGAAAGAATGAGTAAATTAGGCATTAATGAGAAGACTGAGAGTCCCCTTGGGATATCTGAAGTTAAGAATTTTCTTCCAAATCTCCACTCCAGTTGCTTAGATGAAATCCCTTGACAGGCATGGGCAAGAAATCGGTTGTGTTGTTGCCTGCTCTGTTTTTTCATCTTTAATCATGTTTTCATAAGAGTCCTGTCAGGCATCTCTACCTATAAAGAAGGTAGTATTAGTGCCTCTTTCCCAAAGACTCTGTTTCCTCCTTCTGGGTCTTTCCTCTATTTTAATTTCTCCCTTTGTCTCTATGCCCACTGCTCTCCACAGTCTTTTCTGCAAAAAAAGAACATCTCTACCTATAAAGAAGGTAGTATTAGTGCCTCTTTCCCAAAGACTCTTGTTTCCTCCTTCTGGGTCTTTCCTCTATTTTAATTTCTCCCTTTGTCTCTATGCCCACTGCTCTCCACAGTCTTTTCTGCAAAAAAAGAACATCTCTACCTATAAAGAAGGTAGTATTAGTGCCTCTTTCCCAAAGACTCTGTTTCCTCCTTCTGGGTCTTTCCTCTATTTTAATTTCTCCCTTTGTCTCTATGCCCACTGCTATCCACAGTCTTTTCTGCAAAAAAAGAACGAGATTAATGAATGAAATTGCTCTATGGAATTTATTATTAATTTTTCTTCCAGGGATAATTGTACTATCACTGTATTCCTGGAAACATCTTTATATTTTATTTTTTTTTTGATGTTTATGTATTTTTGAGAGAGAGACAGAGCACAAGCAAGGGATGGGAAAGAGAGAAAGGGAGACACAGAATCTGAAGCAGGCTCCAGGCTCTGAGCTGTCAGCACAGAGCCTGACGTGGGGCTCAAACTCACTGACTGTGAGATCATGACCTGAGCCGAAGTCAGACGCTTAACCGACTGAGCCATCTAGATGCAACCCCCCAACTTTTTTTTAAGAAAGGGAAAAGAAAAGAATCCTCAAAACCATTCATTGTGTAGCCCACCAAAATGGAGGGTTTCAGATGTGTGTATAAGGGATTGTGACATATTTCAAATCATTACACATATTACTCCACCCATTTGTTTAAGGTAAGGCCAGCCACACATCTGTATTGGTCTTTGGGCATCTCACTTAAAGGGAAAGTCTCCTCATTTATCCATAAGATATACACCATGACTGTGGTACAGACACAAACAGGAATGAAAAGAAAGGAACCTTTTGACTAAATCCATTTCTTTCTTAAAGAAGTCTTGTTATACCAAAGTAATATTTGCTAGAATCTTTGGGGACTGGGAGACAACTTGCATGATCAATATGTTTCCCTGATTTGCTTTACAAAACCAAGTGGTTCTTCTCTCATTAGTGAAAATTATAAAACTATGCAAGCTTGTGTCCCTGAAGGTATATATGATCTGCTTTTCTCTTACCCCTTATTTCCTCCTTGAGTCTATGAGACTAGTTTTGGGTAATGGTTGCTCCATAGAAGTTTTAATAGAACAGCTTCCTCATTTTAATTTGCCTCCAGATAATAGTTTGCTTTCTTAATTAATGCTGTGAAAACACACATTATGATCTTTACCTGAAACACGTTTTGATTAACACCAGTGCCTATGGTTTCGGTTGACTAAAGTACTCCTTCCCCTGCTGAGAGCTGTGCTCTGTTAAGCAGCTGCTTCATTTCACCCCAGAGGTTGCTGCATTTTACCAACTGTAAGAATAATGTTTATTTATGGTAGAGTTTGTAAAGATCTTCCTATCAAATGAGATAAAAATCCCCCCATTCTCTGAGATGGATCAGCATCTCTCTCATTGTTACTCTTACCTTTGCTCTTTCGCAGCCCGTCCCCTGTCCCTCTTACACACGATCTCAGTGTCTGTATAACTTCATGAGATAGAATGCCTATGAGCTTCATTGAACAAATACTCATAATAATAATGATGATAAAAATCACGGCAGCTTGTTGAGCAATGCCTATGCAATTGGCTTTATTGTAGAGTTTTTGCATTATGTTATCTCACTTGTTTCCATGACAATCCTATAAAGCAGGAAATATTATTATTCCTCTTACGCAGAGGAAACCAGCTGAGTTTCAGAGTGGTTACAGTATGAAAGAGAGAACAGCTGTACTGTGCCTGCTCTGAATCTATCCATTCTTTAAGTTGAAATTAAACAGTTTAGCTCTTTACATAGCTATTGTTCGCTTGAAATGAGAGGCCAAGAGACACTAACCAATCTCTATATAGAAAGTGTTTTTTTTTTCTAAAGGGTAAATTGATTCACGATACTCTCCCAACTTAAAATTATTCAATTGTTCCAAATTTCCCTCAAAATAAAGTTCCAGTTCTTTATCATGGTGTCTCCAACCTTCTTGGCCTACCTTGACTAACGTCTTGGATTCCATCTCTCCTCATGTCTACCCTCCTCTTTGAATTGATTGGCCTGATTGCCAAGGATTTGTATATTTTCATTTTTTCGATTCACAATTCACTTCCTTCTCTTCCCTGGCTGGGTTCTACACCCCTTCAAGTCTCACTTTGGACAGTTTTATTGATGGGCGACCCTCTTAACAACTCCTGCCTCCCCTATTTGATTCTCTTGGGTTCCCGTAGCACCTCAAGCTTGCCTATCTCTTACTTCATCTACTATTTCCCTTTTTTCACTGGATTTTTCTTTCACTTACTAGATGAAAAGATCCCTGAAGGCAGAGGCAGCATCTCCGTGCCTGCATTTCCACCTACTCAATCCCTGACACCAAGTAACATTCAAGCAAGTTATGCTCGGTAAATGAATAAGCAGAGAATCAAGGCTGAACTCAAACACACATTCATAAAACTTTACAGAGCTAATATATGTTAATGTTATTACTTCAAACTCAATTATGGGAAAATAATTGCTGTCTCCTTTCAGGTCAGCACATGGTGGTTGGTTTAGAGATGGCATGAGGTCAAAGCCTGGCAAGCGAGTTGGGTTAATTTGACTAGAACAATTGGAAAGCAGAAGTTTTCCATTACTGAGGACATTTGGCTGGAGAAATACAGATCTAGATCTGTGGATGGCCTTCCAAATGAATAAGCCTGATTAAAGTCAATTCAAGTTGGGTTTCTGTAACTCTCTGTCAAAATAATATTAATACCTTTTCTTGGTTTATATTTTCGTTTTACTCTTTTCTGTTCTTCACTCCTGTCGGTCCTTAAATGTTGGCCTGAGCTATTTTGAAATGTAAATGTGATCATGTTGTTTCCTTTCCTAAAAGGCTTCAATATCTTCCCATAACCCTTCAACGACTGTTTTCATATTGAATAAGACCCCGGTCTGCCTATGGAGCCTGTTTACTGTTACTGCCTCTCAGGTCATAGCGCTGTTATAGTTGATACTGTCTCTCCACACGATGAGATTTCCAGGGTTTGGCACATGCATTACTTTCGCTCTGAATATCATTCTCGCCCAACTTTGTGAACGAGTGTTCCTACACTAAATGCTTATCAAATATCATCACTTCCCAGTTCCTATACCATTATTTGCTCCATTCTCTCTCATCTAAAATTTAAACCTGCCTTTTGTAGTATCCATTGCACTATGTTGTAATTCTTTAATTTCATGGCAATCTCTCCATGGAACATATGATCTTGAGGGTCAGTTTTGGTGATATGTTCGTATTTGTAAAAGTACTATATGACATATTTTTGAAACATAATAAATGTTCAATAAGTGTTTATAGAATGAATAAATAAGCATATTGAATTATGTGGTGCTCCATTTATCACTTTATCAGTATAAAGCAAGAGTTGGAAAACTTTTTCTATAAAGGATCAGATAGTAAATATTTCTTTCTGCCTTGCAGGCCCTACCACATCTGTCACAACTGTTAACTCTAGAGCAAAAGCAACCAGAAATAATACATACACAAATGGACATGGCTCTGTTCCACAAATATTTCATTTATAAAATTAGGTGGCAGTGTCCCTGGGCTTAAGTTTGTCAATCGCTGACATAAAGGAAGGAGAGATCATAGTTCTTAAACTGACCATAGGTAGACTTTGAAAAAGAGTCACAAGCACAAAATAGGCAGGAAGTGGGGGAAGAGTATGGTATGTAAATTGTAGGATAATCCTGTAAAGTTCCTAGCCTTTATATATGAAAGCTCTGATTTGCAGCCTCTTTGATACAGCGTTTTCTTGCCATATGTTCCAACAAATCTATTATATTTTTATTAAAATCTATCTAGTCATACAAGTGCTGATTGAAAACATAACCATTCATTCTCTATTTGAAGAAATTTCAAATAATACATTCAGATTTAATGTTGAGTATGCTCAAAGTAGAAAATATATTTTACTATAAAGAGCCAGTACGTACCTAAGATTTTTTGAGAAATAGAAAGTTTATTCTACTTTCCTTTAGTTTTTGATGAAATGCCTTTTTTTTTCCAATTTTATCTCAAACTGTTTCCAAACACCCAGAAACCAAATGAGATTTCTCTAACCTGAAATCAATCTAATGGTATCATACTTAGGAAGGGCTCCATTTTGAAGATCAAATGAAAAGAACTGACTGTTGTAGGTATATATATATATATATATATATATATATATATATATATATAAAATCCAATTATAGAATATTGAATAGTTTCTAATTATGTGTCTTTTCTAAGCACTGAGCCAGCACAATCAGAAGCCGTGGGCTTGGAAAGACCTGGCAAAACCTGAATTAGAAGAGTATACATGAGCAAACATATGGAAAACATTTAATTATTTGGAGGTCATCTTTTGGACAGTGTCTGCTGGCCACAGCCGGAGCTTAATGCAAAAGCCCCAAAGCTCTAGCAGTATCCTCTCTCCCCTCCAGTGCATTTCACCAAAAAGCCATACAAATCTACATTCTAATTAGGTTAAGCTTTTGAATTGATTTGCCTAAACCAACAAAGGCACTTTTAGACAGATATGATATTGCCATGCTGCATCCTGTTTGTGTGTGTGTGTGTGTGTGTGTGTGTATGTGTGTGTGTGTGTGTGTGTGTTTAATGCCACAGTACACATATTATGTTTTTTGTTGTGTATCATTTCTGTTTGTTCAACTTGCTATAAACACAGTGGAATTTTGGATGCTTTGGTTTAATAAAGATAGCACCACATTCAAATGGTCTTCTGTATGAATAGCATGATCTGCTTTAATTTTCTAAGTTTTTTTTAAATTTTATTATTTTTTTAACGTTTATTTATTTTTCAGACAGAGAGAGACAGAGCATGAACGGGGGAGGGTCAGAGAGAGGGAGACACAGAATCCAAAACAGGCTCCAGGCTCTGAGCTGTCAGCACAGAGCCCGACGTGGGGCTCAAACTCATGGACCGCGAAATCATGAACTGAGCCGAAGTCGGCCGCTTAACCGACTGAGCCACCCAGGCGCCCCTATTTTCTAAGTTTTAAACAGACTTGGCATCAGTGCATAAAAGCACTTGAAAGGCTACATACACAGATAGAGTCTTCTGAAACAGTAAAATTTACAAAATAAATTTTAGGCTAAACCCCAAAGCTAAACCTCTTTTATGTGGGCCCAAATTAAATGTTATTCCTTATAGGTGACATATATATCCCCTGTATCAGTCAGGGTTCTCCAGAGAATATAATCAATAGGATATCTGTGTCTATACCTATCTGCATATACACATATATACAAATGTTATGTATATGTACATTTATGTAGTATTATACTATGGTATTATACAATATGCATATTTACATTATATATGAACATATATGTGTATACATGTATAATGTGTAGGAATACACATTTATGTGTTTTTATAATATATATTATATATATTTTACACTATAATATGCATATATATTATGCATATACAATTATTGTGTGTGCGTGTATGTATAAAGAAATTTATTTTAAGGAATTGACTCATATGATTGTAAGGACTGGCCAGCAAACTAGAAATCCAGAATTTGATAATGTAGTCTTGAGGGAATTTCTTCTCTGGGAAACTTCAGATTTTTCTTTTCAAAACTTTCAGCTGAATGGATAAGGTAATCTTTCTCTAATGCTAACTGATTGTGGATATTAACAACATCTATAAAATATTTTCATAGGAATACCTAGATCAATGTTTAATTAAATAACTGTGTATTATAGCTTAAACAAGTTCATACATAAAACTAGCCATCATACCCACCCAAAATGCAATTAGATAAGATGAACAAATTTCTTAATATTAATGTAATAGAAATAAAAACTTTAAAATGAAGTAGATAAGGAAAATACACTGGTTAGAAGTATTGACTTTGGAACTCATCAAATCAGTTAAAATTCTATTTCTGCTACTTTTTAGCTTTATAAATGTGGGAGCCAGCTATAAAATTCTCCCCTCCCCCATGAGCCACTCCTTTCAACCTCCATATGCCTACATAGTCCCTCCTTTTGTTTTTTGGCTGAACTAGTGATACACTGACTTTTTTTTTTTAACCAATTGAGCATGGCAGTGATAACACAGTATTATTTCTAAGTCTAGCTCATAAGAACCGTTCAGCGTCCACATGTTTTTTTCTGGATCACTTACATGGCTTCAGATATCTGACTACCATGAGCAAACCAGGCTATGAGAAAGGCCAAAATAGCCAGGAGAGATGCCATGTGTCCACTGAGATGCCCTGCCAGTGGGCAGGTGTTCCTTCCATTCTAGCTGATGCACCAGACAGATGAATGACGAAGCCATCTTGACATTTGGATGATTTCAAGTCCAGCCCCATCTGACTAGGATCCTCTTCTCAATTTCTCTAAAATTAGGTTTTGGAGCTTTTTATTTGAATTGTATTGAGTGTGTAAATCAATTTGGGAAGAAAACTGTCTAAACAGTAGTAAATCTTCTAATCCAAGAACACAACATATTTCTCCATATATTTTGGCTTTCTTTAATGACTCTATGCAATTTTATATAGTTTCAAAATAGAGGTTATACATATATTGATGAATATATTTATGCGTATTTTATGTTCCTGATAATGTGAATGTTTTATTTCTTTTTCTAATTATTTCCAGGTAGCATGTAGAAATAAATTTGAGTTTTCAATAGTGATAATGTACAGCACTATCTTGTTAAATTTATCTATTATTTGCAGTTTTTTTTTTTTTTTTTTAAATTCCCTACAGTTATATCTTTCAGTAGTTTTGTTGTCTTCAGGTAAAAATTGTTTGATTTTGTCATTTCCAATCTCACTGCATTTTATTTCTTTTTCTTGCCTTATTGCAGTGGCTGGGAGCTCCTAGTAATGTTTAGTAAATATAGTGAGATAAACAGCTTTCCTTTGTTCCTAAACATAGAAGAAATGCTAGCATTTCATTATTAACATGATGTGGAATTTTTGGAGATTTACTTTATCCATTTAAAGAAGTTTTCCTTCTCTTTCTATTTCACCAAGAATTTTTATGGAGAATGGCCATTTAATTTTTTTCAAATGTGTTTTGGAAATCTGAATACTTTTTTTGTCCTATTAATTTGGTGAATTGCATGGACTGATTTTTATTTTTTATTTTTTTTTAAATTTTTATAATTTTTTTAATGTTTATTTATAATTGAGAGACAGAGAGACACAGAGCGTGAGCAGGGGAGGGGCAGAGAGAGAGGGAGACACAGAATCTGAAGCAGGCTTCAGGCTCCGAGCTGTCAGCACAGAGCCCGACGTGGGGCCCGAACTCACGGACTGCGAGATCATGACCTGAGCCGAAGTCGGCCGCCCAACCGACTGAGCCACCCAGGCGCCCCTGGATTGATTTTTAAATGTTAAATCAAGAGGGATAAACCTTGCCTGGTTATAATGTATTATCTTTTCTGTTATTTTTGATCTGCTAATTTTTAAAAATACATTTAAATATTTCTGTGTCTGTTTTTATGAGGGGATATTTGTTTTTAATTTTATTTTTGTGAAATATCTTTTTAAGATTTTGATATGCATTGTCTGGCCTCATAAAAGAAGTTAGAGAATCATTCCATTCCTCTACTTTGAGTCTGTTTAACTTTTAAATGACATTTCTTTTTAAAATGTCTGATAGAATTGGTGCACCTGGGTGGCTCAGTTAGTCGAGTGTCTGACTCTTGATTTCAGCTTAGGTCATGATCCCAGGGTGATGGAATGAGCCCCACATTGAGCCCCACATCAGGTTCTGCACTGAATGTGGAATCTGCTTAAGACTGTCTCTCCCTCTTCCCCTCTCCTCTGCAGGCACACTCTCTCTAAGAAAATAAGAAAAATTAAAATGTGTGATACAATTAGCCAATGAAACCACATGTGCCTGGACTTTTTTGTTAAGATAGTTCATGATAATAAATTCAAATTCTTCATAATGATTACACTTTTCGATATCTTTATCATCTTTTGTCCATTTTGGATTTTCAAGAAATTTTTCTGCCTCATGTAAATTGCAGAATTTATTGTCATAAAATTATTTATAATGATTCCTTATTGTCCACTCCATCCTTTAACTCATTCCTGATATTGATAATTTGTGTTTTTCTATTTCCTAGCTACAAGTTTATTGTTATATTGTTATTAGTATATTATATATTATGTAATAATATGTTTATATATTATTTTCTATATTATGTATAAATAAATTTTGTACTTCTATTTATTTAAATTACATATAGTTATATTTAACTTATTTATTAATTTTATTACTGTTTTCAGAAGCATTGGGACTTTGTTGATTTTATTTTGATTTTTTGTACTTAATTGATCTACTTTTATCTTTATTTCTTTCCTTCTACTTATTTTGGATTTAATTTTGTCTTTATTTTTTCTAACTTAAGAAGATAATTTGATTGATAACTTTTGGAGTCTTTTTTCTTAAGTCCCTAAGACTATTTCCCTTTAGCCATTGCATTATATCAAAGTCCAGTTAACATTTTCAATAAAGATTCATATAGAAAATATTTTGAGCTTTGTAAGCCATACAGTCTGTCACCACTAATCAGCTCTGCTGCTGTAGTATAAAAAGAGCCATAGACAATACATAAATGAATGATGAGGCTGTGTTCCAATAAAACTTTATTTACAAAAATAGGCAGGTGCTTGGATATGGCTTTCAGGTTGCACTTTATGCTTTTATATCAATCTCACAAATTGTGATGTTATATTTAAATTACAATTCATTACCATGTATGATTTCTTGTGATTTTTTTTTTTTTGTTCATCAACTATTTATAAGTGGCTGGTTTAATTTCCAAATGTATTTTACTTTTCTGTATATCTTATATATTGATTTCTAATTTAATTTCTCTTTGATAGGAAAGCATAATTCATAAAATTTTAATCTCTTGAAGGGTATTGAGATTTTTAAAAAATTTTTATATGTTTATTTATTTTTTTGAGAGAGACATAGACAGAGTGCGAGCTGGGGAGAGGCAGAGAGAGAGGGAGACACAGAATCTGAAGCAGGTTACAGGCTCCGAGCTGTCAGCACAGAGCCCTATGCAGGGCTTGAACCCACAAACTGTGAAATCATGACCTGAGCCAAAGTCCAACACTTAACTGACTGAGCCACCCAGACACCCTTGAGATTTAAAAAAAATTTTTTTTAATTCATTTATTTTTGAGAGACAGAGACAGAGCCCAAGCAGGGGAGGGGCAGAAAGAGAATGAGACACAGAATCCAAAGCAGGCTCTAGGCTCTGAGCTGTCAGCACAGAGCCTGACGTGGGGCTTGAACTCACCAACCGTGAGATCACGGCCTGAGCCAAAGTTGCCACTTAACCAACTGAGCTACCCAGGAGTCCCGAGATTATTTTTTTTAATACAAAAATCTGGGTGTTATTGCAATTATTGAGAGAGTATTGAAATCTCAAACTAGGATTGTAGATTTATCCTTATTCCCCCTTTGTACTCTCGGTTTTGTTATATGAATTTTGAGGTATATACATTTACAACAGTTACATTTTCCTAAATTTCTTTTCTAATGATTGAAGGAAAAAAAATAATTTCACATGTTTGACTCTCCTATGAAAATGTTGCCAATTAACATGCAAAGTGACAATTCTCTTGTTGTCCAGGAGCTATAAAATATAGGCACGCTAATTGGAAAGGCCACGGACTAACATGGACTGATAATCTGTGTATCATTTCATATTCACATCATTCTTTGAATTCACTGTTTTGCTGCATTTCTACACATGAATGCTAGCATTTAGCAACTAAAATATTAGTGCCTATGAAGCAATGGCAAAAAGAGGTCACTGTTTAGAATACTGATAGTTGGCTGAGGCCCCAAGCCAGAAACCTGCCTTGGCTAACATGTAGGATAGTCCTGGTGAATATGTCATTGATGTTTAGACTAAAATATGTACTCTTTTTTCTAATGTGTATTTTTGAGAGAAAGAGCGAGCGTGCAAGCAGAGGAGGGGCAGAGAGAGAGGGCGACAGAAGATCCAAAGGAGGCTCTGTGCTGACAGCAGCAAGCCTGTTGGGGGGCTTGAATTCACATACCGTGCGATCATGACCTGAGCTGAAGTCAGATGCTGAACCAACTGAGCCACCCAGGTGCCCCTAACATATGTACTCTTAAGTGACAACATACTAGAACACTTAACTTTTGCTTTCAGAAATCCATAAAAGGGGAAAGTGAATCCACATGATTTGATGGAGAGAGAATAAATCCAATTTTGATAAAAGTTGAATTGGGATTAAAGATAAGCAAGTGAAAGACAGAAAAGTAGCTTGCGATTTCTGGAGACAATATGATAGCCAAAATCTAATTGGGCAACTAAACTTTGAATACTATGTGACTGGGCACAAGCACAGAACTCACGTTCTAGTTTGCTAGGGGAATGGCTCTATGTATGAAGAACCAAAGAGATTGACTCAGTTAAGTCTCCTTGGGAGCAGGGTCAAGGCCCATTCAGGCTACCTCATGAAAAGAGTGATTTATTACAAGATGTCAGTATGAAGCCATTGAGAATATGAGGCTAAATACTAGGTCATAACTAGGTCTCATGACAAATGAGACCAAGGAAAGTTTTGCCATCAAGACCAAGATGGGTGGTTGAATTCTTGAGGGCCGTTCTAATTAGTCTACTGACTAATTCAGCTACTCCTGATCTATGGACTGCAGGTACATCAGAAGTGAGCAAAGGGTTAAGTATAAAGGAGCTTTGAATCTATATGCATACAATGTACTGTGGTCTGAAAAGTATTACTGTATTTAACATATATAGTTCTACTGGAAGGAGAAATTAATGTTCCTGGTGATCCTAGGGTTTAACTCCTCTTCAAGCCTTTATCTTATCAATTGTTCAGTATCTAATACATAGTATGAGTGGGCTTGGACCCTTGAAATTAGTTACAAAATTTCTGCTTGAGGGCGTTATCTGCTTCAAGTAGAGAAGTAGGACCGACTTGCATTTCAACAACATTTTGACAGGTCAATCTTAACCTGAGTTAACTGGCAAACTATTTTCATTTATTTCAATAGTATTTTAGTACTCTTTATAGATTTGCACTCTGGTCAGCCTCTGGCATGTCTCTTTAATTTGTACCACTCTTTTGTTTGTTTGCTTGCTTATTATATTACTTGATAATGTGTGTGTGTGTGTGTGTGTGTGTTTGTGTGCACAAGCTTAATGATTTAAAGTGTCAATACATTTACAACAGCTTTTAGTCATTTTCTCAAACACTGACAGGATATTAATACACCGTGGATCTCTAAAAAGTTTTTTGGCATCTAAAAGAGGTCCTCATACATGAAAATGTGCAAACTACTGTACTGAACTCTAAAGCTGTCAGCTGCAAAAACAAGATCTGTTTCTATTTTACCGTGAGATGTATTTTTTTTATTATTTTTAAGCTCAGTCTCATTTATAAGAGCATCCAGAGAGTCTTTTTCCATTCAGAGATTGCTATTTCATTTTATTCATTTACCCAAATACCCACTTTTTCTATTACAGAAATCACCTCTCATTTGACATTCCTTTTTCTCCTACCCCACCCACCTCCCGCTGAATAAACTAAGACAATATCATTTGCAGAAAAGTCAGAATTTACATCATCATCTGTCTATATTTCTCTTTCAAAATAATTTAGAATCTGTGGCATTGTAAGAGTCTTTTAGCTTAAACAATTCTGAAAAATTTCATGGAGTTTTCCAGATGTTTTTTCTGAATGGAAACTTTGTAAAACCATAATCTGCCGGGACCTCAAAAAATATTTGGTTGGTTGTTTTTCCTTTTCCTCTCTCTGCTCCAAATTGAAATTGAGTTCTATGTCATCTCTGGTCAGAAAGATTTTTCTCCCTTCTTTTCCTTTCTCAATAGACCACGCTACACTTTGAGAGTAATAAAACATCATTTAAATGAAATGTACAAAACAATAACCACTAAGCTGAATGACATTAAATATTTATCAATACAATAGTACAAGTTTGACTGTGAAATAAACATTAGGTCCTGCAAATTTAATAGTTTCCTGTTAAAGGGGGAAAAAATCTCTCTAAGCTTTTGCAGCCCAGAGTACTGGACTTAACAAATAAATAGTTCATGGTGTGCCAAAATGGAATTGCCAAATGATTGACCACATCCTATACTGCACAAGGAAAAGGCCACTATTGTTTGTACATGTGTGTTTCATTCAATATTTGACTTTGATAGATAAATAGCATGAAGTTGGTATTTTTAAATTAACCTTTGTTTTCAACTAACTACAGATGAAGGAGTATAGGTACAGAAAAAGGACATGGAAGGATTTAGGGAAAGAGGAACATCAGGAAGTCTCAACCTGATATATCCTGAACAGATTCAAGAATTGCTGATTTAAATTTGGAGGGACTAGACCCCACATAGTGAATTTTTTATTCTGACATTGATATAGATATAGATATAGATATAGATGATATAGATGTAGATAAATATAGATAGATATAGATAGACATAGATAGGTATAGATATATGAAAACCAACTACTGCTTCTGAATTTTTGTTGTTGTTGTACCCCCGGAAAGAATAACAAAAGTAAAAATTTAAATAAGTGATTTTAAGGTACTAAAAGGCAGATTATTAATTATGATCACACACTGACGCCAATGATGTTTCTTTAGTAAGAGCTATATATGTGTCATTAGCAAAAGTTATCTTACACTGGGTAATTGTTTCCATTTTTTATTTGAATTGGGCTCAATATATTCTATGAGGGCTATATTGGTCAATTTAATCATAAAACACTAAATTCAGAGTATTTTTTTTACATTTTGAAATATTCTAGGACAGACACACATGCACACACACACACACACACACACCCCTACTACATTTGGCTTATTGATTTTAATGAAATATATTACCTATAGGTCACAGATATTTTATATTAATATAATTATGATAAACAATTAAATACCATGAAATTTTTATCTTAGAAATAGTTATGTATTTAGCAGAGAAAAATATTTTGCTATAACAATGATGACTATGAAAATAAGAATAATATTCATAACAAAAATTGTAACTTCTTTTAATGATTCTCAATGAGTGCTGAAATATTAGAAGCACTCTTCTAGACAACTAACTTCCAACAAGTCTAGATGATATTTTTAATCTTATAGACTCCACATAGCCCTCTATACCATATACCCTTCCAGAAAACCATGGCCAAGGTGCACCTCTCTCCATGGAGAATCCAGAGTTTTGCAGCTTTTTGGCACGAGTTATTTTCAATCCTCATGTCTCTTTTCTTCCTCATAGGTTTCAACCTCTCTGGTTCTTTTCTTTGTTTCCCTTGTTTTCTGTTGCCTTCTCTTCTCTCCTTTCCCCCTCTGTTCTTCAATTAATTTCCCACTTCTGGTCTATAACTAGAGCCCTGTTCCTTTCATGTCATCATCTCTCAAGAAGGAGAGATATCATACATACATTTTGATGATGTAAGTTTCAAAGAGATTAGCGAAGAAAGCTGACTCATGAAGAAAAAAGTCCAGTGTCTGGGGTAATATGATTCAGTGAAATGTGTAATGAGGGACCTATTTTCTAAGAGTTCAGATGCTGGAGGGAAGCTCATTGAAAACCTAGTACTCCCCATGTCCTTTGGTCTGGACTTAGAAGGCAAGAGTGGTGTCAAAATTCTAGCCTAAGAAATTGGTAAATAGGAATGGCACATTTTGGTCTTTCCAGAACCTAGGACATCATGGGAGTTGAATGTCTTTCTTTAACTGCACTGATAACTTCTTCTAATTCAAAAAAGTAGACTTCATAAAAATGGAATGGTGGGAGATGAATAACACAGATCCTGTCGATGTTGTTCTCACACGGACAGTCACTGGTTATATCCTGTGCTAACCTTCCAGAGGTTTTGCAGAATTCGGTGCCTCAGGCAGCCATAAAAAACAAATCCACTTCAGCAAGCCTTTAGTGAGAAATGTGTAATTTGCTCAAGATTTCATGGAAAAGTTGTTTCCGATTCTGTGTCTCCCTCTCTCTCTGCCCCTCCCCCGTTCATGCTCTGTCTCTCTCTGTCCCAAAAATAAATAAAAAACATTGAAAAAAAAAAATTTAAAAAAAAAAGGGGCGCCTGGGTGGCGCAGTCGGTTAAGCGTCCGACTTCAGCCAGGTCACGATCTCGCGGTCCGTGAGTTCGAGCCCCGCGTCGGGCTCTGGGCTGATGGCTCGGAGCCTGGAGCCTGTTTCCGATTCTGTGTCTCCCTCTCTCTCTGCCCCTCCCCCGTTCATGCTCTGTCTCTCTCTGTCCCAAAAATAAATTAAAAACATTGAAAAAAAAAATTTAAAAAGATTTCATGGAAAAGAAAAAGAGATTTTATATTAAATGTTACACAGCAAAAATTAATACAAATCCCTATTTTCCATTTCTGTTATTTTCTAAACATTTGCTTTGTCCTTCAGCCACTGAGTTATCTCTATAGGCATTTTGCAAGCAGCCTCATTATTTTCCCTTTATTGTGTTCTGGGTTCCAGAACCAGGAATCTTTCTTATGGATTTTTCTATATTTTTCATCCCATGTTTATTTTATGAGTAATTTAAATCTATGGCAGTTCTTATCCATTTTCACCCCCAAATCCATTTCCCTTGGTTCAAAAGCCAGCCAACCCCTTTATTATGATGATCTATCCTCCTTACATGTCAATGACAGGTTGCTAGTTTGTCCCTTTTCTTGTTTGTCATAAGTAGAGACTTATGATGGATATTATATGTAATATTATAATTATATTATATATTAAATATATTTGTATACATATTATTACTTTCTAACTATTTGATGCTATGCAAGGTTCTTAACCTCTCTAAGCCTCAAGAGAGATAACTGTACTTACCTCAAAAGGGAATAAAGGGTGTGTGTGTATGTGTGTGTACTGTGGGTTCAGAACAGTATCTGACCCATAGTAAGGACTATAGAAATGCACGTGTTATATTGTTATTTATCATATATATTCTATCATTGGAATTTACTAAAGGAGTTTTTAAAATAGAAGTCTCTAAAGAGACTAAAAAAAAACATGACTTAGCTAAAACTCTATCTCAGAGGAGAACTTAATAAAAAAAATATTTAAAGAGAGCTAGATTTGCTCATTTTAGCCACTCTGACTGGTGTGAGATGATATCTTAGTGTAGTTTTGATTTGTATTTCCCTGATGAGGAGTGACGTTGAGCATCTTTTCATGTGCCTGTTGGCCATCTGGACAAATCAGGAGACTATAGATGCTGGAGAGGATGTGGAGAAACGGGAACCCTCTTGCACGGTTGGTGGGAATGCAAACTGGTGCAGCCGCTCTGGAAAAAAGTGGGGAGGTTGTTCAAAAAGTTAAAAATAGACCTACCCTATGACCCAGCAATAACACTGCTAGGAATTTACCCAAGGGATACAGGAGTACTGATGCATAGGGGGCACTTGTACCCCAATGTTTATAGCATCACTTTCAACAATAGCCAAATTATGGAAAGAACCTAAATGCCCATCAACTGATGAATGGATAAAGACATTGTGGTTTATATACACAATGGAATACTACTTGGCAATGAGAAAGAATGAAATGTGGCCTTTTGTAGCAACGTGGATGGAACTGGAGAATGTTATGCTAAGTGAAATAAATCATACAGAAAAAGACAGACACCATATGTTTTCACTCATATGTGGATCCTGAGAAACTTAACAGAAGACCATGGGGGAGGGGAAGGGGAAAAACAAGTTAGAGGGGGAAGAAGGCAAACCCTAAGAGACTTAAAAACTGAGAATAAAGTAAGGGTTGATAGGGGGTGGGAGGGAAGGGAAAGTGGCTGATGGGCATTGAGGAGGGCACCTGTTGGGATGAGCATACATGGAAACCAATTTGACAATAAATTTCATGTTAAAAAAATAAAGAGAACTAGAGTATTTTTCCCCTTTAGTAGATCTGGCAAGACTCAAGTATAGCAGTCCGACCTTGTGTTACACCCCAAGAAAAACTCTTATCTTCACCAGAATCTCTGCCTTCTTTCTGGTTGCACCTAGAGGGATGATCAGATGACCTAACTTTCACTTAGTAAGTGTCAAAATTTACATAGGAACGTGAATAGCGAGCTGTCATTGCCTTGCTCTAGGCATCTTGCCAGGTTGTGAAGTTGAATATTCAGTTGGGTTTGTATCTCATCATTACAGCTATGGCCTTCCAGGGGGGACCAAAAGGGCCAGACAGCGATGAATTAATGAAGCTCTGTGGGAAGTCTAAATAGAGACAAAAGTTTTCATCTATATTTGTTTAAGAATGTTGAAGTAGAGCCTGCTTTCCAAATGCCATGTCTAATTTAAGAGCAGGCCTGCAGTGGTAATAGCCCAATATCACCATGTCTCCACTGCCTGCTAAAGCTGATACCAGGAGACGTCATGCTGTGGAAACAATTATATCAACATAATTGGGAAATATTTTTTCGATGCAGTTCTGCCTTAATTAAAGCTCATTTTACATCTTGGAGAAGGAAGTGTTTTCTCAAAACTTTGGGGTATATTTAAATATCTTTCAAAAATAAAGCCTAGATAAAACACACAAAGGAAGGCTAATGTAGACCAGGGATACAAAGAGTCAAATGGAGATTTTTACATCAGGTGATCGAGGTTTGAATCCTAGTCCTGCCACTTAGTGGCTAATGACCTTGGGCATGTAAATTCAAATCTGTAGGTTTAGGTTTTTCTACTGAAGACATTCATGACAGATGTGTGCTTCTGAGTATTGTTGTGGGAAGTAACTTGCCTGTGGAGATATTTTGTATAAGGGGTAGGAGGTGAGATCCTGAGTAAATATGACGGTAGCTAAGCTACTCTGCATGACCCAATGAGACGAAATTGTTTTATGCTTCTGAGACCAGCATAAAGAATAGAAAGGATTTCAAAAGAGAGGGGAAGGGGAGGGAAGTTAACAAAATGGCTCAAGACTGGACCCATGTGGCTTCATAGATCTCAGGCCAATGGGTGGCTGTAATTTTAAGACTTTTAAGACATTAAATAATAAGAAGACCTAATATACAGTTTTTATGGCTATTCTCTGATGTTGGTGTAATCCCTTCCATTAATCCAGAATTCTTAATGATATTTACCAATCACTTCAGTGATTATGTGTTTTATTGTTGGTGACACTACTGGTGGAAACTGAGAAGAAGAAAGACTTTGCCAACATTTTTGTCTGGTTCAACATGGTTTAGAAAATCGCACTGTTGGAAACAGGAGCTTGGTCACAGAAGTGACACAAAATAAGCTGACCAGAAAAATCAAACGTATCGTGGAGAGATCAGGCTAATAACTGGGTACAGAAGAGGGATTTGAGATGAAGGTCATTGGATTTGGCAGACTCATCTGATATCTGGGTTATCGACATGCATAGACAGGCATACATAGGTACTTAATAAATTTTATTACTGTTTTAAACCAATGAGGATAGCTCAAACAATAATAGTGTATTTTGACTAACTAATCTTTTACCCTTTATAATGTCATTTCACTTTTTAATCTCCTTATCTCTTAGATAAGGCTGTTCTCTCTCTCCCCCAGTTGTTTTCCCCAGAATATTAGTCATCACAATCCATTCTAGTTTGGTTACATATTTGTTTGAGGATAGATTCTCCAGGAATGAGGTTATATTCATCTTTTCTGTTCATAAAGAATAGCAAAGTGCCTGATGCGTAGTGCGGTCAACAAACCTCTCATGAATACATCAGTCGGTTTGTGTTTGATTCTCACAATAATAGATAGGAAGAATATTGTTTCCTTTCACAAATGGACAAAATGAAGATCAGAGTGATATGCCCAAAGTTACATAGATAGTAAGTGACAGAATTATGGCTTAGACCCAAGTCTTGGAGAATTATTCTCATTTTGTTTTATTTCATTACCAGCTTTTCCAAACAGATAAGGCAAAAAGTAGCAGAATTTTAAATTTCTGAGATAGTTACATTAATTATATGGAAAATTAGACAATTCCTCCTTCCTACTGTTTATTACACTAAAAAAGAGATTGAATGTTTAATGACAGATTTTATAATTTTGCATCCCTCGGTGCTGGATTTAGCCTTCATCCCTCAAAATGAAATTGCATAACTTTTAATTTGTCATGCTATTTCCAGCCAAGAAGAGATGAACACACTTTGTGTTTGATGTAATGAATTCATGACCTTGAAATGTATTCTGGGCATCTTAAAATCCTGAACCTAGCTTCTCACTTTAGATTGTTAAATCCTGGCTACCCCAATACATTGTCTTCAAGTCACAAAAAAATAAAATAAAAAATAAAAAGCAAAAAACAAACAAACAAACAAACAAACAAACAAACAAACAAACATCATTTTGGCAATAGAAAACAGATAGAAAGGGGCAGTACTAGGGACTTTCCAAAGCAGAGCACTGAGAAACCTATCATTTACTTTTCTCTTTACTCTTACCTGGTTTTATCTTCAAACTCTGCTCTAATTTCAGATGACTGCTTGGAAGTCAGTTCTCAACTTCACCCTTTCACAGATTTGTTATCTCCTTTCTATTCACTTAGTGCACGATTTTGGCCACGTACCATTACCCGCATGCTATACCTTGGTGACTATATCAGTTTCAGAGTTTTCAGGCTAAAGATGACAGAAAACAGAAATGTAGTGCTTTAAAAACACACGGGCTTATTTAACATAATAATGAGAAGTCCAGAGGGAGGCACTCAAGGGCTGGGAGGGCTGCTTAGAGATGTTCTCAGTGACCTGCTTCTTTCTATATTTCTGCCTCAACCTGGAAACTTTTACCCACAGTTTCAGTATGTCAGATGTGTCTTCAGACATCTTGTGTGGATTTCTTAGGGAAGTCTAGCCTTTTCATTTATAGAGACCTTAGTTTATATTCACTGAGACCTTAGTCTGTCTTTTTGATCACTCATCCATCAAATGGCCAACTCTAGCTGGAAGGTAGCTAGTGAAAAAAGGCTAATGGGTGAGAATTGGGGAAATTAACAGTGTCTACCTAAATGATCTTCTAGTTTTTCTCAAAATTCTGACTTTACTCTTCTTTCCTCAGATCACAGGTCTCTAATATGTAGGAGAGAGAATTACTCTACTATACTTAATTTCTACAGTAAAACTTTGTGCCCCACAATCTGAGAATCTCAGACTTGGCAAAGGCTTCAAAGGTCATCTGGACCACTCTTGTATTCAAGGCTGATTTTTATGAAAATGAATTTTCTCAGCCTGTATTAGAAAATCTTCAGCAATTTCCATGAACCAGCAGCTGGCTAAGGCTACTGTCAGCAGAATGTGGCTTTTGATTTGCTTTAGCACTTCCTAATGGAGCCACCTACCAAATTAAGCGCATCTCTGGTCGGTGTTCCCCTGGGCTCTGATGGCAGGGGAAGGTGCACAGCAGAATACGCAATAGCTTACTTATCTGGAGTTCTTTCCCCCATGTAGCTGTTGCTGGTCTGGAAAATTAACAGACAACTGGAATATTCTGAGGGTAAAATTAATGGTTAGAACAAGGAATGCTGTCAGGGAGATTGCCAACATGCCTCTTTCCTAGGACATTAGAAATTCTCCGAAGGCGACATGTGTGGGTAAGTTAAAGTTTTAGTTCTTTTTGCTAGATTGAAAAGGGAAGAATATTAGAAATAAGGACTAAGGCATTATGAAGGTGGCTCCCTGATATGACTGAATAAAGGAAGCATTGTGTATATTGACAGGCTTAAATTAGCTCAGCTAGGTGGAGACATTTTAATATTTCATTGACAGCTTAACTTATATAATACACACACACACACACACACACACACACACACACACACACACTGATCTGTTGTTTAATAGCCAGGGAAATGAGAAAAAAAGGGGCTTTTTACTTTTGAGTGAGCAATTCATATTTTTTGAGGTCATACATAAAATGAACATTCTTGCAAATTACATGTTTTTGAAAAACAAAACAAAATGATGCTAAGAAATCTCTAAACTCATATACCATATTTTCATGGAGAGATAGCATCAAAATACACACAATGCCCTTTTCAAACTGCTGTGGAAATTGATATGACTGAAAACAACTGTTTCTATGCCCTTTTTAGCCCTAGTTGTGACAGATTTTAGATAATACGGAAAGCACAACATTGAAGGAAAACACTTTTATACCTGGAAAGAAGAATTCTGTTATATAAAGTTTCTAATATCATGGATTTATTTGATATGATTATTGTTATGTTGGGTTTTATTTTAAAATCTTTATGGGACGCCTGGGTGGCTCAGTCGGTTGAGCGTCCAACCTCAGCTCAGGTCATAGTCTCACAGTTTGTGGGTTCGAGTCCCTCATCGGGCTCTGTGCTGACAGTTTGGACCTGGAGCCTGCTTAGGATTCTGCTTCATGCTCCCTCTCTCGGCTCTTCCCCCGCTCATGCTCTGTTTCTCTTTCTTTCAAAAATAAATAATAAAACATTAAAAAATTTTTAATAAAATAAAGTCTTTAAAACGTGCTTTCCTACTTCCTCTGAGAGATGGCGAAAGAATTAACAGAACTTGCTCAGCAATTCACAAAGGTTTGATTGACAACACAGAGACATTTAATAAACCACTTAGCTCATATCATTTTTGCTTTATTCCAAATAAGGAGTAATTTCATCTTTGGGAGTGAGGTAGTTCTTGTTATCATTATATATTTGTATGCTTAATATTTTATTGACAACTGAACTTCCTGTAGGTACATAAAAAGCTACTGATCAAGTCTTTAGTAGTAAATAATGGCTAATTCAAGTCGTTCCATAAATACATAACCTGCTATATTCAGCAATAGCATACAGGAGCCACCTTCAGAATTTCCCAGTTCCATTTTTAATCCACAGAATACATTGACACTTTAGACTACCTCTGGATAGGTAGATTCGGTGGGCAGACCCAGAGACACACAGACAGAAGACAGATAGATGGATAGACGAATAGAAGAATGAATGAAAGTAGAGGCAGTGGCTCAGAACAACAGTTCAGGCTTCATTTCTATATCCTTAAACATTGGCTTTGGAAAAGGCTTCTCTCATTCCAAAGAGAACTCCAGTAAAGTTCTTTCTGGGACTTCCCTCTCTAGAACACTTCACTGGCTCTCTGGATTAAAATGGCTGTTTGAGCAAGAGATACCTTTTTCTTCTTTTTGAGTTTAAGATTTATGAGAATACTTTCTAAATATAACATATAATAATAGTATATAATTATATTATATGTAATAATAAGATATATTAATAAAGTATAATAATATATAAATATATAATAATAATAATAATAATAATAATAATAATAATATATTTTGGTAATATCTTCTGTAACCAGGACTGTGGTACATTACATTGATCTTTGGATTTGATTTCCTTTTGATTTAGGGAAGAGACACATTTACTTGAAGTAGGATTTTGAAAACATTTATCAAACATAGACCAAAGGCTCATAAATGATGCCTCATAGTATTTGAATGACTGGACAAGTTCTGTAGATTCAATAGCCTCAAATATGCCAGTAATGTCTTTTGTTTCTGCTGTTATTAGTCTAGTCTGATGCATTATTCCTACAATACTCCACAATTATTGTGCTTTTACAGCAGCTCATTGAGATTAGCCAATGACCCATACACTTATGTTCATCTTTGGAAGAGAGAGTTGAACCCTAAAGTGTTATGCATGTTCCAAGTATAAGAGAATAATTGAGAAATGAGACTAATACTCAGAAATTCAGTTGATGGCCTTATGGGCATTTTGTTGAGTCTCAGGCCTGTTACCAAGGAAGAAATAAAAGCTACCTTACCTCATTATTTCTGTATCCTTTGTTATTGCATAAGGTATGCAGTGATTTGTTTTCAAAATCACTGTTGTTTGTTTTTCCTTTCATATTACCTCTTGATGCTTCCATTTTCTCTGGTATATGCAAGATAGAACTCCATTCAGCTTTTGGTTTATATTTTATTTTAGGTAACTTTTCAGTGGAATGACAGACAAGCCATAAAACCTAAACATGGCGGTAATTTGTGTGGTTTTTACCTTGATATCACGGCATTTACCTGTAGAAGGCTAACTACAAAGATAGGACCAAACTGGGTTGTGTCCATGAGCCATGAGCCACCAAACTCAGTGGTTGTTGACATAGGTGCCTTGTGGGTGAATGTGGCCGAAGAGAGAGAGAAGGGATTCATTTATTCATTAATTCATCCATTAATTCAGTCAAACAAGATAAGTACTGAGAACCTGTGTGTGGCGTACTAAATTCTCAAGTGGGACTACAGAGATGAATAAATACTATGTTTGTCCAAAACAAACAAGCAAACAAAAACACCTCAACGTATGTTTGGAAGAGTTAGATGGCAAAGTGAGAGGGCCACTGAAGGTAAACTTTGCCTACTTTATAGTGTTAACCTGTACTTTTAGCCAATAAGTTAAGAATTGTATCTTGGTGCTATCAGGAAGGGACTTGACTGGCAAGGGTAGTCTATTTAAATTGAATACTGTGAGAAGAGTTTCATATGAATTCTACTCACAGAGACACAGGCAAGGTGGAGGAGAACCGCAGAGGACCATATAGTGCTCAGGCTCGAGGGGCTGGGGAGAAACATGAAGCGGCGTGGAAAGGATCTCGAGACAGGAGTTAAAACCTTTGGTTGATAGATCAGAAATGCAGCCAACCTAAAATAACCCTGTAGGGAGAGACACGGGGGGATACCTGCCTGAACCTCTCTCTTTGCTACCTCCAATCCCTTGATTGCTAGACTCCGTACTATTCAAATACATCTTGAAGCTGGGGAAGGGAATCACACAAGTCAGCTTTCAGGGACATGGGAGAGGGTGAAAAGTAGATCAGAAAACACTCTGCACAATAGTCAAAAGCACAGTCTCTAAAGCCCGAGTGCCTAGGTCCAAATACCCGCTTTGGCATTTACTGAACTATGACCATAGGCAAGTTATTTAAAGTGTTTTGTTTTGTTTTGTTTTGTTTTGTTTTGTTTTGTTTTGTTTTCATCTACTTATCTTTATAATGGAGAGTAATATCAATACTTCAAAATTGAGAGTCTTGGGGCACCTCAGTGGCTCTGTCGGTTAAATATCATATTTCAGCTCCAGTCATGATCTTAGGGTTTGTGAGTTTGAGCCCCGCGTTGGGCTGTGTGCTGACAGCTCGGAGCCTGGAGTCGGCTTCAGATTCTGTGTCTGTCTCTACCCCTCCCCAATGCTCACTCTCTCTGTCTCTCTCAAAAATAAACATTAAAAAAATGTAATGTATAGTAATATTTTAAAAATTGAGTGTCTCTTAAGAAAATTTTAATTTTAGAACAGTTTCAGATTTACAGGAAAAATGAGAAGATAGTATAGGGAATCCCATATGCCTCTCATCTAGTTTTCCATATTACCAGCGTCTTACATGACTGTGGTATAATTGTCACAATTAATGAATCAATTTGATACATTATTATTAAATGAATTCTATGCCATGGTCATATTTCTTTAGTTTTTATTAGGTCTTTTCCTGTTCTTGGATGTCACCCAGGACATATATTCCATTTGGCTTCCATCTTTCTTTTGTCTCCTCTTGGAGACACACAGGTCATGAGTGACAGTTTCTTAGTCTTTCCTTATTTTTGATGACCTTGACATTTTTGAGGAATGCTGGTTGGATATAGATGAGGAATAGAGGCCAGAATGGCCCTTCAGTGGGATGTTTTAAATTTGAGAGGTAATTAACATACCATAACATTCACACTTCTAAATAATATAATTTAGTGAATTTTAGTCTATACACCTGGTTCTGCAACCATTACCCCTATCTAATTCCAGGATAATTTTGTCACCCCCAAACGAAATCCCATACTCTTTTCTGAGTCCCAAATCCCCGGGAAAACACTAACCTACTTTGTATCTCTATGGATTTGTGTATTCTGGACAATTCATATACATAGACTCACATAATATGTGATCTTTTCTGTCTGGCTTCTTTCATTCAGTATAATGATTTTAAGATCCCTATGGTGTTGCATGTATTAGTACTTTATTCTTTTTTGTGGATAAATAATATTCACTTGTATGAATACACCGTATTTTATTTTTCCATGCATCAGTTGGTGGGCATTTGGGTTGTTTCTGCTTTTTGGTTATTACAAATGATGCTGCTATGAACGTTTGAGTACAAGTTTTTGTGTGAGCATAAGTTTTCAGTCTCTTGGATATGTGCCTAGGAGTAGAATTGCTGGATCATATGGTAACTCTACTCAACTTTTTGGGACTGCCAAATTCTTTTCTTTAGTGGCTGCTCCATTTTACATCCCTACCCAGCAAGCAGTGTATGACAATTCTAATTTCTCCACATCCTTGTCAACACTAAGTATCATGTGTCTTTTTAAACTTGGTCATCCTAGTGGGTGTGACATGATAGCTTATTGTGGTTTTGATTTACCTTTTCCAGATGCTAATTATGCTGAGCATCATTTTATTTCCTAATTTGCCATTTGTATATCTCCTTTTCCATAATTTCTATTCGATGTTTTTAAATTGAATTATTTTTCTTTTCATTTTTGAGTTGTGTCTTTCTTTCTATCTTTCTTTCTTTCTTTCTTTCTCTCTCTCTCTCTCTTTCTTTCCTTCTTTCTTTCTTTCTTTCTTTCTTTCTTTCTTTCTTTCTTTCTTTTTTACATTTATTTATTTTTGGGAGTCAGAGAGAGACAGAGCATGAGCAGGGAAAGGGCAGAGACAGAGGAGACACAGAATACGAAGCAGGTTCCAGGCTCCCAGCTGTCAGCACAGAGCCCATCATGGGGCTTGAACTCATGAACTGTGAGATCATGACCTGAGCTGAAATCAGATGTTCAACTGACTGAGCCACCCAGGTGCCCCAAGTAGGAGGATAATAATATATATTAATATATTCTGTATGCTAGACGATGAGGAGCCATATAGTTTATAAATATTTTCTTATATTCTATGCGTGATCTTTTAACTTTGTTGATAGCATCCTTGAAGCACAAAGTTTTTAATTCTGATGAAGCCAAATAATCTGTTTTTTTTTCTTTGCTTGCTTGTGCTTTAGCTATCATCATAACAACAAAACATACCTAAGCCAAGGCCACAAAGACTTACACCTATGTTGTATTCTAGACTTTCATAGTTTTGGCACTTACATTTAGGCCATTGTTCCATTTAAAATTAATTTTTGAATAAGGCATGAGGTTGGGGGTCCAATTTCATTCTTTTGCATGTGGATATTCAATTTTCCTAGTACCGTTTGTTGAAAAGAATAAATTGGTATTTGTCTGTGTTTCCCATCATGAATAGAATGGGCTTATGGGTTAGGGCACAGAGGTGAAGTTACATTCTTACCATATCATACAGTCACTGATCTTACCACAGTGAAGTTAACCTTGATTATCTGGATTAGGTAGTATTTTTCAGGTTTCTCCACAAAGTTAGTCTCCCTACTCTTTCCTTCATGTGACCATTTATACTATATTCTTTTTTTTTTTTAATTTTTAAAGAAGTTGGTTTATTTGGAGAGAAAGATGGAACGGGGGAGGAGCAGAGGGAGAGAGGGAGAGAGAGAATCTCAAGCAGGTTCTGTGCAGTCAGTGCAGAGCGAGACATGAACCATGAGATCATGACCTGAGCCAAAAATCAAGAGTCGGATGCTTAACTGACTGAGCTACCCAGGCGCCCCCCATACTGTATTCTTTAGATGGAAGTCATTATGCTTTGCCCACACTTAAGGACAGAAGAGTTATGTTCCACCTCCTTGAGGGCAGAGTATCTACATAAATTCTTCTGCACAGGAAATTATTCTATCTCATTTTTAAAAATCCATTCATATCAGTATGCATTCGTGAATATTTATTTAATACTTATGATTATAGCCCAATAATGCTTTGTTCATTTTATTGTTTAAATTGTTGAGTTTTTTTACCTCTGTGCTCTCTCGGTTGTCTCCTTTGACATAATCATATTATTGCATTATCATTGAACACTTTCTTCCCTTTGGAATTTCAGGATTTTACAGGCTCGTTTTATATGTGTCATGCCCTCGAACCTAGAATCAGCCATTTTTTCAGGGAGCACAAATTCCTTTTATTAGCAAATAGTATTAGAAACTGTTATCTAGGCCCTAGTTTGTTTATTGCTATTAGGCTTTAGGGAGTCATTTTATCATTTGTCCTCTCAGCTGACATATAATTATATATAACTTTCTGTGTAAATAAAAGCTAAATATAAGTTTATTACAATATCTCAAACTTTAATACATTATCACATGGATGATTTCGGCCTTTTTCCTTGTTTGTCTACAACCTACTAGTCCAAATCTAGCTCTCATGAGTGTCTTTTAACACTTCATACTGGACAAGTTTGCTGGCAATAAAGTCCTTCAATTTTGTTTGTTTTTGTTTTTTTTATTTTTGTTTTTGTCTTTAAATCTTTTTAATTTTTCAATGGTAATTTTACTCAGTATGGTATTTAAGTTCTATTTTTTTCTTGCAAAGTTTTAAATATTTCAATCCACTCTCTTTTTGCTTGTATGATTTCTATGACAAATCTGCATTAATTCTTATCCTTGTTATTCAATAGGTACATTTTTTGTTTGTGTTTTTTTTTTAGATCTAAATACTTTCTTTCCTTTAATTTTTCTTTTTCTTTAACATTTATTTTTGAGAGACAGAGAAAGACAGAGCATGAGTGGGGGAGGAACAGAGAGAGAAAGAAACACAGAATCTGAAGCAGGCTCCAGGCTCCCAGCTGTCAGCACAGAGCCCAACGCGGGGCTCTTATTTGCGAAGCACAAGATCACGACCTGAGCCGAAGTGGGACACTTAACTGACTGAGCCACCCAGGCGCCCCTAATCTAGATACTTTTGAGTGGTCATTTTGTATTTGTTTTTCTGTAGTTTGATGCTACAGAAAATCACATGCTAATTGTGATTTTTTCTTATATTTATCCCACTTGTTTTCTAAATTTTCTCGATCTTTATTTTGATATATCTATTACGTTCAGACAGTCCTTGGTTATTATTATTTAGAATATTTCTTTGCTCCATTCTCTGTTTTTCTTCCAACAATATGCATATTCCAACTTTTGAATTGTATAATTCTTGAGTATTACCCTCTGTTTTTTTATTTTTTTTTTCTTTTCGTATATATTTTGGGAATTTTTTCCTGGCCTAACTTCAGCCTCAATTGTTTTTTCCTCAATTACATGGAGTCTAGTAAAAAGCTATCGAAGACATTCATATTTTTCTGTTACAGTGGTTTTCATTTCTAGTATTTCCCTTTGCTACTTTGTTGTACCTTAAATATGTTCTGCTTGATTCACAGAAACTTCATTTGTGTTTCCATAAGAATGGAAATCTGAATGAAATGTACAAGGAAGTCATTTAAGTGGATATATTTCAAATACCCAGATTTTTGGAAATGATAAGATTTAACATTCAGCAATTTAGTTGACCTTTTTTTTTTTTTTTTTTTTTTTTTTTTGAGAGTGACAGCAAGCAGAAAAGGGTCAGAGAGAGAGATAGGGAGGGAGAGAATCCCAAGCAGGCTCCATACTGTCAGTGCAGAGCCTGCTACAGGGCTCGATCTCATGAACCATGAGATCATGACTTGAGCTGAAATCAAGAGTTGGATACTTAACCAACTGAATCACCCAGGCACCCTGAGTTATTTTTTTAATTTAATTTAATTTAATTTAATTTAATTTAATTATTTTATTTTATTTTATTTTTTTAAAATTTGAATCCAAGTTCATTAACATATAGTATAATAATGATTTCAGCAATAGAACAGGAATAGAATTTAGTGATCCATCACTTACATGTAGCACCCAGTGCTCATCCCAACAAGTGTCCTCCTTAACGCCTCTCGCCTATTTAGCTCATGTCCCAACCCACATCCTTTTCAGCTACCCTCAGTTTTTTCTCTGTATTTAAGAGTCTCTTATGGTTTGTCTCTCTCTGTGTTTTTATCTTATTTTTGCTTCATTTTCCCTGTGTTCATCTGTCTTGGTTCTTAACTGCCACATATGAGTGAAATCATGATATTTGTCTTTTTCTGATTGACTTATTTCACTTAGCTAGTTCCATCCACATTGTTGCAAATGGCAAGATTTCATTTTTTTGACTTCCAAGTAATGTGTATACACACACACACACACACACACACACACACACCACTTCTTCTTTATCAATTTATCAGTTGATGAACATTTGGGCTCTTTCTATACTTTGTTGTCGATAGCGCTGCTATAAACATTGGGCTGCATGTGCCCCTTCGAATCAGCATTTTTGCATCCTTTGGTTAAGTATCTGGTGGTGCGATTTCTGGGTTATCTATTTTTAATTTTTTGAGGAAACTCCACACCCTTTTCCAGAGTGGCTGCACCAGTTTGCATTCCCACCAGCAGTGCAAAAGTGTTCCTCTTTCTCTACATCCTCGCCAACATCTGTCATTTCCTGAGTTGTTAATTTTAGCCATTCTGACAGATGTGACGCGGTATCTCATTGTGGTTTTGATTAGTATTTCCCTGATGATGAGTGATGTTGAGCATTTTTTCATATGTCGGTTGGCCATCTGGATGTCTTCTTTGGAAAAGTGTCTGTTCATGTCTATTCATGTCTTTTGCCCATTTCTTCACAGGATTATTTGTTTTTGGGACGTTGAGTTTGATCAGTTCTTTATAGATTTTGGATACTAACTCTTTATATGATATGTCATTTTCAAATATATGCCTCATTATTTCCATTGCCTTTTAGTTTTGCTGATTGTTTACTTTGCTGTGCAGAAGATTTTTATCTTGATGGGGTCCCAATAGTTCATTTTTGTTTTTGTTTCCCTTGCCTCCAGAGACATGTCAAGTAAGTAGGTGCTGGGGCCAAGGTCAAAGAGGTTATTGCCTGTTTTCTCTTCTAAGATTGTGATGTTTTCCTGTCTCACATTTAGGTCTTTCATCCATTTTGAGTTTATTTTTGTGTATGGTGTAAGAGAGTGGTCCAGGTTCATTCTTCTGCATGTCACTGTCCAGATTTCCCAGCACCACTTGCTGAAGAGACTGTCTTTTTTCCATTGGATATTCTTTCCTGTTTTGTCAAAGATTAGTTGGCCATACGTTTGTGGGTCCATTTCTGGGTTCTCTATTCTGTTCCATTGATAGATGTGTCTGTTTTTGTGTCATTTTGGAGGAAGAAAAAAATTAACAAAATAAAAAATTAAAATTAAAAACTACAAACAAAACAAAATCAAGTAAAGGAAGCTAGATCCTAGATGTGTTTCAATCTGCATGTTGAAAGAAGCTTAATAGAAAAAAAAGGGAAAAGAAAGGGGGAAAAAGGTATGAAAAAAGTTTGAAAATTAAACAAAATTATATAATCAAATAGAAAAATAAAGAAAATGAAATAGAATAAAAATTTAAAAAATTTTAAAAACAGGAAAAATTAAAAAAAAATGTTTCTTTCTGTATCCAAGAAAAAGAAAGAAAAGAAAGAAGAGTGTAAGCAAAAACAGAATCAAAGAAAATGAACATATAAATGAACCAGCCTACAGAATGATACCTGAATAGTTACATCCAGGTTCACCGAGAACTGAAACTATGAAGCATACTGTCATCCTTACACCAAGGGGTGACTTGTGCTTGTCTTCTGGGGATGTGCTTAGTGGGCACAGTTGGGTGGGGCTTGGTGTAACAGCTCCCTTCTCCACTAGGTGGTGCTGCCTAACTTACTGGAGTGGATCAGTGTGTGTGTGTGTGTGTGTGTGTGTGTGTGTGTGTACGTACATGTGCATGTGCCGGAGATGTGAAAATGGCTTCACACAGCTCCCTAGTCCCTGGTGCAGGAACTTCATGCTTTCACTGACTCGGAATCAAGCTCCCCTCCTTTGTCTGAGGCCTCTGTCCACTTTCCCCTCTACTCTGTCTGTGTTCAAGCTGTCTGAACACAGTTTGATCCCTCCAGAGTTTGATCTCAGACAGTGTTGTGTTTTAAAACCCCTTAATTCAGAGAGCTGGCTCTCTGGAGGAGGGTCTCACTGAGCAATGGCGGGTGCAGACTTGCCCCAGAAAACATTCATGCGATCATGCAGCAGCAGCGGTTCGGAGATTTTGGCAAATAACAGCACACAGCCAGCACCAGCTTTTGCCACACTCTGGCATCCTGGTCCCCAGTACCAGCAAACGTGGCTGCTCTCTGGGGTCCTCTGGGACCTTTGCCTGTGGAGAGGCCATATGACCTCTACCAAATGTACTCCAAGCAGAGGAACCTCTTCTCCCCATGTTGCACACGGACCCCTCAGACTGCACTGCCTGCTCCTGGGGATTTGCCCTATTTCTTCACCAGAGCACTGCCAGGCACTGAGCTTTGATACTTCAGACTCTGGGCTCCATTGATTATAGAATCCCAGTGGTATTGAAACCCTCTCCTTTCTCCCCATCAGTGGTTTGGGGGAACAGATTTCTTGTTCAGTCCCCGGCTAGTGTTTTCACTCTTTCTCACCAGCTACTTTTGGGGAGAGTGCTTTTCTTGCACCATCCCGGTGGGCCGCGCTCTCCCCCTTTCTCCCTCTCTGTCTGCCTTCTCTCCGTGAAAATTGCTCCCTACCCTCTGCTGGTTTCTCTCCCCCCATTCACCTCTTTGAACCAGGTAACTGTTGAGTGCTGTAACTCAAATTATGCAGACTGTTGTGTTCAACCTCAGATCCATTTCCTAGGTGTTCAAAATGGTTTGTTGCTGATCTAGCTGCATTTCAGGAATGAGACAAGCTCAGGGTCTCCCTGCTGCTCCTCCATTTTCAGTTGTGTTTTTGTGAAATCCATATTCTTTGCTCCATCTAAATTTATTTTTATACCTGACTTAGTAGGAAATAGTATCTAATTTTGGTTGAACATTCAATTGAGGTTGCTATAATATTTAGTGCTAAGACAGGTTCAAAACCACAACATACACTAAAATCTAAATTCTGGAGTCAGCAGATGATCAGTGGCTAAATCAAGGTCAAATATACAATAAGAATTACCCACATTAGGGTGAAGGAAATTTGAGGACCAGAATCGCTGACTAATTTCCAGGACCATGCCAAATTGATCTATCATGAACATCAGGTGATAGAACAAGACTGCCGGAAAATGTGAGTGAAAGAAATTCCTATGAGCGGACTCTTCTGTCTTTCTGTTGTGAAGGCTGACAAATACACCCTTGTTTGTTCAGATTTATACAGATTAAATGCACAATGTGGTAAGACTAGTATCTGGTGAACAATGAAGAGTGGGAAAAACTTACTTAAATCTTGTCTTGAGAAAGGCCAATCATAAAGAAAGAAATATAGAAATCTATGTGAACAGTCATACGGGCAGCTATCCCATGTTACCATAATTTAGTTATTATTTTTGAATGTTTATTTTTAGAGGAAAGACTGCAAATGGGGGGAGAGGCAGGGAGACAGGGAGACACAGAATCCAAAGCAGGCTCCAAGCTCAGAGCTGTCAGCACAGAACCTGACGCAGGGCTCGAACCCACGAACCGTGAGATTGTGACCTGAGTCGAAGTTGGACACTTAATCAACTGAGCCACACAAGCACCCTGCATGTTACAATAATTTTAAGCAAATGCTGTACTTCAACATGATTCATTATGCTCAACAAATGCTGTTGAATAAGATCTATAAACCATTTTTCCCACCCTTCCTTCAAATTCCAACTTTCAGCTCAGAGTGCACTGTTTGTATAATCAAAGTTACTCAAAGCCTTTCCTTTTGAAAAGGTTAGCACCTGACACATTGGGGAAACCGCAAAACTAGCTTTAAACTGCAGCATTTTATTTTTAACACAAAACACAAACTATCACTCTTTTCTAATACTTTGAATTGAAGAAAGTAGAAAGGTGTTCAAATACCATACCTTTAGAATATTCTTGTTTTCCTTGAAATAGGAAGAAGAAAGCACTTCTTAGAACCAGTTGAAAAAATTACATGGCAGTGATAATCGTTATAGAGTAAACTTCTTTCTAAAAATGTCTTTAGACACTCAGCATAGGTGTCTTCATGCAGTCACTCAGTTCAATGATGTCATTTTTATTTTTTAGCAATGATGAAACCCTGATTCTGACAGACTCCATTCCTTTCTCAAAAAATCAGCTCCGTAATAAGGTAGATCTGATTCTACATCCATTTAACTCCTGTCAAAGTTATCACAAGTAATTTGCTTTCTAATGAAAATAACAAAAGGGCCATGTCTCATTTTGCAGGCAATTTTTAGTAGTAAACACAAGGGACTGAAATACGAGCAACTTATTTTCTGGTGGTAGGATTCGTTTGTTGTAAAAAAATAAGTAGAAAGCTGAGATTGGAAGGTGAGCAGAACTAACTGAGCTCTTGAGAGAAAAGACAAGTCATTTTTATCCTTGTATTCCCAAACCTAGTGTGTGGTATAATGCTCAATTATTGCTTGTGTAATGAAGGAATGAATGGATGGCCAGACTATGGAAATTCCCACAGGGGTGTTGGCTACTATACAAAGTCAATCCCCAAGTTTCTTTTCCTTCCCTTCCCTTCCTTTCCCTTCCCTTCCCTTCCCTTCCTTTCCCTTCCCTTCCCTTCCCTTCCCTTCCCTTCCCTTCCCTTCCTTTTCTCTTTTCTCTTTTCTTTTCTTTTCTTTTCTTTTCTTTTCTTTTCTTTTCTTTTACAATCATGAAGGAGATCAATGAGGCCAGAGCTTAAAGATACACTTTGCATGTTTAACATGTCACTTGAGAAGGCCCAAATGAAAAATTCGTTCTTTCATTGAATAACTATGTATTGAGAATACACTGTGTTTCATAACATTTTCTGGGCTTGTGAGACACATTCAAGAATATTACATATATTTACCTTCTTTCATAGGGCTTCAGTATAATGGAAGGTAGGCATTAATTAAATAGCTCTTTAAATAGATAATTTGTGACAGTGCTGTGGAAGAAAATATGGAGGACCGTGGCAGTGCATAAGGGGACTCTGATCTGGTTGAAGAAGTGGTGAAGACACCATTCCCGAGAACATGGGGCTTGAGCTAAGATCTAATGTTTGAGGATGAGTTGACAATGACAGGGAATGGAACTATGATGGGAAGTAGTTAGATGGGAAGAAAAATGAAGGTATCAAAACTCTGAGGAAGGTTGAAGAGTCATTGTGACTTGGAAAAAAGTTATTTCTAAAGCTATGGACAGAGTGAACATGCCAAATGGAACAAGGTATGCCTACATGAGAGTAGGGCAGTCCTGATGTGCCCAGACTCCACAACATTGTCTGAGGTAACAAGCATCCCCTACCAGACCAGAGCCCAAATCCTAGTGGTGTCTCACCCAAATCAACCACTGCTTACACCTAAGCCAGATACAACTGTGCCTTCCTAAACAGAATTTCCAGTGTCTCACTTCTAACACTGGCCTGTATTCACAACTTAGGTGTGTAACACATAAGCCACTCAGATCGAATCTCTCCCTCTTTTAGCATGAAAATTTTTTTTCTTCCAAATTTTCTCCATTGCCTCTATTACATACCTTCGTAGTAACTCTGCTACATCGCCTTTCACCTGGTCTGATGAGACTTTCATCAACCATGCAAGTCCAACCATACCTTTTCTCCATGTAAGCTTCAATCGTCTTCCATAAACCACAGGAACCCCAGATTCCCACTTGGACATTTGAACCCCTTATAATTTGAACCCAGCCTAACCCTTCATCCTCATATGTGACTTTTGCTGTATGCAATTTATAGCTGTGTGACAGAAAATTTCTTTGGATTCTATAAAAATATAGCGTACCTCTCTCTTCTTGTAAGTAAATGACATTTTTCCTGATTAAATTAGCTTCCTGACTCCGCTTCCTTGCCTGCTTCTCTTAACATTTGCTTCCAAAGCCAACTACGGTTGTATCTTCTCTATAAAAAAAATTCCCTGATGGTTAAGTAGGGGGGTTTAAATAGGGGTTAACCAAATGGGCTTTGGATTTTGATAGATATAATAATGAATCCCAAATCTTCCTCTTATGAGCTATGGAAATAAGATACTTCCTCTTTGATCATAATTGTTACTGATTCAACTGAGGACAATTATACCAATATTCATCAGGGAGGACTCAAGGAGCACTACATACGTGAAGCACATAGCAAACAAGCTGTGACATAATGAATATATCATAGTTGGCACTAATACTTATTGTTATTTGTTACTGTTATTTAGATGATTTTCTATGTGTTTTGACAGTTCATCTGTCATGACACTAAACACAGGAGACTGAAAATGCATTTTTGCATACCCATGTATCCCCTTAAACTTCAAGATCCTTAGGGCAAACACTTGAAACCCAGAGCTAGAATATAGACACTACCATGTCTGTTCAACATTCACTATTTTCTAAACAATAAATATGCTTTTATTTTTCTTTCTGACTAAATATCTGTATTCAGGTAAAGCTCATAACTTCCCAACTCATTAGCTGTGTAGGTGTTAGAAATTCTCCATTAGTGTCAAAAAAATAAAGCCAAATTACAAAGCAATTAGCCAATTGTATTTGGGTTTTTTTCCCCCCTTTTGGCTCATTTTAAATAAAGACAGACTAAATAACTTTTCCACTTTGCCTTTGATTTTTTTTAATGCCTGTATTGTATTTTGGGTATAAATAGAAAAATTACATCTTTTCAAGTTTGTAAAATATGCTGAATTCAATAAAATTATAATGTGTACTTATCTATGAATTCTGGAACAGATAATAAATGCTTTTAGGACAAAGTCTTTGACTAGTCTAAAATGTTAAAATGTAGTTTTTGTTACTAAAAATCTCAATCTTTTTTCAAACTCTACAAGACTTTGTTAAACATTGATTCTCTGGCATTAGAGGAAACTCAAGAGTCTTAAAAGTCATATACTGATAAAGTTTTCAGCTTTTGAAGTCAAGAAGGTAGCCTCAGAAACTAAGAGGCAAGCCAGTGATATCTTCTCAGCTCAACTCCCTGTATATAAGTTAGCATGTTAGTAGTAGATGAATATGAATGCCAAATTCTCATTGACATACAAATATAAGCTCTTTCCATTTCCTTGTCTTTGCTCTGTTAGAAGTACCTCATCCAGCCCCCTTTTGGGTAGGATTTGAGGATGGATGGTTAGGATGGGAAGCTATCTTCTGGGGAGCAGACTGCATTCTTTGTTTTTTACTAGTAAATATCAACTACACAGTTGCCCATTATGAGAGGAAAATATTTTAATTTTGTTTTGTTCTTCACTACTTGGTTTTAATTGATTATTATACAGGTTACCGATTGGCTTTCAAGTGTTTGTATTCCAGGAGAGATATTGATACAATTTTGTGGCAGGGGACAAAGGGCTGCGAACTGGAAAAACATGGAGTCTGAAAAATGTAGGAGAAACAGGGACACATGGGTATTAGGATTCCTCTAACAGTAACACGGTCCAGAGAAAAGACACTTTGTGAAAGAACTGGGTAGTAGAAAAAAAATTGAATGTAATTGCATCATTTTATTTCTGAGGAACTTCACGGGATAGAAGTTCTTCGAAATCATTCATAGCTCAGGTTCCCATTAGTCAAAGTATTGCCCCAAGTTCACCAACAGCCTTGATCAGCTTGTCTCCTAACGGGCCAATGGGCCAGTGCCATGAGAATTTGCTCTTGAGCCAGCTACACTGAGTAATGCTCCTCTGCGGTTCATCTTTGAGAAACTGTAAGATCAAATAAGCCCCTGAGCACCTAGTGGGATAGGACAGGAGATCCTGCCTCTTGTACTTGGGGGTTAAATTATGATTATGTCCAACCTCCAACAGCTGAGACAATTGGGAATAGTCATTCCTGATATACATAGATGATCATTATGTAAATTCATGTCTTTTGTACTTCTAATTATTCATAAAGGATTGTAACAATGACTCATGTAAAGAATGCAAGAAATCTGCATTGTAAGAGAGATACACTATTTTTTTACATGATAGGAGCCTCAATTGGATTGTATATTAAAGGAATAATTAATTTCTCAATAATTTTAAGAGACTTAGATGGTTCCATGGGAGATTTCGGGAAAATGTCTAAATAGCTGAGGTTGAACAGATTCGTGTATTTCACATGCCAGCTGATTGCCTCAAGTATAAATGGATCCAGTTATAATAGAGAACTACCCCAATTTGTTGACCATAAACCACCCTTTGATAACAATTCTTGGATGGCATGCTAGATGACCTAGCTTCTTTGGTCTGGCTGTGTGGTACTGAAAGTCATCTTGGTACTGACAAGTGACCAGAAAATTCATTTTTACAAAAATAATATATATTTTCCCCTATTAGACTACAGGTTGAAATGAGCTAATAATTGGTTGGTTTTAGTAAAGAATAGGAAACAATCTTTAATATCTTTTCCAATTATAAAATAATATGCATATCTCAATGGCCAATTTTAATATTTATGCTCGTTTTTATAGCCCTGTTTCTCAAAAGGGAAGTTAAATATGGATCACAGAAGATACTGCTAAAAATGATCTACAAGCTTATTCAAGATGGAAGACTGAGCATTCAGTTTTACTGCCTTTTGTTCCCAAACTTCCTTTGGGATTATAGAAAGTTATGAAAGAAATTAGGAAGCTAACTGCAGGAAAACAAGAAGTCAGTGGACCAGAATATTTGAGGAAATCTGGAAAATTTCAAGCAGATGGGTTGATATTAATAGAGAAATTCACAATCCAAAACACCAGAGGTAAGAACAGTCTTCACTGAGGGAACCCTGGAGGCACCGGAATCTGAGCTAATTGTACTAAAGGACAGGCATGGGACACAGGGCAATTATGAGTATAATTAATTAAAGAACTCTATCAGGAATAAGTGGACCAGTTAGGATTTCGCCATTTCATTACCCTTTCTCCTCCTTTGTAGTACAAAATGGCAGTTTTTTGGTCCCAAGATAAAAATGTATGAACAGTTCTCTGTAGGAAGGATATGGAGGAGCCATAAAGATAAGCTCAACAAATTTTGTAAGAATGACATTATTCAGATTATATTCTCTAACCACAAAGGGATTAAGCTAGAATTTGTTTGATTAACATTTTATTAAAAACGAAGTCGATAACTAGAAAATCCCAAACTCCAAAGTATTAGTGAAGACAGTTCTTACTATTTCAGGGTCAAAGAACTCAGAATGCAAATTGGAAAATATTTTCAATGGAAAGTTAATGAAGCTATACTTTTTTTTTTTAATGTGGACTACAGCTAAGATAGTGTTTTGAGAGAAATTTATAGGCCTAATTTTATGTATTAGAAAATATGTAAAGATTGAAACTGGTTTAAGCCTTCTCATAAAAGTTGAGAAGAAAGTCAAATCAAATCCAAAGAGTGTACAAAAAAATAAATGCCAATGATAAGAGAAGGAATAAACAAAATATAATACAAATATAAGTGGATAATGTAAACAAAACTAAAAGTTTGTTTAAAAAAATTTACTGTTTACTTATTTTAGAGAGACAGAGACAGAGTGCAAGTGGGGAAGGGGCAGAGAGCGAGGAAGACACAGAATCCGAGGCAGGCTCCAGGCTCTGAGCTGTCAGCACAGACCCCAATACGGGGGCTCGAACTCACCAGCTGTGAGATCATGACCTGAGCCAAAGTCAGACACTTAACCAACTGAGCCACGGAGGTGCCCCAAAGCTGTTTTTTTGTTTTTTGTTTTTTTTAATACCAATAAGATTAGTAAACCACTAGAGAAAACATAACAAAAAAATAAAAATGATATAGATTAGCAATTTTGGACATGAAAATGAAACATAAATTCCAATATCAAATGATGATAGTATATTATTACCAACTTTCTGATACTAAAATTTATAATTTGAATGGAGTAGAAAAATTCACTGGAATAAATATAAATACAGAGCTTAAATAAAAATAAATACAATGTTTGATTACCTCAGTGCTTGTGAAAATATTGAGCCCATTGAGTTCTTTCACAGTAAAAAACTTAGGACCATATGGCTTTTCTAGAAAATTTTTCCAATACCAGAATTCCCAGAATAGAAAAAGGGGAATAATTATCTGTTTATAAGACTAATTTAATTTTGATTCCTAATATTATTTTTCAAGAAAAAAAGTATTGACCCATCTTTCTCAGAAACTTAAATACAAAGATGTAGCTATATATGAAAAATATATTAATTAATAAAATTAACACAATAATTAGTAAAATTCATCACATTCATAGAAAAGAGAAAAAAGAGTAAACAATTTTAATACATGTACAAAAGGCATTTGACAATGTGTAACCCCCATTTATGATTAAAAAAAAAACTAGAAATAGAAGAAATTTTCCTCAATCTGAAAAAGAATAGCTTCAAAATCTTACAGCCCACATTATGCACATTATGTGCACATTAGGCACAGTGGTGAAATACTGAATTTTTCCCCAGAAATTGTTAAATAATATCCATTCTATACCATATTTCTTTAAGTCAAGGAAAAGAAATAAATAATATCATGATGTGAAAACAATGACAGCATCACTACTTACAGATGAAATGATTATGCAGATAGATAATGCAGAGACATCTACAATCTATTAAAATTTAATGAATTTTTAGCAAGTTTACTGGATACAGGTCAATTTAAAAAATCAAATACAGTTCTATATACTAATACCAAATAGACAATAAAATGAACAATTCACCATAGAAAATCGTTCAATATCAAGCAATAAATTTAAACAAGTTCTGAAAAATCCCTAAACAAAAAGCTGTAAAAATACCATCGAGAAGAATTAAAGAATTTCAGTAAATGAAAGCATGCACCATTTTCATGGTTTTCAGCTGCAATATTGTAAGGATATTTCCTTCTAAATTAAACCATATTTTAAGGCACCTGGGTGGCTCAGACAGTTGAGCAATCTTGGTTTGGACTCAGGTCATAATCCCAGGGTTATGGGATCAAGCCCCTTGGTGAGTCTGTGTGCTGAGCATGGAGCCTGCTTGGGATTTTCTCTCTCTCCCCATCTGCCTCTCTCCCCAACTCAAGCTCTCTCTATCTGTCTCTGTCTCTGTCTCTCTCTAATTAAAGAAAGGAGTTTAACAAAAATAAAAAAAAAAAATAAAGTATGTATTGAATGGAATCTTGATCATTTAAGGAAGGAAGGAAGAAAAACACAAAGAACCAAGAATAATTCGGGCAAAATTAAGGAAGAGCAAAGTTGAACTATCAATACTAACAGAACTCAAAGCTCTTTATGAAATAATAAATTATATATAATAAGTCTTTTCTATCTTTATTTCTATCTCTATATCCCTGGTTTCTGGTAATAATCGGTCTTTTGACTCTGGTGCCTGACAGAGTTCCTAAAACGCTTGTCACCTCCTAGGGTGCTAGGATCATCTTTTGTTCTAATATTTGGTCTTTGCTCTTGGTGTCTTACACAGAGATTCTAAGTCATAAACATAGGAGCATCTTTGTTCTAATACAGCAAATCTTGGTACGTTCTTGAATGTTAGTTGGTCACCAACAAGATCAAGTATAGTTAGAAATTTGGTACTTTTAGCCCCACCCGCATTTTCTGGAGAGAGGAAAGAGGCTGGAAAGTGAGTGAATAATTGATCATGTCTACATGATGAGGCCTTCACAAAAATCCAGATAGTACAGGATTCTGGGATCTTCTGGGTTGATGAACACATCCACATGCCAGGAAGGTAGGTGTCCAGATAGTACAGGATTCTGGGATCTTCTGGGTTGATGAACACATCTACATGCCAGGAAGGTAACACACTCCAACTCTATAGGGACAGAAGTTCCTGTGCTCTGGACCCTTCTAGACCTCACTCTGTGTACCTCTGCATCATGCTGTTCATTTGTATCCTTTAAAACATCTTTCATAATAATTCCTTAATAAAAAATAAACTGTTTTCCTGGGTTCTGAGGGCTGCCCTAGCAAATTATTGTACCTAAGGTGAGATTTGTGGGAACCAACAATTTGTAGCCAAGTAGATCAGAAGTTGTGGGCAACTGGTGACCCGCTACTTGCAGTAGCTATCTGAAGTGGAAGACAGTGTTTTGTGACTGAGCCCTTAACCTGTGGGGTCTCCACTAAGTTTTATTAGTGTCAGAATTGTATTGAATTGTAGGACACCAAGCTGGAATTGAAAAATTAGGCAAAGTGAGAAGAAATTCCTATCTCTGGTCATGAACGTGTTCTGTGTGGGTGTGTAAAGAAAAACAGTGAGTTTTTCCTATACACCATTACAAAACTATGGTTATGTTTTTCATTGGGTTATTTGATTGGGTTGTTTTTTTAAAAAATCTTTATTTATTTATTTAGAGTGATCTCATGAGCATAAGGGAGGAGCAGAGAATCCCAAGTAGGCTCTGTGTTGTCAGTGAGGAGCCTGATGTGGAGGTTCAAACTCTTGAGCCATGAGATTATGACCTGAGCCAAAATCAAGGGTTGGACGCTCAACCAACAGAGCCACCCAGGCACCCCACAAAACTATCGTTATTAAAACAGAGTGCTATTTGCAGAAGGATAGATATATTGACTAATAAGATCAACTGAAGCATACAGAAACAGATCCACACATATTTCATTTCCTGAATACAACAAAGTCTCCACTTCAGTATAATGTAATGTACCCAATTATTATGAATTATGCCACACATGGTGCTGAGTAAATTAATATCCACTTGAGAAAAAAATGATTCTGAACACCTATTTCATACCGTCCACAAAATCAATTCCAGATCGATGACTGGTCTCAACATAAAGAATAAAATATAAAACATTTAGAGGAGAATTTAGAAAAACACTTTTGTGACCTTGGATTAGGCAAAGTTACTTGTCTCAATATTTCCTGACTGGAACAGAAAACATTAATCACAAAAGGTGAAATTGATCATTGTAACTTAAAAATTAATTAGGAACTTTAAAAATTAAAAACTGTTGTTCATCAAAAGGTACCATTAAAAGAGTTGGAATCAATATAGATATATAGTTATAGAGGTAGATATGTAGGTAGAGGCATCTAACAATGAACTCATGTAAGGGATGGATACAGTTAAAAAAGACGATACAAGGCTCCCATACATATATATATATATATACGTATATATATATATATATATATATATGGCTCCCATATATATATAGGTTGTCTGTCATATATAAAAGATATTACTTTTCCCATTAGGTTGTCTGTCATATATAAAAGACAGACAACCTAATGGGAAAAGTAATAATAATAAACACATGTCTTGAACATGCACTTAACAAAGCCAAGTGGCCAATAAACATATGAAAGATGCCACACTCTGCATCAGTTTTGGGGGAAATGTGATTCCACATCTAACCATTGGAAACCTAAATGAGAAAAACAGTACAAATCCAATTGGCAAGGCTATGAAGCGAATTCCAACTCTCATAATTGCCAATGGGAGTAAAATTGCTTTGGAAAGCTGTCTAATAATATCTGAATAATAACCGAAACTGAACAATTTCATACTCTATGATCCTGCAGTTCTAGTTTTTGGTACATATGCAAAAGAAATGTGACATATAGTCATAAAACAGGGTGAGCTAGAATGTCCATAAGACAATTCTTCTTAATAGCTTCAAACTAGAATCAAACCACATGCCCACCGAGAGTAGAACTGATTTTTTTAATTCATACAACAGAATACTATTCAGCAATAAGGATGAAAGCTTAGCCATGATACAGAATGATAACACGGGTAATATGAGTATCCACAGAATGTATAGAATTAATCTCACAAACTTAACGTTGAACGAAAGAAGCCAGAAACAAAAGAGAACACACTGCATGCTAATTAGAAATAAGGTTAGTTAGTTCTTGGTGGAAGGGGTGGGATATGATATTAATAATTGGGTTTTTTTAGCTTTTTTCTTTGGCCCCATAAGTGAGGCAGGAAGGCTGTAGACAGAAGGATTAGGGAAATGTTTCTCTGTTCCTCCTCTAGATTGGATCATGGATAATGCTCTAGCAAAATAACCACCCCACTAATCTCTAGTGAGGGCCTACTTAGCAATAAATTGTTAATGTGAACTACCACCCTTTTGATAAATGTGGCTATAAAACTTTGTTATTTTTATCTGGTTGTTTCCTTGGGTTGGATGTTGTATAGGAATTTCCTTAGAATAAATTTCTAAGAGGAAAATTCCTAGGTTAAAGTACATAATATTTAATATTCTTGAAGACTGTTGTTTTAAAGACTATGATACATACCAACAATCACATCTATCCCCATCACCTACCTGCCATGACACAAGTGATCAGGCCGAGTTTCCCATTAAGGGAGGGGGCTTGTTTAATTCACCACCCCCCCAACTTGTCATAGGTACAATCCCATGATAACTATTTGCTTCATGTCTAAACTACTAAAAATAGTTTTTGTTTTCTCCCAGGCTCTCAAAATACTGTCTTCAAACTACACAGATATGTTTTCTGTAATGCAACTTTCAATAAGTAGCATTACTCCTTAGAAAACTAGATAAACACCTATTGTAGTTCAGTTTCTCTGTAACATGTATGTTTTTTAAAAAAAAAAATTGTTAAGATTGATCAATCTTACTGTGGTAACCCTTTCATAGTGTATGTATATCAAGTCATTCTGTATACCCCTTGAAGTTATACAGTGCTATATGTCAATTATATCTCAATAAAACAAAAAAAAGTATTTGGAAAAGTATTTCCCAAATGAGTCCTTTCCCTTTAAAATTAAAAACAACAACACCTTATCCCATATTTCTGTTGTTATTTTTTCCAGTCTACACAAAATGAAGCATATGGAAACACAGATGAGAGGCAAAAAACCAGAGTCACGTCCTATTTCCTACGGACAGCACTTTCTGAAAGCCAGCAACAGGAATATCACATGGGTCTGTGATGCATGCTTTTACTTTATGTATTTGTGTGTTTGTTTGTTTATTTTTAAATATAATTTATTGTCAATTTGGCTAACACACAGTGTATACTGTGTGCTCTTGAGGGTAGATTCCCATGGTTCATTGCTTCCATACAACACCCAGTGCTCATCCCAACAAGTGCCCTCCTCAAAGTCCATCAACCGTTTTCCCCTTTCCCCCGCCCCTCCTCCCATCAACCTTAAATACAGTCTGTTCTCTGTATTTAAGAGTCTCTTATGGTTTTCCTCCCTCTCTCTGTTTGTAACTATGTTTTCCCCTTCTCTTCCCCCATGACCTTCTGCTAAGTTTCTCAAGTTCCACATACAAGTGAAAACATAATATCTGTCTCTGACTGACTTACTTCACTTAGCATGTTTTTACTTTATAATCAATTAACCACCTCATATTGCTTTCCATATTTACCATGAAAAGTACTGACAAATAATAAGGGCTGATTAAGAAATTAAAGAGAGGGGTCTGCAAGTGGAAGGCTGAAATAGTTTTTGAGACAAGGATGCAGGCAGGAGCAAGGGCAGGTGATGGATGGCAGGATGGGGAGAGTAAGGTGGAAATTGGACCCAGGTGAGTAATAGGGGTATTACAGGAGCTCCTGGCTTGTCTCTGAGGATACACAAATTTGAGAGAGCTTAAAGTTTCCATATTCTTCCCTTAGAAGAATCTAACTTGGTATCCGAAGCTCACCCTTGATACTGACCCTATTCAAGGAGAACAAGGAGAAATGTGAATAAGGCATTTGAGTTTTAGCTTTTCAGTTTTCTTGTACCTAAAAATGACTCTTTCAAAAGACATCTAATGCCTATTTATGGCTCTAATATCAGTGGAGTATTTGTTTTGTAATGCCACAATGAACACATGGGCAACTTTTGGGCATTTTCTTTTGTCTTCATCTTGGTGCCTAGTACAGTGTCTGCATCCTTTAGATAATCATGACTGATGTGTTTGATCCTTTTCTGCATTCACATGGAAAGAAAAAATGAATTGAGAAAGATCTTCGACCAATATTTTGTTTTCGTTTCCTCCATTTTATGAAGTCTTTCTCAGTCCTGCCATAGAGCATGGCAGCAGTCCATGCAGGGACAAGAAGTCTTTCATGTAGAAGGGACTGAAGGAATTCCCAATAGAGGTTCAGAACTCAGGTCCAAGCTGAAAAACTCAAAAGCAATGGAGACCCTTACTTTTGGCAACAATCGGGCCTTCTTCCCAAAATGCCGCCCACAGTTTTCTTTGCAACCACAAACTAGAACTGTGGTTCAAAAGCAAACCATATTTAAAAAAAATAAACAGAAATCATTCAGTGGATTTTATTCTACTGTAGAACCTCAAGACCCATTGGTGCAAAGACACATTTTAATGTCCCATGATTGGAAATAATTTATAGAGAAAGAGTCCAGAATAATTCTTACATTCTCTCATTAAAGGTTTTGTTGACTGTTTTCAATGGCACTATTGATTTTATCTTAATTTGTAACTCATTGGTTTGCTGATATCACAGAGAAGTTAATCAGAAATTGGGAAAAACAGTTACTTGTTGATTGTATTAGTAAGCATGAATTTCCATAACAAGATACCACAGAAAGGGAGGGCTTACACCAGAAATATATTTTCTCATATTTCTGGAGGACGGAAGTCCAAGATCAAGGCACCAAGAGGGTTCATTTCTGGTGAGACTTTTCTTTCTGCCTTCTTACTACATTTTCACATGACTTTTTCTCTCTGTGTTCCAGAAGAGAGAGAGTGAACTGGTGTATCGTCCTTTCCTTTTATAAGGACATCAGTCCCATCAGATTAGGGTCCCACACTTATGACCTCAGTTAACCTTAATTCCTTCTTTCGAGGTCCTATCTCCAAATATAGTCACATCAAGCTTACAACTTCAACATATGCATTTGGGGAAACACGAATTAGTCCATAGTATTGCTATTTGATTAATTATTTTTAAAAGGAGCAATGGAATAAAAAATGGATTTCACACAAATGGATTTTTAAATATATTTTGATTTAACGTAAGCAATTTTAATACAAAGTTACTAAATTTTGATAACAAAATTCTAACTTTCTAAGCTATGTTCAATAAACTGACTTTAACTAGAGCAACACATAATTGTTTAAAAAAAACTGCCTATAACAATTCTCACATAATATCTTAGTTAAGTGGTTTAGAAATAATTCTGATGACATCTTGAGATATTACATACTGAGCAGAAAGAGGTGCTATAGTTTCTGATTCCTTGAGACTATAGAGAATTTAAAGTGGGTAACTTGATACTGGGAAGTAACATTTTAAACATATTTATTTAAAGTGTGTGTGTGTGTGTGTGTGTGTGTGTGTGTGTGACCATTTAGTGTAGACACAAAACAACTGAAAAACCTTTAAAAAATATTTTTCCTAATTATTGCCTTGAAAATAAAAATCAAGTACAAATTAAATTATGGTTTAGGACCCTCATTTAAGCAGTTGTAAGTGTGTGAAATGTATTTTAGAAAAACCTTCCAACAGAAATTAAAAGGCATATGGATATATTCGGGTTATCTGAAAAACATCTCTTGTACCAAACGACCAGTACACTCTCCCATCATTCTAGAGAAACAAGCATCTTACATTAAACTTGACTGGTAAAATCATCACTGCTCTGGAACCCCTGTTTCAGGCTATGGATCAATAATATTGACTAGGAAAGAAATTCCTCAAAGCCCGGTTTTGTCATTACCATTAGCAGAACACCACTTAAGTAATGTTTTGATATTTGATATTTTGATTATTTTTGAGACAAGTATTCTGTTAAATATTTATTGAGTAACTTCAAGTTACAACTGTTGAAATTTTTCTCTCGGTAAATTAGCTATGCAATTGATAGCACTTTAGAGTTAAGGTAAATTAAAATCATTTTATTTCACCCATGAATGCGCAATGGAAGGCACCAGTAATGTCTTCCAGCCATATTCTACTCCCCCTTTTGCTATGACAACTTTCAAAGATTTAAGTTCTTGAATCCCATGTGGGGAAATGTTTCAAATGATTGTATGCTAAGGGAAGTGGGCGTAGGCCATCGTAGTCCATGCAGAAAAGGGTTTTACAGCTGCAATCCTTTCATACTTGGTAACTATATTCTCTTTAGTGAAATGGCGTCTGTATGTGCTTAACTATCCAATTAATTTGAATGGTTTGCACTCAAATTCAAGATAAAATGAAGTTGTCATCACTATAAAATTCCAGCCTGGGAACTGGAAGAAATATCTGTTGAATTTACGGAACTGGAATTCAGATGGTAATTGGGACCATTCAGACAACTGTGTTGGTTAGCAAAGCAGGTCTCAGTTTAGAAAACATACAGTTTGGGGTAAATACATCTCTTTCAGAAGGATCCTCAAATGGCTGTTCTAGCACCAAACTCTGGAGATTTTCATGACTGCCTGTCATGCTGTGTTAAATCTAAATCCATGTACAGTAAAACTTTGGCTTGTGAGTAACTTGTTCTGTGCGTGGTCCACAAGATGGGCAAATATTTCTAATAAATTTTAACTTGACAAATGAGTGATGCCTTGCAAAACAAGTAGTACGTGACACCGAAGGTCACATCACAACTGAGCCAATGGTTCTCTCTCTCTCTCTCTCTCTCTCTCTCTCTGTTGCTGCGGGATTGTAGGTGATTGTCTCCCATGCTCAGATGCTTGGTCTCAGGCCTCGGTGTTTGGCAAAAATCTGTGATTTTTCAGAACATTGGAAGGTTCCCACAACTGGCACTAGTGTATTTTTTGTCGCTTCAAAGCACCTTTGCTTTTCCATACAAGAGTGAGCTTAGGAATGCTCTGCTTCATTCTAGGTCAGGCCGCCTGCGGATAGAGACCCTTTCCTCTGCTGCCTTATTGCCAGTTACATTAAATTCAGTATATGAACAAGAGTTTATTAATACCGTACTGTAGTCAACATCCGTGTGAGTGTACCCAATGAGCCCGATGCAGAAAAAGGTTGAAAAGAAAGGCGGTAAGGAGAAGGAGATGATTATAGTGGAAGTTAAGAAAGAAATCATCAGGAAGTACAAGTGAGGTATGCAAGTGGCCAAAATGGCAAGATTTTATAAGAAGTCGACGTCTGCAGAGGAAGAAGAGAAAAAGGCAGAGGAATGCCTCCCTTCAAATGAGATTAGGGAGATGTGTAAAATGTGGGAAACAGTGCAAAATTTTGTAGAAAGGCACCACCCGAATAAGGCTGTAGCAGTGTAAGTGATGAGTCTGTTTAATGACAATGCAGTGCCACGTTTTCATGAAATCCTCAAAAGGAATGTCATTGGATAAGTTCCATGTTAAAGTTGCACGAAAAGAAAAAGACCGTAATGAGGCAATAGATAGCAATGATCCGTTAGTGAAAGGCGTCCTACACCAATAACCCTCCTGTCTCTTGTCTCCTTCACACCAGCCACAAAGGTTTTCAAAGGTAAGTGCAGGTTAATTTATTTTTCTTTAAATCCTGTATTTCCTTTATTATTTTGTATTATATTACAGTATTGTAATTATTTTTTGTGAATATTTTTTGGTTGTGGAATGAATCATCTGAGTTTCCATTATTTCTCATGGGGAAATTCGCTTTGATTTGCAAGTACTGTGGATTACAAGCATGTTTCCAGAACGAATTATGCTTGCAAACCAAGGTTTTACTATACATCATTTTTCTTCAGTTTTTAACATGATTTGTGATCTAGGAGGTACTATTGCAGATAGATTCCAGTTTAATGAGGCAATGACCTCAGTTAAGACTTTGTGGCTCTCATGCTTTTGGCATAGATACCTACACAACTGGGTAAAAAGTTAAAATTTTGGTTGTTTCACAAAAACATTATATTGATGAAAGAATATTGGTACCAGTGCCTGCTTATTGCCCCTACTTTATTTCATTCATTGACTAGGAAATGTATAGTTATTATTTTGCTATAATCCCCATTCTACCCTACTGCCTAGAATCACGAAGAAGCCATTGCATCATATTATTAAGATCTCCAAAATAAAGCAGAATTTCAGGGGGATGTAGCACTACTTTTTCCAACACATTGGCTTCCTAGATAGCTCCTGAATTCCATAATTTTCCTGGTCTCTACATTGTGTCTCTTACAGTTTTCGTCAATTTTTTGAACCTAGTCTAAACAGGCTTTCACCCCGTCACATTAGTTGGGCTCTAGATATCAATTCAGTACTGGTGACTCCCTAAATTCTATTTTTATTTGTTTATTTAGTAACTGTCCACTCTAATAGCATCTAATCTACATCGGGCTAGGGACTTTGTCCATTTTGTGCATTGCTATAGGTCTAAAATATAGAAGAGCACCTGGTAAATAATAAACAGTAAATCTATCCTGAATTATTTCATTATTATTTTTCTTTTTGATGAGTATTTTAAGAGACATTCTCGTACAATTTAGAAAATCCTCCAAATTCCAAACGGGGAAAAAATCTAAGATGACTACTTTTCATAGGAGATAATTTTCTTCAAAAATAAACCCAAATTTCCTGACAGACTTCTCTGTTTTCTCTGTGAAAATAACCTCTTATTCATGCATTCCATGAAGATCCACACCCACTTGAACCCAGAAAGGTTTTTGTTGAAACTAAACAGTTCAGAATTTAAGTCTTAACTCGGCATATAATAGCTGTGTGGATTTTGTAAGTCACATAACATCTGTGCACAAGTCTTGTAATCAGACAAAAATAATTCTTCACTTGAAAATGTGGTATAAGAATTAGAGATAGCTTACATAAAACTAAGATCCCAAAGCCTGGACATGTGTCAGGGTCTCCAAAAACAAGATAATTGTTTTCATTAACCTTATTATTATTGGAAAATAATTATTCTCGACAAGAAAAAATTTAATTTTCATTATTTACCTATAGAATTCAAGGCGTTTTGTTAGGCTCTGTAATAGTATTGACTTTTGCTTCTAGAAAGCAGCTATGGTAGGAATGGATCACTTGAATCCAATCTGGTTTGTTGGAGGCCATCAGTGTTCATGGAGTCTGGGTTCTCTCTCTCTCTCTCTCTCTCTCTCTTTAGGTATAAGGCTTCAGGCATCTCTACTGAGCTGGTGGTGTTTACCAGGATTTTTCCTTCCTCTATTTCTTTTTTTTTTATTTAAAATTTTTTTTTAAACGTTTTTATTTATTTTTGAGACAGAGAGAGACAGAGCATGAACGGGGGAGGGTCACAGAGAGACAGAGACACAGAATCTGAAACAGGCTCCAGGCTCTGAGCTGTCAGCACAGAGCCCGACGCGGGGCTCGAACTCACGGACTGTGAGATCATGACCTGAGCTGACGTCGGACACTCAACCGACCAAGCCACCCAGGCGCCCCATCCTTCCTTGATTTCTAAGCTTTGTTCCCTCTAGCACCAGCTCAGCTCTCAGCCTCTAGACTTTCACTTGTGACTTAGCACATGCCTCTAAGGATAAAGTTTTGCTGATGGTTGGAGTTTTATGAGCACAACTCATTTCTCCAAAGCTCGTATCTTAAGGCCTGGCTGCCTTGATTTTTCTCCAATGCCTTCAAACAAATTTTGAAATAAATAAATAAATAAATAAATAAATAATCTCCTGGCTTTCCGCTAGCTCTTCTTGTTTTTAACAGGGGAAATAATCTGAAATGGTTTATCTACAAACTCAGAAGGACAATCTATAATACTGATATTTACAAGTGGAAATATCATTCACCAGTTTTTCTCAAAATCATCACACGATTTTTAAAAATAATCCCACATTTAACTTTTGCAAATTGGTGACTTTCACAAAACACAGTCAAAGACCGACAGACGTAGACCATGCAGCTTAATTTCTGTCTGAGCAATAATTGTCACCAATTGTAATCATAGTATTAAAAGCTCCTCTATCATCTTAGTATCACGGAGCTTACATTTCCATTTGTTTTTAAGTCTTTCTTACCACACGTGAGTTGTTAAAGATGGGGTGGCATATCATGAGCGAAACTAAGCAGACTTAGGATAATCATTGACCAGGTCACCTCTGATGGCTGCCGAGGAAAAAGAACGACGTCTCCTTCTCTGAGAAGGAAAAGCATCCCGCGCGCAGACAACTTTCAGCGCCGATCTTGCCTGAACTACTTTGTTTACTTAACAAGACCGGATGGCTACCAGGGCCTCGGTGTCAGACTACATTAGCGTGCACGTACATGTAAAATTAATCAACAGACCTAGCATCTCGCCGTGTAGTCCCCGCAGAGCCGGGGGTTAAACATCTGTCTGCAGTGATGTTTCCTAAAAAGCTTTATGTAACGGCCAGAGGAACTCAGAGTAGGCACTCAAGGTGCAAGGAAGGGCAAGACAGACCGTGGAGGGAAAGTGCTGGTTTTCGGTGGACTGACAGCCTCACCATCATACCCAAAGGTTACAACCTTAGACTCCAAAAGCTTTTAAAGCTCCTTGCATCTGTGTTGCCTGACTGACTTTAGCATTAAGCACTTAGGACTAGGATACTCAGAACATGTGTCTTTTCCAGAGTTTCTTTAACGTGGATGAAAACGTTTGGGCCTTTCTGAAATATCTGCCTCATAAATCGCAACTTTAACTTCCTTGTGTCAGACTGAAATTGGTTTTTCCACGTTTTACCACCGTGGAGTTAAAGCAGTTAGGCGCGGGTACATTTTGCAGTGGCTTGAAACATCAGCAAGTTTTCTTCCTAATATTTGCCAAAGTTTGTTATGTGTTAGAAGGCAGCATGATGTAATTGAAATGACACGAGCTTTGGGTTCAGTTCTGGGCTCTGCTACTTATTAGCTGCGTGACTGACCCTGCCTCTTTGTCCGATGAACCAGGCCATGCCGCCTCCTTAGGGATATGATCTGTAAGTGTGCATTTAGGCTATATGGATCGTGTTCTATTTGGAAGGTGCTCTATATGCATAGCTACTCTGGAACCAGTTCAATAAATCAATCTTATTTGGTTTCTACCATAAGTAATAGTCCTGACGAAATTGAGTTCTGTACTGACACCCTACAAATAGAAAAATAATTAATAGTGGGGGAGGGCACCTTTAACAGTGATAAAATAAGTCCTTTCACTGAGCTGTTTGAATGCTACTCGGAACATGCAGCAAAATGATAATAAACTCATCTTCAGGCAATTTATTTAGAATAGACAAGATTTAGAGACATGCACGGAAGAGATTTTCCGGGGTGAACAGATGCATCACCACGTATCAGTCATTTGGAAGTGAGTGATAGTCCTCTGTCATTGAGTCGAATAGCAGGGTTTCTTGTTCAATGCAATCTTTGCACTGAATGTTTGAAGGTGCTCCACTAGTGAAATAAGAGAAATAGTGTCTGGGTTTCTATAGAAGTTTCCTTAAATTAGTCTCTTGTTAAATAATGGGCTATTTTTTTTTTCAAAATTAAAATGAACTCAATTTATATGTGAGATCTGACAGAATCTTGCTCTGGGAAACGAATAGACCCGCAGCCAGGAGCTTTGAATTTTAACAATAGTCTTCTCTTGTCACCTGTGACCTTGGGTATGTTAATTAACCTCCCAGAATATCAGTCGCCTCATCTTTAAAATGAGAATTATGAAAGAGATTAACTTCTCAAAACAGCTTCTTGCTCAAGAAGTGGAAGAGAGACGGTGCAATATTTAAACTATTTGCTGATCTGGTGGTGAAACTGCCAATTGGAATTTGGGGAGACAGCCAGACTCAGACACTATTGCAGCCGTCAGGGGTAAAGATGAACACTGCAGATCTGTGTCTGTGCTAGGCAGAATAATGGCCCCCAAAGCTGTCCAAGCTCTAATCCCCAGAGTCTGTGAATATGTTACCTTACATGGGACTCTGCAGATGAGATTAAATTAGGACTTTAAAATAGAGAGATTATCTTGGATTTTCTAGGTAAGCCTGATGTGATCACATGGTCCCTAAAAGTGGAAAAGGAAAGCAGAAGTCAGAGTGATGTGCCGTGAGAACTTGAGCTGCCATTGCTGGCTTTGGAGACGGAGGAAGGACATCACAAGCCAGGCGATGAGGGCAGTCTCTGGAAACTAGAAGATGCAATAAAATGTATTTGATCCTGCAAAGCCTCCAAAAAGGAAGACCATTTTAAACATTGATTTTAGTCCAGTAAGACCATGCCATACTTCTGACCTACAAACTTTTAAATTAATGAATTTGGGTTGTTTTAAGCCACTAAGTTTGTGGCAATTTGTTACAGCGGTAGTAGAAAACGAATATGATACCTAACATGGTAAGCAGCCCACAAAGAAGGTTTGAGTTTGCTGGATGAATAAATGAAAGAACAATGCATGGATGTACTACTAGGATAAAAATCCACGTGAAGGCTCCTGAGGAACCTATTAAATGGACCAAGGTTCTTTCACTTCCATGGTCTTTATGTATTCTCTAAACCCACACTCTGGTTTCTCCATTTGGGGAAGACTGCCTCACCTCAGAGCTCACTTCTCAAACCATCAACACATATGCATGTCGCTCAAAGCAAATGTCCCATAATGCAAATACTAGCTCACAAACCTATCCTCTTAGAATGGGAGTTGCTGGAGAGCAGGATTGTTTCCTCTTCATTGCTGTCTCCCCAGTGTGCAGCACAGAGCCTGGGCCAAGTAGGAATGCAATGGAGAGGGGATGCTGGAATGAATGGGATGAAACACAGAAACCAGGAAGTGACTGGGAGTTCACCCAGTTCCCCAGTTCTGAATTTAATGCCTTGCACAATGTAAATGTATTTTAGTCTTTTGCTTACACTAATTCCATCCCAAGGGAGAAAACCTAAGATCTAATCTAATCACTGTTATCTACTCACCGTCCAGAATCTCCTGAACTTGAACAATTCTCTCCATTTGTTCTGATGAGGATTCCCTGTGGTCTGGCTGTCCATACACTGAAAACACCAACTTCCCCCTTCCACATACAGAACTATATATAGAGTATATCCAGAGAAAATGAATAGGACACTTGCATTATTCTTCTGTAACAATTCTAAAATCCCACTGCAGATATACTATGAAGGTATCTCTCTGGAAGACGAGAAATAATCTTTGTGGCCCTGACACTATCCTCTAGAAGCCTTATCTTATCCATCATGCTGTACAGCAATGTCTGAAGTTGGAATAATGCTCTCTTAAGAAATTGTACTGTTTTTAAAGCCAGGTTTAAATACATGGAATTTTAGAAGACCAAAGTTTACTGTAAGTCATAAAAAGTTACATAATTTTCAGTCTGCCCCATGGTTTATTTGGTAGAATTACTCCTTCAGAACATTTGTAGCCTTCCAATCTATTTAATTTGTTATGTACATTAATAATCATACTTAAATTATTGCATATAGTCTCAGATCTGCTTTATTTGTTTCTTCACGTCCATGCCCTAACTTTTAAATTAATTGTAGCTACATCGAAGCTACCAGGATCCTTTAGACTACACACTTAATCATTTCTGCTGCAAAGCTGCATTTCCAATCATCTCTCTAGCTATAATTTACATACATTTGAATTTACCAATTTTATGTACAATTTGATGATATTTGCAAAGTAACCAATGCCACAATTGTAACATAAAATATTTCTGACACATCAAAAAGTTCCCTCCTTGCAAATTTGCAGTCAAACTCTGCTTCATGCCCAGCTGAAGCAACTGCTGATCTGCTTTCTATTATTAGAGATTATTTTGTCTAGAATTTCTTATAAAAGGAATCTTACACTATGCACTATTTTGTATCTGTCTTATTTTACTCAGCCTAATGATTTTGAGATGCATCCTTAATTATGTGTGTATCAGTAGCTCATTGTATATCTGCTGAGTGGTATCCCATTATATAGATATACCAAAATTTGTTTCTCCATTATTCTCTTGGTGGACATTTGCATTGTCTCCAGTTTTTGGCTGTCATGCTCTATGACCATGCAGATTTTAATAGGAACACATTTTCTTTTTTTCTGATAAATATGGTAGAGATACATATGCTAATTGGAACTTTCTTGACTTTACAAGAAACTGCTAACATGACTGTGTGGTTTTACATTCCCACCAGCAATGTGATATCGTCAGTCTTTTTAATTTTAGGTATTCTGGAATGTGTGTAGTGATTTTATTGTGATGTTTATTTCTGTTAGTGATGATTATGCTGTACATCTTTTTATGTGCTTATATATCTTCTTTTATCTTCCTCTATAAAATGTCTCTTCAAATATTTTGTACTCCTGCTTTGTCCTATTGAGTTATAGAGTTCTGCGTGTACAGTTTGAAAAAAAAAAAGTCCTTTGTCAAATTTTATATTGCAAATATTTTCTCCCAGCCAGTAACTTGTTTTTAAATTTCCATAAAAGAATCCTTTATTGAGCAGAAGTTTTTGATTTAGATAACTCCAGTATTTTATGGTTTATGCTGTTTGTGTTCTATCAAATATATCATTGCCCTCCCCAAGATTGCAAAGATTTTCTCATATGATTGTTCCTAGCAATTTAATTGTTTTAGCTTTTACATTTAAGTCAATGGTCTACTTTGAATCAACTTATTGTGTATTTGAGGGGGAAGGGTAGAACCATTATTCTGCATGTGGATATCAACTGTTAACTTCACTGCTTTAACAAGATGGATATTCTTTCTCCCTTGAATAACCTTGGAAACATTTTGAGATATCAATAGAGAATAGACTATTTGTTCATCTCTCTATCTTTATTCTGTTCAATATCTATCTATATGTAAATGCCACACTGTCTTGTTTCCTATGACTGTAGTAAGTCTTCAAATAACGTATAGTAAGTACTCCAATTTTGTTTTTATTTAAAAAAATGTTTCTGCTATTTGGAACATTTGTATTTCTCTATAAATTTTAAAATAAACACATCAAAAGTTTTACCAAAAATAAAAACAAAAACAACACACAAAAAAATCCAGATGGGATTTTGATCAGGATTTCCCTGAGTAATAGATCAGTGTTCTGAGAATGAACATCGTAATGGTACGTTGTTTTTCAATCCATGAATATGGTATATATTTCCACTTCTTTTGGTCTCCCTTAAGCATTGTTTCATAGCTTTCAGTTCACAGGTTTTGCTTTTGTGTAATTAAGTTTGTCTCCCAATATTTCATATTTTGATGCTATTATAAGTGGTATTGTTTTTATTTCATATTCTAAGTTTTAATTGCTAGTACACAGATATATAATTGATTTTTATTGTGACTGTATTCTGTGACTTTCATAAACCCATTAATTAGTTCCTGTATCTTTGATATTAGATATGTAGAAAACCACATCATATGCAAATAAAGGCTTTTTTTTTTCTACTTTTTCCTTTCCAGTCTCTAAGGTTTTCATTTTGTTTTTCTTTTCTTTTCTTCTCTTTTCTTTTTTCTTTTCTCCTTTTCTTTTCGTAAATGTTGAATGGAAATGGTGAAGGCATATACATCCTTGCTTCGATACTGATTATTAGAAGAAAGAAAGCATTTGGTCTTTTATTCTGAAGTATACTGTTAGTTTTGTGGGTTTTTAAAAATTTTTTTAATGTTTATTTATTGTTGAGAGAGAGAGACAGGCAGAGTGCAAGCAGGCAAGGGGCATAGAGAGAAGGAAACACAGAATGTGAAGCAGACTGCAGGTTCTGAGTTGTCAGTACAGAGCCCGACGTGGGGCTCGAACCCACAAACCGTGAGGTTATGACCTGAGCTGAATTTGGATGCTTAACTGACTGAGCCACCCGGGTGCCCTACTTTTGTGTTTTTTTAATGTCCTGCATTATTTGGGGGAGCATGCCTTTATTTCTAGATTGGTTAGTTGGTTTTTTTTTTTTTTTCCATGAATATATGTTGAGTTTTGTAAGAAAAAAATTTCTGTGTCTATTGAGAGGGTTATATAATCTTTTCTCTTCATTTCTTTCTCTCTTTCTTTCTTCCTTCCTCTTTTTGTCTCTCTTTTTTCCTTCCTTCCTTCCTTCCTTCCTTCCTTCCTTCCTTCCATCCATCCTTCCTTATACTATCTTCAGTTTTCTAGTTGTTAAAGGAAAAACAATAAATTGGGGCTCTGTTACTTCATCATTGATAGAAAAGATGTTTCCTTTGCATGGTTGCATTTTAGTGTCATTTTTTTGCTCAAGGTTTTTTCATCATAATACCCCTGTTTGAAGGTCAGACAACAGGTTTTACAACCTTTAAGGCTCTGAATTTCCCAACACTCTCTCTTTCCTATCCATGCTTACAAACTGGCCAATTCCCTCCTGAATATGTTTCTTTCTTATAATACTTTGACCAAAAGATACAATAGTAGCCAATAGACACCAATACTTTGATTCTTCTCAATCTCTTCCCCACAGCTGTCAGTTCAGTAGACATGTGATCTTTCCCCCAGGAAATTGAAAGCAAGAGTTTTACCAAATGTTTGCCATTACGTAATATAGATCATCATCTCCTCAGCCTCTGATAACAGTTTTATTATTTCTTGTTTCCTGTATGCTAAGACTTTGCCACATGTTTTAGGTTTTCGTTACAAAGCATGTCTCTTGAGTTTATCCTAGGCATTGACATCCAGCTGGCAGTGAGACATGGAAATGAGGGAGTAGATAAAGCATACAAGAGTCAACACATTGATTCTACTCACATATTACTGAGGAAAATTAGTACCATGTCACATGTGTATGCAAGAGGGATAGGAAAATTTATTTAGCACTGTAGTCAGAAAGCAGATAATAGATTTAATGAACTGTTAGTTCATCTTTGGTGAAATGGTATAACTTGTTTTCAAGAGGCATTTACCCTATAAAAGCTATACTGATGTAAATCCCATTTAGGATCCATGAACAAGCCCTCCAGTTGTAGTAGAGGGTAACTGGTTAGATATCAATAGACTTGCCTCATACTAGAGAAGAAACTGACTCAAAAAGATAATTTCAGAACTTTACTAAGTTTTGTAAGAAAAATTCGCTATTAGATTTGGGAATAGGTTGAGGATGTTTGATTGACAAAGAACAGAATTTTATATCTGAATTATGCCTGAATCCACTGAAATGGGTGAAATTTTCAGAGCTTTTGAATTCAATGTGTTAGCTCAAGCAGCTGGGGATGGTAACAATTGTTTACTCATAATTGTTCACTCAGTGGTATCTCATACTAAATCTAGTTGAGATGTGAGCATTTTTAAAATGATATTGGTGAAGTACTTCACATCAGAAAAGAATGAATCACTGAGTGAATGTGTCATTAGTGACCAGCCCATTGACCCACTACGTCCTTTGTGAAAGCCCAGCAGACCCAAGGCACTGAGAAATATATCAGTGAAGAGAGCAGAAGCTCATTTGAATAATAATTAGCCCTTGTATTTGTCAACTAGGATGCTGTTGCCAAATGCTGTGTTTGAAATGAGCTCATTGTTTTCAGGGTGATTGGACAAATCCTGGAGTGCCTACCCCAAAATGGAGGCACATAAAAAAGAGGTACTATGAGGAGCAAAGGAGCTTCTATGGAAATCAGAATGGTCCAACATGCTGGAATATTTAGCAGTGCAATTGATCTTTGATCCCCTAGAACTCAGACATATAGGCCGTCCAACATATAATTTTCATTCACTTATTAGTTTGGTCATTGATTTAACAAATAAGTATTGAATCCCTAATATCTGTCTGGTTGTACTCTGTGCCTAGGATACAGTGGCGAAGAAATAGAAAATTTGTTTTGATTGTATGGAATTTATATATTATTAGGAAGAGAAAAGAAAAAAAAACAATACCAAATTTAGACAACAAATAAATTATATTGTATTTCATAAATTTATGAGTGATTTAAAATAATAGCAAAAGGTGGACATAGGCAATGCTGTGAATCAAGAAGAGGGGTACAATTTTAACGAGGGTGATCAGGGTAAAAACATCAATAAAAATATTTGAAGGAGGTATAGAAGCTATTCATATGGCAATCTGCAGCTAGAGAATTACAGGCTAAGAGATGAGCCAATGCAAAAACCCTAAAGTGTGGCCTTCCTTGAGGGAACGAATCCAGCTGCACCAATACAGTTAAGGGAGGAGTAGTAAGAGATAAGGTCAGATAAGGCTTAAATTTCTAAATGAGACAGGAGAATTTTGGAAGAGGTTAATCTGAAGAGAAACATAATCTGACCTATCTGGTCTTTGGATGCCTCTGGGTGCTGTGTCACGCACAGACATTGCTCAGGCATAGTGAGGGAAGATAAGAGTAGAGTTAGGGAAATCATTTAGGTCATTGCAGTTGTCCTGGAAAGAAATAATTGTGGTTTGGACTATGATGGTGGCAATGGATGAGGTAAAATAAGGTTCTGGATATTTTGAAGATTAAAATCAACAGGATTTCCTGATAGGACAGAAAGAGAGTCATCAAAAATGATACCAATGTTTCTGCCCCAAGAAAATTGTTAGGAAGGAGCTGCTATTGTCTAATACGGCAGGGGCACCTGGATGGCTCAGTCCGGTGAGCATCCGACTTTGGCTCAGGTCATGATCTAGTGGTTCATGAGTTCAAACCCCATGTAGAGCTCTATGCTGACCGCTCAGAGCCTGGAGCCTGCTTCAGATTCTCTGTCTCTGTCTCTGTCTCTTTCTCTCTGCCCTCCCTCACTCACATTCTGTCCTTCTCTGTGTCTCTGTCTCTCTCTCTCAAAAATAAATAAACATTAAAAAAATAAAATGGGAGATGCTGCACTTGAAGCAAGTTGGATCAGCTAAACTTGAGAGGTTATTAAATTATCCCAATGGTGGTGTTCAGTAGTTGTATATATAAATCTGAAAATCAGAAGAGAACTCCAGAAGAAGGGATTTCAAACAGGTTGTATCTAAAGCCATGAACTTATACAAATTTATCTAATTTTTATATATTTTTATCTTATTCCGATTGAAGTACAGTTGGCACATATTATATTGGTTTCAGAGGTATAACATTGTGACTTGGCAATTATATACATTATAAAATACTCATGACAAGAAGTGTAGTTACCATTGGTCATTATACAAAGTTATTACAATCTTACTGACTATATTTCCTATGCTGTACTCTTTTTTAACTTATTTATTTTGAGAGAGAGAGAGAAAGAGAATGTGTGTTGGGGGAGGTAGAAAGGGGCAGAAAGAGAGAGAGAGAGAAAGAGAGAGAGAGAGAGAGAGAGAGAGAGAGAGAGAATCCCAAGCATGCTCCACCTTCAGTGCAGAGCCCCACATGGGACTCCATCTCACCACCATGGGATCACGACCTGAGCTGATATCAAGAGTCCAAAACTTAACTAGTTGAGCTATCCAGTCCTCTCACTGTAGTGTATAGTTTTAATCCTTGTGGCTCATATTTTATAACTGGAAGATTGTACCTCTGAATCCCCTTCACTTATTTTGTCTATACCACCCCAAACGCTATCCTCTAGCGACCACAAGTTTGTTCTCTATTTTTGAGTTTGTTTCTGGTTTTTGTTTGTTTGTTATTTATTCATTTGTTTTGTTTTTATTTTCCACGTACAAATGAAATTACATGGTATTTGTCTTTCTCTGTCTGATTTATCGCACTTAGCATAATACCCTCTAGGTCTATCCATGTTGTCATGAATGGCAAAATTTTATTCTTTTTTATGGCTAAATAATATTCCAGTGTGTGTGTGTCTGTGTGTGTGTGTGTGTGTGTGTGTGTGTGTGTATACACACACACACACACACACACATATACATATATATCATCACATCATCTTTAACCATTCATCTATCCGTGGTCACCTGACTGCTTCCATATCTTTGTTTGGTAAATAATGTTTCAATACGCATTACGGTGTCTATAATCTTTTTGTTTTTTTTTTTTTGTTTTTTTTTTTTTTAAATTTTTTTTCAACGTATTTTATTTATTTTTGGGACAGAGAGAGACAGAGCATGAACGGGGGAGGGGCAGAGAGAGAGGGAGACACAGAATCGGAAACAGGCTCCAGGCTCCGAGCCATCAGCCCAGAGCCTGACGCGGGGCTCGAACTCACGGACCGCGAGATCATGACCTGGCTGAAGTCGGACGCTTAACCGACTGCGCCACCCAGGCGCCCCAATAATCTTTTTGAATTAGTGTTTTTATTTTCTTTAGGTAAAATCCAGAAGTGGAATTTCTGGGTTATATTGTATTTCTACCTCTAATTTTTTGAGAAAACCCTATACTGTTTTTCATAGTGGCTCTACCAATTTACATTTCCACCAATGGTGCGTAAGAATTCCCTTTGTTCCACATTCTCATCAACACATGTTATTTCTTGTCTTTTTGATAACAGACATTCTGCTAGGTGTGAGATGATATATCTCATTGTGTTTTTTTTAATTTTAAATGTCTTTTAATTTACATCCAAATTAGTTAGCATATAGTGCAACAATGATTTCAGAAGTAGATTCCTTAATGCCCCTTACCCATTTAGCCCACACCGCTCCCACAACCCCTCCAGTAACCCTCTGTTTGTTCTCCATATTTAAGAGTCTCTTATGTTTTACCCTCTCCCTGTTTCTATATTATGTTTGTTTCCCTTCCCTTATGTTCATCTGTTTTGTCTCTTAAAGTCCTCATATGAGTGAAGTCATATGATTTTTGTCTTTCTTTGACTGACTAATTTCACTTCACATAATACCCTCCAGTTCCATCCACGTAGTTGCAAATGGCAAGATTTCATTGTTTTTGATTGCTGAGTAATACCACTTCTTCTTTATCCATTCATCCACCAATGGACCTTTGGAATCTTTCCATACTTTGGCTATTGTTGATAGTGCTGCTTTAAACATGGGGTGCATGTGTCCCTTCGAAACAGCACACCTGCATCCTGTGGATAAATGCCTGGTAGTGCAATTGCTGGGTCATAGGGTAGTTCTATTTTTAGTTTTTTGAGGAACCTCCATACTGTTTTCCAGAGTGGCTGCACCAGCTTGCATTCCCACCAACAATGTAAAAGAGATCCTCTTTCTCCGCATCCTCGCCAACATCTGTTCTTGCCTGAGTTGTTAATGTTAGCCATTCTGACAGGTGTGAGGTGGTATCTCATTGTGGTTTTGATTTGTATTTCCCTGATGATGAGTGATGTGGAGCATTTTTTCATGTGTCGGTTGGTCATCTGGATGTCTTCTTTGGAAAAGTGTCTATTCGTGTCTTTTGTCCATTTTTTCACTGGATTCTTTTTTGGGTGTTAAGTTTGATAAGTTCTTTATAGATTTTGGATACTAACCCTTTATCTGATATGTCATTTGCAAATATCTTCTCCCATTCTGTCAGTTGCCATTTAGTTTTGCTGATTGTTTCCTTTGCTGTGCAGAAGCTTTTTTTATTTTCATGAGGTACCAGTAGTTCATTTTTGCTTTTGTTTCCCTTGCCTCTGGAGATTGGTTGAGTAAGAAGTTGCTGTGGCCAAGATCAAAGAGGATTTTGCCTGCTTTCTCCTCAAGGATTTTGATGGCTTCCTGTCTTACATTGAGGTCTTTCATCCACTTTGAGTTTATTTTTGTGTATGGTATAAGAAAGTGGCCAGGTTCATTCTTCTACATGTCACTGTCCAGTTTTCCCAGCACCACTTGCTGAAGAGACTGTCTTGATTCCATTGTATATTTGTTCCTGCTTTGTCAAAGATTAGTTGGCCATACGTTTGTGGGTCCATTTCTGGGTTCTCTATTCTGCTCCATTGATCTGAGTGTCTGCTCTTGTGCCAGTACCATACTGACTTGACGATTACAGCTTTGTAATATAGCTTCAAGTCTGGAATTGTGATGTCTACAGCTTTGATTTTCTTTTTTAACATTACTTTGGCTCTTTGGTGTTTTTTTTGGTACCATACACATTTTAGAATTGTTTATTCTAGGTCTGTGAAAAATGCTGGTGCAATTTTGATAGGGATTACATTGTATATATAGATTGTTTTCGGTAGTATTGACATTTTAACAATATTTGTTCTTCCTATCCAGGAGCATGGAATCTTTTTCCATTTTTTTGTGTCTTCTTCAAATTCTTTCATAAACTTTCTATAGTTTTCAGTGTATAGATTTTTCACCTTTTAGTTAGATTTATTCCTAGGTGTTTTACGGTTTTTGGTTCAATTGTAAATGGGATTGATTCCTTGATTTCTCTTTCTGTTGCTTCATTGTTGGTGTATAGGAATACAACCTATTTCTGTGCATTGATTTTATATCCTGCAACTTTGTTGAATTCATGCTTCAGTTCTAACAGTTTTTTGGTGGAATCTTTTCGGTTTTCCATATAGAGTATCATGTCATCTACGAAGAGTGAAATTTGACGTCCTCCTGGCCGATTTGGATGCCTTTTATTTCTTTCTGTTGTCTTATTGCAGAGGCTAAGACTTCCAATACTATGATGAATAAAGGTGACGAGAGTGGACATCCTGTCTTGTTCCTGAAATTAGGGGGAAAGCTCTCAGTTTTTCCCCATTGAGGATGATATTAGTGTTGGGTCTGTCATATATGGCTTTTATGATCTTGAGGTATGATCCTTCTATCCCTACTTTCTTGAGGATTTTTATCAAGAAAGGATGCTGTATTTTGTCAAATGCTTTCTCTGCATCTATTGAGAGGATCATATGGTTTTTGTACTTTCTTTTTTTGATGTGATGAATCACATTGATAGTTTTGCAGATATTGAACCAGCCCTGTATCCCAGGTATAAATCCCACTTGGTCGTGGTAAATATTTTTTTTAATGTGTTGTTGGATCTGGCTGGCTAATATCTTGTTGAGGACATTTGCATCCACGTTCACCAGGGAAATTGGTCTATAGTTCTCCTTTTTACTGGGGTCTCCATCTGGTTTTGGAATCAAGGTAATGCTGGCTTCATAGAAAGAGTTTGGAAGTTTTCCTTCCATTTCTATTTTTTGGAACAGCTTCAAAAGAATAGGTGTTAGCTCTTCCTTAAATGTTGGTAGATTTCCCCTGGAAAGCCATCTGTCCCTGGACTCTTTTTTTGGGAGAGTTTTGATTACTAATTTGATTTCTTTTCTGGTTATGGGTCTGTTCAAATTTTCTATTTCTTCCTGTTTCAGTTTTGGTATTTTATATGTTTCTAGGAATTTGTCCATTTCTTCCAGATTCCCGTTTTATTGGCATTTAATTGCTCATAATATTCTCTTATTATTGTGTTTATTTCTTTTATTCTTGGTTTTATTTATTTGGGCCCTTCCTTTTTCTTTTGGATCAAAATGGCTAGTGGTTTATCAATTTTGTTAATTCATTCAAAGAACCAGCTTCTGGTTTCATTGATCTGTTCTACAGTGGGTTTTCTTTGTTTGTTTGTTTTGTTTGTTTGGTTTTGATAGCATTAATTTCTGCTCTAATCTTTATTATTTCCTGTCTTCTGCTGGTTTTGGGTTTCACTTGCTGTTCTTTTTTCAGCTCCTTAAGGCATAAAGTTAGGTTGTATATCTGAGATCTTTCTTCCTTCTTTAGGAAGGCCTGGATTGCTATGTACTTTCCTCTTATGACTGCCTTTACTGCATCCCAGAGGTTTTCGGTTGTGGTGTTATCATTTTCATTGACTTCCATAAACTTTTTAATTTCCTCTTTAACTGCTTGGTTAGCCCATTCATTCTTTAGTAGGGTATTCTTCAGTCTCCAAGTGTTTGTTACCTTTCCAAATTTTTCTTGTGGTTGGTTTCGAGGTTCATAGTGTTGTGGTCTGAAAATATGCATGGTATGATCTCTATCTTTTTGTACTTACTTAGGGCTGATTTGTGTCCCAGTATATGGTCTATTCTGGAGAACATTCCATGTGCATTGGAGAAGAATATATATTCTGCTGCTTTAGGATGAAATGTTCTGAATATATCTGTTAAGACCATCTGGTTCAGTGTGTTATTCAAAGCTATTGTTTCCTTGTTGATTTTTGATTAGATGATTTGTCCATTGCTGTGAGTGGGGTGCTGAAGTCCCCTGCTATTATGGTATTCTACCGATGAGTTTCCTTATGTTTGTGATTAATTGATTTATATATTTGGGTGCTTGCACATTTGGAGCATACATGTTTACAATTGTTAGGTCTTCTTGATGGATAGACCCCTTAATTATGATATAATGCCCTTCTTCATCTCTTGGTACAGTCTTTATTTTAAAGTCTAGATTGTCTGATATAAGTATGGCTACTCCAGCTTTCTTTTGTTGACCATTAGCATGTTAGATGGGTTTCCATTCCCTCACTTCAATCTGAAGGTGTCCTGTGGTCTAAAGTGGGTCTTTTGTAAACAGCATGTAGATCTTGTTTTCTTGTCCATTTTGTTACCCTATGTCTTTTGATTTGGAGCATTTAGTCCATTGACTTTTAGGGTGAGTACTGAAAGATATGAATTTATTGCCATTATGTCACCTGTAGAGTTGGAGTTTCTGGTGGTGCTCTCTTGTCTTTCTTTTCTTTGGTGCTTTTGGTCCTTATTTATTTCTTTTTTTCCCCATCTTTTCTCCCCTCAGAGGGTCCCCGTTAAATTTCTTGCAGGGCTTATTTAGTGGTCACAAACTCCTTTAATTTCTGTTTGGGAAACTTTTTTACCTCTCCTTCTATATTGAGTGACAGCCTTGTTGGATAGAGAATTCTTCACGCATATTTTCCAGATTCAGCACATTGAATGTATCCTGCCACTCCTTTCTGGACTGCCAAGTTTCTGTGGATAGGTGTGCTGCAAACCTGATCTGTTTTCTCTTGTAGGTTAAGGATTTTTTTTCCCTTGCTTGTTTCATGGGAAACAAGCTTGTTCTTGCTTGTTTCTGCTATGATTTGCTCACATAACCCTTCTACCTGTTTCTCTCTTTTCCTTTTCTGGGACCCCTATGATTCTGATGTTGTTCCTTTTTAATGAGTCACTGATTTCTCTAATTCTTAAAGCGTGCTCTTTTGCCTTAATCTCCCTTTTTTTTTTCTGCCTCATTATTCTCCATAATTTTGTCCTCTATATCACTGATTCTCTGTGTTGCCTCATCCATCCTTGTCACCATGGCACCATTCGAGATTGCAACCCAGTTATAGCATTTTTTTTAATCCTGACTAGCTTTTACTTCTTTTATCTTCGCAGAAAGAGATTCTAATCTATTTTCGACTCCAGCTGGTATTCTTATTATCATGATTCTAAGTTCTGGTTCAGACATCTTGCTTGTATCTGTGTTGTTTAACTCCCTGGCTGTCGTTAATTCCTGCTCTTTCTTTTGAGGTGAATTCCTTTGTTTCATCATTTTGAAGGGATAACAGAAATTAATGGGGTAAAAAATCTAAAATTTAAAAAATAAATTTAAAAAATATTAAAATTAAAAAAATAAAAAACCAACACTGACAAAAAATTGAATAAATGATGCTAGATCCTATGTGTATTTTGTTCTGGGTGTTGAAAGAGGCTTGATAGATTAGAGAAAAAAGAGGGAAAAAAAGAAAAAGGAAATCATTTGAAAATTTAAAAAAATGAATACACTGAAGTAGACTAAAATTAAGTGATGGAAGTAAAATAGAATTTGAAAAAAAATACACAAAAATAAAAATATAGTAGAAAAAAATTAAAATAAAGATTTTTAATAAAAATTAAAAATAAAAATGAATTTTTTTCTTTCTGTATTCAAGAAAAGAAAAGAAACAAAAAAGAGAAAAAAGAAAAAGGAAGAAAAGAAAATTGACAGGATGGACCAGCAGACTGAAATATGACTGAAATTACTTCATTTTCTCCTATAAGCCAAAATATGAAACACTTTATAGTCCATAAACTAAGCAGGTGTAGAGACTTATGTTCCTGAAGATCAAGGTTGGCCCAGTTGGGCAGGGCTTAGTGTTCCGGCTTTGTTCTCCACTAGATGGTGCTGTTTAGCTTACTGGGGTGGATTGTTGTGGTGCTTGTAGGTGTTTATGCACACGCGCGGGAGTGGTGAAAATAGCGACCCAGTCTCTAGTATCAAAACTCTGTTTTCCCCGATCAGCAATCCCGCACCCATCCTTTGTCTTCAGCTTCCATCCATTCCACACTTTTACACAGTCCGTGACCAAGCCCCAGGCAACACCTCCCTCCTGAGTTCTGTCTCAGATGTGGCTGTTTTTCCTGACCCCTTACTTCTGAGGGACTGCGGTTTTGATCCATTCTGCCCCTCTGCAGGAGGGTGTCACCAAGCAATGGCCAAGTGCCGGCCACACCAAGGAACGTTTGCAGGACTGTGCTGCTGCCAATGCCCAGAGACTGTGGCCAGGTGCCAGCCTGCCCCAGAAAACAGTTCACAAGATAGTGTAGCTGCAGCGTTTCTGGGATTATGGAAAATCACAACACACATCTGGCACCAGTTTTCACCCCCAACGAGCTTGTTCTAGCACTAGAGAATGTGGTTGTTCTCCCGCGTCCACTGGGCCTTGCCTTTGGGTGACCCACACACCCTCTACCAGGTGTCCTTCCAGTAGGGGAACCACCTTTCCCCCTGTGGCCTGAAGAACCCTGGACTTCACTTTGCTTCTGGGGATTCGCCCTTCCCACCAGAGCACTGCCAGGTATTGAGATGCGGAGTTTCAGACTCTGTGCTCCCCCTGTTTATAGTCTTAAACCCTCTCCTTTCTCCTTTCTCTCGTTTTAGTGCAGTCCCTGTGGCTGTTTCCATTTTTCCACTTCCTCTCCAGCTGCTTTTGGGAGAGGGGTGCTTTTCCCATTTCTCTCCTCCCTCCCCCTCTCCCCCCCCATCTCAGTCCTCTTTCCACACGCAAAAGCGGCTCCCTGACCTTCGCGGTTTCTCTCTCCCCCAGTTCACCTCTCCACACCACGTAACTGCTGAATTCTGTGGTTCAGGTTGTGCAGATTGTTGTGTCAATCCTCAGATCAGTTTTCTAGGTATGCAGGATAGTTTAGTGTTAGTCTGGCTGTATTTCATGGATGCAAGACACACAAAAAACTTCCATGCTGTTCCGCCATCTTGGCTCCTCCTCCTCTCATTGTGGTTTTGATTTCCATTTCCCTGATAAGTAGTGATGTTGAGCACCTTTTCACGTGTCTGTCCATCTTCTTTGGAGAAATGTCTATTCAAATCTTCTGCCCATTTTTAATTAGATTGTTTGGATGTTGATGCATAAGTTATTTATATATTTTGTCTAGTATCTTCTTATTGGATACATCATTTACAAATATCTTCTTCCATTTCATAGGTCATCTTTTCATTTCGTTGACGGTTTCCATCACTGTGCAGAATCTCTTTAGTTTCATGTTGTCTGAAATGTTTATATTTGCTTTTGTTTCCCCTGCCTGAGGAGACATCCAGAAAAATATTGCAAAGGGTAATGTCCGAGAGTTTAATGCCTGTGTTTTCTCTTAGAAGTTTTATGGTTTCAGGTCTCACATTGAGGTCTATAATCTCTTTGGAGTTTGTTTTTGTGTATGGTGTTAGAAGTAGTGCAGTTTCATTCTCTTGCATGTGGTTGTCAGTTTTCCCAGTACCATTTGTTGAAGGGACTGTCTTTTCCCCATTATATCAGTTCCTCCTTTGTCATAGATAAATTGACCACCTAAGCATGGGTTTATTTCTCAGCCCACTATTCTGTTCGATTGATCTATGTGTCCATTTCTGTGCTGGTACATATTGTTTTTATTACTATAGCTTTGTTGTATAGATTGACATCTGGGATTGCTGGATGAAGTTATAAAGGGAGTTAAGTGTGGTCAGCAAAGAGAAGAAGCTCTAAAACCATGAGGACCTAGGTTACATCAAAAAAAAACTTTTATTTCCACTTCAGGTTCAAGTATATAAGTGAGAGAGATACAAGCAACTGTCAAAATCCCTATACTGGATTTGTCCCTTGGAATAAGTAGTATGAGAGTAAGGGCTAAATGAAAGAGTGTCCAAAATAATTCCTGTTCCAAAGCCAATTAATGAAAAGAAGAATCAAATTTTAGCAATAGGCAATGTCACACGTTTTATATCCATGGTCAAAACTTGAAAGATGCAGAAGTTGTGATTTCCAGCAAAATACTATTTAATATTCCAATTTAGCCAATGCAAAAGACTTTGCAAAATGGCAGTAGGTTATCATAAGCTTAACCAGGTAGTAATTCCAATTACAGTAATGGTTGTGTATGTTGGTACAAATGAGTATAAAACCTCTGGAACCTAGTACTCATATTTTAATAGAAAATTTACTTTATTTTTCTATATCTAGTTCAATAAATAGAAAGCATAACAGTTTCTTATCATCTGTACGGCACGTCCTCCTTGTTATATCTCTGAGATAAATTCTCCCAATCTGTACCACACTATAGCCCACAGACATCTTGCCCACATCAAACATCAAATGTCATGCTGGTCCACCACACTGGTGACCTCATGCTTACAGAATGTGTAGAGAAAGAAAAAAACAAGCAGGTTGGATGCTTTTGTAAGACACATGAATTATTTAAGACTGGGAAAGTAAATCCCATGTATCTGAGAATACTGCTTTACACAGATAAATTTTGTTAAGAGCTAGCTAGGTCAGGGGTGCCTGGGTGGCTCAGTCAATTGAGTGTACGACTTTGGCTCAGGTCATGATCTCATGCTCCGTGAGTTTGAGCCCTGCATTGGGCTCTGTGCTGACAGCTCAGAGCCTGGAACCTGCTTCGGATTCTGTGTCTCCCTCTCTCTCTGCCCCTTCCCTGCTCATAGTCTCTCTCTCTCTCTCTCTCTCTCTCTCTCTCTCTCTCTGTCTCAAAATAAATAAACATTAAAAACATTTAAAAAAAAAAGAGCTATCTAGGTCAGCCAATAAAGAGATAAATATGGCTTAGTTATCAATAAATATGGATATTAATTCAGATAAATACATATTCAGGTACTATGTTTGTGGCCATAGATAAAAATACAAATAGGACATAATTCTTAATTTCAAAGACTCAGAACTCAAAACCGAGAGAAACAGTATATCCAGCCATATTCAAAATAACTATATATATATATAATATATATGTGTATATATATCATTATATTACATTATACATTATATATACATTATATATATGTTATACATGTTATATATATATCATATGAACAAATTCAGCCTGGAATTCAACCATTGATGGGCATAATCAACAAAAGACAATATCATAGACATTGATATAAAATTTATGAAAATGTAAAGACAAAGACTTAATCTTATGAGCTGACAGAAAGGAATAATAAATTATGAAGATAAATAATTTTAAATTTTATTACCAAGCCCATATGGAAGAAGAATGTGGGAGAAGCTGAATAAAGATAATGAAACTTAAATCAATTAACTTGATCAAAATAATTTTTTACTTTAAAAGAAGAAAGTGAATATATTTCAAATCTAAAGACAAATATAGTTTGTCAGCAGATAATCTCTATTGCAAAACTCAAAGCAAGAATAATTAAGAACTTAAAGAACAGTATAAGTTATGGGAAGATAATTGGCTTTACATATTAGCAGAATTTTCTACGCAAAATATATATTAATAAAAGTAAGGCTATATACTGTAACAACATATAAAACTTTTTTCTTTAAAATATTTTTAACCAATGTGTAACAAGAAAAGACATATAAGGATTAGGAAATAGTGTTAAGTTATTTCCTCAGTCTTCGTTAATCTGAATTAAAAGATTTATCTGGAGTAAAAGAAGTTAATAAATACAGAAATATAATTACCAAAAGTTGTTTCAAAATAGAGATTGCCTAGATGATGTTCTATATTATATTTAAAACTGTACAGCAAAAAAAAATTTTGAAAAATGAATCTTGCTTACTGCAAATTTAAACCAATTATTTTCAAGTTTTTCTTGTTCAATAAGCTTCTGACCCTAGGTGATTATTTTAGGGCAAGGAAATAAAAAGTTCAGCCTCATTAAATGTCAAATTAATGTACAATGAGAACAATTAAAGGTAAATTTCCAGAATTGTTTAGATTTTGTACATACATACACAATACATATATACACACATATATACGTTTATATGTATGTGTACATATTTGTGTATATACTTATGTACATATGTATGTATATAAAATGTGTATATATGTGTGTGTGTGTGTATATATATGTATATATACATATACATATATATACATATACATATATATATACACACACACACATATACACATTATATATACATACATATGTGTATATATATATATATATATATATATATATATATACACACACACACACACACAAAGAAACAAAAGAATAGGACTTTATGAGAATAACAGAAATGCTGCTTTTAACTGTGGAATCAGATAATATATATATAATAGAAAGTAACCAAAAAGAATGAAACATTAAGGAATGTAGAATATATAGATAAAATCACAATAAATGTGTACATCTCAAACAGTATAGCATTGAGGTATCTTAAGGATAATGGTAAGCAAAGCAAATAGAATTACTTTTAGATATAATTGCCATTTCAAATTTCAATTTCTAATTAACTTATTTACCCAGATTATTAGACCAATACATCAGGAAAATGCAATAGAGTGGGCCTGGACTATAACAATGTATTGACCATTTAACTCATAATAACATTATGTTTAAGAAAGAGAAATATGGCTAGATATAATAAAATAAATTGGGTTTATACTTGATCGAACAACTGAGACCAAAAAGCTTTGATTAATGGATTGATATCAAAATCAAGGGAAGTTTTAAGGGACATTCCCAGAATACTCTTTGCGGCCCTGTTCTATGCAACAGTTCAAGTAATAAGTTTTAAGATGGCATGCTTATCAACTTTGTGGAACAGAATCGGCTGGATGACAGAATCAGACTTTAAAATCCATTTGTTCATTTATTCAACAATACTCCACAATTACTGTTAGATAGAATCACTTGTACAAGATGAGGGAAAATCTATTAAGATGAATTTCAATAAAATTCCTAGTATGTTACTACACTTAGCACTAAAAGGTCTGATGCATAACTCTTTCACTTGTAAAAATCACTTAGAAGCCTATCTGAAAGAAATGTTAGGTGTTACAGTTGACAATAAACTCAGTCAACCAACGGTATCTGTAGGTACCAAGAAACCTAATGTGGGTATAAACTATTTAATAGCTAGCTTAGATTGAAGTGGAGAAAGAGAGAATCAACTTTATGGGCCACGAAATGAAAAAAAAAAATTCCAAAGAAACCTAAGAAAGTACTGTAAAAGTTACTAAAATACCTTTAAAATTTTTTTTTAGTGTTTATTTATTTTTGAGTGCAGAGAGAGACAGAACACGAGCAATTTTAATTATCTGGACTTGATGTTCTTCCCTATCAAATTGCCATCACTCTTAGATGCAGGGGAACGGCAGAGAGAGAGGGAGCCACAGAATCCAGATTGGGCTCCTGGCTCTGAGCTGTCAGCACAGAGTCCAATGTGTGGTTTGAACTCATGGACCGTGAGATCAAGACCTGTGCTGAAGTTGGGCATTTAAATGATCTGCCCAGGCACCCCGTAAAATAACTTTTTAAAAGACAGATGTCAATAGATTCCCTGCAGAATGGTCACAAATATAAAAAATAATCTTTGTATTCCATAAACTGTTCTAAACATATGTGTACAAAACTAGTAGAAAAACAGCCAGAAAAATGAGGTAAATACCATTTGTGAATTTAGAGAAAGATTAAGCAACTCAATACATTAAAGTATTATTCAATGATTTAGTACTCTCAGTGAACAGACATGTTTAGTATGAAATTGTACCACAATCAAAAAAAGAAATGTTTTATTATTCCTTTCTATAACTCTGCTCTGATCTCCATCAACCCAGATAGGAGAAATTCAACTCAGCAATGTTTTTGGAGGTTTTTCCCCTTATAGCATTGGTGAAGGAAAGTTAGGGATATAAATTGTGAAGAACATTTAAAGAAGTATCTTCTGATCATATCTCACAGGTGTATTGTCGATATTCCCTTTAAGGTATGTGGTTTCACTGCTTCCTTGCCAAATTTGTACAAGGAGTTTCAGTAGTGCCCAAGATTCAATTTTAATTATCTGGACTTGATGTTCTTCCCTATCAAATTGCCATCACTCTTAGATGCTGTGTGTTGGAACAGAGAATGTGTCTGTCACATTTAACAACTTTTCTGTAAACCCAGTTCTTTTCCACTTACCTAGGAAAAACTTAGGCAATATTTCAATTTGCCTTATATTGACCCAATTAGATCACTTTCTACTTTTAAAATTCTGTTTTGGGGGGATTTTTGCACCACCACATTTTGAGCCCATTTTTCAAAAAGAAAAGTAAAAATGCGTTGTGACATTTATTTGCCTTCTCAGTGCATAGGAATTTTTTTCCTTTGGAATATGCAGTTCTATAGCTTTTATGAATAGGCACTGTTACTTTCGAGATCTTAGAAGAGAGACCCAAAGATTTGGGCAGCCATCTTAGGCAAGTGGTGGGTAAACTATCAATAGCAAAATGATATTAAAAAAATAGGAGCTTAATATACAAATTCAGCCATGTAATGATAAGCATTGGGAAATTATTAACTTAATGTATCATGTAAGACATATGTACATCACAGATACCATACTGTAAATTGGCTCATCATTTGATATCACTCTATATCTGTTAAACTGTGAAATAAAGGCCCATGTTATTTCTAAAGATGTGTAATATTTAATACATACATATACATTAAGGATTCACTGTTTTTAAAATTAGGTCAAAAAATTTTGGTGATTACAAATTTTGATGTATTTTAAAAGCTGGTCAATCATTAACATATTTTTGAAAGTAATGATGACAAATTTACCACACCAGCTTTTAAAATACATCAAAATTTGTGATCACCAAAATCTTTTGACCTAAAATTAAAAATAGTGAAAAATGATCAGTACAAAGAAAACTAAAAAAATGATGACATAAGTTCCAACTCTAACCAAAAAGGAATACAAAAAATTGAGTAAATATGTTCTTTGGGGCTTCATCTCTGAGTTTAAGGATTAATTATTTATTTCATTCTTCATTCTAGGTGTTGAAATAAACTGCAAGGGATATAGGTAAATAGAATCAACTTGTGAAATTAAAAAAAATTATTAAAGAAAAACCAATATAACATTTTTCTTTTTTTAATGTTCCCTGTGAATCTTTATTCTTTTTTTTTAATATGAAATTTATTGTCAAATTGTTTTCCATACAACACCCAGTGTTCATTCCAACAGGTGCCCTCCTCAATGCCCAATACCCACTTTCCCCTCTCTCCCACTCCCCATCAACCCTCTTTAATTTTTTTTCAAGTTTATTTATTTATTTGGAGAGAAAGAGAGTGAGCGAGCGAGCAGCGGAGGGTCAGAGAGAGAGGGAGAGAGAGAACCTTAGGCAGGCTCCACACTGTCAGCACGGAGCTCAGTGTAGGGCTCAAACTGACAAACTGTGAGATCATGACTTGAGCTGAAGTTGGATACTTAATGGACTGAGCCACCCAGCCACCCTGACATTTTTCAGTTCTAAAGAAAGTTGACAATAATGAAAGGAATGATAACATTAAAACTCTGATGGATGGGTTTAAGTATATCATTCATAAAATTCCACAGCAAAATTGGGCCACAGAAGCTTTCGGATGCAAGTTGTAGAAAACTTCACATAGTGACTCAAGAATAACGGCACTTAATGATCTTAAATAAAAAGAGGCCCAGAGGTTGGCAGTCCAGATCTGGTACCACTCAATAATTTTACCAAGAATGTTCTGTTCCATTGTCTGCAGCTGGCTGCTTTTTTGGCTATAGGCATGTTATGCCCAGAATTCGTGATCCCCAAAGACCACCAGGGAGCTGAATCCGATGCAAAAGCAAGAGCCTTTATTCGAGCTAGTTCGAGCTCAATCCCCTACCTGCACCAACACAGCAGTGAGATACCGGAGAGAGAGAGGGGGAGAGAGGGGGAGGGAGGGGGAGGGAGAGGGAGGGGGAGGGAGGGGGAGGGGGAGGGGGAGGGGGAGGGGGAGGGGGAGGGGGAGAGGGAGAGGGAGAGATTCAAAGGCACAAAAGGTTTTATAGGGATCATGGCCTTAGCTGATTGGCTGGGGAAGGGTCGTGGACTCAGCTGATTGGCTGCCAAAGTGTGGTCCCAGATCAGCAATTATCAGCATCACCTGGAACTTGTTAAAAACGCAAATGTTGGGCCTGGTGGTCACAGACCTACTGAATCAGAAACTCTGGGGGTGGGGCTCAGCAATCTGTGTTTGAACAAGTCTTCCAAGAGATTCTGATGCACCTGAAGTTTAAGAACCACTGTGTCTGAAGATCTCTAACATGTTTGGCCTCAGTGTATACAGAACGTTTCTCACTGGTCACCTATTAACCATTGGCTGTCAGCCTTGCTGTGCTATATAAATACCTAGCACCAAACATCATCCCCAGAGACTCTGATTAATTGGTTTGGGGTGGGGGTGGGGGTGGGGGGGTAAAATGCTCCCAGGTCATTCTAAGCCTGGACAGGGTTGAGGGCTCCTGCCTCTGACCCCTACCTGAGAGAAGCCCTCCCTCTTTTACTCACACTTTCCACACCTCTCACACTCCCCTTCCTCCCACCTCAGACTTCGGAAGAATGCATCAATCGGTAAGTTACTTAAGGGGAGGAGGCATGTTCTGAGGTTTGAGCAGGAACTTCTTTCTGCGGCCATGTCGGGGACATAGTCACTAGTCAGCCGGCCTAAGTCTGCTCTTTCAGGCATCTTGAAATATGGTTTCCAGATGGCCACAACACCTCTAGCCATCATGAATGCATTCAGAGCGAATAATCATGGAAGAGGCTGATAAAGATGTTTTTTTTCCCTCAAGTGTTTTTCTTTCTTTCTGTTTTTTTTCAACAAAAAGAAAAATAATTCCAAGTGTTTTTTTTTTCTTTCTCTGAAGCTTCTTCTTAGTCTCAACACCAAAAAATAGGTAATACAGTTACCTCTTGCAGCAAAAGTGGATATCTGGCAAGGAAGAATGAAATCTATTGGATTAGATAATCATTCGTCATCCCTGGGGTTGGGCACATAACTCTTAAAAAAAAAACCTGGCATGTTTTCACCAGGAAGAATAGGTAGAACGACTATACGTTAAGAACTAGAAAGTGTGTGGCATAAACCTATCACATAAATTCAGCACAAGGTGGATAGTATATGATGATAAATTAATAAATAAATATGTGAATATAAACTCTGTGATGCTAAAAGATGCCTATGAAACAAACAGAGGTGAGTTAAAATGCTGATATCCATCATTCATTCATTTAGCAATTACTGAGTGTTTATAAATGAGGCACTATACTAAGTCTAAGGTATATACTAGTAAATGAAGCGATCTCTGCCCCAGTGAAGCTTAGATTTAACAGCTAACCCAGGAAAACCTGATTAAACTCTAGGAAATCTAGTGTACTTGTATGTCAGTGTTGGTATTTAAAATAGTTTCAGTTTCCTTGGAGATAAATCTTGAAAGTCTTAATAATATCAGTACAACTATATGGTCGATTCTCTGGATGTATTTCTATTTTTCAAAAGTAATTTTTAAAATGTATATGGGAACTTAATGAAACACTCAAAACCACCAAATACCCAACAGCAAGTGAACAATTTATTAAACTCTGCTTTATTCGTGCACTAAAATACAATATGGCTACTAGAAGCGTAAGGTTTGGAGCCATAAGGCTGTATAGCAAAGTGTATATGAAATGACAGTGTGTGAAAAAGCAGATCAAAAATTGAAACTAATTACAATATTCCTTGTCTCTAGAGATCTGAGTGTTCCTCCTCCTTTTACATTACTTCGGGTGTGTCTATTCTTCCTTAATGGACCGTTATTAATACATTATCATCTGGGAAGTCTTCCTTGCTATTTTCCTCCTAACACTAAGAACCTTTACATTAATTTCTGTTTCAGCGGTTATTGTGATGCATGAAAATTAGTTATGTATGCTTCTGTCTCTCTAAAGAAAGAGACAATATGTTATTTGTTTCCAAGTTCCTGGGATCTGAGATCTGCCATCTCATTTTATTTTTTTAATGGGCTGCACGCCCAGCATGGAGCACAACACAGAGCTTGAACTCACAACACCGAGATCAAGACCCGGCTTAACTGACTGAGCCCCCCAGACACCCCTGACATTTCATTCGTGTGTCCTCAGTGTCTACAAATATGTCTGTCACAGGGAAGGTACTCAAAAAGCGTTTCCTGTGTGAAGCCAGTAAGTGCTCAATGAACACAGGCTCAAGGAGTGAATGGATTCCTGTAGAATTTTAACCATATTCGTAATTAGAATCAAATTCAAAAATTTTATGAAATTCAATAGTTGTTACATAGTTTCATTCTGGAGAAAATGTAGCATTTTGGCTATTTTACCTACACAATGTTCTTAAGTGTGGCATTTAATGAAGTATGTACAGAACTTTGAATATCTTTTTTTTTTTCTTCTTCTTCTTCTTCTATGAAACCTCCCATTGTTTGACTTACCTGGACCTTCTTGTCTGACCTACTGAACCTGACACCACACCCGACTCAGCCCTGCTTCATTAAGCCTGCCATATGTAGTTGGTACATGGGATGCTGTCAATGTAGCTTATTATCCTGAAATAACTACTTGCATTCTTCTCTAGTTTAAGATCCAGGGTGACTATACACTTGTTTTTGTTTGTTTGTTTCCTGGTGTGTTCATTTGTTTTGCGTCTACCTGAAAACAGAATGCGGAGGGCAGCATCATGGTTCCACATGCAATGAAATAAGAGAAAAGGTCTCCTCTTATTTTTTTCCTTCTCAACAAATTTTCCAAAAGGCAGCATTCACTGATTTTGTATCCTTGTATACGTTACAAAAGAATGTATTTTATTTAAATATATGAGAGGCAAAGTCTTCTGAGCCTTCACTTGAATTAACACCAGGCTTAAGTGGCTCAAATAAGAATACGTACAGATGAGTTTGGCTAACGTCTTTGAAACCAACCCAAAGTATCCTGAATCTCTATTCCAAAGTGTTAATTAACACTGGCAGGGAATCTCTATTTTCTGTTCTTCCTTTTGTGACAGTTTTGATGCTTTATCCAATAAACACAAGTATCTAGACTGCCTTACATAACTGATTCATTTTTCTAATGTTTATTTTTTGAGAGAGGGAGAGAGAGAGAGAGAGAGAGGGAAAATGAATGGGGGAAGGGCAAAGAGAGAGGGAGACACAGAATCTGGAGCAGGCTCCAGGCTCTGAGCTGCCACCACAGAGCCTGACGTGGGGCTTGAACTTACAGACCTCGAGATCATGACCTGAGCCGAAGTTAGACGCTTAACCAGTGCCATCCAGGCACTCCTACATGAGTGATTGTTAAAAGCTACTGACAAAGATAGACAAATCTAGAAAGTCTGTGATATTGAGTACACAATACTATTTTCATTACATGTATATCTATAAATGCCTGTAAAAGTTAAGTATTGGATCCTTTTGAGGACCAGACGGGGTGTGTGTGTGTGTGTGTGTGTATGTGTGCGATGTGGCCGGGGGGTTGGGGGGGCTGGCAGGGAAGAAACATGAAAGGGTACAATGTGCAAAAGACAAGAACCCTATCCTCTTTCTCTCAGCCAAATGGTTTAGATTTCACTGCCCTTGTTTGTGTTGGACCTGAAAAGAAAAGTAAAGTATTCTAATCTTCTTTTTTTAAAGCATACAGTCTTATGGAAATTTAAGTCAACAGCTGTTCAACTGTCAAGTCATAAGCTAAATTCAAATCTGAGAAGAGAAGAAAATCTGTTTAAGTGAAAGCTTGTTTGAACGAAGGCCGTGGGTTTCAGTATCTGTGTGAGGGGGAAAAAATTAAAGGCTGTTACTAAAGTAAAGGATATTTTTTTTAAGATGAATTTTCTTTGTTAAAAATGTTGGAAAGTCAATACTGAACATGACATCAGAAACTGAAGTGGGTCATCTGTAGGATCACCAGAAGGTAGAGGGACCTGAACACCACCAGCTCATGAACTCAAGGTCAGAGGTTTGACCCAACACAATACTTAGTATCTAGAAAGTAGTCTGGAAAACTGCATGTTAGCAGACCGAACAAAAAGAACAGTGAAAGAAATCAAGTGACACCTTTTTTTTTTCCTTTTTTCCTCCCATTTTCCAAAGGCCTCCTATAATTGAGTTCTACTTTAGAAAGATTAATGATAGTTGGCAGGATATACAGTTGTGTGAAAGATAGGCAATTGTTTGGGTACATTTTAACAATTCAGAAAATTAAGATATAAGCTCTTGGTGGAGAGTGGGAATAACCTGTCTCATTATGATACTGAATAATGGGTTAATTATTTTTCTTCATATATGGTATAAATCTGTGTTCATATATGTGTTGCAGTTGAAAAGGTATAACAAAATAATATGATTGTTTCACCCTAAAGTAGGCTGTCTGGCTACAAGGCTCTGCATCCCATAAATATAATGACCTTGATGAAAACATACTGATTTAAAGACCGGACATTAGATCTGCAGACGCAGAAAATCAATTGTGTTAATATATTAAAAACTTATTATAGTCTTATAATGATTCACACTAAAAAGACTTAGGGAGGACTAATACATAAATAAAATGACAATGTATAAGTTTATTATGGTGGTGGTTTCTCTAACCACCTTCACCCCGGTCGTATGTCACGTAGACAGAGTTGGAAACTATTGGGACAATAGTAATTCCTTCCGAGTCAAATTATCAGATTATATGCCCAGATATCACGCTGCTAAGGGGGCTCTCCATCCATCATTGTTCTGTTTTCTGTTTAAATTGGTCAATACCTCATGTGTACGGCTTCACAACTTTTTATCCTGTATTGTACTATTATTCCCAGTGTCATCGCTTCCTTTTCCTGGGCCCAGCTCTCTACCACACCCTCACCTCTGGAACTTACCCACCAGACTCTCAAGGACTATCCATATGTAATCACCAAAAAAGCCCAATCTCCAACTTCTTCAATTCTCTGCTATAATTGAAACTTGACTCTCAGCTGAAGGTACCACTTTTACTTCCTTGCTGGATGCTAGCTGCTTACTTTCCCACACTCGTACTCCTGGATACTGAGGCATTGTTTCTATACTCCAGCAATAATTCCTCCACTCTCTTATAAAACTTACACACACAGATACACACACACTCCAACTCGTTTCAGATCCGTTATTTTTCACTATGCATTCCTCACTGCCTTCTTACTGCAATCATGAACAGAAAAATCCAATATACTGCTTATTATTTGTCAAACATTTTGGTGACTTGATCACTAACTTTATCTATCTTCAAATCCCCTTATTTTCATCCTTGGTGACATCAGTGTAAACAGGGACTCTCCATCATGAATGTCCTCCCATCTCTAAAGACCTTGTCCTCAGCCTCCCCTCACATCCCTACCTTCATATTCTGAATTTTGTTACAAATGTAGAATATTTCTACTATGAATTCACTAATTCAGGCATCACACTCTCCGAGTACAACCTGCTTTCTTGGCTGTGGTTGTTTCTGGACATCAGTAAAAGTTCCAGTTCATTGCTTTACTAAATTCATACTCCTTTAGGCATCTTACTTTTGTTATCAAAATCCCTTTCCAGTCATAAACACTTGTAGTAAATATTACTCCGAGTTTCTTTTCAATGATTTCTTTACAGCATTTAAGGTGTTAGTTCTTAGCCACATTTTTCATAACTGGAACCCAGCAAAGCCTTCCAGCCCCCAACAGAAAAACCATCTTATTTCTTACTTCCCAGAGAAAAATATGATGCTGTCTCCCTCTGTTTCCTACTTCTGTGCATACAGAACTACCTACACCTGCTTCTTTTTTGCCTGCCTTACTCTGCTTAAGCACGTGTACATAGGTCATGATCTCACGGTTCCTGAGTTCGAGCCCGGCGTCCAGGTCTGTGCTGACCGCTTGGAGCCTGGAGCCTGCTTCAGATTCTGTGTCTCCCTCTTTCTGCTCCTCCCCTGCTCATGCTCTCTCTCTCTCTCTCTCTCTCTCAAAAATAAATAAACATTAAAAATTTTAAAAAATATGAATAGAGGGGCGCCTGGGTGGCTCGGTCGGTTAAGTGTCCGACTTCGGCTCAGGTCATGATCTCGCGGTCTGTGAGTTCGAGCCCCGTGTCGGGCTCTGTGCTGACAGCTCAGAGCCTGGAGCCTGTTTCGGATTCTCTGTCTCCCTCTCTCTCTGCCCCTCCCCTGTTCACGCTCTGTCTCTCTCTGTCTCAAAAATAAATAAACGTTAAAAAAAAATTTAAAAAATATGAATAGAAATTTTGAAATAAACTTTTATTTAGCTTTCCGAATATGAATACATTAAAATGCCTAAAAATATTTTTTTCAAATCTGAGAACTAACCATTTTTCAATTCAAAATTCAAAATTCAAAAGTATTAGTTTACAGATGGAAGGGTATTCACAAATATTTTAAAGACAGATTCTTCCTTTTATATGATATGGTGATATAAATTAATATCTCTATTGTATATGAGTAAAAAAGTACTGTTAGAACAATATTTTTCTCTAGTGAATATATGGAAAATTGTCTCTTATGTTTATGATTGTATCTCATCTGGCATAGTGGGAAATAATACCCAAATTTTACAGTTCTTTCCTACTGCCTCTGCTTCTGTTGTATGTATTTTTTTATGGCACTGAAAAATTTACCTAATTAAATAATTAACTATTAACCACACATATACATGCATATGTGTGTATGTTCATATATAAACATGCATGTGTGTGTTTGTATATTGTAAGTTTGTATCTACACACACACAGACATGCAATATTTACAATACATATCGTATTATGTGGCCTCTCTCTCACCTATTACTGGAGCACAGATTTTTTTTAAGTTTTACGTCTTTTTTTTTTTAAGTTTATTTATTTTAAGAGAGGGAGAGAGAGAGCGCTCACAGAAGGGCAGAGAGAAAGGGAGACAAAGAGAATCCCAAGCAGGCTCTGTACAGTTAGCCTGCTTCAGATTCTTTGATTCTCTCTCTTTCTGCCCCTCCCCCACTCTCTCTTTCTGTCTCTCAGTAGTAAATAATTTTTAATTTAAAAAATTTTATTAAAAAAGTATTAAAAGCAAACCAGTTAGATGGTAGCATATGGCAAAGGACGATTTATAGAGAGTATATGTAAAGGATTTGTGTAATCAAATCTATGAAAGAAGCTTCTGATAGTCAACCTCAGCTAATTGTTGCAATGTTGGAATAATAACTTGGAAACATAGATTTTTTTTTAAGTTTACTAGAAACTGCAAAAAAGTATGGAGGTTTTTTTTAATGTTTATTTTATTTTTGAAAGAGAGAAAGAGAGAGTGAGCTGGACAGGGGCAGAGAAAGAGGAAGACAGAATCCAAAGTGCGACCCAGGCTCTGAGCTGTCAGCACAGAGCCTGATGCTGGGCTTGAACCCACAAACTGAGATCATGACCTGAGCCAAAGTTGGCGGCTTAACCGACTGAGCCACCCAGGCTCCCCAACGTAGGGAGTTTTAATATAAACTATTCCAGTTTTAAATTTTTGGCAGCTAATTATGCTTTTATTTAATATATAATATTTTTTTAATTGTCTTTAAATAATTTATCTATCTATCTATCTCTGAAGATTGAAGGTTGACATTGTTTAGGTATTTTCTCTTTGGGTTATCACTTTATGACTTGGCAGTTTAAAATATGTGTTGGGGAGATGTACTATAAGATATTTATACTGAGTTAAATTTGTTTCCCCGAGATCTGAAGCAGTAGGCCGATTGTCAGTTGTCCCCCATTCTCTGCAAAACTCTGAATATTTTATCCCCATTCTTGGCATCATCTTTTCCCATCTCTTTATTATTCTTTCCTGAGATTCATTCTTAATTTTGTTTCTTTCTAGTCTCCAATCTTGGATTTATCTCCTTCCTAAAGTTTTTATTCGATCTACTTTCACTTGGTCTTTTGAAGACTCTTTCTTGGTCTCATTGGCCAACATTTGTCCTTTCCTTCTGGTTCTTCTGAGTTCAAACTATATCCAGGTGGTTTGTATTGTGTAATCATCACTTAGGACTTGAATTGTATATGGCTGGTCAAGACCCTGGTGAGAAAATATTGTCCCCACATTGGAGAGATATTATAGAGGTAAATTTGGCTCAGGAAGGGTTTCTGAAATGTATTGTTTACTATACTAAGGAACTAGGAATAAATGGATCTGAAAGCAGGGCACTATCAAGCACTTATAGGCAAGAAAATTACATGGCTGAATTTGAGATTTCATAATGATAGTACAAAAATGAATGATGCATTGGAATAGAAAGAAGAGAGAGAGAGCATTTAATCTAAAATATACAAAATTATAAAGATCAGAATAAATTCTATATCCTCCAGAAAAGCTTTTTCAACAACTTCAAAACTTATTATTCACACTTTTCTGGGACGTCCTAACCATTTATTGTCTGCATCATATTAGTAGCAGTATTATTAGTCTCTCTCTCTTTCTTTCTCTCTCTCTCTCATTTAATCCATTATGATAGACTATATTTGGATACTTTCAATTATTTTAAATTTCTGAACCTAATAATGTATGCTTTGTTACACAGAATATGGTCTGTGTGACCACCATATGGACATTTTGGTGAATATCCATTTAGGTAATATCCTGTGTTCACTTGAAGAGAATCTGTATTCTTCAGTATATAAATGGAGTATTCTATAATTATAATATAATATAATATAATATAATATAATATAATATAATATAATATAATTATATAAGAGAGCAAAAAGGGGGAAGATAATAAATATCAGAGCCATAATAAACAAAATAGAGAATTTTTAAAAATAGAAAAAATAAATCTAAGAGTTGGTTTTTTGAAAAATATTAGCAAAACTGGTAAACTTTTAGCTAAGCCAGAAAAAAAGGAGAGTTCTCAAATACATAAAATCAGAAATAAAAGAGGAGGCATTACAACTTATGCCTCATAAATGCAAGGGATCATACAGACTACTTTGAACAATTATACACCAACAAACTGGAGAACTTAGAAGAAATCAATTTCTAGAAACATGCAACTTACTGTCACTGAATCATAAAGAAAATAGAAAATCTTAACATATTTATAAGTGAGAATATTTAATTAGTAATCAAAGCCTCCAAATAAAACTCCAGGACCAGATGACTTCAGCAGTAAATTCCACTTAACATTTCAAGAAGAATTTATGCCAATACTTTTCAAACTTCCAAAATATACAGAGGAGGAAACACTTCAAAATTCACTTTTTGAGGCCATCATTACCCTGATAGCAAGACAAGATAGAGCCACTACAAGAAAATACAATTACATGTCAACATCCTTGATGAGTTTTGATGTGAAATTTTCAACAAAATACTAGCAAACTGAATTAAACAGCATGTAAAGGAAGCATACATCATGACCAAGTGGGATTTATTCCTGGGATGCAAGGATCGTTCAACATGTATAACTCAATTTATGTAATATATCATATTAACAGAATGAAAGATAAATATCACATGGTTATCCCAATTGATTTTAAAAAATAACAAACTTCAAAATTTCTTCATGAAAAAACATTCAACAAACTAGTAGTAGAATGAATTTAGGTCAGCATAGTAATAGCCATTAATGAAACACCCACATCTAGCATCATACTCCATATTGAAGAATTGTTCCTCTGAAATCAGGAAGAAGACAACAATGCCACCCTCACAACTTACATTCAACACAGTATTAACATATAATATGATCTTATATGTGGGAAACCCTTAATATTACACACACACACACACACACACACACACACATACACACAAGCACACACGCAAACTTAGTAAAGTTGTAGGACACAAAACCAACATATACAAATCAGTTGCATTTCTGTCACTAACAATGAGCAATTTTATAAAGAAATTAGGAACCAACCTCATTTATAATATTATTAAAAAATGCCTAGGGATAAATTTATCCAAGGTGGCAAAGAGTTATACACTGAAAGCTATAAAACATTGATGAAAGAAACTAGAGAAAGAGCCAATAAATGAAGACATACTGTATTCATGGATCAGAAGTCTTAATATTATTAAATAACCATCCTACCCAAAGTGACCTACAATCCAGTGAAATCCCTATGAAAATCTCAGTGACATTTTTACAGAAATAGAAAAAAAATTCAAAAATTCAAATGTGATCATAAAGGACCCCAAAGAGCCAAAATGATTTTGAGAAAGAACAAAGCTAGAGGCCTCATGCTTTGTGATTTCAAAACATAATGCAAAGGTACACTTATTAAAACAGTATTATAATGACATAGACAGATCAACAGAACTGAATAGAGATATAAGCCCAAATGTTTATGGCTAACTGATGTTCAACAAGGGTGCCAAAATACACAACGAGGGAAGGATTGTCCCTGTATCAAAAGGTGTTGGGAAAACTGGACATCCACATGCCAAAGAATGAAAATGGAGGGGCACCTGGGTGGCTCGGTCAGTTAGGTCTCTGACTTTGGCTCAGGTCATGGTCTTGTAGTTCATAAGTTCGAGACCCGCGTCAGGCTCTGTGCTGACAGCTCAGAGGCTGAAGACTGCTTCACATCCTGTGTCACCGACTCTGCCCCTCACCTGCTCACACTATTGTCTCTGTCTCTTTCTGTCAAAAGTAAATAAACATTAAAAAAAAATTAAAAGAATGAAATTGGATTATTTTACACCGTATATAAAAATCAACTCAAAATGAATTAAATACTTAAATATAAGGCCTGAATTTATAAAATTCTTGGTAAGAAACAAAAAGGAAAATCTTTATGACAAGGGTCTTAGCAAAGATTTCTTGGATTTGACACCAAAAGCACAGGCAACAAAAGCAACAATAAATAAGTGGAACTACATCCATTTAAAAAGTGGTTACACAGCAAAGAAAACATTCAGCAGACAGAAGTGGAGAAAACATTGGCAAACCATATATCTGATAAGACACTGGTATCTAAAATTTACAAGTAATTTCTGCAACTCAGTAACAACAACAAAACAATGGGTTTTTGAGTATATGCTCAGCATCACTAATCATAAGGGAAATGCATATCAAAATCTCAATGAGACACAAAGAAATAGAAAACATTCCTTGGTCATGGACTGGAAGAACAAATATTGCTCAAACATCTATACTACCCAAAGCAGTCTGCACATTTAATGCAATCCTTACCAGAATACCAAGAGGATTTTTTTCACAGAACTAAAGCAAAACATCCTAAAATTTATATACTACAAAAGATCCCAAATAGCCAAAGCAATTTTGAAAAAGGAAAGCAAACCTGTAGTATCACAATTCCAGACTTCAAGTTGTATTACAAAGCTGTGGTAATCAAAACAGTATGGTATTGGCACCAAAAATAGTCACATAGATCAATATAACAGAATAGAAAATCCAAAAATAACCCCACAAGTACAGGGTCAATCAATGTTCAATTAAACAGGAGAGAATACCCAATGGGAAAAGACACTATCTTCAACAAACAGTGTTGGGAAAACTTGTCAGCTACATGCAAAAGAATGAAACTGGACTGCTTTCTTGCACTATACACAAAAACAAACTCAAAATGGATTAAAGACCTAAATGTAAGACTTAAAATCATAAAAATCCAATAATAGAGCACAAGCAATAATGTTTCTGAGATTGATTGTAGTGCATTTTTCTAGATAGATGTATCTCCTGAGGCAGGAGAAATGAAAGCAAAAATAAACTATTGGGACTACATCAAAACAAAGGGATTCTGCACAGCAAACAGTCAACAAAACTAAAAGGCAACCTATTGAATGGGGAGAAGATATTTGCAATTGATATATCTGATAAATGGTTAGTATCCAAAATATGTAAGGAATTTATACAACTGAGCATCCATAAAATAAATAATCCAGTTTAAAAATGGGCAGAAGACATGAACAGGCATTTCTCCAGAGAAGGTAGGCAGATGACCAACAGATACATGAAAAGATACTCAACATCACTTACCGTCATGAAAATGCACATCAAAACTACAATGAGATATCACCTCACACCTGTCAGAATGGCTAAAATCGAAAGCACAATAAATAAGTGTTGGTGAGGATGTGGAGAAAAAGGAAACCTCTTGCACTGTTGGTGGGAATGCAAACTGGTGTAGCTGCTGTGGAAAAGTTTGGGCGTTCTTGAAAAAGTTAAAAATAGAACTACCTATGATCCAGGAATCGCACTACTGGGTATTTACCCTCCCCTCCCAAGAAAAAAGATACTAATTCAAAAGGAGACATGCACTCCTATGTTTATGTCAGCATTATTTACAATAATCAAATCATGGAAGCAGTCCATTATCCAACAATAGATGGAATGGATGAAGACGAAGAATGAAATCTTGCCATTTGCAAGGACGTGGATGGAGTTAGAGAGTATTGTGCTAACTGGAAAAAACCAGTCTGAGAAAGACAAATATGGTATGATTTTACTCATAATGGGAATTTAAGAAACAAAGGAAACAACGGATGCCTGGGTAGTTCAATAGGTTAAGTATCCAACTTCAGCAGGTCATGATCTCAGGGTTCATGAGTTCGAGCCCCAAATCGGGCTCTCTGCTGTCAGCACAGAGCCCACTTCAGATCCTCTGTTTCCCTCTCTCCCTTGTGCCTCCCCACCTCTTGCTCTCTCTCTCTCTCTCTCTCTCTATCAGAACTAAGGAAACATTAAAAAAATAAACAGAACAAATGAGCAAAGGAATGAGAGAGAGAGAGAGAGAAACCAAGAAACAAGACTCTTAAGTAAAAAAACAAATTAACGATTACCAGAGGGTAGGTGGGTGGGTGGATGGGGATGGGTGAGATAGGTGATGGGGATTTAGGAGGACATTTGTCATGATCAGAACTAGATGATGTATGGAATTGTTGAATCACTATATTGTATTCCTGAAACTAATATAGCACTGTATATTGGCTATACTGGAATTAAAATTAAATTCTTAAAAAGGACAAAAAACTCTGTATCGAGATATCATGTTACACTTGTTAGTAAGGCAATTTTCAAAAAACACAAGGATGTGGTGAAGATGTGGAAAAATTGGAGCCCTTGTGCACCGTGGATGGGAATGGAAAATGTTGCAACCACTATGGAAGACAGTTTGGAGGTTCCTCAAAAAACAACAACAACAAAATCGAACTATTGTGTAATCCAGCAATCCTATTTCTGGGTATTTATCCAAACAAATTGAAATCAGGATCTCAATGATATATTTTTACTCCCCTATTCATTGTCTTGTATTCACAATGGCCAAGATGTAGAAACAATCTAAGTGTCCATCAGTGGATGAATGATAGCTAAAGAATATATAAATAATATATATATGTATATATATATATATAAAATGTATATATATGTATGTATATATATGTGTGTGTATACACACAAACACACACACAACATAGTATAATTTAGTCTGATAAAAGAACGAAATCCTGTCATACGTAACAACATAGATAAATCTTGAGGACATTATGTAAGCTATGTGAAATAAGCTGTTATAGAGTTACAAGCACTGTCTAATTCCTCTTATATGAAGTATCTAAAGTAGTCAAACTCATAGAAATGGAAAAATAGTGGTTTCCAGGGAGCTGAGGGGAGGTAGAAATGAGGAGTTTCTACTCAATGGATATGAAATTTCAGTTATGCATGATGCAAAAGTTCTAGAAATTTGATATGCACCATTGCACTTCTAGTTAAAAACACTGGTCTGCAGACTTAAAAATTTGTGAAGAAGGTAGACCTTATGATATGTGCTTTTAAATTCAATAAAATAAATGTTAAAAATGATTGATAGATTCATTGCTAAAGACCATTTCACCATCTGTGTATAAGATTCTCCCCACCCTCAAACTGAAATTCATAATATCTAGAGGTTGTATTCTGCATTTTAAAATGAAATAAGCATTGGTTTTCTATTTACAATTGGCTTGGCCATCTAATTGGTTGTGTTTTCTTTAGAGAAATGTGCAGTTTAATAACCATTACCTTGATAGCTCATCTCTTGTGGTGCAGTTTCATTGCACCTCTGTGGTTTTCTAGACTTTTCTCAGGTTTATGATGCAAACATCCTTTCTTCCATAGGTTTTTAGTCAAGGATGAAATTTTCATTATTTCCAGTGAGAGATAGGCTTGGCAGCAACTGAGGCTTACATTGTTTATTATGTTTTTAACGTTATTACTATTATTAGTAGTAAACATTGATTCAAAGCCCATTGTGCAGTAAACTCAGTGGGATATTGAAAACTGGCATCCTTTGACAGGAAGCTTCCATCCTTTAAAAACATAATAAACCCCTCCCCCTAATATATATATATATATATATATATATATATATATATATATATATATATATATATAGTGCTACTTACATTTGCCTCCTGGAACTATAAAACTCAAGACTTGGAGGAAAGTTAGTTGTCAGCTAATCCAAAGTCCCTGGGTGGGTTTAAGTTCCTGTACAACATCCCTTTGCTGCAACAGTTTCTGAGCTTTTCCAGGAAGCAAGATCCATTATTAGATATTTCTAAGTGTTATAGAGTCCTTTCTTTTCTTGAGATAAAACCTAGGATAATTTATCTAAGACAGGGTTATGGTGGAGATAACCTCTGAATATTAGGCCCATTATTTTGAACACAGGACAGGAAATATTTTTATCTGGTTCTCCCTGTGCAGAGGGGGAAAGTCCCGTAATGAGATTAGCAATAGATTGCTGGGGGGCCATTCAGCATGAGGCCTCTGGAAGGCCCAGGAGACATCTTTGTGATGGCCATTCTGTAGTCTACAGCTGGTGTTTATTTCCTGGTCAGGATGGGAGAGAGGAGAAAACCGAGCATGTAAGAGTGACTGTATTTCCTGTGTGTAAACTCCTAACTAATCACTAAGTTTTTACATAGTGTCAGTCTTATCGAGAGGATATTTAAGTGTGTGCATCTATGATTTTTAAAAGATTAATGTACATTTGTTAGAAAGTGAATTCCTAGGAAATAATTATTTGGATTTTGTATTAGTTTTCTAGGCCTGACATAACAAAATACGACAAATTGGGTAGCTTAAATAATAGAGGTTTATTGTCTCATAGTTCTGGAAGCTAGAAGTCCAAGGTCAGAACAGTGGCAAGGCTGGTTCCTTCTGAGGGCTGTGATAGAGAATCTGTTCCATGCCTGTCTTCTAGCTTCTGGTGATTTGCTGGAATTTTTAGCATTCTTTGGCTAATAGATGAGACACCAAGATCTCTGTGTTCATATTAACATAGTGTTTTCCCTGTCTGTTTATTTGTGTCCAAATTTCCCCCTTTTGTCATATTGGGTTAAGAATCTGTCCTACTCCATCATGACTTCATATTATCTAATTACATCGGCATCAAAACTATTTCCAAATAGTTTTACAATCTGAGGTAGTGAAGGAGTTAAGACCACCATACAAATTTTTGGAGGACACAATTCAACCTATAACAGGTATGTAAGTAATATCTTGAATCCTTAAAAAAAAAAAAAAAAACTAATCCATGAGCCATGGGGATCCTTGAAAACCCAAATAGATGGTAAAGAATTCCAAATAAAATCATGAATACAAGCAAAATCCCATATAAATACAGTTGCATAACCATACAAATAATTGAACAAGTGCCAGAATTAAACTTTCCTATATAATGATCTTGAATTCTCTGATGCAAGAAAGCCCACCTTGTGGCTTTAACTTTAATCTGTGCAGGATCTATGCAAAAGAAAGTTGTTTTTTTTGTTTTTTTGCTTTTTGTTTTTTTAAATAAAGATCACCGAGTTCAGTTTTAATGATATAAAGGAATAAGTAGTGCAGATAATCAAAACAACAAATAATCAGAATATCAAAATGCCATTTTTGATAGAATGGCAACATATTTATCTTCCAATATATGGGTTGCTTAGCTTGCTTTTGTGTTACAGGAATTTTCCAGGGGCAGTATATGGAGGTGGAAAATGTATGGTTATACCTTTTCCTCACTATATACCGTGGATCTTACTATTTTACCTTTGAATTTATAATCTACAGATGTAGCATTCTCATGTAAAGTGGAAAGAATAAGTTAACTCATAATATCATGTGATAATCCACAGATTTTGTTCATGAAATATTAGTATTATTTTTAATTTTCCCCCTCCAGACGTTACTCCCACTCTCTTCACTAAGAATGTGATTGACCATGGCCCCAACACACACTGGTTTGGGAGAAAGGGTGAAAATTATTTGTAAAGTTATGTTTGCTGAAGAAAATGTACAAATAAACTCAACATGGGTATACATAAGATTTGGTAAATAAAATTAATACTTTCTTATATTTATTTTCTATAGTATCCGGTATATAAATTTGTTGTAAATCAGGATAACATACAAAGAAAGTATTTTTTTTTGAGAGAGAGAGAGAGAGGGAGCAAGTCAGCGAGGGGCAGAGTGAGAGAGAGAATCCAAGGAAGGACAGAGGGTGAGAGAGAGAGAAAGAGACAGAGAGAAGCGAGGCTCTTGGTTTTTACCCGGAAGTGAGGCTCAAGCTCACCCAATGTGGGACTCTAACTCATGAGCCGTGAGAGCCTGACCTGAGCCAAAGTCAGATGCTTAAGGGCTGAGTCACCCTGGCATCTCAAAGAAATAAATGTTGAAAGTCAAACCTAGACTCTTCACAGCACACTTACCTACAGGAAGATCTGCTTTCTTTGGCTAGACCTCACAGCTCCATGAAACCTTAAAACTTCTAGAACTTAGGCCTTTTTTGGGATTTACATATTTGTACTAGCAGAATTATTTCAAAAGTTTCTGATAATCAAACTTGGTGGGAGTGAAAAAAATAGAAATGTTCCTTCTTCATAATGGCTTAATAAGACTAGCAATACAGTGTATTTAATGCTTTCAAGGCAACGTAAGACAAAATAAAACTTGTTAAGTCCTGTCCCCAAAAGCGTCAATCCACAAAATTTGCTGTATATCTGGTTCCTAGCCCTGTTAAGATCAGCTTTGGTTTCCAAGAATCTAATGATTATACTTAGCTCAAATCTATAATCTGGGGAAGAATGAGAAATATACATTTCTAGAAAAAAAGGATATTTCCTTGGTAATATGGGAGTGTGCATCTTTTGTTTACAATAAGATTCTTTTTTACATCTTACATTAATTAACCGAGTTTTAATATAATCAGAATTTCATTAAAGAGTTAATGTCTTTGCACAATAAAAAAGGACACATTCTCTGAATACTTGTGCCTGCCATTTTGTTTTTGTGGTTAAGCCCTGTGGAAAGGTCATTAGCAAATATCTTGCTTGCAATTACAATATTAGCTTCAACTTATTTTTGTGGATGAGCTCTTATCTTAACTCCACGCTCCTTTTAGAACTGTCCCATAAGGTCAGGCAGCCGTCTCCATGTCTTAAAAATGAAAATTAAAAAAATATATATATTTGTTGATCACATGTAACGAAGCAAACAAAAGTAGTCAAGAAAATTAAAAATTAAGCATGAACTTTTCAAATAACATATGTGACTTATTCATGGGACTTCAACTTTAAAAATGTGTCTTAGTTTTGCTTCCTATATGGCACATTGAAATATTGTAAGATCATACTTTACATATTGATCATATTTTATCATATCGATTTCTTCACTTTGTCATCGTTTGTTTTTCTTTGTTAAAATATGATTATTTTTGGTCTAACTGAAAAATGGAAGCTACTTCATTAAGTTGTGTATGCAAATGCAATTACAAGTGCTACGTCGTCCAGAGACATGAGAACATTCATTTTCTCTTGGTATTCAGATTTGTTTATATACTAAACATAGCAGGTGTGGGTATACAACCTCAAACCTGTGGTTCTTAACTCCCAAAGCCGGGAAAACAAGTGTTGTTGGGTGTTTTTTTATAAACTCTTTCATGGCAAAACCTGACCTCATATGAATCAATCTGGTTGTAAAACCTGCGGTCATTCCCACTTAGTATATGAGCAGTCAAATGTTTCACATTCTGATTATTGGCCTCTTGGAGAGGTTTCAGGTAGATGTACTGTATTACCTTTCCAAACTTGAACATTCTGAATTCCTAAACCAATCTGGCCCCAGGGATTTCTAGTTAGGAATTGTGGGCCTGTGTTTTCTCTCTTTTGTAGAGAAACTTATATAATTTCATAAATGTCACAAAGGTACTCAACATCTTGTGATTTTCTTTGTGTGTTTTTGTTTTTCTTCTGTAGGTATGGAGCTGACATCGTCATTGACCCATTTTGTGGGTAGAGAGACGGGTACACTTTGAAGGACAGAAACTATTTTTTTCCTAGAAGAGGATTTATAGGATGACAATAAACTCAGAAGAGATTCCCCCTCACACATACTCATATGGTAAGTCAGAGGGTCTACCAATAACCTTGGTAATAATCTCAGTGGGATTGTTCTTCATTGTTGCTGGTGATGGCTATGGGTATTGTGATCACGTGGGTTGTTGGAATAATTCATTTGTGACAGACAAAATAACTCATTAAGCACTAGTGTCTTTACGGCTTGGAAACATAATTCATTCTGCCATGGTGATGCATAGGTACGGGAGGCTGGGATGCTACAGGGTCAGATGAGATTTTGGCCTTTAAGATTGAAAAGTTCTATGTTAGACGAAGCAGGTCTCCCGGGAGACAGTTTCATTATATCTCCAATGTTAGTGACATTTCTCTGATAGACAAAATTTTCATTTTCCTTGTTTCATTCCATCGGTCCCAGCTATGTCCCTGTGCACTACTCTAAATAATTCAATATTTTAGCTCTTAGTAAAGGGCTCCTTTCAATTCCATTTCCTGCTCCCACATTATCCAATAAAACCTTCGGCTTAAATTTGCTATTCTTTAATATCCTTTAATTTTATACTCTGGACCTCAGTCTATGATTCATCGGCCCTTTACTACCGTGAGTTTCCCTAACATTTATGGTCAGAACTACTTAATGAGAATAATAATACATTTTTACACAATAGTTTAATCAAATGCAGCAATTTGTATCTCTTTTTGCTGAAAGTTCTATGGGGTTACAGTTTTTTTTTCCCTGCCAAATGCCAGCTGCTTTCCAGTTGCCACAAAGACAAATAAAAACCAATAAAAATGATGACTTTATAATAATTAAAAGCCAAAAAGTAGCTGGATTTTCCCCCATTTAATAGTTGTAAACACCAAACCGATTTTCTGGTCTATAATTAGCTGACAGTTGACATTTTGTTATTTTCTTTGTTTTCCTTGCCTGATTTTTAAATCACTATTTTTATCACAAATCCTCAAGCATCTTATTTAGAAAACTTCAAACTCAATCTCCTAATACTGTTGCTATGTTATTCTCTTACTCCATTTTCACTCATTTTAATGGTGTTAAGGGATTTTTTTTTGAAAATTACCTCCACCCACCTGCCCCCATTATTTTTTGTACGTTCTGCCAAGCAAAATGACTTGCAAGATGGGAGAGCGAACGTTACATGAGTTCTCCTTCAAAGAAAACTTGCCCTATTGTGAGGAAAACAGATATAAAACCTTGTAAAGGATAACGTGCCCTAAGGCAGAGGTGAATATACGGGGGTGGAGAGAGGCCACGAGATACGAACAGATGAGAGTGTGAACTAGTCCAGACCTCCAAATACAAATCAACAAGGTGTCACTTTAAATTCTCTTACTTGCAAACTGAGTAAGATTGGAGTCAGTTCTGGGATATGTCGTGGATTAAATGTGACCACAAAATAGTTTCCACTTCTCCCCTCAAAACATGGATACCGCGGCACGTGGGTGGCTCAGTCAGTTGAGCCTCTGGCTCGACTCGATTTCGGCTCAGACCGTGAGAGACAACAACAAAAAACCCATGGAGACTATTTTTTATGCCCTTGAATCTAGGCTGGCCTTGAACCTTGCTTTAATGAACAGAATGTGGCGAAGTGATATTGCGGTGGCTCTGAGTCTAACCCTCAAAAAGCCTTTACAGCTTTGGTCCTAATCCTCTTGAAAAACTGAAGCTACCGTGTGCCGAACCCCAGGCCAGCCAACTCGAGGATAAGAGACCGGGCTACAAAAGGGGTCCTGCAGAAAGACAGTGACACCCCTCGGGACTATGACGGCCAACTTGGTCCTCAGAGTCCCAGATGAGCTGCCGGATGCCAGCGGTCATGTGAGTGACCCCAGGCAAGAGGAGCAGAAGAATAGCCCAGCTGGGACCAGACTCACGGGCAAACAAATTTATTTGTGTTTTAAACCACTAAGTTTTGTGGTTGTTTTGTTAGTGAAACCAAAGTTAACCGAGACAGAAGGCAATGGACATGTAGATGAGGCAAGGGGCCCTGGGTGTATTGGAGGAAATGATTTTAAACTGTTTTCTGTGATGATACAGTGTTGACGGTTGCTCTGGAGGTAAACACTAGGCCGGCTGTAAAGTTAAAATGCCACAATCACAATCAAGTCATGTGCCACCATTAAGCTCTTCTTTGTGCTGTCTGTAAGTGGTAGCTTGTGTCTACAATGTTTGACCCTTCCATTTAAAAGGTTATTAAAACTTGCACAGAAAACGAAGACAACAAAATGACTGCACTTGCTACGTGAGAAAAACGAGATACTGACGATACACATTTTGCCATTTGTTTAATTGAAATTTTATTTGCATCAAAATAATATATGTACAAAAACTTTTTTCACTCCTCCTCACTACTGGTTTCCATTTTTTTTTTTTTTTAATTTTGTTTGTTTATTTTGAGAGAGAGAGAGAGAGATAATTACAAGCAGGCACTGCGTGTCAGGAACCTTGAGATCATGACCTGAACTGTGGTTTCCACTTCTCAAAGCCAATCGCTTTCAAGTCTTTTAGCTCTTTCCTGGATATTTACTTTCACATTTTCAAACAACATGCTTATAAATAATACATTTTGATATTCAATTTTGGATATTTTCCTCTTGATTTCCTACTGTGGGTGTGAAGGACTTAGCATTTACACATACATTATGACTTTAACCATACTTCCCCTCTACTCTTTTTCTTAATATATTACTTTGTGTTTAATTAATATCCAGCATTAAATTATGATTATGCCATAAATATTCTTCAAAGTAAAACTACACAATGTGCACTTTTTCACTTGTGATCTTTTTTATTTTCTCCCAAGTTAATAATTGCTTCCATTATTCATTTTCTTCGTCTTCAATGTCCCCATTGCTAATGTAATACCAAATTCTCCTCTGTACTTGTAAAACTTGTCACAAAATGATAAAATACATTTGGAAGTCAACAAATTGAATATTTTTCCTTGTAGAAAAAAAAAAGCAACTTTGACTTCTATCTCCCTGCTGAAATTGAACTTGTCTTCTTCTCAAGGACAACAGGTATTCCAGACTTTGAAGTCCCCTTAATCACAATCCCAGAAATTCTTTTTGCTCTCTGCCAGGTGGGACTCATTTTTCCTAGATCCTCGTTCTTTTTTCTCTTTCTTGGGTGAATGCTTTATTTTGTTGAGCCTGTTCTCCAGTAACTTCATCACAAAGGATGAATGTAAACAGAATCACCTTGATATAGAAATCCAGAAGTTCCATACACCCCGAAGTCTGTGTGGATGGTGACACCCAGAGATGAGCAGTGCCTGGTTGGCAAAGCTCTATCAGCAGGATAGACATTCAGGAAAACTTTTTGGAGACACTGCCTGAGATTATTTTAAATCTCGGCTCACATTTGGTTGTTGCTTTTTACTGGGTATGCTATTATGGAACACAGATCATTTTCCCTCAGAATTTTGAAAGCAGTGCTTCAAAGTGATCCAACTTCTGGTGTTGATGTTTGCTGAGCTGAAAATACATTTTTTTTTCTGCAAACGTTTAGAAGCTGTTACCCTCACTTTTCTAAGATCTCTAGCGGTGGAACCTGACATAGGTCACTTTTTATTTATTTTAGTGAGCTTACTGTAGGTCCTTTCTGTTTGCACCTTTATGACCTTGCAAATATGGAAAATTCTATTTATGTGTTTGTTTGAGGTGGAATTTTTCCTCTCAATTTTCCAAACTTTTCTAGTGCCCTTCTTAATCACATTCTGGGCTTATTCTTTAATTTGCATGTCTTTGTCTCCAAATTCATATCTCCTTTTGTATCTCCTATATCATTTTTTTACAAAGCTTTTTAAACTTATTTTCCCAATGTCTATTGTCTTTTTAAAAATTTTTGCTGTCCTATTTTTAATTTCTAACAGCTTATTCTTATTATACTAATGCTTTTTCAAAAAACATTGTGTTCTTCAGTTGATGAGATATTTTTATTTCTTTCTGAATATTAATTATAGTATTTTCATATATTTTTTCTGCTCCAGGCATTGTCTCTCTCTCTCTCTCTTTTTTTTTTTTAAAGTTCCCTTATTTTGTAGCTTGCTTTGTTTTCTTCCATTTTAGAAGCTTTCCATAAGCACCTCATAATCCTTGGACAGATTTCATTTCTAAGAACACCCATGTCTAAGGACACCCATATGTCCTTGTCTATAGATCTTCTACACATTTTGATCCATTTCAGAGTTTTGGGTGTAGATTTTAAGTTTACCTCTATCTTGTAGAGGCTTGAATTTCAGCTTTGAATTATTTTCTAACCATTTCTTTATCTGTTCTCCAGTTTGCAACATTTTATTGATATCTCCCAATGACCAAATTATCCTCTCTCATTCATTCTATGTATGTATGTGGTTTTATGCTTCTGAAAACAGATCATTCATTTTTAATGGAGGTTCTGGGAGAGACTGAAGATTTACATATTTCATCAATCTATATATGTTACTAAACATGTTTTGATACTTTTATTTTTGCTCAGATTAATATTTTTAAAAATACTGTTGGCAGGCAATACATTCAAATGGTATAGAATTAAAAAGTTGCAAGTTAGAAAATGTCTCATTTTCACTCCTGAATTAGCTATCGGGTTTCACTTCCCTGAGGCCCCTGTTGTTTTCAGTTTCTTATATAATCTAAATATATAATACACATTCTACTGCCCTTGATTTTTAGCACTGATCAGTAAGAATTGAGGAGCCTATCCAATCAATACATGTGGAAGTATACCGTTATGTTATTCCAACATTGAATGTTGCATTGAATGGATGTACCATCACGGATATACACATATATTTATCCATACATTGATGGGTATTTCAGATATTTCCTTTTTTTTTTTTTTTTTTTTTTTTTTTGATATAGCAACTAATGCTTGAATTATATGGCATTCCACCAGCATTGAGTGAGACTAGTCATTCCAAAACCATTGTCAATACTGGGCTTACAGTCTTTTCAAGTTTTGATAATTTGATAGATGAAAATTACATTTCATTATAGCTTATGTTTGCATCTGTCTTTTTATGAAGAAGGATGAGTAGCTTTTCATATTTTTAAAATCCATTGCTTAACCTTTCCTCTGAACTGTCAGTTCACATTTGTTGCCCATTTTTCTCTTTAATTTTAGACCATTTTATTCTTGATATCAGTGGACTCTCCATGTATCAAAGCATTGTGATATGAGCTGCACATTTCAGTTTTTAATATTGTTTATGTAATATTTATGCTTTGCAGAATTTTTTCCCATTTTGATAGAGTTGAATGTATAAGTCTTTTCATTTATGGAATCTGGATTATTATCTTTTGTATATGTCAACAGCTTCCTCACTCAAAAGTGTTAAATTTTTCTACATATTATTCTCATCCATTATGCTGGCTTTTTTTTTCTTTCTGGAAATAATTTTGGTGTGAGATATGATATAGAGATTCAATCGTTACTGCTGATGGTTACTACTTTTCCCAAAACCATTTTGAATCATCCATCTGCTCTGTCACAGATTTGAAATCTCATCACTATCACATACTGAATTCCCATGTGTGCTTTGATATATTTCTTGGACGTCTTGTTTTGTGCCATTGTTCTGTTGGCTAATTTTTCAAATGATGACATTTCATTTGAATCATTTCTGCTTTCAAGGAAATTTTCATGACTGTGAATTAAGTTTTTCTCTCAATATTCTTCAAGTTCAGAATTTGCCCATCTCTTCTTTCTTATTTACTCATGTATTTGTATAATGGGTAGAGGAAGCTTGTTATTTTATAAAAAGAAATTTTGTTGGTATATTTCTTTGGATTCATTTATGTAAGATTTAATAGGGAAACTGTATTGTGTGAACCATCCTCTACACACCGTGGTTTATCTTAGCATTTGTGCAGGTTTTTGTGTCTTTTAATAGCATTATACATATTTCTTAATATACAGACTATATATTTCTTCTTAAGCTTATTACCAGTTACTTTATTATTTCTGATTCTATTATAGGAGCACTTTAATCTTTCTCAGTGATTGTTGCCTATTCATCACATCTAACTTTTTCTACATATCAACTTTCCTTCAATCCACCAAATACATTATATTAGCATATGTAGTGTTTTCCCCAAAATTATATTTATTCTATTGTTATTCTCTGGTTGCTAACTTTCCCAACAATGTTTTGACGTAACTCTTTGATCGAACTAAATTGATGTTAAGAACGTTGTGATAGTTGGAGGGCCTGACTTTAAGGACATTAACTTTTTTGATGGAGAGAAAGTTATCAAACAGGTAACATAAACAGACACATACTTGACATAGATCCATTTCCTTTTATTATTTCACAAAAACTTTATCCTTTTGAATGTGCTCATGTGTTTTTTTTCCATTATTGATTCCAAAACACTTCCTCCAAGTTTCTTGAGAGAAGGATTTATATTTTCTGATTCTTTATCTTCTCTCTTACTCCTCATAATTTAATTCTGTGCAAAATTCAACCATCCATGTGATAGAGAGTACACCTTTTCAGTTAGGTGTTGGATTAGGTGAAAATTGTGATTGTGATTTGTTATTCTGTATAGTTTTTTTTTTTTTTCCTTTCTTGGTTCTTGTATCTCTCAGCACTCAGTTCTATCTGTTAACTTCATCCTTGAGAAAGCATCAGAAAGATGATCATTAGAGATATACTGAAAGTGAACACATGTCATGCCAGAGAGGAAATAATGAGAAATGAATTAGAAATCTTCATATTCTGAACATATTTGATCTTAGTTGATAAAGATAAAGAAGCTCCCTATGAAAATCGCAATTATTCTTTGTAAGGTACCTAAGGGAGGGAAGGCTTATTTTTTGCTTTTGGTGCATCATCACCACCTAGGATAAGTGTCTGGGACCCAACAGGAACTCAATGAGTCCTACTTGTGATTGAGTTCATTTCCAATTATTGGGTTGTGATTATGCTGCTCAATAGAGGTTGGGGATTCTTTTACAATTAAGCATGTGCCCTGAGGAAATCAGGGCCCTGAGCCCAGGAGAAAGGAAAATTCAGAAGGAAACTGGGTAAACTAAGTAAGTTCATTATCAGTCTTCAGGTTTTTCTGTTATTCAAGAAACAGCATCTTCGGCAGTCATCAAGTATCTGCTCAGTACAGTCAGGAAATAGATGGTAAGGAGAAAAACTTTATCAGAATTCGGGAGATAGTAATTTCCAAGTCAAACGTTCTTTTAAGTACTGTCCCAGGCGTCATTCTGGGCTAGTATATGTGTCGAACATCCACAGAATTCCTTAAAGTTCTTGAAAATATTGGTAATTATTAATGTTATTATAAAAGTAATTACTGTTATAATCACCACTGTTGGGCATTTAACATATGACAGGGTCCTAATCACTTTACATAACCTTTACAAAACCCCTCATGAATTATTATTTCCATTTTAATAGAAGAGAAATCTGAGACAGTATATAACTTGCTTGAGGTCACAGGGATAATAAATGGCAGAGCCATGACCTGAAGCCCAGGCTGTCTGATCATAACACTCAGGCTCTTCAGCACTAAGGAATTCTGCACCATAAAAATAAATCTCTGATGAGCAAAATTATGGTTACCAGAAAGGAGGGGGATGGAGGGATGGATGAAATAAGTGATGGAGATTAAAGAGTGCACTTGTGATGAACACCAGGTGATGATGTATGGAATTGTTGAATCACTATATCATACGTCTGAAACTAATAAAGCACTGGATATTACCCGAAATTGAAATTAAAAAGGTAAAAAAAAATAAATTTCTGATAGTTTATATTTTTTCCTCAGTTTTTCTCAGCTCAGACATCACCTTGCATTACAGAATTTTCCCACAGGTGGAAAACTAAACTCCCCCGTCTTTCAAGCTCTATCCTTCTCACAAAAGAACCCCTTGGAGTTTTGTATCAAACTAATGCTGGGAAGGTGGTTTCAAAAAGTATTAGAACTATTGGAATTGATCAGTAATCCCCAGAAGTTTTAGCTCTCGGATGCAGAGGCATCTCAAATCCTACAACTTAGCTCTCTATAAATAAGGAATGATGAGTGTCTCACAGTATGGGGAAAAGTACCAGAACTGCATAGTGGTTTCTGAGAAGAGGAGTATTCAATCTGAGAAAAAGAGCAGAAGCTTTTAAATGCTCTGCTCTGTGCTCTAGTCAGGATCCCCATATTGCCTTCATTATTTATGAATTACTAGATTCTTAATATTTGTATACTTTTATAAACCATCACCCTTCTAATTCTCCTTGAATTATTTTATTATCTCTCTCTGTGTATATATTCTTACTGCTCAAATTTCCTTCTGTTTTCTTTTAAAGAAACAATAATTATGCTCTTTATTCCCCAAACATCTGCTTAATACTAAGAATCCTGGGTTTTCATGAAGAAAGAAAAAGTAGCTGTTAAGTTTTATGCACACAGGTGACGTCTTTGATAGGCCCTGGGCTATTGTACTGCTTTGTCTTTAAGGGAAAGAAATTACTACAGCTTGAAGCTTTCTAATATCACTGATGCCTAGAAAGTGTTAATCTGCAATTAGTCAAGTAAGCACTATTTCTGGAACATTGAACATTCCTGTTTGGTAGTTTGACAATCTGTCTGTTGAAAAGGGAAGACAGTCTTTTAAGAACACTATTTGTAGTCACTGGTAACATTGATTATCTACATTCGCCCGTGCCTGGAAAAAGGAAAATCGTTGTGAATGACTCAGATTGCGTATGAATATGTTAATAAATATGCTTGACAATGTTTCAATATATTATTTCCCTTGTACTTGGAAGAAAATTATCTGCCAACCCAAGAAAGAGGATAAATGGCATGTACAATACAGATTAGTTCTTTCTTTTTATCTTTGTCTTTATCTTTATCCATCCTTTATTCCCATTGAAAGTTCACATGTCTACTCTGCCAGCAACTTCCCTGTGCATGTTCATAGCAGTTTTAGCCTCCCTGACACACCCAAATGGCTCTGAAAATTGCTGTGAAAAGGAGATTTGCCCATTTCCTGAGAACCAGAATGACTCAGAATCTGAGCACATGTGGGAACAGTTGAGCCTCTGGATTCTCTGAACAGTTTCCCATTTCTGATAAGGTATTCTCTTTATACATGCATGAGATTCTCTCCCAGATAACAATCCATGAAGGAAGTAAAAGAAGAAAGGGGCAATTTGGATCCATAGTGATACTCTTCTAGCAGTATTTGACGCACCCGGACCTGGGAAGAAGGCTGAAACTGCATTAGTTTGTGGCAAATGCGAATTATCGTCTTTCCGTATCAAGTTGTTCACATTTTTTGATATCATAGTGGACAATAGGTACTCAGAGTATTTATCACTGCACTTATCCCGCTCTGAAAGAAAACTCTAATGCCCTTGGGGAGAGCTTCCATTACCAAGATATCCAATATTCATCTTGCCCTAAATGCAACCTCTAAAGATAGAGCCCTATTTAAATAATCAATTTTTTTAATCACCCCACCCAGCAATGACTGGAAATGACTCCAAAGAAAGGAGGAATAAGGTAATCAACTTGGAAAGAAAGTCCTTTTTATCTTCAGCTTGAAAATTCTTTTTTTCTCTCTCATCATTTATGTTTGCCAGTACACACTGTAAGCGAACATGCATCAGTACATAACACCCACTGAATTGAATTGTGGATCAAATCAAATCCCTGTATGTGGGATTCATATTTGTTTAGCAAAAAAACCACAACAACAACAACAAAAACCAGAAACACAAAAAACAAGTCAATTAAAGAGCATTGAATTATAAAAGGCAATTTGTAATGTAGGTTAATATCCATATTTTTTTAACAGCCAAGTCCATTTTGCCTTGAGAGGAGAATGGTTTTGAGTGGGTTCTCATTGTTGGATGTAGGTCAAAGAGTGAAAATTGCCTCGTGGTGCTAAAAAGTTGAAAATGAAAAAGAGTTTGGGAAATGAACTAGTTATCCTGACATTACAAAACGTCCAAATTCACAGTGAAATAAACAATGTTGGGGGCTTGAAAGACCTCCTTTTTTTTTTTTTTTTTTTTTTTTACAAAATGTGAATTACCTTAGTTTGTTATTCTTTATTGATCAAGAAACTTGGCAATAATGGCATTCTACTTCATTATGGTGCTGTGTAGAGAAAACGACAGCCAGAGCGCCAACAATCAGAGGGATAATTCATGATTATAATTCCAAAATTTTCATGACACCTTGCCCTCTATTCTTTGCATTGGTACTTACACAAACCGTGTGGTTTTGGCAAGAGAAAATAAAGACATATTGATGATCTTTTAGCTCTTCATAAAAAGTCTGTTTTTCCTTAGTTACATGCATCTATGTGATGTTTGTGTTGAACTAGTGTCACTCTAGAGCATATTAGAATCACATGCAGCGAATAGTGGTAAATCTGAATCTGTGTCCCCTTTGATTCTATTTCAACATGCCATACTGGCATGGCTTGTACTTTTTGGAAATGCTAAGTCAATGTATAGTCTGGGTTTACGGATTAGTATGATGGAACCCTAAGGCAAAACTTCTCTGCCTTGAAAACACTTGTCACTTTTCCAATAAAGCTAATGCTTCTTTGTCCCTCCTCACTGGGCTTCTAGTCACTCATGAGGCTACTCTCAGCTCAAACTCATCAACTTCTTTTTCTAATTTTATCGTGGGAGGATAGATAAAGGACATACTCCCTGAGGCATGTGGGAAATCCAATTGTATTTCTGTAGCTTAGTTCCTCATATAAGAGGCAATTTTTTTTCCAGAAAATAATGAAGTAAAACACAAGAAAAATTGAAGTAACTAGTTCTGATCATTAAAAATGCTTTACCAACTGATTTGCAGTATAATTGTGTATGTTTTCTTATTTACCATTGACGTGCATGATTATTTCTTTATTTACCTAGATTTTGTTTGGTAACGTTAATACAATAAGACCAACATGCAAGTGTTATTCTCTAACCCTGGTCAGCCAAAAGACTTAGTGTTTGGCATTGCTGATTCCACAAAGGTAGAGTGCCATTTCCTTGTTTTCTGTTGTAACTTTTCTTTTCTCATTATTCAATGAGTACCTAGGAAGTTATTTATGCTCTTTAAAGAGGGAGGGACACATATTCTGAAGATGTTATGCCATAGATTTATCCAAGTAAACTATTTCAGACTCTCAACTTTTAAGTTGCATTGAATTTCTGCTTAGGGTGATCAGTGTCCCTCAGGAAGAATGTTACCTACAGCTGGTGGACACGGGAGAGGGAAACAGGCACCTGCGGAGTGCTAGTGCTTATCTGGTTTGAATATGACAGGAAGGACAGAGTGTCATCAAGAGCCATGTAAAGAAATTTGTGTTACTTGTGTCAGTTGAATGGCTCTCTCTAGGGTCAGTCTATGAGATGAACATCACGACTGAGTCATTTCATCTCGTCTTGGACTCTTTAGTCTGACAATGGAGACAAGAGACTCTGGGGCTATGTGGCCTGTGCATCTCATTCTTGGATTGATGAAACAGTTATGGGGGCGTATTCATTTGGGTTCCCCAAAGAAATAGAACCAATTGGATATATACAATTGGTTCCTGTGGTTACGAAGGCTGAGAAATCTCAAGATGTGCAGTCAGCCAGCTGGAGGCCCAGGACGGGGGATGGTATAGTTCTAGCCTGTGCCTGAAGGCAGGAAACCAGTGTCCCAGCTGGAAGACAGTCCGACAGAGAGCTCATTCTCCCTTACTCTGCCTTTTGTTCTATTCAGTGTTTCAAGGGTGTCTTAGTCTATTTAGGCATCTCTAATAAAATACCATAGACTTGGTAGCTTATAAGCAACAGAAATTTATTTCTCAGAGTTCTGGACGTTGTCAAATACAAGATCAGTATTCTAGTAGATTTGGTGTATGATGACAACCTATTCCCTAGTTCATAAATGGCTGCTTTTAATTGTTTTCTTACGTGGCAGAAGGCAAGGGAGCCCTCAGAGATCTCTATAGGGCACAAATCTCAAAGGCCTACCTCAAAATATCAGTAAATAGGTTTCCACATATTAATTGGGGTCGGGGAGCACAAACATTCAGTCTATAGCAAATGGATGGACAATGCCCACCCTCACTGGAGAGTGAAATCTGCTTTACTCAGTTTACTGATTCAAATATCAACTTCTTTCATAAACGCACAGACACAACAAGTGTGAAGTTTACCCAAATAGCCTGACAATCTATGTCGCTGTCACATTGACACATAAAATTGGCCATCACAGGAGGAGTAACTATGGTCAGGGTTAAGATCTTTTAAAATAGTTTGTTTAACTTAACTTCTTCAAGGTAGCTTCTGTATTGAAGGTCCATGTACATTGCTATGGAAAGCGATTTGTCTCAGATTAATTCAATTCACCACACACTTGCTCTGCCCCTGCACTTACAGAATACAGTACTAAACTATATGAGAACAGGAGGGGCACAAGTCTTCAGAGTTTATAATCTGGCACTGAAATACAGTATCACCTAATTGCAGTGAGAGGCAGAATATAATGTGGCATAAAACAGGTGCAAAATCCTTCCAAAAAGAAAGCAGAAATTGTGTCTACTGAATCAAGGAACATATTAGGGGAAGATCTGAATTGCCTGAATTTGGAGGATAAAAACCGGAGCTTAAATGTGGCTGATTTTATATTATAATAACTAATCCACTTTGAAATAAATTCGTGCTGAAGCCCAGAAAATTCCCTGGATGAGTAAAAGTGAATTGTGGCCAAAGGAAAAAAAAAAAGGATCACTAATCCTCTCATGGGGTTTCAGGAAGACATTTTGGGGAGCTATTTTGATGGAACCCTCTAGGAATTCCCTGGTCATCAATAGTTAGGGTATCTCTCATCCCCGTACTTATGTCCAACCACAAGATGTGGTCATTCAGAGAGTTGGGTGCTCACTGCATGCCATTGACCAAGGAAAGAATGTAAGTCTAAGAGGAGTATTGAAATGTAAGTATCAGCCATTTCTCTCTCGAAAGTGTTTTCTCTATTGTACAGAATTAATGTTATTTTCTGAAGCATGGTAGCAATGCTGGAGCAATGGTAAAATGAGTCTCTTGGTTACAACGTATATCTGTGATAAGTAGTAAAACATTTCTTCAGAAAGCATAATTTTTGTAATTAGCTTTCATATTAAGTGGAAAATTATTGCACAGACATTCTTCCTGTTTTGTAGATTGTGATAGCAGAAGACTGCACCAATCAATGCTTCTGCAGTAATTAATATTTAATTTTTATTGATTCTGCCACATAATTTTGATCCTTTATGACTAATGGTGATAGTAAACATGAACAGAAGAGGATGTAAAAGATAGGTTTTTAGCAGGGTAATAAAGAAGGATAAGGAATAAACAAGATATAGATGTTCTTTACCATAAGTAAAGTCTAAAGGGGGAAGCAAATTTTTCTACTAACATACTTAATGTACATCATTTACTTAGTAGATACTATGCACTAGGTTTTGTGCTAGGCACCTCAGCATTAGAAATACAATATTATTTGCCACCTTTTATAGAGAAGAATCTGGGGTTGGGAGAAAAATTGTTGCCTTTGCCCATTTACACAGAGAGCAAATGATGGAGCTGAGATCACATGTGAGTTCAATCTCACCTCATTTGTTCCCAAACTCATATTCTTTTCAATATATATTGGTCCCATACAGTGAAGCCAACCCCAGTCTTACATATTTTATCAATGAGATAGCTCTTGCCTTCATCCATCCCTTTATATGCTCTCTTTAATCTTTGCCTTGGCCTGAACTGATCCTTTCCTGCTACTGTAACAGTTACTCTTATTTTCCATTTGTGCCAGTTGTCAAGTTATTATTGTCTTTCCACTTCATATTCACCCTATTTTCCCAGCTTTGTGATAAGATATTGGACTCTACAAAGGCTCCTCCCTTGTCAACTGGCACAACGGTAGGCTTTTTCAATAGAAGGTACCAGAGGGATCTACTGAAAAGCCATAGCAGAAGCAAGAGCTCGTTCACTCAGGTGCTTTTGTTTTCTCTCTTTCTCCCTCCCTACCCTCTCCTCTCTTTCTTTCCTTCCTTCTTTCATTTTTTTTTAATAAATCCCAGCAACTAGAAAAAAGCAAACCTTCAAAATGAGCGGATGTACCTCATAGAGGGATTAGAGGTGGTTCATGGGCCTGAAGAGAAGAAATAGATGTCTGGGAATCATGGGGAATAGAGTTTGCTTTAATATAAGTAATGATGTTATTACAATAAGGATATTTCAACGAGAAACAGGATATCGGTGCATGTGGGTAATTCCTTATAAAGAAGCGTAGCTCAACAATAGATATCAGAGTAAGTCAGGGCACTTGCCAAAATGAATGAATGAATGTTGCGGAGGTATTCGAACTCTAGAGGAGTTGTTGGTGGTAACTGTTCCCATCCTTTGATGACTTAGATTTAAAACCCCCCTTTTGTTTCTACATAGAAAAATAGTCTATTGCATGAATATTTGCTGTCTGTCTTTTCAAATACCTGACTTTCACCTGTACCCTGTCATTACTATTGTGCTATTTTTTCTTTCTATCAATGTTCTTGAGGCTATATCAGTTATTGTCAGATCTGTACTGAATCAGGATTCAAGTTCTCACTTCTAATTTTCAGTCTTAGTCATCCAAGTCATGGCTGCTTGATGGGAGAATACTGGATTTTTATATGAACATTTTAATGTCAGCATTTCAGTTATCCCTCATTGCCTCGTTTCGCTAACAAATATTACCCATTTTCCAGTGTTTGGTGATAACAAATTAGTGTCGTGACTCACTGGGTAGTCATACTGGAAGGAATATATTCTTTCTGAAGTTTTGGAAGTTGGGGTAAATATTTAATTTTACATAGTTGATCCCTAAAAAAATCAGCCTTAAAATAAATGTGATATGAACCAAACTAACAATAGTACAAACCAACTGTCCAGAGGAAAAAAATAATATAGTGGGTTAAAATCACTGATAAATGAAGTGAGAACACCCCTTCAGTATTTAGGCCTTTTAGATTTTCTCTCCTTTCCTCCAGTACATGCATTCCTTGTCAGCAGCATAAATGTATCTCCTTTGGTCCCAGAGATGATTTAGTTTCCAGAGCCTGGGGAAAATCTTGTTGGATTTTAGAATTTCAAGAGACCTGTAAATTCCAAACTGGAATTTACACACCAGAACTAGCCAATGGTCTATCCAGTCGGGCATCCCGCTTCCTACTGAGTCTAATGGTGGATATTTTAGGAGAAAGCCATAAACTCACCATGATGCACCTAATTGAGAAATATAGCATTGCCAAGGAAATTTCTTCTTAACTCTGGTAGCTGGTTAGTTTATTCCATAGTGCCTGAGGCCTGATAACTGTTTATGTCTATACTACTGTTACAGAGAAACTCTTATTTTTCCTAAGAACACACTATTAAATTTCTCATACGCATCTAATCCTTAATTGAATCTTATTAACCTCTTCTGATTAACAACTCACTATAGAATGAACACATAATCACATTCTGCATTTTAACTTCACTTAAAAATTTCCAACCAGATGTACATAAAATAGCTGTATCTCTCTACATTATCGGTTTCTTAATAATACTTGTAAATAAATATATATATATATATATATATATATATATATATATATATACACACACACACACACACACACACACACACACACACACACACACACCCCTGGAAGTCAACATAAAAAAATACTGTGTAATTAGATACAGAATGTATTATCGGGTTATTAAGATACAAGGAGAGAAAGTTCAACGCATGACTTGTGAATGTTTCAGGTGCACTCTGTATTATTTGCTTAAACCTTTCAGGAGCCCCATATTTCTTTACTAGAAGAAAATTGCCACTGAGCTAGACTACATTAATATGAAATATGTTTAACAATGTCCTTGCTTGGAAACTACTAACAACGTGTTAACAGTTTTCTAGGACACGGTGGACAGTGTATTTTAATTCCTTGACAACAGGGCTGCAAACCACTTTATGCAACTCTGTACAGTGTTGTTAAGCCATTGGTGGAAGGACCGTAAGTAAACAATCTATGTCATTAAAGGACTCAGCGCATTGTCATCACCTATTAGAATTTCAGCAGTGTGAGCAAGGTCAAAATCTTGCATTAGTACTTTGTACTTCTGTGGGTTAACTGCTACTCAGGCTGGGAGAACCAGCATTTATATTTGTTGGCAGACTAATGAAGGGGAATGGTACGCCATAAGAATTCTCTCCTCATCATCTTTTATACTTGCATTTGTTCACAGCTATGCTTGGGTTGGTAGAGAGAAGGCCTAGAAGAAACACATATCCCTTAATGATTCTCTGATTCTTTTTGCAAAGACAGCTGAACCTGTTTTGAGTGAGAAGCCATAAACTATTTCTAAGACATAATAAATGTTCAGTCAAATGCCGGTTGATTCTCTGGAATCAATAATTCAATATTTTGTTTATTAACATGACCTAAATGACCAAACGAGGACTTATTTAGACAGTATAGAATGGACATCAAAAGCACAGGACTTCCAAAAGGATGCCCTGGATTTGAGTACGTGGCCTAGGCAGTAATTGCTCTATGGCATTAGGCAAGTTACCTATCTTCTATTACTCTACTACTCATGGATGCTATTGGAGGATTAGAAAAACTAACACTTTGGACGCCTGGGTAACTCCATCGGTTAAGTGTCCGACTTCAGCTCAGGTCATGATCTCACGGTTCGTGGTTTCGAGCCCCGTGATGGGTTCTGTGTTGACAGCTCAGAGCCTGGAGCCTGCTTCAGATTCTATGTCTCCCTCTCTCTCTACCCCTTCCCCACTCGAACTCTGTCTCTCTCTCTTTCCTTCAAAAATAAATAAACATCAAAACAAGAAATTCTAAAAAAAAAAGAAAAATTCGAACAGCACTTTCTAAATCATTACTCTTATTACTACTATTATATATTTTATAATTTATGTTAAATTTTTTTAACGTTTATTTATTTTTGAGACAGAGAGAGACAGAGCATGAACGGGGGAGGGTCAGAGAGAGGGAGACACAGAATCTGAAACAGGCTCCAGGCTCTGAGCTGTCAGCACAGAGCCCAACGCCAGGCCGGAACCCACGGAAGGTGAGATCATGACCTGAGCCGAAGTCGGACGCTCAACCCACTGAGCAACCCAGGCGCCCCATATATTTTACAATTTATAAATTACATCATTAACATGAATCAGAGAATGACATAAACATAATTTATTCTATAATTAAACTAGTTATTTTTGAGAACCAGTATGAAATGTGAATTGTATAATAATTTTAAAAATGATAGAGAATCTTGATAATAACACTATTTTGCACCCATCAAGTTCCTTTAGGGAAATGATCTGAACATTCCAATAATTCCTGTTCCAATAATTCCAATAATTACTGTTACGAGGGTATTGCTAGGTTGACAAAAAGCTTCCCACCATGTCACATCCCCTGTGAGTTGACAGAACACTTCTGTTTGAATGGCTTGGGAGCTATATGTTTCTGTAAATGTCGCCATCAAATTATTTTTAAGTGGATATCATCATCTTTATGCCCAGAATGTGTATGTGTATAGACCTCCTCGCAGGTTAAATAAATTGAGTAAAAATTGTTTCTTTATTCAAATTTTTAGTTGTGGGGCAGTTCTGCCATACAGCCACTGCCGTCACTGTACCTGACGAGTAATACAGAAATCCACAAATGTGAAAACCGGCAAAGACTTAACAAAATTTTAAAGTGAACCCAGCATGCACAGACATAATTAGCATGAGGACCCTTGGAGGTACCCACTGCCATCTGCATAAATAGAATCTCTAGGTTTAAGTATAGAATCTGGCACAGGGTCACCTGGGTGGCTCAGTGTTAAGCGACCGGCTCTTGGTTTTCGGCTCAGGTCGTGATCTTACAGTTTTTGTGTTCAAGCCCCATTTTGGCCTGTGTGCTGCCAAGGCAGAGCAGCTTGGGATTCTCTTTCTCTCCCTCTCTCTCTTTACCCCCCGCCCCCCCCCCCAAATAAATAAATAAACTTTAAAAACAAAAGAATATGGCACAAAACTAATGTTTTATGATTATTTCCTTGAACACACACACACAAACACACACACATTTGAAAATTTGAAAATCTGGAAATAAGAAAATTTAAAAACAACACCCCCAATTCAGTCAATCCAAAGACTAATGCTATTTACATGTTAGAGTATTTTCCCTCACGTTTTTTTATTTTTATGTGAGGCGATCTTTCTTGTATTTTCTGTAATAATTCACACATAATTTTCCTGCTCACTTTTAACATCATAGCATATACACATTGATAATGAAATTTCAAGAACAATATTATAATATTCTATTTGGCACCTTGAAACGTGCGGTCTCTGAGGTTTTGCTTTGAAAAAATACGGTTGAAATGAACATCTTCAGGAAGCAAAGTTTTTCTCCATTGCATTTACTTTCAGAAGCAGGGTCCCAGAAATGAAATTCCTTGTCAAAAGGTAAGACAGTATAAGTCTTTGGTACATGAAGTTTTAAAAGCTATTCTTTTGCTTTTGTACCATCATTTCCTAAACTTTGCAACTCTGGCAGGTATGAGTGTTGAATTTGGGTAACTCAGTTCACAATTATTGGATTGTTATAATATTTGATCAATTTTCATGCATTGTATTTCTATTATTTTTCTTCCTTCATAAATTGTATAATTTCATTTTCTCATTATTCTCAGTGCTTTTCTTATTGCTATTTCTTACTTTTTCTTTATTAAAAGTATTAACCCTCAACTACCTGTGCTGCAAATACATTCTTCTGATTGTACTCTTTTTATATTTATTTTTGGCATGTAGATAATCCTGATCACTGTGGAGTCAAATCTGATCCTTTGAAATCAAATCTAGAATTGTTTTTTAATTATATTTTATGTGATGGGGCACCTGGCTGGCTCAGCCAGAGGAGCATGTGAACCTTGATCTCGGGGTTCCGAGTTCAAGCCCCACATTTGGTGTAGAGATTAGTTAAAATCAATAAATGAAATTTAAAAATATATATTTTGTGTGCTTATTAATGATTTTATCTAGATTCTACAATATAGAGATTTGAAAAATTGCATAGTTTCTTCCAGTTTCATATGATTTCATTAAATCACATTCACTTCTTTAATCCATATGAAACTATACTAGATGATGATGCAAAGTGTTTTATTTTTTCTTGTTGCTCCCTTTACTGTGGTTCTTTTCCAGTGGTCATTTTTTTAAGCTTTGATATCAACTTTTCTTTATTGTTTTTGAATATATTTTCTTATATCCTTCCCTTTAACTTGAGAGTTCTTTTTTGAAAACTGGACGTTGTTGGGGCGCCTGGGTGGCTCAGTTGGTTAAGCATCCGACTTTGGCTCAGTTCATAATCTCAGAGCTGGTGGGTTTGAGCCCTGTGTTGGGCTCTGTGCTGACAGGTCAGAGACTGGAGCCTTCTTTGAATTCTGTGTCTCCCTCTCTCTCTGCCCTCCCCCATTCATGCTCTGTCTCTCTCTCTCTCTCAAAAATGAATAAATGTTAAAAAAATTAAAAAAAAAAAAGAAAACTGGACATTGTTTATACATTGTCCTCTATGATTTCTTTCAAATCTTTTAAGTTTAAAATTTCTTCAATATATCATGTTTAGGAAATATCTTGCTATATTTAATTTTTAAAAATATAAGGATTGATATTTTATCAAATGCATCTTCAGTGTCTATTGAGCTTATTTTTATTATTATATATAGTATATATATATTATATATATATAATAAAATATAAGGATTGATATTTTACCAAATGCATCTTCAGTGTCTACTGAGCTTATTTTTATTATATATATATGATATCACGTTGAGTAAAAAGTTGCTCCAGCCAAGATCAAAGAGGTTTTTGACTGATTTCTCCTTGAGGATTTTGATGGCTTCCTGTCTTACATTGAGGTCTTTCATCCACTTTGAGTTTATTTTTGTGTATGGTGTAAGAAAGTGGTCCAGGTTCATTCTTCTGTATGTCCACTGTCCAATTTTCCCAGCACCACTTGCTGAAAAGACTGTCTTGATTCCATTGGATATTCGTTCCTGCTTTGTCAAAGATTAGTTGGCCATATGTTTGTGGGCCCATTTCTGGGTTCTCTAGTCTGTTCCATCGATCTGAGTGTCTGCTCTTGTGCCAGTACCATACTGTCTTGATGATTACAGCTTTGTAGTTTGGCGTGAAGTCTGGGATTGTGATGCCTCCTTTTTTTTTTTTTTTTTTTTTTTTCTCTCTTTTCTCAAGATCACTTTGGCTATTTGGGGTCTTTTTTGGTTCCATACAAATTTTAGGATTATTTGTTCAAGCTCTGTGAAGAATGCTGGTGTTACTTTGATAGGGATTCCATTGAAAATGTAGACTGCTTTGGGTAGTATCCGCATTTTAACAATATTTGTTGTTTCTACCCAGGAGTATGGAATCTTTTTCCATTTTTTTTGTCTTCTTCAATTTCTTTCATAAGGTTTCTATAGTTTTAGGTGTATAGATTTTTCATCTCTTTGGTTAGATTTATTCCTAAGTATTTTATGGTTTTTGGTGCAACTGTAAATGGGATCGATTCCTTGATTTCTCTTTCTGTTGCTTCATTGTTGGTGTATAGGAATTCAATGTATTTCTATGCATTGATTTTATATCCTGCAACTTTGCTTCTGTGTTTTGATTTTATATCCTGCAAAGTTTGCAACTTTTTTCGTGTAATCTTTTGAGTTTTCCATATAGACTATCATGTCATCTGTGAAGAGTGAAAGTTTTGACCTCCTCCTGGCTGATTTGGATGCCTTTTATTTCTTTGTGTTGTCTGATTGCAGAGGCTAAGACTTCCAATACTATGTTGAATAACAGTGGTGAGGGTGGACATCCCTGTCTTATTCCTGACCTTAGGGGAAAGCTATCAGTTTTTCCCCAGTGAGGATGATATTAGCATTGGGTAGTTCATTGTGGCTTTTATGATCTTGAGGTATGATCCTTCTATCCCTATTTTCTTGAGGGTTTTTATTAAGAAAGAATGCTGTATTTTGTCAAATGCTTTCTCTGCATCTATTGAGAGGATCATATGGTTCTTGTCCTTTTTTTATTGATGTGATGAATCACGTTAATTGTTTTGCGGATATTGAACCAGCCCTACATCCCAGGTATAAATCCCACTTGGTCGTGGTGAATACTTTTTTTAATGTATTATTGGATCTGGTTGGCTAGTACCTTGTTGAGGATTTTTGCATCCACGTTCATCAGGGAAATTGGTCTATAGTTCTCGTTTTTAGTGGGGTCTCTGTCTGGTTTTGGAATCAAGGTAATGCTGGCTTCATAGAAAGAGTTTGGAAGTTTTCCTTCCATTTCTATTTTTTGGAACAGTTTCAAGGGAATAGGTGTTAACTCTTCCTTAACTGTTTGGTAGAATTCCCCTGGAAAGCCATCTGGCCCTACACTCTGGTTTTTTGGCAGATTTTTTATTACTAATTTGATTTCCTTACTGGTTATGTGTCTGTTCAAATTTTCTATTTCTTCCTGTTTCAGTTTTGGTAGTTTGTATATTTCTAGAAATTTGTCCATTTCTTCCAGATTGTCCATTTTATTGGCATATAATTGCTCATAATATTCTCTTATTATTGTTTTTATTTCTGCTGTGTTGGTTGTGATCTCTCCTCTTTCGTTCTTGATTTTATTTGTTTGGGTCTTTTCCTTTTTATTTTTGATCAAACTGGCTAGTGGTTTATCAATTTTGCTAATTCTTTCAAAGACCCAGCTTCTGGTTTCATTGATCTGTTCTACTGGTTTTTTGTTTTGTTTTGTTTTGTTTTTTTGTTTTTTATTTTGGTTTCGATAGCATTAATTTCTGCTCTAATCTTTATTATTTCCTGTCTTCTGCTGGTTTGGGGTTTTATTTGCTGTTCTTTTTTCAGCTCCTTAAGGCATAAGGTTAGGTTGTGTATCTGAGATCTTTCTTCCTTCTTTAGGAAGGCCTGGATTGCTATATACTTTCCTCGTATGACTGCCTTTACTGCATCCCAGAGGTTTTGGGTTGTGGTGTTGTCATTTTCATTGACTTCCATATACTTTTTAATTTCGTCTTTAACTGCTTGGTTAGCCCATTCATTCTTTAGTAGGATCTTTTTCAGTCTGCAAGTATTTGTTACTTTTCCAGATTTTTTCTTGTGGTTAATTTTGAGGTTCATAGTGCTGTGGTCTGCAAATATGCACGGTATGATCTCTATCTTTTTGTACTTACTTAGGGCTGATTTGTGTCCCAGTATATGGTTTATTCTGGAGAATGTTCCATGTGTACCAGAGAAGAATGTATATTCTGCTGCTTTAGAATGAAATGTTCTGAATATATCTGTTAAGCCCATCTGGTCCAGTGTGTCATTCAAAGCCATTGTTTCCTGGTTGGTTGTTTTGATTAGATGATGTGTCCATTGCTGTGAGTGGGGTGTTGAAGTCTACTATTATGGTATTACTATCGATGCGTTTATTTATGTTTGTGATTAATTTATTTATATAATTGGGTGCTTGCACATTTGGCATGTAAATGTTTACAATTGTTAGGTCTTCTTGGTGGATAGATCCCTTGATTTTGATACAATGCCCTTCTTCATCACTTGATACAGTCTTTATTTCAAAGTCTAGATTGTCTGATATAAGTATGGCTACTCCGGCTATCTTTTGTTGACCATTAGCATGATAGATGGTTTTCCATCCCCTTATTTTCAATCTAAAGGTGTCTTTATGTCTAAAGTGGGTCTCTTGTAAACAGCATATAGATTGATCTTGTTTTCTTATCCATTCTGTTACCCTATGTCTTTTGATTGGAGCATTGAGTCCACTGACGTCTAGAGTGAGTACTGAAAGATATGAATTTATTGCCATTATGATGCTTGTCAGTTGGAGTTTCTGGTGGTGTTCTCTGGTCTTTTCTATATATATATATATGTATGTATATATATTCATCTTTTCTCGCCTCAGAGATTCCCCCTTAAAATTTCTTTCAGGGCTGGTTTAGTGGTCACAAGCTCCTTTAATTTTTGTTTATCTGGGAAACTTTTAATCTCACCTTCTGTTTTGAATGACAGCCTTGCTGGATAAAGAATTCTTGGCTGCATATTTTTATGATTCAGCACATTGAATATATCCCACCACTTCTTTCTGGCCTGCCAAGTTTGTGTGGATAGGTCTGCTGCAAACCTGATCTGTCTTCCCTTGTAGGTTAGGGACTTTTTTTCCCTTGCTGCTTTCATGATTCTCTCCTTGCCTGATTATTTTGTGAATTTGACCATGATATGTCTTGGTGATAGTCGGTTTTTGTTGAATCTAATGGAAGTCCTCTGTGCTTCCTGGCTTTTGATGTCTGTGTCTTTCCCCACATTAGGAAAGTTTTGTGCTATGATTTGCTCACATAACCCTCTACCCCTATTTCTCTCTCTTCCTCTTTTGGGACCCCTATGATTCTGATGTTGTTCCTTTTTAATGAGTCACTGATTTCTCTAATTCTTAAATCGTGCTCTTTTGCCTTCATCTCCCTATTTTTTTCTGCTTCATTATTCTCTATAAGTTTGTCCTCTGTATCGCTGATTCTCTGTTCTGCCTCATCCATCGTTGCCACTGCTGCATCTATCCATGATTGCAGCTCAGTTATAGCATTTTTAATTTCATCCTGACTAGCTTTTACTTCTTTTGTCTCTGCAGAAAGGGATTCTAATCTATTTTTGACTCCAGCTAGTATTCTTTTTATCATGATTTTAAATTCTGGTCCAGACATCTTGCTTGTATCTGTGTTGGTTAAATCCCTGGCTGTCGGTTTCTTCATGCTCTTTCTTTTGGGGTGAATTCCTTCGTTTTGTCATTTTGAAGGGAGGAAATGAATTAATGAGGTAGAAAAATTGAAATTAAAATATTAAAATTAAAAAAATATTAAAATTAAAAATAAAAACACATACTCACCAAAATCGAATAGATGATGCTAGATCCTAGGTGTGTTTTGGTCTGGGTGTTGAAAGTGGTTTGACAGATTAGAGAAAAAAAAGAGGGAGGGGAAGAAAAAAAGGAAATAATTTGAGAATTTGAGAAAATAAATACACCGAAGTAGACTAAAATGAGATGATGGGGGTAAAATAGAATTTGAAAAAATATACCCAGAAGTAAAGAATATAGTAAAAAAAAAAAAAAAAAAAAAGAATATAGTAGAAAAAAATTAAAGAAAATATTTTTAATAAAAATTAAAAATAAATATGGTTTTTTTCTTTTTCTGTATTCAAGAAAAAAGAAAAGAAACGAAAAAGGGAAAAAAGATTAAAAAAAGAGAAAGAAAAAAAAGAAAATCGTTTGAAATTTGAAAAAGTGAATAATACACTGTAGTGGACTAAAAATGATGGAAGTAAAATAGAATTTGAAAACATATACATAAAAGCAAAAAATACAGTAATAAAAATTAAAAATATATTTTTAATAAACATTGAAAATAAAAATGAATTTTTTTCTCTTTCTGCCAAATTCTGTTGTTCAGGTTGTGCGGATGGTTGTGTTAATCCTCCAATCAGTTTTCTAGGTGTGTAGGATGGTTTAGTGTTGGTCTGGCTGTATTTATTTCATGGACATGAGACACACAAAAAACTTCCATGCTGTTCCGCCATCTTGGCTCCTCCCTAGCATATATATTTTTTTAATCAGTGTTTTGGTTTTCTTCAGAATAATACTCAAAAGTGTGGAATTGCTAGATCATGCGATACTTCTACTATTTTTTAAGTTTATTTATTTATTTTGAAGGAGAGAGAGAGAGAGTGGTAGAGGGGCAGAGAGTCAGGGAGAGAGAGAGAATCCCTAGCAGGCTCTGCACCGTCCTCCCCATGCTGGGCTGGATCACACAAACCATGGCTAAGCTGAAATCAAGAGTCAGATGCTTAACGAACTGAGCCACACAGAGGCCCCTCTACTTTTAATTTTTGAGAAACCTCCATACACTTTCCTGCCAATTTACATTCTCACCATTAGGTCATACTTGTTCCCTTTTATTCCACATCCTCACCAACACTTGTTATTTCTAGTCTTTTTTGATAATAGCACTTCTAACTGGTGTGAGGCCATATGTCATCGTGGTTTTGGTTTATATTTCCCTGATGATTAATGATGGAGAACATCTTTTTATATACCTGATGGCCATCTGTATGTCTTCTTTAGAAAAATGCTTATTCCTATATTCTGTTAATTTTTTAATTGGATTGTTTATCTTTTTTGCTATTGAGTTGTATGAGTTCTTTCTATACTTTGAGTAGTGGCCCCTAAACACGTACATAATTTGCAAATATTCTCTCCCATTCAGTAGGTTGCTTTTTCATTTTCTTGAAAGATCCGTTTGCTGTGCAGAAGCTTTTTACTTACGTAGTCCCACTTGTTTATTTTTGTCTTTGGCATCAGATTCAAAGAACTATGGCCAAGACCAAAGTCAAGGGGCTTACTACCTATGTTTTCTTTTAGGAGGTTTATGGTTTTATTCTTTATAGTTAAGTCTAACCCGTTTTAAATTAATTTTTGTATATGGTGCAAGAAAGTAGTCCAGTTTCATTCTTTTGCATATGGCTGTCCAGTTTTCCCAAAACCATTTATTGAAGAAACTTTTCTTTCCCCATTGTATATTCACAGTCCCTTCTTGTAAATTAATTGACTGTTATGTGTGAGTTTATTTCTGGGCACTGTATTCTGTTCCATTGTTCCATATGTCTGTTTTTATGCCAATACCATACCATTTTACTTTATTTTTGTTATAGTCTGAAATATGGGAGTGTAATGCTTCTAGCTTTGTTCTTTTCCCTCAAGATTTTTTTGAATATTTGGGGTCTTTGATGGTTACTTACAAATTTTAAGATTTTTTTGTTCTATTTCTCTGACAGATGCCATTGGAATTTTGATAAGGATTGTGTTGAAACTGTTCATTTGAGCATGGATATTTTAATGATATAAGTTCTTCCAACCCATAAGTAAAGTATATATTTCTATTTATTTGTGTCTTCTTCAATTTTTAAAATTAATACCATGTAGTCTCTTACCTTTTTGGTTAAATTTATTCCTAATATCTTATTCTTTTTCATGCAATTGTAAATGGAATTGCCTCTTTTTTTTTTAATTTTTTTAACGTTTATTTATTTTTGAGACAGAGAGAGACAGAGCATGAAAGGGGGAGGGCCAGAGAGAGAGGGAGACACAGAATCGAAAGCAGGCTCCAGGCTCTGAGCCATCAACTCAGAGCCCGACGCGGGGCTCGAACTCACGGACCGCGAGATCGTGACCTGAGCTGAAGTCGGACGCTTAACCGACTGAGCCACCCAGGCGCCCCGGGATTGCCTCTTAATTTTTCTTTCTGATTGTTCAATAGTAGTGATTAGAAACAAAACAGATTTTTACATTATTGATTTTATATCCTGCAACTTCACTGAATTTGTGTATTAGTCCTAACGGTTTTTTGATGGAGTCTTTTGGATTTGCTATATATAAATATCATGTCATCTGCAAATAGTAACAATTTTACTTTTTTTCCAATTTGGATACATTTTATTTCTCTTTCTTGACAAATCGCTCTGTCTAGAATTTCCAATACTATGTTGAATAAAAGTGGCAAGAGTGGGATGGGTATGCTTGTCTCATTCTGATCTTAGAGTAAAAAGCTTTCAGCTTTTCACTGTTACGTATTATGTTAGCTACAGGCTCTCGCCATATCTTATGCTGAGGATGTTTCCTCTGTACCCTCTTTGTTAAGGGTTTTTATCATAAATGGCTGTTGAATATTTTCAAATGCTTTTTCAGCATCTCTTGAGATGATCATATGATTTTTATCCTTCATTTTGTTAATGTGGGATACAATCCTGACTGATTTGCAGATGTTGAACCATCCGTGTACCCCTGGACTAAGTCCCACCTGATCATGGTGTGTGATCACTTTAATGTACTTGTGAATTTGGTTTGTTAAGATTTTGTTGAGGACTTTTGGCATCTATGCTCATCAGGAATATTGCCTTGTAATTTTTTTTTTCCTTGTAGAATCCTTATGTGGTTTTGGTATCAGGCAGTAGTAGACTTGTAAAATTTATTTGGAAGAGTTCCCTCCTTTTCTAATTTGGAAGAGATTGAGAAGAATTCTTTAACTGTTTGGAAGGATGTGCTAGTGAAGCTGATCAGTCCTGGGCTTTTGTTGTTGGGATGCTGTTGATTACTGAGTCAATCTCCTAACAAGTAATGGGTCTGTTCAGATTATTTATTTCATCATGATTTGAACTTGGTAGACTGTGTGTTTCCAGAAATATATCCACTTATTCTACATTGCTTAATTTAGCATATAATTGTTCACAATAGTCTTTTATAACTGTTTGCATTTCTGTTGTATCAGTTGTGATATCTTCTCTCATTTCTGACTGTTATCTAATTTGGATTGTCTTTCTCTTTCTTGGTGAGTCTAGCTAAAGGTTTGTCAATTTTGCTTATTTTTTAAAGAACCAACTCTTACTCCCACTTATCTTTTCTATTGCCTTTTTTTATTTTCTATTGCATTAGGTATATTCTAATCTTTATTTCTTTCATTGTACAAACTTTCAGCCCAATAAACATTTTAAGACTAGTTTTAAACATAGTAGCTCCTTACACTCATGTTTTTACATTCCCTAGTCTGGCTTCAGGGGAAAAAATACTGTTGCAAAAGAAAATAATTTTTAAATAATCTTTCTGAAATCCTGTATTAACCAGAAGGAAAATATGTATGCCAACTAAAATTCAACTAATTGAGGTAATTTTGTCTTGTTTTTGTTTCTTTTTTCACAATTGTATTTTCTTCTATATGTCTTTTGTTCTTTCCCTTTGTATTCTGCACACACACACACACAAAATACTTTGTATTTTCAATACCCAGTTGTCCAACGTTTTTTATAGAACTGAAATCTTCTCACAAAGAACATCAGGATTTATCTTGAAATACTAGTGACAATAATGCTGAATGGGATTGAAGCTAATATTATTTCAGACCGACCAGTTTGTGATTGCATTTTGTATATATTACCACTGGAGTGTCAGTTCAAAGTGGGAGAGATTTTGAAGGTCTTCTTTTCTTCTTCCATCCTAGTATCTAGGATCGTGCCTGGAGGTATCCAGTATATATTTACTGAACATTATTGAATAAGTCTTCCAAACAATTCAACATGAAGGTATTGTTAATTGTCCCCTATTTTACTGCTTGGAACGGAATGGAACTTTTGAACAGAAGTTTCGATAGATTTTAGATTTTTCCAAAGCGAGATTTTTCCAAAGCAAGACTTTTCCAAAGAGAGACTTGAGGCAAGCCTGATATTTGGATCTGTTGAACGATCCTCCTGGAAACTTACCTTCCTTCCATCCAGTCTTATAAATGCACAGGAATTTGTATGAGTATTTTGCACCAATTACTTAAACCTAGTGTGCGAGTGAGCATATAGCAGATTCTCCAGGTTAATTAGGAGGAGGGGGATAGGAGGCCATATAACAGGAGCCAGAAATCAAACCCAAGTCTAATTGTAGCCATATGTTTCCCTTTAATCTACACCGCCTCGCATGGAAACATGAGCTGGTGTTGAGATCTGTATGTTATCCAACGTTCAGAGTATGACTGTGTGTGGGTCTGTACATGTGTGCATTTGTGTATATATAAGAGAGTGGGATTTTGGAGTGAATTAGAATATATTTTAAATAACTTTCTCACAGATCATTCCATCTGTCAGAATTTGAATCACACATCCAGCTCAAATTGACATCTCTCATAATATATTCATTACCGTCTATCATATAAACTTGGTTTCTCAGATATCTTTGTGCATATGTCACAATGCATATATCGTTATTCGTTTTTATCACAATATAAGGCATTATGTTAGGGGCTAACAGTTTTTGCCCTAAGGCCCTGATAGTGAACATTCCGAGAAATGAAGAAGTGTATCTTGTACTATATACACTGGTAATATTGTCTTAAGAAATTTTTGCTGAAGTAAAGTGCGGAAAATGTACCAACTATGTTGATTATATAACAATAGTTAACTTTTACCAGAAGTGTCCAGTATGCCAAGCAATGTCTAGGTGTTTTAGAGATACAATTCCATCTAATCCCCACAATAATCCACCAAATAAGTACCACTATTATCGTTCTCATGATCCCTGTAATGACATTAGGGTAAGATAATATGCCCAAGATGATACAGCTAGTCAAAAGGAAAACTGGGAATTAAAATAAGACCATGGGCACCTGGGTGTCTCAGTTGGTTAAACATCCAGCTCTTGATTTTGGCTCAGGTCACGATGCCAGGGTTGTGGGATTGACTCCACATCGGGCTCTGTGCAGAATGCAGATTAAGATTAAGATTATGTTTTAAGATTCTGTTTCTCTCTCCCTCTACCACTCTCCCCCAGCTCATGCTCTCTCTCTCTCTCTCTCTCTCTCTCTCTCTCTCTATCAAATGAAAAGTATTAAGAATAAAAAGAATACTGATCCTTATCAACTTTTTTGGTGAGAAATGAGTCCCACCTCTTACCCCCATGCAGAGATCTGCCTCCTAATGAATGAACGCAGTGATCCACAACATGCTGCTCACTAGCGTGATATCCAGAAAAGGGTCCAGGTCTCATGACGGCCAATCTGGTGGTATTTATATTACTTCACTAAACCCTGAACTACCCTACATGAAGCCACATCTCTCTTGCTGCAAGTTGTATCCTAGGACTTGGTATATGGCATCTTATATCCTTCATGCCAAAATAAATGTTTGTTTTTTTGAATTAGTGGATAACAACAGAATCAAGTTCCTTACCTGTCTATAATAATTTGATTCTCATGTGGAAAGGTAGCTATTTCAGACACACGACTGCCGTGTTTAAGGCCTGTGTTTCCAAAGAAGCACATTCTGTACTGCTCTGTAAGCCGATATTCATCAAGATACTGCATTTATTATTTTGAAGTCCTGAGCTAGTTTGATAATGACATTAATTGTCATGTATATCTAGAACAACCCCTGAGGACTTTGTAAAATCTGAATATACGTGCCACATGATTCATTCCTTAGGTAGGCATCTCTGGGATATGTCGGGATGGCTAGTGTTCAGTCACAGGTGAGTGAGAGATATTTGGAAATGTCAGTGTTAGCAAAGAGAATGAAATCTGCATTTGAAAACTTGCCCAGAGGTTTCAGCAAGGTTAACTCTTCTGAGATGTGCAAAAGGCAGTGTGCCAAGTCCCCAAACTGCCTAAGGAATCAGATAAACACACATGTTTGCATGTGACAGTGACCATTGACAGATGACCTAGGAGAGCCTGCCAGAAAACATGTCTCGATTAGTACTTGACTGGATGCTCTCTTGTGCCTTGTGCAGCGAGCTGATCTCTGTTTGGTAAGGCAAATGCACTTCTTTGTAACTCTGGTGTGCAGCCACAGTTTGGGCCTATTTATTCCACATTCTCATCAGTCTTTCAAATGTGCGATAGTTTTTTAAGGCCTCATTTAAAGCCCTGAGATAAACAATGGATATAATAAATCTGTGAATCGCATGAGTAAAAATGAAATAAACCTCAATGCTATATAAGAGATAATTATCAGGATTCTAATGCTAGGAGCGTGTGTGTGTGTGTGTGTGTGTGTGTGTGTGTGTGTTTCGTTTTTTTCTTGTCATTGAAATGGTAAAATGTGTGTTCATTACTAAGGCTATATTTATTTCTTGATCGTGGTGGCTATCAGGAAGGACAGGGTAACCATGAGAATAGAATAGGACAAAGAGTCCGTAGGCATGGCTTCAAGCCAGAGCTGTGAAACTACCCACCTAGGTGCTCTCTGCCTGGTGTATGGGTTTAATCTTAAGTAATATGAGAATTAAATGATCTCTAAAGGTCTATTTTCTTCTCCACAATCCAATAATATTTTGTCTTTTGAAACATTATTTGGCATTTCTGAAAAGTTCACTCAGCACACTCAATATAATAGCTTTATAGAAAGGAAATCTGTAATTCCTATATTCCAGGAGTTGTGTGTGTGTGTGTGTGTGTGTGTGTGTGTGTGTGTGTGTGTGTGTTATGTGGATTCATTCTTGGGTTTATGCATTTTTATGTGTTTGAAACACTTGCTATATAATAGAAGTTCTTCAAATAAACATCTTTCAAGCTTTAGATATCTACTTCCTTCCCTCTTCTCCTTTCTTCTTGTAAGAACAGCACAGTGATGTAAAAGAGTGAAAAGCATTTAAAATTTGTTAACATGAATTGCACAGTTAGGAGCAATCCTTCTGAAACCTCTGCATCTGATTATGATAATTAGAATCATAGCCATGAATTATCTAGTCATTAAGCCATATATCTTGCTATTACAGAATCATAGGTATGGATTATCCAATCATTAAGCCATTTATATTATTATCATTATCCAATCATACGTAACGCTTTTTAAAAATGTATCTCTCTGAAGGCATCAGCACAATGTTCAAGGAGTCATCCCTCCAGGGGACAAGATACCAGATGGGGAGAGATACACTGTGGGAAGGATATTCCCCAGTGCTTTCTTCTTAAATCCAAGTAAATAGCAAGGAATGGGTTAAAAAGTCTAAGAAAACTTTTGATAGAATCAGTTTCAGGGAGAAAAACAATGGAAATGTAGGCCCCATTGAAGAGAAGATACCCTGGCAAACATCTCTGGATTTTATTTGTGATTCCTGAAAGGTTTCTTCTTAGAGTAAACGCACTAGAAGTGGACCATGCCACACTTAGACTGGAATCATCTTACTACAGATTGAATTAAAGCGATCTTCCAGAAGAAAATAATATCTTCTCTGGAAAAACAAAACAAAACAAAAATACAGTATGTAGAGACTCTACAATGTTTCATATATTCGGTCTAGAATTTAAAAACAAATTACAGGCATGCCTAAAGATAGGAAGAAATGATTCAAAACAACACAAAAATTTACACAATAGAGGCAGATAGGCCAACATATGTTGGAGTTAGTGATGAACTTTAAAATAAATGTAAAAAACAAAATCTGATCAAGAAAAAGCAACACAAAATGAAGGGTTTTGCCAGAGTACTGCAATCTATGTAAGATGCAAGACATTAAACTGGAATCATTAAACTATGTAAGACATAAAACTGTGTAAGACATTAAACTCTGTAAGACATTAAACGAGAATCAAAACTATAATAACTGAAATTTATTTAATGAGATAAGTAACAAATGAAAAACAATAAAAGAACAATTAGTGAGCTGAAATCTAGCTAAGTAAAAACATATCTGAATGGAAAGAAGGAAAGAAAAAATTAAATAAATAAATAAACAAATAAATACATTCAGTAAAGATCTTCTACAGTCATATGAAACAATGGAACGTTTTATTGTCCATGAGGTTAAAGTAGAAGAAAAGGAGAACCAGAATGAGACGACAACAGTATTTGAAAATTATTCGGAAAGATTTTTGTTGTTGTTGTTGTTGTGTTTTTAGAGACAGAGAGAGAGAACGAGCATCTATGCATGCTCATGTGCACAGGGGAGGGGAAGAGGGGGAGAGAGAGAATCTTAAGCCTGTTCCACACTCAATGCAGAGCCCAATGCAGGCTTTGATCTCATGACCCTGGGATCACAACCTGAGCCAAAATCAAGAGTCAGACACTTAAACAACTGAGCCATCCAGGCACCCCTAGAATTTTTTTTCAAAATTGTTGAAAGGCATCCAACCACAGATTATTTAAGATTTATTAATGCAAAACAGAATATTTACAATAAAGCCACACTGAGGTACATCATACCAAAATTGCTGAATGCCAAAGATGAAGAGAAAATTTTGAAAGCAACACACAGTGTCTTTAAAGGAGCAATAATAAAACCGATGGCTAACCCTTCAATAGAAATAAAGGAAGTCAAATTAAGTCTTTAATTACCAGCCCAGATTAAAACAAAACCAAAAATACTTCCTACCACAAGAGAGGTTGGAATTTAAAACAAGAAAAAGACAAAGATGGTGATGCAAGTACCATCAGAAAGAAACTTTGGGTCCATCTGGGTGGTTTAGTTGGTTAAGCTTCTGATTCTTGATTATGGCTCAGGTCATGATCTCATGGTTTGTGAATTTGAGCCCTGCACTGGGCTCTGTGCTGACAGTATGGAGCCTGCTTGGGAATCTCTCTCTCCTCTCTCTCTGCCCCTTGCTCACACACTCTCTCTCTCTCAAATAAATTAATTAAAAAAAAAAAGAGGGGCACCTGGGTGGCTCAGTTGGTTAGGCAACAGACTTCGACTCAGGTCACGTTCTCACAGTTCATGAGTTCAAGCCCCATGTCAGGCTCTGGGCTGACAGCTTAGAAGCTGGAGCCTGCTTCAGATTCGGTGTCTCCTTCTCTCTGCCCCTCCCCGCTTGCTCTCTGTCTCTGTCTCTGTCTCTCTCTGTCTCTCTCAAAGATACATAAACATTTATAAATAAATAAATAAATATTAAAAATAATCTTTGAATAGCTATATTAGTACCAGATCAAGCAGTTCTGAGATATATTTTTCAAAACTATATTTCATAAAGATAAAATTGACAGTCTACTGAAATAATTCAACACTTATAAATTTGTAGGCATTTAATAGCACAGCCTCAAAAAATGAAAGAAAACAAAGCAAACCAACAGAAATAAGGGGTAAATAGATATACCTGCAATCATATGGAAGATTTTAAAACACATTCCTTAAATACTGATAGATCAACCAGACAAATATTCTGCAAGGATATATATAATAAACCAGGTTGACTTAATTGACATGCAAAGAACCCTGAATTCTCAAACTGCACAGCCCACATTTTTTTCAAGTGCACGTGGAACACTGACAACATTAAGAATACAATACACCATTGGGTTGTAAAGCAAGGAATCTTTCAAGGAATCTTTCAAGGGATCTTTACAAAATTCCTCATTCAACTTGACAAGATTCACTGGTCTTGGGTTTGAATGTAAGTCAAACTCTGTAGACAGAATAGGCTTTGTCCACCACCGAGTTTATTAGCTTTAAGAAAAGATACATGACACACGCTACAGCGAAAATGGCAAAACACAGGAGTCTCAGACACAGTACCCCCATGACTTCAGTATGCTCTTGGGATGTGAATGGCATGAGAGACTGAGCTGAGTATGTGTGAAACCACTTCAGTCCCGAGAGGCTGGCTTCTTTGGGGGCTTCTTTAGCTTTAATAACTGGTTATATGTGTGCTCTCGGATACATGGCTCTCTCCCATTTTTCAGAGTAGCTCAAACTCACCGATTGCAGGTTACTCAATAAACAGTCTCAACAATTAGGCACGTGTGCTTAGTCAAAGCATAGCATTTATTACAGATCCAGTTTGTTCCTATAAATTTCTTGACTTATTATTGCAAAAGGATTCTAGCAAGTTTACCCCTCGGGTGAGACTAGAGAAAAGGACACAGATAAACTGTTAACTAACCCCCCAAACAAGAAATCATGAACATGAAGATAATTATAACTGATACAAATATTTGAAAATTAAATCATGCATTTCTAAATAAACAAAGGAAGAACCAAAAGAGAACACAACAACAACGAAAAATCAACACCTGAAAGAGTTAAGGGAAGTTGTGTTTAGAAAGAAGATAGGACAAGAGTAACCAATCAAACCCAATGAATATAGAAAGAAGGAAAAATACAATATATATAGCAAATGTACAATAGACATCTTAAAGCATACCAAAGTTTTTTTTCTTTGCAAATTATAATAAAATTTCTACAATGAGTGATCAATAAAATGAGAATACATAAGTTAACAATATTCAAAACTGTAAAAATATACATTACATTCAAACGTATGATACACAAATTAACAACACCAAAATTTTGAAAACATACATTAAAAACATTGAGATGATACTATGAATATTTGTATGCTATAAGTTTATGATAAAATCCAATGACCATGGATGATTTAAGAGAGAAATAGCTACCTTTACAATATTTGTGCACCCAAAAACATGCAAGTAGCTTTATATTAAATAGTAAATATTGAAAACTGTCACTTTGAGGTTAGAGACAGACTAGTCACCTTCTAGGCAACATAGTACTGGAGATCTCAGTAACAAAGTGAGACAAGTTTACTCAGATCCTGGAGCTATGTTGGATTCTATGTCTCCCTCTCTCTCTGCTCCTCTCCCTGCTCGCGCTCTCTTTCTCTCACACAAAATAAATAAACGTTAATTTAAAAAAAAAAGGCAAAAAGTTGGAAATAGAAGGCTGAGGCAGGTTTACCAGAGGCAGTAAAAATGGCAATGAATCTGACAGTGATGGAAGAGAGGAAAAATATATCAAAAGGAAATATAAGAAATAAAATGAAGCCCTCTAGTTATGGTCAAATATGATATGACCTCCTGAAGATGTTTCCACCATAGCTTAGAAAAATTTTAACATTCATAGTGATGAGTCCGAGGAATATGGGAAATATTTATTGCATTCTTTAAAAATAGGCATCAAATGCTATAGGTCTGGGTTTATAAAAATAGATAAGTTTTAGATATGTCAGGGAAACTTGCCACATTAAAATGTGATTTATAAAGCAATTTTCTAAATGTTAAAAAAAAAATACACTCATCTACGTCTCACTTTTAAAACTATCCCCTGGTGGAAGTTCATTGAGTTTTTCTATTTGAATAGAAGAGGCTTCCTTTTGTTAATTGCACGCTTAATGAATCTCTACAGGAGGCCACCATGAAAGAGGCAGCATGTTATTCCTCAAGGAAATGTTTCCCGTTTCTACTGACACGTGTCCCCAGATGAACCTTTCTGTTTCTATCAAATCTCTCAAAGAGTGTGGAGACTTGGAGAAATCCAACAGACGCTATACCTCTCCATTTTAGGTATTAAAATAGTAGAAATGAGTAAAGTGGCTGCTTCATATGATTACAGTTAAAGGAGTTTTTATGAAGTATCAAAATATTGGTGATTTTGTGTCTTAATTTAAATACTGTAAATAATTTTATATTACTTACTATTATATTCTTATTAGGGATAGACGCATGAGGACTTCTATGGGCTGGAGAAGTGTCAGCAAAGCACAGATTTATGGGGCCAATTAAACAATAGGCTTCATATACCTTGGTTAAATAAGTCTGTAATCAGGCAGTCCCATTATTATCTGTAAAGATGAGTAGAAATTGATGAGCACATGTGTTTTTGGCATAGTTATTTCAGAGATCAGTTAACATGTAACTGCAATGCTGTTAACAAAGTCGTATGAATTAATGTCTAATACATTTTTATTAACTGGGGGAGTGGACTAGTGTGATTTAGTGACATATATTGATTCTGTAACACATATATTAAAAGCTTTTTTTGTTATGTTATAACATGAGTAGTAACGCAAGTTGGTATTATAAGACAATGAAATGGAGAGTTACTTTAATGAGTAACTTGTAATTATCACATCTTTAATTATGACTCCTAGTGTGTTTAGCATTGACCTTTTCCTTAAGCATATTAAGCCTATCAACTGAAAATGTCTTTAAACTACTAATTTTCTTGCTAATATTTTTCTCATATAAAAAGAAAAATAGTAAATTCTAGCCAAGCCAATTTCACAGGCATTAGATTTCAATTAGTGGATGTGTGCATTTTCCCTCAAGAGAATGCAGTTAAAATAGTAAAAATTCAACTATATAAACATCAAACTTATCTAACAATTCTAAAGAACGTTAATGATGGAGAATGAGTACAGACTGTTAAAGTGTTTAACCAGCCTGTGAAACAGTACTGGGGTGTAGAATTGCTATAATAGCCCCTCTCAAAAATGTCAGTAAGGGACTGGGTACATTTCTGTAGGAATCATCTGGTGAAGACCTTTTAATTACTGTTACTATGTGTTCACTGATCCCCAACTAGTTTGATAAGTGCAACTGTTCAAAACAAAACTAACATCAAACAAATGTGTAAGTCTGTATCTACTGACAGAAAGACTTCATGTTGGTTCTCTCTTTAGACATAATATGAATTAGCTCGGCTAAGTGGGGGTCCTTGTGTGAACTTTGCTGGCAGAGTGGGCTGAGATGCAGAGGATATCCCGAAGCTATCTAGGAAACTGATCCAGGTTGCCCTATGGCTCTGGCTTCCAGCTTCATAGTTATGTGGTAACACAAATTATGTTAACACTACTTTAGTAAAGTACTGCTGTAGGCTCTCCCATATCGACAGGATATTTTATAATTCAAAGTTTATTGCCATCACTAGTTAGGCACTTCTAAACTAGAAACCTGTGATTCCTATTTTTCTCATTTGGGTCTTCTAATTTTATTTGCATGTATAACATCTGCTTAGCTCAGAGCAACGAACAAACTATTAAGACTTTGCTGATAATGGGAGCTTCAGGATTTTTATTTACATATGTTTCAGTCTAAAATATGGACTCTTGGGACACACATACACATAAATACAAATGCACACAAGGAAGAATTTTACTTCCAATCCATGTAGATGCTTCCTAATTATTCTTAACATCTATCGCTACCAGCAATTTGCTTTTTTTATTATTGTGTTCCTCAAATGGGATGTCAATGTCGTGAAGAGGGTCATAGAATGGGCTTCTTAGAAAGAGATCCTGAGTTGAAAGGTGACTTATAGATTTATTTGGCAGTATTGTTGAGAGATTTACCACGAAAAGAGTTTGGAAGGCATGATTGAACCTGGGGAGACTGATTGGCAATGCAGTTGCAACTGTGATTTAGCTGGTCTCATACGAATGTTTGGAGCTGAGTTGACCATTCAGAGTGGCTACTCCTCCTGGGGGCAGATTGGAGGGCAGGAAGAAGGAATGGTAAACTTGGGTCAAGAAGTCCCTCTGGCCAAGAGCAATTCCCAAGGATGGATGCTGTTGTGAGCCAGTAGCATCTAATGTTCCCAGCAAGTGGGACACGGCTGCATTTTACCTGACATGGCACCAGTTTTCAATGCGGGGGGCTTTGGCTTGATTTGCATTGTTCCTTCCCATATTCCCAAAGCTTAGCACAGTGCCTAGCAGATAGCATGTGTTCAGTGAATAACTGCTAAAAGAAAATAAATTATTTATCAAAACCTCATAACTTATAGGTTATCAGATCTATAAAACCCTGACAAAATAAGCTGTGAATTGCATTCCAGACTAAGAAGGAAGAAAAACTGTCTTAGAGCTCTCCCTATTAATGTAAAACCTAGATATAAGGTTATGTTTAATATAAAACAGAGTAATTGTTGGAAAGGAATCAGTGATGATTTTTCCAGTATGTAATGGGAAATACTTTGGTAAATATTAATATTACAGCCAAGGAACTCTCATTATTAAATGGGAAAAGAAGACAGTATATATAGGTGAGACCATTTGAAATTTTGTAAATCTCAATCAATGTCTATGAATCTGGTAACTTTGGAAATAGATATGCCAGTTTATTCTAGCATGCTTTAAATGTAAGTGTTTTAGGGAACTTCAGTTTACATAAAAATTACATGCTCTATTTTAACTGGTATCTTAATTTATTATTTAGAAAATTATGATGGTCTTGATTTGATTAAATCTACTCAAAAACTGCTTGCTCATTTCTGTAGATACATGCTAAAATTGGGATGATACAGAAAAGTATATTATGGACCCAGGGCAAGCACAGAATACACATATGTGGAGCTTTAAATGTGTATCATTATACAGGAGCAAAAATATCTGGCTGGTCAGTTTCTCCTGGTAACCTTTAATGTCATAAGAGAATGGGACATCAATCAGATATTAAGGGGAAAATGTATCAGCCACGGAGTAGATAATGAGTCAAGCTTTTCTACAACTTTGAAACCTGCAGAGAGTTCTGTACCTGTTAGAAATCAAGGTTGTGGTGCCTGGGTGGCTCAGTTGGTTAAGCCTCTCACTCTTGATTTCGGCTCAGGTCATGATCTCATGGTTCCTGAGTTTGATCCCCACATGGGGCTCTGCATTGACAGCACAGAGACTGCTTGGGATTCTGTTTGCCTCTCTCTCTGCCCCTCCCCTTCTCAGTCTCTATGTCTCTAAAGAATAAATAAATAAGCGTTTAAGAAAAGAAATCAAAGAGAATTTTCCCTATGATTTCTTCATGAAAGCACTATTTAAGATAAATTATAGGTAATAAAGGGATGTCTGGAGAAATTACAGATAGGACTGATATTAGACATTTGAAAAAAATATTTAAAAAAGTGTAGGATTAGGTCCCAAAATAGAATGTAAATGCAGATGCTGTGACAATGTAAAAATGACAAAACACAACTTGGGAAAAGTAGTAAAGAAGTTAAGAGAGTAAGTTCAATGTCTCTTCTCTAATCACTGACAAGTCAAGTGATAGATTAATACCATTTCAAAGTACTTAGAAAGATAAATATTGAAGAAATGGGGTGACTGAATTTCTATCTAACAAATTGTTATATAATATTATTGTATAAAATATGATTTTAGAGTACAGAATAAATACAGACATTCCTCTATACTACAGCACCTGCACACACGTGCACATGGCAATGAAAATCTTAGTGGGGTTTGTATGTTAAAACTATAAAAACCAACACTATAACCTAAAATCATATGACAGAGCTAACATGAAATATATCTGCCATATGGTAACTATGAACAGAGTAAGAACACACATTAAAAGAAAGGTTTTGTGAAGTAGGACACAAAGTAAACCCCTAAACCAGGTTGTAAATCCAGAATACAGTAGAGAGACACAGATAAGACAGTGGTTGAGAAAGTTTGAAAATAAAAAGAGAAATGAAGGTATGTTAGGCAGACTCAAGCAAAAAGGGAGTGTGCAATTTACATGTGATCCCAGACATTTGCATAACTATGTACTAGGTAACATCAACATTCATAAAGCAAGCAAAAAAGGTAAACTTTGGATACAGAGAAACTCATCGTAATAGGAAACACTAATTTTCTCGGTTCACAAGAGATGACTAAAGTAAGAAAATAAAATATAAACATAAAATAATCAGCACATGGATGATGGCATATAACTGTAAAAATCATAAAAATAAAAAAAAACCTCAGATATTCATGGAATATTCACAGACATTAACCATATATTAGCTTGCAACAAACTAATCATACTGCCAAATGAAGTTCTGTGAATTAATGACAAAGCTAGAAAAAGTTATCTTTCCACAAAGAAATATGTCACCATCCAATGATATTACAGTATCAATGGCTATATTCCCTATATTCCTTATGTTGTACCTTTCCTCCTAAGACTTCTTTATTCCGTAACTAAAAGCCTGTATTACCCACCCCCCTTTACCTATTTGACCATTCCTCCCATCCCCATTTCCTCTGGCAATTAATCACTTTCTAAATTTTTTTTAACATTTACTTATTTTTGAAAGACAGGGGAGGAGCAGAGAGAGAGGGAGACACAGAATGTGAAGGAGGCTGCAGGCGCCAAGCTGTCAGCACAGAGCCTGATGCAGGGCTTGAACCCACAAGCTGGGAAATCATGACCTGAGCCACAGTGGGACACTTTACCGACTGAGCCACCCAGGTGCCCCTGGCAATTATCATTTTTAATATTCACAAATCAATCAGTGTCATACACCACATCAACAAAATAAAGGATAAAAATCATATGATCATCTCAGTAGATGCAGAAAAATTATTTGTGTTCTGAAAGTCAAATAGAAATAAATAAATATCATTGAGGGGTGAGCACAGCATAACGTACAGAGATGCTGAATTACTACTGCTGAACACTTGAAACTAATGTAACATTATGTGTCAACTATACCCAAATAAAAAATTTAAGCAAAGACAAAAGTTAAAGGAATGAGAAGGCTACATTGCATGACATACATAAACTTGAAAAACTGGATAAAAATGGATAAGGTAAGGAGATTAGGAGTACTGAGTAATGTTAAAAGAAAAAAATAGATGTTTTTAGGAAACTATATTTATCAAAATTGACTTCATGAGACATTTAAGGTCTAAAAAATATCAACATCCATAGTGGCCATGGAGAGTGTGTTAAAAATCATTAAATAGAGCAGTTTCTCTAATGCAAACAAACTATTTAAAACTTCATGAAATGAACAGTCTCCTTTCAGAGAACTGTAAAGTGGAATGGATGTCAGGAAACTTTTATAGGATACACAATAAAGAACAATGAAACATAAAAAATATCTGGTTGGCTGGGACCACACAGTCAACCTTGTTTGGGGTGATGAGACCCAGATTCAGCTTGTCTTTGGGGATCGTCCGACTAAGAATACTGTGTTTCTGGTAAAGCGGAATGTTCACAGGGATACAAAAGTTGTATAAGTCTTGTTTGTCTGATGTGACACCACATGCAGGGGTGACTCCATCTTGGGCCTAGAAATTAATTCCAACAGGTGTTATTAAAGATCCACTTTTAAGCAAAAATACCACAGCCGAGTCTTTCACAAGAAAATTTAATCAGACATTTAAACAGAAGATGATTCCCATGCTATTTAAGCTATTTCAGAAAATAGAAAAAGGAAAGAAAACCTCCAAACCCTATGTATGAGGCAAGTATAACATTGATTCCAAATTTAGCATACAAAAATTAAAAGAATTTTCGCTTATCACTATTAATAAAAATCATAAACAAAGTACTAGGAAAATCCCATAGAATATGAAAATAAAAACACATGACTAAGTGGAGTTTATTCCAGAAATACTAGTGTATATCAACACTAGGAAAGCTTTTAATAAAACAATAAAATGGCAAGGAACAAAAGGCAATAATCATTGTTTATGAAAAAAATCAGTCTTTAAATAGGAATAGATGGATATCTGTTAACATGACAAAAATACCTTTCTCAAACACAAAATCTAGAACACGCTTAATGGAGAAAAAACTTGATCGTATCCCACTAAAGTCAGGAACAAGAAGTGGCCACACAGACCACTAGTATTAAACATTGATGGCATATGTATTAGACAGGGGAAAAAGTGCATAAAAATTGAGAAGAAAGAGGTAAAACTATCTGTTTGCAAACAATATAATTGAATGATAAGATAATTTGAGAAGCAGGATATAAGATTACTATATAGAAACAAATAGAACATATTTATTAAAAGCTAGTAGGAAGATATGATAAAGAAATCCATTTATAATAGCAATAAATAATTTTACAACAAAATATCTGGCAATAAACTTAATATGTAAGAATTGTCTTTTACAAATACTGTACTGAAGAGGAAATAAGAAAAAACATAAAAGAGGGGCGCCTGGGTGGCTCAGTCGGCTAAGCGTCTGACTTTGGCTCAGGTCATGAGTTCAAGCCCCACGACAGGCTCTGTACTGACAGTTCAGAGACTGGAACCTGCTTCAGATTCTGTGTCTCCCTCTGTCTCTCTGCTCCACCGCTCTCACTTTGTCCCTCTCTTTCAAAAATAAATAAATATTAAAAAAAAATAACTTGAGGGGCACCTTGGTGGTTCAGGCCACTGAGCATCCAACTCTTGATTTCGGCTCTGATCCTAATCCCTGGGTCATGGGATTGAGGCCCACGTTGGAATCTGGGCTGAGTGCAGAGCCTGCTTAAGATTCTCTCTCCCTCTCGTGCTCATGCTTACTCGTGCTCCCTCTCGCTCTCTCAGAAAAAAAGAAAAAGAAAAAAAGAACTTGAATAAATGGAAAGACATTCTTGTTTTAAAAGACTCAGAATCATAAAAATGTCAATGTACTTTGTAACTATAATGGGATCTAAGTAAAAACACTATCTCTGTTATTTGGAGAAACCAGTTCTGAAAGTGAAATAGAAAAATTACAAGACTGGAATTCTGGTTTCTGCTTCAGTATGTAAGCAACTTGGAACTTGTTATTGCTGTTCTTATAAAAAGGAGAAAAAAAAACCTGTCCAAAATGAAAATCGAAGGCTTGCTACTCAGGAATCTGAACAGCCTGGTGAATCCAGAGTGTCACGGCTGAGATCTGCATACCTGGAGCAGAAGCCTCCAGGGCGATAAATTGGTAGGAAAACTCAAAAAGTCATTTTGAGAAATTTCTAGAAGTTGAAAATGGACCAGTGTGAGAGTGAGAAATTTCTCATGGCTACTGTCTTAGGAGGACCCCTACACTTTCAAAACCTTTTCTTTCTGAAATCCAACCAGGTTCTCATGGGGACAATCTGAAAAACATCCTCTCAGCTGTTTCCCTGTTGCTCGTAGGGATGTGGGAAGAGGAAAACTTCCGGCATATCCAGAATCTTCTCCATAACAAAAGCATGAAACCCAGGAGAACATAATTCATCAGGGCTCTCTCCAAGAGCCATGGACAAAGGGCATTCCTGTCCTTCGTCCCGCTTAATCTCCCGTCTCCCAAAGGAGAAGAGGAGATGTTTTATAAGCAAAACACTTGTGGACGTAGTAGGTCAGAGACCCAGGTCTGTCAAGGTTGGGATTAAATCATAAGCTGCTAGATAGAATGCTTCCCCTCCATCATATCTTACCACTATGCCATCTAGTCTCCAGTATAGTAGTAGACTATACCTGACTGAGTGGCTTAAATAAAAGCAAAATGTTTTCTCAAAGTTCTGGAGGCTGGGTTTTCCAAGATGCAGTTGCTGGCCAATTTGGTTTTTGGTAACTCTTCCCGGCTTTAGATGGCTGCCTTCTTGCTGTGTACTCGCATGACAGAAAGAGTGTGAGCTCTCTCATGTCTTTTCTTTTAAAGACAGTGGTCTTATTAGACTAGGGCTCCATCCTTATGACCTCACTTCGCCTTAATTACTTCCTTACTCTAAACAAGGTCGCATTAGGTCAGTGAGCATATGAATCTAGGGGGACGCAATCCAGTCTACAGCAGTACAGAAGTTCAAAGGCAAGAGGGGAGACGACAGCAAAGGCGGTGGAGGAATCTAAATCCTCTGATATCTATAACTATCAGCAAATGTCAAACAAAGCCTGACTTCTGGCCACATTTACATAAATCCTCACACTACAAGATTATGTACCTCAACTTCTAGGACCTGATACAATATATTCAGCTAAGAACATTACAAGATAGGAAAAGTACAGAACAATATTCCTTATGAATATTGATTCAGAGTTCCTCAACAACATATTGGCAAATTAGATTCAACAACGTAGAACAAGAATTACAGACCATTGCCAACTATTGCACATATTCAAGACTGGTTCAACATTTAAAAATCAATTAATGTAATGCATCAAGAAAATTCATATGATTATATCAGAATTGCCAAAAAGCATTTGAAAAATCCAAATATTTTCATGATTAAAAACTCTCAGCAAATTAGGAATGAGGGGATTTTCCAGACCCTAATAATAAACATTTATTAAAATTAGTAGCCCACTTTGTATTTGTTTAATGGCACTTTTCCCTTAAGATTAAGAATAAGGATGTCCTTTCTCACCATTTCTATTTTACACTGTACTAGAAGTCTAGATAATGCAAAAAGACAGGGAAAAATTGCATGTTGAAAAGAAAAAACAATCTCTATTTTCTTCAAGATGAAATCATTATCTACGTAAAAAAGTTCAAAGAATCAATAAAAAATTCCTGGAACTAAATGACTGTAGAGAGATAGTACGCCAACAGTGAACAACTGGCATCTAAAGAATAAATAGCACCTAAAGAATTAAATATTTAGATATAAACCTAATACACACACACACACACACACACACACACACACACACACACATACACATATATGCTCTATAAATGGAAAACTACAAAACATTGATGAAAATTTTTTAAATGATTTAAATAAATAGAGACATAATCAGTGTTTACGGATTGTAATGTTCAATAATTGTTAAGATGTGGATTCTTCTCAACCCAACGTGATATACAGATTCCACAAAATCCCAATTAAAATCCAGCAAGCTATTTTGTGGGACAAACACGTTCTAAAGTGTATTTGGACATCAAAAATCAAGAATATCCTATCAACTACTGAAGAAAAAAACAAAGTTTAAGGACTTACACTAGCAGATTGCAAATATTTTTTTTTAAGTTTATTTATTTTTGAGACATACAGAGACAACATGAGCAAGGGAGGGGCAGAGAGTGAGGGAGAGAGAATTCCAAGCAGGCTCAGCACTGTCAGCACAGAGCCCCATGCAGGCTAGAACTCAAGAAACCATAAGATCATGACCTGAGCAGAAACCAAGAATTTGAGACTTAACCGACTGAGCCACCCAGACGCCCTGCATATTTCAAATCTTATTATAAAACCACTGTAATAAGATACAATAGTGCTGGTGAAAGAAAAGCTATATAGATCAACATGACAGAATGGACAGCCCAGAAATAGACGCAAAAAATAGTCAACTGATATTTAACAAAGGAGTAATGGCAATTCAATAGGAAAATGATATCAAATATGCTTAGAACAATTGAACATCCAAATGCAAAAATAAATAAATCTATAAAATTAATCATATACTATATATTAATCTGATATAAAGAATTAATATATAATTAATTATATTAATATATTATTATATAATTAATATATATTAATTATCATATAATTGATATATAATTAATCAATTATATTAATATATTATTAATTATATAATTAATATAATTAATTATACTAATTCTTTATATCTTTCATAATAATTAACTCACAATGGACCATTGACATAACTAAAATCAAACTGTAGAACTTCTAGAAAAAAAAATAATGAGGAGAAATTGTACATGACCTTTTCTTTGGTAATGGTATTTGGTATTAAATGCATCAATAGGACTATCCATGAAGGAAAAACAATGGTAAGTTGAACTTAATTAAAAGTTAAATATCTGCATTATAAGTCATTGGTAAGAGAATGAAAAGACATGCTGCAGGTTCTGAGGAAATATATAGCTCATAAGGAAATTGTACCTAAAATATATAAATAATCTTAAAATCTCAGCAATATGAAAATGAACCACCCAATTAAAAACTGGGCCTAAAATCTGAATGGATACTCTATCAAAGTAGATATGCTAATGGCAAATAAACTTATATAAATGCTCAATATCAATTGTTGTTTAGGATTTGCAAATTGAAACAAGATACAATGGCATACCTATTAAGGTAACTAAAATACTAAATAAATGAATAAATAAATAAATAAATAAAGGACAATATAAATTGTTGGAAATGAGATGAAATAACAAGAACTCTCATTCTATTTTGGTATGAAATCAAAATTGTACACCCATGTTGGAAGACAATCTAGCAATTTCTTATAAAACTAAATACAGTCTCACTATATGATTCAGCAGTTATGCTCATTTGATGTACCCAACTGATCTGAAAACATATCTCCACACAAAAATCTATACATGAATGTTTATAACAGCTTTATTTATTATGACCAAAAAATTGGAAGGAACCACAATGTCTTTCAATAGGTGAATGGATAAACTAACTGTGAAACATCCATATAATAGAATATTATTCAGCAATAAAAATAAATGGGCTATCAAGCCATAAAAGGATATAGATGGATTTTAAATGCATATTACTAAGTGAAAGAAGTCAGTCTGAGAAAGGTATATACTCTATGATCCCAATTATATGATCTCCTGGAAAAAGCAATAATGTATAGGGTTTCATGGGTTGGAAGGGAAGTTTGAATAAGTGAAGTAGGGGAATATTTGAGGAGTGAAACTATTCTGTGTGATACTATATGGTGAATACAAAATATTAAGAATTTGTCAAAATCCAGGAAACTTTATGGAACAGTGTACATGTTAAGGTGTACAAATTAAAACAAATGTATTTAAAAATTAGAGGGATTTTATTGATTGAACACAGAATGCAACAAAAGATTCTAAATGTACTGCAAATGAGTGAAAGGACTTCACTGAAAAGGATGAGGGAATAACATGCTAAATTGGAAAGTGGAATCTGTAAGTCTCATGGCAAAAGGGACTGGGAATAGCAGCAAAGTCTAGTCGATACGACACATTTGTTTTATACAAGAGAGCGTGACTCCCCACTCCTTAAATTTGGGCTTCCCATGGTGTTTTCTTCCAAAAATTATAGTATAAAGTGAATAACTTTACATGAGAGAAACCTAAAAAATACTACATGAAGCCAGGTGATCAAGGTTAACATCAACAGTGGTTAATTATGCTAATAGTATGTACTTGATATAATATGATGAAGAACATTCTACTTTATCTCTTTGTTCTCCCTCCACAAAACTTATTACCCCAGTCTAATAATCAGACAAACATTAGACTAATCCTGACTGAGGGACATAGATACTAAAATAGCCTCAAAACAGTCAAGGCCATCAAAAACAAGAAAAGTATAAAAACCACTCATCACCACCAAGAGGAAATTAGGGAGACATGACTAATAATTATAATATGATATCCTAAATGGGGTCCTGGAAAAGAAAAATAGGGGAAACTGAGGAAATCTAAATAAAGTATAGACTTTAGTAATAATAATAGTGGATCAGTATAAGTTCATTAATTGTGAGAAATGTTTCACAGTAATGTGAGGATGTGAATAACAGTAGAAATTGGTTATAGGTCATATGGGAACTTTCTTTACCTACTTTCCAATGATTTCATAAATCTCAAGCTCCATTAAGATTAAAAAAAAAGATTATCAAATTAAAAAATAAATAACTGAATTTCCAGGCAATTTGATGATTCCCTGTGCCCAATATGATATTAAAATATATGAAAAAATTTTGATTATTAAAATAATTTTTCTTTTCTGTGTTAGTAGAACAATTAAACAAAGCAAGAAAGCCTAAAATTGATAATATCAAACAATATAGAATATTAAAAAGGAGAACTCAGAAATCATTGATGAAAGGCAGAACTCAGTAACATTTAAAGGTGCCTGGCAGCCATGTGGGAAAAAAAAAAAAAAGGAAGTTAGATTTGTGTTGTACAATGTGCAGTGTAAGTTCCCAAGTGGATCAAATATTTAAACATATAAATGAAATCATACAAATATCAGGAAAAACATGCAAATTAATTTATAATTCATATATATATAGTCTTTCTAGTTCTCAAAACTTGGTCATAAAAGGGACGCCTGGGTGGCTCAGTTGGTTAAGCGTCCGACTTCAGCTCATGTCGTGATCTCCTGGTCCATGGGTTTGAGCCAGTGTCAGCTCAGTGCTGACAGCTCAGAGCCTGAAGCCTGCTTTGGATTCTGTGTCTCCCTCTCTCTCTGCCCCTCCCCCACTCCTCTCTTAAAAGTAAATAAACATTTAGAGAAATTAAAAAGAAAACTTGATCATGAAAGATAGTTAATAATTTTTTTCTACATAAAGTAAAAAATCTAATACTTGGTAAATAAAGCTAATGTATACATAATCAAAAAAATGAGAAGGGGTAATAATATTTGCAATTTGTTAAAAACTCCCTCATACATAAGAAATATTTAGAAATTGTTCAGAAAAATACTATGTACTAAATAGAAAAAATGGGAAAAAGTATAGCGTTCACAGAATAGTGAACTCAAAAGACTTTTAACCATATTTAAATATCATCAGGTTCTTTCATTATAAAAAGAGCACTAAGAACATTTTTGACATCAGACTGGCAAAGTCCAAGAATTAAAAATCAATTTTGTTAGTGAAATTATGAGGAAATAAGCATCCTTTTGTATTACTGTGGGGAAGATTAATGTATACAGTCCCCATGCAGTGCAACTTACCAGTATCATATTTACAAATGCATATACTCTATTGACCAAGCTAACCACTTATGGGAATTTGTGATACAGATTTATTCACCCAGATAGGAATGTAAATGTTTTTACAGGGGAATTATCATAACCTTGTTTGTAAGAGCAAAAAATTTTTGAAAAAAATATCCCTTAATAGCAATTCAGTTAAATAAATCTATGTAATGGAATATTAGGCTGTTATAAAGAACGAGAAGTTATATCTATAATAATATGAAATAAGTACAATTATCTTGATTGATAAGTGAGAAAGTACAAAATAAGAATTTCGCCATGTTGAGGAGTTTATAGTCAAATATCCTTATATAGGCTTAAATAAACTGTAAGATGTAAATAAGAAATGAGTATTCACCTAAGGGAAGAATTGATGGGAATAAATAGGAACTGAAATGTAAATGTGCATGCCTATGTGTGTGTGTGTGTGTGTGTGTGTGTGTGTGTGTGTGTGTGTATATACACACACACACATTTAAATATATAGATAAATTTTTTAAAATGTAAATGTGTATCTGTTTTTAAAGTTATTTGACATATTTTGGTATTTTTACCAATTATATCAAAAAGACTGAAATAGTTGTGTATTTAAGCACAATCTACGTCTTGTCAATATCAAAAGAAAACATGAGTTAATATTTAAATCACAAATATTAACAGTGTAATAAAGCAAAACCATTTATAAAATTTCCCAGGGGATTTCACCTTAGAACTACAGTTAAGGTCAAGTTGTTTTTTTGATGGAAAACATATCACAAGATAGCCTTTCTGATCTCCCCCTAAATACATAAAAGTCTTACATTTTCATTTGCAATGTTATTTTTTATTAATTTAGGATGAATCTTTACTCTTTCTGCTCCAATGAAAATATTTGCTAGTACTAAATGAATGATGCTTTATGACTGAAGAAAATTTCCACAGGATACAAACTGAGTTTAGTGACCTTTCATAAAACATATATATATATATATATATATATATATATATATATATATATGTGTGTGTGTGTATATATATATATATGTGTGTGTGTATATATATATATATATATATATATACATAGGATTTAAATCAAATTTCTAAATTTAAGTTTTTACTTAAAACTTGTCAAATGTCTTAATTATATGACTTCAGCAAGTCACTTTGATTTCAACTTTTCTCAATAGGTTGTGGCAAAGATCAGATGACATTATGTGCGGACAAGCACTTTGTAAATTTTAAGGCACCAGATAACTGTAAATTATTATTCTGACAGTCATTTGCTAGATTGTATGCTAGGATTCTCAAAACAATGAATGGTCATTCTTTTAAAAAGTCACCTTTTGTTTATTAGGACAGGAATTAATAACAACTTTAGCCTTGATGTTAGTTGTTATCCCTAGATGCCACTGACACATCTGAGAAATAGTCACATAAAAAAATGACAAAATGTGTGGGAGGAATAATAAGCATTGAGGGCAGGACCATGGAAAAAGGCAATAAAAACTAAAAATGAAGAGAGAAGGGAAAAAGGCGTATGGTGACAAGAATCTATACTTTCAGTGCTTCAGAGTTGCCCCAATAGATTTCCAAGTGAGGATGTTATTTTTTAAAGTCATTTAAATATTTGTTTATTGTAGTTATATAGATCTTCATAGTAACTTTCCAAAGTTTGGAAGAAAAATGCGAAAATTAATGAACTTTAAAGCTTCTTCCGAGATACATGCAATGCTATTAGTAATAACAGCAATAGTTTGCTGGTTGTATCCTAATGAGTTGATTTAGCTGCTTTTTCTGGTAACGCTATCTTCCAAGATTACAAAATGATGGTTCAAGCTCGCGTGATATTTGTACCTTACTATTTAATGGTTTCTTTTGTGAGTAATATATTGATCTGACTCTATGGTTGCTGGTGTATCATTTCTACTTTCTTACTTCTTTATGTGCTAGATAGATGTTTTTTCTAAATTTAAGATTCAGTTTCTTTGAATTTGTCCCAGTCTCTGAATTGTGGGGTGTCTTCTTAGGGATTAGTTATTTCAGAACATGAATAAAGGCATTGTAACTGTAGGAGTTTTTCTCAGGGTAGATAAGACCTTTATAGGTTTGGGAATTACAATGATAAATTCTTAGTATACATGATGTTATCACACCCAGAAGAAAGAGAACAAGAGTTGATAAATCATTACTTCCCTCAGCTGATTCACAACATTTTCACTAGTTTGGATTTATTCCAAATTGATCTTTGCATACTTTTCATCAACTCAAGTAGATAAGTTCATGGTAAACAGAGAGAAGCAAGAGATCCTGAAGATGAAAGGGTTTCTGCATGTCTGGCCTAACCTTGGGCAATGTCACTCTTAACAACAACAGATGGTGTTACTCCCTCTGAAGTCCTCTTTGTTGATGTTATAAATGACTAAAAATTGGGATTTTTAGCGAAAGTGCTGACAAAGACTATACTAGATCATCTCACAAGATGGCATTAACTTGCATTACTGGCAACTGTAAAGGCAGGGTATTCTCGCTGTCTCCTAATTACATGGCATTTCCTATAATCCTGTATCCCAGAACATTTCAAACACACGTGGGAAAAAAACATAGAAGTTAGCATATAGTAAATGGTAAGAGCTTACCATATCAGCAAGATGTAGAGCCACTGTTTTCTTTCTTTCCTGTATACAATAAAACATGCAATCTTCTTTATATTTCAAAAACACAAAAATCAAGAAGGAAAAATTTTAAACTAAGGAGTCAGAAAGAAAAGTCAACTGGCCCAGAAAAACTCTCTAGAAGCTTGGGCAGGCAGTTTTCAGCTGGGAGTTAATTAGCATCGAAAGAGGACAGCTGGGAACTGAGTGAGCAGAGCCTGGATAAGCCTCTTTCTCAGGCAGTGGTCGTGTTTAGGAAGGTTCTTCAGTGATTGGGGCCCATTGACAGTTGTCAGATGTCAGTCATAGTGGATGCCTTACTGATACTTATCAGTACTCAGAGAGAGTTTATGGGCTATAATGATATAAATATGGTTTATACACACACACACACACACACACACACACACACATATATATGTATATGTGTGTATATATATATATAACTCTAATTTCCATATCCCTAGGTAAATATTTTTTTTCAACTCTATATCCCTGTTTATACTACATGGGTCATTCTAGTACTGATAGTACTGATTGTCAGTCTTTCCCATGATAAATCTAGCACTTGAGTTTGGCAAACTCTTCAATATGAGTTATCTGATCCACTGAGGATTTAATGATTAACTACTTCCTTTAAAATCCCCATGAATTTGATTCAGAAACTGATATGTGTGTGTATATATATATATATATATATATATATATATATATATATTCCTATATATAACATATATATATATATTCCTATATATAACATATATATATATATATACATATATATATGCCGCATTATGTGAGAGACATCATGCTTAAAGCTTTGTAAAATTTTATTCATTTACATAATAGTTCTGAATTTAAGTGTTTGCATTAGTATTTTATGCGTACAGGAAACAAGGTTCAGAGAAGAAAAATAACTTATCCAAGTCACATAACATGTAAGTAATAAAGTGAATTTGAATCCACCTTATTGTTAACTTTCCATCTGAGCAAGCAAATAATTTGTCCAAGGTTAAGCAGTAAGCATTAAAATGAAGTTTCAAATACAGGATTTCAGATTCTGTATCACTTGCATTTTCCATAGCACTGCACTTTAGACTTTTTCCAGAAGTTCCTCAGCATTTTTTATGAGGAGAAACTATTTTTCAATTTCTAAAGCCTTGAAGTTCTGAGTGAGGTATACTTCTTGCCAATATGGATATTTGTGATGAGTCTCAGAAATGGGAATTTGGCAACATTAATCAGCTTGAAGGTCTACCCAATATAACATTTGGATCTCCTTTTAAGATTTCTATTGTTTGGTTAAGAATTTTTGTTATATGTATTCTCATGTACATTAAAATGACTTACATATATATATACATATATATGTCATCTCTCTATCTTTTTACCTCTAATCAATTTAAATCTATTGGGTTGACATAGGATAAAAATGTAATTGCAATCACATTTCTTCTATTCTTATTAAAGTAAATGTTACAAAGAAGTATTTATATATTATCTGCTATAGCACATGGTTCTTTTCCCCAAAACTAAAGCTCAAATTGGTCATATAAAATATTTTGTAGCTCGTCTGTAAAAGTGAGATGCAGATTGAAATTTCTAAGCTTGAAAGCCAAGCTGTATTTTGCTGGGGGAAAAAAAAGTTTTAAGAAAGATTGGAGGATATCAGAAGATCTCAACCATAGGAGATAAGCAGCAGTTATGATTTGTAAAGGAAAGTAAAAATAATCAAAATCATAGTGACAGTAGAATGGACAAAGTGTTATCAAGAGATGGAATTTAAGTGTTATCATGAAAATTCCATGAAGATACTGCTCCAGTGTGCAGCTACGACAAAGGATCAAGTAAAGGAAGCTTAAGATATGGGGGAAGAAATACCTACCTACAACAGCATATAGATTTGGAATTCAGAAAGAATACAGTTGAAAAAAAGACCTGCATGGTGATTCAAAAATCACTTACATAAGCACAAAATGGTTGTAATAGACATAAAAATAAGTTCACATAAGAATTTTGAGAAAAGCACCAATGAATAATGACCTCAATCAGAGCTTACACATCTGACATCACCAGAAGTCAAACGAACATTGGACGTTTAGGTTGTATGAGTCAAGAAATCATTTCTGTGGCTGGCAACTTAAGGAGTCATGCCTAAGACGGTAGTTCAGAAAATAAAAGAAAACAATCCTTATACTTAAAACCTGTTTGAACCACGAATCTAAATAGAAGACATAAAAACTTACATTCGTGTATTTGCAGTAATGATGGAAAAGAAAAGATGGTAACTTGGAGTTCACAAGAGGGGAATCCAAGATCTTTTCTAATTTAAGTGATTTTATAATGTGATTACATCTGGAATATAAAGCGCAAGATTATTTGGCATGAGGAAGGATTAGTAGCCCAAGAAGAAGACACTGTATCCTTATGTAAAGCCCGGAAGAGTCCCAATATAGAATTCAGTGCATAGTTTATATCAATGCCTGAAGAAAATGCAAGATAATTATTAATGCCGATAATCAAATAAAATGTAAAGAGAAAAACTGTAAGAAAACATATGAACTAGGTAGTGATGAAGCCATTTCCAGTGATCTTTCCCATGATAATATCTCCCTCCTCTGAATTCCTATACCAGTTATCATCTCTATCAGTGTTTACTGTTACTGATCACGGCACAGTGCTGTCTCTCATAGTATGCCATACTTTCATTCTTTCTTATTAGATTGCAATCTTTATAAGAGTAGTATAAAAAAGGAAACTTTTGGAGGTGACAAAAACTCATTATTTTGATATCAGTGATGGTTTCATGGCTGTATGCGTATGTCAAATTAATCGAATGGTATAGTTTCAGTATGTGCAGTTTGTTGAACTTCAGTTATTCATGAAAATATTTTTTAAATGTAGACTTGACCTTAATACCAGGATAAGAACGAGGGGAGAGGGAAATAATGGAGACTGGAACTGAGCTAGAGAAAAATTACACCTTTAGAGGTCACTTTTTTGAAAAAGGATGATCAATAAATAGTCCCCAACACAAAGTACAATATATTGTGGGTTCCAGAATGAACATGAGGTTCATGGTGACAGAAGTCTATAGGCAGTAGTGATTTTTGTGGTCTGGTAAATCGAAGCTTCCTGTTTCAGAAATCTCTCCCGGAGTTGATTCATGGACTGGTGTATGGTAAAGATAAGGGGTCTTGTCTCAATCCTTCAAGCTTTCTGATATATACAGGGAAAGCAGAAGAAAATGGTAAAACAAAGAAGATTGAAAAGAAGTAGCTCATGAAGTAAGAGAAAAACCAGAGTGTAGAGTTTGGGAAATCATGTGGAAAATTAGCGTGTATTTTATGAAGCAGAAAGTGGATACTGACACTGGTGACAGATAGACTAAAACCAAGGCAGGGTTGGAACTCATCCCTGCCGTACTAAATATAACGTAAGATTGATTCTAAATCCTACCTGCTGGTGAGGATAAGATTTGATAATCCACTGCCAGTCTTTATTGTGGTTGGCTCAATAATTGGATGGAGCTTGCACCAAAAACCTTTGGAGCAAGGAAGGAGTGGGGCAGGGAAAGGCTAGGAAGCAGAACCATTTCTTCTATGCCCTGAAACTCCTGATGTAATGTTACTGGCACGGCAGTCACCTGATACATATTTGTTGATTGATTACTGCATCAATAGAATCAAGGAATTTGCATATGATAATAGGGCTGAATATTTCATATGACTCATCTGGAAAAATGAAGGGTAAACTGTGTGATTAAAGTCTATGAAATTTTGAAGGATCCGAATTGAGTGAATGCAAATGTCCTCATTAAATGCTTGATTATTAGTATGTTGAGGAACTCTTTAAACTTGAAAGACCATTGTGAATAAATGAAGGTAATAAGACTAATGATAAAAAGGTTAATACACTTTTGGATGGAAGGTGGCAGGGTAGGCTGGACACATAGGTAGGCTTGAGGAGAGTTGAGATACGTTGATGAATGATAAATCCAGAGTGGAATTGAAGACGATCTAATTCCATACACATTTGGACACAGTCCTATAGCCATTTGAATCCGACATTATGAAACAAAAAACATCCTCCTATACATTCCTCCTCACTTCCTCTCTTAAGAACCTAATGATGTTCTGAATTGACACAGGTGCTGTCAGTTCTCACCTATTTTCAGTCAAGTACAACTATTTAGATGGAGAGCACAACTATTCAAGGACCTTGTAACAAAGAACGCTTCTCCTCTGTTTGGGAAGATTGAGGTTAGAATCAAGGGCCCGGCTTTGGAGTGTACTTAGCCCCAGATCAACTGAACCGAACTGCAGATGAATAAGGAGACATTACAGCCAAATAGCTTTTACCCACAGATGGAAGAATATAGATTTTCCTCCTGGTTGAATGATTTGAATTCCATTGGTAAAAGCATCTCTGATGAAGAGAGGAGGGAGATTATTTCTACTTCTGATCTAAATCTGTGTCCAACTTCTACCACCAAAATGCATCTCCTCCCAGTAAAATTCAGCTCATTTTGAAATAGTTTTGCATTAAAAATACCTAACCACTTGTTGAACATAATATTTTACTGAGCTGACCATTTTCTTTGAACAGAATGATTCAACTATATGTTAAATAGTTACCAAGATATAGCATAAAATAGTATTTCATATGTTTTTTAGTGTTTTGTTAAAAATAAGTTCTATATCTTTACTTTGTAAATTGCTAAAGAACAGGAGAATTCAGTTTCCAAATATCTTCAGTAGGGGTTTATATATACATTTTATTTAGATAATTTAACACACAACTGTTTTGTGATATTTAATAGCTGCATAGATATAAGCCACGTCTATGTTAACAACCACTCTTGCTAAAAAGCATTTTGTGCCAAAATTGTTTCGTTCAAACCCACTTTTAGAGCCCAGGTACGTTTATAAAAAATACGATTAAAATACAAAAAACTTCAGTTGGCTTTACAATTCTTAAAAAAAAAAGTTAGGACTATAATTCTGAGCCAATAAGTGTGAATAATTTCTATTCTCTAGAGTTATCCACAGTAATAGATTCAGTCAAAGACGGTTAATTGCTAGTATTTTATTTGACCTGACAGTGTAGCCAATGTTTTTGCTATCCAGTGTCAATGTGCCAGCACCCCCTGGTGGGCATTGTTAAAAATAAAATTTAGTTCCACTGATGAGAAAGGTTAAAGGTGTTCCCTGGTATTAGGTTTGTTGTATTGCGATGCATTTGCACAACCTGGATAGCTTTGCATGTCTGAGTGAATATTGTCAAAAGACTATTATGTGACTACAGAAACCTGAGTTAGGTTGCCACCAGCTATCATTGCCCTGAAATATCTTTGTATTTAAAAAGTTTATAAGTGCATTTTTGTATTTAAGTGTGTGTGTGTGTGTGTGTGTGTGTGTGTGTGTGTATAAAGGAATGTCAGCTATTCATTATTTGTGTTTGTTCGACTAACACTTCTTACTTAGAAATGTGCTGTGTATACCCGCAGTTACAACCAGGGCTTTGACTCTTTCCTGGGGTTATTGTGGTAGAGAAAAAAAAAAACGTGATTTCTGCATGAGATTGATTTTATTTGACCTCTAATTCTCTCAATGATTAGCATTGTGATTTAGAGAAAATTACTTACCATTTTTACTTATTTTTCTTTTATTTTAAAGAAAGAGAGTGCAAGCAGACTGGAGGGACAGAGGGAGAGGGAAAGAATCCTAAGCAGGCTCCACGCTCAGTACAGAACCCGATGTGGGGCTTGACCCCACGACCCTGGGATCATAACCTGAGCCAAATCAAGAGTTGGAAGCTCAACCGACTGAGCCACCCAGGCACCCCACTAACTCTTTTGAACCTAATTTTCTTCATCTATAAAACAAGGGTAAAAATACACATCGACTGCTGCAAAGTAGAAATGGTCAAGCCTCTCCTGAATATTTTAGGCAGCTTTTTCCTGGAGTTTTGTGGCATCTGTACTTAACAATACACATCTTTTAAATGCATAAACACGTACGTGTTTTTATTACTAAACATCAACAATGATGTAAAAAAACTAAGGAATTCTAAGCATCAAAATGCATTATAAATGATGCTTTATGCTAAAATAAATAGAAAGTAAACAGCTGGATATTTATCTTGATAGAAATATATATTTTTTCGGTGTTATCCAAAGGTAACTGATATAAGTTAATTATTGAGGATTTTACAATAAATGTGTATCGATTGATAGAATGTTCAGGAGCTCTAAAAATAGCCAAATCAAGAGCTAGAGCTTATTTGTGAAATGACATTAAGCTTGGCAGGGCTTATATAAATGCTTTTCTGTGAAATTATTTATAGATGTGAAAGAAAATCCCTTTAAAATTCATTCCCGAAATATTAGACTATCTCTATATGTGTAACTAGTTCTGCAAATCCTGTCTGAATTAACAGATGGTTTAAAACGTTACAGTAAAATGTAAAGTAAAATTATACAGAAGCATTTAAGAATACTGGGCAAGTTTCCTGATAGCAAGGTTTTGAGAAGGATTGTTGAATGCCCCAGAAAGTTAGAACAGAAAGATTGTGAGGCACAAAATATGCAAAGAATGCCAAACACAAAAAGTACACATGGAAAGCAAGCTCCATTTTTTTGCAGTTATGCTCTGTGCTAGCTGGAAGCTATCTGGAACCGTGTTTTGGTGAATGCACTTTAGAATTTCTTGGTTTCATGCTTTTGAAACAATCTGGTTTCTGGTTCGTTGAACAAAGTAGATCTTCTCTGACCACAATGGTCTGTGGTAAAGGTTTTCTCTAGTGGATTCCAATGCTCATTCCCATTGGCTATGTTCTTAATTTACTGTATGCGACATGGTGTATTTACATAGAAACTTCCTCTGGGCATAGACATTTTTTTTCCTTTTAATGTCACATGTTATAGATAAGCAGGTCAGGTTTTCCAATAAATTTGCAATTGTTCTAAGGTAGAGTTTCCCAAATATGTATGGCCATAAAACCACTTGGAATGGTGTGAATAAATAGAGATTTTTTTAATTTACCCCAGAAAACTGAGTCATAATTTTCCTTTGAAAGTGCTTGGAAATCTATATTTACAGGAAACAACCAAACTTATTCTTATATTACTTAAACATTAGGTCTCTTCTGGGGCAGCTGGGTGGCTCAGTTGGTTGAGTGTCTGACTTTGGCTTAGGTCATGATCTCGTGGTCTGTGGGTTGGAGCCCTGCATTAGGCTCTGTGCTGACAGGTCAGAGCCTGGGGCTTGCTTCAGATTCTTTCTCCCTCTCTCTCTGCCCCTCCCCCACTAGTGCTCTGTCCCTCTGTCTCTCAAAAATGAATACACGTTAAAAAATTAAAACAAAAAAAAAAACATTAGGTCTCTTCAATTCATTTGATTCAGAACAAATTTACATAAAGGGAATGTAAGCAAAGGGAACATATAAAGCAACGTAAACATATAAAAAGATACTAGAAGTTATTTAATAAACAAATAGTGAAATTATACTGATCATCTCTTTCCTATAACTTTAAATATCATTGTTCATTCTTTAGAGTAATGAAATGGACTTTTTTTTGCCCCCCAAAAGTAGGTTTTTTGTAGGAAATGACAAACATAATAATTCACCTTTCTTTCTTTTATCTTATTTTATTTTTGGCTGGGAGAAAATTTTCTACTAGAGTGAGAAATCACTAAGATGTTTGCAGTTTTGAATTTGTTAAATTTAGGTAAATGGGTATCCTGAGTCCATAAAAATAGATAGATGATAGATAGATAGATAGATAGATAGATAGATAGATAAATTAGATAGATAGATAGAGAAAAGGTCTGTTAGCAAATGTATGAGTTTACAATTGCTATGTCACAAATTACCTTGAATTTAGTGCCTTAAAATGAAAAAAAAAAACATTATCTTACCGATTTGTTGGGTCAGAATTCCGTCAGATTTTAACTGGGTCCTCTACTGAGCGTCTTATAGACTTGAAGTCAAGGTGTCAGCCAACTGAGCACCCATGTGGAGTCCTGACTAAGGTAAGATGTATTTCTAAGCTCCCTCTGGTTTTTGACAGGATTTGCTTCCCTATGGTAATAGATGATGGTCCCTACTATCTTGCTGGCTAACAACCAGGGACCACTCCATTGGCTCCTCCACGCCACTCCCAGGTCCCAGTCATATGGCCTTCTCCATCTGATATCAGCAACAGAGAATTTCTTTTATGTCGTTACTTCTTACTTTTCAAATCTCTCAGGTTCCTTTTTACTACCAGCTGGAGAAATCTCTGCTCTTACAGGGCTTGTGTGATTACATCCATCTCTCTCAAATAATCTCCATATTTAAAGTCAGTTTATTCGAGACTTGAATTATATCTGCAAAATTCCATCACGGAAATTATGCAGAAGAGGATTTGAGAATGGACATCTTGGGATACCATTTGACAGTTCTGTGTAACAGCAGCTAACACCCGAAGCACTTTTTTTTTCACATGCAAGTAATCTGAACATATGTCACAATGTCTAGCCCTAGAGTTTTACTGGACTTTCACAGTTTGTAGTAGAGTCAAAATAAAAAAAAACAATAGTTCTCAAGAACACTCAAGGATCTCAGTGCCATGTTGGATGAAGAGCCACTTCTACCCAGAGTTTTGGAAACTTTTCTGGTCAAGGATCCCTTTGAGGATCTAATAGATTGGAATTGATTCCCTACCTCTCCAAATGTGTACGTACTTTTCAGGGCTTTTAGGATCCCAAATTAATTATTTCTGTTCTATGTAAAAGGGAAGAAAAAGTGAAATTAATCAATATATGTAAGCATCTGAGAAAGTACTATCAAAGAGGAAGTGGGAGAATAACTTAATTGGAGAAGTTTAGAAAAATAGAGGAGGAATTAGATGAAAATAATAAAAATGGAGAAAAAAATATAAATGGTAGAGTAGGTCTTTATGTGGTCGGAGGCACCAATTCATGATCCGGTACCAGAAATTACATGTTCCTACTTCAGTACATGATGGCTTTAAAGTTGAGTTATTGGTGGGGCGCCTGGGTGGCGCAGTCGGTTAAGCGTCCGACTTCAGCCAGGTCACGATCTCACGGTCCGTGAGTTCGAGCCCCGCGTCAGGCTCTGGGCTGATGGCTCGGAGCCTGGAGCCTGTTTCCGATTCTGTGTCTCCCTCTCTCTCTGCCCCTCCCGCATTCATGCTCTGTCTCTCTCTGTCCCAAAAATAAAAAAAAAAAAAAAAAAAAAAAAAAAAAAAAAAAAATAAAGTTGAGTTATTGGAAAATGTGCAGCAGTTTGAAAGCTTTTATTGACAATTTAAGCCAGCGACTTTCTGTGTTTCACTTTCCATATATAAAACATGAGATCTACTTTCTGAAACTTCTGTGATAATTGGATGATTAAATGCCTAGCATGTTGTTTGGCTCATTGGAAGTTCTTTACAAATATATATTTCCTTTTATTTTCCCAAAAGGCTAAGTGCTGGCTAGTCCTAGTCCTGGAATTTGATGATTTCTCTATCTTTACTTTGAGTTGAATGCATATCTCCAGAAGTTGCCACCCTATTACCTCCCAGATAGGCTCCACTGATTATCAGTAAAATTCACATCTTATTTTGAAGTAGTTTCTTTTACTTTTTAAGGGCTGTGAAAAAGTAGAACATGTCATCTGGAGGACTAGGTAAGGGAGAAGATAGAAACCATAACAAGGAGGTTAGTCTGCAGTCACGTGTGGAGATTCTGGCAGTTGGATATCTGGATGGGTCAGAATGAAGGCCTCTGAGGGCATATGTTACCTACTTTATAACTGAGCTCAGGGCCTTCCCTATCTGCTTTGGTCGAAACAAATGCAACTATGTGCATGATTTAGTTACTCTTTTTCTCAACTATAGTTTGTACACTTCTTTTAGTAATTCCAAATGCATTTATTTTGCCTATTTCTTTCATTAAAAAAATAAGCAGACAAAAAGACATGAAGTTATATCTTTGGGAATTGGGGTTTAGAAAATGCTGATCAGCTAATGTTAACATAAGACTAGACTCACTAGAGACACTAGTTCTAGTGAAACATATATTTTAATCTAGTTCTCTTAGAAGCTTTTTTTTTTCTAGCAACAACAGCAACAAATCCCTAAAATAAAACAAAACAAAATACTGACTTACAAAGATTATTCGAATCCGTTGCCAGTTCCTAATGACTATGTCACCTTTGGGACAGACATTGTAGTTAGCTGAATCTGTACTCACAATTTTTTTTTTAAAGGAGAAAACAAAAGACTGCATTTAGCCTAACAAGAGACTATCTATTGAGAGAGAAAAATGAGTTGAATCTTCCTTTATTTGCAAATGAGTTTATGTGTCCATTTGGAGACTCTCCTTTTTTTTTTTTCCTGTTCCTACCTTACCACTTAATGTGTAGCTGTAATTTATCACACCCTCATGACCCAAAGGAATTATGACACTTTGGGAAGTACCTGAACCAAACACAGAAGACAGCTTGTTCATCTGAAAGAATCACAGGATCTGGTTCTCTGTTTGTAAAACACTTGGGCTCTACGTGCTGAATTTTCTCATTATGACCAACTGAAATAAAATAAAATATCATGTGGAATGAAAACAGGGGAATGTGCTGCAGGAGTAGATCAGATATCCTCAGTGGATAGCTAGTGGCTGCCACCTCCAAGTTCTACACAGGAAGATTTTATTTCTTTCTCCCAAGACATAAAATGGCAGGCCCAGGATGTGTGTTAATACGTAACAGTGATTATCTTACTTCATTGCTCTGCGGCAAATGCATGCCTGGTTTGTGGAAAGTTGAAAATTAAATACAGACATCAGAAGGATGGGGGTGGAAGGGATTTGTTAGGTGTTTGCACTGAGATACTAAAGAACTCCCATTAAGTTACATGTTGTAATAATTAAAACACTGCTTTGAATTGGTTACAAAACTTAAGCAGATCCAGAGAAACTACAGGGGGAATTAAGACCTAATTACATTAAAGTACTGAAGATCAATTTCTCATGGGTTGGTAGCTTCATGTTATTGTTTCTTTAAAACAGGAAGGCAAATATTATAAGGAAATATCAAAGGACGCTTTTTCCAGGGCTCTGCATTATTCATTAGTATTAAGCATTTTTGTAATAGAGTTTAATTTGGTTAGCTTATCTTTATTTTAGTAATACATACTGTACCCACTGTGAAGTTTGCTGCTCTTAACAACACAATGCCAAAAGACGTTTATTTATTTAAAACATCAGTGTAGAAGTGTGCACGACTGGATTTCAAAACTGTATTTTCCAACTCTGAATGGAGATGATATGCATGTATGAGGAGTAAAATTCAATCAGTAAGCATTTATTTTTATCCTTTTATTTTCTCCCCAAGGAATAACAGATACTTGATTAGATCAACCATGTTAGCGACCCCCATGCTTCAAAATGAAGAGAACTTTCAGTTAACATCCTTGTGGGTCTGGGTTAATTTCTCCTACAAGGAAGAGGAAGACAGTGTGAGGCTGACCCCCATGCCGAGCCCCACAGTAGCACTTACATATTGTGACATTATTTCCTGTGCTCTGTCATGCTCTGGAATTTCTCCCATCCTGTGCATCTTTACTCTTCCTCTAAAATGTTGATCCTACTTTGTCACATAAGAGAGCCAAGCCTTGAGAGTATTTTCTAGAACGATCTGCATTTGTGGCAACTATGACATTTGCATCCGGGCTTTCAACTAGAGGTAATATTATGGAGAAAGGCTCCAACTGCTTACTGCGTTGAACAGAAACTCATTGGCCTGTTGAACAGAACCTACATTGGCATGGGCTCCAAGCTAGTGACTGAGCAAGCCAAGAATATTATGGCAAGCTTGTTCCTGAAACACCCAATATACCTCAGATGGCCCCGTAGGTCAAGAACTCCTTGATGGCCTTGCCACACCTTCCTTAGTTCGCCATCCACTAGAATTTCACATCTCTCTTTCCCTCTCTTCTTCACTCAGCGTCAGACCTACCCTAGGGTGTGACCGTCGTCCCAATGTTCCACAGCTCTTCTTTATTTCCTTTTCCAGAGGTTTCTCCAAACAAAATCACTGTATGTCAGATGTGAACTTAAAGTCTTTCTCAGAGAAATTGTACTATCATGATATTTTATTTCATGTTAATACGATACTATTATTTATAGGGCAGAGAGAAAGAAAACAGGAATATTTTCAGGATTTTTTTTTATAGAATCACTGAATATTTGCAGAATTGTGTATCTGCACAAACAAAAATGCGCCTAATTATGGGAATAAGATTGAGAACGTCCAGTTTTACCTTAGAGTGCCAAATCCTTATTGTGATAGCTTATTTAAAATTAGGAGTGTTTATGGGTGTCTGGGTGGCTCAGTCAGCTGAGCCACCAACTCTTGATTTGGCCCAGGTCATGATCCCAGGGTCGTGGGATGGAACCCAGTGTTGGGCTCCGCTCTGAGCCATGGAGCCTGCTTGAGATTCTCTCTTTCTCTCCCTGTCTCTTTCTTTCCCTCTCTCTCTCTCCCCTTGCCCTTCTCCCTCATACATGCTCTCTCTCTGTCTCTCTCTAAAATAAAAAATAAATAAAAAATAAATAAAATTATCAGTGCTTTGTCTCCTACATATCAGACTTAATTAAGCCTGATCTTTTAAGCTATCTAAACATGCTTTCTGGTATGTTTAAAGGAGCATTGAATTTAAAGTTTATATCTGAGTTTACAAACAAGGCATGGGTGAGTTGAGTTCCATTATACATCCAGCCTATTCTAATTGTGTTATTTGTTGTGACTTTTCTTTTGTTTACCTGCAACTCAGCAGCCAACCTTCACCAAAGCAAAGGTAACAAAACCCACTAACATAAGAGTTAGAACCATCTCCATTTAATAGGCTTTATTGATATCACTCTGCTCTTCATATAGAAAAACAAAGGTTTTCAGAGTAATGTGGAAAATATGTTTTCCTGCTGAATACTATACAAAATGGTAAGCAAGAGGGAAAAATAGCTTTCAAACTTATTTTACAGGTAAAACTACATTTATAAATATAATTTTATAATGATCAATCCCAAGAGTTACTTAAATAAATTGACTTAAAATATCAGGTAACTCAGAAGCGCCTGGGTGGCTCAGTGGGTTAACTGTACAACTTCGGCTCAGGTCATGATCTCACAGTTTATGAGTTCTTTATCTCACTGAATTAAGTTGATTTCATGGAACTGTGGAAACAGCTTAGACTCTCTTTTAGTGCTTTGCAAAGTTGTGTTATCTTTTTCGGGTTAGGTCACTTCACATAGAAAAGAGTGTACCCTTGACCTCCCCAAGTGCATATTTCTTTAATTAGGACAATTTTTTGATACTTAATAATTAAATATTGAGTTTTATACCCAGCATACACACACATACACACTGTTACCGACAGTGGCCTTGATCAATGTGTGCATGTGGTTGGGAAAATGTATGCATCATTAACAATGCTTCCCACACCGAACATATTACATTTGTCGTTGCAGGAACCATTTGAAGAACCTGTTGTAATTTGCTCTTGTCTTTCTCTGTTTGGTGTAAAATTTTACCCAGAATGAACTAATCTATGTGGAGGTCAAGGCTACCTTGAATAGGGAATTCTGCTCTGTTACAACGTAGGGCATGCCAGCTACTGGAGGTAGAGAGAGAGTGCTGGCAGGTTTGTTCTATTATTGTTGATCATAATCTATCATTTAAACTGCAGTAGGGTTTATTGGGAGAATTGGTAAAATAATACAAAACAATTTTGCTAAAGTATAGCATGGGCAGATAGAAATGGACATTGAGGGGAAGGGCAAAAATAACATGATGCTCTCACTTTTTGAGAAACTAAAATACGATTAAAACTCATGAGTCTTTAGTTGTTAAACCATGCATTCAGTGAATGCGCAACAGAAGTTAGATGTAGTGTTGATGTTGTGTTATGATTATATTTTTGAGTCTTCTGAACTTCTTAGTTAATAGACAGACATTGAAACACTGCTATATATTGGTGCTTTCTGGCAATGACTCCATGCTGTTTCCACCTTCTAAGCCCTCACAAATTCACTGTAAAGATTTACATTTATAACAAGTATGGAACCCTGGAGGGAAAGTTGTAGCTATGAAATTTACCTCTCAAACCCATAACATATCTTTGGCAAGGAAATAAGTTACATTAAATTTCCCCCCAAACCCTCCTCACCTTGGAGAAAAATAATGTCCTTAATTCTACCAAAGCACTAGAAAATCTAGGACAAGTCCAAGAATCTGCCAGGAGGGGAAAACTACCAGGTGTTTAAATGGCAAACATCCATGGGATACAGTTGAATGCATAAAGATGAATGGGGATGAAACATTTAGTTTGAAATGAATTCAAGTGAAAATTAAGCCAGACTATGACTGAAGTATAATTTAATCTGTTCATTTTGCTCTAGTTAACCCCCACATATAAAAATATGCACTGAGAAAACAGGAACATGGTATAATATATATTGTAAAAACATATGGTAAGTATCCAAAGAGAAGTGTCAACCTCAAAACCAAGCAAACATAGTGCTCCCACCGGACACAAATTAAACCTGGGAAGCCTGTTAAGTGCATAGCCAGGAAAAATACGACATATATTATAGGAAATAGGAAAGATAAACCAAAATTGGGAAAGATAAAACAAAGTTGCCAAACCTCACAAGACACTTTACCAATGTGGGTCCCTTTTTTACAGATAGGTAATCATATCTGTAATGGAAAACTACAAACTGAGCGTTGCATGGAATAAAATACTCTTCAGTTTTATTTCTTTGTTTTCTTTCAATTTTGTAGGGAAACAAATTATGAATAGAAGATGATTGGAGCTGAGATAGGAGAAAAGAACAAATCCCTTCACAGATGACGCCTATAGAAACATTTTTTTTTGTCTTTAGTGGCAAATTATTAGGGTGCTATTTATCTTAGATTTTTGAAAGTTTTAATTTCAAGTATTTTCCTCTATGTCAGAATTTCAGATTTGGTACATAGCAAATTCAGTATTTGCTACTTTCTGATATTACATATGTATTTTGTTCTATATAATTATAAATAAATAACATACATAAATATAAATAAAGAGAGAGGGTGAGAGAGAGACTTGGCTCCAGAAAGAGTTGAGTTCATCTGAATTTGAAACGTTGAGTGTAAGGCAGTCTGGCAAGTAGAATTTGTTCCTCTTCCATAGGACTTCAGTCTTATTTTTTCTTCAGACTTTCTACTGATTGGATAAGGCCCACCTATATTATGGAGAGCAATATGCTTTACTCAAGGTCTACTGATTGAAATGTTACGCTCATCTAAAAACAACCACATCACAGCAACATCTAGACGGGCGTCTCACCAAATAACTGGGCACCATATCTTAGCCAAATTGATACACACAGATGACCATCATGGTTAAATAAGGATCAGATTTAACAATGTAAGAGGAATAATCTAGAAAACTAAACACCATTGAAAGCTTGTCACCTTAAGTCCGTAAGGTATAGATAGAAAAACTAGCCGTCTGTAGCAGGGATAATTAACATTAGCAAATATTTACAGTCCCTGACTTATGAGGACTCAACTTGTGGGTTTTCAACTTCACAATGGTGTGAAAGCCGCACATGTTCGGTACAAGCTGTGCTTTGAATTTTGGAGTTTTGTGCTGGTCCTGGGCTAGTGATATGCAGCACAATACTCTTACGTTGCCAGGAAATACCAGCAAGCCACAGCTTCCAGTCAGCCACGGGATCATGACATACAATACACTTACATCCATTGTGCACCCATAGGACCATTCTGCTTTTCACTTCCAGTACTGTATTCAATAAATACGATCTGAGACATTCAACACTTTATTCTAAAATGGGCTTTGTTGGATGATTTTTCTTAACTGTAGGTTAATATGTGTTTTGATCACGTTTAAGGTAGGCTAGGCTAAGCCATGCTGTCCAATAGGTTCGGCGTATTTATTGCATTTTCAACTTAAAACGGGTTTGTCAGGACGTAAGTCCTTATTAGTTGAGGAAGATCTGTGTTTGCTTCTTGGGCTTCCAAATTTCCCAGGCAGTGTCCACGAGTACAGGCCGATAGATTCCGTTTGTCAGTTTGAGATTGAAATCATTAAGAGCGGGCGTGTGTTCTCCATTTCTTTGCTATTACAAGATGAAGGGAGGGTGTCTTAGCTACGTAAAATTATATAAAAAGAAGCAAATTCACATGTTTTTTTTTTTCAAGCTAGCCAGATACCAGGGATTTCTGTTATATCGGTTAGGATCGTAGCATACATTTCATATAAAAAGAATTCATTCTCATTATAAAAGACATGCTCTTCGTTGACATTTTTTTAAAAAGAAATATAAAGAAAATTAAGCTTAGATGAGCATTACTTAAATCTTAGTGCATTTGCTTCTAATATTTGAATCTCTATACTTAATTTAAAATACAGTTGTTATTAACTATGACACACTCACAAAGACTACACATATGACACTAGAAAACACACACACACGTAAGTTGTGTCCTTACATTGAAAGACAGAACATTGTTTCTTGCCCTGAATTTCATATCATTAAAACTCTTCAGAAGTAAAATTAGATGATCACGGTAGATGTCCATAGGAAAGCCTAAACCCCAATGATTTTATATTTATGTTGTTTCCAATGTTATTGTAATTGTAAAATTATCTGAAAGAAACATGCATATCATTGGCAAGATCCTATTACCAATCTAGCCCTTTAATACCCAGAATGTCACCGTTGCCCCTCTTAGCTTTCCAACCTTATAGTTAAGGATGCTACAGACACTTCTATGGATTTCAAACTATTTTTTAAAAATGTGAGCAATTATGTATACAGTTGTATTCTGCAATTGCAAAAATGGATACATTAATTTTATGTTTAATAACATTTAATGGGTTTTTTTTAATTTTTTATTTTTTACATTTATTTATTTTTGAGAAACAGAGTGAGACAAAGCATGAGTAGGGGAGGGGCAGAGAGAGAAGGAGACACAGAATCTGAAGCAGGCTCCAGGCTCTGAGCAAGCGGTCAGCACAGAGCCTGACGCGGGGCTCAAACCCACAAACTGTGAGATCATGACCTGAGCGGAAGTGGGACGCTCAACCGACCGAGCCACCCAGGCGCCCCTAACATTTATGGTTTTTAAAAGATTTTATGACTAAATAAAAATCCGTATTGTACAAGTTCAGTATTAATATATTTTTAAAAACTTTAACATGAATAGTTTATTTTAGCCAGATCTTACATATTGAAGAAAGTTTTTCAATTATAATGGGAAATAGAAAGCTAAACCTTTATCTGTGACTTAGTTTCTGCTTTTTAGCCAGAAAAACAAAATAATAGAAAAAACATATCTTTCAAAGCAGATTGGTAATAAATATCAAATTGATGACACATTCATTTTCCTATGGTATCAAATAGATTTCACCACATCAACGTTTTCCATAATTTCCTGTTTTCTTGAAAATTTATTTTTCTTCGTTTGCAATATTGTACTTGATGACAGTATTTCTTTTCTCCATGAACTGATATATTGGAATTTTACAAATTTCATTTTAAGATCTTCTTATTTAGACTTAAAACATTTTAAATCATATTTTATTTCAAAATCCAAATATTTTATTATTTTGAGAAAAAAAATAATTTCCAGAATGTTGACATTTCACGAAAATGTCTCCTTTAGTAATCATATTACTAAAAATCTGACAGAGATTTTGGTAGGTTTTTTATATGCACATAGTTTTTTAGGAAAAGTGCTCATTTTTAAAGCTATTCATATTTACTGGTATGTGTGTCAATGTTTCTTAAATTGTTTCAAATACAAACGTAACTAAAAATCATAATTGTGTATCTGTGAAATTATTTTTTTCAAATATGGTTCAATGAAGCCTAAAGTTGTTGAAATACATCCTTTAAAAAAAAAATGATTCCATGAACTGTTGTGTCACAATTTAAAATTTCAGTATGTAAATGTCACTGGCTCTTTTCCAAGCACATGATAATTCACTTTAATAACAAAGCTTTTGCTTAGATGGTTGAAATCTTCTACTTGATACAATAACAGAAACATAAGATGAAAATTAAATAATCAGAGAGGCCAGTATTAAATTTAAAAATTAAATGAAAATTTCCAGTTAAATCTCAAAATGTAATTATTAAAACCAAATTCCCTTGAAGATGCAGAAGTTTGGGGCACCTGATTGGCTCAGTCAGTTAAACTACACACTCTTGATTTCGGTTCAGGTGGTGATCTCAGGGTTCATGAGACAGAGCCCTACATAGGGCTCTGCACTGACAGTGCCCAGAGCTTGCTTCTGATTCTCTCTCTTCCTCTGTCTCTCTGCCCCTCCCCCGCTCATGTTTGCTTTCTCAAATAAATAAGCTTAAAAAAATTCTTTAAAAAAAATTGTCAGACCAAAAATTACAGTTGGATTCACAGATGACTGAAGTGTCATATTTGCTTCAAGTTTACTTATTTGGATTCCATATACACAGCATATTTAGCATATATAAACACTATATTTCAAAGTGTGTGATATGGCATTGTTAGTTGCAAATATAAGTACAGATTGGTCACCATTTGATGTGTTTTATCTTATATCTTACTTGCCGGGAGTAAATTTAAGATATCTTTATATTTATTATATGATTAAAATAAAAAATAACTAAATGTTATATATTCAACCATTTAATCATTTGATTATAAATGGAGTATCAAAGTGATTTAGGTAAATAAACTCTTAAGGAAAAAAAAGTAATTCCAGCTGGTACTCATTTGTCCTTTACCTTTAAAATATCAAGTATGAGCTCTGTGACCATCATGGAGGCTGCTGTTCTTTTTTCTTTTTTAAAAGAAAACTCAATAAGTTTTTTTAATGTTTCTTATTTATTTTTGATGGGGGGAGGGGCAGAGAGAAAGAGGAGGACAGAGGATCCCAACCAGGCTCTGTGCTGACAAAGGATCCCAAGCAGCCTCCTGGGGCTCGAAGTCACCCAGGAGATCATGACCTGAGCCAAAGGCAGTCGCTTAACCAACTGAGCCACCCAGGTGCCCTGAGGCTGCTTAGCCTTGAATATGGCTTCTTAGCCTCATCTTCACTAGCCACAAAAATCAGCCCTCTCTGATGTTTAATGTGAAGGTGAGAGGTGCCTTGGTTGCTCAGTGGTTAAGCATCCGACTTTGGCTCAGGTCATGATCTCTGGGTCCATGGGTTCAAGCCCCACGTCGGACTCTGTGCTGAGAGCTCAGAGCCTGGATCCTGCTTTAGATTCTGTGACTCCCTCTCTCTCTGCCCCTTCCCCATTCACACTCTGTCTTAAAAATACAATGAAATAAAAATTAAAAAAAAATTGAAAGTGAAATAGCACATCTGCTCTGAGGTTTCTGCATCTGTAGACCCTTTTCCACCTAAAAATTGACATGCTTTGTAGTTAGGAAAAATATGTATTATTATTCCCTCATTGTTCTACTGAATCATGTGAGAAGCAGGTAGGAGATTTTCGTTGTCTTTGAAGGCTCAATAAAAAGATTTGAAAATGGCCATAAGGCAAATCTTCAAACCGTACACAATATTCTCACCAAGAAATCACACTTCGAAATATTTTAACTATCTGGGGTGTTCCTTTCTCAGTATATGATGACATCTCTATTAGCATAAGCTGTAATTTGTGCATGCATTAACAATGATATATATATATATATATACATATATATATATATATGTATATATATATATATCTCCACTTTTTTTAGCTAATTAAACTTTTACTATCTTTGGCTATTGACTAATAAAGCACAAGCATCTGAAAATGCTACAAGTAAGGACCTCTCAACGGTCACTGTGGAGCTTTGTGTCATGGAGATTTTACACATGTTCGCCTCTGTACAAATGGTGGAGATACACATGTAGAATTTTCCCAGGAAAAGGCTATTGAAGTAAATTATATTTTTCTAGGTGAGGGACATAATGTGACACTTTATAATTAGCTGAATAGAGAGGGAGAGAGATGACTATGATAGAGAGATGTTCAGTGAATGGGCTCAGATGAAGAAAGCCTCATTTGTGTGCCAGCTCTCACACTCGTACCTGACCTTGAACACACTGCTTACCCTGCTTTTTATAAAAATAGGACTCAAAAACCTCTGAGGTGATGGTTGCAAAAGTAATCTAATACCAGTGACTCAAATGGCACATCTTTGTTTAAGTAACCCTAATGCAGTTTGACACATCCTTTAAAACAAATGGGAAAAAGTAAGATAATGAAATTCCTACTTGCAGTTATAATCTACTTGTCTATTTATCTAACTATTTTCTTAAGAAAACAGTTTATTTGACGCAGGCTTATAAATAGTTGCACCAGTATTTTGAAGCATCTTTGATATATATTTTTCTCTAATAGATGATATTCTTTTAAAGCTTTGGTAGTGTAATTGAAAGGTCTCTGGCATTGGAGAAAGAAACTCATGATTTTGAGTCCCCATTCTGGCACTTTCCATCTGTCTGCCTTTGGGCAAGTCTATGATATCTGGTTTCCTCATCTCTCAATTTTATTGTAAAGACAAAGTGAGGTAATATTCATCACAGGTACATGCAGAATGTGAAGCTCTATTCAAGCATGAATTCTTTTCATCCTGTTTTCATGGAAAAGAGGAAACGTTTCAATTATACTATGGGTTTTAAATTAAACTATAAACTTGATCACATTGCATACTAGCCTTTGGCCACTCCCCCCGCCCAATCAACCAGTATTTCTCATGAGAGAGGTTGAGGGGAAAAGAAACCTGCATATTTTTTACATGGCCTTTTCATTTAAGGGTAACAAACAGTTATTTCAGATCATAGTCTCCTTGGCTTTTCACAATAGACCATGCTTCCATTTGAACTTGGCTTACCGCCTCAGTATTACTGGTCCTTAATGCGTTGTTTTGCTTCTTAAATAAAACTGATCTATGACAAAGAGCTGCTTTTATAATTAAAACAAACAAAAGACAAAGAAAAAGAAAGAAGGAAGAGAGAAAGTAAAAAAGGAAAGAAAGAAGAAAAAGGAAAAGCAGAAACCATTGAATCTTGATCTATGGGACTAATACGGGATGTGTCATAAAATAAGACACAAAGTTGTCTTTGTGCTTGAGCACTGTTTTAATGTCCCAAAACTGTAAGCAGAGAAACAAATATATATATATATATATATATATATATATATATATATATATATATACACATATATATATATGTGTGTGTGTGTGTACATATATATGTGTGTGTGTGTGTGTGTGTGTGTGTGTGTGTGTGTATATATATATATGTATATATATATATGTATGTATATGTATAACGGCACACATATACACACATTTGACAGACTTTGACCAAGGGGGAAAAACAACTCTGAAACAGATGTTTCTTTTCCCCCTTTTGAACAAACATTTTCCTGAAATTCTTCACACCAGATTTTACTAATTAATCTGGAAAAGGGAGTGACGGGTGCTGCTGATGCTAATCACAGGAAACAGACACCCAACTGCAGTCCATTCTTCCTGTCTTTGACAGCAGCAGCTGGCTTCTTGGCAGGCTCTGTCAACCTCTGCATTGATGTCCCAGGAGCCGCCTCAGGTCTGTCAGTTTCCCGGGACGTCGCCATTAGGCTGAGGCTCACCATAATCATTTTATTTTGTTGTTCGTCACACTGGGTCTCGAGGAAATTCTTTCTTCGGTTTCTGGGATCATCAAAGTGTTGTATATAAGGTCAACCCAACCATGTGTTTCTGTAATCGGAGATGCCCATATAAGTGTTTTACTTCTTAAGGCTAAACTTCCTCTTGAATATATGGTGAATTTTAGCCTAGAAGGAATGACCAAGTGGAGGAGAGTCAAATACTTCTCAAAGCAAAGCAAGAAACTATTTAGAGCATCATAGGGGTATATCATTGGTTCACTGATACAAAACCAAGCCAAGGAAGGTTAGAAGGAAAGCGAAGAAGTACTCCCAAATTAATGCTCAGTACTGGATTGCTTTGTTAAGGAAAAGGAGAACAGCCCCAAAGTGGAATCAGACTCAACTGATCAAGAGTCAAAAATCTAGTACTGAGGAGGGGAGACTGGATGGCTCAGTCAAGCAACCAACTCTTGATTTTGGCTCTGGTCATAATCCCAGGTGGGATCAATCGCCTCATCGGGCTCCACACTGGGTGTGCAGGCTGCTTAAGATTCTGCCTCTCTCGGGGCTCCTGAGTGGCTCAATCGATTGAGCTTCTGGCTCTTGTTTTCAGCACAGGTCATGATCTCGTGGTTTTGTGCATTCGAGCCCCATGTCAGGCTCTGTGCTGGCAGTGTGAAACCTGGTTGGGATGGTCTCTTCCTCCCCCTCTCTCTGCCCCCCTCCCACTTGTGCTATCTCTGACTCTTTCAAACTAAATAAATAAACTTAAAAAAAAAAAGATTATGTTTCTCCCTCTCCTTCTGCCCTACCCTGCTCGCGTGCTCTCTCCCTCTAAAATTAAAACAATTTTTTTTAATCTAGTACAGAGGAGAAATAGGAACATAAAATGGCTTTCTCTCCTGAATTTCAAAATTTGTACATTACAATTTAATTTAATATAATTATGGAATTTCAGAATCTTTCAAGTGGCAAGCTATATGTGGCAAGTTAGGCTATAAGATATTAGTAGGAATCGTCTTGAGAAGCTTGTGCTTGCTATGTATTTGATGTCATATGTTTAATTGATATTATTTAATGACCAGAGCCCTACTGGTGCTCTCTGGTAAGAAAAATAGTATGACTTAAAGGGTAATTAGCTACTAAAAATCTGAATATTCTCATATCAAAGAAGGTTTTAGTTCTAACTTTAACATGTGGAAGTGCTTTTTAAAAGAAATTATTTTTTGTCTTTTTAATAATAAAATACATATATTTCATATTATACAATATTCACACTATATTTTAAGGCATAAAAATAGAATGTCTTTCATCTTCTTTTCCTCACACAGTCCCTCCAAAGAGACATCTCCAGTTAGTGGACTAGTCAATATCCTTTCTATCCATTTACATGTGTGCATTTTACACAAATAATTTATTTAAAGCATACATAGGATCATGATATATATGTTCTGAGACTTGATTTTATGTTGAACAACATATGCTGGAAATGTTTCAATGTTAATTCACAAAGACTTCATTATGTTTAATGATTGCATAGTATTCTGTGTAATGAAGATCCTAAAATATATAATATACAAGTCCCTTCTTTTTTTTTAACAATTTTTTTAATGTTTATTTTCGAGAGAGAGACAGACCACGAGAGGGGGAGGGGCAGAGAGAGAGAGAGACAGACAGACAGACAGGCAGAATCTGAAGTAAGCTCCAGGCTCTGAGCTGTCAGCACAGGGCCTGAAGCGGGGCTTGAACCCACGAACCTTGAGATCATGACCTGACTGAAGTTGGATGCTTAACCAACTGAGCCACTCAGGTGCCCCTACAATTCCCATCTTGATAGACACTTAGATTGTTTTCAATATTTCAAAATTATGAGGCAATATCACAATAAACCTCATATTTATATTATCATGCATGTGTGAAAATATTTATCAAGGATAATATTGTAGAGATGAAGTTTCTGAATTAAGGATAGAGTCATTTAAATTTTTGGTGTATATATTACAAAACTGGTTCATTAGTTTTTTCTAATATATACTCCATTAATAATAGAAGACAATTTTTATTTTCTCACATCATTTTTCAACCATTTAAATTTTTGGTTTATCTAATAAGATATCTCACTATGGTTTTTAATATATATTTTCCTGATTATGAGCAAAGATATATGTATTTTAATTTTTTGTCATTTGTATTTATTTGACTGAATTTACTGATTAAGCTATATTAATTTTTGTTAGAATACATGTAATTTTCTTAGTTATATATTTGAATGCTGTATATTCTACATATTAATTCTTTGTGTATTAAATATGGTACACATTTTTTTCAAACTGTAATTTCTAGGGGCGCCTGGGTGGCTCAGTCAGTTAGGCGGCCGACTTCGGCTCAGGTCATGATCTTGCGGTCCGTGAGTTCTAGCCCCACATCGGGCTCTGTGCTGACAGCTCAGAGCCTGGAGCCTGCTTCATATTCTGTGTCTCCCTCTCTCTGACCCTCCCCTGTTCATGCTCTGTCTCTCCCTGTCTCAAAAATAAATACACGTTTAAAAAAATTAAAAAACTGTAATTTCTATTTTAATGTTTTAGTAGTTCAATTTATCATAATGAAATTTTATATTTTGTCATAGTCAAATCTGTTGGTTTATTTCTTTATGGAATCCTTTATGGATTTTGGATTTGTTTCTTTTTAGGAAGAATTTTTGTAATTCACAGTTACCTAAACTTTTATTTCATATTTTCTTTAATAATTGTTTTGTTTTTAGTTATTTTATTTATTTTTTTAAAGTTTGTTTATTTTTGAGAGAGAGACAGAGCATGAGGGGAGAGGGGCAGAGAGAGAGGAGACACAGAATCCGAAGCAGGCTCCAGGCCCTGAGCTCTCAGCACAGAGCCCAACATGGGACTTGAACTCACCAACGGCGAGATCATGACCTGAGCCAACGCTGGAGGCTTAATCGACTGAGTCACCCAGGTGCCCCTGTTCTTTAAACCATTAGGTATTTGTTGTTGTGTATGACATGGGGTATGGTTCTAACTCAATTTTTTCCTTCATTATAGCCAATATTTTCACTAATTATTGCCTACCAAAAATTTCTCAAATTATTTTTGAAATTCTCCCATAAAGTAAATCCCCTTAAACAAATTGATTGGTTTACTTTATTGTTTGTTAGTATTGCTGAACCCCCAAACTATAAACACTATAATTTTGTAAAAGTATCTAGTTCATAAATTATTTAAATAAGATATTTTGGAGGCCCTGAATGGCTCAATTGGTTGAGCACCCAACGTTGGCTCAGGTCATGATCTCAGGGTTTGTGAATTCTAGCCCCACGTTGGGCTCTGTCCTGACAGCTCAGAGCCTGGAGCCTGCTTCAGATTCTGTGTCTCCCTTTCTCTCTGCACCTTCCCAGCTCTGTCTCTCCTTCTCAAAAAATAAAAATAAAAACATAAAATGTTAAATAAGATATTGTTTTTATTATGATAAATTATAAAAAAAATCTTATACTCTTATATCATTTAAAAAAAAACATGAATTTTGAGACAAATTCCATTATTTCAACCCAAATGCTGAAATTAGAGATGTGCAGAAGACACAGCAAATTAAAATCAGTTTTGTTTTCTTTCGTCATTACGCTGAATCATGTCTAGCAAGCCAAGGAAAGCATCAATACACCCTGAATGAATCTGAGTAATATGAATGTCAGTCTGCTGTCTTTCTGGCATTTTCTGTTCAAAAGAATACAGTTTCCTCAATTGCCATATTTAAAGCTAAGTACACTGAACAGTTTATGGGTCTTTTGTGAATGATTTTACAAATTAACTGTTGAGCCAGACAACTATTGTCATTTCATCAATGATTAAATTTCTCTTAGGGTAACTCTTGACTGAGAAGAAACTTCAGTGGATATTATTCATGTGTGTAATTATGCCAGAGAGACATCCAAAATACATCCTCACTTATCACACCCCATTAATAGTAAAAAGAAAACAAAGCATTTAAATAAATTTCCTTATTCTTCTTCGAGTATGCGGTTTGGAATAATATATATTTATTGGGATAATTTTGTTATATCAATCAAATACTAAACAGGATATGTTGGGGATATTTTTATTCATTTTTTTTTCATTCGCTGTCGCGTTCCTTTGAAATGCATTACCTGAACACCTAATATGAGAGAAAGATGCAATCAGATAGTAACCATGATTAACAGATAATTATGCACATTTGCATGGAGAAGAAAACAATCCTAAACAGATCACTATTTAATGTTAGAGTATTTCTTGGCGGTGTGAAAGAGGCTTGGGACACTTAAACTCTCAACATAAACTACTGCTCTGGTAGCCCAAGGGAAATCCTGTGGAAAAGGTCCCAGGTAATAAAGACATTAGAAAAAAGTAATGAGAAGTTAGGACAAGGGCACACTTAGTTGGTAACTGGATGTGAAGAGATCTACCCAAAGAATAGAGTGTGTGTCACACCCAGAAGTGTAACTTTATGTACAGAAATACCTTGTTTTCTTGCACTTCACTTTATTGTGCTTTATATATATTATATTTTTTTACAAATTGAATGTTTGTGGTAACTTCATGTGTGGCAAATCTAGATCTGCCATTTTTCCAAGAGTTTTCTCACTTTGTGTCTCTGCATCACATTTTGGTAATTCTCACAGTATGTCTTTTTTATCATCATTTTTGTTACGGTGATCTGTGATCAGTGATTATTCATATCATCTACTGCGATTTTGGGGGGACACCATGAGCTGCGTCCATGTAAGACAGAAAATTTAATTGATAAATGCTGTGTGTGTTCTGACTGCTCCACCGACCGGCCATTCCCCTGTCTCTCCCTCTCCTCAGGCTTCCCTGTTCCCTGAGAAACAACATTATTGGATTTAGGCCAGTGAATAACCCTACAATGGCCTCTAAGTGTACAGGTGAGAGGAAGAGTCACATATCTCTCACTTTAAATCAAAAGCTAGAAATGATTAAGCTCAGTGAGGAAACCATGTTGAAAGTCTAGATAGGTCAAAGCTAGGTCTCTTGTGCCAAACACTTAGCCACTTTATGATTGAAAAGGCAAAGTTATTGAAGGAAATTAAAAGTGCTGTTCCAGGGATAACTTGAACGATAAGAAAGCAAAATAGTCTCATTGCCACTATGGTGAAGGTTTTAGTGGTCTGGGTGGAAGATCAAAACAGCCACCACGTTCCCTTAACCAAAAACCTAATCCAGAGCAAGTCCCCAACTCTATTTCTGTGAAGGCTGAGAGAGGAGAGGAAACGGCAGAAGAAAAGTTTGAAGCTGGCAGAGGTTGGTTCATGAAGTTCAAAGAAAGACGCCACCTCCATAGCATAAAAGTGCAAAGTGAACCAGCAGGCATTGACATAGAAGTTACAGCAAGTTATCCAGAAGATCTAGCTAAGATATTTAATGAAGGTGGCTACACTAAACAACACCTTTTCAATGTAGCTGAAACAGTCTTCTGTTAGCAGAAGGTGCCATCTAGGACTTTCATAGCTAGAGAGGAGAAGTCAATGGCTGGCTTAAATGTTTCAAAGGGCAGGCTGATTCTCTTCTTAGGAACCAGTGCAGGTGGTGACTTTAAGTTGAAGTCAAAACTTACTGACCATTCCAAAAAATCCTAGGGCCTTTAAGAATTATGCTAAATATACTCAGCCCCTGCTGTATTCTATAAATAGATCGATAAAAGCTGAACAAGAGCACATCTGTTTACAGCATGGTTTACTGAATATTTTAAGCACACTGTTGGAGAACTACTGCTCAGGAGGAAAAGAGAAAAAAAAAGATTTCTTTCAAAATATTACTTCTCACTGACAATGTACCTGTCATCGAAGAGCTCTGATGGAGATGCACAATGAGATTAATGTTGTTTTTATACCAGCTAACATAATATCTATTCTGCAGCCCATGGATCAAGGAATAATTTCAATTTCCAAGTCTTGTTATTTTAGAAATACATTTCGGGGGCACCTGTGTGGCTCAGATGGTTAAGCATCTGACTTCTGCTCAGGGCATGGTTTTGCAGTTCATGAGTTTGAACTCTGTGTCAGGCTCTGTGCTGACAGCTTAGAGCCTGGAGCCTGCTTCAGATTCTGTGTCTCCCTCTCCCTCTGTCTCTCCCCCACTCTCACTCTGTCTCTCTCTCAAAAGTAAATAAACATTAAAAAAAATTTAAAACAAAACAAGAATTACATTTCATAAGGCTATAGCTACTATTCCTCTGATGCACCTGGGCAAAATAAATTAAAACCTTCTGGAAAGGATTCACCATTCTAGATGCCATTAAGCACATTCATGATTCATGGGAAGAGGTCAAAATATTAGCATTGATAGGAGTTTAGAAGAAGTTGGTTCCAACCCCTGTGGATGACCTCAAAGGGTTCAAGACCTCAGTGAAGGAAGTCACTGCTGATGTGGTGGAAATAGCAAGAGAATTAGAATGAGACAATGGGACTCAATCACTGCAATTTCATGATAAAACTTTAGGAGATGAGGAATTGCTGCTTGTGGATGAGTAAAGAAGGTGTTTTCCTGAGATGGTATCTACTCCTGGTGAAGAATTTGGGAAGATTGTTGAAATGACAACCAAGGAGTTAGAATATTACATAACCAGAGTTGATAAAGCAGCTGTAGGCTCTGAAAGGATGGACCCCAACTTTGAAAGAAGTCCTACTGTGGGTTAAATACTATCAAACAGCATCACAAGCTACAGAGAAATCATTTGTGAAAGGAAAAGCCAATCAACATGGCACCCTTCATTGTTGTCTTATTTTAAGTCACTCCAGCCTTCAGCATCCACTACACTGACTAGTCAACAACCACCAACAGGGAGGCCTGACCCTCCACCAGCAAAAGGATTAATACTCACCGAAAGGTCAGATGATGGCTAGCATTTTTTATCAATAAAGTACTTTTTAAAGTTTATTTACTTATTTTTGAGAAAAAGAACCAGTGTGGGAGGGGCAGAGAGAGGAGGGGACAGAAGATCCAAAGCTGGCTCCGTGCTGACAGCAACAAGCCCAGTGCAGGGCTCAAACATACAAACCGAGAGATCGTGAACCGAGCCGAAGTCGGATGCTTAACCTACTGAGCCACCCAGGCGCCCCAACACTAAAGTATTTCTTTAATTAAGGCATATACATTGGCTTTTTAGACATAATGTTATTGCACACTTAGCAGACTACAGTGGAGTGCAAATATAACTTTTATGTACATTGGGAAACCAAAACATTATTTGACTCACTTTATTGTAATATTTGCTTCATGTGGTGATCCAGAACTGAATGCACAATATCTCCAATGTGGGAACGTGGGGCAAGCTGAGGGCAAAGTACAGGCTAACAGCACCCCCGCCTCCCCCACCAGGTGGGATATGTGTGATGTTCCTCGGCCACTCACTCCTGGCTGCCCAAGAACAGGGGAAAGAAGAGAAAGCGAATGGTTGACTGATAGAGATCACAGTCATATAGGACAGGAGTCTCCTTCAGTTTATGGGTCATTTGGTAAACTGCAAGAAAAAAAGCATTTTTATCCATAGCCTGATCTCCAGAAACCTATAGACTCCATTTCCTGGAGCCCTAATATCACCCTCATCGAGGGGTAAGGAGGGTTAAGTGCTTGCCGTGGTGATGTGGGAAACTAAGGCAAATGAAAAATTTAATTCCCTTACTGCCTATAGCCCACTGACAAGTCCTTGAAACAGGCAGAGTGACCTCCATCTAGGAGCTCAGCTGCCTCGATGCTGACACTTTGCTAGGGGCAAAAGGGAATCTTGACTTAACATCATTCTGACCCCCCAGGATCATTTAAGTCTACTTTAACATATAAAAATTCCTTTGGGGGGCGCCTGGGTGGCTCAGTCGGTTAAGTGTCCGACTTCAGCTCAGGTCACGAACTCGAGGTCCGTGAATTCGAGCCCCGCGTCGGGCTCTGGGCTGATGGCTCAGAGCCTGGAGCCTGCTTCCGATTCTGTGTCTCCCTCTCTCTCTGCCCCTTCCCCGTTCATGCTCTGTCTCTCTCTGTCTCAAAAATAAATAAACGTTAAAAAAATTTAAAAAAAAATTCCTTTGGAAACTTCCTTTATCTCAACGGCCCCCAGATATATGCTGGCAATCATACTCCAAGCTTATGGCCCCCCTGATATACATCTGAAGGGTTTTGTGACTGAGGTTTTACTAAATGGTAATAAATGGTGTTTTCCTAACAGCATCTAGCTCCTCCAGGTCCTGGAAACTTTGCTTCCGAAATTCCTTAGAGACTTACACTATCCCTAACCCCCTCCCAGCCTGAGGGTGTATAATCGGTTACCTGTCACAACCCCAGTGCAGCTCTTTCTGCCCACAGGTCCTGTCCCCATGCTTTAATAAAATCACCTTTTTGCCCCAAAGATGTCTTGGCCATTGGCTCCGGACCACCCCACCATCACCTCAAAACCCCATCATCTCCAAGGTAGAGTACAATTTTCTTGTAGAGATACAAGAAATGGCCCCTTCCATAAGACATGTGGCAAGACACAGGGAAGGGTGCCACCACCAAGGTCAGTAATTGCATCTCTGTGACCTGTGCTTCCATTCCCACCCCACTCGCCCTGTTTCTCTCTGCTTCTTACAACACATCTTCTCTGCTGCTGACTCTGCTTTCTTCTTTCACTCAAAGGGTCTCTAGTGATTATATGGGGTACACCTGTACAACCCAGAATTCTCTCTCCATCTCTGTCTCAAGGTCCTTAATTCATATCTATATCTATGAAGTCCCTTTGGCCGTGTACGGTAACACATTCCCAGATCCCAGGGATTAACATTTGGGTGTCTTTGGAGGCCCATTAGTCTGCTTGGAAACAGAAGTTTTCTACTCTTTGATTATTTCAGCCAAAGCCAGTTTCAGTTGTTGGCAATGAAGAACCATAATTAAAACACTAATGTTTCTAAAAGTGTGTTCAATGTACCCGAAGATGGCCTCAGATGTACTGAATAGGACTGTTTGAAAGTGGACCAGTGAATATGCTTTTGTTTTGTTTTGTTTTGTTTTGCCAAGTAGTTCTTGTGCACGGTAAATATCTGCATCCATGATTTTAATGTTGTGTTTATATGAGAATAAATTTTAAGTGTTCTTCTCTTTCAAGGATACCCCTGTGGTTCTTATTCCCAGTTTGAAGCAAAACGGTTTAGTAGGCAGTGGGACTTAATGGGAAAAGCCTGGGCTTTGGAACCAGACTTCAGTTTGAATTTTGGGTCTCATACTTTTCAGCCACAACTCTTCTGAGCTCTATCCATTCACACTTAAGGTTGACCAAATACCGTTCCCTCTAATCAGAATTTTCTTATCCACATGCAAAGCAGTGTCATTGATTTTAATAAACTAATCTAAAGGTGGAATAAGATATTTGTATAACAAATAATAGTGCCTAGAACATGGTTGGTGTACAAAGAAAAAGTTTCCCTGTCAAAATGCAGCACAATGTATATCCATAAACAAGTATATGTTAAGTATACTTAACATGTATATCCATGTATATGTATGTATATCCATACTTAACAAGTATACATAAACATGTATATCCATAAACAAGTAACTCCCGTGTTAAGACATTGCTTAATGTTCCTCTTACTGGTCCCAGAATTTTGCATTTTCTGATTTTCCTTTAGTCAGCACCGAGCCGTGGACATTATGTCAACCCCTCCTTCCTGTCCAGATGTCCTTTCTCTCCACAGTTTTACTTCAACAACTTCCGGATGCAGCCCTGTTGCCTGTTGATTTTTGTTCAGGTTTTGTGATTAAGAGGTTGTGGCATGTTAATCTCTGTAAAGTATTTCTCTGTGGACTTTTCCAGACAGCCCCTCTTTCATCTGGACCTCCTTTAGCCTTCAAAGGCACCATTCAGGGCCAAATCTGAGGTAGGTTTAAGGCCTGGAGTAAATCACGTTGGGAGGCCCCTTCTTTCTGGTTAAAAGGAGAAAAAGAGAAATGATAAGATACAGGGAAAGGTCTCTAATGCTTGAGAAGAATGAAGGCGAAGGCATCAATATTCCAGGTGTCTGGCTTCTGTGCCCTTTAAAATTTGTGATTTATATCTACTATGGCGCTCTTTGAGGTTCAGAACTGTATAATTGTCAAATATTTTAATAAATAACCAATTCATATTGCAGTATTTCTGATGGCATTTTTAGAAAACAGTCAGTAATTTTCATATTTTTCCTCCAAAAATTATTTCAGAGTAAGTCTTAAATTATTATCACTACTAAAAACTAACATACTCATTTATAGTTGGCATCAGATGAGCTTATTTTTATAAAGAGTAACTGAACTATATTAGCATTAGAGAAAAGGCTCAATCACGTTGCAATAATATACCCAGCAAAATAAGTAAAACATCTGGTCAAACAGCTGTATTTTGATGTATATAAGCCATAAAATTAAATTAACTAATTTTTGTGACTGATTTTTCTCTCCTTGCTTAACAATATTGATCATAACTCCATTTGCTTTGGAAAATGGATTTCCTATTTTCTTTGGAATACATATGTATGTGGATTTCAACATCTGTGTCTATATTAGGGAACGGCGATAAGGATACCCTGTCAGGTAGGTCACTGCAGTTGAGAGTTTTCGGATCAGACTCAGATAACAGAATGCTAGATATATCACAGAAATTCACTCACCTACACTATTTAAAATACTTAATAACTCTCTTGGACAATATATAACTAAAGTCAGTCTCTTTGTGCCTCTGAAAACAAGTAATCTAAACCAGCTTCTAAAAAGTAAGGTTACTGTCATCCCCTCTACTGTTGCCCAGTTGGAATTAAAAGATGATATTTTTGGTCAGTATTTATAGAACTATTCATTTTAAATCCTCTAATTAATTACCTCCACTTTCATGATCCTTATGTGCGTATGAATTCCAAATAGTAACAATGATTTCAAAAACTCTGTCCCTCGGCATCTTACCTTGTGGAGAAATGACACAAATTATTAGTTTCCACTCTTAAAAGGATAAGAGGGGCACCTGGGTGGCTCAGTAGGTCAGGCATCTGACTCTTGATTTTGGCTCAGGTATGATCTCACCATCCTGAGATTGAGCCCTACATGGGGCTCCATGCTGACCACACAGAGCCTTCTTGGGATTCTCCCTCTCTCTCTGCCCCTCTCCCACTTGCATGCATGCTCTCTCTTTCAAAATAAATAAAATAAAATAAAACTTTTAAAAAGGACAAGAGCCACCTCTTTTAAAAATTGAAAATAGAGGGCGCCTGGGTGGCTCAGTCGGTTAAGCGGCCGACTTCGACTCAGGTCATGATCTCGCGGTCCGTGAGTTCGAGCCCCGCGTCGGGCTCTGTGCTGACAGCTCAGAGCCTGGAGCCTGTTTCAGATTCTGTGTCTCCCTCTCTCTAACCCTCCCCGTTCATGCTCTGTCTCTCTCTGTCTCAAAAATAAATAAACGTTAAAAAAAATTAAAAAAAATTGAAAATAGAGCTATGAAGCTAATGCAAATTTATATATGTATAAAGTATAAATAATGTATATATAAATGTATATGTATATATGTGTGTGTGTGTGTGTGTGTGTGTGTGTGTGTATATATATATATATATATATATATATATATATATAATTGACAGTCATTCGTGCTTTTAATATTTTCTTTCATTCTAAAAGTTCCCCTTCTCCATCTTTCTGGAACATAAGAGAATACAGATATTATTTTTTAAAACCCAATAAGTTCTTTCCTCGACTTGATGTTGATTTGCTTCCTCTTAAATTATTCAATATTAAGCACCTGCCATATGCCCAACATGGTACTGGAGACACAGAAAAGGTCACAGACAAATTTCTTGCTCTTGAAAAAAAAAAACAAAAACATAATTTCCTTCCATTCTGAGCCACTGATTCCTTCGGAAGTTACTAACACTTTGTATCATTAGGTTGTGAAGAAATTATTCCAGACAGGATAGAGAAAAGTTACTATTCCTCTTTTCTTTAATGTGACACTTCCAGGGTCTGTCATATCCTGTAATTTTCCATTTTCCTGAAACACGAATTGTAATCCTAAACTGCCAGGCATGTGTGAGAAGGATTCACTTTCCTAGTAAATATGAGCAGAGGGGGTATGATGTGAATGGTGTGTGTTAGCAAAAAAAAAAAAAAAAAAAAAGAGGTTTGCAGAAGAAGAGAAAGAACATCTACTTTATATTTCACTACACTGCAACAGACAGAAAATGGGGTGGGGGCCATATTTACCATATCCTTTCTCCCTAAAGCGAGGAGAACGGTGTCATATTAAGTGCCACCCTAATGAAAAGAGAGAGTTTGGACCATTGGCCAAGATACAGCTGGTTTACTGGTTTGGAGTGAATGCAGAAGATGTTGGCAGCAATGGCGAGGGAGGGAAGGGGTAGTGGCCCACAGAGTACCAGTTCTCAGGGGAGGAGATTGAGCGAGAGGAAGATCCAACAAGGCTGCCAGAGGGAAGACATCTGCATCTCATAGGTTTTTGTTTTCTCAGCGCTGCTGCCTTTGAGGGTGTGTATGCATTTAAGCTTATATTTTAGCATATAATCTCATCTAAAAATGCAGTAGGGTTAGTATCCATGGATTCAGGAGTTTCCTTAGATGTCAGGGGTCTACTCTACTAGATTCAGGTCCTATCTTTCAAACGGCCTTTGACAGGTAGGTACACTCACCCATCAAACGGATTTCTCAACTTTATTAAAATGTAATCTGTCACTGTTTTTACTCTGGAAAATTTACACTGGCATGCATTTACACTTCGTCTTTCCACCACAAGCTCAATTTTAGGAGACAGAAACGAATTTGTCAACACTTTTCGAATGAAGGAATACATACAAAATGCATCGCCCTTAACACAACGATAAAAAGGAGATGTGGAAGAAAAGGTGAAATATGAAAATACATTGTAACTGTCGTTGGCAAAGAAAAAAGATGAAAATGTCGCAAAAAAATAATAGCATACTCAAGATTTGAGATCTAAGTGATGAATCCTGTATTTCCAAGTGGAGGAAATGGCCTCCGTGCTAGCAGCAAATAACTGGGCCTTCTGTTATTTGTTGAGCAAATTACTGGGAGCTGAAAAATAAGAGGCATGCAAAATCACCTTACAGCTGACTTGTTCAGCAAAGTTCAGTGGATGTAAGGGGTGAAAGCTGTACCTGGCAAGAAATAAGAGAAATTCAGCAGGCTAAAAAAAAATGCTGCCTCCCACTGCTGCCTATTAAATAAGTCTTACAATATTGTCAGTGGCACCTGGGTTTTACTCAAAGTCAGGGAGAGAAAATGGAATCTTGGCAGATTAAAGCAATAGTCATGCTGAAAATGTAAACACACGTACAGAGATACACACATGCACACACACACACACACACACACACACACACACACACACAGTATGTAATTTTTTTCATTTGTTTCTCTTCAGGCAAATTAGAGTGTGGACTTCCTGGCTAATTACCCTTATCCTGACTCCCAGAGAGCCGACCGCCTTCTCAATAACTTACAGGTGACTTATTATTTTTTTTTTTCCCTGCCAGTTCTGCTCTGTGTTTAAATCAAAAAGGCAGATAACCCATTTGTATCAAATTATGCATGACAGTTTGGGGAGTGGGTTATATACTTCTAGGAGAGGCACAAACCCCAAGCTGTTGCATTTCATTACCCACATGGCTCTCGGTTCCGGAGGCAAGGGTTTTTGTAGTGTTTAAAGATAATTTCTTGCAAGTCTGTTGGCCTCATTGTGAAGAATTCAGAGATTTAAAGGGGTTGTAAAAAGTATACCTCCCAAACATGCTATCTATTCCTTGAATTTGGAGGAACAGAGAACAGCAAAAGACAAAACAACAGAAACAAAACAAAACAACAGAAATCACAGTGTGTGAAACATCTACAGTCATTCTGCAAATTGTGGAATTGTCTCTTTCTCCACATTTAACAGTTACTTTTTTTTTTTAATTTTTTAATGTTTATTTTTGAGAGAGAGAGAGAACACGAGCGGGGAAGGGGCAGAGAGAGAGAGAGTGACACAGAATCTGAAGCAGTTTCCAGGCTCTGAGCTGTCAGCACAGAGCCAGAAGCATGGCATGAACCTCAAGATCATGACCTGAACCAAAGTCAGATGCCCAACCAACTGAGTCACCCAGGTGCCCCAAGTTTATTATTATTTTTTATTATATGTATATGTATACATATATATATATATTTATTTATTTATTTTATTTATTTATTTTTTTTGGAGAGAGAGACACACACAACATGTGAGCAGGGAAGGGGCAGAGAGAGAAAATCCCAAGCAGGCTCTGCACTGTCAGCTCAGAGCCTGATGCAGGGCTCAAACACACGAACTGTGAGACCATGACCTGAGCTTAAATCAGGGGTCTGATGCTTAACCAACTGAGCCATCAGGCCCCCCTTAGCAGTTGCTTTTGACTATCATGTGAGGTTTTAGATGTACATGATCAACTAGTGTTGTTGGGATCATCTTTCAAAGTTGGATGTATTACTTCCTTAGTTTCTGGGCATCAGAGTAACCAGGCTGGGATTAGGGAGGAGAGTGTCCAGTTCATGGCAGATAGCTTAGGCCATATGGTAATATATGCAACCTCTACCAGAGCCAGAATTTTGTTTCAAAGGAAAAAAGTGTGTGCCTGAGTATGCATAGTTTTGCCCCGTAAATCAAAAACTTTAAGCTTCCTTTATTGAGCCATTTGATCTGTCATAGAACAGGCTGGTTTTGTAAGGATGAAGGATAAAGGCTGCTTGTACTTTGGCCAAAACCAGTTGCAGATAGTTCTCTGGTCTTGGGACACACCCAGAGTTGACGGCCTTCTGGTCACCTGGGAAATTTAACAAATCTGCTTACCCCAATATGGTACATATTGGACGCAAAAGCGAGTGGCCATTTCATAAAAATAAAAGGTAAAAAAGGCAGCAAAGAGTTCTTTACCTTCTGCTGGTGTCCCGATACATCCCAGATGACTTGATCCGTAGAAACCCCAAGAACAGTAAGCATCTCTATTTGCATGGATTTGATCTCCCACCCACTTGAATGTATTTAAGACACCTAATTCTTCTTGTTCTCCAAATCCAGTTAACGTGATACTTTCAGCGATGTGGATCTGGAGGCAGTTTTATGGATCGGGAAGTGGTCAGGTTCTCCCCCAACTGAATTGTGTCTCAGAGCCAGAGAGCTGAGGTAATCCTGTGGCAAAACAATGGAAGTATATGTTCCTTCAAAATGACAACAAAGTAGATGTAGAGAAAAGAGTACACTTCAGATCAATAAATACATGCCAGGTATTGAGCTTTTAGTCATTTGCTGCATGAGCTCCAGTTGAAGTCTTTATCTGATTACGTTCATTGATAGTCCTCTGCTAGTCTCCAACACTTATCTACTCCTGCACATGTTGGGCTGGAGAGCTAGAAGGGATGTGAGCAGAATCAGTGCCTTTGTAAATTTCACATCTTTGATGGTGGTGGGAATGTCTGTGATTCCACTAGGAATGCAATTATTCTTATTTTTGTTGCCATTTAAAGGAAGTTCCAGAAGCTTCTGTATGAGCTTTCCTATCAAAACAGCCTGCAGTGCAGGAAGCTAATGTAGAAGCCTGTCAGTTGCCAAGGGCATATTTTGGCTACGCATTCAAGAACTGGGTAAGTAAGCATGTGAATTTCTGGATCTCACAGGCTCTATGATATAGACAGATATCACAATGCCATTTATTACTACCCTTTATAAGTTGTGTCACTGGATCACAGCGACTGCCTACACACCCAGCCATTAGATGCCCAGAGCCACAGGCAGAAAAAAAAAAATAATCCACAGTTTTCTGAGTTGTTTCCCCCGTCTTCTTCCTTAAGGAAGAAATATTTACAGAACTAGTATGATTTGCCGGTGTAACAGTTAACTCCTCAAAGTTATCAGGCTTCTTCTTTAAGAGTCTGTGAGTCCATGAAATAAGTTAGGAATAGAAATTGGGTGAGAAGTCACAAGTCCCTACCATGGTTGGTTATAAAAGTCAGGTAGGACGTGAGTGGGATGGATGCCCATCTGTTTTTGCTCTTCAGGTCCCATGATCAGTCAAGCACCGTCAAATACCTTGCATTTCACACCATTCAGATTACTACGGCCGACTGCTGCCTCACAAGACCCCACCCTTAATAGCCCTCTGAAAGTTCTACTGTCTGTCTCCACACCTTTGCTATCCTCTCACTCCCATTCTACCAGGGAGACCATATCAACTGCCCCTTCTCCCACCAGCTACTAAAATAATATTTTAGGAATGCTTGCACTCCCCTCCCCAATGTGTTTGGGGAGGCCTTGGGGTAAGGGGACCTTCTAGGTCCTTTGTGAATCAGAGTTTGCTTGAGTGGAAGACTGAACAAGAAATTTTCACTCACTTATTTTAATCTCCACAGTCTTTGGATTCCTTCCTCTGGAATCTACCCCAGTTTTTTTGTCATGTCAGTGCAGTCATGGGGTGCTATGGAGTCCGGGTTTTAGCTGCTAATTCAATACGTGGGATCTAGAATTTTTGGTAAGTGCACCTATGTGGCTAAAGTCAGCTTAATTGGGGGCGCCTGGGTGACTCAGACGGTTAAGTGTCCAATTCCTGATTTTGGCTCAGGTCATGATCTCACAGTTCCTGAGTCCCAGCCCCACATCAGGCTCTGTGCTGATAGTATGGAGCCTGTTTAGGATTCTCTCTCTCTCTCTCTCTCTCTCTTTCTCTCTCTCTCTCTTTGCCCCCCCCCTGCTCATGTTTTCTTTTTCTCAAAATAAATTTTAAAAATAATAATAAAATAATAAAGTCAGTGTAATCTAAAATATACTGTTCCTTTCTCCTTCATCAAGTACTCCCAAGATCTATTTCAGGTACTCATTGGAACTTTGTAAATTAAATTAACTAACCTTTTGTGATGTAAAGTTCGTTTGCTGGATAAACTGGGAGCTGATTCTAGTTATAGAAATGGAAACAAAGGGACAAGAAACGGGAGGAGGGCCCACAAGAAAATGTGTTTCATGTTGCCAAGTAACTCCATCAGCTGAGGAAGGCATAAGTGTCTTCAAAGAAGACAGAGGTTCTTTGGAGGAAGGCAGTTTAGGGATGATGGGGCAGCGCAGTATCACAAACCCAGTGCCTTATGCCTCATCACTCTGTCTGTTTCAGAATCCTATTCTTTTCTGATTAGTATGTTTACTTTTACAGAAGATATTTAGGAGACTGAATTTGACGCATTTTGGAATGCAGCAACGCTTAGGCTTGACATGCCGTTTAGATTTTCATTATTTTAGTTGTGCAGCTGCTAAAAATTAGTGTTTCTTTATCATCAGTCCCGGAAAATTCCCAGGTTTTAGTTATTATTCCCTTACCAAATATTCAAGGATCAGAGCATGTCATTCTGTCTCTCTCTCTCTCTGTCTCTCTCTCTCTCTCTCTCTCTCTGTAGTGCTGTTCCCAGCAGACAGTCCATATTCAGTTCTCAACATTTTACGTTCTTCCTACTGTTCTTATAGCAGTGACCACTTTCCTCCAAGCCAAGCCTCAGTGAGCACTTCATTTCTGACTACTAATTTACTCTTCCATCTAATATCCCTGCCCCGATTGTTAAATGAATTTTCACCTAGCCAGATAACCAGTACCAGATTATCTGATTCCCTGACCATATCTCCCCTGCATCTCACACTCTGTTGATTTCTATACCAGTCAGGATTCTGTAATGATGAAATCAGAAACGAACCCCTACAAATTTGAACAGAGACCCCTACTAATTTGAACCCCTGCTTTTTAAGGTAGAATGGAGATAGGTCACAGAATACCTTGGAAGACCAAGAACCAGTATCAGATATTGAGAAAGAAACTAGACATGTTAGACGTAGGGTGACCGACTCATGCAGGCTTGTCCGGGACTCTCCCAGTTTTAGCCCTGAAAGTCCCAGGTCCTGGGAGATCCCTCAGTCCTGGGCAAACTGGAAAGAGTGGTCACCCTACCTGGCATGCTGTAGTAACACTTCAAGTCATGCCACAAGAATAGCCTGGTTATGTCACACTGTCTCCAACACTGGATCTTAGAAACTGTCAGGGCATCTGGGTGGCTCAGTTCATTAAGCACTCGACTCTTGGTCCTGATTTTGCAGTTTGTGAGTTCGAGCCCCACACTGGGCTCTGAAATCACGGAGCCTGCTTGGGATTTCTCTCGCCCTCTTTCTCTGCCTCTACCCGGCCTGTTCTCTCTCCCTCCAAAAATAAATAAATCAACAATTAAAAATAAAATACCATCACTGGTTCCACTGTGACGACTGTGTCTTGAAATTATCCCACTGCCAGAATTCTAATTAGTTCCACCAAGTCTTTTTTGGCCTTGCTGCAGATCCAATATCCAGATCCAGAGCATCCGTATTGGTCTCCACTAACTACCAAGGGTCAGCTTTTGCAGGATTTGTGGCTTCTTCTCTCTGGAGGCCCAGCTCTTGGATGCCATTAGGACTTTTGTGACGCTACAAGGAAAGAAAAGGGGGGAGACAAATTGCATTAGAACACTGAGTAAACAATAAGATGGGTCAAGGAAGGGAAACCAAAAGAATGCTGGGTCATAAAAAACTCATACAAGAAGGTGATACGTAAAAAAACATCGGAATATGAGGAAGCTTTGGACATCATTTTGTCACACAGCTATAAGAACGGACAACATATACTATAGATGATAAATGAGCACACAGATGGACTGACTAGCATTTACCAGCCAAAGCAAATCCCCCAAAGGATCAGAATGTGAGGTGCTCAAACTAAATCATTGACATCATGGGTCCACTTATTTTGGCAGCATTTGGTAATGTTATTTTCAATGAATATTGGTGAAAGATTTAAGGGAAAGTAGAATATAAAATTAAAATTCAATTGGAGATAATAACTTTTGCCAGTGTAACTTTTTGGAAACATTGAGTCTGAATTCTGATTAGAAGGTATGATAGATAAGCCAACAAAATGCCAGTCAGCTTGAAAACGCTCCTTTCTCAGTTCCACGGAGGTCTGTCTCTACCATATTGTGTATGTATATTTTCACTTCTTTGACGTTCTGTTGTCACATGTTGCTAGAAGCCTGGACAGGGAAATTAAAAAAAAAAAGTCATTGAAAGCCTTTCTGTTCTTTCTGAACTTCTAATTAGTTTCTCTGGAGTTATTATGCTCCTGGTCAGGCTGAATGAATTGTGGGTGATAAGAAATAACCTCCCTAAACAGCTTAGTTGTGGCTTCCTAAACTGAAATATGATAGTGACTGTGACATAAACAGTATCATCAAGACCTCAGACAAAAATACTGAGGCTCAGTCTTCACACATTCCATGTGGAAGACTTTTTTGTTGTTGACTTCAGGGGAAAATAGTGTAAATATAACAATTAAAATGGCGTCCAGGGTAGTAATGAAAATAAAATCTATATCTATACAAGTCTGTTTTAAATTTCAAAACTGGGCAATCTTTTTAAACTGCATTAAGATATAATGTAATATGTATTCGGTTTTAACAAAATAAGCTTCTTCAATCATGAAATAAGAAGGAATATTAATAGAACAAAGATGACCTAATGACTTTAAATCTTACACTTTCCTACTCAATGGATTTTGTAATGAGAGTCTGATAATCCCAGCTCAACATTTTCAACCATGGAGTCCAGGTCAGAAAAAGATTGCTCTATAATCTTTTCAAACATTCATGTGGATGTTTATTAGATCTTTTAGTTGTCATGGCCACTGTGTTCTCTGTTGCTGACCTCCAGCTCATATCTGAGAGATGTAGGTGAAATTTTGTTATAAATTGGCTTCAACCTTTGCCTGGGAGGACCAAAGGTGTTTATAAATAGCTGTTCTATAGGTGCCTCCTGCACTGAGCTCCAGAAAGATGTGCATTTATTAGCTCACTCACCGTGTGCATTTTTAAATGAAATACTGGAGAGAAGTGTAAGACATCAAGTGTGTGGCCAAGCCATTAATAGGCCAACAGCACAGGCCACATTTCCTTTTCATCAAATCCGACAGCTTTAGTGTCTACTATATCATGGCCTACTTTGAAAGAGTTGCACCTATTCAGGCTGAATTAAAGGTTACAAATATCAAAGTGTAACTCATCAAATGGTAAATAACCCATCATCAATCAACCAATTCATATGTCATACTTATGTGGGCACATCAGGTTTCACTTGTTTCCCCCTTTTTAACAGAGGAATCAATATTGTTCCTTGATGTGGTAAAAATACTAATGAGGACAGCAAGAAATAATATGCTAAATGTTTTTCCTTCATTAATCCTCAGAGCAGTTACTAAATTAATTTTGTAAGCATTCAGTGTAACAATGGTTGTGTTTACCAGACAATGCTGCAGGTCAGTTTTGTGAGCTTATTTTGTTTGCTGGGAAAATTCGGATTCATTTTACTTTCATGTAAAAATAAACTGTTTTAGAATGATTATGTGGGAAACAATATACAAAAAATAAATATAGGTAAGAAAAATAATGGCTAGGGTCTGTTTTATTTTAATAGGCTTAGCATGAGGAAAAAAAATAAAGCATAGAGAAAGTGAAACTTTGCTTGCTCAAAGGGAGACTTTAATTCTTGAAATAAGAGTAAAATATATGATTTCTTTGCCATGAACTTATATTTTGATACCTTACTTTCAGTGAAAGCTTTCTAGTGAGGCATCTTGGAGATACTCTTCTTCAACTTTGAAAGTTTTATTAGCATTCTTCTTTTACATTAAAAGCCAATAGGTATGTGTTTCCTAAATCCTAATGTACCAGTAAGTCTCTTATTTTAAAGCATTTGGTTATATTGCCATTCTCCTGATATATGATTTTGTATAAGTAGATAGTAATGGGAAGAGGACATTAGGAGCTAAGAATGACCTCAGGTTAAGAGCAAGCAAGAAAACAGGAACCTCAGTCCTACAACCACAAGGAAATGAATTCTGCCAACAACAGTGAAATTGAAAGGGGGCTGTGAGCCTCAAATGAAAACATCCTGGCCAACACCCAATTTCAGCATAGTGAGATACAGCAGAGGACCCAGCTAACTGGTGACCAGACTCCTGACTCATACAAAATATGACATAATACATTTGTGTATATAGTTGCTTTATGCTGCAAAGTTTGTGGTGATTTATTATGCAGTATAGAAAGCTAGTACAAAATAAACACTCCTCCATGTCTCATGAATGCATTTTTTAAAATGTTTATTTATTGAGAGAGAGAGGGAGAGAGGGAGCAGGGGAGAGGCAGCGAGAGGAAGAGAGAGAATCCCCAGAAGGCTCTGCACTGACAGTGCCGACGTGAGACTCGACCTCACAAATCGTGACATCGTGACCTGAGCCAGAATCAAGAGTCGGACACTTATCCGACTGAGCCACCCAGGTGCCTCTCATGTATACATTTTATTACCCATTAGAACACTGTTGGCCTAGACAAATGTGCAAGTAATTTTATCAAGACACCAAGATAAATGCAATAATAATGAGTTATAGTTTTATTTGACTGTCATATACATGATTTGACTGACTGTCATATGCATACCCTAGCTGTACACATCTTTGTGTCATTTTGGATACATGGTAAAATATATTTAACAGCTTCTAACCTGGAATAATAACTTTTAAATATTTAGATATATGGTGTGTGTGTATATATATATATATATATATATATATAATATGGTATATGAAGTATATATATATATATGTATGTATGTGTATATATGTATGTATGTGTATATATATATGTATGTGTGTATATGTTAGATAGACTAGATCTGTGTGTGTATATGTTAGATAGATATATGTATATGTTACATATATATGTATGTGTGTATGTGTTAGATAGACTTCCATTTATTCTCCAGCTCTGCATCCTGCCAGTGTTCATGTTGGGAATGTTCAACATCCTTTTCCTAATATTTACACTATTCTTCAGTCTTTGCAGGTAGAGTTAGCAGCCCCGCCCTCTTTGCTTCCTCACAACGTTGCTTAAATACCCTGATATCATATGAATCATGTTGAATTATAATTTGTCCAGTCCTGGGTCTTTTGTCCCTACAAGATGATGAACTCTCTTAGAACAGAGACTTTATCTCAGTCTCTCTAATCAATAACACCAAGCAGATTGCTTAACACCTGGCAGATGTTTCCATAGACACATATTTAAATTCAAAGGTGGGTGGGAGAATTGACATAAACCTTTTAGTTCTGTGTTGATTTTCAATCTATCACTCCTTTCCCACTCCCAATTACGCAAAACATACATTTGAGATAGATGTAATTATCTGTCCTATAAGAGCCGACCCTTTATTTGCTTGCCAAACATGCTGAATATTTATGTCAAAATGAATAAAACCATAGGTTGTTGTCATCCTGGAATTTGGTTGTCTGGGAAATATTTTTTAAAAATGATTGTCTCTACTCCTTGAAAATTAACTGATCGTTAAAATGCCTCTTTTTTTTTTTTGTCAGAAAGAGAAGTTGGAGAAGGTTATTAACTAAGTTATAGAACAACACTATAAAATCGGATCATGTTGACCAGGCTGCTATTGACCAAGCCACCATTGTTCACTGTCATATGGTATATGCACGTTCATGTTCTTATATTATAAAAAATGTCTGGGGAATTTTCTGTCTAAGATCAGCCGTCAACAGTATCTGCCCTCCCTAAACTGAGATACACTAAACTATTATCAAGAGTTGAGTACAATTCCATCATTCTAAGTAATCTAGACCCAGACTCAACCTTTAAAAAGCAGAGAGAAATAAATACCACTTGGTATGGTAATGGATTTTTTTTTCCTTTTTTGTCTCAGAGAAATTTGTATGTGGCATCTTCACATAACGAATTTCAAATGAACTTGACAAATGTTTTAACATTGCCTACAGCTCACGTAAATGCTTGTGGTAATTGTTTGTTTGGGGCTAAAAATTGTTCTTAACTGTTATTAACATTTTATTGTGGTTAATAAAAATAGCCATTTATTACAGTAAAATGTCAGCAAGAAAACCAAAGGTATAATGAGAAAAATAAAGATCACTTACGTGACACAAAGCATCATAATGGCTAAAACATGGGTATAAGAAATTGTCCGCTTGGGTCCAACTCTGTGACCTCAAACAAATGATTTAAACTCTCTGTTTCTTCAACACTTAATAAAAATAACTCACATAGTTGTATTATCATAAGGATTTAGAACATGACCTTACACAGAATAATTACTCAGTAAATTATTATTTTTATTATAATTTTTATTATTATTTTGGGAATTTAAAGAGAACTATTTTTCTTGAATTTAAATCAATAAACACTATATGTTATTTGCATTATTATTGTCAAAAATCTAACTAAATCCCACTAGAGCAATTATAGATAATTTTCTATAAAAATTATTTTATATGATTATACTTTACGATTTTTTCTTTCATATAAAATGCACATTATCATATAAATAGTAAGCATTTTCATTTTTTTTATTTAATATCTAATTTAATCTTTGGATATTTAGTCATTACTATCTTGGCACGAATATCACGGAAAATCCATTTCTACTATCAGAACTCTTAAAGCATCATAAAGCAACAATTGATAAGAATTCCATGTTGAGGCTTCATTATTAATGAAAACTAAGCCCAGGAATGGAAATTGGCACACCCCACTTTTTTCAGAATTTTCACTGAAATACTGAAATGGCTATATAAAAATAGAAAAATTGATAGCAGAGCTGGAAACTAGGGAAAGATGACATATCTATTCTTGATGGACTGAGGAATTTAGAGAAGATAATGTTCAGGAGAAATTCTTATAGAAAAGCATAGGAGTTACAATAGGAGAAGTAATCAGTTCTAGAGCTTGGAGTGAGTGGGTATGGCAGAGACAGAAGGGAAGGGTTTATTCAGCCTTGGCTGCACATTAGACCACCTGAGGAAGTTTTCAAAAACAATCACGTTCTTGGGGTGTGTGGGTGACTTAGTTGGCTGTGTGTGGAAATCTTGATATCAGCTCAGGTCATGATATCACGGATGTGAGATCTAGTCTTGCATCCCTCTGAGCACAGAGCCTGCTTGGGATTCTCTCCCTCTCACTCTTCCCCTTCCAACCCCCTCAAAATACATAAATAAACTTCAAAAATAATCACATACAGATCTGATTTCAGAGCAATTAAATCCTAACCTTGGTTGCCAGGGAAACTCTATACATTTCTTTTCTTGTACGAATTTTCCAGATAATTCTATGTCCATGAGATGGCTATGAACCATTGGTCTAGAAAACAAACATTACATATACTTGTGTTTCCTGGGAAGTACAAGGATACCACTACACAAAACCCAGCTGTTCTACTCACTCTCAGCTTATGCTTTATGTTGGAACAGGCTAAGTAAAGCTAAAGGGTACTGAAAAGCAGTATGCCTGTGAGAGAAGGTAGGGGAAGGTAAGCCAGGGTTGGGCATTGACCCATCAGTGTTTGTTGTAAACTCTGAAGCTTTAATGATAAATGCTTAAGGAGAAAAATTTAAGATGACAAAATATAAAATATATCAGGCAAAATAATAAATATAAATGGGTTAAAAATTTCCATAATAAAATTCATGTAGGAATGCATAAAAATAATGTTATGCCATTTATAGAATTAAAATAAAATCATCGAAGAAAGTGTTAAAAGTGAAAGGAAGGATATATCAGGCAAATGAAAACGTAATATCACTAGGAATTGCAATTCAATATTGAAGTCAAATAAAATGAAATTCAAAGCAAAACCTACTGAAAAAGATAATGATAAGTCATTTTATATTGATAAAAAATGGAACCTACAAAGAATTGTCAAGACATTTTAATGTGCTGAATAATGTTATTTCAAATATATTTCAGAAAAGCCATAAGAAAAACAAAGAGATTTTTGAATTTGAATGAAATATGAGAGTAGAGACTTAATACTTCTGTCACTCTTTGTATTCTTGACAGATTTCTTTTACTAAAATAAAATACAAATTCCAGATCTCTGCAATTCATTTTATTGGTGTATTCATTAACCTAATACCCCAGAGTTTCATGGTTGCAAAACAAACAGTATTCATCAGAATAAAAAGAATAAACATGATTGTCAAAATAAATGCTTCATGTATAAAATTATATTGATTTATATATTCAAAATACAGGAATTAAGTAAATTAAAAAATGTTAAAAACATTCCTCTCTCCTAAACTTATTTTTTCTTGACTATTTGTGCCTCATAATTTATATTTTAAATACAAAATAACCCCAAAATTTCAAACCTGGCAAACATTTATCCCTATTAGTTTTCTCACCAGTCATGTTCAATATATGTACTGATTCACTGTCTACTTACAAAATTGTATAACATACACCCACTAGAAAACCAGGGACTGTGATGTTAAAATAAGTCATTACAATTTTTTTAAAGTAATTAACTTAAAATTTCAAAATATTTAAAATATGGTATTTTAAAGTAAAAAAAAACACTGTTTTCGACCCATTCAATTATCATCCATGATAAAGGAATATTTATAAAAGAATTCTTTTATAAAGAAAAAATTATAAATGAATAGTTATACCTGGATGGTCCTCTAAGAAGAGGATTTTTATATTGCCCCTTGAAAGCTAAACTCAGGGGTGGGAGTGTTAATGCTTTCCATTGTGTTTTTCAAAAGACTGTGAGCCTTTCAGAAATCTTGATATTTACCAAGGCCACAGAGTAACAAGACAACTTAGTGGTAAATTAGCATATAGATCGTCTAGGTGAATAGTCTCAAAAAAATAATGAATATCTTAACCTTGTATGAAGAAAGTGTAGTCAGGATTTTCCTGGAAATGTGGGGTCCTAGGAAGTGCTGAGAAGGAGCATGGTCCAGAAGAGGACCGGCCTAAGGGGACCCAGAAGACATTGATATCACTCGCTACTGGGAAGGCACAGCACTGATCATGGGTATCTGTAGCTGATGACAATACGGGAGTCTTGAAGGCTGGACAGCACAGGGTGCTTCAATGGAATGAGGTACAAAGGAGCAGAGGCAAGAAAGAACATAGGATGGCGTAAAAACTAATATCAGAAAACTATTTATTTTCTACTTCTCTTCCTTCCCCCTTCTGAGAATGCCACTCACTAATCTCAGCAAAATTGATCACCCTTAGGAAGCCAGGTAAGGGAAATGGTGAAGAAATATGTTAAATTTGAATAATATTTTTATAAAAATAACTGTATATTAAACTGGGTATTATTAGATCCCTTAAAAGGGCTTGATATTGAGTTTTCTACTGTTATGAAAATGGAGAGTTACTTATATTCACTTACTAGAAAATTAGGAAAGTCATGTTTCTGAACATCTGATTTATAAGTCTAAATTTCAAATCTGCCAAACATTTATCCCTGTCAGTTATCTCCCCAGTCATGATTAGTAGGTCTCTCACTGTTGATAACCCATGGGTGTTGTAAAAATCTGCTAATGTATTACACATATAATAAAAATGTATTAAGATATCATGCTACAAATATTGCAAAATACACAGCATTTTTAATGTGTTGGAGAACACACAGGGACACACACAGAGAAATCATTAAATATATTTTTTGCTATCGCTGTTCCTTTTTTTAAATTGAAGTAGAGTTGACACACAATGTTACATTAATTTCAGGTGTACAACATAGTGATTTGACAAGTCTATACAATATGCTATGCTCACCACAAGCTGAGCTGCCATCTGTCACTGCACAACGTTATTAAAATACCATCAACTATATTTCCTATGCTGTAACTTTTATCCCCATGACTTTTTATTCCACAACTGGGACTCTGTATCTCCCATTCCTCTTCACCTATTTTGCTCATTTCCGCACCACATTCCCTCTGGCAACTATCAGTTTGTTATCAGTATTTATAGGTCTGTTTCTGCTCTCTCTGTTTATTTGTTCGTTTACTCATTTGTTTGGTTGTTCAGATTTTATATATATGTGATATCATAAAATATCTGTTTTTCTCTTTCTGACTTATTTAACTTAGCATAATATACTCATGGTCCATCCATATTGTCACAAATGCACGATCTCATCCTTTTTTATATAATCTTTATCCATTCATCTATTGATAGTCACTTGGGTTGCTTCTATTCCTTGGCTATTGTAAATAATGCTGCAATAAACAGGGTTCATATAAATTTTCAAATTAGTGTTTTCATTTTCATTGGCTAAATACCCAGTACCAGGATTACTGTATTGTATGATATTTTTATTTTTAATTTGGGGGGGGGGGGCTTCCATATTGTTTGCCACAATGGCTGCATCAATTAACATTCTGACCAACAGTGCATGAGAGTTTCTTTTTCTCCACATCTTTGCCAATACTTGTTATTTCCTCTTTTTTATTCTAGCCATTTTGATTGTTGTAAACTGATATCTAACTGTGATTTTTATTTGTATTTCCCTGATGATAAGTGATGTTGAGCATCTTTTCATGTGTCTCTTAACCATCTCTATGTCACTTTGTAAAAAGTGTCTATTAAGATCTTCTGCCCATTTTTTTATGGGATTGTTTGCTTTTTTGGTATTGAGTTGTAGAAATTATTTATATATTTTGGATATTAACCCCTTATCAGATATATCACTTCCAAGAATCTTCTCCCACCCTTTAAATTTTGTTCATTTCTTCCTTAACTGTGAAAAATCTTTGTATTTTGGTGTAGTCCCAATGTTTATTTTTGTTTTTGTTTCATTTTCCTGAGAAAGTAACAACCAATACCATAGACATAAAAAGGACTATAAGATAACACTATGAAAAATTATATGCCAACAAATTGGACAACCTAGAAGAAATGACAAATTCCTAGAAACATACAATTTTCCAAAACTGAATCAGGAAGCTATAGAAAATCTGAACAAATCACTTACCAGTAACAAAATTAAAATGGTAATTTAAAATCTGCCAACAAAGACAAGTCTAGGACCAGGTGAATTTGTAGCTGAATTCTGCCAAAAAATTAAAGAAGAATTAATACCTAACATCTCCCCAAACATTCCAAAATATAGAAGATGTAGGAAAATGTCCAGATTTGTTCTATGAAACCACCATTAATTTGATACATTAACAAGGAAAAGGCACTACAAGAGACAGAGAGAGAGAAAGAAAAAGACTACAGGACAATATCTCTGATGAACATACATGAAAAAACTCAACAAAATGTTAGCAAACTGCAATCAACAATACACTGAAAGATCATTCACCACTAACAAGTGGGATTGACACTGGGGATTCAGGGATAGTTCAATATTTATATATCAATTATCATGATACATCACATCAACAAAAGGAAGAATTAAGAAGTATGTGATGCAGAAAAAGCATTTGACAAAATTCAACAGTGCTTCATGAAAAAAGCTCTCAACAATGTGGGTTTAGAGAGAATATACCTCAACATAATAAAAACCATTTTTGAAAAAACCCACAGGTAACATACTCAATGCTGAAAAACTCTAAGATCAAGAACAAGAGAAGCATGCTCATTCTTGCCACTCTATTAAATATGAAATAGAAGGCATATTTATTAAATACAAAATAAAAAAACATACATGTTGGTAAGGAAGAAGTTAAACTGTCATTGTTTGCAGATAATGATACTATGCTTAGAAAACCATCGACTCCACCAAAAAAAATTAGAGATAATAAATAAATTCAGTAAAGTTGCAGGATATAAAATTAATATACAGTAATTGGTTGTGTTTCTACACATTCATAACAAAGTAGCAGAAAGGGATATTAAGAAAACACTTCCATTACAACTGCACCAAAAAGAATAAAATGTCTAGGAATGAATTTCACCAAAGTTATGAAAGATCTATATTCTGACAATTATAAAACACTGATGAAAGAAATTGAAGACAACGCAAACAAATGGAAAGATAGTTTATGCTTATGGATTGAAAGTATTAATATTGTTAAAGTGTCAGTACTACCCAAAGCAGCCTATATATTCAATGTAATTCCTGTCAAAACTCAACAAATAACACTAAAATGTTCATGGAAGCATAAAAGACTCTGAATTGCTTCTTTGAAACACAAGAGCAAAACTAGAGGTGTTGCAATTCCAGATTTCAAGACATGTTACAAAGCTATAGTAATCAAAACAGTTTGGTACTGGCACAAAAATAGATATACAGATTGATAGAACAGAGAGACCGGAAATAAACTCCCACTTACATGGCCAATTATCTAAGACCAAGGAGACAAGAATATATAATTGAGAAAGGACAGTCTCTTCAACAAATGGTTCTGGGAAAACTGGGCAGCTGCATGCAGAAGAATGAAAATGGACCACTTTAAGGGTGCATGGTGGCTCAGTCCGTTAAGCATCTAACTCTGGATTTTTGCTCAGGTCATGATCCCAGGGTCGTGGGATTGAGCCCTGAGTCAGGCTCTGTGATGAGCATGGAGCCTGCTTAAGATCCTGTCTCTCTCTCCCTCTTCCCCTCTCCCCTGCTTTTTTTTTTTTTTATTTTTTTTAACGTTTATTTATTTTTGAGACAGAGAGAGACAGAGCATGAGGGGGGGAGGGTCAGAGAGAGAGGGAGACACAGAATCGGAAGCAGGCTCCAGGCTCTGAGCTTGTCAGCACAGAGCCCGACGCGGGGCTCGAACTCACGGACCGTGAGATCATGACCTGAGCCGAAGTCGGACGCTTAACCGACCAAGCCACCCAGGTGCTCCCCCCTCCCCTGCTTTTGTGCTCTTTCTCTTTCTAAAATAAAAAGAAAAGAAAATGGGCCACTTTCTTACACCATACCCAGAAATAAACTCAAAATGGGTTAAGGACCTAAAATGTGAGACCTGAAACCATAAAACTCCTAGAAGAAACAGGCAGTCATTTCTTGGACATCAGCTTTGCTATTTATTTTATTGTATTGTATTGTATTGTATTGTATTGTATTGTATTGTATTTCATTTCATTTCATTTCATATCATTTTGTTTTATTTTCTTTTATTTTATTATTTTATTTTATTTTATTTTTTACAGTCAGGCTTACTCAAGCATAACTAAAGTACAATAAAATTTGCCTTTTAAGGTGAACAGTTTAATGTATTTTCACAAATATTCAAAATCATGTCACCAGCACCACAATCAAGGTATAGAATGTTTCCATCCCCATGAAAGTTCCTTTGTGCCTTTCTGTGGTGTTTACATATAATTTTAAGCAACAGAACTAGAACTGAATCAGTTAAAAATTGAAGAAGAAAAAGAACATGCCCAGAGTGATCAAAAAGGGAAACAACAGAAAACAAAATGAACTCAGTATTAGTGAATCAAAGGAAGGCTGTTGAGAGTGATAATAACTTTATTCTTTTTTTTTTTTTTTTTTACAAATATGACCATCTTTTTTATTGTGTTTGAAAGCTGAACCTGTTGGCTCAACACTTACTTAAAAATTAAAAATAAAGGAACTATGCATTAGGATTGCCTGGCTGGCTCAGTTCATAGAGTATGCAATTCTTGATCTTGGAGCTCATGAGTTCAAAGCCTACATTGGGCACAGAGTTTACTTTAAAAAATAAAAATAAAGCAATTATTTATGCCATAAACGCTGATGTACTGTGGTCCGTGATAAGAACCTTGATCCTTATATCCTTGAAAAGGATGTAATAGTCCTTGTATTAGATCCACGCCTTCTATCTTACTTCATATCTTACTTCAGCAATAGCCTATCAGATCACTGAATCCCAGTATACTCCAAGAGTGGCACAGCGGAAACTGAGGGTCTGAGGCTAATAATTGCTTGTGTATCAGTCCCTACGACAGTGCCCAAGTCATCACGCCGTACTACTGCCTTTAGCATCCCAAGTGACTTTCAGGAATTGATTCACCTTCCGTAGTGCTTGCTTCATTCCTGGGGTTTAGTATGTTAAAGTATTTAGATGATTTGTTTTATTCAGTGTGAGGATAAGCAAAAATCTAAAAGGACTTGAAGTTACCAAAAGGTTGCAGTTGTAGAAGTAAGAATGTTTGACATCTCTGCATCAAATTTGTGATAACTGAAGGGTAAGGAATCAGCCTTCCTATCTCATCCACAAGATTCTATCAATCTCTATCAGTGTTTTATTTTGTTTTGTCTTGATTTTCCACTTTTAGATTTTCTCCTCTGCCGGTGTTTTTTGTTTGTTTGTTTGTTTTTGTTTTTTTTTTTAACTTCACATATGATAAATTGCAAATTATTTCTGAAGACAAAAGCATCTTTTTGGGGTGCCTGGGTGGCTCAGTTGGTTGAGCATCTGACTTCAGCTGAGGTCATGATCTCATGGTTCATGGGGTCAAGCCCCCTGCTGGGCTCTGTGCTGACAGCTCAGAGCCTGGCTTCAGATTCTGTGTCTCCCTCTCACTTTGCTCCCACCTGCTTGCAGTCTGCCTCTCTCTCTCAAAAATAAATATACATTTAAAAAATTTTAAGTATCTTTTTGATTTTAAGAGTAAATAAAATTTGACAGTGAAATCAAGGTCACCCTAGATACAATCTTATCCACTTAATCTAGAGAGGAAACTTCCATCCACCACGCTCCATTTTGTTTTGTTTGTTTGTTTGTTTGTTTATTGCAAATAAAGTATCCCTAGTTTTTTTAAAAAATTTTATTGAAGTATTATTAGTATACAATATCTTACTACTTTCATGTGTATATTGTAGTGATTCAGTATTTTTATACATCACAAAATAATTCCCATAAATCTAATTACCATCTGTCATCATACAAACTATTACAATATTATTGACCATATTCCCTATGCTATACGTTACCTAGAAACCTCCCAAGGTAACATTTGTATAGAATTTGTTGTCACTTTTTCATGGCATGTTCCATATCAATCGATGTCAAATTGAAGTATAATGAAACCTGGAAAAAAAGATCAAACAACTTTGCTTTAGTGAAAGTGATTTTTCTTTATAAATATATTTTCAAAACATTTTGTATTTATGAAATATTAAATGATCCACTAAAATTAAATGTTACATCTTATCAAATACTGCTAATATGCACAGATATAAAAGTGTCTCCTCACAAGAATCTTATGAGATGAGAAACAATTTACAAATTTATTTGCAATGTAAAAGAGTTATATTTTCATCAATTGATGACATCAGCGTATCCATTCGTTTATTTATATACTGAGTTCCTACCCTTGGAGAGATAATGTTGGTGTAAAAACAAGTATAACACAGTTTTTGTTATTTACATACGTATCATGAAGGTGGGGAGGCAAAATGAAATTTTACCCAGTTAAATGGCAATGCATGAGGTAATTTTAAATTCAACAAAACACAAGGATTGGAAGAAGAAAGGCCACAATTAACAGTTGAATATACATTACCCAGTGTCATAAGAGTGGGGTAAGGAGAAATTTTTGAGGCTTGGAATAAACTAAAATGTTACACAAGGAGAAAGGGTTTGAATTGAGGCTTGAAGAATGCATCACTTTGGTAAGTATCAGAAATGTATTTTCAAGTAAAATAGGATATTTAAAGGTTTCTAACAATAATTCAGCATCAACACGTCTTTCCTAACATATTATATAATTATTATATGGCAAGCATTCTCGTCACTTTTCCAGAGAGGAATTCAGAGCCCATCAAGGGCAATTTCATTGCCCAAGCTGTTTGTGCCAGGATTGGTTATGGGATCTGGGGCAAAACCTCTTCCTCTGGTAGTTATGGCCGCCCTGATATCCTGCGGTAAACTAGCGAAGGCAGAGAAAAATCTAGATTACAGAATATCACATTTTATTGATCTAAAGATTTACACTAATATGTGGGATAAGCAATTTGTGAGCAAAGGGATGTGTTTATAAGACTGTCTTTAGTTGATGTATATTTACTCTCTAGGACACGTTTTGCAATCACAATTCGCTTCCTCTGTTTCCTCTGCCTGCAACTTCCTAAAAGTATTGAGCAGTGAAGAAGTGAAGACACCTTTCAGGCTTTCAAGTCTCTCCTATGAGGGGTCACTCAGAGACCCATGCACTCTTACCCATGCACTCTTAATAGTTTGAGTTATGGATCACTGCTCAGTCAGTCCTGGGGCTTCTTTTTTTTTTTAAATTTTTTTAATGTTTATTTTTGAGAGAGAAAGAGACAGAGTGCTAGCGGGGTAGGGGCAGAGAGAGCAGAAGACACTGAATCCAAACCAGGCTCCAGGCTCTGAGCTGTCAGCACAGAGTCCAATGTGGGGCTCGAACCCACTAACCATGAGAGCATGACCTGAGTTGAAGTCAGACACTTAACTGACTGAGCCAACAAGGCGCCCCTCGTCCTCTGGCTTCTGATTCATTGCAGTGATATATCTCCTCAGGTGTATAGGTGGAGATATCTACTGTCATCAATAAAAACATGTAATTCCTTATAGTATCAGGAACTGTAGGGTCTGGAGTAGTTACTTAGGTTTGGATTCTGTCCCCTTTCTTACATATTGCATGACCTTGAGTTAAGTTCTTAACCTCTGTTTCAGTTTCTATATCAGTACCTACCTGAAAGTTTTTTGTTATATACAGTACATGCTACCATAAATGTATGATATTAATTTTAGCTCTAATGCATACTTAATGCTAACTATTCCTCGTCTTTATTCTTGTTAGTAATAAATATGTAAAGATTAAAGGGAATGCCAGAGGTCAACAAAAATGTAAGATGACTGATTTATTTATGGCAAAACAGGGAAAGAAATTATCTTAAGAAACATTTGACTTGATATATATTAATCTACTGAAAATATTATTAAAATTATTATTAAATAATTGCCTTTTAATGAATGATTATAATATACCAAGCAGGATACTAAGCATTTTATGTAGATAACAGAAAACAAAAATGGTAATCTTTGTGCAGTGATACTATGAATAAATTTCCTTGCTTCACATTTGTGTTTTAGAATGACTATGAATTCCTTGGTTAAAAAAAGTTTCTAGTCATTCTAACTAACAACGGCTACAAGACACTTAAGAGTTGTAACTCATTTTCCCCTTTTCTCTGTGACACAGCACTGAATACCTGTTGTATTTTCAACCACAGATGGTATCATTCAGTGGTGCTTAAAAGGACCTTTCTTCATAAATTCTGTAAAGTACATAAAGATCCTTTCATAAGAGATATAGCTATGTGTTACTCTCTATGATGGGTGTGAATGCACACATTTGTTTTTGTGAGAAACCAAAAATTTTTCCAGGATGTGTGAATTCATAATTTATTATGTGGATGAATGATGTTTGTGCATTATATTCTTTTTCTTTCTAAAATTTACTGAAGGACAAAAAATAAAGTCCAACTCTTAAATCATTTGTGAGTACTAGAATGTAAAATTATAGCATCTTTAAAAGGCACGTATTATATATGGAAAAAAGTAAACAGAAAATGAAAATACATTCATGGGAAGCTTAAGACAGTGAATGAAATAATTCTCAACTTAGAAGTTTCCTGGTCTTATTGATGAAGAGGTTGGGGGCAGGGATACAAAAAATAGCAGATAAAAGCTGAGAAAAAAAAAAAAAATTCTTACTGGTAAAAAGGCACTGGAAATAAATTACAGAAGAACCTTGGAATCAGAACATCAGTTTCCCTGCCATTAAAATATAGAACCTATATTTCAACTAAAATAATTTACACTGTAGGGGCGCTTGGGTGGCGCCAGTTAAGCATCTGACTCTTGATTTCGGCTCAGGTCATGATCTCACAATTCGTGGGTTCGAGCCCCCGTCTGGCTCTGTGCGGACAGTGTAGAGCCTGCTTGGGATTTTCTCTCTCCCCTCTCTCTCTGCTCCTCCCCCACTTCCTCTCCCTAGCTCTCTCTCCTTCTCTCAAAATAAATAAATAAACTTAAAAAATAAAAATAAAATAACTTACACTGTAAATTAGACTCCTCTAGATCCTTAAGTATGTATCTGTGCCACAAAAGGCATTTAAATCCATAATACTATACATAAGGAAACAGAAAATTTGAAGCCAGTAATTTACTTACTTATTTATTTTAAATATGACTGGAGAAATAAAAAGGGATTTTAAAATTATAACATACACCTGTGTATTTTAAGAAGTCTTTCACACCATTAATCTGTAGAAGTGCTGATTTATTAGAAACCTCATCTATTGATAATAGGGGAAAAAAAAGAGGTCAATTTAACACAATAAATCATGGAAATATATTCATAGTAGAAAACACATTCCTGGTATATTTTATTTATAAAATTTTATGTAATATATATGATATAAATATAGTTGTATACATTATTCATACCATGTACATTTTGTATGAATATAAATTAATATATATGGAAACATTTGTACAAGTATATATATATATATCTGTGTATGTAGGTAAATACATGTATATGTATGTATGCATATTTAATGTGTACAGTAATAATTTAAACACAATACATTCCTAAATACAGTATGAGCATGTTCTAATTTTAAACATATGTATCCATTTTGAATTCATTTTTGTGTATGGTATGAGAAAGTGGTCCAGTTTCATTCTTCTCCATGTTGCTGTCCAATTTTTAAAAGATGTGAAATGCCTTAAATTCAGTTTTCATTTCAAAGGACACATTCTCAAAGAGAAATTCTATGAACTTTCCATTATAAGTATGCCCTGCTATTCTTTCCCAACTCACCTTACTTGATTTTCTTCAAAGTTCTGGTCATATCTACGAGGCTTTTCTTCACTTACTGGTTGACTTGCTTATTTTCGATCTACCTCCAACTAAAATATGAGTCTCCTCAGATGTTTTTCCATATCAGATCATCAGCTTCCAGGATGGGATTGGGATTGCAGTGGGTGCTATATAAATATTTATGAAAAGAATAAACAATCAGATTGAATACTAATGCGTAAGCTATCATTTGCAAGCCTATATTATATTCCCTGTGTCATCATTCAAATCCCGAAGGCATATTTAAGAAATCTTTAATTACCCAATACTTTAATCATGGTAGAAAATATTATTGAGAATATGCTGCTACTTGAGTTATTTCCCCCCACCATAAGGGATGAGTTGGTATTGCATCCCATTCACTTTAAGCATGAGAGGAGAGGAGTTTCAAACAGATCCAGTCAAAAAGCTTAATATGTTTCCTTTGGAGCATGGGGACAAAGGACAAAAAAATCAAAAGGGTGAGAGGCTGGCTGAAGGCTAGCTGTGGTAATAGGAGCAGAGAGGGTGGCTTGGGAGGTAACTGATCTCTTACTGATAATGTGCCCAAGGTCTTGTTTGGATTAAACCTGAAATGCTGTGTTCAAGGAAAATCACTTAAGGCTGCAAAGCTTACAAAGAATGAAGGAATAGAAGCTGCGTCTGTAGGAGATAAGATGGGGGAGGGCTGTATCCATATTATGTAGGGACGTGCAAAGATTTGACTTTTACACTGAGCGTTGGGGGATTGATTTTGAGCAAACGAGTAGCACGACCCAACTTGTTAGAAATGGATCAGGCTTGTTCTATGCTGAGAGCAGAAAATAAGAAAAGGAGTGGAGGGAGAAGATTAGTATCATAAATAATTCAGGAGACACTAACGATAACTTGACCAGGGTGGTAACCACTACCAGCATGTTTCACCTGGATTATTACAAATATTTCCTGCTTCCTTTGGCTGTTCTTCTTACCCCCCTCTCCTAAACCGATGAAGTTGGGTAGAAACGCAAAACAGGAGAAAGAATGAAAAAGCCAATCATAAAATCCCTGGTTAGGTAGCCAGCCCAATGTAGAACCACACTGGGGGAAGGAAAGAGCTCCAATTTAAAAGAAGTTGGATTATTTTGATTATGACATTGAATTATTACATCGGCTGTTTAATAACTGAACTGATTCTTTTTGAGTATAACTGACCAGGTAACTTTTTATTTCCTAAAAGTGTACATCGAGTACGCGACCCAAGCAATATTTCCTCTGAGGGCAGGGAAAACGCTAGTTTCAAGAAGGTCTAAAATAGGAGCTATCAGAAAGAAAGAAAAAAGGTTTTTGTTGTTGTTGTTGTTTGTTTTGTTTTGTTTCCACCCTTTCTCTCAAACTGGCTAAATGGTGCTTGTATGGGTATGGTGCTGTTTTTCCTTCAAACAAATGCGACCACTCTCAATATTGGGGAATTAAAAGTTTTAGGAAGACCTGTATTAATGAAAGCTTGGTTTTCTCTGTATTTATAGAAATCTGGATATAAGCCCCTGGGAAAATTCTTTTGAACATATTAGATACATAGAGTGAAATGATTAAAATCTTTTGAAACAGATAAGGGACGTGGGATTACCCTCCAGTTTTGCCTCTTCCTAGCAGGCCACATCATATCTTAGATGCAAGTTTCTCTCCTTTGTAAATGGAATTTAATATTTATATTACAGGCATTTGTGAGGGAAAGAATATAGAATAGAATATATGTAACTGCCTACTTCAGTAATTCAAAATGAAGTAGGTGATAGGGGCGCCTGGGTGACTCAGTCGGTTAAGCGTCCGACTTCAGCTCAGGTCATGCTCTCATGGTTCGCGTGTTCGAGCCCCCTGTAGAGTGCCTGGGGGACATGCGAGTGGCTCCACACGGGACTCTGCACTGAGCATGGAGCCTGCTTGAGATTCTCTCTCCCTTTCTCTCTATCCCCCCTTCACTCATGGGCATGTGCCCTCTCTCTCAAAATAAATAAATAAACATTTTTTTTAATGAAGTAGATGATTAATAAGCATTATTCATTTAATATTAAATCGAAACAAAAATGTCATTTTTTTTTCTTTTCCATTTGGATTTCTGATGCAGTTGTTTGAAATAATTGTACCTCTCATTTAGTGTAAAATTATCATCACTGGTGTGTGCATGGCCCATCTTTTGACTGTTTGAACATTTAGCTTCCCTTTAGCTGCATTATTTCCTATTCTTATTCAATATTTACTTTCCAGAAGTATTTTGTTGCTATATGCTTTTTTGAAGTGTCTATCTTTGTTTGGGGTACATATGATTTTGATTTATACGTGTAGTAGTCCATTAGAGATGTCATCTCTTCCTTACATTTTTTTTTTTTCTCTCTGCACTGCTTCCTTCTTTAGATCCATCCATGTGCCTTTACGAGGACTACGTGGTTCTTTGCTTTATTATCTTCTGTATATGCGTCTCCCACAATTTACTAATATACATCCTTGATAATAGACATTACATTAGATCCAACTCCACCTCGAACAGTGGTTAACATCTACACACACACCCTGAAGAACCTACGTGAGCATTTCTTTGGGATATGTACCCAGGCAGAAACAAGTATCTTAACTGACCTAATGCTGCTGTTCCACAACCGTCTGGAAGGGCCGTAGCCACCAACAATGCAGGAGTGTTTTATATTCCACCATCTCCATCAACTTGACTCATTCATCTTTCTGAAATTTGCCAGTTTTAGAAAGTGATACCTTCTTGCTTTAATTTATACTTCTGTGTTTACTGATGTGATTGAGAATCCATTGCTGTTTAGGTGGTTTCAGTTTTGTAAACTGCTTTCATATAATCCTTTCTCTTACACCCCTCAGAATATTAGTCTTTGTTGTAGTTGTTGTAATTTGTGGGTGTTCTCTGTATATTCTACGTAGCCAGCCCTCAATGGTTTTGGATATTGCAAATGTTTCTCCCATCAGCCAATAGGAGACTATAAGAAATCATGGTAAAGAACATGGACTCCTTCTTTTACTAGCCACATGATCTTGGACAAGTTACTTTATCTCTTTTGTTGTTATTATTCTGTTTGATTCATCAGCAAAATGGGCATAATGATAGAAAAGGTTCTTGGCACACAGTAAGCACTATATAGGTATTAGCTCTTGTGATGATGCTTGCCTCTATTTATGCTGTCCTTTGTTTAAAAGAAATCCTTTATTTTGAACTGTAAATGAATTCCCTATAGTTCAATGTTTTGTAGGTTTTACTTAGAAAGTCTGTCCTCACTTTTATATCACAAAAGTGTTATACTGCGTCCTCTTCTATTAAATTTATCATTTGACCCTTCATTGTGAATCTTTAATCTGTCGGGTTTATCAGGATTTCACCACTGAATGTAGTATTATATAACAATCTAGTTTTTGTTTTTTGTTTTCTGTTTTTTTTCCTTCAGGCTGAACCAGTTTTGACAGTCTCAACTGCTAATCCCCATTGATTTGCGGGGTGTTTGACCATTTATCTTTCAAAAACAAACAAAAACTGTAAACTCAGAGTAGAACAATAGCTTTTATGTTAGAGTTGAAATGGAGAATAAAACTTGGAATAACCACGGAAAAGCCTCTGGGTTTATGGTCTGAGCCTCTGTGAGAAATCAAGGATTTTATGATCTGCATTTTATGATTATTTTATTATATATATTATATATAAATAATATATACATACATACATACATATATATACATATATACATATATACATACATATATGCATATACATATATATATAACATACATATATATAAATTATATAATATATAACAACATATATGCATACATATATACATATACATATATATACAACATACATATATATAAATTATATATAATATATAATAAAATATATAAATTATATACATAATTTTATATATAATCATAATATTTTATATATAATCATTTGACCCCAGTAAAGTAATTTTGTCTCTTTTCTTTTTTTTTTTTATTAACACTTATGTATTATTGAGAGACAGTGAGACACAGAGTGTGAGCAGGGGAGGGGCAGAGAGAGGGGAGACACAGACTCCAAAGCAAGCTCCAGGCTCTGAGCTGTCAGCACAGAGCCTGATGCGGGGCTCGAACTCACAAACTGTGAGATCATGACCCGAACCAAAGTCGGAGGCCCAACTGACCGAGCCACCCAGGCGCCCCTTGTCTCTTTTCAAAGAAGGCTTGATTAAATGCCAAATAAATGGATGCATTTGGTTGTGCAGTTGCTGTTGAGAAGACAGTGTTTATCCTTTAAGATTTCTTGTCCTTCTTTCCATAGCTCACCCAGATATAATCTGATTCAGTTGTTGGTGGACATTAACGGGACTTTATTTTATCAAGGAAAGACGAAGTGTCTCATTCACAATCGCTAATTATCATTTAGTAGGTGGAGGTGGAAGAGAGGGAAACAGAGTGGCTATGGTTTAGAAGGAGTATGGGTTTTGAAAACAGATGCCTTTAGGTTGTGAACCTTAGCTTATTCATTCAGATAGTTTTCTCATCTGTATACTGATGATGTTTGTCGCATCATTTAAATGAAAAATATATCTCTCAAGTTTTTTTTCCAAATGTTTGATGACATAATACTCAATATATGTTAACCCCACCTTTTTTTTCTTTCCAAAATATAAAATTAGAAAGCCAATTTACAATTAAAACTGCACTGTACTGTATAAAAATGAAGTTTTAACTCTCTCCCACTCTGTATTTTACAGACTTGCACATTTATATTTTTAAATCATCAAGAATGGGAAAATTTGATTAACATGAAGTCTTCAAATGCCTGCTTCAAACGGGAGACCAGCTGAAGCCAAGAACAGAAACCCTCAATTGTGTACTGAATACTAGACAAGTATTAACACATTGGCTTCTTTGGTACCAGGTAATTAAAATGTGTAATTTGATCTTAATTAAATTACAGGCTACCCCAAGACCTTGATCGGTGACCTTTTGGCTTCCTCCACCCTATGTGAAGAAAACAAATAGACTTTAGAAATATAACCCCTTCATTCTCCTTCCTCTTCCCCTACTTCATCCTACCCCTGTAGACATTTACTTCCATTGGGTACAGCGTCAACATACATCAGATGTGCCAATTATAATCAATGCTATCTCCCAACTACCAAGCGTGTTTTTTTGTTTTTTTTTTTTTTTTTGTTTTTTTTAACTTATCAGCAGGGACAGTGTGTGGGCAGCACCAGTTATGTAATTCCTGTGCTTACCCAACTTCCCACCAGCATTGAGCTTGATCTTCAAAATCCTCCCCAGGTAGTACTCTTTCTCTTTTGGCTTTTGTCTAGTCTTCCCCTTTTCTGCCTTTCCTCCACTGGTTTTTGATGCTTTTTATTTTGGTAGAAGTGTTTCTGATCAGCATGAGAACTATCCTGGAGCTTTTCTATCTTGCAGAGTTGGTTAATGAGATTGTTGCAGACTTTTGATTCTAAAAAAGAGTTCTTCAATTTACTGGGTGAGGTTAAAGTCAAAATCAAGAGAATTTATGTTTTTGTTGAAGCTTCATGAAGCAGTTAAAAAAGCAGTGAACTTGGAGTCAAACATCTGGAATTGAACGTAACTCGACAGACTATTAATTGTATGATTATATATTTCTCGGGACGCCTGGGTGGCTCAGCCAGTTAAGCGTCCAACTTTGGCTCAAGTCATGATCTCACAGTTGGTGACTGCGAGCCCCGCATCGAGCTCTGTGTTTACAGCTCAGAGCCTGGAATCTGTTTCGGATTCTGTGTCTCCGTCTCAATCTGCCCCTCCCCTGTTCATGCTCTGTCTCTCTTTGTCTGTCAAAAATAAGTGAACTTAAAAACAAACAAACTTTTTTTTTTTTTAAAGGACACCTGAGTGGCTCTGTCAGTCAAGCGTCCAACTTCAGCTCAAGTCATGATTTCATGGTTGGTAAGTTCGAGCCCCACACTGGGCTCTGTGCTGACAGGTCACAGAGCCTGGAGTCTGCTTCAGATTCTGTGTCTCCCTCTCTCTCTTCCTCCACCGCTCATGTTCTGTCTCTGTCTCTTAAAAATAAACATTAGGGGCGCCTGGGTGGCTTGGTTGGTTGGGCGTCCGACTTCGGCTCAGGTCATGATCTCACGGTCTGTGAGTTGAGCCCCGCGTCGGGCTCTGTGCTGACAGCTCAGAGCCTGGAGCCTGTTTCAGATTCTGTGTCTCCCTCTCTCTCTGACCCTCCCCCGTTCATGCTCTGTCTCTCTCTGTCTCAAAAATAAATAAACGTTGGGGCACCTGGGTGGCTCAGTCGGTTAAGCGTCCGACTTCGGCTCAGGTCACGATCTCGCGGTCCGTGAGTTCGAGCCCCGCGTCGGGCTCTGTGCTGACAGCTCAGAGCCTGGAGCCTGTTTCAGATTCTGTGTCTCCCTCTCTCTCTGCCCCTCCCCGTTCATGCTCTGTCTCTCTCTGTCTCAAAAATAAATGTTAAAAAAATTTGTTTTAAATAAACATTAAAACAATGTTTATATATATATATGTATATATATGTGTGTATATATATATGTATATATATGTATATATATGTGTATATATATGTATATATATGTATATATATGTGTGTGTGTATATATATGTATATATATATACGTATATATATATATATATGTGTGTGTGTGTATATATATGTATATATACACATATATATATATACAAATATATACATATATATACACACACATATATATATATATAGTTTTCTCATCTTAGTTTCCTCATCTATAAAGTAAGGGTAGTAACAACCACTTGCCTAACTCACAAGATACATATAAAAACTGAAGTAAAAACATCCATGTAGGAAAAGAAATATCCCACTTATTTTATTTGGAATGACAAGACAGCATAACACTTTAAATTTTTGCCTTTTTAAAAGGTGACCTCACATATATTTGCTCATTAAATCTTTCTTCTCATTATCTATAACTGTAGTAATTTTGTGAATATAAAATATTGTTTTTTACTCCCTCGTTAGTTTGTCAGAAGCATTTACTAAAGCCACCTCTTTTAAATTGAATGTGAGTTTAAATTTTTAATTAGGATTCACAAAAGTTTTTGTTTTCTGAGTTATTACAAACTAAAGTGGTATGTTTATATTTCCATAATGTCAGAATAAAATAAAAATTAAGGCATTTTAAGTAAGTTTTTATAAATTATGTAAATGAATAATTATATCTGCATGGGTAAGTAATACCCATGGGTAAGCAATTCAAGAGTGGAAATAACTATTTTCATGTTTATATTCTTAGACTAATGAATGAAGAAAGAATCAAGTGCTTTAATTAAAACACATGGTATTGTTTCCTTCTTTTTAATCTAAAAAAGAAGTCTATATCAGGTGTTAGTGTTTTATTCAAAAATGATCAAATATTTATTCAAAACCATCAGTTGTGTGTTACCTTAAAATTCCTATTTAAATATAAGCTTTTTATAATTATCTTATTAGAATATTGATTTTGATCCTTGTGGCTCTTTACATTGTTTATGGACAGTGTTTCTCTATCAAATATAGGGTTTCTGGCCATAGCTGACAGTAGATACACATTCAATACTTTGTATCGATTCTAATATTTGTATTTTGAACATATTTCTCAGTTGCTAAAACAGCAATGATATGTATCATTTCTCTGAATTTTGTATTTATCATTGTTTACTTCTGAAATTTGTTATATATTACATATACATGAATTTGGATTAGATTTTATTTCATATTTTTGACTATAGTTCTTTAATATCAACTTTATTTTAGACTTCAAGAAAGTCACAAAAATAAATTAGGTGCACAAATACAAATTCATAGTTCTTTCCTCATTTAAGACACTTCAATTAGGATAAGTTAGGGATGCATATTGTAATTCCTAGAAGAACCACTAAATTATAATAATATAACTAGAAATCTGATAATTAAGATGAAATACCAGAAATATTTACCAATCCAAAGAAGCAACCCAAAGAATTCCAGTAGGAACATAGAACAAATGAAAAATAAGATGAGACAAATGCAAAGCCAACAGCAAGTTAGAAGACCTAAATAAACCTTATTCCTAATTATTCAGGATGAGATCCCCAAAATGGAATTAAAAAAGAAAAAAAAAGAAGACAAATGTTATGCAATTGACAAGAGATGCACTTCAGATACATAGATATGAAACGATTAGAATAAAAGAATGGAAAAAAAGATACGGAATGCAGACAACAGTGTGCTTAAGAAAGTAGGATAACTGCGGTGCCTGGGTGGCTCAGTCAGTTAAGCGTCTGATTCCGGCTCAGGTCATGATCTCAAGATTCATGAGTTCGAGCCCCGCATCAGGCCCTCTGCTGACAGTGTGGGATTCTGTCTCTCTACGTCTCTCTCTGCCACTCCTGTGTGTGTGTGTCTCTCTCTCTCAAAATAAGTAATAAATAAACTTTAAAAAAATCATTTATGAAAAAAGAAAGTAAGGTAACTATGTCAATATCACAAAAAGTCAACTTTGAGACAAGGAGCACTGCCTACGAAAAAAATAAATAATAATATATAATAATGGTAAAAGAATCAGTATATTCTGAAAGTATAATAATTATAAATATATATGAGCCTAATAAAAAAAGCCTCAAAAATAATAGTCCAAACCGTCAAACCTAAATTAAAATATATATAAATTCACAATTCTAGTTGGAGACTAATTCCCCTCATTCAGTAATGAATAGGTTAACTAGAAAAATAATCAGTCAGGATGTACCAACTCCCTTAACCTAATTTTCATTTACAGAACACCACACTCAATAACTGCAAAAAGAACAGTTATTTCAAGCCCATATAGAAATTCATTAAGAGAAGTCATGTTATGGGCTATAAAACAAGTCTTAATAGATTTCATTTCAAAAGATCAAAATATTAGAGCATGTTTTCTGATCACAGTGAAATTACATTAGAAATCATAAAATATCTTAAAAAGAACCAAATAGGCACTCATTAACTCATTTCTAAATAACATGTGGCAATTCGTAAACATTTTTACCTGAATGATAATGAAAACACAAAACATCAAAACTAGTGGGATGCCACTAAAATGAAGCTTTAGAAGAAAATGTATAACTTCAAATTCTTACATGGGGAAGGATAATACTATAAAGTTGAAGATCCAAGCTTTCGTTTTGGAAGTTAAAATAAAGAACAAGTTAAATTCAGATGAAAGGAAAAAAAGGAACTAATAAGGAGCTGAGATAATGAAACAGGAAGAAAAACATGCAATAGAAAAAAAATCAATAAAAACAAAGGTGGTTCTTTGAAAACTCTAAAAATAGATGTATAAAATTCTAGCTTGACTGTTCAGGAAAGAGGGGGAACACAAAAAACCAACATTAGGAATGAAGAAGATACACCATTATGTATCCATAGTCATTAAAATTCATAAATAGATACTATGATAATGAAACAGGAAGAAAAACATGCAATAGAAAAAAAATCAATAAAAACAAAGGTGGTTCTTTGAAAACTCTAAAAATAGATGTATAAAATTCTAGCTTGACTGTTCAGGAAAGAGGGGGAACACAAAAAACCAACATTAGGAATGAAGAAGATACACCATTATGTATCCATAGTCATTAAAATTCATAAATAGATATTATAAATAGATTTACACAACGAATTTGACAACATAGAATGAATAATTGTTGGAAAGACACACTTACCAAAACTCAAGTGAGAATAGAACATATCAAGAACTCTTACATTAGTTTTCTATTGCTGGTATAACCAATTACCACATACCCCACAACTTAAAACAATACAAATTGATTATCTGACAGTTCTGGAAGTCAGAAGTCCAAAATGGATTTCACTGACTGAAACCAAAGTGTCAATAGCTTTGCCTCTCTTTGAGAGGCTCTAGGGAAGGAATGGTTTCCTACTTTTTTCTGTCTTCCAGAGGACACCTGAATTCCTTGGTTCATGCTCCTCTATCTGCCCTCTAAGTCATCAATAGCAGTTGAGTTTTCCCCAAACTGCATCATTCTGAGACTGTCTTTTCTACCTTCCTCTTCTGTGTTTAGAAATCTGATGATTACATTTGACCTAAGCACAAAATGAGGATAATCTCCCTATTTTAAAATCAGTTAATTAATAATTGCTATCTTAATTCTCCTTTCCCATATAAAATAACATATTCACATGCTCCAGAAATTAGGATGTAGACATCTTTGAGAGGCCATTATTCTGCCTACCATAGCTTTATATCTATTAAATAAATTAAAAGTTAAAAATCTTAGGTTCAAAGAATTCTAAGCCCAGATATTTGCAAGGGCAAAATCTATTGAATATTTTTGGGAAAAATAATACCAAAACTACAAAAAATTATTTAGAATAAGGAACACTTCTCAACTTATTTTCTGAGGTCAGGGTTCTTCTGATACAAAGACTACATTAAAAGATTACAAGAAAAGCGTACTCTATACCAAAATTTCTCATAAACATAGATATGTAAACCCTTATCAAAACTTTAGAAAATGATATCCAACACTACATAAAAGGAATTACACATTATGACTAAATGGGACTTATTTCAGGAATTCAAGTTTGCTTAATATCTGGGTATCAATCAGTGCATGTTACAAAATTAATAGACTAAAACAGAAAAAAAATAATTAGAGTATATCAATAAATGAAGGAAAAGCATTTGACAGTGCTCATTTATGATAAAGAATTTTTCCAGAATGTATGAATCAACAATATATATAATTCAATAATAAAATGACAAGTAACAAAGCTAGACTCAAAACATCCACATGTCCTGAGTTCATTTATGTGAATTTCCAGAACGGGAAAAATCATAAGTGACAGAAAGCAGATTAGTGGTTGAACTTGGGCTCATGGTTATAGGAGGGACTGTCTGAAAAATAGCAGGTCGAAACTTCTGGGGGGAAAAACAAGTGCTCTGTATCTTGAATGGGATGCTGATTTCATGACTGTATGCCTTTGTCAAAAATTATTAAAAGGTACATTTTCAATGGTCTTAGTTTGTTGTGCAAAAATTATACTTTTAAAAGTTGATTTAAAAATAGCGGTTTCCTCTAGGAAGTGGAGTCAGGCATGAAGGCACAGACAACTGGAGGGTGAATTTGTGTCCTACGTGATTCCACTTACTTTGTCTTTTATAGGTTATGCCTCTTGCAGTCTTGCAATGTGGTGAGTCTGGGTAGAGGAGTGTTGTGAGCTTTCATATTCACGAATATCATTGTATGTCATTTGAATTTTATAACCATAAGAATTGCATTTTGAAAAATCAAGCATAAATACCATAGAACATGTACAGAAACAATGCGGAACTTGATAAAGGGCTGTAAATCTCTATCCTTGAGGAAAAAGCATAAGACCCTTGTGTGATTGCCAAATCCATTCGATTTCTGACGAGGAGAGATTTTCACAGTAGAGGTTTTCATTTCTGGAACTTTCTTTTGTAGATTGCATAACTCTATTTTTGGCAACAATTTGAGGAAATGGAATCTAGATGGAAATTTATCCTTTTATGAGCTTGAATAACGGTTACTTTTTAGAAAAAAAAAAAACATCAAAAACTTCTATTTTGAAAATGCCTAGCTGAATGTTTGCAGATGGAGGAGAGTGGGGTAACAGGCTTCACCTGTAAAAAAAAAATAGATGCATAAACTCTTCTGCATAATAAATAAATAGGAATTAGGGATGAGAAGACAGAGTGGGTGGAGAAGAAAGGGATTGGAGAAATCAAACAAAGACAGATTTCCATAGCTGACCCAACTGGATTTGAACAGGTCAGTCATGTAGGAGGGTGAGGTGATCTGTAAGTGGAATTAACTTAATATATGCAGAGCTCAAAGTCAGAGGCACGTAGGAAATATATGGACCTCTCACCTACTCTCTCCAGGTAAATCAGATAGAATATGTGACTCTCATCTTAATACTGTGAATAAAACTAAATTTATGTGAAGCTCAAAGGACTGCATACATTTGATGACATGTTGAATACAAAAAGCATGCAGATTTGTAATCCCTCTTCTGGCCCACCTATTTGTGTATTTTCTCAGCACGTCGCTTTCCTCTTTGCTTTTCTGATTCCTCTGTGACATAAGAAATTCAAAGTATGGTTTTCAAGATCCCTCTTTAGTTTGATTTTTTTTAATGCCATCTTGACATCCGTGCCACTAACTTTATCTTAATTTTATTTGAAATGCCTTTCAGTTTAAAAATTATATATTTCGCCCTCAGTTTTGAAAAGGGCAAAATGTTAGGGTTTTTAAGATCTTTCTTGTTTTGTTTTAGTTGGGTTTAGTTCAAGTTCAGTAAATATTCACTGGCAACCTTTGACATTTTGAGTACATGCTGGGGCTCCAATGGTGACCAGGTTCATGTCTTCATGAACCATTGAGCTGTGGGAGAGACAGACACAATTCAAATTTCAAGTTGCCTCATTTTTCTAATTCTTTCACAAGGATATTATACGGATTAATAAAATCTCACAACTAAAAAAAAAAAAAAAAAGGAGAAGAAGAAATCTCCCAGCTGATTAGAAACATTAATGTTAACTTTTGAATATTTGAACATCAAATGATCATAAATGCCATATTACCAACATTTCTTCTTTACAGATACTAGAAAATGATGGAGAAGAGGGGTGGAGAGAAAAACCCAGTCTCTCGACATGATAAGACAGTGGACAGTGTCCTCTGCCCAGCTGTGACCATGTCTTTGAGTCATGCTGATATTCACTTCCACTGAAGGCAGTTTAACTAAAAGAACAAATACCCCCGGCATATGGTCAGCCTAATTATCACTGGAGAAACTAAAATTCATTAAGTCTTTGGTAATAAATGGTTCTAAAAACCTGCAAACGAAAGCAAAAGGAACCTGTTATTTTATCTCTAGTGATGCTGGGTAGTGGCATCTCCCCATCAGCCGTGCAATCACCAAGGATAAATAACCATTCTGTACCCATTCAGCTATTCTGTTTTTCACTTTCAGTGACGGCAGTTAATAAATTTCATGAAGTATTCAACACTTCACTATAAAGTAGTCTTCATGTTAGATGATTTTGCCCAATGTAAGCTGAAATAAGTGCTCTGAGCACATTCAAGGTAGGCTAGGCTAAGCTGTGATGTCCAGTAGATTAGGTGTATTAAATATATTTTTTACTTATATTTTAAACTTATGATGGGTTTATCAGGACATCACCCCATTGTAAGTCAAGGAAGATCTGCATTATTTCCCTAAGCAGCCTTTAAAGTTCTGGCATTCTAATGAACTCGATGCTGATTGTTGTCTGACTGGGATGCTGTTCAAATATTTAGCTTTATTTAAATGATTATTTGTTAAGTTTACTATTATACAGACAGGGGTTAAGTAGGTAGAAGATAAAAAGAAATGGCACTTCACTGTGCATCTTTTGTAACTGTTCAGGTGAACAACGTGTGATTAGATGAGTTTGTTACTTGCCTGGATTGTTCATCAGTGTCATCCAATATTTGTATATATTTTTAATATTACTCACTCTGAAAGATTTTCTTTATTTTTATTTTTTTAAATGTTTATTTATTTTGAGAGACACAGAGAGAGAGAGAGAGAGAAAGAGAGAGAGAGAGAGAACAAGCAGAGGAGGGGCAGAGAGAGGGAGAGAGAGAATTGCAAGCAGGCTCCGTGCTATCAATGCAAAGCCGGATGCGGGGCTCCATCTCACCAACCATGGGATCATGACCTGAGACAAAATGAAGAGTCAGATGCTCAACTGACTGAGCCACTCAGGCACCCTCAAATATTTTCTTTAAATAAAAGACAGGATAGTGTGATAAGTGGCCAGTTACTGGAATCAGGCTGCTAGTATTCAAATACAGTGTCTCCTTTTATCACCTGTGGGACCAAAAGCAAATTACTTAAGTTTCATGCCTCTGTTTCACATCTGTAAAATGGAAAGAATAATAGTACTTTCCCCATGAAGTTACTATGAGGATTAAGTAAACCGATGCAAACAAAGCACTTACGACAGTGCCTAGGAAAAGGCACGAAGTCATAAATGTCATTGTATTGGGGTTTGAAATAAGAAGTCATTTTCATGGTTATCAAGAGTGAAAAATCATACGATGCAGAAACCATGACTTCAGTTTATCAGTGAATCCTATGGCGACTCACAGACATGTTCTACAGCTGTGACCAGCCAACTCTCTCCTCCGACGGTGAGGTGGTCGAGGGCTCTAGGTGGAGGTGATTCTGCTGTTATCCCTGTCAGCTGTCTTATTTATCAGCCCTTCTATTCTCACTCAAATCAATGAAGTGGTTATACTCTCTGCTTTACCACAGCATCTGCTTAGGAGAACTTCACTGCCCAGCCTGCACATCTTCGTAAAAGCCCTTTCTTAGAGTCTCTGTTTCCTGTGGTATTTTACTGGACACATTTCACTCCATTCTCTGGAGAAGGTTATTTATTTTTCTTTTATGATAGTGTTTTCCTGTCTTGCTGTGTGTCTCATGCCTTCCTCTATGGCATAATTTCCTGTGCTTGAACTTTAAATAGTTCCTCTGACATGTGTGCCCTGTGTACTTTCTGCAGATGCCCATCGTGATATTTGCTCTATGTCACTGGTTAAATCAGTTCATCATTCAACAAATACTTATTAAATAACATTGCACACCAGACCTTGTCCCTGCATTTTGAGTTTAATGCTGACAGAAACAAGACAAATATCAAATAAAGAAATGCATAAATAAATGTGTATTTAAAGGAAAAACAGGACCATGGGAAATTATAATGGGGAAATCTAATTTAGGTAGAGTTGAGTGTGGTCAAGGAAGGATGTTCTCAGAAGGTCTGGTCTGAGGTGTCTCTGAAAGTTAAGTTATAATGTCTGGGAAGCTACCAGATATAAATTTGAAGACTTTAAAGATGATACTTATTACCACATAAATTACTTGGAGAGGTATAGAGTAAGGAGAGCGCCCACAGCTTACCTCTGAGAAATTCTAATATTTAAAGCCTGGATGGAGAAAGACGACCCTGATTAGGTGACTTAGATAGAAATAAGAGGTATGTATAGCTGGGGAATATCTTCTTCCATGAGTCATAAAAGAAACTCTCCCAGAAAGGAGCTTATTGTCAACTATCTTGCATCTACTGGAAGCACTAGTTGGGTGAGGAGAGAAAGGGTGCATATGGTCATTTAGAATTCAACTGAGAGTAATTGCTGACCTTTGTAATATGTTTTAATAGAGGAGTGGGAACGGATGCCAGATCAGAGAGCAGAGTTGGGAGGGTGAGATAAAAAATAGGTTTGGAGAAGTGTGGGAGGGAAGCCGTGGTGTCACCTTCATAGCTTTTATTCTTCTTGAGAAACTGACCCCTGAAATTTGGCAGATCCCATGGTTACTTGGGATACAGTACCTTCTCCATCCCCCTCTTCACCTTAGTAACTAGCATCTGGCCCTTGAGTTACAAGAGGATGTGTTAGATGGGCAGGAAGTCTTCTTAAAGGAGTGCTGCCAAACACTGACTGGTGTCCTCCTCTTGTGTCCTGTCTTCCTTCCCCCTGGAATGAAACACAATGACTGAAGCTTCAGCTGCTATTTTTAGCCAAGTTGATAAGGGCTCCACCTTGTTGATGTCACTGCAGTGAATTGTAAGGACTTGGTTTGTTACCAAATCATTGAGCTGCAATCCCAGCCCTGGATTTCAGATTCCATCTCAAAAGACAGAAGTGCATTTCTGGCAAACCACTCTTATTTTAGGTCTTCTATCCTAGAAACCTGAGCTTAATTATGACTTAAAGAAGATACCCAGCGGTAAAGAGGGAACGAATAAATTGTGCAATAAAATTTTCAAATGTGTTTAAATGCAGAGAGAAAACACGAAGAGTTCAAAGATGAAGATGAGCATATTCCTTAATAAATATACAAATAGATAAATTATTGATGATGATAATGATAGTGATGATGATGATGATGTGGGTTTTTATTGGAGACAGCAACATTTATTCTAACTAAGATAAAAAAACATAGATAATACAGATGGATGGATGAATGGATAGATAGATAGATAGTTAGATAGATAGATAGATAGATAGATAGATAGGATGGAATTGGAATGTAGAGAATGGATGGAGGAGTTGTCTTCAGAGCAGATAGAGATAATTTCTTAAGGTTAAAAGAAGAAGTGAAAATTACGAGTTCAGAAACAAGCAGGATTGTAAATTTGATGGTTGGAAAACAAAGAAGTTCTAAATTGATAGCTTTTAACTTTTCAATGAAGGTGTTTAGCTGATTGATACAGAGCAAGAGAAATTTGATGAGAATGAACTAGACGCACATTGTTATGGCAATTCCATTCTGGAGCATATATACGGAAGAAATTCTTACAAGTGAGCAAAGAGAAGTGAGAAGAACACTTAATGAGAATCACTGTTAACTTCCTAGTTGATGAATTTCTGGTGGGATTATCTTCTTGAAAGACTCTCCACAGCTGATGAAAAAATATTTATTTTCCATCCAGAAATAGATGAATTTAGAGGAAAGTCTGAATTTCTGGGCAATCAATGCCCCCAAGAAACGAGAGGTTCCCTCTGTTATATTCTTGGCACCTTCGCTTTCCAAACAATGTCGACAGGTCAATCACTTCTTGGAACAGCAGGGACAAAAAGAAGATGAGTATTTTCTACTTTTATTTACTTTTTTACTGCCATTACATATGAATTACGTGGACCAAAAAAACTCTAGGTTATATTTTGAATGAGTACTAAAATACCAGAAGAAAGATTTTGGGGGGTATAATTAGTCATATTGTCCCAAATGTAAAACTGTTGAAAAACTAGAAAACAACCTTATATTCAGAGATTAGGAAAGTATGTTGTAACCTCTTTCTGTGACCTTCAATAATGAGAAAAATGTAATTAATATCTTGGCCACCTTTCTATTGATAATACTACATGGTGGTAAGTATCTCATTGGCTGAGATAGTGGTTTTTGTTTCCCTGGAATTGAATCACTCCTTAGGCCACAAACCTATGTTCTGCATATGCTGTTCTTAAATTATTCTCAGTAATGTCAGCATTCCATGTAATATAAAGAGTTTGACTTATAAGAAGGGTCAGAAAAAATGAAATAGGTTGGCCATAATGTTCTCTCTTAAGCCCTTAATAAATATAAATTGTGAACAGGTGCTTCAATTTTTAGTTATGTTCAATTTATTTTCAGCAGGAATTATATTGCCTTAGTATTTATTATGGCTGAAAATAAAAGAATATTAAGTAGAGTAAGGAAAAACATTCCAATAATTAAGCATTGAGGGAAGATTTTTTGGTACTTATAGTATTTAAAATGCTAGAATTTTAGAAGGGAAACTAAAATAATCTGAGAATTTCATATCTTAAAGGATTTCACCCTGGAAGTTGCAATCTAGCTGTGACTCAGTTTTTCAGGCTAGCATTAAAGTCTTCATCTTTGCAGGCCCTGAAATTTAACTACATCAGTTTAATCAAGGTATTCTTTAATAGAACATTGAATAGTGTTTTTTTATAAAACATACAGAGTTCCCTAAAAATAGTTACCACCATAAGGAGGCAGGTATTGACAACCATAATGTTTCTTGTTTGGCTAACATCCTGATTTTCTGGAAGAATTCATTTTTTTCCCACAAGTTAATAGTTATGTCTTAACAGTTGTGGTAGGCCATCATTGGTCCCATGTCCATTTATGGTAATGCCTCTACATCATTTCTTACACTAATCTCTTGACTTATTAGACTTGATATCTGAATCAAGTTTCCAGCTTAGTCATATACATTGAATATGTTTTTTATGCAAATCACTGCCTTAGGACTGCCTGAGGACTGTGTAAAATTAGACAGCAATACTACATAAAATGAGAGATAACTCATTGCCACTAATTTTTTCCAGAACTGCAAAAAAAAAAAAAAAAAAAAAAAAAAAAAAAAGAATAGATTACCTTGAATAGAAATACTTGGGAAGCCTTTTCATTAAGTCATTCAACAATCAATATTGAATAGATGCTGGCAAGGATGTGGAGAAACGGGAACCCTCTTGCACTGTTGGTGGGAATGCAAATTGGTGCAGCCACTCTGGAAAACAGTGTGGAGGTTCCTCAAACAATTAAAAATAGACCTACCCTATGACCCAGCAATAGCACTGCTAGGAATTTACCCAAGGGATACAGGAGTACTGATGCATAGGGGCACTTGTACCCCAATGTTTATAGCGGCACTCTCAACAATAGCCAAATTATGGAAAAAACCTAAATGTCCATCAACTGATGAATGGATAAAGAAATTGTGGTTTATATACACAATGGAGTACTAAGTGGCAATGACAAATAATGAAATATGGCCCTTTGTAGCAACATGGATGGAACTGGAGAGTGTGATGCTAAGTGAAATAAGCCATACAGAGAAAGACAGATACCATATGGTTTCACTCTTATGTGGATCCTGAGAAACTTAACAGAAACCCATGGGGGAGGGGAAGGAAAAAAAGAAAGAGGTTAGATTGGAAGAGAGCCAAAGCATAAGAGACTCTTAAACTGAGAACAAACTGAGGGTTGATGGGGGGTTGGAGGGAGGGGAGTGTGGGTGATGGGTATTGAGGAGGGCACCTTTTGGGCTGAGCACTGGATGTTGTATGGAAACCAATTTGACAATAAACTTCATATATTGAAAAAAAAACAATCAATGTTGAGCACTGACTAAAACCCAAACACTCTACTAAATCTTGAGGTAAAAAAACAGGGTAAGATATGGCAATTGGAATTAGGAAGAATTTTCTGTTGCTTTTTGTTACAGAGATCTTACAAATCAATAGACCTAGAGTATGGTGGCCTGGCCTTTTGTTGGTATTCAATTTTGGTTGAATAAATAAATGAATATCTGAATGTCAGTCATGTTGAAACTGATTCTAAAACCAAGATCTTTGTTTAATCCTAAAGATATGGTCCAATATTTGTATTTTTGAAAAAAAAAACCTGCATAACTTCTGTAAGTTAGTTAGCCAGCATCTGGCATTTAGTAGGAATGCATACTCATGTCCTTCTTTTTCCATAACAAATACAATAGAAATAATCCATATGTAATTAACAGTATGAACTTGGCTAAGAATAGGTAAAGATAGAGAAGGGAGGGACTTGAAAATATGTTTTGGAAATACAAAATGTGATGTAAATATCCAGTGTAACTTCAGTGCTGTATTATTCTTGTGATTTATTATGAGTTTTATTATTACAGAGTTTCATTACCCAACACTCTAGACTTATCTATGCCTCTCCCCACATACCACTTGCTCTTCAATCATAGAAAAGCACTTGACTCCTTCTGTACATCATATTCTTGGTCCTACTGTGTTCTCTTTCTTGTTATTACCTCCTGGTGGCCATGTAAATTAGTAAATGTTATTATTATAGACAACGACATCTAGCTAAACAAAAATAAATATAAAAAATACGGGTAACACAGAATTATTGGAAAAACTAAGAAGGTAGATTTGTGGCTGGTCTTTCAGAAAATTCTTCAAATGACATCACAGATCTGGCCAAGGGAGCCATTGTTTCTGCTCCATGAGCAGAGTTGCAGACTGAAAGGCTGGTGGTTCAGCGGCTGGTACAAAGGCATCTTGCCTCTCATCTGATCTGGGCCAGAAACGTGGAGGTTCAAGTTCTGTTTCCCTCTCCCAAGCAATTCAGTGGCAAAGTGGCATATAGGGCATCAGATAGGCAGAACCTAAATCTCATCCTGAACCAGAGCTGCAAGAGAGTCTGCAAAGTATAGTCCTTGCTTCCCAGATGTAGCACCTTTGAAAGCATTTGGCATGGGTGTTAGTGAGCCAATTTAAAATACCTATTATAAACTCACATTTTCAATGAGTTTCATTTTTCCCATTTCATCTTTTTTTAATGTTTGTCTATTCATTTTGAAAGAGAGAGCAAGAGAGAGTGTGCACAAGCGGGGGAGAGACAGAGAGTGAGAGAGAATCCCAAGCAGGCTCTGCACTGATTGTACAAGCAGGGCTTGATCTCATGAACACATGACCTGAGCCAAAATCAAGATTCAGTCACTTAACCAACTGAACCACCCAGGTGCCCCTAGTTTCATTCTTGCTTCTTCATATCACTCCTGTTATCCACCTAGATTCACTCATTTGTTTGTTCATTCATTGTTCATTCACTCATTCCAACACCATTTACCGGGTGCATAACATATTTCTTGCTACACTGAGTAACTTCTTATAGTTTTCTCACAGTTATCATGTAGACTATGAATGTTTCCACAGGAGATTTTGTAAAAGATTATTATACTTTTCTGCTATCTCCCATTACCCTGTAAATCTGTCAGCATTCATTCAAGAAAGGAAAAATCAGTCATTATTCTCAATAGAAAATAGAAATGCAATGCATTAAAAGCTTACACAACTGTGAAAGGGCTGGGGCAGCAAAGGCCAAGGAAGTTGCTGGAATCATAGAGTCATAAAAACAGGAAGTGCCAGAGTTTCAGGGGAGACTTTGGATGTGATCTCAGCTGCCTGCAGCAGAGAATCAGAGAGCTGACAGGAGATTTCAGGGAAGCCCCTGGAAAGTTCAGGCATCCTGGGGAAGCTGTTCCATAGGTCTCAGCTTCTTATGCTCTGGGTCAGAAGTTTCACTAAAGCTAACCTGAGAATCTCGCCAAGACTCACCTCTTCCTTCCACTGCAACCCGAGAATAATGGCATCTCTTCCCTTCTGTGTTCTAAATGTTGCTCATTAGCATAATAACAATAATAATGGAGAGAAGTACTAGAGAATAAATTATTGGCTTCCCTCTTAGAATGAATAGATGAAGGTAAGGGAAGACTGATGTGATTTTGAGTTCATAACAACTGATACGGTATAGTCCGCCCGTTTGATAACTCAAGCATTCCCTTCTACCAAATTAAACTTGTAAAGTAATAACGACAATGATATCATTCTTCCCTTTGATATAATGCAATTGTCTTTATTCCTCTGAAGAAGTGGTTATTATTTTCCCAAAAAGAGTGTCCTTTTGTGGATATGGCCATTCCTTTCTTAACTCACTCACCATCCTTTTTAATAACCTGCAGTACTTTATTACAGTTTTGGCTGTAATTATAATTAAGTTGTAAATTCTAATTATAAATTTAAACACAATGGGTGAAAAGTGCTTAAAAGAAGAGAAAGAAAGTAAAGAACATTGACTAATGTGTGATATAGACATAACAAGAAAAAGAATATGCATTTCTATGTTTTCCTCATTTCTGGAACTTATCCTGGAGTCATAGTTGGTATTTATTACTTCCTTCTTCCACTATCCATCCTCTGTCCATTTTTCTCAATACCTCTACTATTTGTGTTTATTTACCTAATCAATTGACCCAAACTTTTTTCCTAGAAAATTCTGAACCACTACCAGTTCTGATAATATTTACTTACCATCCTCTTTTAGTAACATTTATTACTTATGATCAAAGTATTAAAAGGCACTCTAGAGATTTCCCTCAGATCCAGATATACTCCTTTGTTATTCTATCATGATTAATCATGCTCAAATGTCTCAGGAACCTAAGGTGATCAGGTGGCAGGCTCAAGTTCCAAGTCACTGTAACCATTATTTTGTCCCCTTATAGAAGTATTCCACCTTTGCGAGTAAGTCTTCTAACATAGCAGGACCCAAAGTTGTAGGAGCAGGTAGCAACACCTTTTGGTTTCACAGCCTCTGTCTTCTGGTAATGGACAACATGGAAAACCCAGAATAATTTCCCTGTATCAATATTCTTATTTTAATCACATCCACAAATTGTCTTTTGCCGTATAAAGTAGCATTCACAGGTTCCGGGGTTAGGAAATGAACAAATTTGGAGGCCATTATTCAGGATACTACATCACATTAGTACAAAGTGATGGTAGTAATGAGCCTTGGTGAGAAGAAATATATGTTTTTAAACCCATGAATAATCTCCATCTCTGCTACCAATGTAATGTTATGAGCCCATTGCACAAGTTCAGGGTGGGGGTGGGAGTGGCAGCGGGAGAAGAAGCTTACATGTGTAGAATGAGTTCTCTTGGCCCCAATTACTACAGTGGATGTCTTTTGGGATAGCTTTTGTGCAAAATTAAAATAAGACACAAAATCATCACACTGAAGGCTCATTACAGAGTGTCCATTCACATACATCATCCTCAGAGCTTCTTGTTATTAACATTTCATCTTGTGATTGCCATTTCACTGATCGACCGGACAAACATTAGTCACTGCCATGAATCAAAGTGGAAACTTATCTCTGGCTGTCTCTCCTTTGCACTCATCCAAAGAGAAGGGGCAGCTAGTTGTGCTGCATAAATTTCTTCCACTTGTTTCTTTTCTCCAGGGTATGCTCTGGAGTTGAGGCAGACTACTTTTGGGTGAGACCAAGATATCATCTATAGTTTTTATTAGTTTTTTTTTTCCTTCTATTTGTCAGTTTATCTCCAAGATTGCATTAGGTATAAATCGAAGGAGATATGACAATTTTTCTCATTTAAGAACCATAAGAATCTGGGGGCCCTGGGTGGTTCAGTCAGTTTAGCATCTGACTCTGTTTTGGCTCAGGTCATGATCTCACAGCTTGTTACTTTAAGCCCTATGTCAGCACAGAGCCTGCTTGCAATTGTCTCTCTCCCTCTCTTTCTGCCCCTCTCTGCTCACTCTCTATCTCTTTCTCTCAAAGTAAATAAATAACCATTTAAAATAGTTTTTAAAAAAGAATCATAAGAATTGAAGGCTATTGCTAATGCAATTTACTTGCACCTCAATCTTTAATGAAACCTACATATAATGCCATACACACACACACACACACACACACACACACACACACACACTATTGTGGTTATATTATTATATATACCATTTCTACTTTAGTGAGAGTTGTTTTGCCATAGCCAAATTTTACAGTTTGCTGGATCAGATGACACTCCACTCATGGTGGGCGGTTAGGTTTTAATAACTGCTTGTTGTCTCATAGACAAACAATCTTAACCAGGACCCAATAGTAAGCCAGTTGCCTCCTATCAAAAGTTACTGCAGTATAATTTCTTTAGGAAAAAGGATGTGCTCCCTATTGTGGCTTGAGAGAAAGATCCATATCTACTGGAGACACTTGACCATCAGTAAACCAGCTGGGTTATAAGGTCTTGATAAAATTCATTTACACTGATCCTGAACCTGCTTCATTCAGTCTTCTCTTGGTTCTCATAGTACATTTTGTTGTTTAGCACACCAAAATGGAGTATTTTCAGCCACCAAACAAACCCTGGAAACATCAAGCCTTGTCTCTATTGATTAGTTCTAGAATTTGGAAAGTATACTTTGTTCTTTATTGTAAAGAATATATCTTTTTAAAAAAAATGTTTAATTATTTATTTATTTATTTTTTGTGTGTGTGTGTGTGTGAAGAGGTAGAGGTTTATTGATTTTTTTTTTTTTTTTTTTGTGAAGAGGTAGAGGTTTATTGATTTTTTTTTTTTTGTGTGTGTGTGTGAAGAGGTAGAGGTTTATTGATTTTTTTTGTGTGTGTGTGTGTGAAGAGGTAGAGGTTTATTGATTTTTTTTTTTTTTAATTATTTATTTTTGAATGGGAGAGTGGGGGAGGGGCATGTGTATAAAGAGGCAAAGAACCTCAAGCAGGATCTGTGCTGACAGCACAGATGAGGGGCTGGAACTCAGGAACTGTGAGATAATGACCTGAGCCATAGTCAAGAATCAGATGCTTAACCAATTGAGAGACCCAGGCTCCCCGAGAATATATCTTAATATGCCCCACATCAACACATACTTGGAAACTTCACCAAATGGCAAGCCCCTTAATTTGTTTTAGCCAATCTTTCACCACTGGTACACTTACAGTAACCATCTAAAATACTTTTCTTATACCTTAGGATGCAGAGGTAAAAACAAAAGAAAGAGGATATGATATCGTAATATTGTTGCTTAGAGACATATATTTTTGAGTTTTGGTCATTCAAGTGACCAAAATATGTTTCTTTGCATATATTTGGTCTTTTGCCACTATTTCTGGCTCACTGCTCTTCAAACCCTTTGAATTTCTTAGGTGTTGAGGGTAAAAAAGTGGCTTTTGTTATGTTAATGAATGTGGTTTTATATTCCACCCAAGGGCTGAGGCTGGTTGCCAGGAGGACCAACCATGTGATTAGAGGGGTGGAACTTTCCCTCCCATCCCTGACTTCCAGGGAGGGGAGAGGAGCTGGCAGTTGAATCAGCCAGTGGCCAATAATGTTGTCAATCACAACCATGCAATGAAGCATCCATAGAAATCCATAAATTTGAAGAGTTTCAGAGTTGATAAACACCTGGAGATGTGGTGAGAGTGGTGCACCTGGAGAGGGCATGGAAACCCCATGCTCCTTCCCCATATCTCATTCTGTGTATCTCTTCATCTAGCTGTTGATGCATACCCTTTATCGTATCTTTTAATAAACTGGCAAACTTAAGTGTTTCCATGAATTCTGTGAACAACTCTAGCAAATTAATCAAATTGCCAACTCCTGTGCTTATAATCAAACCTAAGGGAGGAGGTTGGTGGAACCTCCAATCTATAGCTAGTTGGTCAGAAGCACAAGTAAGATTCCTGTGCCTGTGACTATCTTCTGTTGCCAGGGTGGGAAGCAGTCTGTAGGACTGTACCTTTAACCTATAGAATCTGATGCTATTTTGGAGTAAATGGTGTCAAATTGAGTTGAACTTGAACATCCTGCTGGTGTCCAAGGATAACTTGGTGTCATATGTGGGACATCACCTCCTGCCATATTGGAATTGAGTCTGGGAAGACTTAAAGAATGCCAAACTGTCAACAGACAATCTATCGTTCAACTGTGAATTTTTCAGGGGCAGAGGCATTTTTCTAAATGTGTGTGCAGTCTTTAGCAAATACACGAATGAATGAATGAATGAATTGTTGCCTAGATCAATTTGTTCACAATGACACTTAAGCTTTAAGCATTCTTGGAGACAAACAGTGACTCATTCTTCTAGATTGCCTTTATCATAACAGATATACAGCTTTTGAGTCAATGGCTTTATCCCAATGTTTACCAGTGTAACAACTAAATGACTCAAACCCATGACACCTCAAGGCCTGTGAGAAAGCCAAGATGATTTTACTGTCACCTTGACATTTTGTCAATGTCTGTAATTACAAGGCATGTGGGTCAACAATTGAGTTGCAGATTCATTCTCTCCATCAAGGGATTTCACATTTAATTAAGTTAAAAAACCGCTGGACCTGAACTCAATTCTTGTTACCTTACCTTACCTTACCTTACCTTACCTTACCTTACCATACCTTTGACTGGTTGAAATGGACTTTAAGCATTTAGGGTTGCATTTAATAGCATATCTAACTTCATCATGTTGCCAAATTTCTGGACATTTCTAGAATTGGGAACTTGCTATTTCTCAGTTTCTCATTAAACTAATTATTTGTTCTGCCTTCCATTTTGCTTCTTTAATACATACTCTTCAGTGAGTTGGATTAAAACAGCATATTTTTTTTCTGAGATTGCAGTTTCTTCTTTTTCTATTTGTTCATTTGCTTATTCAAAAAATGTTTGTTGACAATCTGCTATATACCAGGCATTATTATTAGCAGCTATGAAGATTAACAGATTTCTGACAATAAAGCTATTCCAGTGAGACGTGGTAACATGTCAATAAATGAATAATTAAAAATATTAAAAATAGCATATCAGATAGTTATACATCCTGTGAAGGGATTTAATTTAGGTAATGGGATAAGGAGTAGCCTTATATTAGTTATTCAGAATAATCTCTATAGAGCATGAAATACATTTTTCAAGGAATATGAAGGAAACAAAGGAAGAAATTGTAAAGATAGAGGGAAGAAACATTCAGAGGGACCAGGTAACACAGGGGTTGGCAGACTTTTTCTATTAAAAGGTCAAATATTTTAGGCTTGTGAAGCTCTCTGTCATGACAAAAAACTCGTTGTAGCACAAAATTAGCCACATCAAAAAATACAAATGAAGGGATGTCACTTTGTATCAATAAAACTTTATTTACAAAATCAGGTGGTAGGCTGGATTTGGCTCTCAGACTATATAGTTTGCGAACTCCTGTGCTTATACAAAGGCCTCAAATTGTAAACAAACTGGGCATGTTTGAACTCAAAGAGTGGCATGCTTGCAACCCGATGGATAGGGTGAAAAGCGCTAGGAAATAAAGTGGGAGACGCAGGCAGTGTCGGGGTCATATAGAAGAAAATTAAAGCCAAGAGAGTGGATCATATTTTCAGGTTACAATAAAATGTGAATTTGGCTACAAATTCTTGCTGTCCATCTATCCCTACATCATTTTGTGCATTCAGTGTGCCCTTCCAATCTGATTTTGGGCTTGAACAGCTCTTATGCACTGGGACTAGTGTTCATTTTTCCTTTTAGAAAGGCTTTTCTTTTATAAACGTCCAAGTTCACTCTTATTAAAACTATGCTGGTAGTATAGAAAGATGATGGTGACTTAGACTTGGTGATGTCGGAGTGATTATGAAGCTTTGGAACACATTTTGGGTGTGGTTTCAACAGAATATCGCAAAGGGTTGAATGTGGGGAGTGAAGAAACGAGAAATCTGGGACCACATGTCAATGTCATAATCAATGTGGTAGAATGGTGGATTGGACAGTGAGATAGGGAAAGTCTGAGGATCAATTATCTCTGAAGTCATTGACAATTGAGTGGTTTGTTCTGGCCCATTTCAGTATAAGGATCAACATGATACCTAGACTGCAAAGAGATATCTAGTTTCATGGCTATTTTAGTCTTTCTGCTTAAGAAATCAAACCTATGTCTTTTGGGTCTTTACTTGAAGTTGACAAATTTAGTATAATGCCTAGCATCACCAAGAAAATAATATTAAGTTATAACAAATGGAACAGTTAAAAGAGAACAGATACAGAGGCAAAAAATGAGAAAGACCCTTCAGAATTAGACCCAAAATTTCTGGTCACTGTAAATCGGGCTTCACTCCTACTTTGGGCAAAACCCATCCTGTATCTTAACTGAATATATCTTTGGGGAATGAAAATGTTCTCTCCTCTTAAAGGTACTAGACAGGGGCACCTGGGTGACTCAGAGAATTAAGCATCCAGCTCTTGGTTTTGGCTCAGGTCATGAACACACGGTTCTTGGGTTCGAGCCCCATGATGGGCTCCATGCTCTCAGTCTGGAGCCTGCTTGGGATTCTATCTCTCTCTCTTTTTCTCTTTGCCTCTCTCTCTCTCTCTCTCTCTCTCTCTCTCTCTCTCTCTCTCAAAATAAATAAATAAACTTTAAAAAAACAAGTGCTAGAGATGGAAAAGCACCATATTTAGAGTTGAGCAGGTGAGAGGTACATCCTCACTCCACCATTAACTAACTCTGATCTTAGACAAGTTATAGAGCATCCCCCTCAGTTTTCCTCTCTCTATATGGTAAAATTTAACAGTCCTTATGCAAAATCCTTCTTAGAAGATTTAATTGGTTTAGATTAGTGTCACTTTTATTAGATAGTGTTTATGATCAATTAGTATAAAATCATTGCCTTGAGAGGTGTTCACAATCAGGCTTGTGTTCCATTGCTGACTCCCAACTCTACCATTTTCTTTCTTTCTTATTGCCTTTCAGCCACAGACATTTTGGAGATTCTTCCTTTTTTTTTTTTCTCTCTGTTTCTGCAATATACCTTTGTGACCCTTATCTGAAACTTTGCATTTACCCAGCTTCATTTTCACATGGCCTAATCCTGCCTGATCTATAAGATGCCAGCTTAAATGTCACCTACTCAAAAAGGTATTCAGTTCCAGGATTTTTTTTTCATAGAATTTAAACTTCAACTTGCTATTTAATCTACTTAATGTTACTATCTTTCTTCCCTACTAGAACATAAGCTTCATGAGACCAAAGACATTTCTCTTTTTTATCAAAAACCAAGCCTAACACACCGTCTGACATAAACAGAAACTCAGTAATTGTTAGATTGCAAGTGAGTTGTTTAATTAGTCCCACCATTTTCAGTAGAGGACTTGGCACCATAAATAACAGTTAATATTATTATCATTTTTATTATGGTTTCGTTTTGAGAAAAGATTTCTGAATTTCTCAGTAGTCCTCTGCTTTAAATAGACTGTCAAGGAAAAATCTCTCAAATAAGCTTTTCTGAATTTTTCCAGCTTATCAAAAATGGCCCCAATGGAACTGTCTTCCTCTGTAACAGAACCAATTAGTCTGAGAAGCTTTGGTTTGACTGAGAGGTGTTCCAGTTACAACCACTTCTACAATTAAGCTTCTTTAGATGTCTGGGCCTTGATTTGCATTTTTCTGGCACAGACATTTGCCCTGTAGTCCCTTGCATAACTATAGGACACATTTCCACTAATTCACTCCATTTTTATTTCTTTCAGCCTTTTCCTCCCTTCTTCCCTTCCTTCTTTCCTTTCATTATTCTTTCCTCTATTATTTCCTGCCCTTCTGTATTCCTGCGTTCAGTCAGCTCCCAATTAGGCACTGCTGTAAATGCTGGAGGGACAAGACAGAAAACACCCTACATTAATGAAACTCACACTCAAGTCTAGAAGATAGGGAATAAATAAGTGAACAGATAAGTGAGCAATCTGTGGAACTGTGTTTGTGAAAAACATTCCAGTCCATGGTGGCAGGAAATGCAAATGCCCTGAGACAGCAATACGCTTAACATGTTTACAGTGAGTAAAGGATATTGGCTTTGTAAGTGCAGAAGTTGTTGGAAGTGACATTTGAAGATTAGCCAGCAGTAAGACCATTACAACCCCTATATTTTACCCTAAATACACAGAAAAAAGTTTGAAGAGTTTTGACAGGATAATGACTTGATCTGATTTACATTTTGACAGGATTTTTTCTGCCTTGTGTGAACCACAGAATGTAGGGAGTCAAAGGTAGAAACAGGAAAATGAGACAGGGGGCTCCTGTTGTAGCCCAGGTGGGAGATGACGATGGTCTGGAATGTAGTGTAATAATAAAAACAGTGAGCCTTGGGATATATTTTCAAGGTGAGGCCAACAGTGTTTGCTTGTGGTTTAGTTATAGTGTGTGAGGAAATCAAGCATGGTTCTACAGTTTTTTGTTTTTTTGTTTCTTTTTCTAAGCAGTGTGGTAAATAGTAATGCTATTTATTTAGAAGGGGAAGAATAAGTTAGGATAGAAAATCTAGAGTTCAGTGTTGACATGGTAAGTTTGAGGTGTATCAAAGATTTACACTTCTATATGAATCCGGAGTTCAGGAGAAAGATGGCCTTCAGCTATAAATTTAAGAGTCATCTGTATAGCAATGATGATGTTCAAATCCATGGCTTCAATAAAGTCACAAAGGGTATGGGCGTAGTTGGGGAAAAACCAGAATATTGATTTGGGGGTGCTCCCAAATCGGGAAAGAAATGATACTGAATCAAAGAGAATGAGACAGGAGCCATGAGATTAGAGGCAAACCAAGAGTGATTTTCTGTCGTGGTAAGGGGATAAATATGGAGGGTAAATGCAGGAGGAGAGACCACTTGATGGTTTTATTTCTCCCTAGGTTCTATCTAACCATTCTGCCCTCCTGTTGACTACACAAGTACTATGGCCAATTGACCTTGTGGTAGATTCCATGTTCACTACCAAAATGATATGTTGATAAAGACCCAGTCATCTGTCAGCTTCATCTGACACCCCTTTTCATCACATCTCACATAAGAAAATATGATACCATTTTGGACAACTGGATGTATTACCTCTTCTATAAGTTGGCGATAGCATTTACTTATTTTTGTAACTAATCCTATGCTAGTCCAATGAAATATGCATCTTAAAGCTCTTTGAACATTATACAGTGCTCTATTAATGCCAGAATTCTTTGCTATTATTTGTAAAAGAAGCCAATGGTAGTGAGGAAAGACAAAGAGAAGAAAACAATAATGTTTGGTTTGTTTCTTTCTTGATTTAGAATGAATCACTGGGTGTATTTAGTTTCTGTTCCTTTACTTTAACATGAGTTTTCAACTTTGCTACTCATAAGTTTAAGTCTTATAAAGTGTTTCCTGCTGAAATGCCATGCTGACTGTTATTCAGCAGCAAATAAATATTGCTGTCCTCACTAATTTGAAACAGTATGAGTTTTAAACTTCTAGCTGTGGGAGATTTATTAAGATTACAGTTTTCATCACCATCCCTTCAAGTCCATCAAGATAGGTCAAAGCTGTATAATTAAAAAAAAAAAAAAACTAACAGCAATTTCCATTCTTTTTAGACTATGCTTTCTGAGCCAGCAATATCGTTAGAAGCACAGGCTTGCAGTAAATGAAATACATATCCACCTACTTCATAAATATTTTAACCTGACCTCAGTTTTTGGATTAAAAAAAAAATGTTGACCATTTCATTTCATTGTAAGTATGAAAGCAAAATAGTTCTTTTTACGAAGTAAAAAGGCCTACCTCCTACACATAAAATTATTTTTGTACTTTCCTTTTAAATAGTTATAATAGATGAGTTAAAATGAAAATAAGTAACCCTGCCATTCACTCTGAAATGATGAATATTGGCAAGGAACTCTTTTTTAATTATTGTAATTTTCTAAGTATCATTTCAATGAATTGCCCAATTACTATATTTATTGATTTAGAGTAATTGATTAAATGGTCAATAACCGGGGCCATTTTATTCTAAGTTCATTAATGCTCATGCAAAATGAGGTTTGAAAATACTTTAATGATTATTATGGTCAATGCATAGAAATATCTTGAGAAAAATTCTAGACTGTTTCAAGAAATATGATTTATGGAACAACAGCCAGAATTTGAAATGACCCCTCTCTTGTTGGATAGATTAAATAAAATTAACACTCAAGTGAGTTAGTACCTTGCCTAATAGACTAGTCATGATCATGAAATTTTGAGAGCAAATTGTATCATTATATAACAAATCCAATTTTAAAGGCATTAATTGACTCATTTTTTTCTAAGATACTACAATGAATACTTTTATAAGAAAAAATAATAGCTCCTCCACAGCTAGTAACCAATTAAATAATCCAGTTACTCTTGCTATGCATAGGTTTTCAATCAATATTTATTCAGTGAGTTAATATAGCTATTATATAAGTCTAAATTTTCAAGTTAGAATAATCTACTTTTAGTGATTTTTGCATATTTATGCATAGCAATGTTTTCAAGAAAATCACCTTAGGTACTTTGTAAAAGGTTAATTCCTCAGTTGTACTAATAAGACTTGGGAGAAAGTTATCAATTATGAAGTTTCACTTTTACCCATGTATTCTTTCCCTCTGGGGAAAAAAAAGTTGGGGTGCCTGGATGGCTCAGTCAGTTGAGTATCCGACTCTGATTTCAGGTCAGGTCATGATCCCAGGTCTGTGGGGTCAAGCCCCGCATCAGTCTCTGCACTGAGAGTGGAACCTGCTGGGATTCTCTCTTTCTCTCCGTCTGCCCCTCTCCTCTGCACTCTCTCTCTCTCTAAAAATAAAAATAAAATAAAGTTTGTTTTTTTTATTCTAATTTTTGAAATAGCTTAGGAAAATAGAAAAAGCACTGAACCATTTTTGTCACTTGTGATCCCAAACAAATCACTTAATTTTTTATGACTTCTTTTCTGCCCCTGGAAAGTAATTAAGATGGTTTAAACATATGTGATCAAACTCCTCACACTCACTACACTTTTGCTTACTTTCATGAATTGCTCCATAAAATCAAGATATGAATATGGTAGCATAGTTTTCTATGTATTTGCTAAAGCCCCCTCATACCTTTGAAGCCAAAAATCGAATACTGCCCTTTTGAAATGCTCTACACTTCCTTTAACTCTTTAAGAACACTGGGGATTTACTTGGTCAGAGTTACTTCAGAGGCCAGGCAGACAAGAAAGCAGGGTGTGGACACATCTCCATTGTTTCTGATGATCACAGAGAGTCAATACTGAAGACTCATAGTGTCTCGTCCCTTGAACATTGTCCAGCCTTTTGGGGTGCAAGTCTTGAGTGCCACTGCTGGGCCACACACACAGGCTTGGAATCTCTCTCCGTCTCTCTTTCTTCCTCACTTTGTTATTTCTCATCCCTATTCTTCCTCAAAATACAACATCTTGACCTGATGTCTGGGTCGAGGGAGCTTCTTAGCCCAGCTGTGCTGGATGCCAGCCCTATTCTCCACTTTAGCCCCTTAGGTCATTGTTTGAATCTGGGTTACTGGCTCAGTTTTCTTTATTCAGCATATTTTATTTTAGGATACTCTCACTGAGTCTTGGTCAAGTTTATCCTGCTTGACTCCAATTTTGTATCCTGGGAAGCAAGAGATAATGCCCTGTCTCTTAGAATGTCCTGAGCTCTGAATCAAAATAAGCTATCTATAAGTTAGGGATCTCAAGCAAACTTGTCCAAAATTCCCACAGCCAAACTACAGGACATTAACTTTGCATCCACACTAGTACCAGTGATATTAACTGCATTGGAAGATTTACTTCAAGGCACTGTTAGTCATCACCATGGTCATAGAAGATGTGGCCTTTTAAGTAATCCCTTCAATAGGTGATTTATTTGAATCTTTCCCTACACAGGTCTCATGGGAATAATGTACATCAAGGCATTGTAAATTCTAAAATGTTAGGCTTAATAAGGTAATTCAACTTCTCTACACACATATTCCCAAATGGTATGGTGCACATGAAGAAATAAGTTCTTTAGTCAATGTCCTTTTCATTTGCAAATGTGCATATGGAATCTACAAGTACAGAAAATGATTGCTTTGTAACATTTAAAAGATGGAATATATATCTAATCTTATTCATGTCATGATCAGTAGTATTTGTTTTTAAATCAATTAAATTTATCAATATGCATTGAATTAAATTAAATATTAAGTTAGGAGTGCCTGGGTGAGTCAGTCAGTTAAGCATCCAACTCTTAATTTTGGCTCAGGTCATGATCTCACAGTTTCATGAGTTTGAGCCCCACATTTGGCTCTGCACTGACCACATGGACCCTGCTTGGAACTTTCCCTCTCTTTCTGCCCCTACCCTGCTCATGTGCTCTGTCTCTCTCAAAATAAATAAAAAGTGTATATATATATATATATATATATATATATATATATATATATACACACACACACACACACACACACACACACACACATATATATATATATTAAATTAAATATCAAATATGTATTTTAAAACAATTATTTTCTTGGTGCACTGAATTTAATGATTTTTTTTTTCATTTCAGAAAGGTACTAAATAATTCTTATAGAACATTAAAAAAAATGGGTTAGGGGCGCCTGGGTGGTTCAGTCAGTTAAGCCTCCAACCTTGGCTCAGGTCATATTGTGGTTTGTAAGTTCAAGCCCCGCATCCAGCTCTATGTTGATAACTCAGAGCCTGGAGCATGTTTAGGATTTTGTGTCTCCCTCTCTCTCTGCCCCTCCCCTGCTCATGATCTGTCTCTCTCTCTCTATCAAAGATAAACACTAAAAAAAAAAATTAAATCCAAACCAATCAAAACTATCAGTATTCTAATTCTAATAAGTGGACTTTAAAACAAACACCCAAAGTTACTTCTTTTCTTTGAGTAATGATAGTACTTGAAAGCAACTCACAATTGACTATTTTCTGTGTGGCTTAAAAATACTAGTGAGGAGAATAATAACTATTTTGCTACTGAACATATATGATGGTAGCTTCATCCCCATATTGGAAAGTACCCCTCAGGACATTACAGCTTCATCCTACTATGCTTTCCCACCCTAATTTTTCACACACTCTTTCTTTTTAATTTTTCTTTTTAAGAATATGCTCATTACTGCAGCTCTGAGTGAAAGTATACCAGCTAACCTTATCTAATCCTTTCACTATGTGCTCTTTTTGTTTCTAGCATTTGAATGAGATAAATTTCTACCACAGACTATGTATCTCTCAGGATGTGGCAAGAAGTATTCCAGGGGATTCCAAGAGGCTTGTGAGGGCAGGACATGTATAAAGACTTTAAATGATTAGCTGAATCTCTCAAGTCTTCTTGGAAAAGAGCCACGTTCCTCTGCTTGCTTTATTATACCTTCTTTTCTGTCCAAAGTTTAAAATATGGCCCCCTTTCCCAGACTTCCTTCTGTATCTGATACCCAGTATAGAATGTTGCAAAGTATGAAGTGGCATTGAACCAAAGGATTCAATTTGAATTCTTATCCCAATATTTACTACCTCATGATTTTAGGTGGGTTTACCTTCGGTCTCATCTCATTATATGGTGTTACTACTCCCTCATCATATGTTGCTACCCCCTTGGATAGCACCTCCTCATTACGTGATGTTCGTATATTTATTGTGAAAATTTTTTTCAAGTTTATTTATTTGTCTTTTTGAGAGAGATAGGGAATGAGTGGTGGAGGGGCAGAGAGAGAGAAAGAGAGAATACAAAGCAGGCTCCACACTGTCAGCACAGAGCCTGATGCAGAGCTCGAACTCGCAAGCCATGAGATCATGACCTGAGCTGAAACCACAAGTCAGACTCTTAACTGACTGAGCCACCCAAGCACCCCTGTGAAAATTTTTATCAAAGATCTTACCTGGTTCGTGGTTAATGTTTCATGATGTTAGCTGAATAAAAATAGGTGTTGGTGAATAGGTATATTAATGAAGTTGGCTACATTAAAAAAGAAATTGTTTCTATTGTGATTTTTGATAAGTTTCTAAGTACTTATCTTGCTGAATTTTAGGTCCCTTCGAACGTATTGATTTATTCATCAAGCATTTCCCATGTGTTTAGTGTTTATAACATTGTGCTAAGTATCATGGCAAAGGGGACTCAGACTGGAAAAGTAGGTATGAGACCTTGTTTCTTCTTGTTGGTTTAGCTTTACCTCTTCTTTTCTCCCAGAACTTTTGTGCTTAATTAGTTCTATTTCCATAGCTAATAACAATTTTAGCTTGTGGACTATATTTCTTTCACCCAAGGTTTTATCAAGTAATACATTCTCAATAAGTATTTATTAAAAGAAGGACTAATTGAATAAAGCACGAAGAGTTTAAGAGTGTTGCTGATTTAACAATGATGTTAACAATGGATGGGAACTTCACGTTGACTTAACAATGATGTGCACAGATCCCCAAGCAGAGCTGGTGGGTCTCAAGATTTCTTCCCAAAAACGCCTGAGACTTTTTCTCTGCCAGGAGTTTTGGCATCCAATTCCATCGATCACAAATTGAGCATCATCTTTTAGAATAAAGACACCTGAGAGGGAATTGAAGGCTACCGTTCTTCTTGCATCAATATAAGCTAATGATTTTGTGTGCATTTGCTTCCCCAAGCTCTAGGCTCCAAAAGTATTGGTTGTAATTAAAATAAAATTAGTTTGTTTTCCTCCCATACCTAAGTAAGCTTAGCTGCACCAATTCAATGGGAGTCTGGGGAGGAGATTAAAACTCATTTGAGATCCTTGAAGGGGTTGCATGCACTTTTCAGTGAGCCTGAGTGGGGTACTACATTTGATTGATGAAAGCTAATCGAAAATATTTTGTAAAATAGATTTTCTCAACCTGGCATGAGAACCTAATTACCAATAAGAACATTGAATACATGAAAAATGAAAATATGTTCCAGACTTCTAGTTACTATGGATTGTTTGGAATAGGTCTTTTCTGTAATTTTATTTTTTCCTAACACAGTGATACAGTTATATTGTGTGTTATGTGACAGGGCAATATATGTTACAAAATTGTTAATAAAAAAAAAAAGGAAAACCAGTGGTTAATCAAATAGTTATTTATTGCCAAACAACTGCTGAAAAGTTTCACATTATCTCCTTTAGTTCTTACCAAGTCCTTATGAGGTTAGTAATACTAACACTATTCTGTAGACAAGGAAAGGGACCTGGGGAGGAGATAAAGCCAATAAATGACAGAGCCGGAAGTTGAAACTGGGTCTCTCAGTGAACTTCAGCATTGTCCCATTGCACTGTACCCATATTAATCTATCCATCACAGATAAGTGTGTCCTGTCCTTGTGTCCAGCACGGTGCCTAGGTAGAGTAGTGGACAGTGCAGACATTCTTGTTCTGGTCTCATAGAGTGTAGAACCCCATGGAAGGAGAGAAATTACACAAATAAACACAGAAATAAATATGTACTTACATGTTGGTGTCTATTATTTGACATAAAAAGATAGGTATGATGAGAGAGAAAAAAAATGGATGCAACTTAAATTAAAAGATGTAATGATGAGGTTGGAGTGGTCAAGAAAGGTCTCCTGCTGGTCTAATGGTGGAGGCAGCGTCTGGGTGGGGTCTTATTGGGAGCATACGATGTCGATAGACTAAAGGAAAAGAAAGGATTTGTAAAAGGACAAATGTTTTAAAAATCCATGAGAGAAAAAGGAGCTTGGTTCTCTCTAGAGATTGTGAAATTAGTCTGGGCGGGCTGTGCATGTGCTTGGTCATTGAACTGGCTGCAACATCAAAGTAAAAGGGTTTTAGAGATTCTGCTGAACTTGTCTGCCAAGCCATTGTCTGGATGCCCTTATACCTTAAAGTTAAAGCAGTTGACGATGACTCACCCCCATCTCGCCTCCCTTTGGTAAGCAATGCTATTTACCTAAATTTCCTAGATGTTTTCTCTTATAGACATCTTCAAAGCTTTCCAGGGGCTTATCTATAGTTTTCTCACAGCTGGAAAAGGAACAGATAAACTCTGAGTTCCACCAAATGGTTTTATGATCCACTAAGCTTTTGGAAAATGTCTGTCTCATGGATTACATTCTGTAGAATATGTGTTTATACTTGATCTCATATTTTCCATGGAAAAATCAGTTTGGAAAACACTTCATACTATACCGTCCTCTGAGATCAGGGTCTCTAGTAAAATATGTAAAAAAAAAAATTTAATAGACAAAAACTGATCAAAATTTCAACAAATATCATGCTTAATTTTCTTCAACACAGCATTTCTCAAACTCATTTGATCATGGAAAACTTTTCTGTTGCTGTTGAGGTGACCTTCCAACCCATTGTTTGGGAAAAGCAGCTTCAACTCCATCACTTAAACCTTAATACATAGAACTCTCTCTAAGGAAGGCATTTTGCTTCTTAAATTACAACTAGACCAAATCAGACATGAGTAAGCAGCTAATAATTCAACCACATTGATATTTTGTTGGCATGTAATCAAATCAATTTAAATGGCACTGAAAAGCTACTCATGTGCTTTAACTCATCTCTTAATTTTGTATTATTTTAATTGACCCACCTATTAACTGATTTGGGGGAAAATTTGTATATGTATTTCATTTCAAAGTCTCTCTAAAAGTAGATCCTAAGTATAACAATCAAAAATATATCCTTGTATATTTTTAGTATCTATACTCAACACACATTTTTGAATTAGTATTCTCTCTTATCCTAACATTTTGAGGAATTAAGTCTTTAATAAATTAAGATAAATAAACCAATCTGTAAATTAATTCCAATTCTTAATTATGTCTTCTGAATCCTATTTTCTTCCCTTATCCATAGGTACACTTATAAAATATTTTAAAGATTTTCTTGAAGTGTGTTAATATATCTCACTTTTATATTAAAAGTTTACTCTCTTCCAAAGTCATGGAGTCTCAGGATCAAATGAACTTGTAATACTTGCTTTGTTTTGTTCATTATATCTTGAGGTGCCCCCTAGGTTGCCCTGGACTTCATACACTCCATGCTGGGATCATCTGTTCTTTTTTATAATTTGAAGTTTCCAGCTCTTTTTTTTTTTCCTCTCAAATTTGTTTTGAAGTAAAAATACCATCATTTTGAAACACTTGGAGAAATGATAGTTCTTGATGCACTTTCTCTTTACTTCTATCAGAATTAATTATTGTATTTTTTTTCTGATCCATATTTGAGTGAAGCAATTAATATTTCTTGAGACACGAGCAAATACCTACTCAAGAATGTTTCAGAACTCTTCCTAATACTAAAAAATAACATAGACATAAATCCAGAGCCCCAAAGTAACTTGCATAATATCACACAGCTAAGAGAGGCAGAGCCCTGCTTGGAATTTAGGTTTTCCTGAGTACAAGTATGTGCTCGTTGTTTTCTACCACAAAACCTCATTTCATTAATAAAATTCTAAGGATGACTGGCTTGGTTGTAACCCATGCAAATGTTACCTGTCATGATTTTCCAGATGTTTCTTTAATAACATTAGCACCCCAATGGCTAAATGTTATGCCAGTATGAGTATGTATATGAAGAAGGGAAAAAAATAGCTTTTATTTTAGAAAGACAAGACATCATTGTTATCAACAGATAGTAGCTAATGGCTAAATACGAAAATTTGTGTTTTGAGGCAAAATGCATTTGGATTGTTTAGCTGATTTTTTTTCCTATTCACTATAGGTTACCATACTGATTTCTAACTAGATGGATGCCCCTGTGTGTGTGTGTGTGTGCGTGTGTGTGTGTGTGTAAGATAGACAAAATTTGTCATCAGATAGTACTCTTTAATTAATAAGAAAATATGTAGAATTTTTGAAGTTGCCTAACTCTTAAAGAAAGAAATAAAGAGAAATTCTCAAATTAACCTAGGTCTGATATAGCACCCCAACTTGTATTAATCCCTTTTTAACCACTTTGGTCAATAATGATAGATACAATTAACTGATCTGTTTTTTTACTCAACATATATTAATGGGGTGACTATTTTAGGTCAGATGCTTATTCTATGAGTTGGAGAAAGGCTAAAGTAAGACTGAAATGGTCCTTGCCCTCATGAAGTTTCTTTTGAAAGGGTTAGAGTCAAACAGTAAACTTGTAAACAATTTACAGATTGTGAACAGTGATATAAAGCTCTTATACTGGAGAATAAAATGTGGAGGTTGACATTTAAGTAGAGTCCTGAACAATGAGAATGAACTAGTCGTGCAAAAACCTCACTAAAAGCAGTTCTACTCAGAAGGAATAGCTGTTGCAAAGCCCTAGGTCAGGAAATATCTTGATGTGTTTAAAGAACATTAAACAAAACAAATGTTTTTGTTTAGCCGGCATAGCAGCTCAGAACCTGGAACCTGCTTTGGATTCTGTGTCTCTTTCTCCGCCCCTCCTCTGCTGTCATTCTCTCTCTCTCTCAAAAATAAATAAACATTAAGAAATTTTAAAAATGCTAATGCAGATCCTGTAGTGTCTGGTAGAACATAATAAAAGGTATTAGTTCTATTTTATGTGCCAACTGGAACACCTGAATGTTTTTAAGCAGAAAGAATGATATGATCTGACTTATGTTCTGTAACTATTCATCTGGATGAAATATAGAAAGCTGACTATAGGAAGTGTGGTATAAACATTAGTTTCAACCAAATAGTCCATGTTTCATATTTCTTGGAGTTGAGTGGGGCCATGTCACTGGTCGGCTTAGTCATCAAACCCCCATCAACAGTGCTCCAGCCCTTTACCTTTTGTGCCACAGCCGTGGAGGAGGCTGAATATTCCAGATGCTGCTCTGTACGTTGGTGGAGTCTCAGTCAGCCTGGGCCCCTAAATGATGATACACAACAGAGTCCCTTGAAAGTCCATAAGAAGCATATAACAGGAGCATGAAAGGAATACTAGTTGGGTTAAGCCACTGCCATTTTGGAATTGTTTGTAACCACGGCATAACCAGACTTATCATGGGTAATACAGAGGGCAATGCGGGAAGAGGAAAACAAGATAAATGTTATAATACTTCACATGAGAAGCAATGTTATCTTGAATTACTGGCAGCTGCAGAGTACAGAGATCAAATTGAAATGGATTTGAATTGCATTATGTAGGTAAAGCAGACAAAACTGGTGGGCAGATTGGATGTTCTGAGTGTCTTCGAAATGGACAGTCTATTTTATCAATTGTCTGTTGGAACCTGAAACCCATTCCCACACTGATCGTTACTATCACCTCCATAGCAGGAGCTGGAAGCCCAGAAGCTCCATTCTCCAGACCGTCTCAGAGGCAGGGTTCCAGTTTATGCCCTGCAAATGGAAAACTCTTGTTAAAGATTCGATAGGATGAGAAGAATGGACAGTCACCTTGGCTTCAGCTCAGAGGTGTCAAAGCTTTGGAAGATGGCAGGCAGGAGATTTTTGCCAACAGATTCCAGGCATCAGAATGTGAATCGACCCATTTGGTGCCGAGAGCCTTGTTTGGGGTTGACAGTGATTTCTGGAAAGGCAGCAGCAATTTCCCAGACCTTTACTGTCTCCACTCACCCAACAGTTTTATAACCCTCTAATTCTTTGTACTATAATCTCTGCTTAATGGAAATACCTAGAGTTGTTTCTGTTTTCCACACAAGCTATTCATTACCCAGTATAATACAGCATATATATTTTCTAACAAATCACCTTCATAATCAGAGGAAACGAAGGCTCAGAAAGTTAAGGGCATTGTCTAAGATCCTTTCATTATAATTGGTGTAACTGGCCCATAAAGTCAGTTCATAACTTGTGATTCATTACTTGTGCTCTTTCTATTACGGCATGTCTCTCTAAATCTTAATATTCTTCTCTATAAAATGGAATTTTAAACAATTTCCTTGTAATCTTAGAGCCTATGATTGACACTATCACAATTTAGGCATTCTTACTTCAGCAATGAAATTTCTGCTTATAAGGAAATGATACCTACTGGTGCATCTCGGCACATTTTTATTTTTCATCTGATTCTCATTTTAGCATAAAGCTACTAAATCAGATTTCATAATTTGAAACTCTTTGAATTTGCTGGTTTAGCTTACAGGTAAATGATACTATGCAGAACTGCTGTTACAAATCCAATAACACCACAGTGGAAAATGAGAAAATAGACATTATTGAAGAAGTGAGGGAAAAGATTTTAAAGAACTGATTTTTGAGTCAAACGCCTTTCATCGCAGACAGGGGGACATTAAGGAAATGCCTAAAGTAAGCAGAATGTTAAAGCTGTAGTTTGTTGGGGTTTCCCCCCCAAAAAAAAATATTTTTCTCAAATATCTTGGGAACGTATTTCGTTTTTAACTTATCAAAATAAACTCACTTTACTCTTTCTTCTTCAGAGCCAGGAGTGTCCTTTTCATTTAAGTCAAGCTTTAGGTATAAATAAAATGGGCAAGCACTTGGTTAGAGAGTTGATTAAGAAAGGTGAAGAGAAGCAGACACACATGCACCCAGAACACGTAAGTACACATACAGAGGGAAATAAACCATGTTTTAGGTTTTGCTTAGTGGAAGCCCCAGAAGAACTGAAAGGTCCTAAAAATCAGGTGAGATTATTTAAATATAGTCCTATTATTTATACCATTTACAGCATATTAATCTGCTCAGGCTACCAGAACAAAATACTGCAGACTGAGTGGCTTACACGACAATTTATTTCTCCAGTTCTGGAAGCTGGAAGTCCAAGGTCAAGGTGCCAGCGGCGTCGGTGGCAGTGAGGCTTCTCTTCCTCGCTTGAGATGGTCACCTTTCCACCGTGTCCTGCATGGTATTCCCTCTGTACATGCAGAGACGAAGACATCTTTGGTGTCTCTGCCTTTTCTTATGAGTCCTATTGAATCAGAGCCCCGACTCTATGACTGCATGTAACCTTCATTGACTCCTTAAAGGCTCTATCTCCAAATATAGACATGTTGGGGGTTAGGGTTCCAACATGTGAATTTGGGGGGGGGATGTAATTCAGTCCAAAGCATGCATATATATATATACATATTAATTTCTATACACATTTGTTGAATCCTTGTTATGTATATATAAGTGTATATATATGTATATATATGTATGTATATATATGTATATATATATATTTGCTGAATATTTGCTGGATATGTAACAAGGATTTGCTGAATCCTTGTTTTATATATGTATGTATATATATGCATTACATATATGTATATGTATGTATACATATATATGTATACATATATATTACATATATATGTATTATATATATAATATATATAATATATATAATAATATATATTACATATATATTTCATATTATATATGTGATATATACATATTATATATGTGTATATAATATATATGTATATGTATATGTATATATACGTATTATATATGTAATACGTATATATACATATACATATACATATATTACATATACATACATATACATATATATTACATACGTATATATGTATATAATGTATACATACATTACATACATGTATATGTATGTTTACATATACATATATACACATATACATATACATATATATATAACACAAGGATTCAGCAAATGTGTATAGAAATTAATTTGGGACTAATACATTATAGATGGCAATTATGATTTATATCATCACGTCAATTTCCAATGGAAAAATTTCCAATCTCCATTAAAAAATATTTCCATAAAATACAGACTTCAGTTACAAAGTCAAGGGCTCAGAAAAGAGATTCTGTCTTTATACTTTAACAAACTTAGTCAATATTTTTCCTTATAGTTTTATTCACAGAATTTGTGAATGAGGCTAGTGTGTGATTTTCATCTTCTGTTAGGTCCATTTTCATTGTTCACTTTAAATATAATGTATTTTTTAAAAGGCAATAGCATTCACATTCAACGCCCCTCTTCTCTGGAGAAAAGAGGCATTTCTAAGTTTAGAAGGGAGAGGCCCCAAGAAAGGATAAAAGCCTGGCTCAGTCTATGTGAAATGAAAATGTTCTGTCAATAATAATCAATTTTAAAAACGGCACCACATACTGAGGAAAAAGTTGACCACACACGAAAGACTGAAAATGCAGAAAATTAACCAGGGAGGAAACAGAAAAATATTTCTCCTTCGTAATAGTCAAGAAGACACAGTTTATATCCTATTTCTCGCTTGAAATACGAATTCAAAACGCAAGCAGCTCGTCAGTGAAAGCGATACTCTCCTATATTGTCACAGTGGCTGCAAATCAGAGCTCTGACTTTGAAAAATACGATGAGAAAATATATCAGGGCCTTAAAGCTTCACCCCCATTGATCAGGTTGTGCTAATTCTGAGAAGAAATTAGAAGTAAAACTATAAATACTGTGTCAAAGCCTGAATCGTGACCCCCCAAAGATATCACGTCCCAATGGCAGCAACTCGTAATCATTGCTTTACGTGGTAAAGATTTTGCAGCTGTGAGCAAGGGATCATGAGATCGAGGGATTATCTGGGAATATCCAGCAGGTCCTACGCCTGCTCGTAAGCGTCTTTCTGAGAGGGCGGCAGAGGGAGACACGCACGCACGCACGTACGTACGTGCATGCACACGCACGCACACCCGGAAGTGATGCGGCGTCAGGGCAGGGAGAGATTCAAAGGTGTTCGCCGTGAAAACGAGTGATGCGACAATTCCCCGGGAATGCTGGCTGGCAGACAGCACCAGCTGGGAGAGGGAAGGTATGGATCCTCTCTCGGAACCTTCAGATGGAGCTCTTCTCTGCCAGCACCTCCGTTCTGGCCCAGTGATAATGGTTTTGGATCCCTGACCCCCAGAACAGTGAGAGGATAAATGTCTATCGTTTTCAGCCAACGAGGTTGTGGTACTTTGTTAAACAGGAAGCTAGTAACATGCGGATAAAAAACAAAACAAAACAAACAAACAAACAAAAAACTTTGTTGCAGTGTCATTTATAAAAGTAAGAAAAAAAAATCAAGCAGTTCCGATTCAAAAAGTATGGATATGATTAAATTAGCCATGGCACATTTATGCAATTGGATATTATTCTGTTTTTTAAGTGTTTATTTATTTTGAGAGAGAGATAGAATGTGAGTGGGGGAGGGGCAAAAGAGGGCGGAGGGGAGAATCCTAAGCAGGGCTTGAATTTACCATGAGATCCTGACCTGAGCTGAAATCCAAAGTCGGGCGCTTAACCGACTGAGCCACCCAGGCGCCCCTGGGTATTGTTCTACTTTTAGGAGAAATATATGTAATTTTAGGTAAAATGTCAACGAAGTTTCCAAAATTAGTCATAAAATGGGCAAAAAGTTATGTAATCGTTATCATGTCTGAAAAACAAATAAAACACCTTTTATTTTTGATTGATTGAGCTCTTAACATGGTGGAAATTAACCACGGGCTAGTATGACCCCCTCTGACTTAATCCTGGGGATACCGCAGAAGTTAAAGGAAAGTGCACGAGTCTGCAAATCGTTGAGAAAAGCACGGGGTAAGGGAAATGTCAAGTAAGTGACACTTGTCGCCTGCCACCAGGAGCAGCAGTTCCAGGATGGCAACCCACTGCATGCATGGTTCACAGGTGTCAGGGATGTCAAGGAAGGTACGACTCACGCAGGGCACTGGATGGAACAATGCTTTACTCACATAGAGCAAGATAGAGTATGATCAGTGTCAGGGGTGAGCAGAGGTCACTGATGGCCGGTGGGTCTCATCCCACAGCCACAGCAGGGAGATGGTCTTCACATACTCTTCTACTGCATGTGAAGGATCATGTTCCCGCCCTGCCAGGAGCAGATAAAGCAGCGAGTTGGACAGGTGTCATATGATGCACACACCTAAGCAGAACAAAGAAAGGTGAGCCCAGAACAGAAGAAGGTATTTCCAAACAAGATCACATGCACAGCACGGGGATGAGGGCTCCCTATTTCCCTGTAAGGAAATGTTCTCCTCTATTCTTCTCAGCTCTGTAGCTAATAACCATGCATATTGATACATTTAGACAGAAATGTTTTGATATCCGCAATGGACTTTGAAATGATCTCAACATATGATAGTTTAATGGATGGATAGAAGAATGAATAGATGGACAGAAAGTACTAATGGCTGAGTCTAAATAACAGGTGTAAGGATGCTCAGTGTAAAATTCTTAACAACTTTGCTCTATGTATCGTTTGAAATCCTTTACAATTAAATGTTGAGTGAGAAAAGTAGGAAAGAGAATACATTTTGAGCCACAGTTTTATTTATGTATACAGTTGACCCTTGAACAAGGTAGAGGGAGGGGTTCGTTGAAAATTCACATATGACTTTTGACTCCCCGATTACTTAACTACTAATAGCCTATTGGTGACTGGAAGCTTTACTGACAACATAAATGGTTGATTAACACATACTTGGTGTGTTATGTGTATTATGAGAATAAGGTAAACTAGACAAAAGAAATGTCATTAGGAAAATCTTAAAAAGAGAAAATACATTTACAGTATTTGTCAAAAAAATAATCTGTGTATAAGTGGACATGTGTGGTTCAAACTGCTGTTGTTCAAGGATCAGCTGTATTAAAAACATACACATAAAAAAAACATGTCCTAATATGCTGCAATATGAAAGAACTTATGTGAAACAACAGAGGTGAGTGCAGATGATAAGTGGAAAAAACATGGATTTGTTTATAAAGATTGTAGATGACGAAGGCCAAAGGACTGAGGAGTGTAATTGGGTCAGCTCTCTGTGCTGAGGTCCAAAATAACAAATATTGTTTTGAAAGCCAGTGAGAGAGAATGATGCGTAAAGCAGACATCACTTGCTCCCTTGTATATTCTGTAACCAAGTCACATGTGAGAAAGGATGCTTGATCCACACTAGTTGGACGTAAAGTGACTGTCTGCATTTTGTTATCAACTCTTCTATTCCAGGAACCAGCCGTCTCCATAATGATTCACTTCTGGGTCTACATGAAAATATTGAAATCTCTTCGTATGTTCCATATTAAATAGTATCACAAAATGACATGTGGCTCCTCTGAGGAAGCCAGGATACCAGTATTTAGTCCTGACATTGTTGGGTGACTTTTGTACGATGACTTTAACACCTGGTTCTGAAATGGCCTCGTGTGTAGATAGGACTGAATACTTTCTCGAAATCTTTTTTCTAGCTGCATCATTTTCTGGGGAGATGTTAGAATGGAGTAGGCACCAAAGCTCTGAAGTCAGGTGGTTTCTAATTCCAATTCTGCAACACGCTGGTGATATAACCATGGGCACGTTTCTTGATTTCACAGAGCGTGTTTCCTCATCTGTAAAATGGAAAGAAATCAGTCAGGCCAGAATCAACGTGAGGATAAAATAACAAAACAGGTAAGGCACGTGGCATTAGATTCCTTATATAATACATTGTCAACAGTTGCTTTTGCTGATAAAAATTTCAATCTGGTTTTTCTTTGTGAATAGTTTTCCCAGATCATCAAACACTCATATTAGCCTTTTAACTTAGGCCTGATTTGAACACGCCTTGGAGATACTCGCTAAGTACTTGGTATTAGCAGTTCATTAGACATAATTTTTCTCCTGCTCCATATAAGTGGAACCCTTGTTCTGATTCACCTGACAGATGCTGAACTCCCAAAGAGAAGCTTGTTAAACATCCAGCCAACTGGAGAGCAGTTTTTTTGTTTTTTTTTTTTTTTTTTAGTCCAACTGCAAATGTACCAACCAAATAAGCATTTGTTTAACAAGGAACTCAAAGCATTTGTTAGTAGTTACTGTCACCGGAGTCCTGGAACAGTCTTTCTGCCAAAACTAATTCAGTCTGTCCCCAACTCCTGCTCAATCCTCCCACGCTTCCTTTGCCCTTATTTTTTTTTTCTTTAACATTTTTCTTAATTTAGCTTTAAAACGCAAGAACCGTTTTATCAATGGTGAGCTTTATGTAGTTTTTTTTTATTTTTCCCTCCCCCCCACCCCCTCTCCTGGTGTTGGTGGAGTGCTGACTGGAGACTGACAGCAAGGTGGTGGAAGCCAAAACTTTTTTGTTATATTTTGGATTCTGTTATTAAGTAGCTAAGTAGACCTTAGTCTATCACTCATCCTATGTGGGTTTAAAGATCTCTATACCCATCTTTGAACAGCAGGTCCATTGTGATCATGCCCTGAAAAAAGAGTCTTTGTTTCTGAACTGACACTTTTGTGCAAAATATAGGGGTCATATTCATATCCATTTCTCCCTGCCCTTGCAGCTTTGTAAGTCACAGTTGATGAAGGCACAACATTCTGTGATCTGATGTAATTCACCATGAAACCGCTATCCATTTTTGACACTTAAGCTCTGCTTGCCAATTTGCAAGTCGGCTTACAGACTGTCCAACCGTGGGGTCAAGCAATTATTCTATGGGCCATTGTGAATTCTCTGATGTGGTTGCTCTCTATGTGATTTGATTAAGAGGGTGGCCTGAGGCCATATACATACACTTCTTAGCAATGAACAATTAGGTAGAGAAGGTTTGAGCATAAATGCTGTGATTTTAAGGACCTGGGACAGTCTTTCTGCCCTTGTCTTTCTACCTCTCTAAATGTTGATACTCCAAATCAGGTTAACAGGTAGAAAAAAGTATTTCATTCCATGGTAAGAGGTTAGTATTTAAAAGCAAATGCCTGGGGTTAACTGGTACCATTTAGCTGTTATTTCTTGTGCGGGGTTGGATACTGTCTCTTACTCTCTCTCTCTCTCTCTCTCTCTCTCTCACACACACACACACATACACACACACACACACACACACACACACACACACACACAGCTAAATCATATCATTTCTGGGACCTCAGAACATCACTTTATTTGGAAATAGGTTAATTGAAGTTGTAATTAAGTAAGATGAGATCATACTGAGATAAGGTGGACCCTTAATCCAGTATGACTGGTGTCCTTTTAAGAAGAGAAGAGATACAGAAGCATACAGGGAAAATGCCATGTGACAACTGAGATAGCATTATGGGCAACAATTGAAGCTAAGAGAAAGACATGGAAAAGAGTCTCCCCTGAAGGCTTCAGTCAGGGCGGGGCCGTACTGACACCTTGATTTAGGACTTCTGGCCCCCAGAACTGTGAGACAGTACACTTCTGTTGTTTTAAATTCACCTCGTGGTGATTTCTTACGGTAGCCCTAAAATGCTAATGCAGTATTTTATGTATTGGAAGGAGTAACATAAGTACCCTGAACCCTAAGGTGAAGGAGCATAGGAAAATAGATGAACATAGTCAAAAGTAGCCCTTTATCCCATTACTTCGTAGCTTACCAACACCTTTCAGAACTGGAGACATTGTCCATGCAAATTCTAAGAATGAGATCCAGGCTTTCCCCTTCCTTACCTTTCTATCATCTCTGCTTCTTTCCCCTTTTCGTGTGGACTCCATAACCTTCATCCATACACTGTTAAGGTCCTTATATGCCATGTTTTTGAAACTACTTAATTTCTGTCTCTGTAGTTCTTTGAGCTATCAAAAATAATTTTTCCTATGGTCTCACTGATTAGCGAAATCCTGCAAAACAAAATAATACCTCTCTTCGTAAATTGCCTTTCTTCTGTCTTTGGCTATAAAAGGACAGCTGAAGTTACCATACATGTGACATTTTGAAGAAACCATTGTTAGTGGCCCTTTTGATGCATACAGTTTTAGAAACCTAAAAATTAAAGCTTTGCTTAATTGGTCTTTAAGATACCTCAATTTGCACAGCATGTAAGCTCGTCTCTATCCTGAATCTTCTCCGCATCCTGATTTCCCTTAACCAGAGGTGATTCTCAGCCAGACAGTAAAATGGGATTGGACTCAGGATGTTAGGGATGATGCTCCTATTGGGTGTCCGTCAGGGATACAGTCAGACAGATTCCGAGATCAGATAAGGCATCAGAGATGAGATGAGGTGAAAGAACTTCGGCCCTGTGTTTCGGCTTTGCATACTTTGAAGTATTCTCATCAAGCACACAGATTATATTTCTCTTTGTTAACACAACCGCACTGTTCTTTAATGGGGAGGAAAAAAAGAAGGTTTTCATTTGATGTAAAAAAATAAAAAAAGCCTTATTCTTCCCATCTTACTTGATATATACTATTCAAGTTTTTGTTTGTTTGTTTGTTTTCCTTTCTATTTATTTGGCCTGTGTTTTCAAGTTACTATATATTCTTTGTTCTTTTATTTACTAACTTCCTTTTCTGATAATTCAAAGCAAGCAAACATTTGAAAACAGATGCCTTCTATCCCTTTTAGTAAAAATGTTGTATTGTTCCTCCTATTGGTCTCTTCCTCCTCATTAACATAAAACTTTAAAATTTTTTACTTGCCGCATCTTCCCTTCCCACTCCTCAGCCCCTGTGTGTTGAAATGATCTAAACCATATGAAATTACCAATATCTGGGCTTTTTAAAAACTGGAAATTGCGTATGGATTAACATGTATTTATGTTCTGGTCCCATAGGAAGTATTCCTTCATAGCTCATTTATTCTCCATCCTGCCCTGTATTGAGCTCTTTGTCCCTGATGATATTTTGGATAATTAGAGTTCGTTCTTAAATATTTTCTTCACATCGGATGTGTGGGTCATACATTGCATGAATCTTGATAAGTACTGTATTTTCTTCCACCCTGACAGGTAAATGATACCTTGGTTTGATGTCTGGGTGATAGTTCTTGGGTTTTTGTTGTTGTTTGTTTGTTTGTTTGTTTGTTTTGTTTTCCTTCAGACTTTCTCTAGAAGATTTTTAAATTGTTATTTTATTTTGTTTTGTTTTTAATTATTGAAATTTAGAAAATGTATAAGGATCTACATAGAGCTTTGTTTTTTTTGTTTGTTTGTTTTTGCATTTTTGAAATGAAAAAGACCTTCTAATCAATGTGTTCCATTTCCATTTAGATTTTTTCCCCCACAATTGTTTGGGAATAACCTGTCTTCAGTTTATCCTGTTTTTTCCCCCTTCTATTTCTGGTTCAGTTCCAATTCATTGGAGGTCCCCTATGTCTGTCTTCTTAGTCTTTTGCTTTTTACTCCATGATTTCTATCTTGTTTTAAATTTTGGATTTGTTACAAGTTATATATATCCACACATATATACACACACATACACATATATGTACATAATTTGATATTTTATATTATTTGATATTATATATATAATATTTGATATTATATATTATATATATAATTTGATATTCCAGGCCACTAATAGATCTTAAACTGAGCACTTTCCATTCTGTTTATATACTTAATTCTATATTTTAAAAATACTGTGCATTTAGCTTCAGAAAGACTTTTTGGAGTTATAATGGAACCACTTTATCTTCATTTTGTAATGTTCTTTTTTGTTTCTATTGTTGTTTTGTCATGTGTACCTTAAATAGTTTATTTTTGCCACAGAGAACAGATTCTTTTTAACTCCTGCTAAATTGTCATCTCTCCTGCTGCTGGATCCCCATAGCAACATTTAAATGCTCTTTCACTGCCTCCTTGAGGATCAGCCATGCTTGCTACCTTTCGGGGGAAGGAAGGTGACCCTGGGCCAACGTTGAACAACCTCGACTTGAGTTCCCAGGTCTCTTGACTTGAGGCACCAGGAAGGGCTTGTCTGTGTCTCAGTTCCAAGCAATAGTGCTATCAACACCGGTCTACCTGACATGTTTCCCTACAACTTCTAAAGGCAGGGATGTCAGTGGCTTCTCCACCATGGGGTGGTCATTCCTTTCCTACAGGAGTTTACAAATCCCAAGAAGCCAAGCTCTTTCTGGGATCCACCCTCTTATATTTGCGTCAACGTTCTCTGGCAAAAGTCCTCAAACTCTCTTCCTGTGCAGTGGAGGAAAGTCTTACATTAACTCTCTGGTCTGAACACTAGCCAGTGCCATGTTCTATTCAAAGTCTCCCAGCCTTGTCTGCCCAGCCTTTCCAGCATCTATATGGCAGGACAGAGAACCGATGGTTGGAGAGGAATTAGGAATGGGGGCTGCAGGGAAAAGGTCAAGTCCCTGATTTTTTTTAGAATTCATGCTATTGTTTTTGTAGCAAATGTTTCTGACATGTAAACCCATTTAATTGACCACTCTCCAATATATTTTCTTAGGTAAGGGACTAATTATTAGTACAAATATATTTCCCTGTGCTACATGGTTGCCTCTCTGAGGACAGAAACAAACTAATTCTTTTCTTTTTTTTTCTTGTATGTATCATGGTCAAGTGACCATTATGAGTTTAATCCAGATGTTTAATAAATACTGTTTGATTTGGTAAGATCATTTTATAATACCAGAAAAGACATACATGCAAAGTTAAAAGGGCATTAAAAGAAGAATGTTACTTCTGTGTTGTTTGGACATTTTACAATAAGTATGTTTTACTTACTTTAACTTAAAAAGACACACACACAAAATAGTAAAAGTTATGACCAAAGCTTTTCAAGTTCAATTCACTAGATTTGTGTATATTTAACATTCTAGACCTTAAATTACACTGAACATGTGTAGAGTGAAGGAAGGAAAGAGAAGGAAAGAGGGGAGGGAGTGAAGAAGGGAAGAAGGGAGCTACAGATAAATTAATTTCCTCTGATTTGGTTTATGATATAACTACAAACAAGAAATTCATTTTTGGAATATTTGTACGACCCAGTCACAACAGCATATTTAAATGAAATGTCTTATAATTTGAATTATTTGGAAATTTATTGAAAATCATAAGTTCACTTGTTCTCATGGAAATATTAGCCAAAAAAGCATCGGTAGTGCATCCATAAAATAAGTCGTCCTCACCTACTTTAGTCTTGAGTAAATAGTAACCATCTCTAATTGACTGAATCTTGATTGTGTAATAGTTTTATGATTCAGGAGTGACATATACTGCAAATTATGTAGACCAGTTGAACAGTTACACGTCCTGGCTACATGATGTGGGTTTGAAGAGACAGTCTATTATTGAAAGTAAAATTGAAATGGAGAATTCCAACAATTCTAAGAATCCCAAGAAATTCTTTTCTAGTTTGAGTTATAATTTCTGTGTTTTGCTAATGGTCAAACATAAGGCTTTGAATGGAGCGGGGTGCAGTCTTTCACTTAAAGAGTCTGTCAGAGGAGCGCCTGGGTGGCTCAGTCAGTTAAGCGTCAGATTCTTGGTTTCTTCTCAGGTTATGATCTCACGGTTCCTGAGATCAACATCCCCATTAGGCACCACACTGACAGCGTAGTACCTGCTTGGGATTCTCTCTATATATCCCTCTCTCTCTGCCCCTCTCTCCTCTCTCTCTCTCTCTCTCTCTCTCTCTCTCTCTCTCACTCTCTCTCTCTCTCAAAATAAATAAACTTAAAAAGTGGAGGTGGGGTATGCCTGGGTAGCTCAGTAGGTTGAGTGTCTGACTCCTGATTTCAGCTTAGGTCGTGATGTTATGGTCCATAAGATCCAGTCCTGGGTTGACTCTACTCTCACAGCATGGAGACTGCTTGGGATTCTGTCTCTTTCCCTCTCTCCCTGCCCCTCCCCCATTTGTGTGCTCACTTTCTCCTTCTCTCTCAAAATAAGTAAACAACAACAGCAAAAAAAGAATCCCTCAGAGCATGTAGGTGCTCTGTGATAGGAACCTTAGATAAAGGTAGCTATTTGTCTCTTTATATTAGAATAGAGGAGGAAGTAAATGGGTTTTTCCTCTGTTGACTCTGACTGTTTGAATCTCCTTTCTAAATATGAAGACCGTATTCACAAGATGTTGAGGTTGGGTTTGACACAGTGTCTAGAAGACATTATCTGTATTCATGCTGGATCTTATACAAGACCCCATCAAAAGGAGCCCATGCCAAGCTAGAACTGCTATAAAATGTTTATTTTTCCATGCTTGTAAGAGAAAAAATACCAGTGATTATGACTTCTAATGTCTCCATAGCGTTTAGTCTGATCTCAGAATAAAGAAGCTATAAGAACAATGAGAATGTAAAGCTTTGTCTTATTTCAATTTCCCCTAGTGACACATATTTGGCTGGAGATAACATTTCACAGACATTTTTGTCTCTTGACATCATTTCATCTTTCCATACTTATTTTTAATAAAGTAGAAAACTCTAAGGTTTCTGTTATTAAATTTATTTATTTTTTAATTTTTAAAATATTTATTTATTTTTGAGAGACAGAGACAGAGTGTGAGCAGAGTAGGGGTGGAGAGAGAGGGAGGCACAGAATCCGAAGCAGGTTCCAGGCTCTGAGCTGTCAGCACAGAGCCCGACGCAGGGCTCGAACTTACGAACCATGAGATCATGGCCTGAACTGAAGTTGGCCGCTTAACCTACTGAGCCACCCAGGCACCCCTAAGATTTCTGTTATTAAAGTGATCATTATTTTTTAGTTTAGATATTAGCTGAGAAATGCTGAGAGCCCTGTTTCTTGTGTACACAACTATTACTTAACTGTAAATTTGTTAGCATTTTTCATTAGTACAGATGTCAGTGCTTTCAGTGACACGTGTTAGTATGTGTGGTGTGTATGTGTTTTAACCATATCTATGTTCGTGTGGGTGGTGGTGAGGGAATAGGTTCCCAGGGGTTGTGACTAAAAGTGACGGATAATTCACTGTGATAACTTGAAGGAGGTCATTGAGGGGATATGACTACCAGTTGACCGCGAGCTGGACCTGGGCAGTCAGAAGCTCATCACCCCCTTCCCACTTCGTTAGAATGTACGCTCTGCCCGTTGTTCACACAGTGTGAACTATTTTTAAAAACACTGCCTTGAGAGAGCAATGTTATGTTGAGATCATCAGAACAGTATATACGACTGAACCCATATAAGGCCTCTGTATAAGCTTTTAAGATTTATAAACCCACCAGGGCAGGTGCAGAAATTTACTCATCTTACAAGTAGACAAACATCCCTCCCCCAAGACAAGTTTCATGCATAAATCCCCTTGCTTATTAAATGTGCTACCTATCCGTAGTAGCCTCTTTCTTCGATGCCTCCTTGCTCGGCGTATGGAGCCAATTTACAAACCAACAGCAATGTAGTTAAATATTGAAGTTTATCAGAATGTTTTCCTCCCATGTGATCAATTAGCACTTACCATTTTACTGTATAGAATAGACCATTAAAACTTGCTTACTGCTCGGGTGCCTGGGTGGCCCGGTTGGTTGAGCATCTGACTTTGGCTCAGGTCATGATCCCACGGTCCATGGATTCAAGCCTCATATCGGGCTCTGTGCTGACAGCTTGGAGCCTGGAGCCTGCTTCAGATTGTGTCTCCCTCTCCCTCTTCCCCTCCCCCACTTATGCTCACTCTCTCTCTCTCTCAAAAATAAAAATAAACATTAATTCTTTTCTAAGAAATTGTCTAATGCTATAAGAATTTTGATCTAATTAATTAATAATTAATTCACTAATTTAGTATGCATACATTCAGAAAAAAGCAACTTGAAAGGTGTTTTCTTAGATATTTTTTATACATAATGCGTTTAGATCTAGCTATTCAGTTTATTAACAAACAGCATGTTTGAAATCCTCTACCTAAAATTAGAGTCCACAGAATTAATGGAAGTTTTGCAAAGTCTTGAACAAAGTTGGCCCTGCCATTTTCTGGGAGGTATAGTCTTTCTGATCTGAGATCTGAAACCCCACCAGGATAAAATGAGTACTAAATTGTTTTCAAAGCCTAAAAATATAAAAGAATTGAATTATTGGTTGTGTAGCATTCTTTGCTGATAAAAGTAAATAAATAATGATAAAAGTACAGGATATTTGACAGACAAAAGTCTGTCTATATAGGAGGAAAAACAGTTACAGCTAATTGTTAAGATGTAACCTAGGCCAAGTCTCTGCAACATTTCCAATATGCAGAGAGATAATAAAAATTACTAATAGTTTTTCTTCTACATCAAAATAAAGATAAAAATAATAAATAAGTTAGAATAAATTGAAATAGAATATAATAAAATAAAACATAAAGGCTTAGTTCAGCTTTCTATTGGTTCTTGACTTGTCCTTTATCTATTCTGAATAAAGTATCACAGACACAGGTTTAACTCTAGAATGTTGGTGGAAAGATAAGCACAGAATCTCTGCCTGTTTTTCCAAGAAGTTCAGATGTAATTGCATCTGCTGGTAATAGTAAGGGGCACCATGTGTTTTCCTCCTCCTCCCTCTCTCTGTCTCCCCTTCCTTCCTCCCTTCCTTCCTTCCTTCCTTCCTTCGTTTATTTTTTCTTTCCTTATGTTTTCATTCCATTAGTCTAGAATCCTAATATATCTATATATCTATATCTATATATCTATATAGATATATAGATATATATGGCTTTATTTATTTTTACATCAAATTTGGAATACTATAAGGGGTCTTATTTTAAAATCTGCAGTCTTCCTATAGAACTCTTATAGATACTGTCATGGCCTCATAAAGAATCTGAAAAGGGGAAATTAAAAATCTTTTCAGAGATTATCTCCTGCTTGCTCTCTTTATCATTCTTTTCTGCAACATCCTTACCCACCTTCATCACTGTCGTCTGAGGCCTAGAAAACTCCTCCCTCCCCTAGGAAGTACTATGTTCAGTTCTCTAAACCTAAAAGTAATCTCTCCTCTTATCTCAGAGAGAATTTATCTATGTTCTTAAAACTTTTATCTCTTACCATTTTTGTTTGTTTACTTTTATTGTTACATATGTGCTTGCTTTGTTTCTCCTCTTAAATTAGGGCTCATAGATTTAAATGCCATAAGGTGCCAGGCTGAAAATGAATGAGGAACCTAGTATGGACAATCTGGAGTAGTGACGATGGTGGAAACTCAAGAAGGCAAACTCAACCTAAGTGGAAGTGTACTAAAATGCTGTCCTAACACAACTCTGCCAGATCCTGGTCCCAGCCTGCAAGTTACTGAAACACATTGACTCTTCTGTACCATAATAGACTCAATGTGTTGCTCAACTTTACATTAAACACAGCTAAACATTAGTATGCTGATCAACCAATGTGTCAGTTGTCTGAATTAGCAAAGGACTATTGTCTCAGGTATGTCTCTTTCCTTAGTTTCGACCACATTTTTTGTCCCATACTTTCATTCTTGGTTCATAGGACTGTCTTCCCCAAGTTGAGTGTGAGTTTCTTTAAGAGGGAAGCAAGGGCGAGGGGGTGGGGTGCCTGGGTGACTCAATTGGTTAAGTGTCTGACTCTAGATTTCAGCTCAGGTGATGATCTCACTGGTTGTAAGATCAAGCCCTGTGACGGCTCTACACTGGTGACATGAAGCCTGCTTGGGATTTTTTCTCTCTCTCTATCCCTCTCTCTCTGCTTCTCTGCTTGCTCTCTCTCTCTCTCTCTCTCTCTCTCAAAATAAATTTTAAAAAAAGAGGTAAGGGAGAAGATCAAGACATAGTGATGTTTGTTTCCCCAATGTGGTGTCTGCTCTAGAAGAGTCTGCTAGGGAGTCATAAGCATTTGGTGATTGCCTAAGAGAATGAAGACAGAATTTAGGTAGTAGGGCTATCAGGACGTAGAACTGTTAGGTGGCATCATTTGTGAGCCTCTACTCTATGCATGATCTTGTACTAGATAGTAGGAAAATACAGAGTTGAGCCTTGAACAACATGGGTTTGAACTGCATGTACATATACTCACTCACACACACACACGCGCACACACATTCATACCCGTTTATATTTATGTACAAATACTATAGAATACTGTAAATGCTTTTTCTCTTATGATTTTCTTGATAACATTTTCTTTTCTCTAACTTACTTTATTATAAGTACATAATGCATATCGTAGAAAATATGTGCTCATCAACTGTTTATGTTAGTATTAGGGCTTTTGATCAACAGTAAGCTATTAGTAAAGTTCTGGTGGAGTCAAAAGTGATAGATTGTCAACTGTGTGAAGTCTTGAAGCCCCTGACCCCTATGTTGTTCCAGGGCCAAATGTACAGAGATAGATGTTTCTAGCATTTTCTTTATACAGGTCAGAATATATTAAAAGATAGGATGAAAAATGAATAGTATTTATCAAATTTTGATTTTTTTTTCATTTACTGTTTGCATGTATTTAAGTGAGTGACTTTATCTATGTAGGCCGATGCCTCTTTATCTTCTATGAATAAAAATTTGGCGGGGTGAAGAGGTAGGGGGCCAAATAATATCTAAAGTCCTTTTTAGCCTGGAAGCCCCGAGAATCATTGCAGTATGGTTTTGGGAACATGTGAAAAACAAAAACAAAATAAAACAACCATGATTTGTGCCCAGAAGAATTGTAATGAACATAAATGCCGATGTTTCTGTGTTATTTTTTGCCTTTTATTTTGAAATAAATTCAAACTTATAAAAAAATATCCAAAACAATACAAAATTCTTCCTTATACCGTTCACCCATATTCTCCAAATGTACCAGTTTATCACATTTGCTTTCTCTCTCTCTCTCTCTCTCTCTCTCTCTCTCTCTCTTTCTCTTTCTCCCTCTCTCTCTCTCTCTGTTTCTGTCCCTCCATCCCTCCACTTCCTTTTGGAAGTGACTTTCTGTCTTTGTTTTAAAGGTCTTGTGACTTTGAAGACCACAAGCCAGTTATTCTGTACAGAGTCCCTCACTTCAGGGTTGTCTGATACTAGTTCAGGATGATATTCAGCCTCGGTTCTCTGGGGGCAGAAATATGAGAGAAGTGATGTCCTGTCTTTCTCAGTGTATCACATGAGGAGTTACCTGGCTTCCTTTCGTTCTACGTTCCATTTATGGTTAATTTTTATCACTTGAGTAGGCTGTTGTCTGCCAGGTTTCTCTACTGTCAAGTTCTTCTTTTTTGCTTTGCAATTAGTAAATACCTTGTGGGCGGAGATTTCCAGATGATGTAATCATCTTATTTCTCGTCATACTTTTGTCACTAGCCTTACCATACTAGTCTTACCATAAGAAATTTGATGTCAATTTTTTATGTATTACTCAGATCGCATGAAGTATGTGGTCACATATTAGGTTTATCTAGACCACAAGATTAGTTCTACAGTCAGAAAGCTGAGTAGTATTGGCGAACTCCTGCCGTAGCTTTACAAGGTCAAGAACCGCCTGGATAATACTGTTGTGACTATTACAGAAGGCTGAGGAACATTTGAAAGTATAACTAATAGTCTCTTAGGAATTTTGTTTAATAGTTTAGACAACTGTGCCACCTTATGTTTCAAAACTATTTTTTTAAGTATTACACTTGTGGAATTATTTATTCATTTCTTTTTTCTTTTCTCTTTGTTTCATTACTGATTGGTCTTTGGGCTTATAAGCATAAAAGTTATGATAGAACAAACAAATCTGTGTGGGTACATTTTCTTTTTTCTTATTTTTAAATAGATTTCAATTTTTAGAGCATGTAGACACATTCTTATTCTTTTATCTTTATTGCAGACTTTGTAATGTCACATTACATCCTGTCAATGTTTTTGGCACAAGCGTTGATATATAAAGATGCAAATCTGTATGTTATTTTGATTTACCCAAAAAGAAAATAATATGAGCTAATGCTTGGTTTACTGGCTGCTGGCAAAGATTATATTTTTCTTTCTTTACTTTGTGTTTTTTAACCACTCATGTAAACATTAACTGACAGCTCTGGTCTCTCTTAAATACTTTATTAATGAAGTGAAGTTAGGGGTAAGCAGAATGTTTATAATGTAGGATGCAGATTGCTCTGACTCATAAGATGTTGTGAGCAGCAATGACTGAATAATAACACAAATACTTCCACAAAAATATGGACACGTATAATCAAATAAGATTTAATTTAAAAATGAAAATCTAATCTGAATTACTTGAGACCCAATTATCCAGGAAACTGAATAAGAGTCAATATACTTTTCACAAAGCAGATGACAAATCTTTCATATTTGCCAAGTGACAGAAAAGTTTAAAAAAATAGCTCATTTCAGTGGTTAACAAGACACTATTAATAAAATAATGTTTACATAAATATCATTTTAGGGAAGTTGTGTTCCATAACCATCTTATTTATATCACCTTCCTGTATTTGATATGATTCCCCAAATTTTTAACACAGCTGTTTATTAATAAAAGTAATAATAGCTGGTATTATTTTGAGAATCTATTTGAAGAACTGTTCTTTTTTTTTTTTTTTTTTTTTTTAATGTGTCACAGAATCACATTCCAGGAAATGTGATCTAATATTTCTTTTTTTTTAATGTTTCTTCATTTTTGAGCAAGGGAACGTGAGCAGGGGAGGGGCAAAGAGAGAGAAGGACAGAGGATCTGAACCGGGCTCTGCACTGACAGCAGCGAGCCTGATACAGGGCTCGAGCTCATGAACCATGAGATTGTGACCTGAGCTGAAGTTGGTCACTCAACCGACTGCGTCACCCAGGAGCCCCTGATTTAATATTTCTCATATTAGTCTGATTTCTCCAGAGAAACGGGACCAATAGGATGGGTGGATAGATGATGGATGATAGATAGATAGATAGATAGATAGATAGATAGATAGATATAGAAAGACAAATGATAGACAGATTTACTATAAGGAATTGAGAAAGATTGGTTTCTTACTCAGACTTTTACTCTATTTAGGCCTTGAGCTGATTGAATTAAATCCACCCCCCACTGGAGTGAGGCATCTGCTTTACTCTATCAATCCAAATGTTAATCCCATTCAGAAACACCCTCACAGATGCCCTCAGAAATAATGTTAAATATCTGCACAGCCCACGCCTCAACCAAGTTGACACGTAAAATTAACCATCACATTTATGTTCAATACTGGTTTGGTACTAGATATAGGAAATTTGAAATTTGAAGTGTTTGTTCAATATTAAGAAGGAAATATTATGCAAGTTTTCAAAAAAAAAAAAAAAAAAAAAGGTTGTAACTTGGAAGAGAATTTCTGCTGGAGCTTAAAATTTGCAGGCCATTTTCCCCAGAAGTAATGGCAGATGTTCTAAGATGTACTTTGGGATTGTTAAAGGAGACAGTAAAGAAAGGCATGAAGTAGACTGAAGACGGGTCTTTGAGTTAGTACATTCAATCCACTGGCATCTACAGCCTGAAGATTCTGTGCAAATGAGGGAAGTTGAGAAAAAGTTTGATGACGAAGAATCTTGAGTTCCAGTATCACAGACTCAGAGAGGGAGGATGTACACTATGAGGTACAGAGGAGTAGAGGCCTCGACTCCTGGGACTGGACGCAGAACAATCCTGAGAAGAAACTCAACAGTCTGGTTGGATAGGGAAAAAAAAAACAAAACAAAGGATGGAATATTCCTAGATTTTGTGCTTTAGTCCTAAATTTTCAAACAATACATCATGAGTTGGCTTTCAGAGGTTTTCCCCTATTTTCTCGGGCTAAAATGAGTTGATAAAGTGTTTTTAAATGTTAACTGTTGCAAAATGGATTTGGAAAAAAGTAAGTCATCTCCGTGGCTATCTGTAATAGAAACTAACAAGTAATTACAAGTGGCTCTTTTGCGATGTGGAAAAAAGGGATTAAAAAGTCACTGGTAAAAGATGAAAGAAGAACGGAAATCTTTTTCATTTCAGTGTGTATTTCACTGAGGCCTATGTTGATTTTTAAGATTATGTAGATAGAGAAACAAAGATACATCTTCAATGTACATTTTCTTTATAGAGGTGTATATACATGACATATTTTTCAAATATTAAATATGAGAAGCTGATTAAATGTCAATTATACCTAAATAAAGATACTAAAAACAGTAAACAAAATAACATGTATCGATGGAAATTATCGTGTCATCGTGATATCTTCAGATGGTGACTGTCGAGTACCTTGGAGGGCATCAGTTATATCATTTATATGTTCATTAATATTTTCACGAATGTGCATCATTAATATTTTCATTATCTTTCTATTCATGTAACCCATCTTTCCTAACTGAATTATTTGTATTTCACATATCCACAGTCATAACAAGATTCTTTGACGTTGTGTCCCATGGTTAGCTTTGACACCACAGTCTGACACGAAAGAGGCTTTCTATCAAAAAAGCACAAATTCTAGGCTTCCCTGATAATAATAAAAAATGTAAGTAGAGGATATACAGAATGAAGGTAGGGAGGACATGTTTAAAATCCAGTAATTTCTTTGTCCCTAGAATCAAAGAAAGGATTTATTATTGTTTTTCAACATCCAGGTTTTAATCCCCCCCGCTTCCTTTTAACCAGGATATCAGTATATGCTCAAACATTTATTCTTTCAAACATTAAAGAAACTCTTTAAAACTACAAAATGTGTTAGGTTTTTAAAGAGTAAGATTTATTGTGCCATGTCTGTTTCATCAGAAAGAAGAAAAACGCCATCTCTATCCTATATGCTTCACAGTTTATAGGTGTGTTCACATACATAACTTTACTTAAGTCTCCCTAGGACCTAGGGAGGTGGGCAAGGGTGACATTGATATTCTAGCTTTTTAATCAAGTACCTAAGACTTGGAGAAGTTAGTTACTCCCTCATGGTCAAGAGATAGTAAACGAGCTGAAACTGACAACCTCGACTTACTTCCTTGATGCAAGAAAACAGTGCTAAAAATATGGTCCTGTGTTCCTGTCCTAATGAGAAATTCTTAGAAGAAGTTCAGTTTCGGGGCATTTCTTAAAAAGTTGGAAGATTTAGTGGAAAGTGACAGTGGCTTATCTTCATTGACCTAGTCTGTTCATCCATAAAAACCGTTGAAGGCAGAAGAGAGATAGGCTTGCAACGCAAAATACAAAGCGGGCACCTTGGTTCAGCACAGGTGCAAGCCCTGAGTACTAAGAATACTGAATGGCAAACGGCCAACCAGAACTGCCAACTCAACATCTTCAGCAAATGGAATGAAATTCAGAAGACCGCTCCCAACCTGTGTGAATATTACACGAGGGAGCATCTAATACCCAGGCTATCTCTCACTGCAACTATCCCCTGAGATTCTAAGATCACTTGGAGGAAGGTTAGGACAGTTTTTCTGGAGAAGAAATCATTTTCATTGTCTGTCTCACGACTCAAAATATGAATAAAAAATAAATAGAAATTTTAAAAAAACAAGTAAAAATCTCAGATGTTTAAAATCTTAATAAATACGTGAATAAGAAAGAACAGAAATGATTTTGCTAAGTCCTTTACCAAATGATATTTATGGGATTTCTGTCACATTGATCTCCTGATGAGCCAATAAGATGTCTTTGGTAGCAATCAACTATATTATTTCAAGACGGACAACAACCTCTTAAATATATATTTTTAGGAATTATTCTCCTGTATAATTAATTGAATCAAAACATATTTGTTAGGAGACTTTTTTTTTTTTTTTAAACTTTGTTTTTGTTCTCCCCATTCTTATGATAATCATTGTTTTCAATAACTAACAGCACCCAGTATATTCAGGGTAATTTTTTTCTCTTTTGGAAACAGGAAATAGCCCAAGAAAAAGTAGGGGAGAATGAGGGGGAAAATTATATATATTATATATATATAAATATATATATATATATTTATATATATATAATAAATATATTTATATATTATAAACATATAAGTATAAATATATAATATAAATATACATATTAGAAATATATTGTACATAATAAATATATTTATATTTATAATATTATATATTTATATTTATAACATACATAATATATACATATATAATATATATATATTATGTATATAAGTTATAAATACAAATAGCATTGATTTGAGTACTTCTCACAGGTGTTATCTGACACTGCTAACTACCCATCTCTAGCCCAAGCCTCCTTTATTTGAGATAATTCAATAGACTTGTACCAATCGCTAAGCATTTGTGGAACATATAATGTCAGTTGTAGCTCAACAATTATTGACATACCTGAGCAGCATATTAAAACGTCTTAACTTCCCTCCTCCTTCCCTCTTTCCCTCCCTCCTTTTTGTTTCTCTTTCACTAAGTTTAATTTCCATGGATTTAATGTAGTTGATTTTGGTACTGAAAAATATTCCTGCCATATAACAAGGCAAGAGGAAACAAAAACACGTGGTGCATGTTTTCTAAGTGACCAGACACATGCTTTAGAGAACTGTGTCTATAGAGTTAACATTCACTGAAACTAAATTTAGTTAAAGGGATTTTAAGTTGTTGCCATTTATTTTAATGTTAAAGGGAGAAGTGGCTTAGGTCGAGGTCTGTGCTGGCATCTCCATGGAAGGAAAAACAGGTTGAGGGAAAACGTTAGGGCATCCAAGCTAGAGATATTGCCTTGAAAATTCAAAAGTATAGGTTAAGTTCTGCTTTACTGACTCATTGGTTTTAAAAGCATTATGGGGGGCGCCTGGGTGGCTCAGTCGGTTAAGCGGCCGACTTCAGCTCAGGTCATGATCTCGCGGTCCGTGAGTTCGAGCCCTGCGTCGGGCTCTGGGCTGATGACTCAGAGCCTGGAGCCTGCTTCCGATTCTGTGTCTCCCTCTCTCTCTGCCCCTCCCCCGTTCATGCTCTGTCTCTCTCTGTCTCAAAAATAAATAAAACGTTAAAAAAAATTTAAAAAAAATAAAAGCATTATGGAAGGGAAAGAATGTACCTGTGCTAGTATTAAGTGCAAAAAAATATATATAATGTAGAGCATGTGTATATATTATATGTAAAATCAAGAAGTTCATTGATACTAGAATCCTATATTTCAATTTCATGTTTTGAAATGAAAGATGAGTATTTAATGCCTATTGATTTTACTCTTACAGTTTAAACTGCTGCTGAGTCATATGACCAAGGATATGTGCCTTTAAGTCTGTAGGTAGGGGGTCTGAGATATGGATTAAAGTGGGGATAGTTTCTACTGGATAATAAGGACGGGCAGGGGTCCTAAGGTGCCCTTTGTTCAGCAAGGATCAGTGCACAGAGGATGGAGGCCCAGATTGGACCTTCTGAGACTGCCGGTCCCCATCCTTCAGCTGTGTCCTCTCTCTACGTTCCCTAAGTCAGAGAGACTAAAGCCTGGGGCCCTTTAAGGCTACACATATGTATGCATGATACGAATGTCAGCTTTCATGTTGAAAGATGATCAGGCACTACTATTTCAAATAAGTTTGGGAAGTCATCAGTACTATCCATAATTTAAATAATTTAAAGAGGAATCTTTGCAGAAAGCTTTCAGAGCATTTTCAAATTATACAGTATTCTAGACCAAACTAGAAACTGTAACTGAAGTCCCCTTACCTGAATTCAGCAATGCATTATAGAGGTATCTCAAAATAATTACAGTGCTTCGATCAGTTGTTTCAGGTTTAAATTACATGCTACCCCCGTTTGTGTTGTTGGCCCATATGTAGGAACAGAAATTGAAAATGAGGCCACCCTATCAAATGTCATCACTAATTGAAAGTTTCTTCTCATTATTACTTTTGCTTTGTTTTGTGTTTAATCTCTGGACTTCATCAGGAGTTGCCATAAGCACTTCCCAGGCCACACAGTCATGCGTTTTTAAAAAAACTGCAGGATTCCTCCGGGTGAGATGCAGTCCTGCTTCTAAAGGTAGAGTGACGCAGTCGACCCTGTTTATCTTCTTTGCAATAAATTAAATTACGGGCACTGATAAGCTTTTGCAGAGTAGGTCACCCAGTTATTAAAATGTTGTGTATTTTGGACCACCTTTAATTCAGCCTAGCTTTCCAGTTTTGCATATTTTCTCCTCCATAAACCTGAATATACAAAGATTAATTATCTGCCATTGTTTTTGTTTCATGTCATCTAACAAACCATGTTTATGTTTAGTTTATAACTTACGAGAGGAAGCTGTTTTTCTTCATCTTCATTTGCATCATCATTATATCATCATCATGGAAAAAAAGCAAGTCTTCCTAACACTGACTCATGTCAGAGGCCAACCTAGGATCTATAAGAAATGCACATATAAGGTCATATAACTCTTTCCTTTGCAAATATGCCAAGCTTTACGTCTCCTAACAAGAATTTTATTTTCTTTTTCCCCCTGACTGGCTGAAAGTAGACATTGATTCCAATAAAATTGTTCCTGCTCTGGAACTCTGCTTTGGGTCATTGTCCTCAATAAATTATTTTTAATTTCTTCAAAGAGGGTGAATTTTTGTCTTTAATATGTATTCCAGTATGGATCCCTTGAGGCAATATAGACATGGAAATCAGAAACAGCTCCCTGACTTCAGATTCCTGGGGCCGAGCCACAGTTGCTACATGTACTAGCTATGTGACCTTCACACCCCCCAGTTCAATTTCCTCGCCTACAAAATGAAAACATTGAGAATAGCTAACTTCATGAAGCTTTAGGGAGCAATAATACAGTGACTTGTGTCTAATCAAAGTAAATGAGTGTTAGCTCTTATCATTCTAAGTCAAGTTTAGGTAATACATGGTAGGCCCAGTAATACTCAGATTGAGTAACATATTTTTACCTTTTGAATTGTCTTTTTTTTTCAATATATGAAATTTATTGTCAAATTGGTTTCCACACAACACCCAGTGCTCATCCCAAAAGGTGCCCTCCTCAATACCCATCACCCACCCTCCCCTCCCTCCCACCCCCCATCAACCCTCAGTTTGTTCTCAGTTTTTAAGAGTCTCTCATGCTTTGGCTCTCTCCCACTCTAACCTCTTTTTTTTTTTTTTCCTTCCCCTTCCCCATGGGTTTCTGTTAAGTTTCTCAGGATCCACATAAGAGTGAAACCATATGGTATCCGTCTTTCTCTGTATGGCTTATTTCTTTTTTGTTGTTGTTGTTTGTTTTTTTGTTTTTTTTTAAATTTTTTTTTAACGTTTATTTATTTTTGAGACAGAGAGAGACAGAGCATGAACGGGGGAGGAGCAGAGAGAGAGGGAGACACAGAATCGGAAGCAGGCTCCAGGCTCTGGGCCATCAGCCCAGAGCCCGACGCGGGGCTCAAACTCACGGACCGCGAGATCGTGAAGTGAGCTGAAGTCGGACACTCAACCGATTGAGCCACCCAGGCGCCCCTGTATGGCTTATTTCACTTAGCATCACACTCTCCAGTTCCAGTTCCATATCCAGTTATAGTTGCTACAAAGGGCCATATTTCATTCTTTCTCATTGCCACATAGTACAGCATTGTGTACATAAACCACAATTTCTTTATCCATTCATCAGTTGATGGACATTTAGGCTCTTTCCACAATTTGGCGATTGTTAAGAATGCTGCTATAAACGTTGGGGTACAAGTGCCCCTATGCATCAGTACTCCTGTATCCCTTGGGTAAATTCCTAGCAGTGCTACTGCTGGGTCATAGGGTAGGTCAATTTTTAATTTTTTGAGGAACCTCCACACTGTTTTCCAGAGCGGCTGCACCAATTTGCATTCCCACCAATAGTGCAAGAGGGTTCCCGTTTCTCCACATCCTCTCCAGCATCTATAGTTTCCTGATTTGTTCATTTTGGCTACTCTGACTGGCGTGAGGTAATATCTGAGTGTGGTTTTGATTTGTATTTCCCTGATGAAGAGCGATGTTGAGCATCTTTTCATGTGCCTGTTGGCCATCCGGATGTCTTCTTTAGAGAAGTGTCTATTCATGTTTTCTGCCCATTTCTTCACTGGGTTATTTGCTTTTTGGGTGTGGAGTTTGGTGAGCTCTTGATAGATTTTGGATACTAGCCCTTTGTCCGATATGTCATTTGCAAATATCTTTTCCCATTCCATTGGTTGCCTTTTAGTTTTGTCGGTTGTTTCCTTTGCTGTGCAGAAGCTTTTTATCTTCATGAGGTCCCAGTAGTTCATTTTTGCTTTTAATTCCCTTGCCTTTGGGGATATGTCAAGTAAGAAATTGCTATGACTGAGGTCAGAGAGGTCTTTTCCTGCTTTCTCCTCTAGGGTTTTGATGGTTTCCTGTCTCACATTCAGGTCCTTTATCCATTTTGAGTTTATTTTTGTGAATGGTGTGAGAAAGTGGTCTAGTTTCAATCTTCTGCATGTTGCTGTCCACTTCTCCCAGCACCATTTGTTAAAGAGACTCTTTCCTGATTTGTCAAAGATTACTTGGCCATGTTTGTGGGTCTAGTTCTGGGGTTTCTATTCTATTCCATTGGTCTATGTGTCTGTTTTTGTGCCAATACCATGCTGTCTTGATGATTACAGCTTTGTCGTAGAGGCTAAAGTCTGGGATTGTGATGCCTCCTGCTTTGGTCTTCTTCTTCAAAATTACTTTGGCTATTGGGGGCCTTTTGTGGTTCCATATGAATTTTAGGATTGCTTGTTCTAGCTTCGAGAAGAATGCTGGTGCAATTTGGTTTGGGATTGTATTGAATGTGTAGATAGCTTTGGGTAGTATTGACATTTTGACAATATTTATTCTTCCAATCCATGAGCATGGAATGTTTTTCCATTTCTTTATATCCTCTTCAGTTTCCTTCATAAGCTTTCTATAGTTTTCAGCATACAGATCTTTTACATCTTTGGTTAGGTTTATTCCTAGATATTTTATGCTTCCTGGTGCAATTGTGAATGGGATCAGTTTCTTTATTTGTCTTTCTGTTGCTTCATTATTAGTGTATAAGAATGCAACTGATTTCTGTACCTTGATTTTGTATCCTGTGACTTTGCTGAATTCATGTATCAGTTCTAGCAGACTTTTGGTGGAGTCTATCTGGTTTTCCGTGAAAAATATCATGCCATCTGCAAAAAGTGAAAGCTTGACTTCATCTTTGCCAATTTGGATGCCTTTGATTTCCTTTTGTTGTCTGATTGCTGATGCTAGAACTTCCAACACTATGTTAAACAACAGCGGTGAGAGTGGACATCCCTGTCGTGTTCCTGATCTCAGGGAAAAAGCTCTCAGTTTTTCCCCATTGAGGATGATGTTAGCTGTGGGCTTTTCATCAATGGCTTTTATGATGTTTAAGCATGTTCCTTCTATCCCGACTTTCTTGAGGGTTTTTATTAAGAACGTTGCTGGATTTTGTCAAAGGCCTTTTCTGCATCGATTGACAGGATCATATGGTTCTTATCTTTTCTTTTATTAATGTGATGTATCACGTTGATTGATTTGCGAATGTTGAACCAGCCCTGCAGGCCAGGAATGAATCCCACTTGATCATGGTGAATAATTCTTTTTATAAGCTGTTGAATTCGATTTGCTAGTATCTTATTGAGAATTTTTGCGTCCATATTCATCAGGGATATTGGCCTGTAGTTCTCTTTTTTTACTGGGGCTCTGTCTGGTTTAGGAATCAAAGTAATGCTGGCTTCATAGAATGAGTCTGGAAGTTTTCCTTCCCTTTCTATTTTTTGGAATAGCTCAAGAAGGATAGGTATTATCTCTGCTTTAAACGTCTGGTAGAACTCCCCTGGGAAGCCATCTGGTCCTGGACTCTTATTTGTTGGGAGATTTTTGATAACTGATTCAATTTCTTCGCTGGTTATGGGTCTGTTCAAGCTTTCTATTTCCTCCTGATTGAGTTTTGGAAGTGTGTGCGTGTTTAGGAATTTGTCCATTTCTTCCAGCTTGTCCAGTTTGTTGGCATATAATTTTTCATAGTATTCTCTGATAATTGCTTGTATCTCTGAGGGATTGGTTGTAATAATTTCATTTTCATTCATGATTTTATCTATTTGGGTCATCTCCCTTTTCTTTTTGAGAAGCCTGGCTAGTGGTTTCTCAATTTTGTTTATTTTTTCAAAAAACCAACTCTTGGTTTCGTTGATCTCCTCTAAAGTTTTGTTAGATTCTATATTGTTTATTTCTGCTCTGATCTTTATTGTTTCTCTTCTTCTGCTGGGTTTAGGCTGCCTTTGCTGTTCTGCTTCTATTTCCTTTAGGTGTGCTATTAGATTTTGTATTTGGGAATTTTCTTGTTTCTTGAGATAGGCCTGGATTGCAATGTATTTTCCTCTCAGGACTGCCTTCGCTGCGTCCCAAAGCTTTTGGATTGTTGTATTTTCATTTTCGTTTGTTTCCATATATTTTTTAATTTCTTCTCTAATTGCCTGGTTGACCCACTCATTCTTTAGTAGGGTGTTCTTTAACCTCCATGCTTTTGGAGGTTTTCCAGGCTTTTTCTTGTGGTTGATTTCAAGCTTCATAGCATTGTGGTCTGAAAGTATGCATGGTATGATCTCAATTCTTGTAAACTTATGAAGGGCTGTTTTGTGACCCAGTATGTGATCTATCTTGGAGAATGTTCCATGTGCACTCGAGAAGAAAGTATATTCTGTTGCTTTGGGATGCAGAGTTCTAAATATATCTGTCAAGTCCATCTGATCCAATGTATCATTCAGGGCCCTTGTTTCTTTATTGACCATGTGTCTAGATGATCTATCCATTTCTGTAAGTGGGGTGTTAAAGTCCCCTGCAGTTACCACATTCTTATCAATAAGGTTGCTTGTGTTTGTGAGTAATTGTTTTATATATTTGGGGGCTCCCGTATTCGGCACATAGACATTTATAATTGTTAGCTCTTCCTGATGGATAGACCCTGTAATTATTATATAATGCCCTTCTTCATCTCTTGTTACAGCCTTTAATTTAAAGTCTAGTTTGTCTGATATAAGTATGGCTACTCCAGCTTCCTTTTGACTTCCAGTAGCATGATAAATAGTTCTCCATCCCTTCACTTTCAATCTGAAGGTGTCCTCAGGTCTAAAATGAGTCTCTTGTAGACAGCAAATAGATGGGTCTTGTTTTTTATCCATTCTGATACCCTATGTTTTTGGTTGGTGCAATTAGTCCATTTACATTCAGTGTTATTATAGAAAGATACAGGTTTAGAGTCATTGTGATGTCTGTAGTTTTCATGCTTGTAGCGATGTCTCTGGTACTTAGTTTCACAGGATCCCCCTTAGGATCTCTTGTAGGGCTGGTTTAGTGGTGATGAATTCCTTCTGTTTTTGTTTGTTTGGGAAGACCTTTATCTCTCCTTCTATTCTAAATGACAGACTTGCTGGATAAAGGATTCTCGGCTGCATATTTTTTCTGTTCATCACATTGAAGATTTCCTGCTGTTCCTTTCTGGCCTGCCAAGTTTCAGTAGAGAGGTCGGTCATGAGTCTTATAGGTCTCCCTTTATATGTTAGAGCGTGTTTATCACTAGCTGCTTTCAGAATTTTCTCTTTATCCTTATATTTTGCCAGTTTCACTATGACATGTCATGCAGAAGATGGATCAAGTTACGTCTGAAGGGAGTTCTCTGTGCCTCTTGGATTTCAATGCCTTTTTGCTTACCCAGTTCAGGGAAGTTCTCAACTATTATTTCTTCAAGTACACCTTCAGCACCTTTCCCTCTCTCTTCCTCCTCTGGAATACCAATTATGTGTAGATTATTTCTCTTTAGTGCATCACCAGTTCTCTAATTCTTCCCTCATACTCCTGGATTTTTTTATCTCCTTTTTTCTCAGCTTCCTCTTTTTCCATAATTTTATCTTCTAGTTCACCTATTCTCTCCTCTGCCTCTTCAATCCGAGCTGTGGTTGTCTCCATTCTATTTTGCAGCTCGTTTATAGCATTTTTTAGCTCCTCCTGACTGTTCCTTAGTCCCTTGATCTCTGTAGCAAGAGATTCTCTGCTGTCCTCTATACTGTTTTCAAGCCTGGTGATTAATTTTATGACTATTATTCTAAATTCACTTTCTGTTATATTGTTTAAATCCTTTTTGATCAGTTCGTTAGCTGTCGTTATTTCCTGGAGATTCTTTTGAGGGGAAATCTTCAGTTTCGTCATTTTGGATAGTGCCTGGAGTGGTGCGTGACTGTGGGGCACTTCCCCTGTGCTGTTTTGAATAACTTGCGTTGGTGGGCGGGGCCGCAGTCAGCCCTGATGTCTCCCCCCAGCCCACCGCTGGGGCCACAGTCAGACTGGTGTGTGCCTTCTCTTCCCCTCTCCTAGGGGCGGGATTCACTGTGGGGTGGCCTGGCCTGTCTGGGCTACCTGCACACTGCCAGGCTTGTGGTGCTGGGGATCTGACGTATTAGCTGGGGTGGATCGGCAAGGTGCACAGGGGCGGAAGGGGCAGGCTCAGCTTGCTTATCCTTTGGTGATCTGCTTCAGGAGGGGCCCTGCGGCACCAGGAGGGAGTCAGACCCGCCGGAGGGATGGATCCGCAGAAGAACAGCGTTGGGTGTTTGCGGTGCAAGCAAGTTCCATGAGGGGAACCGGTTCCCTTTGGGATTTTGGCTGGGGGATGGGGGAGGGAGATGGCACTGGCGAGCACCTTTGTTCCCCGCCAAGCTGAGCTCTGTCATCCAGGGCTCAACAACTCTCCCTCCCATTGTCCTTCCACCCTCCTGCTCTCCGAGCACAGCTGTTAGCTTAAAACCTTCCAGATGTTAAGTCCCGCTTGCTGTCCGAACACACTCCGTCTGGCCCCTCCGCTTTTGCAAGCTGGACTCGGGGGCTCTGCTTGGCCCCGCCCCTCTGCCCCAGCTCCCTCCCGCCGGACCGTGTAGTGTGCACCGCCTCGCGGCCCTTCCTACCATCTTCCTTGGGCCTCTCATCTATGCTTGGCTCCGGAGAATCTGTTCTACTAGTCTTCTGGCAGTTTTCTAGGTTATTTAGGCAGGTGTAGGTGGAATCTAAGTGATCCGCAGGACGCGGTGAGCCCAGCATCCTCCTACGCCGCCATCTTCCCTCCTGAATCCTTGAATTATCTTATAAATTAGAGGAACTTCTTAAGAATAATCCCCAAAATGAGTTATATAATTGTAACAAGTATATGAACTTCCCAGATTATTGTCCTTAAAAGGATAGCATTCATTATACATAATAGTTATACTGGATAATGCTTTACACTTTTTTGTTTGTTTGTTTGTTTGTTGTTTGTTTCAAGTTACAACTTCTCATTGCTTGGGAGGCTTCCCTGCCCTCTTAGAGTTGACAATCTACAAAGGATTTAAACAGATCTGAAATGTTTAATGAAGGAGTTGGGTGACTACACTGGGTATGTGATAGGGGTGTGTGCATCTTTGGAAGCCAGGGAGGAGTAATGTTCATAAGAGAACATTTGACTCTTGAAGGTTTCATAAATTTATTTAGTAGCAGTTCTAGATGGTGCTTTTACATTCCATTTTATCATAAATTTTGCTCTAGTATGTTGTTTCTTTCTGCACATTTTGAAAGCTGAGTGGAAAATTCTACCCTTTCTAATAGGTATTCATAGGACAGTTTTCTTCAAGGCATCCTGGTCCTAACACCATTGGCGTTGTTTCCTGATATTTTAAAAGTTCTTTGGTCGACAGTTCTTTGCTTATTATTTGCTTAACTCCCTGGGAACTGTGCACTTAAACCATAAACCCCTCTCTTCTAAACAGGGCCTCACATTACCACCTTTGCCAAAGGCCAGGAAGGATATATCGTGGTGCTACATCATGCATTTGAATATGAACTGACATAGATATATAATACGGTTTAGTGGAAATAGTTGATGTTGTCTGAATGATAACTCTTGACCTGAGAAGCTCTGAAGTAATGAAAGGGGGATAAATTTGCATGATTTGTGCCATAAGCAATATTTATAATGTAAGAGGGCTTTAAAGATTAATACATTCCCACAGCTACACATGAAAGGCACAGGAAAGGTTATTCGATGATCATCCAAGTACACTATTTATTTGCAATGCTTTCATCTAAAATATTTTCTTAGTTTTTTTTTCTTTCCCCCATTAATTTAGTATACAAAAGGGACATTGATATCTCCCCAATTTCAAAATATTCTCAGCAAGTTTAACTCTTTTAATCAAAGAGAAGAGGCACATGTTGAAGAAATAGTTGATTGATTGCCTCTCATTAGTTAAATGGCCTACGGTATTTTGTAAGTTCTTATATCATTAACTCCTTATTTTGAGAATCAAATAGCTTGAAGTATTTTTCACAAAATGGTTACATTATTGCTTTATCTAATTATCAATCTGTTGAAGAAAAATTGATTTATAAATCCCCTAAGAAAGTATATAATTACAGAGCTTGAGAATTCAAGTCTGAGGTAGACAAAACACTTAAAGATGGTCCTCAGAATAATATCTTCTGAATTACTTCTCATACACTTTTAACTTTCTATCTAAATATATGGAAAGTTTCCAAAATGGCTTCATCCTCCTCATTTTTCCCATCGAAAAATTAAACGATCGTAGGTGCACTGCTAAAATGAAAAGGTTGGTGAGAAGAAGCATTAAAGAAAGGGTTCAACAGAAATTTATGCATTAAGTCAGCTTTAATCCCTATGGATATTGTGGTTTTGATTCCTTTGGCAAATGATGTTGTTAAAATATAGTTGTGTCTGCCCGCCTCCAAAACAGCTGAAACTAATTGAAAAGCAAAGAATCCTGTCAGTCAAACATTAGATTTTCTTCATAGTGTCAAAATGCTTTCACTGAAGATACAGAGGAGAATGTTTATTCTAGAAATGCGCACAGAGGATGAAAAGCCTGCCTGCCACACTGGCTTACACAGTAGCCTGTTTCCATCACAAGCCTTGTGTAAGGGACCTATTTTCATCCTCTTTTTGGCAGATTATATCTCAATGAGAAAAGAATCGTGGATATTATGACTTACTTTATAATATTCCTCTGAGGGAAAAATAAATTCATTCTCCCTTATCTCATGTCTCATGAAGCATGATCTAATATTGCTTCCATTTTACAAATGAGGGAGATTATGTAGGAAATTTAGCCAGGCTAATACAAGAAATAAGCAGGACTAGGACTAGTGGTCTCTTACCTTTTTAAATTTTTCTTACATATTTGACAGTAATTTTCTCTGGGATCAGCTGCAAAATCTTGAAGAGTAATTTAAGAAAAATATTTCTATTTTCCTTTTAGAGGCACACACAGCATGTAAAAACGACAGTTAATTAAGGATAATCACTTGGACCCATTTTAGGGTTTTTAAGAACAGTAAGATTTGTACAAACAATGTAAAAATATATCTAATAATTCAGTTATTATAGCAAATAAAATGTGTCCAGATTAAATCATTTCCCAAGCATTATGCTCTTGACTTAAAATCGAAAGACTGTTTTTCTCCAGATGGTCTCTGTTTCATCCTAGAAGCTTTGAAGGATAAGCTTGCTTACTGCCACTATGAACATCTATTTTCAGTTGAGCACTATAGACTCCCTGGAAAGATCTCTCAGCTTTATTAACCTAAAATTAATAGGAAAATTCACATTATCTCTACTTTGTTTCCATCACACCTGACAGCATATACTATAGCTAAAATTCCATGCTGTAGAATCAGTCAGTTCTAAAGTTTTACTCTTTAGTTGCATATTGGGTACACCACTGCCCTCTTGAAGCATAACCATGTACATATTTGTAAAGCAAAGCTAACACTGCTCTTGTGTTACAAAATTATTGTTAGGATTTGAATAATAAAATGCACCATGATGTTGAGCCCTATGACAGGCTCTGCACAGACAGTGTGAAGCCTGCTTGGGATTCTCTCTCTCTCCCTCCCTCCCTCTCTCTCTCCCTCTCTCTCTCTTTCTCTCTCAAAGTAAATGATATACGAATTAAAAAAAAAATCTTCCAATAAACAGAATTCCAGAGCCAGAAGGCTTCCCAAGGGAATTCTACCAGACATTTAAAGAAGAGTTACTACCTATTATTCTCAAAATGTTACAAAAAATAGAAATAGAAAGAGAACTTCCAAACTTATGCTATGAAGCCGGAATTACCTTGATTCTAAAACCAGACAAAGATCCCACTAAAAAGAATTATAGGCCAATACTCCTGATGAACATGGATGCAAAAATTCTCAACAAGATAGTAGCAAATTGAATTTAGCAGTACATTAAAAATAATTATTCACCATGATCAAGTGGTATTTATTCCTGGGTTGCAGGACTGGTTCAATATTCACAAATCAATCAACGCAATATATCACATTAATAGAAGAAACAATAGGAAACATATGATCCTGTCAATTGATGCAGATAAATAATTTGAGAAAATACAGCATCCATTCTTGATAAAAATTCTCAACAAAGTAGGGATAGATCGAATATACCTCAACATCATAACAACCATAAACAAAAGACCCACAGCTCATATCACCCGCAGTGTGGAAAAATAGAGACTCTCCGCTATGGTCAGGAACAAGACAAGGATATCCATTCTTACCATTACTATTTAACATAGTATTTAAAGTCTAACTTCAGCAATAAAACAACAAAAAGAAATCAAAGGCAACCAAATTGGCAAGGAAGAAGTCAAACTTTCACTGTTTGCAGATGACATGATCCTCTGTAGATAACCCCAAAGACTCCACCAAAGAATTACTAGAACTAAATAATTCAGCAAAGTCACAGTATATAAAATCAACATGCAGAAACCTGTTTCATTTCAATACACCAAAAACAAAGCAGCAGGAAAAGAAATCAAGGAATCTATCCCATTTGCAATTGCACCAAAAACAAGATACCTAGAAATAAACCTAACTAAACAGGTAAAAGATCTGTACTCTGAATACCATAGAACACTTAGGAAAGAAATTTAAGAGGTCACAAACAAATGGAAAATAATTCCGTACTCATGGATTGGAAGAAAAAACATTGTTAAACTACCCAAAGCAATCTACACATTAAAAAAAATAATGTTTTTTATTTATTTTTGAGAGACAGAGAATAAGCGGGGGGGGGGGGGGGGGCAGAGAAAGAGGAAGACACAGAATCTGAAGCAGGCTCCAGGTCCTGAACTGTCAGCACAGAGCCCAATGCAAGGATGGAACCCACAAACCATGAGATCATGACCTGAGCTGAAGTCAGACACTTAACCAAGCCACCCAGGTGCCCCAGGCAATCTGCACATTTAATGCAAACCCTTTCAAAATACCACAAGCAGTTTTGCAGAGCTAGAATAAACAATCTTAAAATTTGTATGGAACCAAATAAGGCCCCGAATAGCGAAAACAATCCTGGAAAAGAAAAACAAAAGTGGAGGCATCACGATTCCAGATTTCAAGCTGTATTACAAAACTGTACTCATCAAGGCAGTATGGTACAGTCACTAAAACAGACAGATCAATGGAACATAATAGAAAATCCAGAAGTGGACCCCAAACTATTTGGTCAACTAATCTCTGAAAAGCAGGAAAGATTATCCAAGGAAAAAATACAGTCCCTTCAACAAATGATGTTGGGAAAAATGGATGGTAACATGCAGAAGAATGAAACTGGACCATTTTCTTACACCATACACAGAAATAAATTCAAAATGGATGAAAGACCTCAATGTGAGACAGGACACCATCGAAGTCCTAGAGGAGAACACAGGCAACAACCTCTTTGACCTCGGCTGGAGTAACTTCTTACCAGATATGTCTTCTGAAGCAAGGGAAACAAAAGCAAAAATGAACTATTGTTACTTCATCAAGATAAAAAAGCTTCTGCACGGTGAAGAAAACAATAAACAAAGCTAAAAGCTTATGGAATGTGAGAAGACATATGCAAATGACATCTCTCATAAAGGGTTAGTATCCAAAATTTATAAAGAACTTCTCAAACTCAACACCCCCCCCCAAAAAAACCCCAAATAACTCAGTTAAGAAATGGGCAGAAGACATAGTATAGACACTTTTCCAAAGAATACATCCAGATGGCTACAGACACAAGAGAAGATGTTCAACATCGCTCATTATCAGGAAAATACCAATCAAAACCATGATGAGGTATCACCTCACACCTGTCAGAATGAGTGAAATTAACAAAATGAGAAACAAAAGATAATGGCAAGGATGCAGAAAAAGGGCAACCCTCTTGCGTTGTTGGTGGGAATGTAAACTGGTACAGCCACTCTGAAGAACAGTATCGAGTTTCCTTAAACTAAAGCTAGAACTACCCTATGGTACAGCAATTGCACTGTTAGGTATTTACTCAAAGGACACAAAAAACACAGGTTCAAAGGGGTACATGTTCCCCATTGGTTACAGTAGCCAAACTATGGAGAGAGCCCAAATGTCCATTGACTGATGAATGGAGAAAGAAGAGGTGCTGTGTGTGTGTGTGTGTGTGTGCGCGTGTGTGCGTGCGTGTGATGGAAGATTACCCAGCCATCAAAAAGAATGAAATCTTGCCATTTGCAGTGACGTGGATGGAGCTAGAAGGTTATTACGCTAAGTGAAATAAGTCAATCAGAGAAAGACAAATACCATGTGATTTAACTCACATGCATAATTTAAGAAACAAACCATATGAATATATGTAAATGGGGCGAAAGAGAAGAGAGAGAAACAAACCACAAGAGACTCTTCATGATAGAGAACAAACTATGGGTTGACAGAGGAAGATGGGTAGGAGATGGGCCAGAAGAGTGATGGGTACTAAGGAGGCATTTGTTGTGATGAGCACTGGGTGTTGTATGTAAAGAATAAATCACTGAGTTCTACAAAGAAAATGAAAAATAAAATAAAAAATAAAAATTTCTGTTGTCTTATAAATAAAAATAATTCATACTGCAACTTAGAATGAATATAATGTAGATGAAAGTACTTTAAACTTTAAACATGTGCCAAGTTAAGAAGTTAAAGCTCATACTGGGAATAAGAGCTGGCTCTTATTATGGTGTCCCAGTGCATAATACTGTAATATTTAGTTGCATTTATGTACTTGAAATGACAATGTGATTTTGAAAATGCCCCGGAATACAGTAATTTGCAGATGGATATGATCTGCTTATAAACAAGAGCTACTGTTAGGAGGATTCTATGTCTCCTAAAAGCTGTCGTTACCTGTCATGAAGAATATGAATAAATGTAAAGAAAATAATCACGGAAAAATAATCACTCACACAAATATTATGCTGCCAGCATCATGGATCCCCATTAGGAATGAGGAGGTCAGCTTGAAGAAGAACTCAGGTAGGACGAGAATAATTTTTATTATTTCTTTTCACTCCCAAACTGAACTTTCACCTTTCTGAACGAGGAGTCTTGAAATTCAACCTCCCTTCTAGGGCTTTAATAAACATAGGCAGGGTTTATTTCCATTTCTTTCAGAGTCTGGAGTGAAAAATGTTCAAACACCACATGAAAGACCTTGCTCATAGGATTTCCAGCTGAGGCTGGAGCCTGAAGTGCTGAAAATTCTCACAAGAGATCCAGGCCTTCATGATATTTCCAGACAAACCTGAATGTCCCAGGGGACAGGGGTAAACTTAAGGTGAACATTTGGAGGCTCTCACTGGTATACCCAGTTCCTTTCCAGTTTGTCCCACACAAAGGGTAGCCATGGAGAGCTCTAGACAAGTTTTCTGGATGATAGTTTGCATTTGCTGCATTATTGACATCATTCACTATGCTCCGGATAGGAAAGGAATGGATATTTTTCACTTAATGTCAAATGTTAACTACATTGTGGAAGATGGAGCTTCCTCTTTTTTTTTTTTTTTTCTTTCAATGACCTCTCTTCAACAAGAGCTGGTGGAAAATGAAGCGTTACCTGCCTTAATAGTTTGAATCTCCTGCACAGGGTGCTTCAGTGATATTTTAGAGTCTATTAAGAGGGACTCAAAATTACACAGCAGGAAGGCAACACCAGATAATTCCCTATAAGCTCTGTTTCCTAGATCATGAAAAAGAAAAATAGGAGAAGTGTGTTACTTATTAGTTTCTTCTGTTGTTGCTCTGTTGATGTAAGATATGCTCTTCCTTACTAACAAATTATTAGGTTTGTCAATGGCATAACCAAGTAAATGGCCATAAGTGTTAAAGAAATGGGATTCATATAAAGTCATGATTATTGAAATAATAGGGCAGGTAAATACAGACTTTAGTTTTAAAAGTAAGATATATTGTAACAATATTTTAAGATATGTTGGTAACTTTTCTTAAGAAATAATCACTATTTTAAATGATTTTTTAAATTGTTTTAAATCAATTTTTAATGATTTGTTTTTTAAAAGCAAATGATTGTTTTTAAAATAATGTGCTAGGGAGGGGCACCTGGGTGGCTCAGTCGGTTAAGCCTCTGACTTCAGCTCAGGTCATGAACTCGCAGTCTGTGAGTTCGATCCCCCTGTCGGTCTCTGTGCTGACAGCTTGGAGCCTGGAGCCTGCTTCGGATTCCGTGTCTCCCTCTCTCTCTGCCCCTGCCCCGCCCATGCTCTGTCTCTCTCTGTCTCTCAAAAATACATAAACATTAAAAAAAAATTAAAGTAGTGTGATAGGGAAAACATAAGCATGTGATTCCTTTCATAGTCAAACTTCTTTGGGGATGTATGTATCCTTGCATCATAAACATTTTTATTGATAACCTGATTTCATACTCCACCATCATCTAGAGGTTGACCTTGTCAGGCACAAAACTGGGAAAAAGAGCGCTTTCCCTGTGATGTTTGTTTTAGAATGTGAAACAGAGAATTTATACATAAGAAGGATTTTATTGATTTCTATTTGACTTTGAGCTATAGTAAAAACACAAAGATGTTACAGAGGCATGCAAGCACAGATTTCTATATGGATACTCATTATATCATTTCTAACTAAATCTCGTCTTTTGAAAGATAGCTCTCTTCCTAGGATATATTGAGTTTATTTTAAAGCAGTCTTGATTTTATGTCTGTGGCATCAAATTAAGCAGAATAAATACTATAATGTTTAAATCATATCTTAAATCATATCCTAATGTTACTGTGGGCAAAAACATGAGTAAAAAGACAGTAGTGTCACATTTGTTCATATATATATATATATATATATATATATATATATATATATATGATACATATACATATATATATGATACATATACATATATATATGATACAAAATTTACTTCTGGTTATAAACTTTCTTATACTCTTCCCAGAATGGTTGATAACTGATGTTTGGCAAATGGATATACAAGACAGGTGGGATGGGCTATTAAATGTGCAGGTGCAGGCGGAAAGCAAATTTATTTTTCTTATGACTTCATGCTTAACCCCATCCTCTTCATTCAGTCTTCTGACCCCATATACTTTCCCCCCTCTCGCCTCCTTGGTTGAAATACCAATTCTCATATATTTTTTTATCATTTCACTTAACAAAATGTTAGTGCTGCTAGAGTAACCAACATCCAGGTTTGCCCAAAACTGAGGAGTTTCCTGAGATATGGGACTCTCGGTGCTAAAGCCTGGAATAACTAACTGGGATGGTTAGTCAACCTAAATGAACAACCTAGAAATCATGTGCCTCCCTCAGGTCTAACTTCCTCAGGTCTAACTCAGACTCAAAACTCTCCTGTGCGAGAGGCTCTTATGGTCTGATTTTGCCTTATTTCTCACCTTGCTATTCTACTGCTTTCCCACTCACAAAGCTGCATTTGGCTGCCCCAGGTTTGACTTGGAAAGGGACAGAAAGGTCAGCCAAAACTGGTTCAGGTGAAATCTGTATCAGTGACCTCTGAAAGGACCCTGCCTTTTCTTACATCCTTGAAATCAGTTTCACCAGATGCAAAGGAAAGATCTCACTCATTTATTCTTCCTAATACTCCCCTACAGAATGTCAAGGATTTGGGAAGAACTCGCTTCATTTTGTCTTGCAATAATTCATTCTCATGTTCAGGAAATGCAGTGCAAATGAAGTATGCATTAGCCACAAGCTATGTTGCCCTAATGTGAGTCTTCCAGAAGACCTCAAGAAGTGAGGATGGCCCATTGAGATATATTGTTGATGTTGGATTTATCCCCTTGACAAGTTTTTAAGAATAATGTGAAAACCTATTTATTGGGGAAGAGGAGAGAGAGGGGGATGACTAGGGAGAATTGTGGGCTCCCAGCTACAGTTCTTCTGTTACCAAACAAGGGATGATCTTAAGCAATGATCGCACTGCCTTTCACTGGTTGAAAAAGAAATGTCAATTACTGATAAATAAAAGTGAGACTTTCCTTCTGGACCCATGATTATAAATTGTCTGTGGGGTTTGTCAGTTTGTAGACTATCCGGGAAACTCACAACCATGGAAAGATTCATATTTTAAAATATTATCAAAGGCATCCACACTTTACTGTCAAGACAAAAGCTCCCTGGAAGGGCAAACAATCAAGTCCCAGATTTCTAAGAGTCTCTATTTATTTCTCCCATGTTTATCCACTTCTCTTCTGGATTGTTTCAGGATTTTAAATTTCCTCCTGATTGCTTAACTCACTTTACCTTTACCATTCCACAGTACTTGCAAAAATAGTGTTCACACTTGGATGTAAGTCTTTTTGAGAAATCAGGACATTTCCTATAATGATTGAGTGAAATTTAAGATGAATCTTAGATATAAATTCAAGCTCACTCTATGAGATTGAAAAACAAGGCAAGATCTCAGCTTATTATATTGGCTATGTTTATACCTAAATTGATTTCAACCCAAGTTTTGACTATTTTCTATACTTATATAAATAATTTCAAATGTTTTCTGCTATAGGAACTTAAATCACATTTTATAAAAATAGACAATATTTGGAAAGAAGAAGGTATTAATCTCATACCAATTACTACTTACCATTCAATTCTTATCACTCAGTGGGGAGGTGTTTATCTTTGGTCAACAGAACTGGCCTACAGTCTGACTTGTAAAATAGGTCTAAAATAACTGGGGTGATCCTTTATTTTTTCTCTAAAGCAAAGCAGTTTTAAAATGAATAGGATCACTAAAAATATTTAAAATCAAATAATTTGGGGGACACCTGGGTCGTTCAGTTAGTTAAGCATCCGACTTCAGCTCAGGCCATGATTTGATGGTTTGTGAGTTCAAGCCCCGCAATGGGCTCTTTCCTGACAGCTCAGAGCCTGAAGCCTGCTTCGGATTCTGTGTCCCTCTCTCTGCCTCTTGCCCACTCATACTCTGTCTCTGTTTCTGTCTCTGTCTCTCTGTCTCTGTCACACAAGTAAATAAACATTTAAAAAATTTAAAAAATTATAACAAATAATAAAACAAAATAATTTTTTAACATTTGGTGATCCAAAAATTATTTTAATATATTGGTAGATCTATAAATTAGTCTTAATAAAGTTTTAATTTCAGAAATAAAAATACCCATAACATAATTAGTTATTATAAAGAAAAACAAGAAAGTTCATTATATTGATATCCATATTCATATTATATCATATTACATTACATGTATATATTGATATGTACATTTATAATGCATACTATATAATTACATATATGTTATATTAATATTATTTTTGTATTTATGTTTTTATATTGATGTTCTCAACATTTAAGAATAAGTTGATTAATTGCTCTTGAGTCTTATTCCTACAATTAAAACAGAGTCTTAATCATATTTTAGTTTCTTAGCCATTCAGAAATATCTCAGTGGAATTTTTTCTAATTAATACATGTTGACATGATTTTATTATTTTAATATTTTCGTAAAATTATTTGCAACTTTCTTCAAAATTGAACTTTATGGCTACTAAATAAATACATACATAGGTATATATATACCTATTAACAAATAAATCTTCAATTGATTATTTTCTGTAGATCATAATGTTTTTAACTCTGTAGGTGTTAGGATACTTACCAAACTCACAACACATTTTGCTGAGAGAATATTCTTCTTTTAAATTTTATTTAAATATAAATTAAATCCTACAATAATTAATTTTACAAGGAAGACTTGCCAAATTAATTATTGCCATTTATTCTTTCGAATGTTTTGCAAAATACAGATATTGCACTACCAAAGGCTTTCTCGATTTCAAACTAAAGACAAGCAAAAGAGCTTTTGGCTTTTGGTTGGGAGAAGGCCAAGGTGCAACTCTCTTTGGTCTTCTGGAATCGACACCATGCTGCCTAAATTCGACCCCAAGAAGATCAAAGTCATAATGCCATGTCTGTCCTGGCCCCAAGATCCAGGCCACTGGGTCTGTCTCTAAAAATGGTAGGTGATGACATCGGCACAGCAACTGGTGATTGGAAGGATCTGAGGATGACAGTGAAACTGACAGTTCAGAACAGACAGGTCCAGATTGAAGAGCTACCTCTGCCTCTGCCCTGATTATCAAAGTCCTCAAGGAACCGCCAAGAGACAGAAAGAAGCAGAAAAACATTAAGCACGGTGGAAATAATCACTTTTGATGAGATTGTCAACATTGCCTGACAGAGGCAGCACCAATCTTTAGCCAGAGAACTCTCTGGAACCATTTAAGAGATCCTGGGGACTCCCCGATCTGTGGCTGCAATGGTGATGACCGTGACCCTCATGATATGTATGATAGGAGACCTGAATAGTGGTGCAGTGGAATGCCCAGCTAGTTAAGAACTAGAAATGAAAATAATATTTCAAAGGATCATTTGACAACCTAAAACAAACAACAACAAAAAAAGACAAGCAAAAGAATGTGAAAATATGAGAAAATATGTATGTATTTTTGAAGTACTTTTTGGCATTCAAGTTCAGCTTCATCTCAGACTTCTCTTATTTAGTTATCCTAGACTTATGTATATCAAATAATTATAAATATAGGCAACTATAGTAACTAGAGCATCCCTATGTCATGGACACAGTTATAAGTTATGTCTACACACAAAATAAACAACCTTAAGTACATTTCTGCTCCAAATCTCTTAATTTCTATATATTCCATCGTTATCAAACTAAGTTTCTGATTTTTTTTTTTACTTTAAACTGAATTTGACATGCATATTGTCACCTCAAAACCAAATAATTCTATCATCTATTGAACTTTTTAATTGAATTGCAACAGCATTCACAATGTTTTGTTTTCAGCAAAATGCACATCAAAGACTTTAATTCTATTAATAGAATTAAAAACGTTAAACCATTATGAAATTAGTCCATTTTCTAATTAAATCATCTCCTAGAGTGACATTAATCTGGCATATCTAACTATTTGCAAAGTCCTATTAACAGTCGAACACATTAACAGAGATTGTTTTATTTTCTTGTGCATTCCCAGGAAAACTTGAAGTAGAAAGTAAGAGACATTAATTTAGAACAGTCACTTGATGTAAATGAAATGTCAAGCTTCACAGGATGGTATGTAAATGCACTTTCCATAGCTATATGTGTTTAATAGCTGTGATTGTCATAGTTTCCTAAATAGTGTATTAGTTATCTCTTGCTACATAATACATTTCCTCAAAATTTTAGTTGAAACAGCTCAGTTTTTGAGCATTGAAAGTCTAGGAACAGATTAACTGGGTGGTTCTGGCTCCAGATCTCTCACAAGGTTGTAATCAAGCTGTTGGCAGGGTCTGCAATTATTTGAAGACTCACCTAGGGCTGGAGAATTTGCTAGCGTGCTCACTTCCATAGTAGCTGGCAGGCCACAGTTCCTGTCTGGCTATTGGCCAGAGGCTTTAGTCTCTCCCTATGTGAGCCTCTTCATAGCAGCTGTTTTCCCCAGAACAAGAAGAGAGAGAAAGAGAGAGAGAGGAAAAAAGAGAGAGAATGAGTAGGTGCTCAAGATGAAAATCATAGTCTTTTCTAACCTAATTTTGTATGTGACATGCCATCATTTCTGCTGTTTGTCATACTGACCAGCCTTTATGTGGAGGGGACTATACTTGGGTAGGAATACCAGGAGACAGAGGTCACTGGGCACCTTCACAGAGACTAGGCCAACTTGGAAACACAACTACTAACTTTTTGTTTTTATTTATTTTTTGTATTATTTAAATACTAGTTAGTTAACATATAGTGTAATAATGATTTCAGGAATAGAATTTAGTGCTTGTTCCTTACATACAACACCCAGTGCTCATCCCAACAAGTGCCCTCCTTAATGTCCATCACCCATTTAGCCCATCCCCCACCCAATACCCCGCCAGCAACCCTCCGTTTGTTCTCTGCATTTAAGAGTCTCTTATGATTTGTTGCCCTCTCTGTTTTTATCTTATGTTTCTTCCCTTCACCTATGTTCATCTGTTTTGTTTCTGAAATGCCACAGATGAGTGAAGTCATATGATATTTGTCTTTCTCTGACTGACTTATTTTGCTTAGCACTCTAACTTTGAAAGTAGGTGAAAATTCTAGATTTCAACTGGCATAGGTGTCACGGCACTCCTTGTGGACTGTGGGAAAGGTTAACTGACATTTGCACAAAAACACACGTATTGTCAACTTTCCAGAGAAACGGAAAATGCAGTGCCTAATTTTTTTCTCAAATATTTATTTTTGTTTTCTTGAATTCATTGCAATCAAAAGAGTTCTTTAAAAAAAATGTGTTGCCGCACAATGAAATAAATAGCTTTAGAATGATATCATGTAAATAATGACCAAAAAAACTCCAGAGCAAGTGTGTTCAGACAGCTATCTCTGTTTGACGGCTCAACAGCAAAGCCTGCATCCCCACGCATATCACGGAGAAACCAAATCTACAATTCTTCAGACTCACCACCGAGCCATCAAATGGTGACCAGGCAAACTTGTGCCTACTGCAGGCTGAAGCATGGACAGTGATGTGACCAGCTGGTGCAAGTGGCCAGCCAGGGTGAAGAAGTTATTTCAGCCCCCTTCCTCTAAGGAGAGCACAAGAGTTAACTCCCCCTCACTGCTGGTGTCTCAGAGTACTAGTTATTTTATTCAAGTGTTCTTCAAGAAGAGTTTAGTGCTTTGGGGAAAGGGCAGAGAGAATAGGGATAGATATAGGTAATCATCCTTTAGATATAAGCACCTTTTACAGTGAGAACTCTGTTAAGTGCATGTGATTCTCCTAAATTATTATGGAGACCACGCGAGAAACTAGGAGTATTACCAAACCCATCTTAATTTATCATTGTGTAATCATAAGCAAAATGCAATGGTGCACTAATAATGCTTTATTTAAAGCAAATAAAAATCCAGAACAGATGCTAAACCGAATGGCATCCGAGGCTGATGGCAATACACCCAGATTGTCCTGGAAGAGTCCGTGTACCATCACTGATCACTTTAATAGCCTTATATTTTGGCTAAGGAGTGGAGCCGAATGTCTGTTCCCATACATATTATGAGGATAGCATTTCTAAAACATTTCATGTTAGTAATTAATCTGTGACCAATATCGTTCCTGGTAAATGCATTATCACAAACTGGAAGTCATAGGAAGAGTGGCAAAGATTGGGCTAAAAGTATCTGTTTTTATATCCGTTTCGTTTGAAAATGCAAACCATAAAGTCATTCCAGTCATACTATGTTTGTCTCAGAAATAGAGATATTTTCATACTATGAGAGGATGTTTTTAATAAGGGTGTAAACATTAGATTAGTAGAAAGATGGTAAACAATTTGAACAAACATCAAGTAATAAATGGCTGTTTGGGCAGATGTTAATTACATACCTATTTCTAATACTTTAAAGAGTGTTTGATAAGCTTGGAGACATTTTGAGTCATTTCCATGAGAATCTTGGTATGTCTCCAAAGAGGAATTAAAATTCAGGGAATAGAATTCCCACTGGATAGTCATGAGACCTGAGATACACCCTCTCTCTGATGTTAATATGTGATTCAGTCAAGAGAATACTGCATTTCCTCAATCTAATGGCTCATAAGCTCTAAAAGTTTGGTTTTTTTTTCAATACTACACTGTATGTTAACTAACTTGAATTTAAATAAATATATTTAAAAACAAGTAAAAGTTATTTTTTTAAAAAGTACCATTATGGGGGCACCTGAGTGGCTCAGTCAGTTGAACATCTGACTCTTAATTTCGGCTCAGGTCACGATCCCAGATCCCATAATTGTGGGATGATCGAATCCCACATCAGATTCTGCACTGAGCATGGAGCCTGCTTAAAATTTTGTCTCCCTCTCTCCCTCTGCCCCTCTTCCCTACTTGTGCTCTAACAGAGAAATAAATAAATAAATAAATAAATAAATAAATGTACCATTATGAAAAATTTCAAGCACAAAGAAAATCTATGCACCTACTACTAAAATTTAACAAATGCAGAAATTTTATCATGGGAATTGATGGGTTGGGAGAATTTTCAGTATTACTAGATACTAAAAGTTGAACTCTAGTACACATTACAGCAATATAGTCTTACTTGTTTTTTCCAGAATTAGATTTTTCTATCAATTTATGTAGTATATTATTGTATTAATTTTAATTTACCTAGTATTAGAAACTGAGCATGTATTAATATAGTTATGGAACTGCAGGGTTTTCATTTCTGTCTTAGCTGTTCATATCCTTTACGTTTCTACTGATGTATTTACCTATTTCTTCATGTGTAGAGATATCTTACAGGTGTTGTTTAGTAATTCTTTTACGCCAAAACAATTCAAATATTCTTTTCAAGTCAGTATTTGTCCTTTGTGACTCTGGCTTATTTTACTCAGCATATATTCTCCAGGTTCATCCACATGTTCACAAATTAAAGGATTTTCTTTTTTTTTTAAGGTGTAATGATATTCCGTTGAATCGATATACCACATTTTCTTTATCCATTCACCCATCAATAGATATTTAGTTGGTTCCCATGTCTTAGCTATTATAAATAATTCTGCATGCAACATGGAGTGCCTATATCTTTTCAATATCCTGATTTCAGTTCTTTTGTCTTGTCAGATCATATTAATTCTATTTTTAAGTTTTTTGAGAACTCTCTGTATTCCTTTCCAAAGCAGCTGCAACCTTTTACATTCTTAGCAGTAGTGTACAAGGGTTCCATTTTTCCCATAATCTCACCAACATCTGTTGTTGTTGTTTCCATTATTATTATTATTATTATTGCTTTAATAATAGCCATCCTAAGTTGTGTGGTGTGAGATGATACTCATTATAGTTTTGATTTGCATTACCTCAGTAATAAATGATGTTGAACATCATTTCTTATACTTGTGGGCCATTTGTATGCCTTTGTGGAGAAGTGTCTATTCAGTTCCTTTTCCCATTTTTAAATTGGATTATTATTATTAATATTATCTTTCTACTGAGTTGCAGAAGATTTTTATGTATTTTGGAAATACTTCTTTTCAGATACATGGTTTGGAAATATTTTCTCCCATATTGTGGGTTTCCTTTTCATTCTGTTGTTTCCTTTGCTGTGAATTTTTTTTTTTTTTTTTTTTAGTTTGACATAGTCCCACCTGTCAGTTTTGCTTTTGTTGCCTGAGCTTTTGATGTCAGAACCAAGAAGTCATTGCCAACACCTATGTCAAGAAAAGTGTTCCTTTTGTTTTCTTCTAGGAGTTTTACAGTTGCAGATCTCACATTTTTAAGACTTTAATCCATTTAGAGTTGAGTTTTGTGTAAGATAGGAATCCACTTGTATTTTTTTTTTTTTATATTCAGTAGTTTATCCCATACCTTTTGTGGAAGAGACTATCCATTCCCCATTGTGTGTTCTTAGCACTCTTGTCAAAGATCAGTTGATCATATATGCACAGTTTTATTTGTGGCTCTCTGTGTGGTTTTCTTATATTGCCAGCATTATCAACTACATTTGTTGGTAGAAAAATTATATAAATATATAAGGATATGTATGTGTGTGTATATATATATATATATATATTTGTATATATATATATATATACATATATATATGAAATCTGTTTTAGTCATGATCATAGTAAGTGTATTGCTCTTATTAATATGAAATATAACTTTCTATGACTCTTGCATTTTCTCATTATTTGCACACAAATGTATGGTAATGACTATTTATATCCATCCTCCACTCACCTACCCCTCAATATCTTTGGCATCACTAGCTTGGAAGATGATAAGCAAAGAGATACCCATATGGTTAAAAATATTGTTCCTCAAATCCTTACCAGCCTCCCATTCTTTTGCTTGATCTCTCTGTCAATGCCTGTCTTATTTTAGCTTGGTCTTGTGATGACTCAAATGTTCTTAGAATCATTCATTTTGTTCTCTCTAGTCAATGACTCTTCTGTCTCTGGAGTTTTTTACTTTTGCTGTTCTGTCCTCAAACTTGATGATGTGAGTTGGCCTTTAGGTCACCTCATTTTTCTCTCCTTCACCATTATTGGCTTGTCAATACTTTATTGTTTCCTCTGTACACATCATTTCTTTTACTCTCACCATCTTACTGTTTTCTACTCCTATTGTGACTGTTTTGAGGTAACAAAAAAATTCTACAATGCTTCTAGTATGATAAGACTTCACAGGGATGTATATTTTCACATTTTCATGGATAACTTTCTACTCTACTTTCCCATCTTTTTGAACTTGTCTCCAGGATCAGCTACAGAAAATAAAATTGAATTAAATCAAGTGATGAAACAAATTTTCTTTGTTCTGTGGCAGCTGGACACCATCCAGACTTTTTAGCAAGAACCTGTCATAAAACCTGCTTTCACAAAATATCTTTAGTGACAGCGGGGTGAAGAAATTGTAGGTTAGAGAAATTCAGGTATCAGATCTCAGGGGATTGTTGAAGGACACTAGAAGTCACATAATAATGATCACTTAGATCAGTGTTTGAAGAACAAAGAATCAATCTGAAAAAAAAAATTGTAGTAGGTAATATCATAGTTTAGTGAATGGTTTCACGGAGAGGGGTAGAGAGAACAGAAATCAAGCTATCATTCAGGTTTCCAGTGTGAGTAACCTAGAAAATGGAGTCAGAAAGAGAAACAGTTTTAGTTTGGATATTGCAACCGTATTTTTTTTTAATATTTCAATTTTTGATTGAATGATCCATGTGGCCTTCAGATAGAGGTAACCAGCAACTCATTACAATTATAAGCAATTACACTGCAAGTCAGTAGAGAGTTGTAGAATGGAGCAATGAATTTTTGGAGTCATCCTTATACATGTGGGAGGATACTAATTACTTAAAAACTTGTATGGAGAGAGCCACAAATACAAGTATCAGTGATTTGTCAATGTTTCTCTAGAAAGAATCCTTTTGTAGAATGTTGTTTTATTATCAAACAACTAATAGTATTAGTCAGTTTGTTCTATTCTAGGCATTTTAGGTTAGTTTTTTTTTTTTTTTTTAAATACATGTGAGATTCTATAAGTTTTCTGGAGATGTCAAAATAATTTTGCATATGTCGACATTTAAAGAAAAGCAAGGGCAGGTCATGAGATGATTATAACAAAACCAACTCCACAGTTACAAATAAAAACAAAAAGCAACATTTTTTTTTTAAATCAGTATTCAAATTTTCTGCCCTTAGCTGCATAATATTCAGCAGCAAAAATAGCCAATTGGAGAAAAAGAAGAGAGAAGAAACATGTTCACAAAATAATTTGACCCAACAATATTCTCTGATTGTTTATTTCCAAACAAGATACTAGAAGGATACCTCAAGGACACTTGTAGATTTGTAGAAATAAGGAACAAACACCACTCTGCATTTTTGCATACTAATTTGTCTCCTATATATTCTATAATTAAATTCTGTAACAGAGTCAGGCTTTGACCTAGCTGTAAAAGCAACCTGCTTAAGGACCAAGTGCTCTATTTTGATATACACCGAAGGACCTTCTGCTGGAAAACACGAATGAGCAGGCTACAGAAGAGTCAGTACCGAGGACTTTGAACCTCAGACCGCACAAAGATGCGTGAACAGGCTGCCATCCTACTTAAATTATCCATTCTTGTATTTTAGGTGCTGTGTGCAGTTCTTTGTAATCAAAATGTTCAAAATGTTTTCTGAATGAATGAATAAATTTTCCTTTACCAGTAATGACCTCTTTACCAAAATGGAAAGAACTTAATCATTACCAAAGTCTGGAAGGCCACTTTTCCCTAAAACTATATCTTCATCTCCCTGTTATTTTCCCCAACCTTCTTATCTGGCTTAACTCTTTTGTAAGGGATTCCAAGAACAGTCACTGACACTTCGTAGAATTTAAGTAACATTTGGGGAATGAATGAATGAATGAATGAATAAATTAATGAATAAATGAATGGATGTATTCTACCATTTTGAGTGGGACCCTTAAACAGCTACTCCAAATGCAGAAGTTTTTTTTGTTTGTTTGTTTTTCTTATTATTTTGATTACTGTTAATATTAGTATCTTTACAGACTTCCAAAGGCATATTTTAATGAATCTCCCATATCCATTCAACATATAGTTACCTGACTTTGTATTCTCTAAGCCAGCATTTTAAATGTTGAATGATAAATTATGTGTAACCATGATATTCTGTGGTTTAGGGTGGGTTTTGTTAATCTTTATAGAACATTATGAAGTGGGTATTCTACTTATCCTCATTTTATCTATGAGGAAACTAAATATCAGATAAATTAAGTAACATCTCCAGTGAAAGAGACAAGATTTAAACTCAAATGTGGGAGCTGTAACTGTTTTTAATACCGTCATACTCTGGGGAAGCTTATTTTACATGAGAATAACCCACTCAACACTGTAACCTTACAATTCCTTGCACTTCTCCAGGCTTCTATTCCACTCCAGAACTGGGCATGATCTCTTGGAAATGCTTCACATTAGAATTCCAGCACTATATTTCTAGTACTTTGGAATGTTTATCGTTCCAACACTTTCATGCTCTTATCCTTACCTCACCTACCCCAAGCTTTCATAGATCTCCACTGCTTCATCCCCTTTTCTTTAATCTGTCATCCCTTTCCTGCCCTAACATACTTTCTTCCTCCACCTTGAACAAGTAGTGGCACTTTATTTGTAAGAAGACAAACCAAACTCAAATTATTCAAGCAAAAG